>NC_081358.1:1845000-3082500 GCF_030684315.1 Stegostoma tigrinum | reverse complement strand
AATTGAAAACAGCATCTCATCAACTTGTCCAGAGCTGTTATCATTCACTCTGGAGTCGATGGGACCTGAACCTTAACCTCTAAGTACAGAGATAGGGGCACTGCCACTACACCACAAGAACCCTCAGATCTACCACTCCTTTTCTAATAACAATTTTGGACATGTGGAGAAGATTTCTTTGTCCCACTGCAAACCCTGCCTGAACCTAGAACCGAAAATACCCTCAATTTTTATGCGTAGCTCAAACCGCTAACAGCCGAAAGCAATCTTGTGACACCTCTTGTCACTGACTCCAGTATACCTTGTCTGGGTGACATGAGATGGTAAATTTATTCGATGTAGTCTGACCGGAGTTGCTTAGAACTTGCCCATAAACTCCTTTGACCCGAAATCATTCTTTTGACTGTTCAGATCAAACATTTTATTGCCAAAGCTAGGATTCCTTCTTCAACATCATTCTTGGCTTTTCAAACTAATTTATATGATGAAAGTACCGCCGATTCTTTCGACCAGATGTGCAGCTCTTACTGTCGTTATCTCTCTCATTCTCAGGCTCCTAACTTTTTCCTTCCTCTGTCATTATCTCCTATATTGATCTTTGATATGACTCAAGGTTACAACGGGCATTCAGGAAAGCACGCCATTGATTTAGAGAGGTTTTAAAGATGGTATGTAGCTAGGAATCAGCGAGATATGTGGGGCTGTCACTTAGCAACCACATGTACAGGAATGTGCCGATGGAAATGTCACCCATACCACCTATATGCCGTGAACGAAACATTGGTTTCTATCTGCTGTGTCACTGCAATTATGGTTAAGGGCAACTCTGGACTACCACACTTGACCGGATGCACGGCTGTGTTTTCAAGGTGGTGTTGCTGCCAGGGATATGCTATATGCTGGGACATCCCAGCAAGTGGGAGAGTCAGCTTATGATTGAATGAGACAGACTATATAGAGATGTGGTAGGCAGTTAATAAGAGAAAATAAAAACCGAAAGAACTGCAGATGCTGGAAATGAAGAACAAAAACAAAGTTGCTGGAAAAGCACAGCAGGTCTGGCAGCATCTGTATTCTCCTTCACAGTTAATAAGAGAAGTTTGGGATAACACTAAATATAGTAAACTGAATGGAATCAACAAAAATTCTACATGTGGAGCTAAACATGGATAAACGTGAGGTTATTCATCTTGGTTAGAAGAATAAAAAGGCAACTTATTATCTGAATGGAGAGAAACATCAAAATTCGTCAGTGGAATGGGATCTGAATGTTCGAGTGCACGTGTAATAAGAAAGACAAGTAATGTTTCCCATTTATTCTTAAAACAATGGAGCATAAAATCAGTTGTTGTTGCAGTTGTACAAAGCCATTGGTGAGATTGTATCCACAGATTTAATACCCTGGCTTCAGGAATGATATAATTGTGTTGGAGGCAATTCAGAGAAGGTTCATAAGACTAATTCCAGAATTGAAACGTTTGTTTTATGAGGACAGATTGAGCAGTCAGGATCTATCTTCTCTAGACTTTAGAAGGACAGGGTTGGGAGGGGGGTGCAGTGGAGATTGCAGTTTAATTAAATCACGGATTTAGATTAGTGGGTGGCAGGTTTCAAATAGAAATGCAGAGTAGATAGTAAGAACTGCAGATGTTGAGGTCAGACATAACACAGAGCGGAACTGAAGGAGGAGGAATTGTTTTTCTCAAAGGCTGTTGGAAATCACCACCCCAGAGTGCTTGGACGCCAGGACACTAAATATATTTCTAAGTCGGACACAGAGATATGAAATTAGTACTACGTTAAAGGATTATGGGGATCGGACAGGAAAGTGGATTTGAGGACGAGATGAGATGAGTCATTACCATATTAAATCGCGGAGTAGGCTCAAGGAGCTGGATTGTCTACTCTAGGTCCTGGTTATTCTGATCTCTTGTCAAGTACATAACATGTTCATTGCTGATTTACCAAATGACCGATGCAATAAACTGAACATCACAGCAGACACTCAGTAGCCGCAGACTCCACGTAACCCCACCGGTACGTGGTTAAGTAAACAGCCTGTACAAAATGAAATGCGAATAAAAATCAGTCATACAATCATTCAGCACAGAAACAGACCCTTCGGCTTAACCAGTTCATGCCGAACATAATACCAGATTAAAACTAGTCCCACTTACCTGTACTTGGCCCATATCCCTCCGAACTTTTCTTAATCATGTACTTATCGAAATATCTTTCAAACGTTGTAACTGCACCCGCATTCACCACTTCCTCTGGAAGTTCATTCCACACACGGACCACACTCTGTGTTTTAAAACAATGCCTCTCATGACTTTTATGGAGTTTAGTCTGACGCGTGGCCGTGCCAGTGGGAACAGTGCTCCCAATCACCATTTTTCCTGTCACCTCTCGTCTTCTAGTCCCTCTAGTCTTGGAATCCTCCTCGCTGGGGAAAGGAGACGTATTTTCTCTGAACGGCCCGATGATTTTAATAATTTGTGTAATGTCACCCCTCAACTTCCTACGCACCAGGGTGCAGTATTGAAGGGAATTTTGGCTTCATGTTGCTACTCTCCACCACAAACCCCCACATGGTGATTGGGAGCACTGTTCCCACTGGCACGGCCACGCGTCACCCTAAACTCCAGAAACCACAGGAAAGCAACGTGCCTCAAACCCTGGAGGAACATTATCGGACGGTGTGAACACACCCGATTTTGCTTTGGATTCCGGAAAGGCACATGGGAACGTAACTCTTTTCGGAGATTTACATGTGAACTGTTTGTAATGAGTCTGTAAGGCGCTGCTTCTTAATTATGCACTTGAGGAATCAACGAAGATAACATGCCATTGATCAACCGTCGACCACGTTTTCCTTATAAAGCAGGTTGGAATTTAGAAATAATATCAATTTTTTGCGGTGCCTGTTTATTTGATTGCAAGCTACTGGAATTAATACTCAGAAAGTTGATTCTGTCGACATCAGGCGGAAATAATGGAAATAACGCCTCCTCCAAAATCGAGGAAATCAAGAATTTGTTCGTGATGTGTTGCCATTGCTTCTCAAAGAGACTTAAGGTGCAGTGGTAAATTCAGACGAAGGAACAGAAGCAACCTCTTGCGTAGAGATGGGTTGGAAATGATACCTAGGGCGAAGCTACCACCAAAAAAGTGATTTGTTAATACAGCAGGGAAGATCTGCTTAACGATGCATCAATTAATGAATAATTAGCGCTGAACATCCATCATATATAGACATTTAATTTTATTCCCACTTAAGAATTTGCACAAAGTGATTCAGAACAATTGACATGTTGAAAAGAGAAACAAAACAACTATTGTCTGTCATTTAAATACACGACAAAAACCAAAAGGTCAGTGGTCGCAAAGATTCGCAGATAACAAAGTGTGGTCTGGATGAACACAGTCTAGGCCCGAAACGTCAGCTTTTGTGCTCCTAAGATGCTGCTTGGCCTGCTGTGTTCATCCCGCTCCACACTTTGTTATCTCGGATTCTCCAGCATCTGCAGTTCCCCTTATCTCTGATGCAAGGATTCACAGATTCGTGTACCGCGTAAGTAAGAAAAGTCAACTGAGCTAAGCGGATTTCAATAGATCAAATAACTGAAATGGTTTCCTCAAGATGTGTCACCCTAACGAGGCGTTAGAGAGATTGATTCCCTGAACGAAATTGCTCTGTTCCCTTTTCCACACCAGTCTTTGAATTCAAAAACCCCGTTATATTTTTGGAGCTGGAGGAGAGCAGCAGGCCAGGCAGCATCAGAGGAGCAGGGAAGTTAACCTGAGGAAGGGTCCCGAACCGAAATGTCAACATTCCTGCTGCTGAGATACTGCCTGGCCTGCTGTGTTCCTCCAGCTACACACTGTGTTATCTCTGACTCCAGCATCAGCAGTTCTTACCATCCCCAGTTATATTTGTCTCGGCTCTAAATATTGACATTGAAGTTAATTCTGAATTTGATTTTGCGATTTGGAATTTCAGTAAAAAGACTCCACTTGTGGCCTGGAAACTTGTGCGGCTGCGTTGGGGTTTTTGTAATGAGCTTCTTATGGTTGTTTCTCACTGTGAGGATCCAATAGGCACAGTAATAGATGGCATCATTGGACTGTTCAATGTTATCAATTACAAGGAAGAATGAAGAGACACTTTTCTCAGCTGAGAACTTGGAGGGGATTCCCGAGTCCAATACAGCTCTGTTTTTGCTGAAATAGATTAATCTCCTCGGCGCCTGCTGGGTCGGCTCTGGTACCAATGGATGGTTTCTGTGTTTTGTGCCACATATTGCATTTTGATCGTTGTAGCCTTGGGCCTAGTGACCGATATTGGAAACTGATGCAAGACCTCGGCAAAATGTTCACCTGCAAACAAAAAATATCTACAAGTCAAGTAGCTGTTGCAATACTTATCCCCCAAACAACGTCATTAAACAGATTGTCTGGATATTTCTCACATTGCTGTTTTTGGAAGCTTATTGAACGCAAATTGGCTGCCAGTTTTCCTAATTCCAGCAGTTCCCAAAATTGTTCTTTGTTTTCATTCATTTACGGGACTGGACGTTACTGACCAGGCCAGTATTTATTGACGATCGCTAGTTGCCCAGAGGGCAGTTAAGAATCAGCTGCAATGCTGTGGGCTTGGAGTCATGTGTAGGCCAGACCCTGATTTCTTTCCCTGAACGGTGTTAAGTGAACCAGATGTGTTTTGCCCAACAATTGGCAATGGTTTCAGGTCATCATCAGACACTTAATCCCAGATATTTGTTGAATTCAAATTCCACCATTTGAACCTTGGTTCCCAAGACATTACCTGGGGTAATGGGAACGGCAGATCCTGGAGAATCCAAGATAACAAAGTGTGTAGCTGGATGAACACAGCAGGCCAAGCAGCATCTCAGGAGCACAAAAGCTGACGTTTCGGGCCTAGACCCTTCATCAGAGAGGGTCTGATGAAGGGTCTAGGCCTGAAACGTCAGCTTTTGTGCCCCTGAGATGCTGCTTGGCCTGCTGTGTTCATCCAGCTACACACTTTGTTATCTTGCATTACCTGAGGTGTCTGGATTAATAGTCAGTAGCTACTAATATCACTGACAGTCCTCTTTTCACACAGCAGTTCAAGGGCTGCAAAGTGTTTTGAGGCGTTCCTAAATTGGAAACTGTGCTAAAGATTTGCATTTTCTTTCAATGTCAACAGGATGCTGTGTCTTTGTACAATCCCGACAGGAAAATCGTGTTTCTGGGTGTCATCTGAAAACGCAGTGAATATGACTTCATCGATTGGTAGGGGCGAGCAGATCATATCAGCAATAGCAGCTAATTTAACCACTCAGCTTTCCCATCCAGAGAGCCAATTATCAAGGGTTTTTGATATTTCAATGTGCAGAGGGTGCTACAAATGCGCTGAACGCGGTAAATTGGATTCGAGGAACTGTTGGCCTGAGCTACACATGACGGTATCGTGGAATTTTCCAGTAACGGCGACACTGATCAGCCTACCGTTTTAGCGGTTCTGTTTCTCTGAAAGTGTTGTCTAATCAGTTGTATTGTCTTGTTCCTGTATCCCTGAAGAAAGGAGTAAGAGTAGGCCATTCCACCCCGCCATGTAATATGATATTGGCTGATCATGGATCTTAATACTTTAATCCCGTCCTCCCTATCTACCCTCCCCCCAACAACTCCACATGCCTTGTTCCTTTTCGCAACGAGAGCTACATCTACTTCCTTCTTGTAAACATTCAATGTTTGTGGCCTCAAACACATTCTGCAGGTATCAATTCGGCATTCTGGCTGGAGAAGTTTCTCCACATCTCTGTCCTAAAAGATCCGTATCTGATCTTAATTTTAAAATGTGACTACTTGTTCTAGACTCCCCCACCATCAGGAACATGTTTCGTGCACCTCTCTAGTACTGTTTGAACTTTATACTCCCTCTACAGCAAGAACACCATATTCCAGCCGTGTTCTCTCCAATGCCTTGTATAATTTCAAATTTTTGTCCAGTTTGTTTTCGAAATTAACTACTGGATCTGTCTCCACCATTCTGTCAAGCAGAACATCCCAGATCACAACATACTCCAAATAAAACAGAAACATTATTTTGTTACACTGAGATGTTGGCTGATGAGAAGTTACGTGTTGAAGCCCCTTTACTGTTGCAATGGGACCACAGCTGCCTAACACATTCAAGATTCCCCGATCCACCTCCTCCCCACCCCTTCGCCCATAACAAATTCACCATTGATTTTTGGCTGATTTACACTGCTCCACCTGCTCGTACGTATGTCCACGCCCTGAAATTCGATAGACTGAAGGAAGAACCTTACAGTATAACTCCACTCTCTTGCCCAGGGAAAATATCACCACAACATCGGCAGTGCGGGTCCTACCGTGCAAAAACCACAAACGCTACAGTGAGCCAGCCCTTGGTGCACTAACTGCAGGATTAAAAATAGGCTGGGTGATGGCCAAGTGGTATTATTGCTGGACCGTTAATCCAGAGACACAGCAAAAGATCTGGGGGATATGTGTTCAAATCTCACCACTGCAGATCGTGGAATTTTAATTCAATAATTTCGAAGAAGTCTGGAATTAAGAATCTACTGATCACCATGAAATCATTGCCAATAGTCAGAAAAACCCATCCGGTTCACTAATGTCACTTAGGGAAGGAAATCTGCCACCCTCACCTGGTCTAGCCTCCACGTGATTCCAGGCCCAATGTAGTTGACTCTTAATTGCCCTCTGAAATGGCCAGGCAGGCCAAGCAAGCCATTCATTTGTACCAATCGTTACAAAATCTCAAAGAAATGAAACTATATCCATCATCTGGCATCGATATAGGCATCAGAAAAGACAACAGCAGAAACAGCCATGTCAAACCCGCAAAATCCTCCTCACTACCATCTGGGGGCTAGTGCCAAAATTGGGACAGCTGTTTTACAGACTTGTTAAGCAACAGCCTGACATAGTCATCACAGAATCATACCTCACAGACTTTGTCCCAGACACCACTATCATCATCCCTGGATATGTCCTATCTCCCTGGCAGGACAGACCCAGCAGAGGGGGCGGCACAGTGGTACACAGTCAGGAGGGTATTGCTCTTGGAGTCCTCAACATTGACTCTGGACCCCATGAAATCTCACGGCTTCAGTTTAAACTTGGACAAGGAAACCTTCTGCTGATTATCACATACAACCCCCACTCAGCAGATGAATCAGTTCTCCTCAATGTTGAACAACACTTAGAGGAAGCACTGAGGGTGGCAACGGCACAAAATGTACTCTGAATGGGGTATTTCAATGTCCACCATCAAATCTGCTCAGCAGCAGTACTACTGATCAAACTGATCAGGTCCTAAAGGACATAACTGCTGGACTGAGTCTGCAGCAGATGGTTAGGGAACTAACAAGAGGGGGAAAAAAACAAAATGCTTAACTCATCCTTACCAATCTGCCAACTGCAGTTGCATCTGCCCATGATAGTACTGGTAAGGGTGACCATTATGCAGTCTTTGTGGAGAGGAAATCCCGCCTTCACATTGAGAATAATCTCCATCGTGTTGTGTGGCACTATCACCATACTAAATGGGACAGACTTTGCACAGATGTAGCAACTCAAGAGTGGGCATCTCTGAGGCGCTGTGGGCCAAAAACAGCAGCAGAACTGTAATCCAGCAAAATCTGTAACCTCATGGTCCAGCATATCCCCCCCACTCAACCATTACCATCAAGCCAAGGGATCAATGGAGAGTGCAGGAGGGCTTGCCAGGAGAAGCACCAGGCATACCTGAAGATGAGGTATCAACTTGGTGAAGCCAACCAGCAGGATTACTTGCAAGCTAAACAGTGAAAGCAGCAAGTGATAGACAGAGCTAAGAGATGCCAAGCTGTTCCAGGACTGTTACAACACTGGCATCTACCCGACAATGTGGAAATTTGCCCAAGAACGATTAGTACACAAAACGCAGGACAAGTCCAACCTGGCCAATTACCGTCCAATCAGTTTACTCCCAATCATCAAGAAAGTGATGGAAGGTGTCATCAACAGTGCTTTCAAGCAGCGCCTGCTCAGAAATAACCTGCTCAATGCTGCGCAGTTTGAGCTCAGCCAAGTTCACTCAGCTCCTGACCTCATCGCAGCCTTGGTTCAAACATGGACAAAAGAGTTGAATTCCAGAAGTGGGTGGGAGTAACATACCTTGACATCAAGGCTGCAATTGACTGTGTGACATCAAGGAACCCGAGAAAAACTGGAATCAATGGGTATCGGGGCAAATACTCTGCTGGTTGGAGACATACCAGGAACATAAGAAAACGGTCATGGTCGTTGGAGGTCAATCATCTCAGCTCCAGGGCATCTCTGCAGGAGTTATTCAGGATAGTGTCCCAGGATAAATTATCTTCAGCTGCTTCATTAATGACATTCCCTCCGTCATAAAGTCAGAGTGGGGATGTTTGCCAGTGATTGCACGATGTTCAGCATTATTCATGTTTCCTCAGGTACTGAAGCAGTCCATGTTCAAATGCAACAAGATCTGGACAATATCCAGGCTTAGGCTGACAAGTGGCCAGCGACATTCACGCTACAAACTGCTAGTGTATGACCATCACAAATAAGAGACAATCTACCATTGACATCCAATGGTGTCACCATCACTGAATCCCCACTATCGACATCCTGAGTGTTATCATTGACCAGAGACTTAACTGGACTCACCACATTAACACGGTGGCGACAAGAGCAGCCCAGAAGCTCGACACCATCCAGGACAAAGCAGTTTACTTGATTGGCACAACGTCCACAAGCATCCACTTCCTCCACCACCGATGCTCAGCAGCAGCAGTGTGTACTATCTGCAAGATGCACTGCAGAAATTCACCAAAGATCCTCAGACCGCACCTTCCAAACCCATGACCACTTCCAGCTATAAGGATAGTACCAGCAGACATATGAGAACACTACCATCTCAAAATTCTCCTCCAAGCCAATCACTATCCCGACTTTGACAAATGTTGCCATTCCTTCACTGTCGCTGGGTCAAAATCCTGGAATTCCCTCCCTAATAGTATTGTGGGTCAAGCCACAGCAGGAGGACTGCAGCGGCTCAAGAAGGCAGTTCACCACCACCTTCTTAAGGGCAACTAGGGATGGGCAGGAAATGCTGGCCCAGCCAGCGATGCCCACACCCCACAAATGATTGGAAAAGAAAACAAAAGCACGTGGATCAAAACAGCCCAGACCTGGCCGGCTTCACATCACTCTCCATGTCACGAATTCAGACGGAGGAAGCTCGGACACAGATCCAGCTGTGGTGACGTCGCTACTTTACCCAAATAGGGGAGGAGTCTGTGAATTCCTCGAAATGTTTCGCTTCAAATCGTTCAGTATTTTTGTACAAACTTTGTATTGATGTGTTGCACTGTGTATCTATCCAGTACGCACAGTAATAGGTGGCGGTGTCCTCTGGCTCTAGTTTGTCGATTGTGAGGTAGAATACTTTGTTGTTAGATTTCCCGGCTTTGAACCGTTCACCAAATCCCGGATCCTGCGTTGTGCCTGCTCCATAATAGAGGATTCGGGTGGGTGCCTGGCCCGGCTTTTGCTGGTACCAGTGAAGGGGATAACTATCACTGATAGTTGCACCTTCGACTTCGCATTTGAATCTAGCGGTTTTACCCACATTTTTGGTAATGGATGGGACAATCTGTTTCAGTGTTTGTGCAAAATATCCGCCTGAGGAAAGAATATACAGGGTTACAAAGGAACGATGTGATGGATGTGAACGAACAGCGGGATCTGAATAATAGCGTCAGAAACACATACAGGGCAAAGCGGTTACCGCAATGAGCCAGCAGTACAGCGACATGTTCGCTCAATCTTCAACTGTTCTCTCCAGCTGCTGGTTAGAGACTAAAAGGAAACGATTCACTTCCTTCAAACCAATCAGTGAGATATTGATCAGGGTTTCAAGCCCGCCTCCTGCCCTCCAAGTTTGTTCTTTGCAATATAAACAGAAAATGTTGGAAATACTGAAGCAGTAACTGTAGAGAGAAAATCAGAGTTAACGTTTCAGAACCCTAAGCTTGAATAAGTTGTGATGCTGACAGTGCCAATCCCGTAAATAGGAGGGATGCAGGGAATGGGGAGGTTTCATTAAAAGGGGAATCTGTCACAGGTGGAGGACAGGAGAGTTAATTATCGCAAGGGATGGAGATGCAAAGGGAACAGTGGTGGTGATGGGAAGTGAAGAGTAACAAAAGCACATACCATCCCACCAGCTTTCCAACACAACGCATCCTCCGCTGACATTTGTGCCATCGACAATCTGAACTCACCACCAAAATGTTCTCTCTCCACCCCTGTCTGCTTTCCCCAAGAACCTTTTACACCCCGCCTCCCTTGTTAGCTCCACACTCCGCACCGAACCCGGACCACATCCAGTGCCTTTCCTCGCAACCACAGGAGGTGATACACCTGCCCCAAACCTCCCCTCTCACATCTGTTGGAGGCCCCAAATAATCCTTGCAGATTCAGCAGAGATTCATCTTCACTTCATCTAACCTCATCGACTGTATCCTTTGTTCCCGGTGTGGTCTCCACTATATCGGAGAGACCAAGTGCAGGATCCCAATAGGTTTCGCTCTGCACGTACTATCCAATCTGACCTTCCAGTTGCCGTCCACTTTAACTCTCCCGCCCAAAACCCGGTGATCTATCCATTCTTGGCCTCCCCCACCGTCAGAGTGAGGCCAAATGCAAACAGGTGGAACAACACCTGGTATTTTGACTTAGGAGCCTACAGCCAAATGGCATGAATGTAGACTTCACCAGCTTTAAAATATCTCCTCGCCCAACCTGTGCAATTTCCCACCCTCCTATCCATTCACCGTTCCCACTGACAAACCACAATAACTCCCACCTGCATCACCAGTTTCAAAATCTCTCCACCCCCAACCCATCCATCTTCTGTCTCAACTGCTACTCGGATGCTGTCCGATCTGCTGTGCTTTTCCGCATCCACAGTTATCTACTCTAGCTCCCAGCATGTGCAGTCTCCCAGAAACAAAATTTGCATCCAGAGAAGGTGAAAACGGCAGAATCATAAACAATCCGACCCCACCACCGAAGACATTTTTCCCTCCCCACCCATATCTGCCTTCCGGAGGGACCGCACTCTCCGTGATGTCCTTGTACTCTCCACACTCCCCTCCTAACCCTAACCCACCACACCCGGCACCACACCGGGAAGTGCTACAGCTGCCCCACACCTCTCCCCTCACTCCCATCCCAGGCCGCAGGAAGACTTTCCACATCAAGCAGAGGTTCACCTGCACATCTGCCAATGTGGTATACTGCATCCACTGTTCCCGTTGTGGCCTCCTCTACATCGGGGAAACCAAGCGGAATTTGCAGAACACCTGCACTTGGCTCGCAATAAACAACTGCCCCTCCCAGTCGCGAACCATTTCAACTCCCCCTCCCATTCCTCAGACGACATGTCCAGCCTGGGCCTCCTGCAGTGCCACAATGATGCTATCCGAAGGTTGCAGGAACAGCAACTCATATTCCGCTTGGGAACCCTGCAGCCCAAGGCACCATTTCCGAGGAAGCGTCGAGGCCCGAAACGTTAGACTTCCTGCTCCTATGATGTTCCTTGGCCTGCTGTGTTCATCCAGCTCGACGCCTTGTTATCTCGGTGTCAATGTGGACTTAACAAGCTTCAAAATCTCCCCTCCCACTACCGCATCCCAAAACCAACCCACCTCGTCCCTGCCTCCCTAACCTGTCCTTCCTCCCACCTATTCCCTCCTCCCACCTCAAGCCTCAGCCCCATCTCCTACCTACTAACTTCATCCCGCCCGCTTGACCTGTCCGTCTTCCCTGGACTGACCTATCACCTCCCGACCACCCACCTACACTCACTTTTACTGGCTCCACCCCCGCCTCTTTGACCGGTCTGTCTCCTCTCCACCAATCTTCTCCTCCATCCATCTTCTATCCGCCACCCCTCTCCCTATTTATTTCAGATTCCCCCCTCCCCTCCTCCATTTCTGAAGAAGGGTGTAAGCCCGAAACGTCGGCTTTCCTGCTCCTGTGATGCTGCTTGGCCTGCTGTGTTTATCCAGCTCTACACCTTGTAACGCTGGAAAATTTCAGCAAGTCTGGCAGCATTTGTGAAGGCAAAAAACAGAGTTAACGTTTCGGGTCCTGGTAACCCTTCCTGTTCTTTCCGGACTCTTCCCACTGGAGAAATTTATTGATTCTTATCTATCCTCTTCTGGTCCTTTCTCATTTCAAGTAGCTCAATTAGATTAGTTCTTTATTATCTAAATTGAAGAGAACGCAAGCCAAGATTATTAACTCTTTCTTCATAACAACACTTTAATTTGTGAATGAATGGGATTTTGCCAGAATGTGTATCTGTTTTTTTTATACTGCTGTGGGAGGCTTTTGCATAAATAATATCAGGAGCCGCCCGATACAAGTCAACGGTCCTTTATTGAGCCAATATTGGGTAAGACTGCTCCAGCAAAACATTCCGAGTTAATAATCCAACTCGTTGAGGATGTTTATACATTGCTTATCACGTGGATAGTACATTACTCCCAATCAGGAATAGCCTGTTTTCCACAGCAACATTATTTGTTGCACATTCCAAAAGTGGCCAACCATGGTCCCTACTCCCGATCTTCCAGGTGCCATCCCATTTCCTCTGTGAAGCCCGTGCTACATTCATGTCCTTGACTGATCCCGATTGCTTTGACTTTCCTAGTGTGGTACCGGGTCATTGTCACATTTCATTTCCAACTCAGGCTTCAGGATTAATGCTGGTTCGGCCACTTTGCATTTTCACTGAAACGGTGCTGCATTTGAGCGTGGTAAGAAAGTGTGCAGCTGGATGAACACAGCAGGCGAAGCAGCATCTTAGAAGCACAAAAGCTGACGTTTCGGGCCGAGACCCTTCATCAGAAAAGGGGGATGGGGAGACGATTCTGAAATAAATGGGGAGAGAGGGGGAGGCGGACCGAAGATGGATAGAGGAGAAGATAGGTGGAGAGGAGATATAGGTGGGGAGGTAGGGAGGGGATAGGTCAGTCCGGGGAGGACGGACAGGTCAAGGGGGCGGGATGAGGTTAGTAGGTAGGAAATGGAGGTGCGGCTTGAGGTGTGAGAAGGGGATAGGTGAGAGGAAGAACAGGTTAGGGAGGCGTGGACGAGCTGGGCTGGTTTTGGTATGCAGTGGGAGAAAGGGCGATTCTGAAGCTGGTGAAATCCACATTGATACCATTGGGCTGCAGGGTTCCCAAGTGGAATATGAGTTGCTGTTCCTGTAACTTTCGGGTGGCATCATTGTGGCCCTGCAGGAGGGGTTGCACGAACAGCAACTCATATTCCGCTTGGGAACCCTGCAGCCCAATTGTATCAATGTGGATTTCACCAGCTTCAGAATCGCCCTTCCTCCCACTGCATCCAAAACCAGCCCAGCTCGTCCACGCCTCCCCAACCTGTTCTTCCTCTCACCTATCCCCTTCTCCCACCTCAAGCCACACCTACATTTCCTACCTACTAGCCTCATCCCGCCCCCTTGACCTGTCCGTTCTCCCCGGACTGATCTATCCCCTCCCTACCTCCCCACCTATACTCTCCTCTCCACCGATCTTCTCCTCCATCCATTTTCGGTTTAACTCCCCCTCTCTCCCTATTTATTTCAGAACGCTCTCCCCATCCCGCTTTTCTGAAGAAGGGTCTAGGCCTGAAACGTTAGCTTTTGTGCTCCTAAGATGCTGCTGGGCCTGCTGTGTTCATCCAGCTCCACAGTTTGTTACGCTGCAAAGAAACAAAGAAACCTACAGCACAGGAACAGGCCCTTCGGCCCTCCAAGCCTGCGCCCATCAAGATCCTCTGTCTAACCTGTCATCTATTTTCTAACGGTCTGTGTCCATTTGCTTCCTGCCCATCCGTGTACCTGTCCAAATATACCTTAAAAGACGCTAACGTGTCTGCGTCTACCAACTCCGCTGGCAACGCGTTCCAGGCGCCCACCACCCTCTGTGTAAAGAACTTTCCACGCATATCTCCCTTAAACTTTCCTTCCCTCACTTTGAACTCATGACCCCTAGTAATTGAGTCCCCCACTCTGGGAAAAAGCTTTTTGCTATCCACCCTGTCCATACCCGTCAATCTCCGTCTTTCTAATGAAGTTCTAATGCAGTTCCCATTATCTCTGCATTTGAGCGTGTTTGTTCAATTAACTCAATGTTCTTTTATCCTAACTAAGAATATATGAAAATGGAATCTTCTTTCTCTGTCTCTCCGAAGCCAGAACTCAATTTGCATTTCCATGCTAACTCATGTCACACCCAGGAAGGCGCCTCCGAATTCAAAACAAAGGGCACATCTCAAATACACATCCGCCAACAGACACTTAGCCTCATGTTAAATTTTGTTTTACAATGCATCTCCCGAGACTAGGCGGGACGATTTCCTACGTTAAAGGCGCTTTATAAATGCAAGCTGGTGTTGTTGGTGTGGGAGCTGAGTGTAGACCGAGCTGAAGCGCCGTGTATTTGTAAAGGCTTTCAGTCTCTGTTGAACACTGTGCTGTCCCAATAGGCGCAGTAATATGTGGCAGCGTCTTCCTTCTCGATGTTATTGATGATCAAAGTGCACAAAGTGTTCCTCTTATCCGCTTTAAACCTGCTGCCGAATTCCGGATCCCGTACGACGCTGCTGTCATAATAAAGTATTCTGGAGGGCGCCTGACCTTCCCGGCGCTGGTACCAATGGACCGTGGTGCTGCCGCTGTCTACGGTACATTTAAACCTGGCACTTTTACCGAGCTTGGTTACATACGATATCGGTGACTGTGTTATAGACTCAGCCAAACGCACATCTGGGAAAATAAAATTAACAAAGTTACGTTTTAAACGATGATGAATGAAGGACTGGCAACTAAGTAAACTTCAGTAAAGACACTTAAATACGCACAGGACAAAAGTAGCGCCACAATTACCCGGAACATGGTGCAGTGACCGGCTCGCTCGGTACTGGGTTACTGCTGCTCAGGGTCATGTCTATAAAGGAGGCGAGATCTCCTCTGCCTCTCCCACACCCCCAACCCCACACCAACCCCGCCCCTCAACGGCGGGAATTTCCGCTCTCAGCATAAATTGAACCCGCCCACTTTAATGCTCCTTCATAAAATGTGAGACCGCTTATTCTCCGTGTTTGTCATTGGTTTATTTTGCTTTCACAGACACGGGAAGTGTTAATTTAAAATCCCGTTTCGGGTTGTAAATTTTAAAGAAGTTGCTCCGAGTTAATCTGCTCACTTGCACTAGACTGGGAGGTGAGCGCGGGTAGACTCAGTGAGTGGAGTGGGCGGGGCGAGGAGTGAAGCAGACGCAACTGTAACAAAAATTATCAAATTTGACAGTGAATTCGCTCCATTCTCTCGAAGGGTGGATTCCTGAAATATTGGCAAAGAAATATATGTTCTGAACTCCTAATCATCTTAACTAAAGTTGTTGTTCATGATCCTGCTGTTCCCAGTAGGAAATCTACGGCAAACATCCCAACAAAATCTACATTCGGGGTACAAATGATCATTCACTGATAGGCGCAGTTCATCAGCCACCAACTAATTCCATGTCGGTGGGGTGGGCAATAAACAAAGGATTTGTCTGTAAAAATAGTGCTGCAATTATCATGGGAGATCTTAATCCGGATATTGATTGGTCAAACCAAGTCATTCAAACCAGATTGAGGAGGAGTTCCGAGAATGTATCTGCCCTAGTTTCCTCGAACAGTATGGAAGAGGATTAACGAGGGAAAAAGCTGTCTTGATCTGGTCCTGCACATTGACACAGACATAATTGAAGATTTCATAGTTACGGACAGTCTGGGAAGTAGCAATCACAGTTTGTATGATTTTAAGATACAGATGGAAAGTAAGTAGGTAAAACCCAAGTCTTATGCTTAAACAAAATACAGTTCGATCGGGGAGGAGATAACAAGAGCTGGATGAACACAGCAGGCTAAGCAGTATCAGAGCAGCAGGAAAGCTGAAGTTTCGAGCAAAGACCCTTCTTCAGAACTGGGGGAGGGAGAGATGGTGCTGAAATAAATAAGGAGAGTGAAAGAGGCAAATCGAAGATAGAGGAGAAGATAGGTTGAGAGGAGACAGACAAGTCCAAGAGGCGGTCATGGAGCCAGTAGAGGTGAGTGTAGTTAGGAAGGTAGGGAGGGGATTGGTCAGTCCAGGGAGGACGGACAGGTCAAGGGGGCGGGATTAGGTTAGTAATAGGGTAGATGAGGTAGGTAATGGGGGTGGGGCTTGAGGTGGGAAGAGGGGATGGGTGAGAGGAAGAACAGGTTAGGGAGGCTGGGACAAGCTGGGCTGGTTTTGGGATGCGGTAGGAGGAGGGGAGATTCTGAAGCTTGTGAAATTCACAATTACCATTGGGCTGCTGGGTTTCCAAGCGGAATGTGAGTTGCTGTTCCGCAACCTTCGGGTGGCATCATTGTGGCACTGCAGGAGGCCCATGATGGACATGTCATCTAAGGAATGGGAGGGGGAGCTGAAATGGTTTGTGACTGGGAGGTGCAGTTGTTTATTGCAAGCCTCCGCTTGGTTTCCCCAATGTAGAGGAGGCCACACCGGGTACAGCGGATGCAGTATTCCACATTGGCAGATGTACAGGTGAACATCTGCTTGATGTGGCAAGTCTTCTTGGGGCTTGAGATGGGGGTGAGGGAGGAAGTATGGGGGCAGATGTCGCACTTCCTGCGGTTGCACAGGAAAGTGCAGGGTGTGGTGGGGTTGGAGGGGAGTGTGGAGGAGACAAGGGAGTCACAGGGAGAGTGGTCCCTCCAGACAGCAGACAACGGTGGGGATGGAAAACTATCTTTAGTGGTGGTGTTGGATTGCAAATGGCGGAAGTGGTAGAGGATGATGCGTTGTATCTGGAGGTTGGTGGGGTGGTATGTGAGGATGATGGGGATTCTCTTTTGGTGGTTATTGCAGGGACAGGGTGTGAGGGATGTGTTGTGGGAAATGTGGGAGACACGGTTGAGTTCTATCTGTTTACTCAGCTCAGAACTCCGTGGTATAACTCCACCCTCCTGCCCAGGGAGAACATCACCCCAGCATCTAACAAAAACCGTGAGCCCTACAGAGAGGTTGGGTTGGATTGTAGATGGCGGAAGTGTCGGGGGATGATGCGTTGGATCCGATGTTTGGTGGTGTGCTATGTGAGAATGAGGGATATTCCCTTTTGGTGGTTATTGTGGGAACAGAGTGTGAGGGATGAGTTGCGGGAAATGCGAGAGACACAGGCGAGGGTGTTCTCAACCACTGCAGGGGTGAAGTTGCAGTCCTGGTAGAACGAGGACATCTGAGATGTACGGGAGGAGAATAACTCACCCTGGGAGCAGATGCGGCAGAGGCGAAGGAATTTGGAATAGGAATGGAATTTTTCCAGCAAGGTGGGTGGGAGGAGGTGTATTCTAGGAAGCTGTGAGAGTCAGTGGGCTTGAAATGGCTATCGGTTTCTAGGTGGTTGCCTGAGATGGAGACAGAGAGGTCCAGGAATGTGAGGGATGTGTTGGAGATGGTCCAGGTGAACTTGAGGTTGGGGTGGAAGGTGTTGGTGAAGTGGATGAGCTGTTTGAGCTCCTCATGGGAGCACGAGGTGTCGCCAATACAGCCATGAATGTAACGGAGGAAGAGGTGGTGTTTAGGGCTAGTGTAGATATGGAGGAGGGATTGTTCCACGTAACCTACAAAGTGACAGACATAGCTTGGGCCCATGCGGGTACCCATGGCCAACCCCTTTTGTCTGTAGGAATGGGGAGGAATCAAAAGAGAAGTTGTTGAGGGTGAGGACGAGTTTGGCTAGGCAGATGAGGGTGTCTGTGGAGGGGTACTGGTTGGGCCTGTGGGACAGGAAGAAGCGGACGGCCTTTAGGCCATCTGCATGGGGAATGCAGGTATATAGGGACTGGACGTCCATGTTAAAAATGAGGTGTTGGGGACTGGGAAATTGGAAGTTCTGGAGGAAGTGGAGGGCGTGGGTGGTGTCATGGATGTAGATGGGGAGTTCAGGCTATGGCAGGTGAGGACCTGGAAAAGACCATTATCACTAACAAGCTAGTGTTGGGCAAGCTTTTGGGGCAAAAGGTAGACGAGTCTCCTTGCTAATGCGCTTGTGGTAATTTACCAAAAGTTGGCAGACTCTGGGGCAATTCCAGGAGATTGGAAAACAGCAAATGTGATGTCGCTGTTATAAAAAGGAGGTAAACAAAAGACGGGCAACTATAGGCCTATTAAACTATCTTCTGTAGTGAGGAAATTGCTTCAATCTATAATCAAGGAAGAAATTGCCACACATCCTGATAGAAATTGTCCCATAGGGCAGAGGCTGCTTGGGTTTATGGAAGACAGGTCATTTTAAAATAAATTTCTGGAATTCTACGAGGGCATTACGAATGTGGTGGGCAACTGGGAACCAGCGGGTGTATTGTTTCTGGATTTCCAGAAGGCATTCAACAAGGTGCCACACAACAGGCTGCTGTATAAGATAAAGGTACACAGCATTACAGGTAATGTATTAGCATACATAGAAAATTGGATAAGTAACAGAAAGCAAAGAGAGGAGATAACTGGATGTTGGTTTGATTGGCAATCATTGGCTGGTGGAGTGCCTCAGGGTGTGCCTCAGCTGGTGGAGCTGAGTCCACAAAAATATCAGCCATGACCTTATTGAACGGAAGAGCAGACTCAATGGACCATATAGCCTCTTCCTGCTCCTATTTCTTATCTTCTTATGTTATGTTGCTCAAGTTATTATACTCATTATATAATAGATTAATGATCTGGAGATATGATCAAAATTCCATTAGAGAATCTGGAATTTTAAATTCAGGCAATTAGATTAATTTTTAAAAATGTGTCAGCAATAATGCCTAATAAACAAAGATACTGTTGAAACAAACATCCTTCCGAGGAGGAAGTCTGCCATCATTACTGAGTTTGTCTTGTATGTGATTTTGGATCCACAGCAACAGCCACCCTATAAAAATTTCAACAGCTATTCAAAATGAAACACTACACACTACACTGAGAGAACCTGCACTACACTCACACCACACCCCCCGCACCCCCACCCCAGCAATGGATTATTATCACCACTTTCTGCTGGACAATACAAAGCAGCCTAGTCAGCATGACTAAATTTACAAAACATGAATTCCCTACTGGAGCAATCTCTGAATTCTGTAAAATGAACAAATGGGAGAATATGACAAAACTATGCTCACTTTGGAACTGTCAATCTGTCTTTTAATATTTGTGACTATCACATAAATTCAGGAGAGATCTATGGTAATCTATTTGTTGATGATGTATTACATTTAGAATTGCTTGGCATCCAATGCTACCCATTGCCTTGAAAATAGATTAACTACTGGGAGCAGTGATTCCTGGAGACTCGATGCATACTGTTTTTATTGCTCCTCTTCAAGAGAATTGGAAACTATTGACTGAAATGTACAGGCTGCATTGCATCCCAGTCTTGACAGTTTAATGAATCATATATACTTGCATTGCAAATGGAGGACATTCAGTTTATACTGTGTATTTTGTCTAGCCATTTAGAAGTGCCATTAGATTATACATACCTTCTATTATTTCCACATGGCTCTTTAAACCTATTTAGCATTGAACAATTTATCTAACACAATTGAATTAGCACCCATCCCATCTCTGACAGCATTCTACAACACAAAAACTTTGCTGTTCAAGTTGTCCATGTCCCT
Source organism: Stegostoma tigrinum (assembly GCF_030684315.1). Classification (NCBI taxonomy): domain Eukaryota; kingdom Metazoa; phylum Chordata; class Chondrichthyes; order Orectolobiformes; family Stegostomatidae; genus Stegostoma; species Stegostoma tigrinum. Next base: position 3,062,661 of record NC_081358.1, on the reverse strand, counting down.
TCTTCTTCTTTAGCCAATTTCATTTTAATTAGAGATAGTAGGAACTGCAGATGCTGGACAATCTGAGATAACAAGGCGTAGAGCTGGGTGAACACAGCAGGCCAAGCAGCATCAGAGGAGCAGGAAGGCTGCTGTTTCGGGCCTAGGCCCTTACATGAAAAAGGTCAAACTCAGAATTGCAAGCAAGAGAGCATTCTAAGCTCTATTACCTTTGGTTACAAAATGACTGCTAGTGCAAACATTTCCTTTGTATTTACTCTAGCAAAACTATGCATGACTGTCAAACAGGTGCATTAAATCTTTCAGAGATAATGGGAACTGCAGATGCTGGAGAATCCAAGATAACAAAGTGTGAAGCTGGATGAACACAGCAGGCCAAGCAGCATCTTAGGAGCACAAAAGCCAACATAAATCTTTCTTTAACTTCTGCTCTGAGAGGAAAATGACAACTCAGTTCTCCAGAACTGAAATGTCCCTGTCCCTGATTTCATCCTCATCATTCTGCACACATTCTCCGGTCCCATAATTTGAAAATACACGCTTCTGGTTGCTTGCCATTTTAATGCTGCACCTTGCTCAAAATTCTGAGTTCGACCTGTTGTGTGTTTAATTGAAATTCAATACAAGCTCAAAAATTAGCACTTTGTTTTACAAATAAGAACTTTACAGCCTTCTGGACTCAATATTGACTTGAAAAATTTCAGAACTCTGTTCCCAGTTTTAGTTTTGATTTAATTCCACATGTCAGTCTGATAAAAGTTTTCCTTGTGTTGTTTTTGGAGCTAGCTGTTCATTGTTCTATTATCCATACTAACTGTAGCTGAATGTTTTGTTTCATTTTGACAACCATGACCAATCCTTTTGCTGTTTGTTCTGTGGCATCTTTGGCATTAGCCTCTCTTGACTTTCACCCAAGCCCAGACCTTCCTTTTGCTTTTCCTCTGTTCCCTCAATTCCCTTTCCTCAGTGCATTAAACATGAAGTCTGAAGAAATGTTATATTTAACTAAAAACAATAATTCTGTTTCTCTATCCACAGGTAGTACTAGATCCACTGAGTATTGTTGCTTTTATTTCTCATGATTGAATAATTTTCTCAAGATGAATAACTGCAAAGAATTAGGAAAAATGTGAGGTTCAATGCACTAAATAAGTTTTTTTTTTCCAGATTGGCAGCAAACACAGGTTCAATGGCTTCTTGTTATACCATAGCCACTCTATAATTCAGTGAACTGGGGAAAAGAACATACATGCATCACTATTTTCTGCTTTCTTACATGTAGACAATTTATTTACCATGCAGCCGTTGTGAATTTAATTTCATGGTTTTCAATTTGGACAACAAGTCCATTTTGATTCCTTAGCAAATGCCTTTTGGAAATCTGTAGAGAGAATATGAACACTATTTGCCATGTCAAGTTATTCCAATATTTCAAAGACACTGCTTAATTACATACAAAGCTGGCTACCCGATGACAAAGCCTACTGCGCCTTTCATTAATATTGCGGCTGATTTGATTACTCCACACTCTAGTCTACCACCAACAATGTTTCACCCCCTTGCTTATGAAAAATCTATCAACCTTGGCATTCAAAATGTTCAGGGACTTTGTTTCCACCACCATGTAAGGAAGAGTGTTTCAAAGATCAGTTATCACATGTGAAGGAAAGAAACGTCTCCTTACTTCTATCCTGTGTTAGTGGCCCCTTATGTTTAAACATTCATCCCTAGTTCTAGGTTTTCCTACAACTGGGATGTTATAGACCAGACCACACCCATTGGAATATATTAAGAAGATAGCCTAGATCTAACTTTTTCTTATTTCAAATGTAAATGTGAGGTCCTGTATCCCATGGGCAATACGACTGGTTAAACTATTCAGTGTTAAGCAAAATGCAATTTGTTAACACATTATGTTAAAATACAAAAAAAGGAAGAATGAAATTGGAATTACTTAACTCTATTGGAAAACTTAACATAACAATAGATTGTTTTACTACTAACCAGTAAGCGTTTTAATATCGTAACATCCCATAAACATTCCCTTGGCAAAAGGCAAATTCAGAGAACAGATTTTCTCATATGCATTTCTCCAACCTAGGAGGAAAAAAGTGTCAAAAGACAATTCTGAGAGAGAGAGACAGCTCCAGCTTTCACTCGTAACAATAAGGTGGCAGCATTTCTCAACCCCAACGGTTTCTACCACCGAAAGAACTAGAAGCCCTGGTTCTGTCAGAGCTCAACCAGACACATTCAGGTTGCTTCTATTGTTCTAACTTTTGAATAAAGTTTCAGGGGTTCACCAGATAACTTTCTGATGAAGGGTCTAGGCCTAAAACGTCAGCTTTCGTGCTCCTAAGATGCTGCTTGGCCTGCTGTGCTCATCCAGCTCCATACCTTGTTATCTCAGATTCTCCAGCATCTGCAGTTCCTATTATCACAGGGTTTCACAAGTTGCTTCTCCTCTCATAGACTGCTCACTACCTGTCCCCTAATGTCTCTCTAACAGAAACCAACATAAAACACTCTTCTTAAAGCCACAGTATCATCACAGCCAACATCTTTTCTACGTCCATCCTATCAAGATTCTTTAGCATCTTGTATATTTCAAACAGGTGCCACTTATTCTTCTAAACTCCAACCAACACGAAGTAACTTTCTTTCAAAGGGTATCATCCATTTCAGATATTTGTCTGTTTCAAAACTAAAACAACAGAAAGTTTAACAACAGAAATAGAGAAAAATAATTACAAAAACAATCTGTTCTTCTGTACCGCATTATCAAAGATTTTTGAACACACAGTAGTAATAACCAAAGAATTTTTTATAGATTGAATAGAATCAGCTTTGTATCACAAGGTGCATCTTTTTGGAATAACTCACAGATATTGCATGCAATTCTAAAACACATCCAGGTGCTTTACTCATACCAAGACTAAGTCCAGCTCATTTCTAATTCAGATGGACTCTCTTCATTTTTAAAAGTTACTTTGGAACTGGACATACCTCTTTCTTAGTTATTTCATTCATGATTTAGCTTCTTTCATTGCTTTACTATCTGCAGTGAAGCTTCAAGTCATTTCTGTGTAAAGACTTCAAAAACTTAACTTCGCAAGTTTTCTACTGATTGTATATCAATATGTTGGTCTAGGATTAATAATAACTTCTTATTCGAAGATAATATAACTTCAAACTCCTTTTCATAGGAGTGCTGCTTGGCATATTTTACTCCATCAAGTGACTTCTGCACACTTCAGACCATGATACATTCTCTGTCATGAATGACTTCCTCACACAGGCTAAATACAAACATCAGAGTTTCAAATGTTCTTATCTGACGTTCTGTAGCAACTCTTGGTCACCTCCTCTCACTTAGAATTCTGGCTATTTAATTTTCAAAAGTTAATTGCTAACACAAACAAACCCACATTTTTAAAGTAGTATCAGAGATAATGGGAACTGCAGATGCTGGAGATTCCAAGATAATAAAATGTGAGGCTGGATGAACACAGCAGGCCAAGCAGCATCTCAGGAGCACAAAAGCTGACGTTTCGGGCCTAGACCCTTCATCAGAGAGGGGGATGGGGGGAGGGGACTGGAATAAATAGGGAGAGAGGGGGAGGCGGACCGAAGATGGAGAGTAAAGAAGATAGGTGGAGAGAGTGTAGGTGGGGAGGTAGGGAGGGGATAGGTCAGTCCAGGGAAGACGGACAGGTCAAGGAGGTGGGATGAGGTTAGTAGGTAGCTGGGGGTGCGGCTTGGGGTGGGAGGAAGGGATGGGTGAGAGGAAGAACCGGTTAGGGAGGCAGAGACAGGTTGGACTGGTTTTGGGATGCAGTGGGTGGGGGGGAAGAGCTGGGCTGGTTGTGTGGTGCAGTTGGGGGAGGGGATGAACTGGGCTGGTTTAGGGATGCAGTGGGGGAAGGGGAGATTTTGAAACTGGTGAAGTCCACATTGATACCATATGGTATCAATGTGGACTTCACCAGTTTCAAAATCTCCCCTTCCCCTACTGCATCCCTAAACCAGCCCAGTTCATCCCCTCCCCCAACTGCACCACACAACCAGCCCAGCTCTTCCCCCCCACCCACTGCATCCCAAAACCAGTCCAACCTGTCTCTGCCTCCCTAACCGGTTCTTCCTCTCACCCATCCCTTCCTCCCACCCCAAGCCGCACCCCCAGCTACCTACTAACCTCATCCCACCTCCTTGACCTGTCCGTCTTCCCTGGACTGACCTATCCCCTCCCTACCTCCCCACCTACACTCTCTCCACCTATCTTCTTTACTCTCCATCTTCGGTCCGCCTCCCCCTCTCTCCCTATTTATTCCAGTTCCCTCCCCCCATCCCCCTCTCTGATGAAGGGTCTAGGCCCGAAACGTCAGCTTTTGTGCTCCTGAGATGCTGCTTGGCCTGCTGTGTTCATCCAGCCTCACATTTTATTATCCACATTTTTAAAGTTAGATTTCTAAGCATGCAGCATGTCCAATGAAAATATCTACATAAATCTGTTTTAACACCTGCCAAAATGCACAGTTTTATACTTTGCCACATTAGATTCCACTTCCTAGATTTTGCCACATTCTTCACTTACTCTAAATCCCTTTTTGACCTGCTTATGCCATCTTCACAATTTAGTTTCTGAGCTGTATCTAAACATTTGTGTGACACAATTTCTCTTTACCAAATATGATGTGACATTTATTATTTGCCTATAGATTTTAAGAGTTAAATTAATTTGTTATCGGGTTAATGGCTTTAAAAAGTTAACCACTGCTGTTAGACTGACAGACCTATGACTACATATTTATCCTTCTCCCCATTTTTGAACTCAAATGGAATAGAGGTATTTGGCTGGCACTTCTCCCATCTCTAAGACATTTTGGAAAACTGTTGCCAGAGCCCTTTAGTTTGATGATGTCAGGAATCACTTCTTCGTACAAAGGGAAATGTCATTCTGTAAATCTGACCCCCAACACCACTCAAAGAAAGCTGTGCTGTTAGTGGTCAATTGACACTCCCCGGTCAATATCAATACTTGTCAAATTGTGATATAACAAGTAAAAGAGGGCAAATGAAGCTCAACAAGTTAGCAGCAGCAGAATTGTACTCAAACATAATCTATAACTTCATACTTCAATATATTCACCACTACACCATTACCATCAGATTAGGGGAAAATCTATGGGAAGTGTGCAGGAGGTTTTGCCAAAATAAAAACACGATGAAGGTCTAAAAATGAGGTATCAACCTAGTGAAGCGACAACACAGGATTTATTTCCTAACAAACAGCATATGCAGTGAATGATCAATAAACTTAATTGGTTCCATAACCAACAGATCAGAGATAAGCTGTGCAGTCCCGACATGACCAGTCGTGAGTGGTGGTGGACTATTAAACAATTCTCTGGAGGAGGAGATTCCACAAATATTTCCATCTTCAATGATAGAAGAGACAATTATGTCACTGCAAAAGACATGGCTCAGGCATTTATAAGAATCTGTTTTGCTTCACCCCATTTAATTCACACCGTGTAGTATCAAGAAATGACTGAAGGCACTGATATTGCAAAGTCTATTGTCGCTGTATTCTGTGAATAGTGCTGAAAATATTTACTCCAGAACTTGCTGCAACCTTTGTCAAGCTTCTCCAGTGCAGTTATAACACTAGCATCTCCTCAAAAGTGTGGGAAATTGCCCAGGTAAGTCATTTGCCCAAAAAGCAGGGCAAATCCAATTACGTCAATTATCAACTTCAATAATTCTGCTGTTGATCATAAGTAAAATGATGGAAAAGTTGATCCACAATACAATCAAGTCATACATGCTGAGAAATTGTTAGATCACTGACCCTTAGATATTCTTCCAAGAGAACCACTTAGCTCCTGACGTCATTAAAGCCTAAGCCCAAAATAAAACAATAAATCTGAATACTGGAGGGGAAATGACAGCGATGGCCCTTGATACAAGGGTGCATTACATGTGGTATAAATGAATCCTAATAAAATTTCAGTCGATGCAAAAAACACTCTGATGGGCGTTGGAAGTCAGATGAGGGTTAATGAGTCTAGTTAGCAATATATGAGGGCACAGCTGGCTGCAGTGGACTGGGAAAAGGAGTTCACCAACAAAGACAGTTGAGAAACAATGGCAAATATTTAAGAAAATACTTCATGTCTTTCAGCAAAGGTATATCCCAGTGAGGGAAAAGATTTGAAGAAAAAGATACAGCAACTGTGGTTAAGAAGGGAAATTAAATATTATAAGATAATAAAATGTGAGGCTGGATGAACACAGCAGGCCAAGCAGCATCTCAGGAGCACAAAAGCTGACGTTTCGGGCCTAGACCCTTCATCAGAGAGGGGGATGGGGGGAGGGAACTGGAATAAATAGGGAGAGAGGGGGAGGCGGACCGAAGATGGAGAGTAAAGAAGATAGGTGGAGAAGGTGTGGGTGGGGAGGTAGGGAGGGGATAGGTCAGTCCAGGGAAGACGGACAGGTCAAGGAGGTGGGATGAGGTTAGTAGGTAGCTGGGGGTGTGGCTTGGGGTGGGAGGAAGGGATGGGTGAGAGGAAGAACCGGTTAGGGAGGCAGAGACAGGTTGGACTGGTTTTGGGATGCAGTGGGTGGGGGGGAAGAGCTGGGCTGGTTGTGTGGTGCAGTGGGGGGAGGGGATGAACTGGGCTGGTTTAGGGATGCAGTGGGGGAAGGGGAGATTTTGAAACTGGTGAAGTCCACATTGATACCATATGGCTGCAGGGTTCCCAGGCGGAATATGAGTTGCTGTTCCTGCAACCTTCGGGTGGCATCATTGTGGCAGTGCAGGAGGCCCATGATGGACATGTCATCAAGAGAATGGGAGGGGGAGTGGAAATGGTTTGCGACTGGGAGGTGCAGTTGTTTGTTGCGAACTGAGCGGAGGTGTTCTGCAAAGCGGTCCCCAAGCCTCCGCTTGGTTTCCCCAATGTAGAGGAAGCCGCACCGGGTACAGTGGATGCAGTATACCACATTGGCAGATGTGCAGGTGAACCTCTGCTTAATGTGGAATGTCATCTTGGGGCCTGGGATGGGGGTGAGGGAGGAGGTGTGGGGACAAGTGTAGCATTTCCTGCGGTTGCAGGGGAAGGTGCCGGGTGTGGTGGGGTTGGAGGGCAGTGTGGAGCGAACAAGGGAGTCACGGAGAGAGTGGTCTCTCCGGAAAGCAGACAGGGGTGGGGATGGAAAAATGTCTTGGGTGGTGGGGTCGGATTGTAAATGGCGGAAGTGTCGGAGGATAATGCGTTGTATCCGGAGGTTGGTAGGGTGGTGTGTGAGAACGAGGGGGATCCTCTTGGGGCGGTTGTGGCGGGGGCGGGGTGTGAGGGATGTGTCGCGGGAAATGCGGGAGACGCGGTCAAGGGCGTTCTCAATCACCGTGGGGGGGAAGTTGCGGTCCTTAAAGAACTTGGACATCTGGGATGTGCGGGAGTGGAATGTCTTATCGTGGGAGCAGATGCGGCGGAGGCGGAGGAATTGGGAATAGGGGATGGAATTTTTGCAGGAGGGTGGGTGGGAGGAGGTGTATTCTAGGTAGCTGTGGGAGTCGGTGGGCTTGAAATGGACATCAGTTACAAGCTGGTTGCCTGAGATGGAGACTGAGAGGTCCAGGAAGGTGAGGGATGTGCTGGAGATGGCCCAGGTGAACTGAAGGTTGGGGTGGAAGGTGTTGGTGAAGTGGATGAACTGTTCGAGCTCCTCTGGGGAGCAAGAGGCAGCGCCGATACAGTCATCAATGTACCGGAGGAAGAGGTGGGGTTTGGGGCCTGTGTAGGTGCGGAAGATGGACTGTTCCACGTAACCTACAAAGAGGCAGGCATAGCTGGGGCCCATGCGGGTGCCCATGGCCACCCCCTTAGTCTGTAGGAAGTGGGAGGAGTCAAAAGAGAAGTTGTTGAGTGTGAGGACGAGTTCCGCTAGGCGGATGAGAGTGTCGGTGGAGGGGGCCTGGTCGGGCCTGCGGGACAGGAAGAAGCGGAGGGCCTTGAGGCCATCTCCATGCGGAATGCAACAGTTCGCAACAAACAACTGCACCTCCCAGTCGCAAACCATTTCCACTCCCCCTCCCATTCTCTTGATGACATGTCCATCATGGGCCTCCTGCACTGCCACAATGATGCCACCCGAAGGTTGCAGGAACAGCAACTCATATTCCGCCTGGGAACCCTGCAGCCATATGGTATCAATGTGGACTTCACCAGTTTCAAAATCTCCCCTTCCCCCACTGCATCCCTAAACCAGCCCAGTTCATCCCCTCCCCCCACTGCACCACACAACCAGCCCAGCTCTTCCCCCCCACCCACTGCATCCCAAAACCAGTCCAACCTGTCTCTGCCTCCCTAACCGGTTCTTCCTCTCACCCATCCCTTCCTCCCACCCCAAGCCGCACCCCCAGCTACCTACTAACCTCATCCCACCTCCTTGACCTGTCCGTCTTCCCTGGACTGACCTATCCCCTCCCTACCTCCCCACCCACACCTTCTCCACCTATCTTCTTTACTCTCCATCTTCGGTCCGCCTCCCCCTCTCTCCCTATTTATTCCAGTTCCCTCCCCCCATCCCCCTCTCTGATGAAGGGTCTAGGCCCGAAACGTCAGCTTTTGTGCTCCTGAGATGCTGCTTGGCCTGCTGTGTTCATCCAGCCTCACATTTTATTATCTTGGAATCTCCAGCATCTGCAGTTCCCATTATCTCTGATACTAAATTAAATATTATGTTAGATTGAAAGAAATATAGTACAATATGGCAAAGACTAGTTATAAGGCAGAGGACTCGGAACATTTTAGAAATGAACAGAACGTGACCCAAAGATTCTAAAGAGGGAGAAGATAAACTTTCAGGAAACACTTGCCAGTAACATCAAGTAGGATGACAAGAACTCTTTTTAGTAGATATTAAAAGGAAGACAGAATCAAGAGTGAACATAGGGCCTGATAGAATGAGTCTGGGTTACTAATAATCGTGAACCAGGAAATGGCCGGGGTGTTAAATGAATACATTTGATTGGTCTTCACAGTAGAAGGCTCAAAAGCATTCCAAATTTACCAAATATTTGAGGTGCAAATGGAGAGGAAATAATTACAACACCTATCACTGAAGAAAAGGTGTGAGGGAAATTCATAGGTCTAAAGAATGAAAGGATCCCTGGACCCTGTGGGAGAGTTACCTTAATGCCTGCTATTGGGAAAATGCCAGAATCTGGTTTAATGAAAGTAATAGCAGAACCTTTGGATATAGGTAATATGACCATGCAAAAGCAGCAGCATATCATGAAGAGGAAGTCATGCCTGAAAAATAATAGAGTTCTTTAAGGAGTGAATGAGCAGAATAGATATAGGGGAAGCCATAAAAGCAAAAGTCCCACAACAATATGTTTGACTCTTATCTGTCTTCTGGGCAATTAGGGATGGGCAATAAACTGGGAAGACAATGACCTAGTGGTATTTTCACTGGACTGTTAATCCAGAGACACAGATAATGTTCTATGGATTTGAGTTCAAATCTTTCCCCTCTCACCTTAAACCTATGCCCTTTTGGACTCCCATGCTGTGGGAAAAAGACCTCGACTGTTCACCCCATTCATGCCTTTCATGATTTTTTAAAGCTCTATAAGCCTATGATGCTCTGGGGAAAATAGCTCTGGCATATGCAGATTTTCCCTATACCTCAAACCGTTCAACCCTTCCAAAGCCCTTGTGATTTTTTTCTGATACCATTCAAGTTTCATATCTCTCCTATAGCAGGTAGACCCGAACTGAACATAATATTCCATAAGTGCCTTAACCAATGCACAGCCACAACATGATATCCCAATTCCTACACTCAATGCACTGACCGATAAAGGCAAGCATGCAATATGCCTTCTTCTGTACCCTGTCTACCTGCAACTCCACTTTGAAAGAAATAAGAAGACGGACTGCAAGGTCTCTTTGATCAACAACTATCTCCAGGACCCTACCAAAAAGTAGGGTCTCTCCCAAAGTGTAGCATCTCACATTTATCTAGGTTAAAATCCATCTGCTATTCCTTGGCCCATCAGACCATCTTATCAATGTTCCATTTTACTCTGTGGTAATCTTCATTGCTGTCCAGTACACCATCAATTTCGGTGCCATCTGCAAACTTGCTGACAATAAATCCTATATTCACGTCCAAATCATTGACATAAATGGCAAAAAGCAGTGGACCCAGCACTGATCCTTGTGGCACACCACTGCCCCAGTCCAAAAAGCAACTCTGCACGACCATGCTCTGTATCCTACCTTTGAACCAATTATGTATCCAAATAGCTGGTTCTCCCTGTATTCCCTGTGATCTAATCTTGTTAACCAATCTACCATGTTGAAGTTTGTTGACCACCTTAGTGAAGTCCATACAGACAACTTCCATGGCTCAGCCTTCATCACTTATCTTACTCACTACTTCAAAATCTCAATCAAATTATTAAGACATGATTGACCATCCACAAAGATACATCAACTATCTGTAATCAGTCCTTCTCTTTCCAAATGCATGTACATCCTGTCCTTCAAAATCTGGTGCCACAACTTGCTCGCTAGTGATATCAGGCTCACCAGTCTATAGTTCCCTGGATGTTCCTTACCACTATTCTTATCTAATGGCATCACAATATTGGGTAAGATGGGAAAGCATATCATATGGAATATAATGTGAGATTTTTGTTTTGTTTGTTTTTACCTTCTAAACAGTTTGTGCAGTTCTGTTTCCCTGTTCAGTGAAATCATACAAAACAATGAAAATGCAGCTAAATTGGAGCATTTATTTCATTAGCAATACATGCTCATTATATAGATGCATTTTAATCTGGGTCTAAACGTATTTTGTTATCAAAGTTTATTTTGTGGGATCTGCACCACAGAGGTTGCAGTGTATGTGCACTCAACATTGTTAAGGTGGGTGTATGAGCATTTGGACCCAGTGATAATGAAAAACATTTATATGTTTCCAGTCAGTTCAGTGTGGGGAGGTCTTGTACCTACTACCTTTGTTTTTCTAGAGATCATGGGTTTAGGAGATGAACCATGGTGAATAACTGCAGAGCATCTTGCAGATGGTACACTGAGCAACTGTTGTACGTTAATGTTGAAAAGTGATGAATGGAGTTCCAATAAAGTGGACTGTTCTTCCTTGGATGGTGTTCAACTTCTTGAGTGTTATTATGGCCACTCTCATCCAGGCAACTGTAGACGATTACACCATTCTGCTGGTGAGCGAGTTGTATGGTGGGCAGGCTTTAGGGAGCAAGGAGTTGAGCTTTTTCCACAATATTCCCGGCCTCTGACCTTGTCTTTTAACCACAGAGTTTACAGAGTTGCCTAGTTAGTTTGTGGTCAATGGCAGCCCCCAAGAGTTGATGGTGTTGGTCTTAGTGATGCAGTTGAATGTCACGTGGAGGTGCTTAAATTCCCTTATGTTGCAGATGTTCATTCCTTCATGCTTGTGTGAACATCTTAGCTCAAGCCTAAATGTTGCCCAGATCCTGCTACATATAGAGATAAACAAATTCAATTTCTGATGAATCATGAATGAACATGAGCATTGCAATCATCAACAAATATTCTTATTTCTCATCTTATGATGTAGGGGACTGATGAAGTACCACCCTGCTGGCCTCCCATTCAACAGATGCATCAATTGAGAACAGAGTATCACCATCAACTGGAGGTTTCCCAACCATCTTTCATCTGGCTGCCTGAAAATTCATGTTAGAGATGAAGTTTCTAATGGCAGATGTAGTGCAATGGTGGTGCCCTTATCTCTGGACCAGAAGTTCCATCTTCAAGTTCCACCTGCTCCAGACGTGTGTCAAAACATATCTGAACCGGTTAATTTAAAAATATCGGTATGAAATTTCATGGGTTTCAGAGTTGACATTTCGATATCCTGCCAATCTGTTCTTCCCTGTGCAGGCAAGATGATGATCAAGATTGGGGCTGTTTTTAAGGTATGATCTGTTGGTCCATTTATTGAACTATGGATACAGGATCCCAGGTATGAGTGAGAGGTATCTTGCAATACCCAATGCTAGGGAGATGGATTCTCCTGCTTTATTCTTAATTGACTTCTCTGCAGCAGCTCATACACTCCGTTGGATTGTTGAGGCTGCCCAGGAAGCAATCCTACTGCTGTTTGAAACGTCTCACAGAAACGATGGCAGATTTGACTACGCGTTATATGTAAACTCAATTGGCGTTCAAGGAAATCCAGTGGTTTCATTGTATTATTGAATCTAACTTTTGAAAATGTAATCCTTCAACCAACGTAGCGGTTGTGAATTTGTATCCAGTGTCTCAGCCCAGGGCTCTAGATGACCGGTATTCTAACATTATCCCAACCATGTTCCTTCCTGTTTGCAGATGTGGATCCACGGTTGGTATCTGGAATTAGAACACACTCACGTCTTGAATTCATTTTATGTCGGAACAGACTCTCAGTGCTGAATGGCCTCCGCTATTCATTTTTTTTGGACGTGACTGCAATACATTGGATGTGGTTTGTTAGTTTAGGTGGCATATTCATTGATGAGCGTTTAACGACGGGAGGTTTTGAAACCCATTTTTAAGTTTTCTCAAAGATGGAAAATGAGAGGTAGTGGGTGAAATGTTGCATCCAATTATAGAACAATCAGATCGCCATAATTAGATTTCGCAGGATGAGCAAAATCATTTTATTCGCCCGAGTTTAACTATACAGTGCAAAGGACGCCGTGAAAACAATGAATTGCTTTTGCAACAGAGCGCGAAGTATAGAACTGGTAAAACTCTGCAAATGCTACACCTGTCGTTTGTGTGATAACAGTTTGCAAACAATCAGCAGGAAAGCGATCGCTTTTTGCGCGGGTTCCCCCTGACTTTCTGTCACTGTGAGCCCAGAAAGCACAGTAATAAACCCCAGAGTCATCCTCCTTGACATTCCTCATGAGCAAGGTGCACGTTTTGGTCGCAGAATTTTTTTCAGCCAGTGCTGTTATGTCGGTGATATCGGATCGAGTTTCAGACGGATTCTTGAAATATAAAATACGCTGTAGCCGTTGACCCGGGATCTGCCGGTACCAGTGGATAACCACGTTGTCGAAGTCGCTCCCTCCATACTTACAGTCCAACCAAACTGTGTTCCTCGGAGCTCTGGTCATTGACATTGGAGACTGAGTCAACGTTTGAGCGACAGATTTTCCTGCCGGTGAAAAAGATTGCAAATCAAGTTATTTGTGAATACAGAGATTACAGAATGTTGAACAATGAAAATAATCAGTTGTACTGACCGAGGAGAGAGATTAGAAAAATCGCAAGGACGTGGCCCTTCATGATGATGAGGTCAACAAGAAACTGTATTCCATTTGGTAAAACTCCTCAAGAGGTCAGTGTAATGGAGGAAAGATGTCAATCGGCTTAACCAAGTGCTGAATCTTCCTGCGGCCTCAAGAATGACGTTCCACTGAGTGGGTGGGCGTGTTCACCTTGTTATTGACAGTTTCACTTCAATCCACCCGTCACCTCAACCTTCTCATTCTGACTCCATTGCAAGCGGTGATCACCGACCGGGTAAGTTGCTTTCCAGTTTTGTCCCGACTTTCGCTCCTGTAGGCTTCGCTGTGTTTCCTTGTCCATTCCAACAGTCCAATTGAAAATAACATTACAGATTTACTTTTTTATGTATTTTAGAGTCACTGAGATGTACAGCACGGAAACAGACTCTTAGGTCCAACTCGTCCATGTCGTCTAGATCTCGTAAATAAATCTAGTCCCATTTGCCAGCATTCGGCCCCATTCTCTCCAAACCCTTCCAATTCATGTACCCATCCAGATGGCTTTTAAATGTTGTAACCGTACCATACTCTACCACTTCTTCTGGCAGCTCATTCCATTTTCGCACCACCCTCTGCGTGAAAAAAATGCCCTTTAGGCCCCTTTTAAATCTTTCCCCGCTCACGTTAACCCTATGTCCTGTAGTTTATGTATTCAGAGATGTTATCATACACCCCTGGGCCAGAAGGGATTGAACTCGGATCTCCTGGTACAAATGTAGGGCACCGCAAGAATCTTAAAATCTACATTTCCTATTCCAGTAGCAATTTTGAACACAGCTGAAAGAAGATTTCTCTGCCTCATCCCAAACCCTGCCAGAACCTAGAGCCGAAAATCCCATCAATCTTTGTGCGTAGGGCAAACCGCGAACACTGAAAGCTGTCTTATGACACCTCTGTCATCAGCCCCAGTTTGTCTTGCCTGGGTGACCGGGGTGGAAACATTACTCGGTCCGGTCTGACCAGAGGTCCTTGCAGCTTATCTGTTGCCTTCTCTAACTCGCTATCTTTCCACCGACTTTCAGAGCAATAAGTCTTTTGCCAATACACACGCACCCGAAACGTTAACTGTTTTTTTTCCTTCACAGATGTTGCCAGACCTACAGAACTTTTCCAGCAACTTTATTTCTGATTTACAGCATTCGCAGTTCATTCGGGTTTTTAAATAGTCAGTTGTCAATGCTCTTAGCTGTACTTGATGACTGTATATTGAATCTTCTAGGCTCCTCCTTTAACATCGTTATTGCATTTTCAAACCAATTCATGCGAAACGTACCACCAATTATTTCAACCAGCTGTGTAGTTCTTTCTGTCTCTGTCTCTCGCATTCTCTGACTCCTACTTCTTTATTTCGTTTGTCAGTTCCCCCTTATCTTTCACCTTTTCACTCTCAGCTTTTATCTCGCAATCTCTCTTTTGCCCTTCTCGCTTTCTGCTGCCCTTTTCGCTTTCTCTCTGCTGTCCTCCATTTCCTTTGGATGTGCCTTTTTCTGCTCATGTCTTCTCCTCCTGCTTTACACTCTCTTTCCTCGCTTACCTCTCATGATCTGTCAATTTTGCTCCCTCTCTCATCTTCTTTCTTTCTCTCATTCTCTGTCCGTTACAATTTTCTCACTTTCTCTCTGTCACACTCTCTGAAAATGTAGTACAGGGAAGTTTAGCTGTGCTTGTACAACGAACGCAGAAATTTATCATAGGTGTGACAAGCAATTAGGCAGGGAAATCATATTATTTGCCTTTCATGCCATTGCATAGCGTTAGGCACAAGACTATGGTTGCCTTGCTACTGGTATACGTGCCTTTGGTGAGACTACATCGAGAACACTTCGTGAGGTTTTAGGTTAAGGTAGGACACATTGTCATAGCAGATAGTACGTAAAATATTCACTTGATTATTTACTGGAAGGAAAGGGTTGTCCGAAAAGGAGAGGCTGACCATAGAATATAGAACTTAGAACATAGAACACAGAACAATACAGCGCAGAACAGGCCCTTCGGTCCTCGATGTTGCGCCGACCTGTGAACTAATCTAAGCCCCTCCCCCTACACTATCCCATCATTATCCATATGCTTATCCAAGGACTGTTTAAATGCCCCTAATGTGGCTGCGTTAACTCCATTGGCAGGCAGGGTGTTCCACGCCCTTACCACTCTCTGAGTAAAGAACCTGCCTCTGACATCTGTCTTAAAACCCCTCAATTTGCAGAAAAAGATTCTCACTGTCCACCCTATCTAATCCTCTGATCATCTTGAATGTCTCTATTAAATCCCCTCTTAGCCTCCGTCTCTCCAATGAGAACAGACCGAAGTCCCTCAGCTCTTCTTCATAGGGCCTGCGCTCCAGACCAGACTACAACCTGGTAAATCTCCTCTGCACCTTTTCCAATGCTTCCACATCCTTCCTGTAAGGGGGTGACCAGAACTGCGTGCAATATTCCAAATGAGGCCACACTACCATTTTGTACAGTTGCAGCATGACATCATGGCTCCGGAACTCAATCCCTCTACCAATAAAACCTAACACACTGTAAACTTTCTTAACAGCACTATCAACCTGGGTGGAAACTTTCAGGGATCTATGTACATGGACACCAAGATCCTTCTGCACATCCACACTACCAAGAATCTTTCCATTGACCCAGTATTCTGCCTTCCTATTATTCTTCCCAAAGTGAATCACCTCATATTTATCCACATTGAACTCCATTTGCCACCTTTCAGCCCAATTCTGCAGTTTATCCAAGTCTCCCTGCAACCTGCAACATTCTTCCACACCGTCCACCACTCCACCAACTTTAGTGTCATCTGCAAACTTACTAACCCATCCACGAATGCCTGCGTCCAAGTCATTTATGAAAATCACAAACAGCAGTGGTCCCAAAACAGATCCTTGAGGCACACCACTAGTGACCTGACTCCAGGCTGAATATTTTCCATCAACCACCACTCATTGCCTTCTTACAGAAAGCCAGTTTCTAATCCAAACTGCTAAATCTCCCTCAATCCTGTGCCTCCGTATTTTCTCCAATAGCCTACCATGTGGAACCTTATCAAAGGCTTTACTGAAGTCAATTAACACACATCAACTGCCCTTCCCTCAAATACATGCTTGGTCAACTTCGCAAAAAACTCAATGAGGTTTGTGAGACACAACATGCCCTTGACGAATCCATGCTGACTATCTCCAATCAAATTGTTGCTTGCTAGATGATTATAAATCCTATCTCTTATAATCCTTTCCAAAACTTTTCCTGCAATAGAGCCTTTATATGCTCCGGAATTTAGATTTCTTTCAGTGTGGAAGCAGGCCCTTTGGCCCAACAACTCTACACCGCCCCTTGAAGCATCCCACCCAGGCCCATCCCCCTATAACCCACACACCTCTGAACACTACGGGCAATTTAGCATGG
Organism: Stegostoma tigrinum; assembly: GCF_030684315.1. Lineage (NCBI taxonomy): Eukaryota > Metazoa > Chordata > Chondrichthyes > Orectolobiformes > Stegostomatidae > Stegostoma > Stegostoma tigrinum. The sequence continues at coordinate 3,045,891 of NC_081358.1, read as the reverse complement.
CAGATCCACCTAATCTGCACATCTTTGGACTGTGGGAGGAAACCGGAGCACCCGGAGGAAACCCACACAGACACAGGGAGAATGTGTAAACTCCACACAGACAGTCACCCGAGACTGGAATCTCTGGCACTGTGAGGCTGCAGTGCTAACCACTGAGACACCCTGCTGCCCAGAATGAGAGGTGATCAAATTGAAACACAAAATATCCTGAAAGGTGTTCACGAGTTAAACACAAGTCTAGTTTCCCCTGGTTGGAGCATCTGGAATGAGGATGGAATGGGACACAAGGTTAAGGAGTTAATTGCTCTGGACCACAATGAGCAGAAATTTCATCATTGTGGGTTGTGAACCTTTGGAATTGCCTACTGAAAGGTTTGTTTCCATAACTGGATATATTCAAAGCCCAGACCATGAGAATTTTATTCTTTCAGAAAATCAGCGTAGGTAGGGAGTTGAGGCAAATCATCAGTCATTATTGTATCAAATGACGGAGCGGGCTCCAGGAAACATGCTTTACCCCTCCTCCTGTTTCTTATTGTGTCACTTATTGTTTCTTCCCACTTCTCTTTCCAATCGCCGTTTGAAGTGAATGCAGATGAGTTCACGGGGCAAGAAGAAAGCAACGGATATCTTTTGGTGTCCTGACCAATATTTATCTTCAACCACCATCACTAATTTAGATCTTTTACATAAACTTTAACCTTCTTGGAGGAATCTTGTGTGCAACTTGGCTGCCTCACATCTGTATTTACAGCAGCTTTAATTACGTGAAAATTTTTGGGACGTTTTCTGTTCATGTAGCATAAAATAGAGACAAAGAGCATGGTAGTTCATTCGGCCCTTTGATCCTGTTCTGCCATGCAAATGATCATGCCTGACTGGCTTTAAGAGTGCTATATTCCCCATTCGATCGCACCACATGATGCCTTAAATCAAAAAAACCGTTTGTAACATACGATGCAAATACCATTCTTTTCTAACCAATTCCAACCGGATCCACATTCGAAACAACAACAACATCCATATGCTTCAAAGTCAAATGAATCCGCCTCATGGATTGCATCGGCTGCCAGCAGATTCATTTGAAAGAGAATATAAGAACCACAAGAGTAAAGAAAACACTTACAAGGATGATGCTGGGTCTGGAGGGTTTGAGCCGCAGGGAAGGACTAAACAGGCTAGGGCTGTTTTCTCGGAGCTTTGGAGGCTGAGGAGTGACCTTATAGAGGTTTTAAAAATCATGAGGGACACGGACAGGGTGAATAGCCGAGTTCTTTTTCCTAGGGTGGGGAAGTCCAAAGCTAGAGGGTATACCAAAGATTTAGAACAAGAACAAAGAACAAAGAAAATTTCAGCACAGGAACAGGACATTCGGCCCTCCAACCCTGCACCGATCCATATCCTCTATCTAAACCTGTCACCTTTTTTCCAAGGATCTGTATCCCTCTGCTCCCTGCTCATTCATGGATCTGTCTAGATACATCTTAAATGACGTTATCGTGCCCGCCTCTAACACCTCCGCTGGCAACGCATTCCAGGCACCCACCACCCTCTGCGTAAAGAACTCTCCACACATATCTTCTAAAAACTTATCCCCTCTCACCTCGAAATTATTACCTCTAGTAATTGAGTGCCCCACTCTGGGAAAAAGCTTCTTGCTATTCACTCTGTCTATACTTTGTATGATTTTGTAGACCTCAGTCAGGTCCCCCCATAACCTCCATCTTTCTAATGTAAATAATCCTAATCTATTCAACCTCTCTTCATAGCTAGCACCCCCCATACCAGGCAACATCCTGGTGGACCTCTTCTCCACCCTCTCTAAAGCATCCACATCCTTTTGGCAATGTGGCAACCAGAACTGTACGCAGTATTCCAAATGTGGTTGAACAAAAGTCTTATACAACTGCAACATGATCAGAAGTTTTCTAATGAAGGGTCGAGGCCCAAAACGTCTGCTTTTGTGCTCCTAAAATGCTGCTTGGCCTGCTGTGTTCATCCAGCCCCACACTTTGTTATCTCAGATTCTCCAGAATCTGCCATTCCCATTATGTCTGATACTATTCAGCCTATCGTGTTACCAAGATAATAAAGTGTGAAGCTGGATGAACACAGCAGGCCAAGCAGCATCTCAGGAGCACAAAAGCTGACGTTTCGGGCCTAGACCCTTCATCAGAGAGCTGTTTCGCTGAAAGAGTTCTTTAATCAGTTGCACTGTCTTGTTGCTGCAGCCCTGAAGCATAAAAACATAGAACAGGAGCAGGAGTAGGCCATTCTACCCCACGATCCTGTGTCAGTATTTACTATTATAATGGTTGATCGTGGAATTTAATACTCAAATGACTTCCTTCCCACACCCACACTCCATATCACTTGATCCCTTCAGCTACAAGAGCTGCATTTACTTCCTTCTTGGAAATGTTGAACATTTGGTCTCAACCACATTCTGGAGTAATGTATTCCACAGGCTCACAACTGATTGAAGAAATTTCTTCTCATCCCAGTCCTGAAAGGTCCTCATTTTATGTTGGTCTTTAAACTGTGACGCCTGGTTCTGGTCTCCCCCATCAACTGAAACTTCCTTCCTGCATCCTGCCTAGTTCTGGAACAATTTTCTGGTTTCAAAGAGATTCCCAGCATTCTTCTAAATTCCAGTGAATTCAATCCTAGATGATTCAATCTCTGCTCATACTCATAAGCCCAAACAATATAGGAATCAATTTGGTAAACTTTGCCACACTCACTCTCCCACAAGAACATTGTTCCTCAGCTAAGGAGAACAAAACTGTGCACAATATTCCAGCTGTGTCCTCATCAATGCCCTGTATACTTTCAAATCTTTGTCTAATTTTTTTAAAGTGACTACCAGATCTGTTTTCACTATCTTTTCAGGTAGAGTTTCCCAAATCACTGCTTAGTCCAAATATAACAAGAGACATTATTTTGGATAGTAGATAACAAAGTTCTGGATGTGAGTTTGCTCGCTGAGCTGGAAGTGAGCCTCCGACGAAGCGCTGGTGTTATGTCCCACTTTCTATTTATCTGTTTAGGTTTCCTTGGAATGGTGATGTCATTTCCTACATTGGTGATGTCATTTCCTGTTCTTTTCTCAGAGGATGGTAGATCAATGTGCTTGTTGATGGAGTTCTGGTTGGAATGCCATGCTTCTAGGAATTCTCATGCTGTCTCTATTTGGCTTGTCCTAGGATGGATGTGTTGTCCCAATCAAAGTGGTGTCCTTCCTCATCTGTATGTAAGGATACGAGTGATAGTGGGTCATGTCGTTTTGTGGCTAGTTGATGTTCATGTATCCTGGTGGCTAGCTTTCTGCCTGTTTGTCCAATGTAGTGTTTGTCACAGTTCTTGCAAGGTATTTTGTAGATGACGTTCATTTTGCTTGTCGTCTGAATCAGGTCTTTTAAGTTCATTAGCTGCTGTTTTAGTGTGTTGGTGGGTTTGTGGGCTACCCTGATGCCAAGAGGTCCGAGTAGTCTGGCAGTCATTTTGGAAATGTCTTTGATGTAGGGGAAAGTGGTCATGGTTTCTGGGCCCGTTTTGTCTGTTTGTTTGGGTTTGTTGCTCAGAAATCGGCGGACTGTGTTCGTAGGGTACCCATTCTTTTTGAATACACTGTATAGGTGATTTTCTTCTGCTCTTCATAGTTCCCCTGTGCTGTAGTGTGTGGTGGCTCCATCAACCAGAACTCCATCAACAAACACATTGATTTGGAGTCAATCTACCATCCTCTGAGAAAAAGAACAGGAAATGGCATCACCAATGCAGGAAATGACATCACCAACCCAAGGAAACCTAAACAGATAAACAGAAAGTGGGACATAACACCAGCGCTTCGTCGGAGGCTCACTGGTGATGTTACCTAGAATGGTGACGAAACGTCTGAAAACTAACCTTCCAGCTCAGCGAGCAAACTCACATCCAGAACCTCAACCTGAGCAACAAATCTTCTCAAAACTCACTAGATAACAAAGTGTAGAACTGGATAAACACAGCAGGCCAGGCAGCATCTTAGGAGCACAAAAGCTGACGTTTCAGGCCTAGACCCTTTCTAGGCCCGAAATGTCAGCTTTTGTGCTCCTAAGATGCTGCCTGGCCTGCTGTGTTCATTCAGCTCCACACTTTGTTATCTCAGATTCTCCAGCATCTGCAGTTCCCATTATCTCTGATCACATTATTTTGCATATCTCTGTTTACTCAGTCCAGGATGTCACATGTGAATTAATGGGAATTTACATGCCAATGTCCCCTTATTGTTGATGATGTGGAGGTGCCGGTGTCAGACTGGAGTGGAGAAGGTCAGAAGTCACATGATGCCTGGTTATAGTCTAACGGATCTATTTGAAATCACAAGCTTTTGGAGAATAGCCCCTTCATCAGGTGAAGTAAGAGAGAAGCACACATAAAAAGAATTTATATGCAGAGAGATCAAGGGCAGAGAGATCAAAATATCATACAAATGGTCGATGTTGTGTCGAATAATAAGTCTCTGCAGAGTATCAAAATTGTCAGAGTGAAGTGTCAACAGCTGAATAAGAAGTGAAGGGATGCCGAATAATCTGATTAAATGAGACATGGAGATAATTACAAAAAATTAAAAATAAGCCGGTGCTGGAGACAAACCAAATGATTGGAATACCATGATAGGTGTAAGAGCCACATGCTGCGTGTCTAACCAATGTAATAAGTAATGCAAATCTGTACAAACTAATTAAGGTAGAGAAATCACAACAATTTATAAAGATGACGGTGTCAAATCAGGACAGTAAGGAAGATTTTACAGATATAGAAGTGTTTTGGGGTCACATGTAGTGCAACATGAACAAAGATCACTGTTGAGGGACTCTTCATGGGTATGGAACTTAGCTATCAGTTTCTGCTCAGGGATTCTGCTGCTGTGTATCTCCAAGGCTGCCTTGGAGGAAATGTACCCGAAGATCACGGGAAAAATGTCCTTGACTGCTGAAGTGTTCCCGGACTGGGAGGGACATTCTGTCATTCGATTGTTGCACGGTGTCTATTACCCCATTGAGGAAGCATCTGCATGGTCTCGCCAGTGTATCATCTGCGAGGTGTACCTGCCTACAGGGCATCAGTAGACGACATTGGCCATGTCACATGATTGGGACCACAGCTGCTAACGCACAGAAGCTCCATAGATCCATCTGGGTACACCATTGACATTTGGCGGGTTTACACTGCTCCAGCGGCTGGTGTACATGCCCACACCCTGAAATTCGATGATTGCTCAACTTCTGTTCTACCAGAGACCACGAACTCTACAGTGAGACGGCCTTTGGTGCTTTCACTCCACGTTCAGAGGAATTACCTTCAAAACAGCCCAGACCTGGTTTGCTTCACATCCCTCTCCAATTCACGAAACCAGGCTCAGACACATGCAACTGTCTTTGCCGCTTTAGCCAAATAGGAGAGGAGTCTGTGATTTTCTCTGACAGTTTCTCTTCAGAAGGTTCGTTGTTTTGCACAAACTTTGTATTGATGTGTTGCACTGTGTACCTATCCAGTACGCACAGTAAAAGGTGGCGGTGTCCTCTGGCTCTAGTTTGTCGATTGTGAAGTGGAATTCTTTGTCTTTAGATTTCCCGGCTTTGAACCGTTCACCAAATCCCGGATCCCGCGATGTGCCTGATCCATTATAGAGGATTTGGGTGGGTGCCAGGCCGGGCTTGTGCTGGTACCAGTGAAGGGGATAACTATTCCTGATCTTTACACCTTCCACTTCGTATTTGAAAATATCAATTTTGCTCACATCTTTGGTAATGGATGGGACAATCTGTTTCAATATTTGTGCAAAAGATCCGCCTGAAGAAAGAATATACAGGGTAACAAATGAATGACATGAAGGATGTGAATGAAGAGCAAGTTCTGAATAGAAACACATACAGGGCAAAGCGGTTATCACAATGAGCCAGCAATACAGCGACATGTTCACTCAATCTTCAACTGTTCTCTCAAGCAGCTGGATAGAAGCTAAAAGGAAACACAACCCTCTTTACAAACCAATCAACAAGATATTGATCAGTATTACAAACCCACCCGTCGCCCTCCAGGCTGGCTATATCCAACATAAACAGAAAATGTTGGAAATACTCAAGCAGCAGCTGTGGAAAGAGAAACAACTAACAATTTAGAACGCATCTGGAAAAAGTTGAGATGTTGACAAGGTTTTAAGCACGTAAGCAGATAGGAAAACGGGGAAGGGAGAAGCGTGAACAAAAGGAACCTGTGACCGGCTGGAGGACAAGAGAGTTAAATATCACAAGGGATGGGAGTGCAAAGAGATCGCTGATGGTAATGGGAAGTGAACAAAAACAAAGTTTATTTCCAGAGAATGTGTCAACAGCAACAGCAGAATCATGAAGTTTAATTTGATCCTGAGCATGAGAAAATTTTAGGGAGAAGAAATTCCACCGCTCAGTGTTTTCTGAAATCATCCCTGATCGATTGAGCTCTAATTTTTACATTTTGTGCAACCTGTCCAGATTATTTCAGAAAAGTAGCAAGGAAAGGCCAAAGCTTGATATCTGTGGCTGGCAACTTGTGGAGGGAATTCTGAGTCAACATTTACATGCACTTGTAAAGGCAAGGACTGATTCAGGATGGTCAACGTGACTTTGTGCATGGTAAAACACGTCTTACCAACCTGATTGAATTTTTTGAGGGAGTGATGGTTTGATGAAAGTTGAGGGTGGTCACAGTCTATATGGACTGGTAGGTGTTTAACAAGGTTCCACACAGTAGACTGGCTAGCAAGGTTAGATCACATGGAATATGGAAGGAACAAATCTTTTGGATACAAAATTGACTTGAGGATAGGAGACAGGGTGTCGTGGTGGAGGGTTGCTTTTCAGACTGAATGCCTATGATCACCAGAGCGCCACAAGGATTGGTGTTGTTCCACTCCTTTTTGTCAATTACGTAAATGGTTTGGATGTGAATAGAGGAGGTATAGTTAGTAAGCTTGCAGATGATACTAACAATGGTGTTGTAATGGACAACAAAGAAGGTTATTTCAGAGTACAATGAGTCCTTATCAGGTGGGCTGATGGGCTGAGGAATGGCAGATTGAGTTTAATTGAGATAAATGTGAAGTGATGCATTTTGCAAATGAAAATCAGGGCAGGATATAGAATATAGAACATAGAACATAGGATGTAGAACAGTACAGGTCCTTTGGCCCACGATGTTGTGCCAAACTTTTACACTAATCCTAAGGCCTATCTAACCTCCACCCCTACTTTACACTATCATCCATATGTCTATTTAATAGCCACTTAAATGCCCCTAATGAGGCAGACTCCACTACCCTCTCTGACAATGCATTCCACACCCTGACTACACTCTGAGTAAAGAACCTACCTCTGACGTCTCCCCTACATCTACCCTCACTCACATTAAAACTGTACCTCCTTGTAATAGCTACCTCCACCCTAGGAAAAAGTCTCTGGCTGTCCACTTTATCCATACCTCTGATCATTTTGCACACCTCTATCAAGTCACCTCTCATCCTTTGTCATTCTAAAGAGAAAAGCCCTAGCTCTCTCAACCTTTCTTCCTAAGACCTTCCCTCCATTCCACACAACATCCTGGTAAATTTCCTCTGCACCTTTTCCAACGTTTCCACATCTTTCAAGTAATGAGGTGGCCAGAACTGGACACAATACTCCAGATGTGGATGAACCAGGCTTTTGTATAGCTGGAGCATAACTTCACAGCTCTTGAACTCAATCTCCCTATTAACGAAAGCTAACACACCATACACCTTCTTACCAACTCTATCCACCTATGTGGCAGCTTTCAGGGAACTGTGGACATGAACCCCAAGATCCCTCTGATCCCCCATGCTGCCAAAAATCTTTCTGTAAACCCTGTATTCTGTTTTCAAATTTATCCGTCCAGAATGAATCACCTCACACTTTTCAGGGTTAAACTCCATCTGCCGCTTCTCAGCCTAGATCTGCATCCTATCAATGTCCCTTTGTAATCTAGAACAGCTATCCAAACTATCCACATTCGGCCCACCTTCATATCATCTGTGAACTTACTAATGCAGCCTTGCACTCCTACATCCAAATCATTTACAAAAGTCACAAATAGAAGAGGACCCAGAACAGATCCTTGTTGTACACCACTCATAACTGAGCACCATGTTGACTATTTTCCCTCCATTATCACCCTTTGTCTTCTTAGGGCCAGCAAATTCTGAAACCAATCTATCATATTTCGCCCTATCCCATTCCTCCTTACCTTCTGTGTGAGCCTACCATGGGGAACCTTATCATACACCTTACTTAAATCCATGTATGCCATATCCACTGCTCTACCTTCAAGTAAGGACATATACTCTTAATGGTAAGGTCCTGAGTAGTGTTGTTAAAGAAAGAGACCTTGCAGTGCAGGTACATAGTACTTTTAAAGTGTAATTCCAGGTTGACTGGCTAGTGAAGAAGGCATTTGGTATGCTTGCCTTTCTTGATCAGTGCATTGAGAATAGGAGTTAGGAGGCCATGTTGTGGTTATATAGGGCATTGATTCAGCCACATTTGGAATAATGCATTCAATTCTAATCTCCTAGCTACAGGAAAGATGTTGTGTAAAGGGTTCAGGAAAGATTTACAAGATGCTGCCAGGGTTGGAGTTTTTAAGCAATAGGGAGAGGCTGAATAGGCTGGGGCTATGTTCCCTGGAGCATCACAGGCTGAAGGGTGACCTTAAAGAAGTTTATCAAATCACAAAGGGCATACATGGGGTGAACAGCGAAAGTCTTTTCCCTGGATGGAGGAGTCCAAAATTAAAGGGCGCAGGTTAGAGGTTGGAATGGAACTATGAGTATTAGCTTTTCAAAGTTAGTTGCTAACTCCAAACAGACACACAAAGTCAGATTTTCAATTGAACATTCCAAAAGCCCAAACTTATAGCATGTAATATTAAAATACAGATATATATCTTTTTCATCACCTGCCAAAATGAACAATTTCATACTTTGCCACATTATACCACATTTTTCAGATCCCTAGTCACTCTCTTAAGTACCACTGTAGCTTGCTAATGCCCTTGTAACAAATTACTTTCTTATCTTAGTATTTTTTTAAAGTGCTACACTATTTCTCCTTACCAAATCTGAAGTGACATTTATTATTTGCCTATAGATTTTAAGAGTTAAATTAATTTGTCATCAGTTTTATAGCTGTAAAACTCTTTCCCACTGCTGTTAGACTGTCTGAACTGTGATTACATATTTATCCTTCTCCACTTTATTAAAAGCAACTACAACAGTCATATTTGCCTGACATTGCTCCCATATCTAAGATAACACAGTGTGGAGCTGGAAGAACACAATAGGCCAGGCAGCATCAGAGGAGCAGGAAAGCTAATGTTTCGGGTCAGGACCCTTCTTCAGAAATGGGGTATAGAAATGGGCAGTGCAGGGTTGGGGAATGATGAGGTTGGAGGCAGTGTTCAGGAGGTCACCTGAGATGATGAGGTTATGGATAGTTTGAGAGGTGATATTTTGGTGGTCAGGGGTGGGGTCATGATTGAGGGGACAGTAGGAGGAGGTGTCAGAGTGTTGGCACCTGGCTTCGGTGATGTAAAAGTCAGTGAACCATACTACAACTGCACCTCCCTTGTCCATGGGTTTGATGGTGAGGTTAGGGTTGGAGCGGAGGGATCAGAAGGCTGCATGTTCTGTGAATGGGATTGGAGTGAGTGAGACGGGTTGGAGAGGTTGTGGCAATCGATGTCACGATGCAGTTGGAAATGAAGAGATCAAGGGAGGGTGGGAGACCATGGTGTGGTGCCCAGGAGGATGGAGTGTGTTGGAGCCAGGAGATGGGTTCAGTAAAGGGTGGGTTGGGCTCGTGGTTAAATGAAAAGGCATGGAGGTGGAGGAAAAACTATTCGAAATCCAAGTGTGAGTGGGATTCATTGATGTTTGGGTGGAGGGGGATGAAGGTAAGTCCTTTACCGAAGCCTGACCATTCGTCCTCAGTGAGTGGTGGTCTGGGGGCATGGAGAAGACCTGGCAGGGTTTGGGGCTGGAGAGCTGGTGGCTGTGGAGGCAGTGGGCGGAGAGGCATTGGCAGTGGATGGAGTGGCATTGGCAGTGGACGGAGCGGCATTGGCAGAAGTGATGTTGCCCTTAATGTTGGCATCTGCGGGGGCATCCTTGATGTTGGAAGCTCTCTCAGTCTGAGCGATGGAAGCGGTGGTGTCCACGGTGTGGATGGTGGTAGCAGTGGCATGTGGTACCCGAAGTGACGTGACCGGCTTTGGAGGATGTGACAAGATCAGTGGTATCAGCGGGTGATGCGATAGTGAGCACATGGTGACTGGTGCCAGGCACATTGTGGGGGGCAATCCTGGGGTGGGGTTGAGAACTTGGGAGGTGGAAGATGTCTGTGTTTGATGGCAGGCTCCAATAAGTTTCGTGTATTTACAGTTTTTAATGTCCAATAGGGTGGAGAAAAATCGTTCATTGAGGCTTAGAAACCCTCATTTCTGAAGAAGGATCTGAAGCGTCAGCTTCCTTGCTCTTCTGATGCTGCCTGGCCTGTTGTGTTCATCCAGTTCCACACCGTGTTAGCTGTGATTCCAGCATAGGAAGTTCTTACTATCTCTCACTCCCCTATCTATGATGTCTTGGAAGGTTGTGTCAAGAGCCCCTTTAATTTGATGATGTCAGGAATCACTTCTTCACACTAAGGGAGGTGGGAATCTGTGACTTATCCCCAATGCCATCCTAAAAGAAGCTGTGCTGCTCGGAGTAAATTGACACTTCCCGGTCAATATTAACGGAACTGAGGTTGAGAGATTCTTTGGAGTGATGATAACCAACAACTTTTCCTGAACTTCCCACATTGATGTCATGGTCAGTAAGGCAAAAATAAATCTCTTTTTCCCCGGGTAGCTCAGAAAATTTGGCACGTGCATAAGGACCCTCATCAACTTTTACAAATGCACCATTGAAAGCGTACTGTCGAGGTGCATAATGGCTGGGTATGGCAACTGCTCTAACCGGGACTATAAAAAAAACTACAGAAGGTGGCGTCCGTATCCCAAACCATCACAGAAGCCAACCTTCCATCATTGAATTCCATTTGCATGGCTTGCTGCTGCAGAAAGGCTGCCAAGACCCATTGCATCCCGGTAATGATCTCCTCCAACCTCTTCTGTCAGTCAGAAGCTTGAACACACGCATCAGCAGGTTCACTAACAGTTTCTTCTCAACTGCTCTTAGATTGATGAATGAACTTTCTAGCCTCAAATAATGCTGACCTTGCTAATGTTGATCTTACCTCGTGCACATCCTGTGCAAAGTAACCTGTCTGCCTCTAAGTCTTCTTAATCTGCACAACCTTGCTTCCCATGATCTTCCTGTATTGCTCATTAAAAAAAAGCTTTTCACTGTACTTCAGTACAAGCAACAATAAATCAATTAATCTTGTTGGATTGAGAAATATCGAGAAGATGGTAAATGGAGCTGAAATTCTTAGTAGCAGCTGAATTGTACTCTGACATTGTCTGCAACCTCATATTTCAACTGATTTACCACTGCATCATTACCATCAGATTAAGAGGGGGAAAAAAACTGTAGTTGAGCAAAGTGTGAAGGAGGATAGGCCAGAAAAAAATCACAAAGAAAGCCAAAAAATGAGTTATCAACTTTGTGAAGCTACAACGTAGAGTTTGTTTCCGGACAAACAGCATATTCAGTGTGTGATCAGCAGACTTATATACTTCCATAACCGACAAATCAGAGCTAAGCTGTGCAGTCCTGACATCTCCAGTCGTGAATGGTGTTGGACAATAAAACAATTCTCCGGAGGTGAAAGCTCCACAAATATTTCCATCTTCAATATTGGGAGAAAAGCACACCAATGCAAAAGATTCGGCTCACGCATTTGTAAGAATCTGCTTTGCTTTATCCTATTTAATTCACACCCTGTAGAGTGAAGAAATGGCTGAAAACATTGATTTGCAAAGCCTATTGCCCCTGAAAATATTCTGTAAATAGTACTGAAGGTCTCTGCTCCAAAACTTGCTAAACCCTTGGTGAAACTGCTCCAGTACAACAATAACACTGGCATCTACCCCAAAATATGGAAAAATGTCCAAGTATGTCATGTGCCTGAAAGGTAGGACAAATCCAAGTCAGCCAATTACCACCCCACTAATTTTGTTTTTGATCATTAGTAAAATGATGAAAAATGTGATTAATAGCGCTATCAAATAGCACATTCTTAAATATAGTCCGATCACTGATCTTCAGATTATGTTCCACCAGAACCATTTGTTCTTGAACTCATTATATCTTTTGTCCAAACAATAAATCTGAATACTGGAGGGAAGATGACAGCGACTGCCCTTGACATCAAAAATGATTTGACCAAGTGTGGCATGCAGGAACGCTAATAACATTTCAGTCTGCGAAACTTGGGGAAAACCCTCATCTGTTTATTGGAAATCAGGTGAACGTTAAATGGATGTCATTAGAAATAAATAAAGCCACAGAAGGGTGCTGTTGACTGGGGAAAGGAATTTAGCAACAAAGGCAGTTGAGAAACAATCGTGGATGTCTGAGACAATACTTCATGCATTGCCGTAGAGATATATCCCAATGAGGAGAAAGGATTTGTGGAAAGAGATCATCAACAATGGCTAACAAGGGAACTGTAGGATGGCATCAGATTAAAAGAGAAAACATGCAACATTGCCAAGATTTGTTGCAAGCCAGAGGATTGGGAAGATTCTAGAAACCAACAAAAGGCAACCACAAGATAATAAAGAGGGAGAAGATAAACTTTGTGAGAGTAAACTTACAATAATATTAAGATGAACTAGTAATGTATGTAAAGGAAGGCAGGATCTGGGGAGTGATGAGTTGCATTTTTTTCTGTAACATACCAGCCTCTGATCTTGTCTTTTAACCACCGGATTTATAAACTTGCCTGTTTAGTTTTCTGATCAATGGTAGTCCACAGGATGGTGATGGCATTGGTCTTAGTGATAGTAATGTGAATAAATGTCATAGGGAGGAGCTTAAATTCCCTTATGCTACAGAAGGTCATTGCTTAGCACTTGTGTGAACTTCTCAGCTCAGGACTGAATCTTATCCATGACGTGCTACAGATAGACACAGACAGATTCAATATCTGATGAGTCATGAATGGTCATGAACTTTGCAATCATCAGCAAATATACTAATGTCTGATCTCATGATGGAGGCAATTGATGAAACAACTGAAGATGTTTGGACCTAGCTTACCACCCTCCCATGGTGATGTCTTGGAGCTGGAATGATTGACTTCCAACAACCTCAGGTATCTCCCTTCATGTTATGTATGATTCCAACTATTGAAGAGACCCCTAGCCCATTATTTTTATCCAGTTAAATTTTACTGGGGATCCTTGATGCCATACTTGGGGAAATTCATCCTGCTGTTAAATCAAGTAATGCTGAGCTCTGTCTTAATACATTTGGGCCAAGATTGCGTTGAGGACTGGAAATGAATGGCACAGGTGGAACGCAAGATGAAATCTCTGAACATGTTGCTATATGATAACCTTAATCAAGTTTTCAGAGATATCATGGCACACCATTGGACCACATGGGACCTGTTTCCAGGCCTCCTGCAGCAGAGGTAGATGCAAAGTGTTGCTTAATAGTACCATCAATTTGGACCTTCTGTCATTTTGCAGAAACTTGAAATAAGACTGTTAGGGGAAATAATAGGCCAATTTGATTTGTCACAGTTTCAATACAGAGGACTTATCGAATGAATCCATACAATCCCTATAGTGGAGAAACAGGCCATTTGCCCCAACAGGTCCACACTGACCATCCAAACAGCATCCCACCCAGACTCACCCCCCTGCCCTACATCCATGGCCCTGCATTGTCTATGGCTAATCTACCCAACCCACAATTCCCAGGACACTATGGACAATTTAGTGTGGCCAATCCACCTAACTTGTTTGAGCAATTGTACACACTGTCAGGTAGATACCACTACTGTAGTTAGAACTTTATGGAACCATTGACTATGGGCTTAGCAGTGTCCAACCCTTTCTAATGTAAAGGATCACATTTTAATTAATTGAGGACAGCCTATTATCATCAACTGGAAGTTTCCCGCCCATCTTTGGGTGGTTACACAAATGTTCCTATCAGAGCTGCATTTTCTAGGGGCTGAAGTGGTGCAGTTGTACTGTCCCTACATGTGGACCAGGGATTCCAGCTTCAAGTGTTTCAGAGGTGTGTCAAAATGCTACTGAACCGCTTGGTTTAAAAATAACTGTATTAAACTTCATTGGTTTCAGAGTTAACGTTAAGAACTCCTGCCTGGGTCGATCCACTTGTATATCATGGTGCTGCCCACATTTTTAGTACAGGCGTACAAGATGATGGTCCAGACTGTGATTAAAGGTACGAATCTGTCATTCCATTACTTGAACTGTGTATGGATGCAAGAATCCAGGAACGAGTTAGAGGTATCTTGCAATACTTAACGCCAAAGTTGGTCGATTCTGCTATTTTATTCTCAGTTGAATCTTCTACAGCAGTTCATTCTCTCTCTGGTTTGTTCAGACTGGCCATGAACAAACCTTCTGATGTGATTGGTTTCATACATAGATGGCAGGTTTCATTGATTAGTGATAACAAAGTGTGGAGCTGGATGAACGCAGCAGGCCAAGCAGCATCTTAGGAGCACAAAAGCTGACGTTTCGGGCCTAGACCCTTCATCGGAAAAAAAATGATTAGTAGTTATTTGTAAACTCGTTTGGCATTCATGGTAATCCAGTCGTTTAATTGTATTGCTGGGTCTAACTTTTGAAAATGTAATACCTCAAGACTACCAGAGTGGTATATGAATTTATATCTAGAGCTTTAGTCCAGAGCTGTAGCTGATTAGCCTTGTAACATTACCCGGCAGTGTTTCGTCCAGTTTACGGATGGGAACCCACAGTTGTTATATGGAATTAGATCACCCCATCCCCCTCCCCCCACCCCCATGAACTCACTATATGTCGCAACAGACTCTAAGAGCCGAATGGATCCCATGATCCAATTATTTTGAATGTGATTGCAATATGTAATGGATGTGATTTGTTTAGGTGGTTGATGGTCGTTTGACAACGGGAGGCTTTGAACGTCATTATTGGGTTTTCTCAAAGATGATAAATGAACGGAGCTGTTTGTTTAAATAATAAATGAATTGTTTTGTCCATTTATAGAACAGTCATACTTGTTAAAAATTAAATCTCACAGGATTAGCAAAATAAGTTTGATCTCCTTAGTTTAATAATACAACGGACCGATCACATTGAAAACAACAATTGCCTGTGTAGCCCAGGACGCAGTTTAAAGCTGGTGGAAATCTTGAAATGTAGCGCTTCGCATTTGTGACATAACGGCTTGTAGTGAACCAGCAGGACGGCGCTATTTGTCGTCCTCATGAACAAGCTGCACATTTTGGTCCCAGAGCATTTTTTTCAACAAGTACAAAACTCTGGTGCGGCCGCACTTCGAGTATTGCGTACAGTTCTGGTCACCGCATTATAAGAAGGATGTGGAAGCTTTGGAAAGGGTGCAGAGGAGATTTACTAGGATGTAGCCTGGTATGGAGGGAAGGTCTTACGAGGAAAGGCTGAGGGACTTGAGGCTGTTTTTGTTAGAGAGAAGAAGGTTGAGAGGTGACTTAATTGAACATATAAGATAATCAGAGGGTTAGATAGGGTGGATAGGGAGAACCTTTTCCCTAGGATGGTGACGGCGAGCACGACGGGGCATAGCTTTAAATTGAGGGGTGAAAGATATCGGACAGATGTCAGAGGTAGTTTCTTTACTCAGAGAGTAGTAAGGGAATGGAACGCTTTGCCTGCAACGGTAGTAGATTCGCCAACTTTAGGTACATTTAAGTCGTCATTGGATAAGCATATGGACGTACATGGAATAGTGTAGGTTAGATGGGCTTGAGATCGGTATGACAGGTCGGCACAACATCGAGGGCTGAAGGGTCTGTACTGTGCTGTAATGTTCTATGTTCTAAGTAGTATTTTGTCGTTGATATCTTGCAAAGTCTCAGATGGAATCTTAAAATACAACGTGCTCTGTGGACCTTGACCCGGGATGTGCCGGCACCAGTGGATAACCGCATTTTCGAAACTGCTCCCTTCAAACCTACATTCAAACCGTACAGTCATCCCTCGAACTCTGGTCACTGACATTGGTGGCTGAGTCAACGTTTGAACAACAGGTTTCCCCGCCGGTGAAAGAAATGCAGATCAGGTAATTTAACAATACAGAGACCGCAGAATGTTCAACAATGTATATAAGCAGTCGGAACCTGCTGTACCGACTGAGAGCGGTTGGCAAAGCCGCACCTTCATTTATTCAACATGAAACTGATTCGGATTTGCTGATAGGGGCTAATCCAATGCCGGAAATGATATCAACCACTTTTACCCAACTTCGCATTGCCTTAAAGATGACATTCCATTAAATGGATGGATGTCATTGACAGTTTCACTTAAATCCGCCCGTCACCCCAACCATACTGCTCTGTCCCTATTGCAAGTGTTAGTCACTCGCTGTGCGAATGACTTTCTACTTGTTCCCAGGCGTCGCTCTTATAGGCTTTCTAGTAATTCCTTGCTCCATTCCAAGTTTAATTGAAAATAACATTGCAGAATTACATTTTTTGTATTTTCTCATCAACGAGTTTTACCGCACACCTCTGAAACAGGTGGGACTCGAACCACGGCCTCCTGGCGCAGAAATAGGGGGACTACCACTGCAACACAAAAACCCTTAAATCTACCTCTGCTTTTCCAGTAACAATTTTGGACAAGCGGAAGAAAATTTCTCTGTCCCAGTCCAAACACTGCCAGAACCTAACGCAGAAAATACCCTCGATCTTTGCGCGAAGCTCAAACCGCTAACACTGAAAGCTGTTTTATGGCATCGCTGTCAAGCACCTCCTGTGTACCTTGTCTGGGTGATCAGAGATGGTAACATTACTCGATCTGGTCTAATCACAGATTCTTGCAGCTTGTCCATTAATACCTTTGACCGCAATCATTGTGTTGCCTGTCCAAGGTAAGCAGTTTATTGCCAATACTGTTTGTTGCATTTGGTGGTTAGGAATTGAATCTACTAGGGCTCCTCCTTCAACATCATCCTTGCATTTTCAAAGTAATTCACAGGATAATACTAGCGCCCACTGTTGCTACCAAATGTGTAGCTCTTCTTGTCTCTGTCTCTCCCATTCTCGGGCTCCTAGCTTTTTCCTTTCTTCTATCAATTCTCCCTTTCCTTTCCATCTTTCCTTCCCCCATTCACCTTCAGCCTTTATCTCTCACATTCAGTTTTGCTTTTTCCTCTTTTTCTCTCCTGTCCTCCATTTCTTCTGGATCTTCCTTTCTCTGTGTCCTCGCTTCCTGCTGCCTTTCCCTGTTTATCTCTCGTGTTATCTCTATTTTGCTCTTTCTCTTCTCTTCCTTCTTTCTCTCATATTCTGTCCGTTGCATTTTTTAAAAATTTATGTCTTTGACATTCACGCTCTGACAGTGAATTATGGGAACGTTTGGTCGTGGTTGTACAACAGACGCGGAAAATTAGCACTTCGGTACAGCAAACAATTAGGCAGGTAAATTATCTGTTTGCCGCACGTAATAGCATCAGATACAAGACTAAGGACACATCTTTGGTAAGGCTGCAAATAGAGTAACTCGTGAAGTTTTCTTTTGAGGAAGGCTACATCTTCAATGAAAGTAATACATAAAAAGGCTCACTAGATTGTTACTGAAAGGAAAAGATTGTCCGAAAATGGGAGGCTGATCATGGAACCTCCACATGCTCTGGAGTTTTGAACAATGAGAGGTGATCCAATTGAAACACAAAATATTCTGAAGTCTTGTTTCCCCCGGTTGGAGGATCTGGAACGAGGGTGAAAAGGGCCACAGTTTCAGGTAAAGGAGTTGATTGTTCTAGACTACAATGAGGAGAATTGTCTTCGTTGCAGGTTGTGACGCTTTGGAATTCCCTACCCAGAAGGGTTGAGTTTGGTTCCATAATCGAGTATATTCATAGCCCAGGCCTCAAGAATTTTGCTCGGTCGGAGAATCGGGGGAGGTCGGGAGTTGAGGCAAATCATCGGTCATAATTGTATCAAATGACAGAGCGGACTCTAGGAAACGTGCTTTACCCCTCCTCCGGTTTCTTATTTTGTCACTTACTATTTTTTCTCTCTTCTTCCTACGGCCGTTTGAAGTGAATGCAGATGGATCGGCGGAGAGCGAAGAAGGCAACGGTTACGTTTTGGAGCCCTGACCAATACTTATCTTTCAAATTTACTTTGTCCTTTGACCGATCTTGTGTGCAACTTGGCCGCTTCATGTCAGTGACATGCAGCCGCTTTAATAACGTGTAAGTTTTTGCGAAATTTCCTGTTCATGAAACATCAAATGGAAACTGAAAGCCCGGTAGTCCATTCGGCCCATGGAGCCTGTTCCGCAGTGCAACATGATCATCCCTGATTCTCGGTCTCTGTGCTATATTCCCCATTCAACCCATACCCCCGAAGGCTCCAAAAGAGAAAAGAAACTATCTTTCGCAAGATGCAACTCAAATACCAATCTCTTCTAACTAATTCCACCCAAATTCACATTCGAAACAACTCATAATTCATGTGATTCAAAGTCAGATGATTCCGCCTCACAGCTGTGAAATGTATGCGCCATCTGACCCAGGAGTGGAATCCCCTGAAAGGAAGTATACATTCTGCAGTGCAATGGACCCCACGCCTTTTTCAAGCCTTTCAGGATCTCCTGGTTTCGAAATCCCTCACAATAACGAATAGACAGCTGCTATTCTCCTCATCTATATCCTGAGACAAGTTGAGTTTTTTTTCTGGAGGGGGCCTACACGAACAGGACGGACGGAAATGTTTTATTTTACAGCCTGGTGGTTCGAACGGCCGCATGTAACACACTTCGGGCGGGGGGGCGGGGGGAGGGGGGGGTTGGGGAGTACCGACAGGACAACCAGTCAATGCAATGACATAATGCAGCAATGACGATTAAGGTGCATTCACCGTGTTAACCCGAATGGTTAAACAAGAAATTATTCGCATTTCATACAGACATAATGTGGCACAGCGATTCTGACCCTACCTGTGAGTTCGGAGACCACCTGCTCCAGAGTTTTATAACAATACTTTGAACAGCTTGATTAGAAAAGATCTAAAAGTATTCCGCTTCTTACTACGTTCATGATCTGTTTCGTCGTCTGGATCATTGCTTCATCACTGGCTACATAATAGTTATATGTGCGCGGCTTTTTTTAAATATCTCCGCTATTTTGCATTTCCTAGGCCCTTCATGTTTGCTCAACTCCCAACGATCATTTTCAATCTGCATCAGAAATCTCGTCAGTTTAAGCCCCTCTACAGTGCATAATCCAAAGTAATATTCCAGAGATGCACAGGGAGACCTGCGCTGCAGGAGGCGCGGTTTTCAGATAAGGCATTAAGAGGCGGCTATATTTGCCCTCTCAGATGAATGTAACAGATTATGTGGAACTAATTGAAAGAGACACGTTGATATATGTATACAAGGTGGTGGGCCCTCTGCGCTTGGTTGACTCCCAGTTGTGTTAATTCCAGCAGCGACCAAGATTTTCTTTTCATTAATGTTCATTCGCAGGACGTGGTGTCACAGACCAGGCCAGACTTTATTGGCCAACCCTAACTGCTCAGAAGACAGCTAAGAATCAGTTACATTGCTGTGGGTGTGGAGTCACACGTAGGTGAAACTTCCCTAAACGGCCAAAAGCGAACCAGATGCATTTTTCTCCGACAATCGGCAACAGTCATCATTAGAATTTTAATCCAAGATATTTGTTGAATTCAAATCCTACCACTCGAACCTGGATCCTCAGGACAACACCTGGGCTTTCTGGATTAATAGTTGTGTGATAATTTCACTGTGCCGTCGCTCTCTTCAGAGAATAATTCATGGGCTGTAAGATGTTTTGCGGGGCTTTCCGAGGCTGGGAACTGTGCTAAAGAATTGCACATTCTTCCATTGTTAGCAGGAGGGTAAGTTTTAACAATTCTGTTCCACAATCCCGACATCAAGTTGATATTTCTGGGTGTCATCTGAAAACGGCAGCGATATGACTTACGATTGGGGGAAAAGCGCAGGCGATGTTAGCATTGCAGCTATTTTAATCTCCTGGCTTGCTCGTCCAGAGAACCAGTTACTGGGATCTTTTGACGTTTCAACGTGAAAAATTCGCTAAACATGGTACTTTGGAGTGGAGGAACTTTTAGCCTGAGTTGTAGATGGTGGCACCATAGAATCTTCCAGTAAAGGCTAGACTATTCAGCCTATCGTTTTGCCGGTTCTGCTTCTCCGAAAAATCTCTCAATCAATTGCATTGCCTTGTCCCGGTAGCCCTAAAATATAGAACCATAAAAGACAGGAGCAGAGCAGGCGGTTCCACCTCTCGACCCTGCTCCACTATTTAATATGATATTGACTGATCACGGAGCTCAATACTTGAATCCCATCTCGTCCCCACACTTGCCCCCATAACCCTTGATCCCTTTCGTAACAAGAGCTACACCGACTTCCTTCTTGAAAATATTCAATGCTTGGCCTCAACCACTTTCTGCGGAATAAATTCCACAGGTTCTCAACTCTCTGGCTGAAGCAAACTCTTCACTTCTTAGTCCTAAAACATCCTTGTTTTATTCTTTAAACTGTGAGCCCTGGCTCTGGAGTCACCCACGATGGGGGAAATCTTTCCTGCAATTTAGCCCTGTTCGAATGATATAGGTTTCCATGAGATTCACACTCATTCTTCCAGTGAATACAAACCCAATTGACTCATTGTATCAGAGATAATGGGAACTGCAGATGCTGCATGAACACAGCAGGCCAAGCAGCATCTTCGGAGCACAGACGCTGACGTTTCAGGCCTAGACCCCTCATCAGAAAAAGGGGAGGAGGAGAGGATTCTGAAATAAATAGGGAGAGAGGGGGGATCGAAATGGATAGAGGAAAAAAATAGGAGACAGACAATTTAAAGAGGCGGGGATGGAGCCAGTAGAGGTGAGTGTAGGTGGGAGGTAGGGAGGGGATAGGTCAGTCCCGGGAGGACGGACAGGTCAAGGGGGCGGGATGAGATTAGTAGGTAGGAAATGGAGGTGCGGCGTGAGGTGGGAGGAGGGGATATGTGAGAGGAAGAACAGGTTAGGGAGGCGGGGACGAGCTGTGCTGGCTTTGGGGTGCAGCAGGGGGAGGGGAGATTTTGAAGCTTGAGAAATCCACATTGATACCATTGGGCTGCAGGGTTCCCAAGCGGAATATGAGTTGCTGTCCCTGCAACCTTCGGGTGGCATCATTATGGCACTGCAGGAGGCCCAGGATGGACATGTCGTCAAAGGAATGGGAGGGGGAGTTAAAATGGTTCGCGACTAGGAAGTGCTGTTGTTTATAGCGAACCGAGCATAGGTGTTCTGCAAAGCGGACCCCAAGGCTCTGCTTGATTTCCCCAATGTAGAGGAAGCCACACCGGGTACAGTGGATGCTGTATACTACATTGGCAGATGTGCAGATGAGCATCTGCTTGATATAGAAAGTCTTCTTGGGGCCTGGGATGGGGTGAGGGAGGAGGTATGGGGGCAGGTGAGGGGGTGTGAGAGATGAGTTGTGGGAAGTGCGGGAGACACGGTCGAATTCTTTCCACCGTGTCTCCCGCATTTCCCCCAACTCATCCCTCACACCCCGTCCCCACAGTAACCGCCAAAAGAAAATCCCCCTCTTCCTCACGTACCACCCCACCAAACGCATCATCCTCCGACACTTCCACCATCTACAATCCGACCCAACCATCAAAGACATTTTTCCATCCCCACCCTTGTCTGCTTTCCAGAGAGACTACTCTCTCCGTGACTCCCTTGTCCGCTCCACACTGCCCTCCAACCCCACCACACCCGGCACCTTCCCCTGCAACCGCAGGAAATGCTACACTTGCCCCCACACCTCCTCCCTCACCCCTTTAGCTAAGGAGACCAAAACGTATCCAATATTCCGATAGTGTCCTCACCAAATTCCAGTGTAATTTCAAATCTTAGTCCAGCTTGCTTTTGAAAGTGACGAGGGGATCTGTTTCCACCATCCTTTCAAGCAGAAGTTCCGAGATCGCAACTTACTCCAACTAAAATAGAAATTTTATTTTGTATCTCTCTGTTTACTCAGCTTAGAACTCCGTGGCATAACTTCACCCCAACATCTACCAAAAACCGTGAGTCCTACAGTGAGCTTGCCCTCGGTGCTCTCACTCCAAGATCAGAGGAAGTGTATAAATCAAAACAGCCCAGACCTGGCCGGCTTCACATCACTCTCCATGTCACGAATTCAGACGGAGGAAGCTCGGACACAGATCCAGCTGTGGTGTCGTCGCTACTTTACCCAAATAGGGGAGGAGTCTGTGAATTCCTCGAAATGTTTCGCTTCAAATCGTTCAGTATTTTTGTACAAACTTTGTATTGATGTGTTGCACTGTGTATCTATCCAGTACGCACAGTAATAGGTGGCGGTGTCCTCTGGCTCTAGTTTGTCGATTGTGAGGTAGAATACTTTGTCTTTAGATTTCCCGGCTTTGAACCGTTCACCGAATCCCGGATCCCACGTTGTGCCTGATCCATAATAAAGGATTCGGGTGGGTGCCTGGCCCGGCTTGTGCTGGTACCAGTGAAGGGGATTATCGTGGCTGATAGTTGCACCTTCGACTTCGCATTTGAATCTAGCGGTTTTACCCACAGTTTTGGTAATGGATGGGACAATCTGTTTCAGTGTTTGTGCAAAATATCCGCCTGAGGAAAGAATATACAGGGTTACCATGGAACGATGTGATGGATGTGAATGAACAGCAGGATCTGAATAATAGCGTCAGAAACACATACAGGGCAAAGCGGTTACCGCAATGAGCCAGCAGTACAGCGACATCTTCACTCAATCTTCAACTGTTCTCTCAACCAGCTGGTTAGAGACTAAAAGGAAACGATTCACTTCCTTCAAACCAATCAGTGAGATATTGGTCAGGGTTTCAAGCCCGCCCCCTGCACTGCAAGTTGGTTCTTTGCAATATAAACAGAAAATATTGGAAATACTGAAGCAGCAACTGTGGTGAGACAGAAACAGAGTTACTACTTCAGAGACCTGAGCAGGAAAGCGTTAAGACATTGACAGAGTGTTAAGCCCGTAAGAAGGCAGGGAAACAGGGAAGGGGGAGCTTTCACTGTGGCCGGCTGGAGGAAAGGGGAGTAAAATAACAGAAGGGATGGGAGGGCAAAGGGAACGGTGATGGTAATGGGAAGTGAACAGAAACAAAAGGTGGAGAGAGAGAGATAATGGGGACTGCAGATGCTGGAGATTCCAAGATAATAAAATGTGAGGCTGGATGAACACAGCAGGCCAAGCAGCATCTCAGGAGCACAAAAGCTGACGTTTCGGGCCTAGACCCTTCATCAGAGAGGGGGATGGGGGGAGGGAACTGGAATAAATAGGGAGAGAGGGGGAGGCGGACCGAAGATGGAGAGTAAAGAAGATAGGTGGAGAGAGTGTAGGTGGGGAGGTAGGGAGGGGATAGGTCAGTCCAGGGAAGACGACAAGAGAGTTGCAATGGGAGAGAGATTCCCTGAGGTTGGTCCGGAGGGAGGAGGGTAACTTCTTCAGGTTAGGCATCCCTGGAAGAGGCTTCGCAGTGAGGTTAAAATAGTATCAGAGATAATGGGGACTGCAGATGCTGGAGATTCCAAGATAATAAAATGTGAGGCTGGATGAACACAGCAGGCCAAGCAGCATCTCAGGAGCACAAGTTACCCTCCTCCCTCCGGACCAACCTCAGGGAATCTCTCTCCCATTGCAACTCTCTTGTCGTCTTCCCTGGACTGACCTATCCCCTCCCTACCTCCCCACCTACACTCTCTCCACCTATCTTCTTTACTCTCCATCTTCGGTCCGCCTCCCCCTCTCTCCCTATTTATTCCAGTTCCCTCCCCCCATCCCCCTCTCTGATGAAGGGTCTAGGCCCGAAACGTCAGCTTTTGTGCTCCTGAGATGCTGCTTGGCCTGCTGTGTTCATCCAGCCTCACATTTTATTATCTTGGAATCTCCAGCATCTGCAGTCCCCATTATCTCTGATACTATTTTAACCTCACTGCGAAGCCTCTTCCAGGGATGCCTAACCTGAAGAAGTTACCCTCCTCCCTCCGGACCAAACTCAGGGAATCTCTCTCCCATTGCAACTCTCTTGTCGTCTTCCCTGGACTGACCTATCCCCTCCCTACCTCCCAACCTACACTCTCTCCACCTATCTTCTTTACTCTCCATCTTCGGTCCGCCTCCCCCTCTCTCCCTATTTATTCCAGTTCCCTCCCCCCATCCCCCTCTCTGATGAAGAAACAAAAGGTGGGCCCAGTGAAGGTGGAAACGGCGACAGCAGAATCATGAAGTTTAATTTGATCCTGAACATCACTATTTTAGGGGGAGAGAATGCCACTTCTCAGTGCTTTCTGGAATTATCTCTGGGCGAACGGCGTGTAATTTTAGGATTTTATCCAATCTTTTCGGACTCCTCTCTACCAGAGAAATTTATTTCTCCTAATCTACTCTCTACCGATCCTTTCTCTTTTTAAGTGTATTTGAAAGCAGAAGCTTTTGAAGCACTGCACTTTGGTCAGGCTAAGTGTCTTGTGATGTCTGGCTTTGTCCACCCTCGTCCAATACCTGCACTTCCACATCATTTCAAACAGTTCAATGAGATCGGTTTTTATTCATTTAAGGTGAAGCGAATGTAAGCCAAGATTATTGAATCTGTCTTCAATACTTAATTCTTTCGATTGTGAATGAATGAGACGTTCTCGAATATAAAAACCAAAAGAACTTCCGATGCTGTAAATCAGAAACCGAAACAAAATTGCTGGACAAGCTCAGCAGGTCTGGCAGCATCTGGGGAGGAGAAAACAGAGTTAACGTTTCGGGTCTGGTGACACTTCCTCAGAACTGATGGTGAATGGGAAAACGTCAGTTTATATGTAGAAAAATAGGGACGTGGTTTGGGGGGGGGGGGGGGTAGGGAGTAAATGATAGGATGGAACCTAAACAGAGAGAAAGACAGTTGGACAGACAAAGGAGTTGCTAACGGTCAGGCTGGGAGGGTGAGTAGTTGTTAATGGGGGCTGTTAATGACGAACAACAGGGAGGTATGTCGTGGCAGACTATGTGGTAACAAGGCGTGGTGCGTGGGGTGGGGGGGGGGGGGCGGCTGGGACATGAGGAAGTTTAGGCCCTAAAATGATTGAACTCAATATTGAGTCCCGAGGGCTGTAGTGTCCCCAAGTGGAAAATGAGGTGCTGTTCCTCCAGCTTGCACTGAGCCTCACTGGAACACTGTAGCAAGCTGGAGACAGAGATGCTGGCCAGGGAGCAAGGTGGTGCATTGAAGTGGCGGGCAACAGGAAGTTCAGGGTCTTTTTTGTGAGCAGAAGGTAGATGTTCTGCAAAGCGGTCGCCAAGTCTATGTTTCGTTTCCCCAATGTAGAGGAGACCACAT
The DNA here is from genome assembly GCF_030684315.1 of Stegostoma tigrinum. Lineage (NCBI taxonomy): Eukaryota > Metazoa > Chordata > Chondrichthyes > Orectolobiformes > Stegostomatidae > Stegostoma > Stegostoma tigrinum. Next base: position 3,020,228 of record NC_081358.1, on the reverse strand, counting down.
TGTGAGCAGTGAATGCAGTAGACTAGATTCATGGAAGTGCAGGTGAAGTGTTGCTTCACCTGGAAGGTATGTTTGGGCCCTTGGATTCTGGGCAGGGAGGAGGTAAATGGGCAGGTGTTGCACCTTCAGTTACAGGGGAAGGTGCCGTAGGGCTGTGGGGAGGTGTAGGGGTGAAGGAAGTGTGGACCAGGGTGTTCCGGAGGGAACGGTCCCTGCAGAAGGTGGACAATGGCCGGGAGGACAATATGTGTCTGGTGGTGGCATCTTGCTGGAGGTGGCAGAAATGGCGTCTGATGATCTTCTCGATGTGGATGCTGGTGGGATGGCAGGTGGGGATAAGGGGGACCCTATCACTCTTGTGGTAGCAAAGAGAAGGGGTGAGGGCAGAAGTGTGAGAGATGGGTCGGACCTGGTTGAGGGCCCTGTCAACAACGGAGCTGGGGAATCCTCAGTTGAGGAAGAAGGTGGACATTCGGAGGCTCCCTTGTCGAAGTTGGCCTCATCTGAGCGTACGCGACGGAGACGGAGGAACTGAGAGAATGGGATGAAGTCTTTACAGGAAGTGGAGTGTGAGGATGTATAGTCTAAGTAGCTGTGGGAATCAGTGGGTTTGTAATGGATATTAGTGGCCAGTCTATCCCCAGAAACAGAGACAGAAATGTCGAGAAAGGGAAGGGAGGAGCCAGAGATAGATCAAGTGAAAGTGAGGGCAGGGTGGAAATTGGGGGTGAAATTGATGAAGTTTTCCAATTCTGGGTGAGAGAGGGAAGCAGCCCCGATGATATCATCGATGTGTCAGAGAAAGAGTTGTGGGTGGAGGCCGGAATAGGACTGGAACAAGGAATGTTCCACATACCCCAAGAAGAGACAGGCATAAGTCGGGCCCATGCGGGTACCCATGGCAACCACTCTTACCTGAAGAAAATGAGCGGAGTTGAAAGAGAAGCTGTTGAGGGTGAGAACAAGCTCGGCCAAGTGGAGGAGGCTAGTGGTTGGTGGGTGGGGGGGGGGGGGGGGGGAATGGTTCAGGTCTTTGCTCCAGGAAGAAGCAGAAACTCCTAAGGCCCTCCTGCTGGGGAATGGATGTGTAAAGGGATTGCACGTCCATGGTAAAGGGGAGGTGGCTGGCGCCCGTAAACTGGAAGCTTTGAAACAGGCGTAAGGCGTCAGATGAATCATGGACCTATGTGGGTAGGGATTGGACGGGGGAGGGGGGGGAGAAGACTGAGTCAAGGTAGGAAGAGAGAATTCGCTCTCGAATATGTCTTACTTCATGCTGTAGTGTTAGATTACTGTGCGAAATACAATCAGGAGCCTGTAGGTCCGGGTCAACGACACTTCAATTTGAACCAACATTGGGTGAGTCTAAGAGATCATAGGAACTGCAGATGCTGGAGAATCCGAAATAAGGAGGTGTAGAGCTGGATGGACACAGTAGATCAAGCAGCATCATAGGAGCAGGAAGGCTGACGTTTCAGGCCTAGACCTGATGAAGCAGACCTAGGCCTGAAACGTCAGCCTTCTTGCTCCTCTGATGCTGCTTGGCCTGCTGTGTTCATCCAGCTCTACACCTTGTTAACATTGGGTGAGTCTATCCTGGAGACGATTCCGAGGTCGCACTCCAACTCAGAGAGGACTAATTGGACACTTATACATTATATGTCAGGTAGATAGAACATTACTCGAATTCAGAAGTAGGCTGTTTTAGACAATCACCTTATATTTTGCATATTCCAGAATTAGCGGGACAACCCCTGGTCTCGCCATTCCCGATCTTCCCAAGCGCCAACCCATCTCTTCTCCTAAACCCGCGCTTCATTCCCATCCTTGACTAAACCCGAAAGAAATACAGAAATTGTTGCTGAAGCTTAGAAGGTCTGGAGCATCCGTGGAGTGAAATCAGAATTAACGTCTCGGGCCCAGTGACCCTTCCTCAGAACTCAGACAAGGAACTGTCACTAGATCCGAAACGTTAACTCTGATTTCTCTCCGCAGATGCTGCCAGGCCTCCTAGCTTTTCTCAGCAACTTCTGGTTTGGTTTCTGCTTTACAGCGTCCTCAGGTCTTTCGGATTTTATTACGTCATACCAAATGTGCCTTAACAATTCACAACCAAGGGTCCGCCTCAAATACACATCCACCGACATGCATTTAGCAAATAAAAACCAAAAGAACTGCGGATGTTTTAAATCAGGAACAAAAACCAAGTTGCTGGAAGAGCTCAGCAGGTCTGGCACTATCTGTGAAGGAGAAAACAGAGCTAACGTTTCGGGTCTGGTGACCCTTCCTCAGAAGCGTTGTGACATGTATTTAGCGTCGTGTTAAATTTTGTTTTGCAGTGTATCCTCTGAGATATTTTGGCACGATTAACTGCATCAAAGGCGCTTTATAAATGCAAGCTGGTGTTGTTGGTGTGGGAGCTGAGTGTAGACCGAGCTGAAGCGCCGTGTATTTGCAAAGGCTTTCAGTCTCTGTTGAACACTGTGCTGTCCCAATAGGCGCAGTAATATGTGGCAGCGTCTTCCTTCTCGATGTTATTGATGATCAAAGTGCACAAAGTGTTCCTCTTATCCGCTTTAAACCTGCTGCCGAATTCCGGATCCCGTACGACGCTGCTGTCATAATAAAGTATTCTGGAGGGCGCCTGACCTTCCCGGCGCTGGTACCAATGGACCGTGGTGCTGCCGCTGTCTACGGTACATTTAAACCTGGCACTTTTACCGAGCTTGGTTACATACGATATCGGTGACTGTGTTATAGACTCAGCCAAACGCACATCTGGGAAAATAAAATTAACAAAGTTACGTTGAAAGCGAAGATGAATCGGGATTTACATGACACTTGAGTAAACGTTAAATACGTACAGGATAAAAGTAGTGCCAAAATCACCCTGAACATGGTGCAGAGACCTGCTCCGTCTGTACTGAGCTACTGCGGTTCGAGGTTATTGTCTATAACAGCGGGAATTTCCGCTTTTAGTATAAATTGAACCCGCCCACTTTAATGCCTCTTCGTAAAATGTGAGACCGTTTTACTCTCCTTCGTTTCTTTTGCTCGCACATACACGGCAGGTGTTAACTGAAAATTCCGTTTCGGAATTTCGCACAAGTTGCTCCGAATTGACCTGCTCGTTAGCATCAGGCTGGGAGGTGCGTGCAGGTCGACTTGGGAGGGAAAGAAGTGAGTGGTGTGGTGGGGGCAAACGCCACTGTGGCAGAAAGATCAAATTTAACAGTGAATTCGCTCCATTCGCTCTGAGTTTAAATTCCCAAAATATTGACAAAGAAATACGTGCTCTGAACTCCCAATTAACCGAAGTAAAGCCACTAAACGTGGGGTTGGACAAATGTAGTCTTGACGAAGGGTTTCAGCCCCAAACGTTGACCTTCCTGCTCCTCTGATGCTGTCTGACCTGCTGTGCTGGTCTAGCTCCAAGTTTATTGACAATAGCTTCTAGCATTTGCGGTCCTCACTGTCTCCTTTCTGAACTAAAGTTATTGTTTATGATCCGCTGATCCCGGTTTAAAATCTATGGCGAGCATCCCAAAGCAGATCTACATTCGGAGTACACGTGGTTATGTTGCAAGATTTACTGAACTCATGATCTAATGTCTCAATGACCTGGGCATATGAGATGAAATTCATCACGGGACCTGCAGGTTTAAATTTTATATCCGCTTTTACAAGAAGTATCCGCAAAAGCGTTCAGTAAACGACGAGATTGTCATTAAAATAAATGATCTTCCCAAGAGGAAGTCTGCCGTCATTGGAGTTTGCCGTATATGTGATTTCGGATGCACAGCTCGCACGGCCCTGGGAAAAACCCAACAGCTATTCTACAAATAAAACAGTACAGCAGTACACCAAGAGTACCTGCACTACACACCATCCTTTTCAATGTCATCATCATTCGTTCAGGTGGATAATACAAGAGAGCACCGTCGGTGTGACGGAATTTTACATGAATTCCCAACTGGCCGAGTCTCTGCGTTCTAGAAAGTCAACAAGTGAGAGGATCGGATAATGCCATGCTCACTTTGGAACTGTCAATCCATCTTTTTATCTGTTACATGCATCTGTAAGTTAACTGTGATAATCTATTTAGTCATAGAGTCATACAACTGGACAGCACGGAAACAGACCCTTCGGTCCAACTCTCCACACCGACCAGATATCCTAAATGAAGCCAGTCCCATTTTCCAGTATTCGGCCCACATCCCTCTAAACCTTTCCAATTCATATATCCATCCAGATGCTTTTTAATGTTGTAATTGTACCAGCGACCACCACCTCCTCTGGCAGATTATACCATACACACACAACCCTCTGCATGAAAAAGTTGACCCTTAGGTCCCTTTTAAATCTTTCCCCTCTCACCTTAAACCTACGCCCCTCTAGTTTTAGACCCCGCCCCCACACTTGGGGGAAAGGCCTTGTCTATTCACCCTGCCATGATCCTTATGATTTTATAATCCTCTGTAAGGTTACCCCTTGGCCTCTGATGCTCCAGGGAAAATGGCCCCAGACTATTCAGCCTCACCCTATAGCTCAAACCCTCCAACCTTAGCAACATTCTTGTAAATCGTTTCTGAAAACGTTCAAGTTTCATAACATCCTTCCTACAGCAGTGACACCAGAATTGGGTGCAGTATTCCAAAAGTCGCCTAACCAATGTCCTAAGATGCTGCTTGGCCTGCTGTGTTCATCCAGCCCCCAACTTTGTTATCTTGGATTCTCCAGCATCTGCAGTTCCCATTATCTCTCTCCACTTGTACTCCTCAACTGATTGGCCCATCTGATCAGGATAATCTTCTTCATTGTCCACTACACCTCCAATTTTGGTGTCATCTATAAACTTACTAACCATACTTCCTATATTCACATCTTAATCATTTATATCAATGACAAAAACCAGTGGGCCCAGCACCAATCCTCGTGGCACACTCCCAGTCACAGACCTCCAATCTAAAAAGCAACCATCCACCACTAATCTCTGCCTTCAAGCCAGTTCTGTATTCAAATGGCTAGTTCTCCCTGTATTCCATGTGATCTATAGTGTTATCCCTAATCTGTCCTTGCCTTTCTAAATATATGTAATTACTGTCCCTCAGATTTTCCTCCAACAACTTGCCCAGCACTGATGTCAGGCTCACCAATCTATAGGTCCCTGACTTTTCCTTACCACCTTTCTTAAATAGTGGCACCACGTTAGCCAACCTCCAGTCTTCTGGCACCTCATCTGTTGCTGACCATGATACAAATATCGCAGCAACAGGCCCAGTAATCTCTTCCCTAGTTTCCCACAAAGTTCCAGTGCACACCTGATCTCATCCCAGGGATTTATCCACCTTTATGCATTTTAAGCCGTCCAGCACCTCCTCCTCTGTAATATGGACATTTTTCAAGTTATCGCTATTAATTTCCCCATGTTCTCTAGCTTCAATATTCTTCTCCACAGTAAGTATTGATGCAAAATATTCTAGTTACTCTTTTGTCCTTAACATAGTTGTAGAAACATCTTTGGCATTTAATCTCTTCTGGCTTCTCCCCAGTCCCAGACCATCTTTTTATTCTTTGTCTCTTCCTTTCCTTACATTTTTAATGGCTTCAAACATGTTTGTTTACATCTTTCTTCAGTTCTGAAGAAGTGTTATGTGCAAATGGAAAGAAAAATAATTCCATTTCTCTTTCCATGGGTGATGCAGACCCACTGAGTATTGCAGGCATTTATGGATTTTACTTCTCTTGATTGGATAATTTCCTGAAGCTGAATAACTGCATGGAAAAAAGCAAACTGTGAGACAACCCAGTGTGGACCTGGAGGAACACAGCAGGCCAGGCAACATCAGAGGAGCTGGAAAGTTGATGTTTTGGTTTGGGACACTTCTTAAGAAAAAGGGTTCCAATCTGAAACATCAACTTTCCTGCTTCTCTGAAGCTGCCTGGAATGTTGTGTTCTCCAGCTCTAAGCTGTGTTATCTCTGACTCCAGCATAGGCAGTTGTTGCTACCTCAAAATGTGAGACAGTTGCTTTGTGATTTTTCTTTTCCAGGTTGCCAGCAAAGACAGGTTGAATGGCTTCTTTTTATACCATAATCAATCTATAATTCAGTGAACTTGGAAAAGAACATATATTCATCACTATTTCCTGCTTCATAACATATCGTCAATTCATTTGTTATGCAGCCACTGTAAGTTTAATTCCATGGCTTTCAATATTGCCAACAAGTCCATTTTGATTCACTATCAAATGTCTTTTGGAAATCCAGAGAGATCATACTAACACCATTTGTCATGTTAAGTCGCTCTAAGACTTCAAAGATACTACCTGTTAAACAAACATATAAGGTATATGACCTCACGAGTGAGTCTGCTTCACCATTCTATTAGGCCATGGCTGATCTGATTACTCCACATTCCAATCTACCAACAGCCTTTCATCCCTTTGCTTATGAATAATCTAACTGCATCTGCAAACTATACAAATAATCTGTTTCCATCAATATTTGGGGAAAACATTCCAATATTCACAATTCCATGTGAGAAAATAAAGGTCTCCTCATTTCTATCCTAAATTAGTAACCCCTTTGTTTAAGTATTGATGCCTAGTCCTGGATTTTCTGACAATGGGGAAAATCTTTCCTACATCCCTGTCAAGATCCCTCAGAATCTTATATATTTAAATACTTGCCACTTACTCTTCTAAACTCCAGCCAGGACAAAACTTATTTTCTTTCATAAGGTATTATCAATTCCACACATTTATGTATTTTGAGAATAATACATAAGAAAAGTTTATGAACAACAGAAATAGGAAAACTTTCTACTTTCTTATAACACAGTATCAAAGATTTTTCAGCATGCAGTTGTAACATCACAAACACTCTTTATAAACTAAATAGAATCAGCTTTGTGCCACAAGGTACACTCTGGAGCAATTCATAATCATTGTTGCAAATCAAAGAAAGCATTTAGTTTCTGTACCCAAGCAAGACCACGTCCATCTCCTTTCCAAGTCAGATTTCTTTATTTTTAAAAAAACACTTTGGAATTGTACATACCACTTTCTTAATTATTGTTATTATTTCACTCCAGATTGAGTTTCTTTCAGTGCTTTATACTCCCTTCAATTGAGAAAGTCTGGGGCTAAATATATTTGGTTATTAAAAGTTGTTTTGTGGGATGTGTACTCTAAACCCACAGCAGACAGTGCAGTGTATGTGCACCCAGCATTATCATGGTTGGAGTACTAGTATTTTGATTCAATTACGGTGAAAAGCATTAAGATATTTCCAATCAGTTCAGCGTGAGATTTGCAGAAAATCTGATGGATGGTGATGTTCCCATTCACCTACTACGTTTGCTCTTTTAGAGATCATGGGTTTGGAAGAGGAGCCATGGTGAATGCTACAGAGCATCTTGCACATGGTACACTGTGCAACTGTTGTACATTAATGTTGGGAAGTGATGAATGGAGTTCCAATTATGTGGGTTGTTCTTCCTTGGATGGTGTTCACCTTCTTGAATTTTGTGATAAACACTCTCATCCAGGCAACTGAAGACAATTCCATTTTTCTGCTGATGTGTGAGCTGTATGATGGGCAGTCTTTAAGGTGTGAGGAGTTGAAATTTTTCCATAATATTCCCAGCATCTATCTTGTCTTTTAACCACAGAGTTTATATAGTTGCCTAGCTAGTTATCTAGTCGATGGTAGCCCCCAGGATGTTGTTGTTGTTGGGCTTAGTTATGGTAATGTAAAACACAGTGAGGTACTTATATTCCCTTGTGCTGCAGCCAGTTATTGCTTAGCATTTGTGTGAACTCGTCAGCTCAAGTCGGAATGTTGTCCACGTTCTGGTACAAATAGACATAGAAAGATTCAATGTCTGATGAGTAATTAATGATTATGAACACTGCAGCCATCAGTAAATCAGTTCTGATTTTATGATGGAGAGAATTGATGAAGCAACTGGGGATGTTTGGAGTTAGATCACCACCCTGATGGCATCCCATGATCATGTCTCAGAGCTGGAATAATTGGCTTTCAACAACCTCAGATAGCTCCCTCTGTGCAGTGTATGATCCCAACTATTGGAGAGACCCCAGCCCACTAATCACATTGACCTGAATTCTACTGAGGATCCTTAATGCCATACTTGGCTAAATGCTTCCTTGCTGTTAAGATAAGTAATGGTGAGTTCTGTTTTAACACATTCATCAGTTGAAGAGGGCACATCATGATCAACTACAAGTTTCCCTCTCATCTTTAATCAGATTCCATGAAAATCCATGACATGCAATTTCTAAGCAATGATGTGGTGCAGTGCTAGTGCCCCTACCTCTGAATCAGACTTCCGGTCTCAAGTCCCACCTACTTCAAAGGTGTGTTAAAAGGTGTCTGAACTATCTAATTTAAAACTATCTATATGAAAATTCATGGGTTTCAGAGGTAACGTTTGGGACAGTGGTTTAAGGAATGATTCCGTCGTTCCATTTCTTGAACAGGCAACGTGCACAAGACCCCAGATGTGTGAGAGGTATCTTTCAAGATCTAATGTCAAAGGCAATCGATTCTCCTGTATTATTCTTAATTCACTTCACTGCAGCAGTTCATAGACTGCTTTGGTTATTCACGCTGTTGTTTCACGCATGGGATGACAGGTTTCATGCACTAATAATTACTCGCAAACTCAATTGCTTTTTAAGGTAATCTAGTAATTTAATTGTATTACTGAATCCAATATTTTAAAAATGTATTCCCTCAACCTCGTTTGTATTCAGAACCTTAGTCAAAAGCTCGAGATTACTAGAATTGTAACATTATCTTCAGTATTCTTTCCATTTTACGGATGAGGATCCATGGTTGGTTTGGGTCACGAGCACCATTAAAAATCACGGTGTGTCAGAACAGACTCTCCAAGCTGAATAGCTCCCCCAGTCCATTTTTTTTTGGATGTTACTGCAATATATATTGGATCTAGTTCGTTAGTTTTGGTGGCATATTCATTGATAGTCGTTTGACAACAGAAGGCTTTGAAAAGTATTATTGCGTTTTCTCAAAGATGATAAATGAACGGATCTGTTCGTTAATACAGTAAGTGGGTTGTTATGTCCATTTATAGAACAGTCAGATCTATCCTTACTAAATCCCACTGGATTAGCAAAATAATTTTATTCTCCCAAGTTTAATAGTACACTTCAGAGGACATCTTAAACCAATGAATTATCTGTGCAGTACTGCGCGAAGTTTAAAGCTGGTAAAACTCTCCAAATGCTGCACCTGTCGTTTGTGTGATAGCAGTTTGCAAACAATCAGCAGGAAAGCGATCTCTTTTTGCGTGGGATCCCCCCAATGTTCTGTCACTGTGAGCCCAGAAAGCACAGTAATAAACCCCAGAGTCATCCTCCTTGATATTCCTCATGAGCAAGCTGCACGTTTTGGTCGCAGACCTTTTCTCAGCAAACTGTATTTTGTCGGTGATGTCTTGTTTATGATAAGACGGATTCTTGAAATATAAAACGCGCTGTGGACCTTGACCCGGGATGTGCCGGTACCAGTGGATGGCCGCATTGTCGAAATCGCTCCCTTCAAACTTACATTCAAACCGTACAGTCTTCCCCGGAGCTCTGGTCATTGATATTGGAGACTGAGTCAACGTTTGAGCGACAGATTTCCCTGCGAGTGAGAGAAATGCAGATCAGGTAATTTGTTAACACAGAGGCTACAGAACGTTAAACAATGGAAATAATCAGCGAGAACTTGTTGTACTGACCGAGGAGAGCGGTTAGTAAAATCGCAAGAGTGTGACCCTTCATGTTGATGTGGTCAACACAGAACTGATTCAGATTTGCCGAAAGCCCTCAACGGGCCAATGCAATACCGGAAATGACGTAAATCTATTTCACCCAAAGTTGAGCCTTCGTGTAGCCTCAAGGATGACGTTTACATTGAATGGGTGGGCCTTATTGACATTTTCTTTAAACCCGTCCGCCAACACCGCCCAGTCCAACACACCAGTCAACGCATTGACTTCTCTCACGAAAAGTCATCTAGACTCGGAACGTCAGCCTGCTTTCTCTCCACGGACGCTACCTGACCCACTGTGATCTCCAGCATTTTTTTTTGGTTTTCAGTACAGATTCCAGCATCTGCAATAATTTTCTTCTACCATCTATACTTGTCGCTGCCTCGGGAAAGCAGCCAACATATTCAAACAACATACTAAAATGTGAGGCTGGATGAACACAGCAGGCCCAGCCGCATCTCAGGAGCACAAAAGCTGACGTTTCGGGCCTAGACCCTTCATCAGATGTGCTCCTGAGATGCTGCTGGGCCTGCTGTGTTCATCCAGCCTCACATTTTATTACCTTGGATTCTCCAGCATCTGCAGTTCCCGTTATCACCGAACGTATTCAAACACATGTCCCACCCGGTTTTAGTGACTTCCAACCTTTTCTGTCTGGTAGAAGACACAAAAGCTGCACGCGTGCCAACAAATTCAGGAACAGTTTCTTCCCCGCTCTTATTACACTTCTGAATGGACCTCTCAATTTTAAATTTAATGTTGTTCTTGCTCTTTGTGCACCTTCTCTGCTGCGATCACAATGCATCCGTCGCTCTATTACGCTAATGCATGATATGACCTGCCTATACTGCATCCAAAACAAAACCTATCACTGTAACTAGGTGCTTGTGACAGTAATAATTAAAATCAAATCAAACATGTTGATCACTCACTGCGAAAGTTGCTTTCTATTTTTGCGCAGGACTTTTGCTTATAGATTTTTCTATGTTTCCATGTCCCATTCTAACAGTTTAATACAGGTATGTAGTTCTGACCAAGGGTCACCGCACCCCCCACACCAGCTGAGATCTTCCAGTAATTTCTGTTTTTATTACCGATCTACATTTTTTTATATGCTCATCAACTTGCTCAGAAATGTTATCACACACCTTTGGAGCAGGGGACCTGAACCAGATCTCCATGTACAGATGTAGGAGTACTACCACTGCACCACATGTCTGCCTTTCCTATTCTATTAACAATTTTGGACAGATGGAGAAGATTTCTCTGCCCCACTCCAAACTCTGTCAGAACCTAGAACCGAAAATACCCTCAATCTTTGTGTGTAGCTCAAACTGCTTATATTGAAAGCAATCATATGACTCTCTACTGTCTACTATCACGGTACCCAGTGCCATCTTGTCTGGGTAACCAGAGATGGCAATATTACTCGATCTGGTCTGGCCAGAGGTCCTTAAAGCTTGTCCAATATCTCCTGTGACCTGCAATCATTCTTTTGTCTGTTCAAGGCAAGCAGTTTATTGCCAATGCTATTTGCTGCATTTGGTAGTTGGGAATTGAATCTACAACGGATCCTCCTTCAACATCATTTTTGGATTTTTTTTCAAAGTAACTCATACAATAAATGCGCATTCCGTTGCTTTTACCGGATGCATAACTCTGTCTCTCCCATCCACGAGCTCCTATCTTTTTCTCTTCTCTGTCATCTCTCCCTTTCCTTTCGCTTTTAGGTCTCAGCCTTTATCTCTCAATGTCTCTTTTGCTTTCTCCTGCCCCTTCTCATTCTCGCGGTCGTCCTCCATTTCATCTGGCTTTTCCTTTCTCTCGCCATGTCCTCTCTTCCTGCTTTACATTGTCTTTACTTGTTTATCTCTCATGTTCTCTCTATTTTACTCTTGCTCTTCTTTTCCTACCTTCTCTGATGTTCTGTGCATTATATTTTTCTCACTTTCTCTGTTTCACACACACCTTGAAAATGAAGTGCAGGGAAGGTTGGCTGTGAGTGTGCAATGAACACAGAAAATTAGCGTTTTGGCTTAGCAAACAATTAGGCAAGTAAATCATGCGTTTGCCGTTCATGCGGTGGCAACAGATGCAAGACTGAGGATGCCTTGCTGCAAATTCACGTGCCTTTGCTGAGACTGCATCTAGAATACTTCAATACATCTTCATAGGAGGCAGTACAGCAAATGTTCATTTCATTAATTGCTGGAAAGAAAGGGATGCCCGAAAATGAGAGGTTGACTATACTGCCTCTATGCGCTCTGGAGTTTGGTGATTGAATTGAAACACAAAATATTCTGAAAGGTCTTGACAGGGTTAGACACAAGTCTTGTTGCCGTTTGTTGGAGGATCTGGAACGAGGGCGGAAGGGGCCAAAACTTCAGGATAAGGAATTGCTTGTTCTGGAGTACGCTGAGGAGAAACGTCGTCATTGCAGGTTGTGAACCTTCGACAATCTCTACCCAAACTGATGCTGGAGTCAGAAATAACACAGTGTGGAGCTGCAGGAACACAACAGGCCAGGCAGCATCAGAGGAATAGGAATGTTGACGTTTTGGATCAGGACCCTTCTTCAGTTCTGTTTACATGCTCAGGATAGCCTGTTTGTCGTTCATTTCCAGATGACAATGATACAGTGAGCAATACAGCAAGCTTAACAACACACCAATCATTCACGAACCCGCTACGAGGTTGAGTGAACAGCCTGAGTGAAACAAAATGCAAATGAAAATGAGTTATACAGTCATTGAAACATGCAGCACGAAACAAACCCTTCGTCCCAATCAGTCCATGCCGAACGTAATCCCGCAATAAACTAGTCCTATCTGCCTGCACTTCGCCCATTTTCCTCCAAACATTTCCTTTTCATGTACTCACCTAGAAGTCTTCCTAACGTCATAACTGTACCCGCACCCACCACTTCCTTTGAAACTTCATTCCACACACCAACCGCTCTTGTTAAAAAAAATCCCTCGTGTCTTTTAAAAACTCTTTTCCTGTCACCCCTCATCTCCTACTCCCTCTAGTCACGAAATCTCCCACCCTAGTGAAAAGACACCAGGATTGACGGGAATCTTGGCTTCGGGTCACTCGTCTCTGGCACAGAACCCTATGTGGTGCCGGTAACTACCAGTAGCAGGGCCGTACATCTGACTAAACTCCAGAAACTAAGGACTAACAATGTGCCTCAAGCCCTGGAAGAGCATTGTCGGGCAGCGTGAAAACACCCGAGTTTGATTTGTATTCAGCAAACGCACATGGAAAAATAATAATTGTCGGGAGATTTACATGTGAACTGTTTGTAAGACCCTTCTTCTAAAATATACACGAGAAATCAACAAAAAATAACATGCCATTCATCAACCGTTGGCTATGTCTTCTTTTTAGTGCAGGACTCCACAAACAAAATTGAAAATGAGTTATAGTATCAATAGTTTCGCGGTGCCTGTTTATTTGATTATTAATTATTTGGAATTAGTGCTCAGAAAGTTGGCTCTGATGCTGTTTGGGGAAAACATTGGGAATAATGTCTTTTTCAAAATGGAGGAAATAAATAATTGCTCGTGATATGTGCGCATTAATTCTCAAACAGACGGCGTAAAGTCCAGCGGGAAATTCAGAGGAAGGAATTGAAACGTACTCTTGTGTAGAGATGGTTTAGAATTCATACCTAGAGCATAGCTGCCGCCGAAATGAATTGTTAAAGCAAGCAAGGAAGATCTGCTAAATGATTTATTAACTAATGAATAATTGGCTACGAATATCCATGTTGTTCTTGGGTATTTAAAGTTTTTTTCCACTGAATAATTTGTACAAACTGATTCAGAACAATTGATTACCTCATGAGAGATGCTGAGAACAAAAAAAGCTAAAAAAAAAATTGTTCGCTGTTAAATACACGACTAAAACCAACAGGCCATATGTCGCAAAGATTCTCAGATTCACGTACCCCAGAGGAAAGGTCAGGCGAGCTGAGCGAACTCCAGTAGATGAAATAACTGAAATTGTTCCTTCAAGATGTGTCACCCTAATGAGGCATCAGAGAGACTGAATCCCTCCAAAACATCGCTCTGTTCCCTCTTTGCACATGAGTCCTTGAATTCAAAACTCCATTATATTTGTCTCGGCTTTAAATATTGTCATTGAAGTTAATTCTGAATTTGATTTTGCGATTTGGAGTTTCAGTAAAAAGACTCCACTTGTGCCTGGAAACTTGTGCGGCTGCGTTGGGGTTTTTGTAATGAGCTTCTTATGGTTGTTTCTCACTGTGAGGATCCAATAGGCACAGTAATAGATGGCATCATCGGACTGTTCAATGTTATCAATTACAAGGAAGAATGAAGAGACACTTTTCTCAGCTGAGAACTTGGAGGGGATTCCCGGGTCCAATACAGCTCTGTTTTTGCTGAAATAGATTAATCTCCTCGGCGCCTGGTTGGGTCGGTTCTGGTACCAATGGATGGTTTCTGTGTTTTGTGCCACGCATTGCATTTTGATCGTTGTAGCCTTGGGCCTAGTGACCGATATTGGAAACTGATGCAAGACCTCGGCAAAATGTTCACCTGCAAACAAAAAATATCGACAAGTCAAGTAGCTGAGGAGATCGGCTGAAATCAGAAAGAAAGTGGATAGGGAGGAACAGTGCCAGTGAATGGAAAGGCCAACGTACAGAAGGAACAGGTTGAAGAATATCGGTAAAAGAAGCAACATGAAGGAAAAACTTTCACGCAACAAGTGTTTAGGATGTGGATTGCACCGGCCGCGGGCAGATTCGCCCCCGGTTTCAAAAGAGGATTGGAGAAACTGGAGAAAAGGAAAGAAATGCACAACTAATGGAAAAAAGGTGGGACGTTGGGACAGGCGGAGTTTTTGTGGAGAGAAGCGGCACAAATAGGACGGGCGGGATGGTCTCTTTCTATAAGTTGATGGCTCGAACTGTCGCACTCACTGGGGGAAAGCATCAACAGAACCACCAGACAAGGAAACGACATGGTGCAGCAATGACGATTAGGCTGCATTCACAGTGTTAAAACAGGTCGCCAAACAGGAAATAATTCGCATCCCGAATACAGGCGATGTAAAACAATGCCGCTACGGGCTCTTGATGCATTGTCTTGATTAACCTTATCTGGCATTTCCCCATGTCGCATTTCCTCGGCACTTCATGTTTCCTCAAATGGCTGACATGGAAGTTAATATTCTAATTTCTTCCTCCCCCATCCCACATCCCATATTTCCGATCCCTTTAAGCACAAGAGCGGCATATACTTCTTTCTTAAAACATTCGATACGTAGACTCATACACTTTATGTATCAAAGAATTCCATTGATTCACCATTCTCTGGTTAAAGCATTTTTTTTCTCATCTCCGTCCTATTAGATCTTTACATAAGAACATAAGAACTAGGGGCAGGAGTAGGCCATCTGGCCCTTCGAGCCTGCCCCGCCAGTCAATAGATCTTTTCGTAGACACAGATCCACTTACCCGCGCTCTCACTGTATCCCTTAATTCCTTTATTGATCAAAAAAATCTACCTTAGCTTTAAAAACGTTTACTGAAGTAGCGTCAACTACTTCACTGGGCAAGGAATTCCACAGATTAACAACCCTCTGGGTGAAGAAGTTCTTTCTCAATTCAGTCCTAAATCTGCTCCCTCTACTCTTAACGCTATGCCTGCTTTTCCTATCTTCACCTGTCAGTGGGAGCATCCTCTCTACTTTTATCTTATCTATTCCCTTCATAATTTTATATGTTTCTATAAGATTCAAAATTACCTTATCTTTATCTTTAAATTGTGACTTTTGGTCTGAACTTGCTTATCATGAGGAACATCTTTCCTGCATCCAACATGTATCGTTCTTTTAGACTTCTGTACGTTTCTATAAGGTCCTAACTCATGATGCTAAATTTCAGTGAGTACAATCCTAGCCGAGTCAATCTCTGGTCATACGTCAGTCCTACCATCCCAGGAATCAACTTGGTAAACTGTTACTGCACTCTCTCTAGAACAGCAGCATCGTTCTTCAAATAAGGAGATCAAATTTCGACATAATGTTCTGGGTGTGTCCTCACCAATTCCCTGCATAATTTCAAGTCCTTAGTCTATGTTCGAAAGTGACTACTGAAACAGTTTTCACCGTCCTTTTAGGCGGAGCACCACAGATCACAAGTTACTCCAAATAAAACAAAGACATTATTTTGCATAACAAAGTGTGAAGCTGGATGAACACAGAAGGCCAAGCAGAGCTCCTGAGATGCTGCTTGGCCTGCTGTGTTCATCCAGCTCCACACTTTGTTATCTTGGATTGTCCAGCATCTGCAGTTCCCATTATCTCTGATCACATTATTTTGCATCTCAGCTTACTCAGCCGAAAACACCGCATGATTGGGATGTTACATGTCGATGTCTCTTTTATTGCTGCAGTGGGACCAGAGCTGGCGAACACACCCAGGCTCTCCCGATACACTCCTGTAACCATTTCACTTTGGAGGGTTCACACTGCTCCAGCGGATGGCATGTATGCCCACTCCCTGAAATTCGCTGCCTGAAGGAAGGACTCCACAATATAACTCAATCCTCTCCATGTCACGAATTCAGACGGAGGAAGCTCGAACACAGATCCAGCTGTGGTGTCGTCGCTACTTTACCCAAATAGGGGAGGAGTCTGTGAATTCCTCGAAATGTTTCGCTTCAAATCGTTCAGTGTTTTTGTACAAACTTTGTATTGATGTGTTGCACTGTGTATCCAGTACGCACAGTAATAGGTGGCGGTGTCCTCTGGCTCTAGTTTGTCGATTGTGAGGTAGAATACTTTGTTGTTAGATTTCCCGGCTTTGAACCGTTCACCGAATCCCGGATCCCACGTTGCGCCTGCTCCATAATAAAGGATTCGGGTGGGTGCCTGGCCCGGCTTTTGCTGGTACCAGTGAAGGGGATTGCTATTACTGATAGTTGCACCTTCGACTTCGCATTTGAATCTAGCGGTTTTACCCACATTTTTGGTAATGGATGGGACAATCTGTTTCAGTGTTTGTGCAAAATATCCGCCTGAGGAAAGAATATACAGGGTTACAAAGGAACGATGTGATGGATGTGAATGAACAGCGGGATCTGAATAATAGCGTCAGAAACACATACAGGGCAAAGCGGTTACCGCAATGAGCCAGCAGTACAGCGACATGTTCACTCAATCTTCAACTGTTCTCTCCAGCTGCTGGTTAGAGACTAAAAGGAAACGATTCACTTCCTTCAAACCAATCAGTGAGATATTGATCAGGGTTTCAAGCCCGCCTCCTGCCCTCCAAGTTGGTTCTTTGCAATATAAACAGAAAATGTTGGAAATAATCAGAGGGTTAGATAGGGTGGTTAGGGAGAGCCTTTTTCCTAGGATGGTGACGGCGAGCACGAGGGGGCATAGCTTTAAATTGAGGGGTGAAAGATATAGGACAGATGTCAGAGGTAGTTTCTTTACTTAGAGAGTAGTAAGGGAATGGAACGCTTTGCCTGCAACGGTAGTAGATTCGCCAACTTTAGGTACATTTAAGTCGTCATTGGATAAGCATATGGACGTACATGGAATAGTGTAGGTTAGATGGGCTTCAGATTGGTATGACAGGTCGGCACAACATCGAAGGCCGAAGGGCCTGTACTGTGCTGTAATGTTCTATGTTCTATACTGAAGCAGCACCTGTGGTGAGACAGAAACAGAGTTACTACTTCAGAGACCTGAGCAGGAAAGCGTTTAGACATTGACAGAGTGTTAAGCCCGTAAGAAGGCAGGGAAACAGGGAAGGGGGAGCTTTCACTGTGACCGGCTGGAGGAAAGGGGAGTTAAATAACAGAAGGGATGGGAGGGCAAAGGGAACGGTGATGGTAATGGGAAGTGAACAGAAACAAAAGGTGGGCCCAGTGAAGGTGGAAACGCCAACAGCAGAATCATGAAGTTTAATTTGATCCTGAACATCACTGTATTTTAGGGGGAGAGAATGCCACTGCTCAGTGCTTTCTGGAATCACTCCTGAGCGACCGGCCTCTAAATTTACGATTTCGTCCAATCTTTCTGGACTCCTAACCAGCAGAGAAATTTGTTATTCCTAATCTACCCTCTCCCAAATCTCTCTAATTTCAAGTCGATAAAACAGACTAATTCTAAATCATCTGAGATCAAGGGAATGCGAACCATGACTGTGTAATCTGTCTTCATTACTTAAGTCCTTACATTGTGAATGAATGAGACTTTGCCGAAACATGTGTCATTTTCATGCTGTTGTGGTAGATTATTTGAACGAAATAATATCAGGAGCTTTAGGTCCAGGTCAACGATCCTTTTTTGAGCCAACATTAGGTGAGTCAATCCAGGAAAAGATTCCGGAACCGGAATTTAACAAGTATTAACTGGATGTGTATACATTGTATTTCACGAAGACAGTACATTACTTGAATTCAGAAATCGCCTGTTTTCGACAAGCACCCTGGTTGTGCACACTCCACCCCGGTCTCACCACTCCAGATTTTCCCAGGTCTCATCCCATCTCCTCTGCAAAGCCTTTGCCTCATCCCCATTCTTGACTAATGCCGACTGGTTTCTCTTTCCTGGTGTGGTGCCGAGACATTGTCGCATTTCATTTCCAAATAAGGTTCAGGATAACTGCGGTTCAGCCACGTTGCATTTTCACAGAAACAATCTGCTGCATCTGTGCGTGTTTTCGCAGTTTAACTCGTTGTCCTCTTCCTACATTTTAAAATAAGAATATATGAAAATTGATCTGAAATGTTTTATGAATAACTCTAGAACCTTCTATCTCATTCCAATCGAAGCTGGAACTCAATGTGAACTTACAGGCTAACTCATGTCATACCGAAAATTGCCCCTCACAATTCAAAACAAAGGGCCCGCCTCAGATACATGACCGACCACATATATTTACCCTCAGTGGGATGGGAGGGGAAGTTAAAATGGTTGGCAACTGGAAGGTGTTGTTAATTACCGTGTACAGACCGCAGATGCTTCAGAAAATGGTCCCGAGCCTGCGTTTGGTCTCACCGATGTAGAAGAGGCCACACTGTGAGCAATGGATGCAGTCTCCTTTGATGACATCCTGGGCCTTCTCCAGTGCCACAATGATGCAACATGCAAACTGGAGGAGCATGGATTAAGGCAAAGATTCTTGGCAGTGTGGAGGGACAGAGGGATCTTGAGGTTCATGCCCACAGCCCCCTGAGAGCTACCACCCAGGTGGATACAGTTGTTAAGAAGGCGTATGGTGTGTTCGCTTTTACTAATAGAGGGATTGAGTTCAAGAGCCGTGAAGTTATGCTCCATCTATACAAAAGCCTGGCTCGGACACATCTGGAGTATTGTGTCCAGTTCTGGTCGCATCATTGCAGGAAAGATGTGGAAGCTTTGGAAAAGGTGCAGAGGAGATTTACCGGGATTTTGCCTGGAATGGTGAAAAGGTCTTCCAAGGAAAGGTTGAGAGATTTAAGGCTTTTCTCTTTGGAACCACTAAGGATGAGAGGTGACTTGACAGAGGTGTACAACATGATCAGAGGTATAGACAGAATGGAAAACTAGAGACTTTTTCCGAGGGTGGAGGTAGCTATTACGAGGGGGCATAGGTTTAAAGTGAGTGGAGGTAGATATAGGGGAGAGGTCGGAGGTACGCTCTTTACTCAGAAAGTGATGGGGCGTGGAATGCATTGCCGGAGAGGGTAGTGGAGCCGGCCTCATTAGGGGCATTTAAGCGGCTATTAAAAGGCATATGGATGATAATATAAGGTAGGGGTGGAGGTTAGATAGACCTTAGGTTTAGGGTAAAATTTCGGCTCAACATCGCGGACCGAAGGGCCTGTACTGTTCTAACACATCCTATTCCGCTTCGGGAGCTTACAGCCCGATGGTCTTAACATAGAATCTACCAGTTTTAAGATCTCCTCACTCCGGTCCCATCCCGCCTCCTTGACCTGGCATAACCTGCCTATCTTTTTCCTGAAGAAGGCTCTAGGTCCGAAACGTCAGCTTTCCTGCTCCTCTCATGCTGCTTGGTCTGCTGTGTTCATCCAGCTCTACACCTTGTTACCTCGTCTTCTTCCCCAACTCCGCCCCCACCCCTTCCCACCGACCCCTACCTACATCCACCTATCACCATTTCACATCCCGTCCCCCAGCCCCACCCTTCCTCTATTTATTTGCCAGCTCTCTTCCCCTCCTCAGTTCTGACGAAGGGTCTGGATCCGAGCCGTCAACTTTCCCACTCCGCTGATGGTGACTGGCCTGCTTTAATGCCTCTTTAATGCCATCCACTTTAATGCCTCTTCATAAAATGTGACCCCGCTTGCTCTCCGTGTCCTTAATCGTTTCTTATTTGTTTCTTGTTGGTGCACAAAATCTCCCCATCCCCGACCTCATCCCAATACCAGCCCAGTTTATCCCCGCCTCCTTGACCTGTCAGTCTTTTCTCAGTTACCGGAAAAAGGTAGATGGGTTACAGCCAGGGGACGGAAAGGAAACAGGCAGACAGCGCAGGGATCCGTTATGGCCATTCCCCTCAATAACACGTATACGGCTTTGGATACTGTTGAGGGGGATGACTTGCCAGGGGTAAGCCATGGGGTACAGGTTTCTGGCACAGAGCCTGTCCCTGTTGCTCAGAAGGGAAGGGGGGAGAGGAGGAGATCATTAGCTCATAGTTAGGGGGACAGATAGGAGATTCTGTGGGAATGAGAGAGACTCGCAGTTGGTGTGTTGCTTCCCAGGTGCCAGGGTCCATGGTGTCTCAGATAGTGTTTTGGGGACCCTTAAGGGGGACGGGGAGAAGCCCCAAGTCGTGGTCCACATAGGCACTAACGATATAGGTAGGAAAGGGGAATGGGATGTCAGGCTGAAATTCAAGGGACTAGAGTGGAATCTGAGAGCTCCAACAAACAGAGTTGTTATCTCGGGATCGTTCGCCGTGCCACGTGCTAGTGAGGCGAGGAATAGGGAGCGAGAGCAGTTGAACACGTGGCTACAGGGATGGTGCAGGAGGGAGGGATTCAGATACCTGGATAATTGGGGGTCAGTCTGGGGTAGGTGGGACCTCTACAAATGGGATGGTCTACTCCTGAACCAGAGGGATACCAATATCCTGAGGGGGGGGGGCGGAATTTGCTAATGCCCTTCAGGATGATATAAACTGATGCAGCAGGGGGATGGGAACCTGATTTGTAGCTCCAGTGAACAGGAAGTTGAGAGTAGTGAGGTCATGAATAAGGTTTCAAGGTCGCAGGAGTGTACCAGCCAGCAGGAAGGTGGTTTGAAGTGTGTCCACTTCAACGCCAAGAGTGCCTGGAATAAGGTGGGTGAACTTGCAGCATGGGTTAGTACCTGGGACTTCGATATTGTGGCCATTACAGAGGCAAGGATGGAGCAGGGACAGGAATAGCTGTTGCAGGTTCTGGGGTTTAGATGTTTCAGTAAGATCAGGAAAGGTGGTAAAAGAGGGGGAAGGTGTGGCATTGTTAGTCAAGGATGGTGGCAGACACGATGTTTGATGAGGACTCATCTGCTGAGGTGGTATGGGCTGAGGTAAGAAGCAGGAA
Source organism: Stegostoma tigrinum (assembly GCF_030684315.1). Lineage (NCBI taxonomy): Eukaryota > Metazoa > Chordata > Chondrichthyes > Orectolobiformes > Stegostomatidae > Stegostoma > Stegostoma tigrinum. Next base: position 2,998,836 of record NC_081358.1, on the reverse strand, counting down.
AGGAGAGGTCACCCTGTTGGGAGTTTTCTACAGGCCTCCAAAAAGTTCCAGAGATGTAGAGGAAAGGATTTCAAAGATGATTCTGGATAGGAATGAAAGTAACAGGGTAGCTGTTATGGGGGACTTCAACTTTCCAAATATTGACTGGAGACGCTATGGTTCAAGTACTTTAGAGGGGTCAGTTTTTGTCCAATGTGTGCAAGAGAGTTTCCTGAGGCCAACAAGAGGTGAGGCAACATTGGATTTGGTACTGGGTAATGAACCAGGCCAGGTGTTATAATTGGAGGTAGGTGAGCACTTCAATGATAGTGACCACAATTCAGTTACGTTTACTTTAGCGATGGAAAGGGATAGATATATACCACAGGGCAAGAGTTACCGCTGGGGAGAAAGGCAATTATGAGCCTATTAGGCAGCATTTAGGATGCATAGGATGGGAAAGGAAACTGCAGGGGCTGGGCACAATTGAAATGTGGAGCTTATTCAAAGAAAAGCTACTGTCTGTCCTTGACAAGCATGTACCTGTCAGGCAGGGAGGAAGTGGTCAAGCGAGGGAACTGTGGTTTAATTAAGAAGTTGAATCTCTTGGCAAGAGGAAGAAAGAGGCTTATGTAAAGATGAGGTGTGAAGGCTCAGTTAGGGTGCTTGAGATTTACAAGTTATCCAGGAAAGACCTAAAGAGAGAGCTAAGAAGAGCCAGGAGGGGACATGAGAAGTCTTTGGCAGGTAGGATCAAGGAAAACCCTAAAGATTTCTATAGGTATGTCAGGAACAAAAGAATGATGTAAGATTAGGGCCAGTCAAGGGCAGTAGTGGGAAATTGTGCGTGGAGTCTGAAGAAATTGGAGAGGCACTAAATTAATATTTTTTGTCAGTATTCACACAAGAAAGAGACAATGTTGTGGAGGAGAATACTGAGATGCAGGCTATTAGACTAGACAGGATTGAGGTTCATAAGGAGGAGGCGTTAGCAATTCTGGAAAGTGTGAAAATAAATAAGTCCCCTGGCTCGGATGGGATTTGTCCTAGGATTCTCTGGGAAGCCAGGGATGAGATTGCATACCTTTGGCTTTGATCTTTATGTCATCATTGTCTACAGGAATAGTGCCAGAAGACTGGAGGATAGCAAATATTGTCCCCTTGTTCAAGAAGGGGAGTAGAGACAATCCCGGTAATTATAGACCAGTGAGCCTTACTTCAGTTGTGGGTAAAGTGGTGGAAAAGGTCATAAGGTTTAGGATTTATAATCATCTAGAAAGGAATAATTTGACTAGGGATAGTCAACATGGTTTTGTGAAGGGTAGGTCGTGCCTTACAAACCTTATTGAGTTCTTTGGAAAGGTGACCAAACAGGTGGATGAGGGTAAAGCATTTGATAAGGCTTCCCATGGTAGGCTATTGCGGAAAATACAGAGGCATGGGATTGAGGGTGATTTAACAGTTTGGATCAGAAATTGGCTAGCTGTAAAAAGGCAGAGGGTGGCGGTTGATGGGAAATGTTCAGCCTGGATTTCAGTTACTAGTGGTGTACCACAAGGATCTGTTTTGGGGCCACTGCTGTTTGTCATTTTTATAAATGACCTGGATGAGAGCGTAGGAGGATGGGTCAGTAAATTTGCAGATGACACTAAAGTCGGTGGAGTTGTGGATAGTGCGGAAGGATGTTGTAGGTTACAGAGGGACATAAATAAGCTGCAGAGCAGGGCTGAGAGGTGGCAAATGGGGCTTAATGTGGGAAAGTGTGAGGTGATTCACTTTAGAAAGAGTAACAGGAATTCAGAGTACTGGGCTAATGGTAAGATTCTTGGTAGTATGGATGAGTGGAGAGATCTCGGTGTCCATGTGCATAGATCCCTGAAAGTTGCCACTCAGGTTGAGAATGTTGTTAAGAAGGCATATGATGTGTTAGATTTTATTGGTAGAGGGATTGAATTTCAGAGCCATGAGGTCATGTTGCAGCTGTACAAAACTCTGGTGCGGCCGCACTTGGAGTATTGCATACAATTCTGGTCGCTGCATTATAGGAAGGATGTGGAAGCATTGGAAAGGGTGCAGAGGAGATTTACCAGGATGTTGCCTGGTATGGAGGGAAGGTGTTCTGAGGAAAGGCGGAGGGACTTGAGGCTGTTTTTGTTAGAGACAAGAAGGTTAAGAGGTGATTTAATAGAGACATACAAGATGATCAGAGGATTAGATAAGGTGGACAGTGAGAGCCTTTTTCCTCAGTTGGTGATGGCTAGCATGAGGTGACATAGCTTTAAATTGAGGAGTGATAGATATAGGACAGATGTCAGAGGTAGGTTCTTTACTCAGAGAGTAATAAGGGCTTGGAATGCCCTGCCTGCAACAGTAGTAGTGTCGCCAACTTCAAAGGCATTTAAATGGTCACCTACTGAGGGTAGATGTTCTGCAGCCTCCTGTACATCGGGTAAACCAAGCGGAGGCTTGGGTATCGCTTTGCAGAACTCCTGCACTCGGTTCACACTGAACAACTGCACCTCTCAGTCCCAAACCATTTCAACTCCCCCTCGTACTCCTCAAACGGCATGTCCATCCTGGACCTCCTGCCGTGCCACCCGAAGGTTGCAGGAACAGCAACTCATATTCCGATTGGGAACCCTGCAGCCCAGTGGTATCAATGTGGACTTCACCAGCTTCAAAATCTCCCCTTCCCCCACTGCATCCCAAAACCAGCCCAGCTCGTCCCCACCTCCCTAACCTGTACTTCCACCCACCTATCCCCACCTCCCACCTCAAGCCCCACCCCCATCTCCTACCTACTAACCTCATCCCACCCCCTTGACCTGCCTGCACTGACCTATCCCCTCCCTAAATCCCCACCTACACAGCTTTATTGGTTCCATCCCCGCCTTTTTGACCAGTCTGTCTCCACTCCACCTATCTTTTCCTCTATCCATTCTCACCTCTATCCATCTTCTCTCCGCCTCCCCCTCTCTCCCTATTTATTTCAGAATCCCCATCCCCCATTTCTGAGGAAGGGTCTAGACCCGAAACGTCAGCTTTTCTGCTCCTCTGATGCTGCTTGGCCTGCTGTGTTCATCCAGATCCACAGCGTGTTACCGCAGACTCTCCAGCATCTGCAGTTCCTACTATTTCTCAAACAAGAACGAGATCGAGTGCCCGAAAACTTTTAGAGACGAAAGTTTGGGCTATGTGTTTTACAGGGAGAAGTGGGGAGCACGACTGTGCCACTGAAGGTGCGAACGAAGTCGCAGGATGGGAAAATCCTGAAGAGAGTTGCCGATAGGGAGTAATGTGAACCAGAATAGAGATTTTAGTATGAGGATCTGTTAAAACGTAACGAGCACGGACTGCAGCGTATTTCTGGACAAACTGGAGATGATGGGAGAGGGGTAGGAAAGCAATCGTGATAGTCGAGTCCAGGACATGAACAGCTCCCGGGACAGAGTAAATTCCACCCGGGAGTCGCGTTTCGCGACGGGCGCGTACATTTTTTTCTCCAAACAAGATAAAGCGGACTAATATAAGTTATACGGGTGATTCCAGGAACACGCGGGTCAAAAATAACAGCGATGTTAAGAGCAGAGAGTGAGCCGAACTGAATCAATCTGGAGATCCCAGCAATTTATTTCCGAGTTTAGTTTGTAGTAACAAAGTGAATCATCGCTGCATCCACTCCCACTGCCTATTCCGAGTTATATCCCAATATTTACTCGCTCCGTTGTCAATTTAAATGTATCCCGAACATCCGCTCGGTTTGAATGAGTTGGAATTGACCAGCTCAGTACGAGACATATCAAGCACTGGCGGGGTCTTTTTGTCTCCTGCCACTTCTCCATTTAAACCGTGGATTGTTTAATACACCCTCCCAGTTGCCCTTTCACTGAGTATCCCCGGACACAATCTGTGTCCGTTTATCTTTGAGGTTACTTTTATCCGGCCATGCTACACCCTAAGTCCTCGTCCCGCCATAGACTTTTGCTTCTCTTGTGTTTGGGAAATCTTAGCGAAAGAATTACTGGACGGAAATGTGGATCGAAACCCGTATTGTTTGACGGCAGGTTTAAGACAATTTAGTAACTTATTTTCGACCCTCGACCCCCTTCACCCCTTTGGGGGAAAGAGCAGGTATCTGTGGTGCGGAGTATTTGCAGGGCCCTCCCACAGACACGTATCATCGTGCTCCCCACACGGCACAGTAATAGACTCCAGCATCACTCTCCGCGAGGTTTCTTATGTCGAGCAGACTGCTTTTCTCTTTCTCCACGTTTTCGGCTGTGAACCTGTCGGCGAAGTCATCGTCGTAAACTGATCGGGCCCCAGTCACGTAGAGAATGCGGCGGAAGCCCTGGCTCGGAGTGTGCCGGTACCAGTGCACGGTCACACTCTCGAAATCCACATCCTCCAGGATGCACCGAAAACGGGCCATTTCTGTCCGAGCCCTGCTCACCGATAGCGTGGGTTGGCTCAGGGATTGAGCTAAACCACCACCTGTTTTCAAAAGAAACATGGCACTGATTGGTATTGTAGGAGGACATGTTATCAATTCCAACGAGTGAAACCTAAAGTACTCACAGGAGAAATACGCGACAGATACAAGCATCAGGATCTGCATGTCTCCGGCTGCTGGCTTGTCTGAGAAATCGATGAAATATATTGCGGCAGGAAATGACACCTGTAGCAAAAAATAAAATGCTGTCGAAACGTTAACTCCGCTTTCTTCGCACAGGTGCTGTCAGATCTGCTAATGTCTGCTCCTTTTTCGTTATTTCAACTCTCCAGTACCCGCAGTTCTCCGTTTTGTTTTAATGACACTCGTCATCTCCACCAGAGCCAGTGAATTCATTCAAGGTCCGACCGCTGCGGAAATAATTCCTCCCTCTCAATAAACTATAATGTGCGCCCATTTTAAATGAAACGTACAAATGCGCTCCGTTTATGCAGCAGGCTCAGAATACCTCCAACGGACATGATTATAGTATTTATGTAATCATTTGTGTACAGCAGGATCCCACAACAAACAGGTTTTGATTGAGCAGTAATCTCCTAGTGGTGTCGTCAATGTTTAAGAGGGAAGAGGAAACCTCAGTTTAAGATCTCATCGCAAAAACTGATCCATTTCCCTCAGCACTGAAGCAGTTCCAATTAACCAAATCGTGAACGGAGTACGTTGTACCTTGACGTGTGCCATTTTAGAGTATTGACTATAACTGAGGGTGTCCCAAAGAGCTTCCCAGCAAATCCAGCACTTTTGTTGTGTATCTATTTAGACAAAAAAGCCCCATTACAATTAGTGATAGCACAACAAGCTCCCATAAACGATAGCCAATTTGGGATTCCTGCATAAAGCACTTTTTCCCTCTAAATAGAGAAAGTTGGAAATAATGAGGACAAGCAGCATATTTTGTGAGTGAAAGAGTTTCTGCTGAGTGACCCGTGTGTTTCCACAAGAATTTTATTTTCTTTCAGATTTTCAACATCCGCAACATTTTGCATCAAAGAAATATTGTGGGTACAGTAGTTCTGAAATCTGATTGCATGGGCCGAGGCAGATGAGCTATTGCCTCAGTTTTTTACTATTTTACCACAGACAGGAGTTGGGAAGTTACACTCGTATATTAGTTATTTGGAGCAAGGAGTATTTAGATACTTTCCGGCAGTTGAGATGAATACCTGAATCATGGACAAACAATGGAGGTTCTGAAACAGAAACAGAAATTGCTGGAGAAACTTAGCAGATCTGGCAGCCTTTGTGGAGAGAGAAAAACAGAGTTAACATTTCAAGTGGATGGGCCCTTCTTCAGAGCTGATGATGGTGAGGAAAATAGATGGTAGGAACTGCAGATGCTGGAGAGTCTGAGATAACAAGGTGTAGAGCTGGATGAATGCATCAGGTCAAGCAGCATCAGAGGAGCAGGAAAGCTGATGTTTTGGACCTAGACCCTTAGAACATAGAACATAGAACATAGAACAGTACAGCACAGAACAGGCCCTTCAGCCCACAATGTTGTGCCGACCATTGATCCTCATGTATGCACCCTCAAATTTCTGTGACCATATGCATGTCCAGCAGTCTCTTAAATGACCCCAATGACCTTGCTTCCACAACTGCTGCTGGCAACGCATTCCATGCTCTCACAACTCTCTGCGTAAAGAACCTGCCTCTGACATCCCCTCTATACTTTCCACCAACCAGCTTAAAACTATGACCCCTCGTGCTAGCCATTTCTGCCCTGGGAAATAGTCTCTGGCTATCAACTCTATCTATGCCTCTCATTATCTTGTATACCTCAATTAGGTCCCCTCTCCTCCTCCTTTTCTCCAATGAAAAGAGACCGAGCTCAGTCAACCTCTCTTCATAAGATAAGCCCTCCAGTCCAGGCAGCATCCTGGTAAACCTCCTCTGAACCCTCTCCAAAGCATCCACATCTTTCCTATAATAGGGCGCCCAGAACTGGACGCAGTATTCCAAGTGCGGTCTAACCAAAGTTTTATAGAGCTGCAACAAGATCTCACGACTCTTAAACTCAATCCCCCTGTTAATGAAAGCCAAAACACCATATGCTTTCTTAACAACCCTGTCCACTTGGGTGGCCATTTTAAGGGATCTATGTATCTGCACACCAAGATCCCTCTGTTCCTCCACGCTGCCAAGAATCCTATCCTTAATCCTGTACTCAGCTTTCAAATTCGACCTTCCAAAATGCATCACCTCGCATTTATCCAGGTTGAACTCCATCTGCCACCTCTCAGCCCATCTCTGCATCCTGTCAATGTCCCGCTGCAGCCTACAACAGCCCTCTACACTGTCAACGACACCTCCGACCTTTGTGTCGTCTGCAAACTTGCTGACCCATCCTTCAATTCCCTCGTCCAAGTCATTAATAAAAATTACAAACAGTAGAGGCCCAAGGACAGACCCCTGTGGAACCCCACTCACCACTGACTTCCAGGCAGAATATTTTCCTTCTACTACCACTCGCTGTCTTCTGTTGGCCAGCCAATTCTGTATCCAAGCAGCTAAGTTCCCCTGTATCCCATTCCTCCTGACCTTCTGAATGAGCCTTCCATGGGGAACCTTATCAAATGCCTTACTGAAGTCCATATACACCACATCCACAGCTCGACCCTCATCAACCTTTCTAGTCACATCCTCAAAAAACTCGATAAGGTTTGTAAGGCATGACCTACCCCTCACAAAGCCGTGTTGACTGTATTTGATCAAGCCATGCTCTTCCAGATGGTCATAAATCTTATCCCTCAGAATCCTTTCTAACACCTTGCAGACGACAGACGTGAGACTTACCGGTCTATAATTGCCGGGGATTTCCCGATTTCCTTTCTTGAAGAGAGGAATTACATTTGCCTCTCTCCAGTCCTCAGGTACGACTCCAGTGGAGAGCGAGGATGCAAAGATCTTCGCAAGTGGCGAAGCAATTGCATTTCTCGCTTCCCAAAGCAGCCGAGGACAAATCTGATCCGGGCCTGGCGACTTGTCAATCTTAATGTTTGACAAAATTTTCAGCACATCAGCTTCCTCTATCTCTATCCATTCCAGCATGCACACCTGCTCTTCAAAGGTTTCATTCACTACAAAGTTGGTTTCTTTTGTAAAGACAGAAGCAAAAAACTCATTTAGGGCTTCCCCTACCTCCTCAGGCTCCACACACAAGTTCCCTATGCTATCCCTGATCGGCCCTACTCTTTCTTTGACCATTCTCTTATTCCTCACATAAGTGTAAAATGCCTTTGTGTTTTCCCGGATTCCTTCTGCCAAGCCTTTCTCGTGCCCCCTCCTGGCTCTCCTCAGACCATTTTTGAGCTCCTTCCTTGCCTGCATGTAATCCTCTCTAGCTGAACTTGACCCTAGCTTCCTCCACCTTATGTAAGCTACCTTCTTCCTTTTCACTAGAAGCTCCACCGCCCTCGTCATCCAAGGTTCCTTAATCTTACCCCTTCTTGCCTGTCTCAGAGGGACATATTTACTCATCACTCCCAACAACTGTTCCTTAAACCATCTCCACATGTCTCTCGTTCCCTTACCATGGAACAACTGCTCCCAGTCCATGCTTCCTAACTCATGTCTAATCGCATCATAGTTTCCTCTTCCCCAATTAAATATCCTCCCATTCTGCCTCATCCTCTCCTTCTCCATAGCTATGTAAAATGTGAGGCAGTTATGGTCACTATCACCAAAATGCTCTCCCACCACAAGATCTGATACCTGCCCCGGCTCGTTTCCGAGCACCAAGTCTAGAATGGCCTCTCCCCTCGTCGGCCTGTCAACGTACTGCGTTAGGAAACCCTCCTGAACACACCTTACAAAAACAGCTCCATTCAAATCTTCTGCTCGAAGGAGGTTCCAATCAATATTAGGAAAGTTAAAGTCACCCATTACAACAACCCTACTGCGTCCACACTTTTCCAAAATCTGTCGACCTATGCTTTCTTCAATCTCCCTGCTGCTATTGGGGGGCCTGTAGTAAACCCCTAATGAGGTGACTACTCCCTTGCTGTTCCTAATTTCCACCCATACTGACTCAGTAGGCAGATCTTCCTCGACAATGGAAGTTTCTGTAGCTGTGATACCCTCTCTGATTAGTAGTGCTACACCCCCTCCTCTTTTTCCCCCCTCCCTATTCTTTTTAAATGTTCTAAACCCTGGAACATCCAGCAACCATTCCTGCCCATGAGAAACCCATGTCTCTGTTATGGCCACAACATCATAGCACCAGGTACTGATCCATGCTCTAAGTTCATCACTTCTTCAGAAATGGGGGAGGGGAAAGGAGTTCTGAAACAGGGAGAGATGGGGAGGTGGATAGAGGATTGATAGAAGAGAAGTGGAGAGGAGACAGACAGTTCAAAGAGATGGGGATGGAGCCAGTCAAGGTGAGTGTAGGTGGGGGTTTAGGGAGGGGATGGGTCAGTCCCAACTTCTCTTTCACTTCCTACAGACAAAGGGGGTGGCCATGGGTACCCACATGGGCCCAAGCTATACCTGCCTCTTTGTAGGTTACTTGGAACAGTCCCTCTTCCGTACCTACACTGGCCCTAAATCCCACCTCTTCCTCCGTTACATCGTTGACTATATCGGCACCACCTCGTGCTCCCATGTGGAGCTCGAACAGTTCATCTACTTCACCAACGACTTCCACCCCAACCTCAAATTCACCTGGACCATCTCCAATACCTCTCTCTCCTGCCTGGACCTCTCTGATTCCATCTCTGTCAACCACCTGGAAACTGATACCCATTTCAAGCCCACCAACTCCCACAGCTACCTAGAATACAACTCCTCCCACCCACCTTCCTGTAAAAATGCCATCCCCTATTCTGAATTCCTTCACCTCCATTGCATCTGATCGTAGGATGAGCCATTCCACTTCTGAACATCTCAGACGCCGTCATTTTTCAAGGGCCGCAACTTCCCCTCCTCAGTGGTCAAAAACACCTTCAACCAGGTCTCTCACATTTCCTGCAACACATCCCTCACACTCCCTCCAGGCAATAACAACGAAAACAGAATCCCCCTCGTCCTCACGTACCACCCCCCCCAACTTCCAGATACAACGCATCATCCTCTGACACTTCCGCCATCTACAATCCAACCCCACCACCAAAGACATTTTTCCCTGCCCACCCTCATCTGTGTTCCAGAAGGACCACTCTATCTGTGACTCCCTTGTCTGCTCCACACTCCCCTCCAGCCCCACCACACCTGGCACTTTTCCCTGCAACAGCAGGAAGTGCTACACCTGCCCCTACACCTCCCCCCTCACCCTCATCTCAGCCCCAAGAAGAATTTCCACTTCAAGCTGATGTTCGCTTGCACATCCGCCAATGTGTTATACTATATCCACTGTTCCCGTTGTGTCCTCCTCTACATTGGGGAAACTCAGTGAAGGTGTGGGGGCCACTTTGTGGAACATTTGTGCTCAGTTTGCACTAAACAACTGCACCTCCCAGTCGTGAACCATTACAACTCCCTCTCGCATTCTTCAGATGGTATGTCCATCCTGGACCACCTGCAGTGCCACAACGATGCCACTCAAAGGTTGCAGGAACAGCAACTCATATTCCGCTTGGGAATCCTGCAGCCCAATGGTATCAATGTGGACTTCACAACTTCAAAATCTCCCCTCCCCCAACCGTATCCCAAAACCAGCCCAGCCTGTCCCTGCCTGCCTAACCTGTCCTTCCTCCCACCTATCCCCTCCTCCCACCTCAAGCCCCACCCCATCACCTACCTACTAACCTCATCCCGCCCCCTTGACCTGTCTGTCCTCCCTGAGCTGACTTATCTCCTTCCTACCTCACCACCTACACTCTCCTTTACTGGCCATCCCCTCCTCTTTGACTTGCCTGTCTCCTTTCCACCTATCTTCTCCTCTATCCATCTTCTAGCCACCTCCCCCCTCTTCCTATTTATTTCAGAACCCCTTTCCCCACCCCCATTTCTGAAGAAGGGCCTAGGCCTGAAACGTCAGCTTTCCTGCTCCTCTGATGCTGCTTGGCCTGCTGTGTTCATCCAGATCTACACCGTGTTATCTATGGTTCAGAAAAGGTTGGTATATATGTTGAAGACAGATGGGCACTGGGGGGAATAAAAATAAGTGGAGATGGAGCCCAGAAAGAGTGAAGAACAGACCAGGGAATGGACAATCCTTAACTGGGGAGGAAGAAAAGCTGCTATTGGAGACCATTAGTCCATGAAATGTGTTGTCTGTGATGATAACATGTGATGACAAAGGCTGGTGGTGTGGGGATTGGGGTAAAAGCATGGAAGAAGGTGCTTGGGTCCTAAAATGATTGACCTCAATATGGAGTCCTGAAGGCTGCAGGGATCTCAGGTGGAAAATGAAATGTTGATCTTCCGGCTTGCTCTGATTTTCACTAGAACACTGCAGCAGGCCTGATACAGAAATATTGACCAGGGAACATGGTGCTGTATTGAACTGCAAGCAACCAAGGGCTCGGGGTCATTATTGCAGATGGAAAACTGGTGTTCTGCAAAGCAGTTACCGAGCCTGCAGCTCAACTCCCCACAGTAGAGGAGACCACACTCTAAGCAGTGAAATAGTCTAGATTGAGTGAAGTGCAAGTAAGTTGCTTCTTTTCCTGGAATGTGCATCTGGGGTCTTAGATAGTGAGGGGGGAGGAAGTAAACAGGCACATTTTACACCAGTGATAATGGGAACTGCAGATGCTGGAGAATCCAAGATAACAAAGTGTGGAGCTGGATGAACACAGCAGGCCAAGCAGCATCTCAGGAGCACAAAAGCTGATGTTTCGGGCCTAGACCCTTCATCAGAGAGCATTTTACATCTTCTGTGGTTACATGGGAAGGTGCCATGGGGGTATTGGGATGTGTTGGGACTGGAGGAGGAGTGGATCAGGGTGTCCTGAATGGAACGGACCCTGCATAATGCTGAAAAAAGACAGAAGAAGAATATGTTTTTGGTAGTGGCATCACATTGGAGGTGTTAGAATTGGCAGCTAATGATCATTTGGATGTGGAGAGTGATGGGCTGGAAGGTGAGGACTGGGGACCACATCGGTTTGTGGGAGGGGAAAAGAAGGGGTGAGGACAGAAACATGGGAGGCGGTTTGAACATGTCTGAAAGTTATTTCAACCACGATAGTGGGGAATTCTCTGTTGAGGAAAAAGTGGATATTTCTGAGAACCCCTATGGAAGGTGGCATGATCTGAACAAATACGACAGAAAGGGAAGAACTGGAAGAAATGGAACAGAGTCCTTCCAAGAAGCAGTGTGTGAGGATGTACAGTCAAGGTATCTGTGGGAGTTTTGGGGTTTGTAGTGGATATTGGCAGCTAGCCTATTCCCTGAAATAGAAGCAGAGATGTTGAGGCAGGGAAGGAAGCAGTCAGAGATGGACCAGGTGAAGATGAGAGCTAAGTAGACATTGCAAATGAAATTGCTAAGATTTTCCAATTCGAGATGAAAGAGAGAAGTAATACTGATGATGTTATTATTGATGTACAGATTTTAATGATAATATGTGCCCTCATCCTCCAAGATAGATCTGCTGAATTATCATGGGCCATCAGCTTTATTCTAAATTCAGGATCTCATTATCAGAAGATTTCTGGCCATGGTGGACAATGGCAGTATTTTGTAAACTCACAACCTCTAGCATTCTGAAGGACAATGTCATCCGATGCATGGAAGCACTCTATCTGCAAGTTCTCCTCCAAGCCACTCACCATCCTGCCTTGAACTGTATCATTGTTTCGGCAATTCAAGAAAAATTCATTAACTCCTTATCAAGAGCAGTTAGAGATGGGCAACAAAATACTGAAGCAAACAAAAAAATAGCCCTACTATCATGTTCCCTAAGACCCATAGCCCTGAGACATCTAAAGTCCTTAATATTTAGAGTCATGGAGTTATCCAGCATGGAAACAGATCGTTTGGTCCAACCAGTCCATGCTGAACATGATCCCAAACTAAACTAGTCCTGGCCTGCTTCTGGCCGATATGCTCCCAAACCTTTCCTATTCGTGCACTTATTCAAATACCTTCTAAGCGTTGTGATTGTACCCACATCCACCACTTCCTCAGGAAGTTCTTTCCACACATGAACCATCCTCTGTGTAAAAAAATTGCCTCTCATGTCTTTTTTAAATCTCTCTTGTCTCACCCAAAAAAAAGGTGCCCCCTAGTCTTGAATTCCCCCATCCTAGGGAAAAGAAAACTACCATTAACTCTGTCTATACCTCTCATTATTTTATAAACTCCTGTCAGGTTGCCTCTCAGTCTCCTATGCTCCAGAGAAAAAAGTCCCAGTCTATCCAGCCTTTTTTTATAAATCAAACCTTCCATACCCAACAACATCTGGTAAATCACTTCTGAGGGCAGCATGGTGGCTCAGTGGTTAGCACTGCAGCCTCACAGCGCCAGGGACCCGGGTTCGATTCCAGCCTCAGGAGACTGTCTGTGTGGAGTTTGCACATTCTCCCCGTGTCTCCGTGGGTTTCCTTTGGGTGCTCCAGTTTCCTCCCCCAGTCTAAAGATGTGCAGTTTAGGTGGATTGGCCATGCAAAATTTCCCATGGTGTTCAGGGGTGTGTGGGTTATAGGGGGATGGGTCTGGGTGGGATGCGCTAAGGGGTGGTGCGGACTTGTTGGGCTGAAGGGCCTGTTTCCACACTGTAGAGAATCTAACCTGAACCCTGTCCAGCCTGATAATATCCTTCCTATAACTGGGCAACCAGGACTAGAGATAAAAAAGTGTAGAGGTGGGTGAACACAGCAGGCCTAGGATCAGGAAAGCTGACATTTTGGGCCTAGATCCTTTATCAGAAATGCTCTTAGGAGCAGGAATGCTGACACTTCAGGCCTAGACCCTTTATCAGTTTTCCAGAAGAAGCCTTACCAATGTCCTATACAGCCTTAACATGATTTCCCAACTCCGACACTCAAAGGACTGAGCAATGAAGGCAAGTGTGCCAAACATCATTTTAACCGCCCTGTCTATATGTGATGCCGTTTGCTAAATGATCCTTCAGGGTAGCCTCCTGTATTTATTTCTTTCTTTAAAAAAGAAAAGAAAATGTAGCTTGATATCATCAACTGCAATCTCAATGTCGCTTTTGTGGTTTGCGTGTTCACAGGTTGAACAAGCCACCGCTGCAGTACTGGAAGGCAATGTAACCTTTCCCTAGCTCTGTCAGTGTTGAAATTCATAACATAAAATAAAACATCCCATCTCGACTGATTCAGATCACTTGTCTGCAACGACTTTTAACTGAAATTCATGGGTGTAAACCACCGTTATGGAAGTTGCGAGCTTAAAGCACTGAATGCACTGCCGTACATTAGAGATACTTTAAATCTACCTCTTCAGGTACGCTATAGCATACCTTAAATGCATGTAGGAAATGAATCTGGACCACCTGGCTCAGGGGTAGAGACACTATCATTGTAGCACAAGAACCATCCTGTTACCTTTATGTGCAGATTGGATACCATGATTCATGGTGTCAGGCATTCCCATAAAAGTCATTCGCTTTTATAAGTAACCATTGCATTATTTATCAATTTAGATCATTTGTCATGGATTTATTGATAAATCTATCTCTGGTGACAATTATCATATCGTTCCATGGACAGTAATGCAACAGGAGTAACTATTTTTAGACATTCATATTTGCATAGGAAGAAAATTACCACAATGATAATGAAAGATAATAAAATGTGAGGCTGGATGAACACAGCAGGCCAAGCAGCATCTCAGGAGCACAAAAGCTGACGTTTCAGGCCTAGACCCTTCATCAGAGAGGGGGATGGGGTGAGGGTTCTGGAATAAATAGGGAGAGAGGGGGAGGCGGACCGAAGATGGAGAGAAAAGAAGATAGGTGGAGAGGAGAGTATAGGTGGGGAGGTAGGGAGGGGACAGGTCAGTCCAGGGAAGACGGACAGGTCAAGGAGGTGGGATGAGGTTAGTAGGTAGATGGGGGTGCGGCTTGGGGTGGGAGGAAGGGATGGGTGAGAGGAAGAACAGGTTAGGGAGGCAGAGACAGGTTGGACTGGTTTTGGGATGCAGTGGGTGGAGGAGAAGAGCTGGGCTGGTTGTGTGGTGCAGTGGGGGAAGGGGACAAACTGGGCTGGTTTAGGGATGCGGTGGGGTAAGGGGAGATTTTGAAACTGGTGAAGTCCTCATTGATATCATTAGGCTGCAGGGTTCCCAGGCGGAATATGAGTTGCTGTTCCTGCAACCTTCGGGTGGCATCATTGTGGCACTGCAGGAGGCCCTGCAACCTTTGGGTGGCATCATTGTGGCACTGCAGGAGGATCCTGCAGTGCCACAATGATGCCACCCGAAGGTTGCAGGAACAGCAACTCATATTCCGCCTGGGAACCCTGCAGCCTAATGGTATCAATGTGGACTTCACCAGTTTCAAAATCTCCCCTTACCCCACCGCATCCCTAAACCAGCCCAGTTTGTCCCCTCCCCCCACTGCACCACACAACCAGCCCAGCTCTTCCCCTCCACCCACTGCATCCCAAAACCAGTCCAACCTGTCTCTGCCTCCCTAACCTGTTCTTCCTCTCACCCATCCCTTCCTCCCACCCCAAGCCGCACCCCCATCTATCTACTAACCTCATCCCACCTCCTTGACCTGTCCGTCTTCCCTGGACTGACCTATCCCCTCCCTACCTCCCCACCCATACTCTCTCCACCTATCTTCTTTTCTCTCCATCTTCGGTCCGCCTCCCCCTCTCTCCCTATTTATTCCAGAACCCTCACCCCATCCCCCTCTCTGATGAAGGGTCTAGGCCTGAAACGTCAGCTTTTGTGCTCCTGAGATGCTGCTTGGCCTGCTGTGTTCATCCAGCCTCACATTTTATTATCTTGGATTCTCCAGCATCTGCAGTTCCCATTAACAATTATAATGAAACAAGGTTTCATTAAATACTCAAGAAATGTGAGTTAAAAACAACCCATGGGTGAAACAGCTGCCAAAGATTAGCTCCCACTTTCCCACTGTAGAGCCTATACCACATTTCCTGAGGCTGGTTGCAAGCTTGATTTCTGATCATTGTCTTACACTAATTACCAATCAAACTACTCACGTGTATAATGACGCATCTCTGGAGCAGTTGGAACTTGAATGCAGGCAGGGACACCATTGTTGTAGCATAAAAGGCCCTTGAAAAGGGGGATAGAATTCACACACGTTCTAAAGAAAAATGTCCTAGCATTGTCTAACCTCTCCCTTTAACTCAGTCCCTTGAGTCCTCGTAACGTCCTTGTAAATTTCTTCAAAACACTTTCCAGTTTATTAACATTCTTCCTATAGCAAGGGACCGAAACTGAACACAATACTCCAAGTGTGTCCTCACCAATGTCCTCTACAACTGCAACATAGCTTCCCAACTTCTGTATTCAATGCCCTGACTGATGAAGGCCAGTGCACCAGAAGCTTTCTTCGCTGCCCTGCCAAGGTCCCACTGTTTCACTATGGTCCTTAAGGCCCTACCATTCACCATGAAGCTCCTACATTGATTTGACTTTCCAAAATGCAACACTTCACACTTATCTATATTAAAGTCCGATTGCCATTTCTCAGTCCAGTTCCCCAGCTGATCAAGTTCTTTTTTATTATTCATTCACGGGAACAGGGTGCCACTGACTAGGCAATATTAATTCCCCATCTCTAATTGCCCAGAGGGCAGTTCAGAGTCAATTACATTGCAGTCGGTCTGGTGTCACATGTAGGTCAGACCAGGTAAGGATGGCAGTTTCCTTCCCTAAAGGACATTAGCAAGCCAGACTTTTTTTTCCTGCTGATAACATTCCTCAGTGTCCATGATCCACAAACTTATTAATCTTGCTTTGTACATTCTCATCCAGGTCATTGAGATAGATAACAAACAACAATGGGCCCAACACCAACAGCTGAGGCACACCACTTGTCACACGCCTCCAGTCCAACAAAGATCCTTCCAGTATTACTCTCTGATTCCTACCATCAAGCTAGTTGTATATCCAATTTGCCAGCTCTTCTGGGATTTCATGCAATCTTACCCTTCAGAGCAGCCTACCATGTGGAACTTTTTCAAAGGCCTTACTGAAATCCATATGGACTACACCTACTGCCCTGCACCTACCAGCCTTCCTGGCCACTTCATCAAAGAACTGTAATAAATTTGTGAGGCATGATCTCCCATACACGAAGCCATGCTGACTACTCCTAATCAAACCCTGTGTTTCCAAATGCATGTGTATCTAATCCCTCAGAATCTTCTCAAGTAACTTACTTACCACAGATGTTAGGCTTACTGGTCTATAGTTCCCAGGATTTTCTTTGCAGCCCCTCTTGAATAAGGGCACAGTATTCGCTACCCTCTAGTCTTCCAGGACCTCACTTGTGGCTAGGGATGATGCAAATATATGGCCCCTGCAATTTCTTCTCTAACCTCTTGCAGTGTTCTTGCATATATCTGTTCAGGATCAGGAGATTTATCCATCTTTGCACATTCTAATACTTCCAACACCTCCTCTACTGTGATATGGTCTGTTCCCAAGAAATTGCCACTAACTTCCCCAAGGTCCGAAGCCTTCATATCTTTCTCCACGGTAAACATTCATTGAAGACCTCATCCATCTCCTATGGTACCACACATATATGACCACTGTGGTCCTTGAGGGCTTCCATTTTCTCTCTAGTTATTCTTTTTTCTTTAATATACTTAAATAATCTCTTTGGATTCACCTTAATTTTCTCAGCCAAAGCTATCTAGTATCCCCTTTTCTCCCTCCTGATTTCCTTCTTCAGTAAACTCCTGCACCCCCTATATACCTCCAGGGATTCCTTTGATCCTAGTTGCCTGTAACTGAGCCATGCTTCCTTCTTTTTTCTGATCAAAGCCTCAATATCTCTTGTCATCCAGGGTTCCCTACTCCTACCAACCCTGCCCTCCAACCTCACAGGAATGTATAGACCTTGAGCTCTAGCTATCACATTTTTAAAGACCCCCTACTTGTCAGAGGTCCCTTTGCCTGCAAATAGACTATTCCAGTCAACCCCTGCAAGCTCCTGTCCAATTCCATCAAAATTCACCTTGGCCCAACTTGAACTTGAACATGTGGACAAATTTTGTCCCTCTTTAACTATTTCAAAATTAATAGACCTATGGGAACTGGTCCCAAAGTATTCCCTCACTGTCACATCAGTCACCTGTCCTGCCCTATTTCCCATGAGTAGGTCGGGTTTTGCCCCTTCCTAAGTCGGACTCTCTATACATTGCTTGAGGAAACGTTCCCAAACACATTCAACAAATTCCATCCCACCCAAGCCCTTAAAACTATGGCTGCCCCAGTCTACGTTACGAAAATCACAATCCCCCACAATGACAACCCTATTGCTCCTGCAAGCTTCCCCAGTCTCCCTGAATATTTGTTCCTCTAATTCCTCTTGACTATTTGGGGGTCTATAGTTCAACCCCAATAACATCATCAACCCCTCCCTATTTCTTGGCTCAGTACACAAAGCCTCACTGGATGATCCCTCAGTTATTTCATTTCTGACTACTGCTGCAATACTGCATTTAGTCAAAAACACAATTCCCCCTCTCCTCTTCCCTCCATCTCTGTCCCATCTAAAGCACCTGTACCCAGGCACATTAAGCTGCCAGTGCTGTCCCTCCCTTAGCCATGTTTCTATAATGGCTGTAATGGCTATTTGGGGCGGCACAGTGGCTCAGTGGTTAGCACTGCAGCCTCACAGCGCCAGGGACCCGGGTTCAATTCCAGCCTCGGGTGACTGTCTGTATGGAGTTTGCACATTCTCCCTGCGTCTCCATGGGTTTCCTCCAGGTGCTCCGGTTTACTCCCACAGTCCAAAGATGTGTAGGCTAGGTGGATTGGCCATGCTAAATTGCCCATAGTGTTCAGGGGTGTGTGGGTTATAGGGGGATGGGTCTGGGTGGGATGCTTCAAGGGGCGGTGTGGACTTGTTGGGCCAAAGGCCCTGTTTCCACACTGTAGGTAAGCTAATCTAATAACGCCCCAGTTCCCAATGTCTACATCCACACCTGGAGTTCATCGGTTTTATATGTCAGCTCTCTTGCATTGAAATACATGCAGTTTAATCCAACAGACATTCCTTGCTCCCTGTGGTGTTCCATCTTCACCTGTCTCTTCAACTTGTTATTTCTGATTACTGCATCTCCTTCCAGCCTCACACTTGTCTCACTGCTGTAGAATAACAAAATTCGAGCAGTTGTTAGAGATAAGCAAATCTGGGAAATGCCTGATAAAAATATAACTGTTAACAGTGGAATGTAGATTAATGGGGTAGATTAAAAGATCCCATGGTCAGATGATAACAATGTCTGGTAAACATCATAAGATCATGGGGAACCCAGTGATGTCCATAGAGATGGCCATCATTGACGAGGTGTTTCACAAGATGGAATATACAGATTAAGGGGGAAGGAATAATGACATCAATGTGGCATGTAATTATTGTAAGGTGAAGCATATAAAAGTATTGTGTTCTGAAGGAGAAACCAGAGTATCATTGAGCTCTCCAAACTGAGCCCTCGCTAAGAGGGCGACTGTGCCCCACATGAAAGACAGACTTGAAGGGGTCTGGCCCACACATATGGTAAAAATATCGAACAGAGTTCAATTGTACTGCTGAAGACAGAACTTGAGAAGCCTATTTGATCTCTTCTTAACTACTTTGCTTAACAGAAAAAATTGTATTTCACATTTGAAGCTAGCAACTGATGTAGCATTAATTGCCATTTGTGGAAGAGAGTTCCAAAATTCTACTACCCTCTGTGGAGTGGAAGTGTTTCTTAACATTTCTCCTGAACAGTGTGGCCCTCATTCTCAGGCTGTGGCCCTTGTACTAAAATCTGCATGCAGTGGAAATAATTTATATTGATATACACTGTCTTTTCCTTTTAATATCCTGAAGACTTTGATCATTTCACCCCTTAACATTTTAAATTCTGGAGAAAAACAAGCATAATTTGTACAATCTATGGTTTATCTCATTGAAATTTACATCATTCTCAACATACATTTTACAAATTAATAAGCTTTATTCAATCAAATTATACTTGATTGACATTCTCACACTAGCATTTCCCTCACAATTATGTTTTGGTTTGCTTTATAACAATCATTTTCTCCCCTCATCTCCAAATACCACTAACTCAAACTGCATCTGGTTTTCCTGTTCAACCAGTTTATACAGCAAAAAGTTGACATTAGGCCTTCTAGAATGTTCTGCCATGAAATTAGATTGTGCCTGATCTGCAAACTACCTTGCTGTGTAAACCTTTATTTCCCACACCTCATAGAAACCAAAGTAAATCTCCAATTTGGAAGTCCAATTAACTCCCAGCATCAACAACTTCTCAAAAAGAGTTTCAGATTTCTACCATCCTTTTGTGAAGAATTTCTTTCTAATATCACCTTTGGCTACAATTTAAAGATTAGGCCCTAGATTCTGGATTCCCCTGATCAAAGAAAATGCGTTTGTTTCCCTTCACCTCCCATGTTCCATCCCAAAGAATCCATGAATTTTGAAGGAAAGTTGCCAACCTTCATTGTATAGAAGATGCAACCCTCATTTTGAGTATTTTGATACTGATTTGATACTGAACAGCCACCAGTATTGTGCACCATCTATAACAGCAACTCATCAAAATTCCTTCACCAGCATTTTCCAAGCCATCACTTTACCACCCAGAAGGGACAAGGGAATGTCACCATTTGCAAGTTCTCCTCTGAGCCACACATCATCCTGATTTACAGCCATTTTGTTTTACGTCCATCAGTAAAAATAACCCTGGAATTGGCTTTCTAACAGCATTGTGAGTGTATCTACACCAGATGAACTAAGTGTTTTGTCAGGGTAACTCACCATTACTTTCTCAAGGGCAATGGAAATGGCCAGTAAGTGCTGGCCTTGTCTATTGGACCATAAGAGATTCTTTTTTAATAATGTCACTTATTTTTCACTGTATCAGCAAACATCATCTTCCAGCACTGCATCTTCTGGCACTGTTCTATGTTTAAATTAAAAACTGTAGGTTCAGGAGAAACCTGGCAGGTCTGGCAGCATCTGTGGAGAATGACAAAGTTTTCTGCTTTTCTTTCAGATCGCCAGCATCCACAGTGTTGACTGCTTTTTGGCTGCTTTGTGGCTATTGATTATTTGGTGAGATGAATTGGTTTTGCTCCTATTGGGTAGATGCCCAGACGTTGCACCACACCTCTTCACAGGTTTGCGGCTGAGATTGGTCAGTGACAGGGTACAATGGAAAACTGGAGGTGTGAACTGGCATCAGGCAAGGTGAGGTGAGATGAAGTGACGTGAGGTGAGGTGAAGGAGAACAAAGGAACTGTGAAGGCTGGCCAGCTATGCATTTCTGGCTAATGTTTTTCAATTGAAGTGCAGAATGGTAACTGGTGTAGTTTCTTTTGACTGTTTACAATTTGTATTTGGGAATAATTTGATATTTGGGATTTTTGATATTTTGATACTTGATACTTTTGAGAATAAGAGGGCAAAATGATTAAGTTAAAGAATACTCTGTACATTATAAATTCACTTTCACTGAGGTTAACTGTTGTCTAGACAGACAACACGATTAATTTTGATCTCAGATAATAAAATGTGAGGCTGGATGAACACAGCAGGCCAAGCAGCATCTCAGGAGCACAAAAGCTGACGTTTCAGGCCTGGACCCTTCATCAGAGAGTAGTGTTTCGGGCCTAGACCCTTCTTCAGGGTCTAGGCCCGAAATGTCAGCCTTCCTACTCCTCTGATGCTGCTTAGCCTGCTGTGTTCATCCAACTCTTCACCTTGTTAT
The DNA here is from genome assembly GCF_030684315.1 of Stegostoma tigrinum. Taxonomy (NCBI): domain Eukaryota; kingdom Metazoa; phylum Chordata; class Chondrichthyes; order Orectolobiformes; family Stegostomatidae; genus Stegostoma; species Stegostoma tigrinum. The sequence continues at coordinate 2,977,490 of NC_081358.1, read as the reverse complement.
CTCAGATTCTGCAGCATCTGCAGTTCCTGCTATCTCTGATACTGCATTGGGTGTGATCAAACATTCCCTTCAAACTGAGTGTAGGTGACAACTGGAAATGTGCATTGCCAATTCGACCTCTCTCTGTTTGGCTTAAAGACTTTGCTCAGCTCTTTTCCAAGACAAGTTGCTATTAACCAGTTGTGGCAATCAGTGCAAAGCTGAGAGGTCAGAATTTTGGATAGGGGCTCTGAGCAACCAGCTATTTTATAAAAGGTTGACAGGCAAAATTAGGTCTCTCAGAATTTGATACACTTACGATAGAGAAGCTGAAGGCTCAGAATCAGGGTCAGGATGGATTCATGCTATTGTTGCCACTAGATGGCACCACATCTTTATTAGTCTCCAATTGACTCTTCTAAAGTTACATACATACAAATATGGTATCTGTGTGTGTACATATAAAATATTTATGCTTGCCCACCTAAGCAAGCTCAGAATTTCTTTGCTATCAAAAGAAGTCAGGACCCATTCTCTGAGAGCAGAACATAGGATCTGAGATACGTCTCAGACTGCTCTGAAATGGGTAGAAAAACTACAGGGCAGTGGGACAGGGACCAGGATACCTGTAACTACCTGGTTTACACAGTTATGGGTTCACAATTGCTCACCGCACCCCACCTCTCCGACAATGAGCACTGGTGGTTTCAAATTAACAACAAGGGCAAGACTGGCACTTTAACCTGTGCTTTGAATGAAAACTAAAATGAAGTTTTGCATTTATGTAATACCTTTCATAATCACTACTTGTGCCCAACTTTTTGAGGTCAATGAAACATATACTAAAATTCAGTCATTTCTGCAGAAACATAGCAGCCAATTTCACATCAGCAAACTCCCACAAACAGCATTGTGATGACGACCACACAATTTTTTGGTTAAATTTATTGAGAATAAATACTGGCCTCCCTGTACCAGAGAAAATCTACACCTGGGGGAAGAATAATACTCTGGCAGAGATCACAAAAAAATCAAAGCTTTATCCATTAGGACTTCAGTTCTGAAGAAGGGTCACTGGACCCTAAACATTAACTCTGCTTTTTTTCCACAGTTAATGCCAGACCTGCTGAGTTTCTCTAGCAATTTCTGTTTTTGCTTATATTGATCTTTTTATCTTTTAATTAAGCTGGTAGTTGCACACAGTATGTGCCTAGAGTGATATGTAGGCCACGCCAAGTCATGTTGAATAATTTCCTTCCATGCAGGACATGAGTGATCCCAGTTGAGTTTTAACAACATCATTCAAATTTTATGTTTTCTTTCAAATCCCATAAATGATCATATTCATCATTGCAATTTGCAATTTACCAAAAGTAAATTTAAGCTTTGAAATTGGATGAATAATATTGAAGTTAATTGATGACAGGAATTGTAAAATATTCTGTGCCTCATTTTAAAACTCTTATCAAATCCTTCCATGAGACAACTCCACTCTGAGTCTATAACCTCTTCCAGCCTTCCAATCTTCCAAGATCTCAGCTTTTCTCAACTTCTAGCCTTTTGCACACCCCTAAATTTAGATTGTTTTGCTATTGGCTGCCAAGGCTCTGAGCTCTGGAATTTCCTCCCTAAACATCAGTGCCTCCCCATTTCTCTATCTGACCATTCCTTTTATGATGCCTCTTAAAACCTACCCATTTGACAAAAATTTTGGTCAACTATTCGCAAATTTTCTCATAGACAGTGTCAAGCTTGTTTGACAATGTACCAATTGAGCATCTTGGAGGATTTGATTACTTTAAAGGCGCTGCATAAATGCAAAATGTTTTTAAGCAAGTGAATGGGGGTGAGTAAATAGATGGCTGACATTCTAAGAAAAGAGTAATCAGACAGCTCTGAAGTCTGGAAATGTTACGCTGCTATTGATGTCTCATGTATTTGTAATCTTTAGTCTTTGCCAGCTAAGCAGTGAACAGCAAAGTATAAACCAATTCAAATACAGCAAGCTCTGAACTGACAGTCTAAAACTGACCATTAATGCAATTGTCAGTTTAGTAAATATAGTTCAGAGGCATGGTACAGCATATTCATTTATGTACATCAGTGAACTTTAAACAGGTAACAGTTAGGCGATGGCCTCGTGGTATTACTGCTGGGCTGTTACTCCAGACACCAGATAAAGCTCTGGGGACCTGGCTTCAAATCCTGCTTTGGCAAATGGTGGAATGTGAATTCAAGAAAAAATCTGGAATTAAGGGTCTAATGATGACTGTGAATCCATTGTTGATTGTTGGAAAAACCCATCTGGTTCACTAATGTCCTTTAGGGAGGTAAACTGCCATCCAGACACACAGGTATATGGTTGACCCTCAGCTACCCCTTGGGCAGTTAGGGATGGGCAATATATGCTACCTAGCCAGTGATGCCATCATCCTGTGAATGAATAAAAATAAAAGCAATTAGCTGTTCAATGAAAAAAATCAGGCCACCTTCAGTTTTAACTGGAGTTTCTACAGAAAAGAAGTTTGAGGAACTTACAAACAGAATGGTACATTACTGTGAGAGGCCATTTGGGCCATCATGCCAACTGGCAACAATATACACCTTGGTATGTACTTCTTACAATTCCCTGCACATTCCCTCATTCCAGTCCACAAGCACTTTAAGATGACCTTGGGTTTCAACTCCACAAGTTTCTGCCCAAAATACTTTGTGTCTATCCACTTCATTAAGACATTATGATCAAGTGATCTTATCAACCATGATTCTGACTGCTCTACTGAATTTCAAGTGTATGGTTTTACGTTGAATTGCACTTATATGCAACAAGAATGAAGTTATTGATAAGATAACAAATTTAAGGGAATTATACAGAAAAATAATTTGAACTAAGAATAATTAACACTATCAATAAGATTCAATTTACTTGATGTTTAATTGAATTTAATAAGAAATGTGTATCTTAAAGTATGTATTGTCAATTTATTTTTGTTCTTTTTACGGAAACAGCAGTCCCTGACTAGGCTATCATTTATTGCCCTTCGCCAAATGTTTTCAAGTGGTAGTGAGTTGTCTAGATACACAGCTAGATCTGGAGCACATCTTCAGAACAATAATTGGAATGTTGTTGTGGCCTTTGCTGTATTCAGGGCCTTCAGCTATTTCATGATGCCTTTTGAAATGAATCATGTTAACTGAAGGCTGGCATAACTGATGCTAAGAACCTCAGGAATGGGCTGAGATAAATCATCCACTTGGCACTTCTAGCAGAATATGGTTGTGAACTTTTGTGCTTTGCGCTGATGTGCTAAGAGCAAACAAAGAACAAAGAAAATTACAGCACAGGAACATGCCCTTTGGCCCTCCAAGCCTACACTGACAAGCCTGCTGATACCCCCTACCACCATTGTGAGGCTTCTTCTTCCTGTTAGTTGATTAGTTTTCCATCACCATTCACAACCGGATATAGCTGGCCTGAAGAGCTTATATCTGACCCACTGGTCACGATATCATATCTCTTGGTTGATCATATGTTATCTTTGCATTTGACATCCAAATAGTCTTAGTTTCACCAGGCTGATGAATCATTTTTAGGTATGCCCAGTGCTGCCCTTAGCATACCCTCCAGTACTTTATATTATACCACCATTTATCTCCCTGCTCGATGTTACTGGTAGAATGGGAAATATTCCAGACCATTAGTCATAGAGTTATAGAGACATAGAGATGTACAGCACAGAAACAGGCCCTTTGGTCCACCTCATCCATTCTGACCTGATATCCTGAATTAATCTAGTCTCATTTGCCAGCAATTGGCCCAGATCCCTCTGCACCCTTCCTATTTGTATACCCATCCAGATGCCTTTCAAATTTGTAATTGTACCTGCCTCCACCATCTTCTCTAGCAGCTTGTTCTATACACACACCACCCTCTGTGTGAAAGCATTGCCCATTAGGTCCTGTGCAAATCTTTCCGCTCTCACCTTAAACCTATGCCCTATAGTTTTGGTCACCCCTACCCTGGGGAAAAGACTTTGGCTCTTCACCCTAACCGTGCCCCTCATGATTTGATAAACTTATATGAGGTCATCCCTCAGACTTCGATGCTCCAGGTAAAATAGCTCCTGCCTATCACGCCTCTTTCTCCCTATATCTTGAATCCTCCAACCCTGGAAACATTATTGTAATTCCTTTCTGAACCCTTTCAAGTTTCACAACGTCATGGGTGGCACCGTGGCTCAGTGGTTAGCAGTGCTACCTCACAGCGTCGGGGACCTGGGATCAATTCTACCCTCGGTCAACTGTCTTGTGTCGAGTTTGCACATCCTCCCTGAGTCTGTGTGGGTTTCCTTCGGGTGCTCCAGTTTCCTCTCACAGTCCTGAGATGAACAGGTTAGTTGGATTGGCCATGCTAAATTGCTTGTAGTGTCCAGGGATGTTTAGGTTGGGTGGTTTAGACATGGGGAAATGCTGGGGTGGTGGAATGATTCGGGGTGGGATGCTCTTTGTAAAGTGGTGTGGACTTATTGGGCCGAATGGCCTGTTTCTGCATTGTAGGAATTCTATGATCTTTCCCATAGCAGAGATACCAGAATTGAATGTAATATTCAATTGGATAACAAAAAGCTTTTTCCCAGCGTGGGGGACTCAATTACTAGGGGTCATGAGTTCAAAGTGAGAGGAGGAAAGTTTAAGGGAGATATGCGTGGAAAGTTCTTTACACAGAGGGTGGTGGGTGCCTGGAACGCATTGCCTGCGGAGGTGATAGACTCAGACACGTTAGCGTCTTTTAAGATATATTTGGACAGGTACATGGATGGGCAAGGAGCAAATGGACACAGACCGTTAGAAAATAGATGACAGGTTCGACAGAGGATCTTGATCAGCGCAGGCTGGGAGGGCCGAAGGGCCTGTTTCTGTACTGTAGGTTTCTTTGTTCTTTGTTCTTTGTATTCCAAAATTAGTCTAATCAATGCCCTCTGAAGCAGTAACATGATGTTACAGATTGTGACTGAATACAATTCTGCTGTTGCTGATGGCCCACAGCATGTTCAGGGCGTGTAGTTTTGAGTTCAACATTTGTCCCATTCAGTAGATCAGAACAACACATTGATGGGACTTTATTCCAACAATGTCAGTGCAATGATCACTGCTCTCAACTCAGCCATGGACAGATGTTTTTGAGACACGTAGGTTGAAGTGAATGAGGTCAAGTAGCTTTCTTCCTCTTGCGGGTTCTCTTACCACCAGCTGAACAACCCAATCTACCCATTATGTCCTTTTGGACTTGATCAGCTTGCTGAGTACATTCAGCACCCTTGCCGCCACCATCTTAGTGTAGCTCAGGATTATAGAATCTGAGAATCCTGACAGAGTGGAAAGAGTTTATCCAGCACCCAGAGCCAGCACTCCCCCAGGCAATCCCCATTTCCCATTCCACATTTTGCATGGCTAACCCACCCAGCCTGTGCATCCCTGAACACTACGGTGCAAATTGGAACGGGCAACCCACCTAACTGGCACTTCTTTGGACTGTGGGAGGAAACGGGAACATCCAGCAGAAAATCATGCAGTCACAGGGAAATTGTTCAAACTCCAAACTCCACAGACAGTCACCCAAGGCTGGAATTGAACCCAAATCCGTAGCACTTTGAGGCAGCTGTGCTAACCACTGAGCCAATATGCTGCCCCTACTTCTTCCAAGTAGTGTTCAACATGGAGGAATGTAAACTGCTTCATCAACTCGGGGGCGGGGGGGCGTGGGTGCAGCAAGTGGTAACCAGAGTAAGATTTCCTTGCTCACATTTGTCCTGATACCGTAAGACATCATTGGTTCCCAAATCAATGTTGGACACTCCCATAAAATTCCTTCCTGACAACACATCAATGTGCTGCCACTTCTACTAGCACTGTGCTGATAGCGGGTCAGAACATATCCAGGGCTGGTGATATTGTTATCAGGACATTGCCTATCGTTATAATTCTATGAGTGTGCATGTCAGTGTTCGGATGTTGCTTGACTAGTCCATTGGTCCATTCTCCTAAATTTAGCACAAATTTCTAGATGTTAGTAAGGACGACTTTGCAGATTGCTTCAGAGGTGTAACAGATTAGATAGACTGTGCCAGAAGGACTGCATGCTGTTTTGGTCTCTTTATCTGAGGGAAGATATTATTGCTATAGAAGGCGTGCAATGAACGTTAACCATTCCTTGTTCCCAGGATGATGGGACTGTCTATGAAGAGAAATTGTACACCTGCACCTGTACACTCTGGAGTTTCAAAGAATAAGTGATGATTTTATTGGAGCCTACAAAATATTTCAAAGGGTAAACGGGGTAGATGGAGGCAAAATATTTCCCTTGGCTGGGGAGTTTGGAATCTGGGGTCACAATTTAAAAAGAAGGGGGATGGCGTTTGGGATGGAGATGAGAGTGTTTTTTTAACTCAGAGGTTGGTAAAGCTTCGGCATTCTCTATGCTAGAGTGTTATGGAAGCATAGTCCTTGAGCATATTTAAAATAGATGATGATACATGCTTGATTCTCATTTGTGCAAAAGATTAGGGGGATAATCTGTTGTATGTTATCCACACATTAAAATGTTTGACCAAACATAATTGTATTAAATAGCACAACAGGGTCAACAGATTGAATGGCCTATATCTGTTCCTGTGTTGCTGTAAAAGGGCTAGATTTATTGTTGTCACGTCTGGTGCCTAAGTCAAAACCAGATGCTTAATTGGTTTTCTGAAGAAGGGTCTAGGCCTGAAGCGTCAGCCTTCCTGCTCCTCTGATGCTGCTTGGCCTGCTGTGATCATTCGGTTCTAGACCTTGTTATCTCAGATTCTCCAGCATCTGCGGTCCCTACTATCTCTGGTTAATTGGTTTCATTCCTTATTGACTTTTCTGCAGTGATTTCAGAAGCACAGAAGTGTAATGATGCAGGAGAAGACCATTTGGCCCATTTTGTCTGTGCCAGTTCTCTGAGCACTTTGATATAGTGCCACTCTCCTGACTTTTCCCCAATTTGTCACTATTTAAACAATTATCTAATCGATGATTGAAAAACAGAACTTTCTGTCTTTCTTTCAGATTTCCAGCAGCCATGGTATTTTGCCTTTTTTTTACCTCAGCCTATCCAATTAGAAAGAAACAATTAATGTTTTATTTCTGACATGATTCTTCTTCAGGAAACATTACTTTGGTTTATCTCTCCACAATGTTGCCAGATAGGCTGAAGTACTGGCCTCTGCTGCTCAGATTTCATATTTCAATGAAATGTAAAGCTAAACAAAACACCTGAAGCTCCAAACCTCAATGAAGCTGAGGCAGTTTGCATCTCAAAATAGTGTCTACCCCATGATGTTTAGACATGACAAACTGGATAACACACAAAGTATGACTTTGAAATGAAATGATAAGCCTTGGGAATGCTTTTAAAGCGGGGAACAAAACGTGGTTTCGAAGAAATATTAACAGAAAAATCTAAATAGACAATTTCCAACCTGACGTAATGTGCTTTTGTTGAAGGAAGAAATGGATTTCACTTGGTAATATTTTAAGAAAAATCGTGGGAAACAAGGAATAAAAAGGCCAATGCAAATGAGCTCCCGCTGAGATCCCAAGAGTTGTGCCTTGCATTCTTATGTGAGCATAAAGATATTTAAGTTTGTGGAAGGTGAGGTGAAAAAGACACCAAAATGACAGGCAATTAATACGATCGTAAATTCAATCAGGAATTCAGGAGAAACTTGCGTGATGAGAATGTGAAATGTGCGACCACACGGAGTGTTTGAGGGGTTGCGTTTAAAGGGAAATATTGATATAAATGTGAAAAAGAAAGAAATAGGATGACATGTTGATGGGGTGTAATGTAGAGGAGCTGGAAGAGGTTCATTGAACTTATAAACAGTGACAATGACTAGTTTGGCAGTATGGATCTTGTTTATGCTGCTATTGTTTAATTCATTAACATAATACGGATGTTGCCTGTAAAGTTGGCATTTGCTGTAGACACCGAATTGCCTTTGAGGAAGTGATGTTCAGCCACCTTCTTGAACAACTGAGTTCCTCATTAAAAGTCAACCACATTGCAGTGAGCCTGGTGTCAAATATACATAGTTACAGTAGAATCCCTTCCTTAATTACATTAATGAATTACATGTGTTTTTATATCAGTCTGATATGTTCATTGTCACTGTTATGATAATAATGTTTTATTTAATTAATTGAATTTAAAACTCCCAACCTCCACCCCACTTCATCCTATTGCCAAGGTGAGAGTTGAACTCTTTCCTGTAATGGCTTACAGTGCAGTAGTATAATGACTAAGCTACTGTACTCCATGTAATTCCATCTAAGACTATGCTTGCATTCCATAGGGGAATAGCAAGGACACAGCAGTGATTGTGCAGAGAGCTCTGAGCAAAGTGTGGTTCTTGAAAGGAAATAAGGGCAGGGCAGAGTCTTTAACCACTACAGGCTCCAGACTTCGTCATTACTTCTTTCTGTGAAGTTGTCAGCTGCAAGCTTTCATTGACAGATTGCCTGCTTGTGTTTCTCTGCCTGTCTGACCAAACACCACAGATCCTCACGAGCATGAAGTCCAGGATTGTTTCAAAGCAAATTAAGTGCTTGAAACAACAGGAAACTTTTATTTTACCATTGACCTAATTTTAATGAGAGAAAATGTAATGTATTTGGTGGATTTCCCCAGGTGTCTTCAATTTCCTGACCATTGGTTCAGAGACTAAAACAAATTTTAAAATGAAGATAACTTTTCTGCAAAATCTTTTGTTGCAAGAAACTTTGAGTGATGAATGAATATGCCTGTAATGGGAATGGGTACCTTTGATTTGGTTTTCAATCCAATAAATGGAAGAAGATTTAGTTCTATAAATAAAAATTCCAGTTTGTGCATTATCCCCAATAACTCCAAACAAGGCAGCATCAGAGTGAGAACGTAGAACTTATTGTGCATCTTCCATGGTCTGATTCAGTATATAGCTCCCACGCCTCTAGTCAGAAGACTGTTTTTACAAATCTACTGCAGGCTTTAAGGCTGAACTTTTGATACAGTACCGAGGAAAGGCAGCCTAACTGACGTGCCTTCTTTCAGATAAGGCAACACTCTTAGAGGAAGAACAAACGTGTTCTCTGTGGGTGAATATTATCCCTCAACCAATATCTAAAACAGATGATTTGATCATTTACGTTATAACTGTTTATAGGAATTTGCTGTGAATAAAAATAGCTATCTCATTTCCCAATGTCACAACAGAGATTTCACTTCAAGTACTTACTTATCTGTAAAGAACTCTGATGTCATGAGGATGTAACAGAGACTTGATTAATTCAATATTCAAAGCAGGTATCAATTTGAAGGATCAACCAAGGATTTGGCCACTGAAAAAAGGAATTACTGCTTTCCACATAAAAAGCCTCAAAAAGAACAGGAACTGTTGGATTCTTATTTGCTTCTTTATTGAAACAAATCAAAATTAGTTTAGGGGATTCAGTTATTTTATCTATTTGCTGCTATGAATGCTGCACAAACTTCTCAACTTGTGAGTTCTTGTCACTCTTTCATTTCACTCTGGCTTTTAAGATGCTCCTGTATTGTATTTCAAAGAAACAAATGAACAAATGAAAAAGTGCAGCACAGGAACAGGCTTTCGACACTCCAAGGCTGTGCCACCCATCGTGCCCTAATCAATCGAAAAACAATCTTGCCATTTTTCAGTCCACATCCCTCTATTCCCTCCATATTCATGTACCCATCCAAGGTTCCTCTTAAGTGTCTTCAGTGTGCCCACTTCCACTACCTCTTCTGGTAATGCTGCCTGCTACCCCTCTTTGTGTGAAAGACTTCCCTCACACGTCTCCCTTAAACTTTCCCCCTCTGACCTTCAACCTGTGCCCCCTTGTAATTTAAACTTCAAATCTGGGAAAAAGCCTCCGACTGTTCACCCTACCTATGCCTCTCATACTTTTGTAGACTTCTATCAGGCCTCCTCTCAGCTGCCATCTTTCCAGTGAAAACAATCCTAGTCTTTTTAACATTGCCTCAATAGTCGATGCCCTGGAGACCAGGCAACATCCTGGTGAACCTTCTCTGTACTCTCATTAAAGCTTCCTTATCCTTTTAGAATAACTAGGTGTAGAGCTGAAGGAACACAGCAGGCCAAGCAGCATGACAGGAGCAGGAGAGCTGACATTTCGGGCCTAGACCCTTCTTCAGAAAATGGGGGAGGGGAAGGGGGTTCTGAAATAAATAGGGAGGGGAAGGTGGATAGAAGACGGATTGAGGAGAAGATAGGTGGAGAGGAGACAGACAGGTCAAAGAGGCGGGGCTGGAGCCAGTAAAGGTGAATGTAGGTGGGGAGTAGGGAGGGGAGAAGTCAGTCCAGGGAGGACAGACAGGTCAAGGGGGAGGGATGTGGTTATTATGGGAGTGGGACTTGAGGTGGGAGGAGGAGATAGATGGGAGGAAGGACAAATTAGGGAAGCATGTATGAGCTGGGCTGGTTTTGGGATACAGTAGGGGGAGGGGAGATTTTGAAGCTTGTGAAATCCACATTGATACCATTGAGCTGCAGGGTTCCCAAGCAGAATATGAGTTGCTGTTCCTGCAACCTTCGGGTGGCATCATTGTGGCACTGCAGGAGGCCCAGGATGGACATGTCGTCTAAAGAATGGGAGGGGGAGTGGAAACGGTTTGCGACTGGGACGTGCAGTTGTTTATTGCGAACCGAACGTAGGTGTTCTGCAAAGAAGTCCCCAAGCCTCCGTTTGGTTTCCCCAATCTAGAGGAGGCCACAATGGGAACAGCGGATGCACTATACCACATTACCCGGTGTGGCCTCCTCTACATTGGGGAAACCAAGCGGAGGCTTGGGGACCGCTTTGCAGAACACCTACACTTGGTTCGCACTAAACAACTGCACCTCCCAGTCACAAACCATTGCAACTCCCCCTCCCATTCCACATACAACATGTGCATCCTGGGCCTCCTGCAGCGCCACAACAATACTACCCGAAGGTTGCAGGAACAGCAACTCATATTCCGCCTGGGAACCCTGCAGCCCAATGGTATCAATGTGGATTTCACAAGCTTCAAAATCTCCCATCCCCTACCGCATCCCAAAACCAGCCCAGCTCATCCCCACTTCCCTAATTTGTCCTTCCTCCCACCTACCCCCTCTTCCCACCTCAAGCCCCACTCCCATATTAACCACAGCCCTCCTCCTTGAGCTATCCATCTTCCCTGGACTGACTATCTCTGCCCTACCTCCCCACCTACACTTACCTTTACTGGCTCCATCTCCACCTCTTTGACCTGTCTGCCTCCTCTTCTCCTCTATCTATCTTGTATCCACCTCCCCCTCTCTCCCTATTTATTTCAGAACCCCCTTCCCCTCCCCCATTTCTGAAGCAGGATCTAGGCCCGAAACGTCAGCCTTCCTGCTCCTGTGATGCTGCTTGGTCTGCTGTGCTCATCCAGCTCTGCACCTTGTTATCTTAGATTCTCCAGCATCTGCAGATCCTACTATCTCTGAAACATGACCTTCTGGTAGTGTGGTTTCCAAAACTGCGTGCAATACTTCAAATGAGGCCTAACAAGGGTTTTCTATCGCTGCAACATGGTTTTTCCAACTTTTGTACTCCATGCCCCGGGTGATGAAGACAAGCATGCCATATGCCTTATTAATCACTTTGGCCACCTCTGTTCCAACTTTCAGGGAACTGTGGACCTGCACACCTAGATCCGTCTGAATGTTAGTGTTCCTAAGGGTTCTGCCATTTACAATATAATTCACACCTAAATTTGACCTTCCAAAATGCATCACCTCACATTTATCTGTATTAAACTCTGTCTGCTGTTTCAGTGCCCAAGTCAACAATCTATCTATGTCCTGTTGTATACTTTCTCAATTGTTGGCACTATTAGCAACTCCACCAGTTTTCATGTCATCAGCAAAATTATTTACCAGTCCACCCACATTTTCTTCCAAATCATTTCTATACATGACAAACAAGAAAGGACCTAAGGCTGACCCCTGTGGAACACCACTGGTTACTGGTGTCCATTCTGAAAAACATCTTTCCACTGCTACCCTCTGTCTTCTATGACCAAGCCAGTTTTCTATCCACTTAGCCAGCCCACCCCGAATCCCCTGTGATTTTAGTTTTTGTAACAAGCTGCCTTTATCAAATGCTTTACTAAAGTCCATATAAACTACATCCACAGCCCTTACCTCATCAATTATCCTCATTACCTCTTCAAATAATTTAATCAGGTTGGTGAGACATGACCTTCCCTGAACAAAACCATGCTGCCTGTCACTAACTAGTCCATTTTCTTCCAAATGCACACACATCTTGTCCCCCATTATCTTCTCCAAGAGCTTCCGCACCAAAGACATCAATCTCACCATCCTGTAGTTTCCCAGATTATCCCTGCATCCTTTCTTAAACAAGGGAATAACATTTGCTAATCTCAAGTCCTGTGGAAATTCACCTGTGGTCAATGAGGATGTGAAGGATCTGCCAATGCCCCAGTTACTTCCTCCCTTGCTTCTCTAAGTAATCTGGGGTAGATTCCATCTGGTCCTGGGGACTTGTCTATCTTAAAGCAATTTAGGATTCCCAAAACTTCCTCTTTCAATATGTTGACATTCTCAAGCATGTTCACACACTCATCCCTGACCTCAACATTCGTCATGTCCTTCTCCTTGGTGAAAACCAATACAAAGAACTCATTTGGATCTCCCCCACTTCCAGTGACTCTACGTATAACATTCCTCCTTTGTCCTTGACCTACTCTTTCCCTTGCTACCCTCACTCTCTTAGCATATGCATAAAAAGCCTTGGGAATTTCCTTGACCCTGTTTGCTAAAGACATTTCATGGCCCCTTTTTGCCTTCCTAATTGCACATTTAAGTTCCTTCCTAATTTCTCTGTACTGCTCCAGGCCTTCGTCAGTTTGTAGCTGCCTAGACTTGTCACATACTTCCGTTTTTCTTTTGACTAACCTTACCATTTCCCTTGTCATCGATGGTTCCTGAATCCTGACATTCCTATCCTTTAATTTTGCAGGGGAATGCATGTCTGTACTTTAGTCACTCTAGCTTTAAAAGCCTCCCACATGCCAGAGGCAGATTTGCTCTCAGATAACTGCTCCCAATCCACATTCTCCTGTTCCTGTCTAATTTGGGTGTAATTGGCTCTTGCCCAATTAAGCATTCTTACCCAAAGGCCACTTATGTCCTTTTCCATGACTACTCGAGATGGAGTTATGATCACTAAGCCCAAAATACTCTCCTACTGAAACATCAATCACCTGTCCTGGCTCATTCTCTAGGACCAAGTCTAATATGGCTTCCTCTCTGGTTTGTCAACATACTGCCTCAAAAAGCCCTCCTGGATACAACCAACAAATTGCTCTCCATCCGAGCCCCTGGCTGGAAGGGATTCCCTGTCAATACGAAGAAAGTTGAAGTCACCTACCACAACCACCTTTTCACACTTTTCCAGTGTCTGACTACATTTCTGCTGCTCTGTCTCCCGTGGGCTGTTGGCAGGTCTATAGAAAACTCCCAACATTGTGATTTAACTCTTCCTATTCCTGAACGCTACCCATAATGCCTCACTGCTAGATCCCTCCAATGTGTCCTCCCCCAGCACAGCTGTGATGTGATCCTTAATCGGCAATGTAACTCCCCCACCTCTTTTTGGTTTCCTTTCTGACTCATCTAAAACAGTGATATCCAGGAATGTTAAATTGCCAGATAATAAAATGTGAGGCTGGATGAACACAGCCTCACATTTTATTATCTTGGAATCTCCAGCATCTGCAGTTCCCATTATCTCTGATACTATGTTAAATTGCCAGTCCTGTCCCTCCTTTAACCATGTCTCCGTAATGGCAATAACATCATAATTCCATGCAGTAACCCATGCTTGGTTCATCTGCTATATTTCTTGTATTGAAGTACATGCTTTCCAGTCCTCCAGTCTTCCAGTCTCTCTGAGCCCCCTGACTTCCCTGTGCCTGCTCTTATCCTGAGCTATGCAAATCTCTGTCACACTTTTGTCCCCAGTCCCTGCACTTACTGGCCTTTTATTCCAGTTCCCACACCCCTGCCACACTAGTTAAAACCCTCCCAAAGAGCTGTAGCAATCCTTCCGCCCAGGGTATTGGTGCCCCTCCAATTCAGGCGCAAGCCATCCTTCCTGTACAGGTCCCACATTCCCCAGAAGACATCCCAATGAACTATATATCTAAAGCCCTCCCTCCTACATCAGCTCTGTAGCCATGTGTTCAACTGCACTGTCTCCCTACTCCTAGCCTCACTAGTCTGTAGCACAGGTAGTAATCCTGAGATTACTGCCCTAGTAGTCCTGTGTTTTATCTCCCTCCCTAACTCCCTGAATTGTCTTTGCAGCACCAGTTCCCTCTTCCTACCTATGTCACCTGCGCCAATATGAACAATGCCTTCTGGCTCTTTGCCCTCCCACTTCAGGATGTCCTGTACCCACACAGAGACATCAAGGACCCTGATACTGGGGAGGTAACACACTATCCTAGAGTCTCATTCATGGTTACAGAAATGCCTATCTGTGCTCCTGACTATCGAGTCACCTACTAATATCACTCGCCTTGATTTGCCCCACACTGCTCTTCAGCAGAGCCAGTTGTGCTGTCACTGGTCTGAATCCTGCTAGTACTATCTCCTGAGAGACTATACCCCCCAACAGTATCCAAAACAGTATACCTGTTTGAAAGGGGAACAGCCACAGGAGACTCCTGAACTATCTGCTTAGCTCTCCTGGCAGTCACCCACCTATTTGCCTGGACCTGTGGTGTAACCACCTCTCCAAAGCTAGAACTTATCACTCTCTCTGCCCCCATAAGCACCGCGGTGTGTCCGGCTACTTCTCCAACCAATCCACAATCTTGTGAGGTGCTGCAGCTGGTCACACTTCCTGAAGATGAAGTTGTCAGGGACACTAGACTACTCCCTGATTTCCCACATCTGGCAGGAGGAGCATACCACTGCCCTAACTGCCATCTCTGCCTTTTACGCTTAAAAATTTCCTGCCATCTCTCATGGCACGTTGTGAGATTTAGCTTAGGTGATGCAGAAGGCCAGCTTTACAGAGGCAAACAAGGAATATCAATCTGATTTTCCGCCAATGTCATTGGACAGGCAAAACAATGCCCCTCCCCTCTCCCTACCACTTTCACTGCTCTCTGGTCTTTTACAGATATGAAAATCACTGCAATGTTTAATTTTCGAGGCTTAGTTTTGAGAACTGACCGTAACCATTATATTAAACTATTCTATTAATTTTCTGACTTAATTAGGGAAGCTTTTCTAAGCTACTTGTTTTTACTCAGCACGGTCCAATTCAAGCCGTGTCGAGTTTTGGACATTTGTGAATTGCTGAATCTTTTGCCATCTCTAAACTCTAACCTGAAAAAAAATTGGACCAAGCAGTTTTAATCTGTAGAAATTGGTCTAGCATTTCATTATTATTCTTCTTTAGGAGGGGATGTGAAAATTTGATCAGCATGTCCAGTGATTTGGGGTCAGTTGTTAAACCTAGGTGTATTAACCATAGATGGCTTGTGGAGGGAAGAACAAAATAGAAAATGCTGGAAATACTGTACTCAATAGTTCAAATGAAAAATCAGTGATCTGAAACTTTAACTCTGTTTCTTTTTCCACAGATGCCAGCTTCTGAGTCTTTAAAAATATTCATTTTTTTTCTGTTTCCAGTTTTCAACTTTTGCTATGTTTGCTTTTCTACAAGAAGACTCAGTTTTTTATGTAGAAATGTGTGCAAACATGAGATAAAGTTTTGTGTATCAGAAGAAAATCATTTAATCAAAAAAAACAGAATATTAGCCTGTCTTTTTACTTGTGAAACTTCTTGCTTTTATTAAATGTCCATAGCATCAGCTGAATAGCCTTAGGTTTTTGAGACTGTGACTATCTTACAGCAGGCATTAAGATAACAAGTTTAGTTATTATGAAACAACATGTCTATTTTTGTATCTCAACACTCCAAGACCTGACTTATTTGGTTGTCATGAGCTCCAAGATCTGATTCATGTATTTGTATATTCCATGGGTTTGATTTATTTAATTTTCTGTATGTATTCAGATATTATTTACTTATTGCGCGACATGCTTACATTCACAACTCTTACAGGAAATTTACATCATTAAAAGTGAATGCACGCACATCAAACTCTATTCTCCCATGTGATGGGATCTGTAGCTTCAAAATGTGCATTTCTTAGACAGATCCTAATTTTAAATGGGAAACCCAAGAAAAGAAATTCACTTCATCCTGTCCGGCTTCCTAAAATGAAACTGAGAATGGGAACCAAAGTGTTTAGGGAGAACAAAACTAGGTGAAACATGTAGAAGAAAATAATTAACTGTAAGTTCAGAAATTGTTGAGTCCAGTGGTATAGCATAGGCAAGCTAAAGAATGCAAAGACCAGATCCAGACTAAAATGAGCAAATACACTGTTGTTGCACCTGTTTCCATGACTTGATGATTACATTCGTAGATCTAAAACCAAGATGAGGAGGTTCTGCAAAAGAGGGACCATTTTGGTGAAGAATACGCCTATGGAATTCAGATTAGTTTTGCCCTCCTATTGGCTGGGAGTCAACATACATCCTAGAAGAGTAGCTGAAATTCTTTGTAAGAAAAAAAGGTTTCAAACGACTTTTCAATTGAGTTTGAATATCTGTACACTGAGTAGACTACTTAGTCAATTCATAAGATCTGTCTTGGTTGTATGTACAACTCAGTTAGTAATTTATAATTCATAATCGAGTGCAATTTGCCTGACAAATCTTGTTCAACTAATATTGACGTTGGCTTTATGAGACTGGGTGATTAACCTAGATAGTTTTTCGTATTTGAGATAACCAGGTGTAGAGCCGGATGAATACAGCAGGCCAAGCAGCATAATAGGAGCAGGAAAGCTAATGTTTTTGTTCTGGACTCTTCTCAAGATGCTCCTCTGATGCTGCTTGGCCTGTTGTGTTCATCCAGCTCTACACCTTGTTTTCTCAGATTCTCCAGCATCGGCAGTTCCAACTATCTCAGTATTTAGTATTTGCTTCTTTTGATTCTTACATAAACAAAATTCTGTTGTTTTAAACCATTGAATCATGTGGTATCATTCTGTTAATAAATTATGAGAATTTTGGATTCAATCTACCTAAAAGAAATGTTATTTGATGTCAGAGCTCAAAACACCAACTAGACGAGCATTTAAAATTTCAACCAAACCTCTATTTGGACTCCCTAAAGAGATTTTCAACAGGAAAATGCAGGCCAGAATTTTCTCAACCCCGAATGATATGGGCTACGATGTGAAATTTGGGATAATATCATGAGAAGTCCAGCAAAGCTAATTTCAACATCAGGAGCAACAAGTCAAAATTTCCAACAAAATACCAGACGTCAAAATATGATTCTCACTAGTGAGTGGTGAAAAGCTTACTGACAGGGGTTATCATTCAGTATCAGCCTCATTGTGACCTAAAACCAACTCTTCTGGTTTACACTTGTTCCTTCTTCTAGCTATCCAATTACTTTAGAGTGAAAAGGTATCTATAATTTTGTTACTAAGAAATAACATTGAGTAATTTCAGCACAAATAGAGGCCATTGAGCCCATCAAAGTAATTTTGTAAATTTATTGCATATTTATTAAAATGATCATGACTTCCCTCCCTCGAGACAACTAGATGAAGCGGGCTTTTCAACTTATCCTCATTCACCCCAAAGCTTAAAGGCGGGAAATCAGAGGCATTTTTAAATTGAGTTTTCATATTCAGTTGTACTTCTATTGAAACGCAAAGATAACGCAAAAACTCAGGGCATTTTGGTATTATGCATTGGAAAACATTGCCTTGCACCAAAATTACTGCACTAAATGTACAGTATGACCGGACATGTGTCAGGAGACAGATTTGCATCATTACTCATTTTATTTAACTGGTAGTGCAGAGAAAGTTCTTGATATGTTGACTGTTTAGAATAAATATATTCCCTTCTCTACCTACTACTTTAGTTCACTGCAAGAAATGTGTGATTGAAACTCTGAATAGGGCAGCACACAGGATCATTTTAATCTCCATTTAAAGTTGAAATCTAGCCCAGCACTCACTTTCCTGGAGAACAAGAGAGTATTAACTGCTTAGCTTGAACATACAAGAGCCTTTTATTAAAGAGAATATTAGACATATGCTTTCAGTTGAGATTATATGTAAAATGATGCAAAAATAATCATGCATAGTATGAACTTAATACAAAATAAATGTCAAATTGAATGTATTTTTCTTTTCCAAAGTATTTATACAACAAATGCAAATACAGATTCAATGTATTTCTAAATTTGTTGCTCATTCAGTACTTGGCACTGCCCTCCTTACCACTGAACATGGAGTGCAGTCTTCTGAGCAAAGAAAGTAAGAAGCTGACACGAGTACTATTAAACAAATAACCTTATTTTAGGCCACAATTATAGGATATTTGCTAGTTTTAGCTTTCAGTTATCATGGTAATGCCACATTCCATGGATTTTAAATCTCTAGTCTGAGCAATTTTCTAAATTACTGATTCATTGCTCCTTTGCAAACAAAAGCTAAATGTGTTATCAGCTTTCCTGCTCCTAAGATGCTGCTTGGCCTGCTGTGTTCATCCAGCTCCACACCTTGTAATCTATGTGTTATCAGCTATTGTTCAAAATTTTCTAGTCAGGTTCAAAAGGGTCTAACCAATGATACCAGTCTACAATGCTAACTCACACTGATCTTAGTCACACACTCACTGGAGTGGAACATATCCTTTCTGAAGTTCACTTGACCACAGGATCATTCTGGCCTCTTTGTGCATTGCCCTTTCTTAGACCTGCCACTGGTAACTGCATCTTCAGCTACCTAAGATGAATTCTCTCAACAACAACACAAAAACTAAGTTGCTGGAAAAGCTCGGCAGATCTGGCAGCATCTGTGGAGAGAAAAACAGAGTTAACATTTCAGGTCCGGTGACCCTTCTGCAGAACTGGAGAACCTCTGGGCACCGAACTTGAAATGTTAACTATGTTTTTTCTTCACTGACGTTGCCAGACTTGCTGAGCTTTACTATCAATTTTGTTTTTGTTCCTGATTTACAGCATCTGCAGCTCTTTCGGCTTTTATTGAATTCTCTCAAATTCTACAAACACCTCTTCAATTTAGGACTCATCTATTTGAATCTTTTCTTAGTTATTCCTTTTTACTGACCCTTAAATTTCTGTTAACAAGGCAAAGTTACCATAATCTTACCAGACCAGAGGGCTGCTCACTCATCAGAGAGAGATGATTGGTGGTTAGCACATGTCAGGCAAGGGGATAGGTTAAGGAAAGTTGTCCATGGTAACATTGGCCAGTTCTGGAATCGAACTCACACAGTTGGCACCACTCACCAGCCTTTTAGCTTAGCTAACAAACTCCCTCTAATTTTCAGTATGCATTGAAGAATTGGATATTCACATATGTTAAAGATGCCATAATAATTTCAGTTCTTATTAAGCTACAGAAAATAGATATATGACTAACTAAGTAATCATACTGTAGAGAAAGCAGTATGGAATTTGTGGGGACATTATGAAATAGGCAACGTGTCAACTATGAGGCAAGGAACTTCTGCAATGGGTACTAATAGTGCCTGATAGTTGAGGAAGTGCAGTATTGCTTGGTCCAACATATTTTACAGAGGCAATGAAGTGGATGAACTACTGTATTAGTAGAACTGAAGATCATGGTGCTTTGAGACAGAGCAAGGTGTGCTTTAAAGTAGAAAGAGGAGAAGAGGGTTAGGGAAATCTGGATAAAGGCACTGAAATGTAACAATGAGCTGACGTGAGAGGTGCATGTCCACAATGACAAAGAAGGGTTTTGAGAAGACAGAGGTGGAGAAAGTTTCAGAGAAAAGTAAAATTGGTTTTAAATTTAACATAATAAAATGTGAGGCTGGATGAACACAGCAGGCCCAGCAGCATCTCAGGAGCACAAAAACTGACGTTTCGGGCCTAGACCCTTCATCAGAGAGGGGGATGAGGAGAGGGAACTGGAATAAATAATTCTTCTTTACTCTCCATCTTCGGTCCGCCTCTCCCTCTCTCCCTATTTATTCCAGTTCACTCTCCCCATCCCCCTCTCTGATGAAGGGTCTAGGCCCGAAACGTCAGCTTTTGTGCTCCTGAGATGCTGCTGGGCCTGCTGTGTTCATCCAGCCTCACATTTTATTATCTTGGATTCTCCAGCATCTGCAATTCCCATTATCACTTTAAATTTAACATCTTGGGCAACTGGCGAAGACTGGAATGTTTGACAACCCTTAGCTTGTGTAAACCAAGATATGAGCAACTAAAGTTTATAGAGATTATAGAGATAGAGAAAGTGAGATCAGTATGTATGTGCAGTTGGGATTGACTTTAAAAGTATGTAAACATGGATGAGCATTTTGGCAACATTTTGAAACAGCAAGGTAGAAAAAGAATGATATTGTAGGAAGCAAAACGTTTTGGTAATGAACAAGACGTTAATACGAAATAGATACTAATAATGATGCCTTTGCTTTGAATGTCTGGGCAGCAGTGGAACTATTCTATACAGAGAAGTTGTAGATATACTGGAGAAGTGGCATAATCTCCTAAGTTGAGCACTTCAGAAAGGTTTGGATGAATAATGCACCACAGTAGCATCTCAGAGTATGTCATCTTTATCTTTGTCCAGGATGTCCTCCATGCTCAGAGAACGGTAGAATTATTAGGGGAGATATTGGAATTAATTTGTTAGATGATGATGATGCAATAAGTGGTCTTTGATTAAAAAATAGCATTTTTGAGGCAGGGAAAGAGCAAGATTGTTCCTCATTATCTTGAATATTGTGATGAGTTTGAAAGGAAGGAATTGCCCAGGTCTTGGAAGGAGTGGGAACAAAAGCTGTGGAAGTTTGGTCATTAAATATTTTAAAGCTAAAGGTGTATAAACTCACATGGGATTGAGGGAAATGAAATGCCCTAACATTCAAGGTCATGGGCCTAGTGCTGCAAAGTGGGACTAGTTTAGATTTGTGAATTGATGAGAGTTTAGCAAAGATGGGATGGTGAATATGAACTTTAATCCAACAGTGGAAATGGAACAAGTTCTACAAGTCAATAAAGTGATCAATATTTTTGTTAAACTGTTATTGAAGGATGCAGGGCAAAAAGAGAGCATAACCTTCATGGTCATTGAGATCAACAAAATGGATAGGGATGACCGTTACTTTTCTTTGTGAACCATTCATGTTAACTGGGTAGCTGGTTACATGACCAATATTAAACTGAACAGTGGAGTATAATTTACTAAGTTCATGTGCTGAGCTTGTTCAATTCATACAACATTAGAATATTAACTGACAATTGGGTTAGTTCATTCAAATTATTGACCCAAATGTGAGGAAATCACTTTGGAATGCTCAGCCTCAAAAAGCAGTGGAAGTTGGATCATTAAATATTTTAACTGTAAAGGTATATAAACTCACATGGGATTGAGGGAAATGAAATGTCCTAACATTCAAGATCATGGGCCTAGTGCTGCAAAGTGGAACTAGTTTAGCTTTAGAATAGAATTCTCCAGCATCTGCAGTTCCCATTATCTCTTAGATTTAGAATAGCCCATTTTGTCACCCACTGAGTGCAGACTCAATGGGCTAAAGGGCCTGTTTTGTACTATATGATTCTATGACAAAGGTTATTGGGGATAAATGAGAATCTGGAATTTGAAATACAAACAGATTAGCCTCGATCTTGTTGATTGATGGTGTAAGCTCGAAGAGGCCAAATGGTGTACTTTTGCTCCTATTTTTAATGTTTGTATAAATGCTCATCTACTTCAGGGAGAAATTGGAGCTGAAGCCAAAAATCAGTCTTGATAGTATTGAAAATTGGTGCAGCATCTAGAGGCCGTATAGTTTATTTATGCACCTATTACTTATGTTGCATTAAAGACAGGAATTATGTTGGGTGGATGTCAAGTTTAGTAATGTGTTCAGTGAGCTGTTTCAGGGCAACAAGGATTGGAGTAACTCCAGAATTCTTCATTGCTAGATGATATAATCATACTGTAAAACTTCTGAATCAAGTGTTTACCAGAATAAAACATGACTTCACATGGATGTAATGCAACAGATAGATGCAGAGGCTGTCTTTCTATGATATCAATAATGTCATACTTACTATGTCCTGTGAATGTTTAGTCAGCTTAAAAGATCTGCCAACAAGATCATCGACCTAGATAATAAAATGTGAGGCTGGATGAACACAGCAGGCCAAGCAGCATCTCAGGAGCACAAAAGCTGACGTTTTGGGCCTAGACCCTTCATCAGATCATCGACCTAAATCCTTTGTATGAAATAGTCTTTTCCAAATACTATCCATTGTTTGCTTAAATATCTCTGTGGGAACTATTTCACATTCAGCAAGGGAACACCTTTTCTATGACTCTGGAATTAAATCATCAATACCTTGGCTCCTACTGCCTTACACTTTCCCATAAGTCTATTTCCCTCTCTATCTCTTTTTCTCTCTCTGTTTCAAACGTTTATCAATTTGAAAAACAATGCAATAGTATCTGCCCCAGCCGCCGCTTGTAACAAATTCCCTCTTTCAATTATCCTCTATGTATTTTAAAATCATCTCTACATTCTTGGTGATGAGCAGACATGAGCATAAAATTCTCACTAACATCCCCACTGGAAGAAACAGAGAACACATACCTTTGAATGACAAGTTTCTGGGGTTCCCAGAAATCCTTCTAACATTTTTTAGTAAAGGGATGAAAGCGGGAGAATGGGTTTGAGAAACTATCAGACACAATCGAATGGACTAATTCTGTTCCTTTCTCCTATGACGGTAAGTGTAGGAGAGCCCCCTGACCTTTCGGAGCCTCAGCCAGTACTATCCATAGCTCCAGGCATAGAGTGTATGTTGCCTGGGACTTTATTGGCTGAAAAGATCCAATATCATAGAATCCCTACAGTGTGGAAACAGGGCCTTCGACCCACAAGTCCACACCGACCCTGAGAGGGTCCCACCCAGACCTATCTCCTAATCCACACATCCCTGAACACTACGGATAATGTAGGATGGCCAATCCACCTAGTCTGCACATCTTTGGACTGTGGGAGGAAACGCACGCAGACACGGGGAGAATGTGCAAACTCCATACAGTCACCTGAGGGTGGAATTGAACCCAGGTCCCTGGCACTGTGAGGCAGCAGTGCTAACCACTGAGCCACCGTGCTGTCCTTTACATGTGTCAACAGCATGGGGTTTGACCTCTATACCCTTTGGGGGTAGATTCAGGGCCTGCTTCCTTACCCGATCAATGGCAGAGATCACGGTGCTATGGGTCAGACTCGCTTTTGTGGACAAGTGGAGGAATCGTTTGGACGCCTCGTAGACATACCCTGTAATTGCAACCAATTGTATACATGTTTATCATTACTGTTTTGCACCTAAATTAAACATTTTAAAACAACATTTTTAAAATTGTGTTTATCTGCCCCGTATTTTAACACGTAACAGTAAAAACAAAATATGCGGATGCTGGAAATCTGAGATTAAAACAAAACAGAAAGAAGCGGAGAAATTCCAGAGACGTTGTGGAGTTCCAAAGCAGAGTCATACCGGACCGGAAAGATTAATTTTATTTCTCTCTCCACAGATGCTGCCAGACCCGCTGAGTTTCTCCAGCTCTTACAGTTCATGATTCAGTACAGTTCACCGTCAAGTCTCCCAGCTCCTGCTGTTTTGTCAGTATGTGTTATCTTCATTGTCACTACGTCTGTAATCTCACAATAAGGACCAAGTTGCCCGAAAAGTTATTCAACCATCTGTGACGAAGCCAGTCGCCTTGCTATAGAACCTTTTTCCCAGCACTAATTCACTGCAGATTATTAAACTCGTTACAGTTGACAAAATGGTCTGACCAACTCGGTGTATTGAGTTGCTGTGATATAATAGACTGGCTCAAAAACCGACCGCAACAAAAGTTGGCAAATATCTGGGGGCATGGTAGGACGAGCCATGTAGAATGATTTTGAAATGGTCAGTTAGAACTTGTATTTCTGTAGCACCATTCATAATCTGGGAATACTCCAGGGCTTCACAGCCTGTGATGAACTTTGGAAGTGTGGTGACTTTTATTAATCAAGGGAAAGCCGCAGTCTGTTCGGCGCAGAAAGTTCACAGGGAATCCGCTGGTGTGGTGTTGGTCGAGAGGTAAACATTGGTCCCAGGGCACCTCAGAGAACAGAAAGATGAAAATAGCATCAACAAATATTTCTGAGGAAGAGTCACCGGACCCGAAACGTTAACTCTGTTTTCTCCTTCACAGATGATGCTGGGCTTTTCCAGAGATTTTGTTTTTGTTCCTGATTTACAGCCAGGTCAGTTCGTTAGGTTTTTTTTAATAAATAAATATTTCATGGCTTTCATGTATTTGGTTGCAGTATCAAGGCTAATTCCAACTAATCCTGATCCTCCCCACTCCTCCAGACAGAAGATTTGGAAGCCTGTGACCGAGTCCGAGAATGAACTAAATCTGGAATCCAGAGTCGGAATACATAGCCAAAGAAGCTGGAAATCAGAAACAAAAATTGTAGGAATTACTCAGAGGTCTGGCAGCATCTGTGGAGAAAATAGCAGAATCAACAATTCTTCAGAACTTCAGAAGGATCATTGGCCCTGATACGTTAACTCTCGCTTTCTCTCCACAGATGCTGCCGGACCTGCTGAGATTTTGCCAGCAATGTTCTGGTTTTGTTTTTATTTCGAATATTTGGCTGTTGTCTGATGGCTCCTTGTAGAAAGTAGCGGAAGTCTCATACCCCCCAGTCCTGAAATCTCCAGATTTTAGAACCTCTTTTCATAAAATGTAAGAGAAACGCCTTTCTCGTAGGAACGATCAAAACTCTCAGCGATTTGCTGATGAGCGATCGATCTGCACACGGGGCAGGGTGTTCTCTCTTTCATTGTGTTCAGTTCAGCTAAAGAATTCTACCGATACGGTCGCACATTCAGGTCGAGAAGTTATTACATCAGTCTAACTTTTGTATTCCATTTATCTGTGGACAAATGCGCTAAGGACACCGTCACGACCAGTAAGGCGGTTGATTCTGAATCATTTCACCCAGTTTGGGGAGCTGTCGCCCAACATGAACCCCCGGATTGTGCCTTGTGTTGGGGGATTCCTGTTCCATTTCTGTCTATTTCCCGAATGCTGATAAACCACCCACTCCATTAGTCTGCTTGGGTATGGGGTTCCTGCTGATGTTTGCTGCTCAGACGGCAGCGACAGCATTGCGCAGTCCCCGGCAAAAGGGGAAAACAGCGATTAAAAATGTAACTTTTCCACACGTCTGGCTACTTTGTCAGTTTCTGAACAATTTCTGTTTCTTGCAACGGGCCTGAAAGCCAGAAGCATCAAAGGTGAAAGTATTCCAGAAACTCCCTGCTTTTCCATGAATTTAACTAACATCCGCTAGGGGAAAGGCGTCTTGGAGTAAATGGAATCAGTGATAATGGGAACTGCAGATGCTGGAGAATCCGAGATAACAGAATGTGGAGCTGAATGAACACAGCAGGCCAAGCAGCGTCTCAGGAGCCCAAGATACTGCTTGGCCTGCTGTATTCATCCAGCTTCACACTTTGTTATCTTGGGGTAAATGGAAACCGTGTTTTTTATTTTAGTGCATTTGTTTGATAGAATCAAAGGAATTGACAGTAAACCTCTTGCCATCTGTAAGGACTCTGGTTATCCCTTGCAGCAAGGAGGCGGCAGTTTATTAGAGCCCAGTGCAGGCCAGCAGATCTTCCAACCGGGGGCTTTGGAGCATTTTACCATATTAAAGGTGCTACATAAATGCAATTTTGTAAGAGGCTCTCCCTAATGCCTTGGAGGAACAGACAATTTTGGACATCTCTGCATCCCGAGCCTGAATCTCAAGTTTCCATGTGTATACGGAACTCTGAGAGACCGCAGGGGGGAAAAGGCGAGAACAAAACGGAAATGAAATGACGCCTGGAATGAATTGGATCAGTTCTCAGCACTGCCTGTTCCTGGCTTTGGGTTTATTCGTCGAACGGCGTTACAAGCTTAGAGACTTTTTTTACAACTCTCTCTCTTCGCTCACTTTCCTTCGTTTCCTCCCCAGCTTCATACCATCGGTCGCCTGTTTATTGTCGGAGCGGTGTTAGTTTTCACATCATTCCAACATTTACCCTCCCTGTAACAAATCGTGTGGATAAAACCGCCACGGAACTTGCCAGCTACCCTCAGTGCTCGCTGTTCGCCTGACCTTGGTGTGGTTTCGGTGGACTATTCACCTGCTGACAGCTCTCTCTCTGCTCCTTGGGGAGGTGCGTGAACGGATCTGTCCTGCCCATCCCTGTTTGATTTACTCTCTGTTGCTCTCCTTCGTGCCATTCTCCCGGCGATGGTTCCACTCTCTCACCCACACTTCCTCCTCGTCCTGAGGATCGCTTGTCTGCTCATCGTCACCGGTGTACAGGTCCGAGCACACGGTCAGTCCGCTCACACAGCCTCTGAGAATGTGAGGTTGCAAACAGGCTGCGCTGTTGGGAACGTTTGTTTTATGAGATGGGATTTGCTTCAACTAAAGTTGATCTCTAAAGTAATTTTCTGATTAGTTGCACAGGCGGATACAAATGATGTCTGACAAGATTGGAGGGTTCCTTAAGTAGTAGATTTGTAGGACTGGCAATTTCTTTTTATTTTCAAGTGTTTATCGAATTCATTTTTGAAATTTATTCTTGACCCTGTTTCTGCATTGAATCAGAGCACTGCAATAAATGCGTTCAACCCATCTTCCCCTTGGATCTTCTGCCAATGAGCTTAAATCGGTCTCTGGCTTTCCAAAGCTCTTTTAACATCTGTAAGTCAATTCCCCTTCAACATTCCATACTCGAAGGAGAACTATCACTGAAATTCCTCATTCTGACAAATCTTCGCTACACTCTCTCTGAGTCCTGTGGCGATTGAAGAGGAATTTTTTACTTGAACACAATTTAGATCATTGGAACTGGGCGGATTTTATCTATCCCCAGCAGCCTCTTCCACTCCTCCAGTAGGTTTGCTGCATTTTATCGCCAGCTACCTGCTTTGGTTTCATGGCCACGTAAACAAAAAAAAACTATGATGTGTTTTGAATTTTTCAATTGGTTCCCAAACTCAACAAATTTTGCCAAGAGAGTCTCCAAATTTCCACTTCCCTTTCAGCGAAGAGGTGTTTCCTTACATCACACCTGATCTAGCCTGTCTCTAATTTTAAGGCTGAGCGCTTTGTTCCGGCCTCCCCCCCCACCAACCCACAGAAAATAATTTTCTTCTACTGATCTAACTGAACCCCTAAATCAGTTTAACCACCTCAAGCACAACTTTCCTTAATAATCTTTATTCAAGATAGTATAAACCCTGTCTACACAATACATCCATATTATTTAAAACTTTTAAACCTAGGCACTACAGAATTATTTCAGAGATAGCAGGAACTGCAGATGCTGGAGAGTCTGAAGTAACAAGGCGTGGAGCTGGATGAACACAGCAGGCCAAGCAGCATCAGAGAAGCAGAGAAGGGTCTAGGCCCGAAACGTCAGCTTCCCTGCTCCTCTGATGTTGCTTGACCTGCTGTGTTCATCCAGCTCTACACCTTGTTATCTCACTACAGAATTATGCTTTGCAGGGCTCAACTTTGTGAGAAATTTATGTTGCGACAAAGTCGCTGTACTTTCAACGTAAGCCTTTGATTTCCTTTCGCAGCTAAGTACCTAAGATTTGTGCATCCTTCTGAGCAGAACCAAATTATATTGTACAAAGTCCTAAGTTTTTTTTATTGCATTTCGAAATGTTTGGGGGCAAAATAGACCAATGAGGAGGATAAAGTTTCATGACGTAATTGTATGTAAATAAGATCAAGGGGTCTCGACAGAGCGTCCCCACAGTCTTCTCAGAACACACAGTTTCTCCAATCGCTGCCGCATTGTAACCTCCGACCAGATCATCACACAGTGTATTTTTGGATTGAGTCTTCAATCCATGACTCCTAACATACAACATTGTGCAAAGTATGAGAAAAATTATTGATGGACGTATTATAGCAAAAGCATTGGAAAAGGCAAGGTGTTTTTTTAAAAAAATCCATCATAGTTAGATCATCCCAATTGTCGACGAACTCACGGTAAAAATCAGAGATGAGATTAAATGAAGATTTAGGAGAGAGGTACTAACAGAGATTTCCTTACACAAGGTGTTGTGAGGCTCCAGAATTACTATCAAGAGTCATCGATTTTAAACAAGAACCACGTCATTAGAGAATGGGCTAGAGATGTGGCGGGACAAAGGACGGGGGTGGGGAAATAGAGCAGGTATGTGGGATTTGGATATAATTCAGATAAAGAATAAATACTAACAAGGGCGAGTTAGTTGAATCACTTGTTTATTAAATTGCTGCGAATTTGTAAGTTTCTGTCTCCATCATAAACGCTGTAGAACCAGAAAGAGAAGTGGGGAAAATGAAATAACTTCAAACCATAAAAGTTGGACATTTATGATGGGATTGTACAGTGAAGGGCTGTGCGGGTTTCAATGGACGACGCTGAACTACAAGGACTAGAGTGAGCTCAAAATCAAATGACAGTAGATGATAGAAATCTAAAATGAAAACCGGGAAGGATGGGGGGAAATTCTGTGGAGGAGGAGACCGCTCATGTTTCATTATTCATTATTCATTTTCATTGTTCATTATCATGAATATATTATATTCATGTTTCATCATTATTGGAAAAATTTGGAGAAGTAAGGTTTTTACCATACCGGCAGGGTGGAAGAAGGAGAGATCAAAAGAGAGGAGCCAACCATAGAGTGGAAGGCAGGAGAACTGAAGTGATAACATTGATGATTTTCGAGGTAAACGGGGGGAGGTAATGAGACAAACGTAAGGAAAAGAACCTAGAGAAGTTATTAATGGGACAAACAGATTCTTCACCAGGTGATGCTGTCTGAGGATAAAGAAGTCATGATTATAATCCAAAATCATTACACCCAATGAAAACCTATAGAACTGCGGATGGTGTAAATCAGGAACTAAAACAGAAGTTGCTGGAAAAGCTCAGCAGGTCTGGCAGCTTCTGTGAGGGAAGGGCCACCGGACCGGAAGCATTAACTCTGGTCTTTCCTCCACAGATGCTGCCAGACCTGCGAGCTTTTCCAGCAACTTCTGTTTTTGTTCCCCATTGCACCCCATGTTGAGTTCGGAAGGTTGTTAAAAAAGTTTAATGAAAGCTCTGTTTCTGTTTTGTTTTTGGGATGTAACGGTGTGGAAGTGTAGCGGTCACCCGAGATGGTTCCAGAAAATCAAAATCAATTTTAAAAATTATTGTGAATTACATCGATGATGGCGTTTGGTTATTCTACGTCCACTCTGGGAGTGGGAATTCGAGGCAGTGTCTTATTATATTTGTTTTATCCCAGGGAAGATGTTCGTACTCCGGCCAAAGAATGGGAGCGCGCAGTGGGACGTGGCTGCGGCCCGAGGATTGTGCGGAGAGCGGGGGGCGCGCCTGGCGACAGCTGAAGAGCTGCGGCGAGCGGTGGAGGAGTGCGCGTTCACAGAGTGTACCACGGGCTGGATCGCAGGCAACCGGATCGGGTAAAGATCCTTCATTTCCCCTCAGTATCGGGTAAAGATCGTTCACTTTCCCTCAGCCCTGCCCAACCCCCATAGGATGGGCAATAACCTTCCTGAGAACGTTTGGCTTTTCCGGTGAGAAGTTTTGCATGGGATGGTCAGGCAGCACGCAGCCGAATAACTTACACTTTAATGAGTCACTCTTCACATTGTTGGGTGAATATCAGGGAAGTGTCAATGTCGTAATCAGCAATTAGAACTATCTGAAGATGTTCTCTGAGAGCAGCATAAAACACATTTGACATTTTTATTACCCTAGAATATCTGTTATAATGACTCATGAACACTGCGTGCAATAGTCAATTCTAACTCACCGTGTTGTGTCTGCTCTTTATTGATTCAGGAAACAACCCGGAATGTTGTTTAACTAGTGAGCAATGAACCTGTTTTTAGATTTGTAACCCATCCAGATGAGACGCAATGACATTTTAACAGCTTTCTCCTCAATAACAAGATTGAGCTTCAAATGGAATAAATTCCTGACAGAACAAATGCGTTTTGAAATATTTATTACAGATTGTGACCACATCTCAACCAGAGAGTAATCTTAAATTTTGGCAATAACAATTTTGCATTCTCGTTAACTCATGCGCATTGGCCATCCTCAGTTTAAAAACGAAAATGTTATATAATTTATAAACGTTAAAAATATAAGATTAGCATATAAAATACACTATCTTGTCGTTTCTTAGTTTTTGCTATTGAGGATCAAGTATTCCCAGGATAACAGAATTAGAAACTGAAGAGAGAACTCTTTTTCAACCCTAATCTCAGAATGGCATCCCATTCCTTTTTCAGTAGAGCAGTTTACATATCAAATGTTCTCTGAATGTTTGGTAGTTTCCATGTGTCAGAATGTGAGCAATTTTACACCACGTGCTCAGCCTGAACTGAGCTCTGACCATTGAAACACATCATAATAAAAACTTTTCCAAACTGAAGGGAAAGGAGGCTTCCATCTTGAGACACTAACCCACAGCCACCTTTTACACCTCCCCAAGTTGTCTCTTTTCTAGTTCATTTAAATCTGTGCTGTCCAGTTACAATCTCTCTGCTGGTAGAAGTAATTTCTCCTTATTTATTCCATAAAGCCTCTCATAATTTTGATTTATGTTGAACAAAGTCAGAAACTACAAGACTTATAATGATGGGCATTTAAACAACTGGGTATCAGAGTGAGTTAACACAGGATGCTTTCACTTCTGACCATTGCAAATCAAATTCAACTTATACTGACGGTGATAAAATGAGTTCCATGTGAACAGAGAGAGTGAAGTAAGAGCGAGGTACTGAAGGAAATCAGTTTTAGTAGGGAAATGGAATTGGAGAAATTGATGGGATTAAAGAAGGACAAATTCCCAGGTCCCAACAATCTACACCCCAGAATACTTAAGAGTTGTGGTGCTAGAAATAGTAGATGTATTGGAGGTCATTTTTAAAGATTCAATAGACTCTGAAACATTTCATACAGATTGAAGTTTGGTTAATGTAAGGGCAAACTTATAAAAGGAGGCTGGAATTGAGCCCAGGTCCCCTTACATTGTGAAGCAGCAGTGTTAACCATTTGGATAACAGTGACAAGATTTGAAAGAGTCAACATGAATTTATGAAATGAAAATCATTCTTGAAAAATTAATTGGAATTGTTCAAGGATATAACTAGTGAGTTGATCAGGTTAGCCAGTGGATGTGGTTTGCTTGGACTTTCAGAGGTCATTTGATAAGGTCCTATGTAAGAGGTGAGCATGTAAAATTAAAGGGCATGGGATTGGGTTTAGTAAGCTGACATAGATAGAGAACTGGCTGGCAGACAGCAAACAAAGAGTATGAATAAACTGGTCATTTTCTGAGTGGTAGCCAGTGACCAGTGAAGTTCCACAGGGATCAGTGCTTGGACCCTAACTATTCACAATGTACATTAAAGATGTATTTGAGGGTACTATCTCCAAATGCAAAGCTTGGTGTGAGACTATACTGTGAGGAGAATGCAGAGATGCTTCAGTCAGATTTGAAATAGTTGAGTGAGTGGACATAGGCATGGCAGATGAAGCATAATGTGGATGAATGTGAAGTTAACCACTTTGGTGGCAAAAACAGGAAGCCAGATTATTATCTCAATGGCAATAGAATGTGAAAGGGGAAGGTGCAATGAGACCTGGATATCTTCTGGCAGTTTGCATTCTTTTCTCTCAAGTACTTTTGTTTCCTATGCTGCAATTTTTAAATCCTTGACTAAGCACTTACTGAGTTGGCCAGATAGCTTAGGTGTATTCTGACCTGAAAAGAGCAAATTTTCATAGCAAATTAGCTTCAATGGAGACTGTAGTCTTACAATATTTTGACTCATGCTGAAGTCCGGTTCATGCTCTGATGATTTGACTTTAAATCACACTGTGTCATTTGGTGGAATTTTAATTCAATAATAAATCCGATATTTGAAGAAATTCTTTGTCATAGTGATCATGAAACCATCATTAATTGTTAAAATCTCTCATAGAAATCTGTCTGAGAGCCATTTAATTCAAGGGAAATGGGAGGTGGATAACATATAGAAATAAAAATGGTTTTCTTCAATTTTGTTTAGTCATTTGGTTTCTTTGTTATAAAGCAAAGCGAATTTGGAGATAACGAATGTGTAACTGAAAATTAAGAATTAAGCTGCTCAGAGCATTGAGTGTAGGAGTTGAGAAGTCATGTTGCAGCTGTACAGGAGATTGGTTAGGGCACGATTGAATTACCATGTGCAATTGTGGTCTCCTTGCTATTGGAAGGGTGTTGTGAAACTTGAAAGGGTTCAGAAATGATTCATAAGGATGTCGCAGAGTTTGGAGGGTTTGCGCTATAGCTCGAGGCTGATAGACTTGGGCTATTTTCCCTGGAGTGTCAGAGGCTGAGGGGTGAAATATAGAGATTTATAAAGATTTATAAATGGATATGGTAAATAGTCAAGATATTTTCCCTGGGGTGGGGAGCCCAAAACTGGAGGGCATAGCTTTAATGTGTGTGGGGAAAGATTTAAAATAAATCTAAGGGGCAACATTTTCACACAGAAAGTGGTGCACATATGGAATGAGCTGCTAGAGGAAGTGATGGAGGCTGGTTCAGTTACAACATTTAAAAGGTATCTGGATGGGCATATGAGTAGAAAGGGTTTAAAGGGATATGGGCCAAATGCTGGCGAATGGGACTAGATTCATTTAGGATAGCTGGTCGGTATGGAAGAGTTGGGCTGCAGTGTTTGTTTCGGTGCTGTACATCTCGAAGACTCCATGACTCTAAAGCCATATCAGTTGGCATTACAGCTATTGAGTGGGGACAGGACACTTTGACAATGGCTCAGTAATGACTGTAGTGTGGCATTGAGATTCTGAAGTTTGGTCATATGATGAAACATTCCAGAACACATCCAACTGGAGGTGACGTTCGCCATTGTCCTCTGATTCCAATTTGTGGATCCTTGTAATGTAAATGGTTCATGCAAGTATGTAACTAAGTTAGTTTACATCATCATTGGGGAATGATGTAAGATAACATGACTTTAGAAAATGGTTCTCTCCAGCAGTTTTGTGGAGCAGATTAAGTCTGGTCTTGTACATATCCTGTATTTTGTAATGTTTAAGTAACGGTAATGTTAGCTGATGACAAATACTCCTTTAATCTTTATCAGATATTCTCCTGGACCTGACAAAAATTGAACAGCAGGCTCATGGTAAACCCCTGCATCCTGAATTTCCACAAGTTTATCCCAATTTCCAATCACAACCCTAATAGAAATTGGCAGGATTCTGGAGAGACTAAATCATTTACCACTATTTCTGCAGGAATTTTGTCAATCTTCCACTGCCCAAACTCCTGCAGAATCTCAGCCCTAACAATCAGCAAGACATTTACCCACTTTAAAGTGTCAACAATTCCATAGCCTTCCCCAATTACAACAGCAAGTTAGGAATGTCCAGTACATTGTGAAACAGCTTACCTATTAGAGTTCTTGTTCCAAAAATGGTGCCAAATGAAGGGCTGGACGCCCTTTAATGGGAATTAAATTGAGAGTGAAACAAGGTGAAGAAGAAATTGAATGTAAATTTCAAAAAATAGTTCACAATCTAGATTTGAAGTAATCAATGTGCTCAATTCATACGCAGGATAACCATATGCAGTGACATGGGGTTCAACCAACAGGACATCCAAACCATTCGAGTTAAAACTGAAGCAGCTTCTTCGCCTGGCCCATATGATTCATTCTGCATTAAAGACCAAGGTTAGTGCTGCATCAATCCACACAATCAAATGTTAATGTTTTAAACTGGTAACAAAGTGTGTTATATTTTGAGATGTTTCCACAGAGGAAATCAGTTATACTGAAGACGTTTTAAATTAAAGTGTTGTTGCACCTTTTAGATTCTTGCTGTGGACTGATGTAGGTCAAAGAGGAGGGAAACATATGTGCAGAGATTTTGAAGAAGGTTGACAGGCAGGTCTTCCACTTGTGGTTCAGTTAACCAATTTTTCTGGCCTGAGAATGATCAACCCAGTCTGACTGAAAAGGGAGTAGTTTGACTCAGTATTGAGTTTAGTGCAGTTTGCTTTTATTGTTTTATGGAAATATTTGTCAGTACAGTCCTGTCAGCCATGATCATCGTGTAAAATATACTAAGTTCTGATCTTACTTTGGATTTGATGCATGCCTTTTTAAAGATCTCAGGAAGATTAAACTTCATGACTTGTTGAAAATGGAGCCTTGATTAAATGTCATCTGGCACAACAGCATTCAGTTGTAGGCAAGCCATCTGAAGAAGGGTATATTGGCCTTGGAGCGGGTGCAATATTATTCACCAGAATATCATCAAGAAGAGGGTTAATGTTTGAAGATAAATTTCAAAAAATTGGCTTGGATTCCATTTTTCTATTGAGGAACAATCTGATCAATGCGCTTAAAATATTTAAAGACTGTGACAGGTTAGACACAAAAAGAATTCCTCAAGTGAGGAAATAAAAACCCAAGAGGCACAGTCTTAAAATTAGGGCCAGGCTGTGTAAGGCAAGATCAGGGCATTCTTTCTCAGGGCCATTTGCTTGCTCTGTTAGCATTAACTTGCCTAGCGCCTACCTGCACATTGGCAGCATCCATGCCTTGCCTTACTGTGCTGTGCCATGTATGTTGGTGCATTGGCATCTTAACCAGAGACAAAGGCTACCTGTACTGTCATATTAATGTCCTCTTTTGAGCAGCCATAGACAGGCTGTTTGTAATGCTGGTTAGTCAGGATCTATCCAGCAGTACATCCTTTATTCATTCATGAGGTGAGGGTCTCGCTGGCTAGGCAACATTCATTGCCCATCTCTAATTGCCCAGAGGTTACAAGTCAACCACATTGTTGTGGCTCTGGAGTCACATGTAGGCCAGACCAGGTGAGGATGGCAGTTTCCTTCCCTAAACAACATTAGTGAACCAAGATAATAAAATGTGAGGCTGGATGAACACAGCAGGCCCAGCAGCATCTCAGGAGCACAAAAGCTGACGTTTCGGGCCAAGACCCTTCATCAGAGGGCTCTCTGATGAAGGGTCTAGGCCCGAAACGTCAGCTTTTGTGCTCCTGAGATGCTGCTGGGCCTGCTGTGTTCATCCAGCCTCACATTTTATTATCTTGGATTCTCCAGCATCTGCAGTTCCCATTATCACTGATACAACATTAGTGAACCAGATGGGTTTTCCAACAATCGACAACTGACATGTTAGTTCCAGATATTTATTGAATTCAAATTCCACCATCTGCCATGGTGGGATTCAAGCCGAGCCCCCTGAACATTATCTGAGTCTCTGTATTAACAATTCAGCAATAATACTACGAGGCCATCACCTCCCCC
This sequence comes from Stegostoma tigrinum, assembly GCF_030684315.1. NCBI lineage: Eukaryota > Metazoa > Chordata > Chondrichthyes > Orectolobiformes > Stegostomatidae > Stegostoma > Stegostoma tigrinum. The sequence goes on along the minus strand of NC_081358.1, from coordinate 2,941,813 downwards.
GTACCGCAAACTGAGACATCAATTTACCACCTACACCAAGTGCCAGGTGTCTGCATGACACACACACTGTCTGTTTATTCAACCAAATGGCTATGACTTAAATGGGTTAGTCCTCATGCAGCCCGGTGGAGGCAGGCACTGTTGGCCAGGGAAGACCAGTGCCATTAACAACACAGTCCATGAACAGTACAGGAGGCCACTGCCTGCCATCCGCTTGGTATGCTCACAGTCAGGGGCCCGTCTCACTGCTGTGTAGGGAGCAAGCAGCAAATCAGAGCTGTATGCAGAAGATCATCATGGAATGTTAAATTGCTGTTGTTATCATGTCAGCATTTGGTAGGCATTATGAAAGATCCAAGATATCTTCCTTCAGTGTGATCCCACATTCTGATGATCAAGCAGTATTCGCTAAATATTAAAATCACAGCCTGTACCCTCACTCATCTGTATCTTTTGGCGGAGGATTCACAGAATGATGGTTAGGATTGAGGATCATTGCCAATACTTCTCCTCCCTGGTCCAGGACTTCTGCAGGAGTGTAAACCATTACTCTGGCTGAGATGTATTAATGCAGTAGAAATCAGGGAAAGGAACCATTTGTCTTTGTGGCTCAATATCATGGACAAATTATTCCTCAGCTGATCTGTTGTGTGTAGGAGAGCTATCAAATGTGTTTACCTGTTATTAAAGTGTTATTTTCATGAATACATTTTAATATTCCAAGTATCAATCCTGTTAACAGAGAGTAATGCTCCACCAATGGTTGACTGTGGACAACAGTTTAATGGGGAATTGAGAGGATGATAGGCAGTAGTGTCTGGAACATTACAGAGGTAGTAGGAACTGCCAAAGCTGGAGAATCTGAGATAACACAGTGTGAAGCTGGATGAACACAGCATGCCAAGCAGCATCAGAAGAGCAGGAAAGTTTGATGTTTTGGGTCGGGACCCTTCTTCAGAAATGGAGAATTTCTGAAAAAGGGTCCCGACCCAAAACGTCAAACCTTCCTGCTCCTCTGATGCTGCTTGGCATGCTGTGTTCATCCAGCTTCACACCGTGTTATCTCAGTGTCTGGATTACGCAGGCCAGATTTCAAAAGTCATTCAAACAACATTTCACTATTGTCATAAGTTTCTTGTCCAACTCCATCCCTGGATTTAGTCACTCCACCATTGGTGGATGCACTTTCAACTGCCTGGGTCCCAATCTCTGGAATTCCCTTCTGAAAACGTTTTGCTTCTCTACCTTGCTTTCCTTCTTTAAGATGCTGTTTAAAACTCTACTTCGTTGAGATTTTCACCATCTGCCATAACAGCGCCTTATGCAGTTCAGTGTCAAACGTTGGTTTCTAACAAGGTTGTCAAGCACCTTGGAATGTTCTGTAAATATTTGTTATGTGTAACCACTCCGAAAGCCTGCTTTAAGGTCTCTGTTATTACTTTCTTTTGCAAAGGGTTGCCGTTATGTGAGGCGTTTTTGCCAGTAACATTTTCAGGATAATTGTGATTGTCACAGTGTCTGAAAGCATTGAGCTACTGGTTGTACTGATACTGAGGAAGCTGGAAATGACTGTTTGGCTGTGGGTAAGAGCTGTGATTTACTGGTTACCCTGGAACATTGCAGAAAGCAGGCAACTCCTATTGAATAATAGAATGTCCAGTAACACATTGCAGGCAGAGATTGATTACAGAGGTATAGTCAGGATGGGCTACAATCATACAGATTGTTTGTGGACTCAGCTAGGAATAGTTTTTGTCTGATACTATCTAATCTCTGGTTAATAATGCAAACATGAAATCACATCTCAATAAATCATGTTATACCCGATATCAATTAACTAGTGAATCCTTTGTTCGTTCCCACTTGTTTATTTCATAAGATTCACAGAATAATGACTTTGTCTATTTCAATATTGTTTAAAATGAAATGGTTATTCGATAATTGGTAGGCACAACTTGAACTTGTCAGGTATTCAGAGGAGATGGTTAAATGTTGAAGTGATAACACCTTATTTAAAAAATAGGACTGAAATGAATCAGGGAACTTTATTCAATCAGCCTGCAGGTTAGATCATAGTACTTTTTAATATTGTATCAGGTTCTGTCCCAATAAAATTCTTAAAGCTCAATTGTGCATAAATCAGCTCATCCCTTCCTCCCACCTCAAGCTGCACCTCCATTTCCTACCTACCACCTCATCCCACCTCCTTGACCTGTCCGTCTTCCCTGGACTGACCTATCCCCTCCCTACCTCCTCACCTATACTCTCCTCTCCACCTATCTTCTTTTCTCTCCATCTTCGGTCCGCCTCCCCCTCTCTCCCTATTTATTCCAGAACCTTCACCCCATCCCCCTCTCTGATGAAGGGTCTAGGCCCGAAACGTCAGCTTTTGTGCTCCTGAGATGCTGCTTGGCCTGCTGTGTTCATCCAGCTTCACACTTTGTTATGTGTGATATTAATAGATCATTTTGTATTTATTTAACTTGAGAGTTAATACAAACAACTTGGACACAAAATAAAAAAGACTTGCAGAGAAAGTGAATTCTTTAGGCATGTTTTGTCATGGAAACCTTAAAGTAGGGAGTCAGCTCTCAAAGCCAATTCTTATTCAGATGTGGAAGTCAGCATGGCTGGATGTTTGAGAACGCAACTAATCTCCATCTCTATTCTCTGCTCTAATACCACAGTCCAAAAAAGTTAACTATACTCAGCAGGTCAAACAGCATCTGTGGAAAAACAGTGGTTTTGTGTTTTCAGACCCTTCTCCTGATCCACATTCCTACTAAGACAGGCACTGCCAATGAATCTCACGGTGATGTCCTGCAAGTTAATGTTACTGTTGAGCTGGACTATGTCATAGTATATTATCTTATTATGTATGTGCATACCATCCCCTTACTTGAACAATGTTCTCTCATATAATTGATCTGTCGTAATTAGTTACAAAGTTATGTCCAGTTGCTGAAGAGAAACACTGCCAAAACAACAATCAGAAGCAGTAAACTATGCTAGACCCAAGCATAAACATTATCTCTTACGATTAATTTGTAAAGAAATCACCCTGGCAAATATACATGTTTGTAATTTAATCATGCCAATCATGATGTCAGCAGAAACCTTTGATTTGGAATGTAGCCAATGTCTAATATGCATAACCAGTGAAGTGCTAGTTACACCCAATAGATCAGGATTGTACTGCAAGTGGAACATTGGCTCCGGTGCAAGTGAGGTCACCCAAAACGTTAACACCACCCCCTAAACAAATCAGCTGCTCTCTCACTCTTAAAGTGTGGCTTTGAAATTACATATTGAAGTTTACACCGTTAGGAGCTGAGTGCAGTTTTGCCTTGGCTAGTCAAGTGACAGTAAAAGACTGGCCCAGGTCACTGATACAGCATTACAGGTCACTGTTATTGATCCTTTATGCTGAATTGATTTATATACATGTATGTTACAGTCTCCATGCTTATAGGCTTGCTTGTCCATTTTTGTTGACTTACATATTTCATAAGCTTTTAGAAATAAGCTCTATGCAACTAATTCATTAGTCTATGCAAATAGAATTTTTGATTATGAATGTCTGTTTATTATATATTCCATTATCCACGCATCCTTGTTTGTTGGTGTGAACATTTATTGGCCTAGGCTTTTATGTATAGGTGTATATGTTTGGCATATGTATTGACCCCATGTGTATCAGTTGTCCAATACACTGAAAGTTTCCTGGGCTCTAATTTAAAAATTGTACTGCTAACTGTTGATTTCTTCTTGTGATTCCCTGTATTTTAGATTTTGGTGTAGACTTGGAGACTCTATATAAATATTCCCACTACGCAATTCTCCCAGACAGAAAGATTCCACATTCGGAACATGGAGCCGTACTTTCCCATGGATGTCTGGAGAAATATGCAGCTACTGGATTGATCATGGCCTCAGGGCACTTGCTGGTGCAATGTGATATGAGGTGGCATTGTAATTGAACATTAACTCATTTGCCAGACAAATGAGATTGGCAGACAGCCTAGAAAGGTGGGAGCTATAAGAGGAAGGCCCTTACTGATGGCTAGTTAGCTAGCTGATTCATTGGAGAAGCTAGTGCTACTGGAGAAGGAGGAGAGTTAGGAGGTGCCTCAAGGGAGGCATGCTAATGAAGCTCTCCCTCTTCACTGGCGAAAATGATGACAAAGGGGTTTTAGGATGGAGAGGTAATGCCTCCAGGAGAGCTCTAGTAGCTTTCCTAGACTCATAAGATTAATGACTGTCTGAAGCTGCTACTTAAGTCAGTCATCCTTGACCTGCTGACCTCCTGACAAGAAGCCTCCTCTGCAGTCTTATTGGGCTCGCAAATGTAACACCTGGGAAACTTGCAGTTTTGAGGGAAAATTACTCCTGACTGGGGTCTTCATGGTTTGTCTCAATGGAGAGGCCTGCCAATTATCATGAGAACCTCCCCCCAGGGAATGTCACCTGGGGTGGGACAGTGTCAGGAACAGTGTTGACATTCTTTGCTACTTCTTTCCCTGTGACCACTGACTAAACCTATCAGCACTGGCCTGGCAAATTTCAGCCAATGCAAGCAAATAACCCTCCCTTTAATACACATGAGAAATCTCTGAATGTGATCATTGTAGTAATCAATGTTTCACTTAAGGTGAATCATATTATAGGCCACACCTTCTGCCCTTAGTTAATTTTCCTGAGGGCATTATAAATCAACCTTGTGGTAAGTCAGCTAGAGTAATATAGACTTCTTTCATGGAGAACAAGCTTCATGGTTGCAGCCTCAAATACATACAGTCTCTGATCTAAAATGTATTATCTTTGATCTGTCACCAAAAGTTAACCATCATTAGAGCATAAAAAGAGGAAGCATAGTTGGCAGGATCCTGCTCACTAATGCCAGAATTCTGCATTGTCAGAGATAAGCACACAGAAGGTGAAATCTACAGTGGGCATAAAACTGATTTGAGGGACTGCTTCATACTTGACATATCACTAAACATCTTTCCTTCCTTGCAGGTAAGCCTTGTGGAGACCCTCCGTCCTTTCCCAATACCATTCTCCAGGGCCACACTGGAATTGAAATGGGTGATGAGCTGCTCTATGTCTGTGCCCAAGGTTATGTCATGGCCAACAGGGAGAAAGCCTTTAGCCTGCTGTGTGATAGCTGTGGAGAATGGTATGGATTTGTTCAAGCCTGTATGAAAGGTGAGAGAAAATGCACATCACTAAATACTAACATCCAACAGGATCACTGATTGGATGCATTGTGGCCTTGACTTTGGGACATTCTGCATGTTGGCTAGTCAGTAAAGTTGCACTGCCCCAAAACTGAAATATTAAAGATCTGCTGGTAAAATAAATTTCATTTGTTTCTCATCATGCATGGGTTTAAGTCAGAATGAACTAGGGCTTTTGTGTCATCTAAATGATGTTTTACAATATATCAGAACTTCTTAATAGAGGTGATGTGTTTAGGGACTACAACATTTTGTAGTTGTGGCCCTAATATCAACACTGAACATACTTTGGATGGATTGATACATTGTGACCCTTTCTTTAAACATAGGCAAGTAGCTGAAAGTTTACCAATTGAAATGGTTTTAGTTTTAATTATCAAGAAATGTCTTCTTCAACCGTGGTCTTGGAATATGAAAGTATATGTGTTAGCACACTCCTAGATGCAATTGTCTGTCAGATTTCCATCCTTGTTTAAGATAGCTCTATTCCATTCCATGTGAACAAAACTACAGTGTCACAGTAAGTGGCTCATTGCCAAAAACAAATATTAATTCCAAACAGCGTGATCATTTTCTGAGTAATACCACATTTTATTGGACTATTGATCAGTGTTGATAGTAAAGATGGTTCTAGTACAGTGTATTTACAACTCATCTGTCACTGAATAGTTTTAAGATTTTTTCGAGCTTATGGCTATTTCTCAGTAGCAAAGAAATCTTTGAGGTATCATTAAACACTGTGCACTGCGTATTTACCAGCACATGAACCATGTAAGAATCCTTTAGAATAAATCGGTGTCACCGTCAGACTATAAATATAGGAACTGATGTCTGTCAACTCAATTCTGGGCAATAGGGCCATCTTTCAGCAAATAGGGTAATTATTACAAATATTGTGATTTAGCTAAACAGTGGCCTAAAATAAACTTCAGTGACTAATTCACTGCTAAGATGTCCCTTAGCATTAATGATGATTTATTTAGATAAATGCAAGTTAACACATGGTTAAAAGTATTCGGGCCAATTTAGAATATTAAAGTGACATAATCCCCAGAGAATACTTACTGCTGAAGAACAATCTTGAATAAAAGTGGTCCCCACAGTCTTATCAGATCATATGACTGCTTCCTCATTAGAGGGACACAACTGGTGATGGCTTAAAATGAGCATCACCGTGCTTCAGGAGAGGGGAGAGGTTAAGAAGGAGAGTCCTTCATAGTAACCTCAGCTAGTGCAGGAATTGAACCCGTGCTGTTGGTATCACTCTGCTTTGCAAACTTGCAGTCCAACCAATGGAAATAATCCACTGTTAATTTTTAAACAATCCTTATGACACATGAAAACAAAGTACCATGCTGAAAGTACAGCAGGTTATGGGCATTTAATAGGTTAACTAAATATTTAACATTTTTTTGAAAAAAACACCGAAGCACAGTTGGGGGTCTGGAACTATAAAAGATATAATCCCTGAAAGCATGTTTATTTTCAAGAGGGATCTAAGGGCAAATCTTCTTAGTAGGTTAGAATTTTTGACACTTATTTGGAAGACTGTCTCACACTCCTCTCCCATTCAATTTAAAGCTAATTTCACTTAACAGGGTCACAGATGGTATAAATATAACAAATAAAGTGTTTGTTGTAGATTTCAATCCAACTTTAAAATAAAGTAGATGTGGCGAACAAGTAGATGGCATGGGATCACATATCAAATTTGTCAATTTCATCATCAGAGCTAATTGATATCCTCTCCCAATTGTTTGGAAACTGTTTGATCTTCTATATAGACATTTTAAAAAAATGCTCACTAATTGTTGGAAGCCATCTTTTCGTGCACATTTCAAAGCAGCGGGAACAGATATCTATGTTTGAAGGTGAACCTGACTGATGTTGCCAGTCTAATGATATTACTGTCAACTTTATTAATTACTAAATTTTAGGGTCCAGAATGGAGCAAAGATATTTGACATTGACCCTGAGAATATTGCTCACAGAGTTCTATTGTGTGAAAAGGATTTTCCCTTTCTTGTCAGAAGTTTAAATCTAATGCCAGGGGGATGTTTTGCATGCAGCAGCAAGTAAATAAAGTGCCAACTATATTGAAGTATTCTCACAAAAGCTAGCAAGTTAAAACTAATTAATATCCTTAACTTTTATTTTCACATCTGAAAATTTTAATTAAGTTATCATGGTTGGATTATGGTTGAAGCTAAACTAATAACAATCTGTTAATGCTTTTACTTCAGGAACCATGGTTATTTTTAATGATTGTAGACAAATCTGACAATCTACAAATGTAATTTTTTAAAAAATCAACATATTAACGAATTTAAAACATAAAATTGTCTGGGCCAGTGAGGATATTTAGGAGTAATTTTGAAGGCATAATGTTTTTGAGGATTTTTTTCAATGAGACTAAATGTAAATTTAAGAATTATCATCAATTCAATTGATATCCTCAGGGAGGTTTCAACCACATAGCTTTTGGAGAAATACAGAAACAGTCAGCAGTACCTGAATTTCCATGTTATTCCACACAATTACACTCTAGTAGTTGCAGTTAGCTTCAGTGGAGTGATGTTGCTGAAAGCTGACTGTTTCAGTATCAATGTCATATCACAAACTGGGCCATTGTCATTTTTGTATAATCACAGTATTACAGTAAAATCCAAATAACATACATTTTGTTACATGAAATCAGAACTGTGGATATCTTTGGGAGCCATTTATGTCTACATTGGCTGCTGTATTTCCTACATTTGCAATAATGACTGATCTTCAACAGTACTTCATTGGCTGTAAGAGATAGTAAGAACTGCTGATGCTGGTATCGGAGATAACATAGTGTGGGGCTGGAGGAACACAGCAGGCCAGGCAGCAACAGAGGAGCAGGAAAGCTGATGTTTCGGGTTGGGACCCTTTCTGAAGGCCCTTTCTGCTCCTCTGATGTTGCCTCGCCTGTTGTGTTCCTCCAGCTCCACACTGTGTTATCTTCATTGGCTGTAATGTGCTTTGAAACACCATAGAACTTCAAGGTTATGCATTTGGAGGGTTGGGGGAAGGGAAATAGGCTAGAGTTTGTTCCCTTAGAAGAGACGAGGCCAAAGGGTGACTTAAAGCTGTACAAAATAATGAAGGACTTGGATAGAATCAATTACCAGGGGACTGATATAGAGTATTTGTTAGAAGAATTAGAGGGAATTTGAGGGATTCCTTGTCACCTGTTAGCCACATCTATGTTAATTATTTTTGAGGAAAACCTTTCTCTCACACAGAGGGCAGTGGGTATCTGAAATTCATTTCCTACTTTGGTGCCTGAGGTGAAGCCTCTCCACTCAGTTAAAACAAACCTGCATTTGAGCCTGGAACTTAAGGTCATAAGCCCATAACATAAAGAAGTATAAGTAGGTCATTTGGTCTGTTGAGTCTGCTCTACCATAAAATAAGATCAAGGGTGTTTGAGCAATCAAATCCTCTTTGCTGACTTATTCTCATCACCCTTGAGTTCCTTAGTGAAAATCTATCTACCTCAGCATTGGACATATCTAACATTTCATCCTTAACAGCTGTCTGTGGGAATAAATTCCACTACAATTCAAAACGTTTAGAGATGAGATTCCTTCTCATGTCTGTCTAAAATGGACAATTTTATACTTTGTGATTATACCTTTTGATCCTAGATTCTGTCAGAAGATGACACACATTCTCAGCATCCATTCTGCCAAGCCCTAAGAATCCTATATTGTTCAATATCTCATTTTTCTAAACTCCAATCAGTGCAAGCCACTGAACTCAACCTCATCTTGTAAGAAAATCTCTTGATAGCTACGATCAACCTAATGTACCTTCTCCAGAATGCTTTCAATGCCAATATATGTCGCCTTAGATAATGAGATGAAAACTGTTCACAATATTTCAGGTATGGTTTGACTAGTATCTTGTATAGTTTTATCAAGAGTTCCCCATTTTTATACTCCATTCCTTTTGAAATAAAGGCTTTCCTATTCCTGCTGAACTTATGTCCTCGCTTTCTGTATATGATACATAAGGAACCCCAAATTCTTCTATGCTGCAGTCTTTTGCCAATTTAATAATATTCAGCCCTTCTATGCTTCCTGCAAAAATGCATAACGTCACATTTTTTCAACTTCCCAGATTGATGTATTCCAATTAGCTCAACTTTCTACTTATGTCCTACCCAATACTTTGATTTAAATTCTACTCAGAATCAAATCAACACTGGGTATATGTCCACACCAAATCTGTAAAGCTCTATAATCTGAAAGGCTGCAGACTAGGAGCTGTAAAGTGGGACCAGAACAGGTTGTTAGTTTATTCGAATCAGAGCAGACAAATTGGGCTGAATGGCTTTTTTCTGTGACATACATTTTCTGTGGTTCTAAAAGTCTGAACAAATTCAATTTTAGAATATACTTATATATATATATAAGGATATATATATATATTTAGGGTATATAGTCTTACAAGATTCTTGTTGAGATATTATAGGTATCTATCTCAGATATAAATTGGCTCAACAAGGTCCCTTTCGGATTAAGTCATAGATGCAAAGTAATACAAGCTGGCAAGTAGCTGAGGGGCATTCAAAGATACAATGATTGCTCATGGTAAATGTTTCCTGCTTCCTTTCTTGGCATGAATGAACACAGTGTTCCACTGAAAACACAGAAACATTGAGCTTACCCTGGACAGGAGGCAACAAGTGTGAATTTGGAGTCGTCCTTTATTCACCCTATATTAGCAGGGACAGGCAGACATGGCAAAACAGTTTACCACAGCTGAGCTGTGAAGTGAGGCCATTTGGGACTGAGCTTATGCTGTTATTGCCAATCTTATTCTCATATAGAAATGTTCACTTGTTGATGCGGCCATAAACAGATGGGGTTTGGGGCACAGAGAGACAGAGAGAGAGAGAGAGAGAGAGAGAGAGAGAGAGAGAGAGGGAGAGAGACAGAGAGACAAAGAGAGAGAGACAGAGAGAGAGAGAGAGAGAGACAGAGAGAGAGAGAGACAGACAGAGAGAGAGAGAGACAGACAGAGAGACAAAGAGAGAGAGACAGAGAGAGAGAGAGAGAGAGAGAGAGAGAGAGAGAGAGAGAGAGAGAGAGACAGAGAGAGAGAGAGATATGCCCAGATACACTGTTTGTAGGGAAATTTACCTTGCATTCATCTTGTAATACAGAGTTCATCTTTCTAAGCTCGTGGAGGTTGGTTAAGATGATGACTGCATGTCATAGAATGTGGCTTTAAAAGAAACCAGGAGGATGATACATGTTTCATGCCTAAATTTGGAACTGCATCTGTTCTTCATGCAATTGAAAATAATTCAATGGGTTGGAGGGGGAGAAATGAAGTACCATTCATTTGCAGCATTTACAGCTGCTAAATATAACCACCATCACATTTCCTTGCTAAATGCTGACAATGAGGCCAGGTTACTTTCTATAAAGGTAACCTCAAGCCAGACAGAAATTATTACCCAATATTGAACACACCCATTTGTGTCATTCTGGAAAAGGAAACATGAAACTTAGAATAGGGGAAACCAAATTTGTTTTCTTTGATGTCAGACTGATGAATAGAAGCATTTATACCCTCAGCAAGATTGGCCAGATTGCCCGTGCCAAAACTAACTTTCCTGCAGTTGGACTGGTTCAAATGAGGAGAAGAAATCTTTCACAATTTGTTGCAAGTAAAAGCAAAAATTTCAAATTGATAATTTGATAACTGCTTTATTTTAATCATGATTACCTTTTAAAAAAGTGTTTGGAGGCCGTGATGCACAGGCCAGTATTTATTGTTCATTCCCAATTGCCCAGATGGCAATTAAGAGTCAACCACATTTCTGTGGACCTAGAGTCCCATGTAGGCCAAACCAAGTAAGGATATCAGATTTCCTTCCCCAAAGACGTTGGTGAATTATGTTTGGTTTCTTTCACATTACTGGAAGACAAAAAATAATTCAAAGAGTTTAATTTTTCTGTTTATATTTAAGTATTTTTAGTTCAGCATCAATATTAAACATACTGGAATGTTTCTGACATTTGAACTAATCTTTGAATCTAATGCTATTCAATGTAACAGTATCACTGACGTAACCATATTCAACAAATTTTATGACTCAGAAACAACAATAGAGTCCCTTTTGTTAGTCACGTATGGGGAGTATGTTCAATGCTTGTACTGTCTTTGATCGTGTAATCTCAATAATTACTAGGTGAAATCTTTTCTCTTCTTCACATTTTTTTGGTAAAATTCCAAGACAACTGCTGGTGTAAAAAGCAAGGTGGAAAGCCTTCGGCATAGGAGGATATAGATGGACTGGTCAGAGTGGCCACACAGTGCCAATGGAGTGAGGTGACACATTTTGGGTAGACTAACAAGGGAGCAAAAATTGAATAGTTGGACCCTAGGAACTAGAGAGGACCAGAGGGACCTGGTGTGTATATGCATAGATCCTCAAAGGCAGCAAGACTGGTAGGTAAGGCGGTTAGGAACATATCTGGACACTTTATTAGTCAATGCCTTGAATACAAGAACAAGGTGGTTAGGATGGCGTTGTATATAATGTAAGTTAAGCCAAAGCTGGAGTACTGTGTGCAGTTCTGATTGCCACATTATAGTAAGGATGTGGCTCCATTAGATGGGGGGCAGAAAGGATTCACCAGGATGTTGCCTGGGCTGGTGTGATTCAGCTATGAAAAGAGGCTAGACTTCATTCGTAGCAAGTGTTGGTTACTTGAGGAACTCCAGCTCAGAACTAATGAGCTGGAATTTGAACTTTGGTCACTGCAATACATAGGGAGGAGGAGTATTACCTTGATAAAACAGTGGGAGGCTGGATGAAGACAGCAGGCCAGGCAGCATCAGAGGAGCAGGAAGGCTGACGTTTTGGGTCTAGACCCTGCTTCAGAAAATGATGTTGTGTTTCAGGAGGCAGTCACAGCCCTTAGAAAAGCTACCTGAAATTTAGTCAGTTGTCAGGAAAGGCGTGACTACAGAGGAGAGTGTAACTATGAGCGATGCAGGTAGCAAAGAGCTAGTACTGAAGTTGCCTCAGCCCTTGAGCTTGTCTAACAGGCTTGAGATTTTTGCCCCCTGCGAGGACAGGAGTGGGGGGCTGTAGGGCCAATGAGAAAACTGCTGAAAGCACCACAGTACAAGGAGCTATGCAACAGAGGGCAAAAAAATGTAGTTGTAATCAATGATTGTGTGGCTAAGGGAATAGATACTGTTTTCCAAAGATCAAGAATTCTGAAGGCTATGTTGCCTGCCTGGTGCTGGGCTCAAGATATCTCATCTGGGCTGCAGAGTCCCTTGGAGAGAGAGGGGAAACATCCAGTTGTTGTGTCAGAGATAATGGGAACTACAGATGCTGGAGAATCCAAGATAATAAAATGTGAGGCTGGATGAACACAGCAGGCCCAGCAGCATCTCAGGAGCACAAAAGCTGACGTTTCGGGCCTAGACCCCTTCATCAGAGAGGGGGATGGGGAGAGGATTCTGGAATAAATAGGGAGAGAGGGGGAGGCGGACCGAAGATGGAGAGAAAAGAAGATAGGTGGAGAGGAGAGTATGGGTGGGGAGGTAGGGAGGGGATAGGTCAGTCCAGGGAAGATGGACAGGTCAAGGGAGGTGGGATGAGGTTAATAGGTAGAAAATAGAGGTGCGGCTTGAGGTGGGAGGAAGGGATGGGTGAGAGGAAGAACAGGTTAGGGAGGCAGAGACAGGCTGGACTGGTTTTGGGATGCAGTGGAGGGAGGGGATGAGCTGGGCTGGTTGTGTGGTGCAGCCAGCCCAGCTCATCCCCTCCCCCCACTGCATCCCAAAACCAGCCCAGCCTGTCTCTGCCTCCCTAACCTGTTCTTCCTCTCACCCATCCCTTCCTCCCACCTCAAGCTACACCTCCATCTCCTACCTACCAACCTCATCCCACCTTTTGACCTGTCTGTCTTTCCTGGACTGACCTATTCCCTCCCTACCTCTCCACCTATCTTTTCTCTCCATCTTCAGTCCGCCTCCCCCTCTCTCCCTATTTATTCCAGCTCCCTCACCCCATCCCCCTCTCTGATGAAGGGTCTAGTCCCGAAACGTCAGCTTTTGTGCTCCTGAGAAGCTGCTGGGCCTGCTGTGTTCATCCAGCTCCACACTTTGTTATCCAGTTGTTGTGGGTCCTTTAAGCACCAGCAATTTAGATAGAAAGAAGAATTCAGCTCTGCTGAGGGAATATGAGCCATCAGGGGCTAAATTTAGAAAGCAGAACTAAAAAGGCAATAAGTTTTGGATTAGGAGCTGAGATTTTGGAGGCATGGATAGTGATCTTTCAAGAATCACTGGAGTAAGGAAGGGTACCAGATGACTGGAAAATTAGAAAGGAGAGATGAGAAGATAGGAAACTACTGGCCAGTTAGCCTGCCCTTGGTTCATTGGTAAGATTTTAGAGTCCATCATTAAGGACAAGATTGCACAGTACTTGTAAGTTCATGGTAGAATAAGGTTGAATCAGCATGGATCCTTCAAGTTGGGGGTGGTGGTGGGGGGGGGGGGGGGGGGGGGGTGGGGGGTGGGGGTCATGCCTGACAAATCTGATAGAATTCCTTTAAGTAACAAGCAAGTTAGACAAAGGATAGCCAATGGAACTGATCTGTTAGGATTTCAAGAAAGCTGTTGACAAGGTACTGCACAGGAGGCGAAGTAAGGTAAGAACCCATCATGTTAGGGACAAGGTACTGGCACAGATAGGCAAGACTGGCAAAATGCAGAGTATGGATAAAGGGGTCATTAATAGGATTGTAGCTGGTGACTATTGGAGTTTCATTTTTGGATCACAACCATTCACATTATACATTACAATCTCGACAAGGGGAGATCTCATTTAAAGTTATGGAATACTGAGTGCCCTGGATAGCGTGGACATGGAGAAAATGACTTCAGTGGTAAGAGAGGCTAGGACGTAAAGGCACAGCCTCAGAGTGCAATGCTGACCCTTTAGAACTAAGGAATTTCTTCAGCCAGGGCATGGAGAATCTGAAATTCATTGCCATAAAAGGCTGTAAAAGCAAAGACATTGAGCTTATTTAAGTCAGAAATAGGCACTTGATTAATTAGGGGGAATCAAAGGTTACAGGAGGAATGCAGGAAAATGGGGCTGAGAAATAGGTCAGCCATGATTAAATGGCAGAGCAACTTTGAGCCAAATGGCCCAATTCTGCTCCTAAATCTTATGGTCTAAGGACATTTTGTGGACAGGCCCTTCAATTAGCACAGTAGATTTGGAATACAAATGACAGGTTCACTGTCACATTTTAAAGATAGCACAAATACAAGGGATGCTGACCTTTGGCCAGACATCTATTAAGTGTTGAGTTGTGGGAACGGTGTAGCAAGACAGAGTGGAAATTGGATGGGAAACACATTGTCGGGGCATTAATGTCGTGAGTTTGTTTAGATACAGAGGGAGAATTCATTGTGGCAACAACCCCTCCAAAAGTCTCAACAGAACTTGGACTGAGCCAAAACAAAAAGTACAATTTAGCTCGAGTTTTTCCAACATTTGGAACAGTGCTTGGATAATCAGGGGCCTTGGCTGTGGAGCTGTTGTTTTGGATGGGACTCCAATATAGGATTTTTATTAAGATGTGGCAGAGACCAGGGACAGGATACCTTATCTCCTACCTCCTCCTATTGATAGTGGGATAGGAGGCTTGCACTCCAGAAGAGTGCAGGCTAAAACCACCATTGCAAATGAACTTTCAATCATTGTACCACTTGTGATATAAATGTATTTCAGAAACCATTCGAGAATACTAACACATATCTATCCATAGCTGAAAGAAACTAAAATTTCTCAATTACATTTGAAATTAAAATCTGTATGCCAGTTTCTACGTTGCATAAGAATCACAACTCACTTACCCTTGAAAGCTAAATCCAAAGTAAATTTAGTAAAAGCATGCTTGTTTTTTTTTTAAAACAAAGGTGAAACTGAGGGACATGTTGACTATGAAGACAAGTTCCCTGATGAAGACTCAATGTCATTTTCTGATCTTAATGAGCAAGGCAGAATCATTGTTTCGGAGAATGGTGAGACAGGTATGGGCGATGAACTAGATGAAGGTACTGATGGAACAATAGGACAGGATGGCCAAGAAACACTTAAATCAACTGAGTCACCAGTTTCATTACTCAGCCAGAAGCATCTATTTTGGTTCCCTTCTGAAGTGTTTCCCAATACTGAGCAGCCAGATACCAAGGACCCAGAAATGAAGTCCAAGCTCCAAATTACTTCAAGTGATAATCAAATTGGGGTGAAGACTGATGCTATCAAAGAAGTCCAAACAGCTCAAGGCAGTGATTTACCTGCTGAACCATCCATTGTTTCATCCATAACTAAAGTTATTGAGGAAACTATTGCTAACACAGATGAAACCTGGGTAGATGGCTATCCCATTGCATCAGAAAACACAGAGGAAGGTGAGAAGGTTGACAGATCAATGCAAGTAGAAGATGAAACTATTGCTACCACAGACCATTCCAACCATATTGAGATCAGCAGGGCTGATTATCCAACCACAACCTCTGCCATTCACTACACACAGATAAGCGTATCAACTAGATTGCCTGATCAAGGAGTTAAACAAGTGGACATTGGTCTAACACCAACTAAAGAACCCGAAAATGTCAGTGCCAGTAAAGCTAAAGATGTCAATTTCTACACAACTACCTTCTTGATAACAGGTGTTGATGAGTCCTGGAAATCCTCTGATGAAATGACTGAATCTTCACCATCTCTAGAAAACACTGGAGTCAGTGAAGGTTTACACCCTGCAGATCATGCCCCAATCCCCACAGAAACAGAGGAGATTTCAACCCATAATATTGTGACTTTAAGCACACCTGCAGTTAGTACTCAGACTTTGATTGATTTTACAGAAGTAGACATCATTGACATATTTGCTAAAGGGAAGAATTTCAGTGATGGCACTGAGGCCAAACTGCTCCCCACTGTTGACAGTTGCACAGGAGACGAATGTTTGCACTCAAAGAAAGGCCCCATAATTGCTGTCATTGTAACACTGGTTGGCCTGCTGGTATTAGCAGTGATATTGGCTGTATGGTGCTACAAACGCAGACATCAGAAAACTTCCATATACCAACTGAATGGGAAGGGACAAGTGAGACGCACTGAGCACATTGAGATGCAGTACAAAGTGTAATTTTAAAAATTGCTTATTGAGAAAAGTTCTGCAATAAAAGTGGGGCTATCAGAACTGACCCAACTTAAAAATGGGAAGCATTCCGATACAGTATGAGTTGTCTTAATTCAAAGATATTTTCAATACTTACTATTATAAAGAAATATGCTTAAAATACATGGAATAAGCATAATGAACAAATGAGTTTGATTGGTTAAGCAGAGAAAAAAAAACACTGCTTCCACTGGAAGAATGATGGATGTATCAATGACCTCTGAACAGGGACACCCTCTCGTTCAGTTGCCATTTGACATTAAATTTGACTAGACATCCTGGAGAATCTTGTAAAATTAAGGGTGGGAACTTTAGGTGACTCATGTCAGAATCATGTAAAAGATTTGTACATAATTGCTACTTAGGTTCTTTGTTATAACAGTCTGCATGTGTTTAACAATCGTAATCCAAAATACTGCAATTAATTCAACTTAATTTTGAGGAAACACAATATTTATTCTACTCCTGCTGTATTTATTCTACTTTAATACCTAACTGTCCTTTACAAAATAGCTTCACACTGTTCTGTATAATGGCAAGAGTCAAATCTCATCTTTCATAAAATGAGGCCATCTTAAAAATATAAATACACACTCTCCATAAAAGGTGAAATTTTATTTTAGTTTATTGCACCCAGTTGTACAAATTATATCCTTTTCTAAAGATAAAATAGGCACACAATGGCTGTAGTGTATAAAGAAAGATTAATACTGCCAAATTAACATGATTCATGTTTTTTTTGAAAAAAAAAACAGGATTTACCACAAGAATGTTGCTGTTCACATCCAGACATGATGCATTGAGATACAAAAAAAAGAGAGTGAAGATCATAATATCGGGGCAGGGAGGAGATGAAGGTGGGGATGGAGGTGTGGGATAAGTCCAGTCGAGTAATTGTAAGGAAGCAGCAAATGATTGGCTGTCTATATCATACTATTTGTCAGTTTGCTTTATATCAAATATAAATCTCAGTTAAATAAATTTATTTCTTTTCTATTTTTCAAGCAGTTTGGGTTATACATTAAAAACATAGTTTTTGACCTGAAGTGAACATGGAAAGAATTTAAGGGCAGGCTTTGGGTTCTTTTTTGGTTGAGGTTGGTGCAAATGACCAAACAAAGGTTAGTATTGTGATTTGCACTCCTATACACCTTCATGCGATTTCAAATGTATCTGATTTAGTTTCTTCTGAAAAGAGCTTTTTGGGGCCAGAAAGATTACAGACAATTCATGTTATCAAGACAGCAGTTGTTTTGTGAGAATCTCTAATCATTCGGTGAGTTTACACTATGTTATTCAATCCATCAGTGACTGTGTAAAAGGGGTTGCTGTTTAAGGCATGGCTCACAACCAAGTGTCCAGGCACAAGGCAGCTGCGCTGAAGGATTAGTTGTGGGTTTTTCACATTGACTCTCTACAAACAGCATCAAGGGTCTATATTCAAACATTAATAAATGAGTCAATGTTTTCCCTGGCATTGAGGCAGTGCAGCTAGTGGAATCCTGAGGCAAATACGAAACAAGTTTGGTTTAAGTCCTTGATATAGAATCATAATCAGTAAACATTTCTGAACTTTCCAATCTGTATACTTTTTAAATCACATGTTTAAACAAAAATTATACCAAAAAATTCTTCTCCACAACTTGCAAAAAATCCACATAATATCTTTTTCTAAATATGAGATTTCCCATTATTATTAAATGGGTTCCTGCCAATTAGATCAAACAGCACCTACATGGTTTCCATTCTCACTGGTAGTGCTAAATTTAATCCTGATAGATGTGAAGGATAATAATGTGAACGCATATTATTGACTGATACCTCTATTCAGTGTGAATCCATGAAGCAGATTTTACTGCTTTCGAAAATTCAGCTCCCCTACAGTTAAGATCGACATGATCTTGGGGCTGATTCAGGACGACATTTAGCACTGAAACTAACCAAGTTGCACAGAAATGGAAAGCATGCCAGTTAAACCAACTACATATGGTATGTATGCCAAGTGTCTTTAAACGTCATTTAGGTTTTGGAAGAAACCGGATAAACAGTCTTTTTTTTTAAAAAAGAATATCAGTACAACCACAGAAAACAAAAACAACAGTCCAATGATCTGAGATAGCAGCCTGGAAAAATTTTGAAGAAGCTGTGATGGTTTTCATCTCTAGAAACTATTTCTGAGCTAGATTGGAGAAGAAATGAAAATGAACATAATGGAAGCTAAATGTATAATTAGGCAACAGCTTAAAGCTAAAAAATTTCTATTAAGTAATAAAAGGCACATCTCCAAATAAAAGAAAATAGGGCTGCCACTCAGGCACATAGATGAACAAACAGAGGTTTATATTAAAAAAAACACTAAGACTTTAAGCTCATATGGGAAGAGTTCAGAATTTGAGGAAATTTTCCTGAGTTGAGGCAGCTGGAGACATGGATTCATTTCATTTTTTTAACCAACAGTCTTTACTGCAGACTCTGCTCCGTTGCTAATATTAACTGTCTGCTTCCTCCAGAAGATCGTCAATATACTCCAATACTTCATCCTGGACAAATGGAACAAACATTAGTGTTCAGACCTCAGCCTGACTTACTTTCTATAATTCTAGGTTCATTCATTTTTATCTGTACAATAAAATTTCTAATATACACACAACAATGGGGCAACAATTCCAGTTTTATTCTTCTGAAAGACTTGCTTTGGTTTTATAATAACCAAATGATTAAATATAAAGAAATATGTTTGATCTTGCAATGGCATTTATTTTCAATAAAGAAAAACATACTAATTGCTTGCTGTGCAGGACTGAAAAATTACAATTACAGTTCAGTGCTGAGTTTCATCACTTCCCACTGAAAGTTTTTTGTAGTAACTTAAGACACTCATTTGCCACCATTCCAACAACTATTTGGGACTGTAGTCTACAATGCAAATTTATTACACACATTTGCTTGTTTCATTTTGCATCGCAATCGGAATCCTTGAAATATTGTCAAAAATCTGTGTACTGCTATTAAATGTTACATGTTTGAAGATCCTGTGATTTACTGTGGATTGGATTGCCTACCTCATGAGCACATACCAACACAACACGACTGCTGAGAGGATTAAATTGTTAAAAACTGCACACTTGAGCTAATGCCAAATATTTTAGACTTGTCTGTCAAAATGGACAATTTCACTCATTTTTTCACATCAAATTCCATTTGGCACGTCATTGCGACTCTAACCTATTTTTGTAGTCTCCTTATGTTCTTTTCACAACTTATTTTCTGAACCAGTTTGAGTCGTCAGCAAATTTAGCAATCATACCTTACATCTCATTGTCTGGGTCATTTATATAAATTATAAACATGTTGAAGTTCCAACATCAATCCTTCCGGAAGCCACTTGGTTCACTTGCAAACTTGCATTTATGCCAACTCTTTGCTTCTCCTTAGCTGAACCTAATTTAGCTAATCTAATCTAAAACAAAATACTGCAGATTCTAGATACTTAACAGATAAATTAACCATTTCACTCCATGTATTGCAATCTGCTGTTTCTGATATGGTTCAATAATTACTAAGACAACAGATTGACAATGAGTGAGATTGGATAATTAGTACGTGCATCAATGTTGCCCAGAACAAGAGTATAACCCAAAACCTTAGTATTAGTGATTCAACACATACTCTAGCAGTCATATGAAATTGGACTTCATGCACTTCAGTCTCCCCCTGCTGTTTCAATAGCAATGATCAAAAATAAACAAAGAGATTTACAGAATTATAACTCTCTTTATGCAGGAATTCACTAGATCTGAAATCTAGCAGATACCAAGGTGAAAAAGTGAACTGCACAAACAGAAAACCTGAGGTGTAACTGTATGTGTAACTGTATGTGTAACTGGCTGGGCATTAGAGAGTCACACTGTACATTTAACCCTGGTACAAAATTCTTTCATTTTCACACGGAAGATTCAACTTGTACAGTGTAACTTAGGTATTGAGATTCAAAGTGATTCTAAAGCAAAACACAATTAGCTTCCACTTCTCCAAAGTGTTCCTTTGTTGCAGTGGCTCAGAAGTTGGGATGCAGATGCACTACAGTTGGTGAGCAGCAAAACTATTTTTACCAATGCTACAGTTATAGTTTGAACACAAAACAGAGGATTTTTCACTGTACATTGGGATTAAATTTGGGTCGATCCCTGCTCACTAACAAATATTATCCCACTAAATAGGAGTTAAAATAAAGCAAATACTTGCAAATATTTTAATTAAATAATTCGAGACTGTGATTTTTGTTTATAAAACTGAAACGGCAATCAGAATATATGGCAGGGTCATCAAAATATGAAGAACGTTCCTTTGATGTTTTTCAAAGTTTGCGATGGTAATTGCACTGTCTGTTTAGAGCTTACACTGATAGTAGCATGCTACTGTTAGACTGCAGTTTTTCTTGCAAGTAAACAGGGATATCTTCACACACATGACAAATATGTGCTCAATATACAGACTGTACACAAGAATTATTTTAAGTATGTTTTGTCATGCTATCACTATTAGTTACATTCATCACACTAGCAAGGGGTTAAGAAGAGGCTTCTATTTTTAGCTCGCCCTGTGGTAGTATGGAGTTTAAACATGGGTTAGATGCAGCTCCTGCGATTCTAACCAAATTGCTGAATCAAAACTCTGAAAAGTCCTTGATGACATCAAATAGACCTCAACTGCCCAGTAGCCACCCTTCCACTGATCTCATAAATTAGGGGCAACACAGGCCAATGCTGTGCAGTTCTGTGTGGTCATAGACATAGAAAACAGGAGCACTCAGCCCTTCGAATCTGCTCTGCCATTCAATATGACCATGGTTGATAATCTAACTCAGTACCCTGTTCCCACTGTCTCTCCATATCCTTTGATCCCTTTAGCCCCAAGAATTATATTTAACTCCTCCTTGAAAACATTCAATGTCTTGGCCACAATTTTCTTCACTGGTGAACCTTAGTCAGGACACTAAATGCACTCATTGGAAACTTCAAACACAACAGAATTTCCAGGTGAAAAGGACAAGGATAGTGAGTACATGTGAACACCACATTCCCCTTCAAGTCACATACTATCCTAACTTGGAACTACATCACTGTTCTTGCACTGCCACTGGATCAAAAATCTGCAACTTTCTCATTGCATGGAAATCTTTTGTTTCAGAAGGTTCCCACCATGATGGGCAGATTTACAGAACTAGAAATTGCACTTATCAATCTTCAAATGGACTTGGTTGCTTCTATAATGTGACTAACCAAGAAATGCATCAAAAAGGAACTGAAATTAGGCAGGGTGGTAATACAAAAGGGTATGGGAGTGCGGATAGTGGTATGAAACGGAGTAGGATTTATTAAAGGGTATGGGGGGGGCGGTATATGGAGTGTGGGGTTAGACATGGTGGTTTATTAAAAGGTCTGGAGTCTCAACAGGATTGTCAGACTTTACTAGGTAGTTGAGGTGGAGGAAAAATAGCACAGGGCTGATGGGTTGAATGGCCTGCAAATTTTCTTCATTGGGTGATTTTACCGTTCACTGTTTTTTTCCCAATTGATACTAGTTCAAAGAAACCTTTTGTGTTCTCATCATGAAACAACCTTTAGACATTAGGAGGCCTTTTCTTATTATAATAGGTTAACTTTAATGTTATGCACAATGAGCAAAATCCAAAATGCCACCCAGGCTTTGTAAAGTTATAGCTTCAATTTCTTTTTTGATGATACTTAATACTAAAAATGAAAATTAAAAACACAACTATTTGGGACTACACCTGAGTAGAGATAGAAACTGATGAAAATATTCACTTGTTTAGTCCTCATTAATTTGCAAAACCTCTTTCTGAAGAAGCAAAGATTTGTCAATGGGTCTGGTTTCTGATCATTTCCCCATGTCTTGTCTTCTGAAGCATACAACACCCTTACAGGCCTGATAGGAAAAATGCAAGGAGGATGTTTTTCTTGGTTGGGCTGTAACAAGGAGACAAATTGTCAGAATAAGAGATATGCCAAATCAGGTTAAGATGAGGAGGAATTTCTTCACTGGCTGTGGAGACTCATCATTGAGCATATCCTAGACAGAGATCAATAAATTTTCAGATTTATTTTAGCATCAAGGGAGTGAAGAAAATTTGTGTGGTAGAGAAGCCATGATCTTGTTGACTGGGAGAGCAAGCTTGAGGGGGCAAATGACCTATTCCTGCTCTTATTTCCTATAATTGTCTTTTATTGCTTTCAAGAGCCTTCCATTTCCAATTCTAATCAAGAAATATGGTATGACTAGCAAAAGGATACCATAGGAAACATAACTAAAGGATCATTTTCCTGGTAAGCAACCACTGTGGCTGGAGGTTCTAGTCCCTCGATGGTTACCACAAAAACTTGCTGGCTTCAGTGTTGGCCAAGGCTTATAATCCTCAGCATTGAGCCCTTAGTCTGGGATAACTTGCAAAGGGCAAAATGGCCACCCCAGAGTTCTCAGATGGCCTTGCTGCCCCAGTTCACTGTAGAATCTAGATTTAACAGTCAGTACGAATCAGTTCCCAGAATAGTTTTCAAAACAGAAGTGGGGTTAACAACAGAGTAGTATTGTTTGAAAGCACCATTATTTCTCATTTGGGTAAGACCTTCCCCAAGTCCAGTCAAAACTACCACCTAGTGGTGTTGTTGGGTAGAATACATACTGAAGACGGTCAGACCTCAAGCATAACTGAACATTCACAAACTGATCATAAAAACAATTAATTTCTTTCCCACATAAATGAGAGACATGTGAAAAATTTAGAGTAATAAAATTGTAAATAACATTCATTGTTTTACGAGGATCAAATGTTGCAGTGAACGTTAGGAAAACTTCGAAATTCGGGTTTTGCAATGGTCTCTTGGATTGAGTAAATAACCTCATCTACAATAAGTTTGTATTAGAGACAGAAAATAGGAGCAGGAGTAAGCCATTCAGCCCTTCAGGCCTGCTCTGATAGTTCAATATAATCACAGCTGACCAAACTGTTCCCACTTTCTTCCCATACACTTTGGTCCCCTGAAAGGGAAGACGAGGTAGCGAGGACTGGATTGGGGAAGTGGTCAGGATGGAGATGGGGGCTGGGGTGGTGTATCAAGGACAGGGGATAGAGAGGATGAGAGGGTGGGATGCATAGTGGTAGAAAGGACAGCAGAATAATTGAGGAGTAGGGTCCCTCCTTTCATTCCCATCCACTGCTGTGACCAAGTTTAACTCTAATTTTATCTAAAACACAATGGCATGAAATTAATCAGTGCATAGCAAATGCATGTGGTGTGAACCGACATGCCCATAACATAATGAATAGGAACTCTCAACTATATTTGGTTGCTGGCTTACTGGGATACAAGCCTGCAAATTAAGTACAAATAATGGGCATCATCCTCACAAAAACAAACATTAGGCTTGTCCTTTGATTTTATGGAAAATCCAAATAGGGTGGCATGAAATCTCGAAGCAGCTTGTGACTTGATTCTCTGCACAGTTGCTCCTGAAGATGACACTTGACATTTCTCATAGGGCATGAGACTGGAGAGGATTATACGTGGAAGAAAATCAGAGGGGGGGTGGTTCTGGGTTAGTGTCCATGGCTATAAACATCTGTCCACCACCCCGATTCCACTCCCAGTGCTGAAATCCAAATCAAAAGAAAACCAGCTTAGCTTCGTTCAAGGTTACCTACATCAAATCTGAACTTTAAAGTTTTCTCTAATTTTCAGTACTACATTTGATCCTGATAAAACAATGAACGTTATTTACAATTTTCTTACTAAGTTTTTCAAACATCTCTCATTAATATGTGAAAGTATTTGTTTTTGTGATCAGTTTGTATGGTTCAATTATACTCTAGGTCTGATGGTCTCCAGTATGTATTTTAACCAAATCACCACCAGGTGGCGGCTTTGACTGTACTCGGGCAAAGTCTTACCCAAATGAGAAATAATGCTGCTTTCAGACAATATTGCGGAGTTGTTAAACCTGCTTGTTTTGAAAACACTACTGAGAAATGATTCATACTGACGGTTAAACTCAGGTTCTACAGTGATTGGGGCAACAAGTTCATATGAGAAACGTAGAAAATAAGTGCAGGAGTAGGCCATTCGGTTCTTCAAGCCTGTACCACGATTCAATAAGCTTATAGCAATTATATGCAATTGCAGTATCCCATTTCCACTTTCTCTCCACACCCTTTGATCTCTTTACCCACAAATGTCATGTCAAACTCCCTCTTGAATATATGTAACAACTTGGCCCCAGCACTCTGTGGTTGAGAATTCTATAGATTTGCAACTCTAAGTGAAGGAAGTCTTCCTCATCTCAGTCCCGAATGGCTGATCCCTAATCTTAGACTGTGCCTCCTAGTTCTGGACTTCCCCAACATTAGCGTATCCAATCCCACCAGGATTTTATATATTTCTATGAGATCATTCTTCACTGTTTTCTGTTCAAGCCTCTGCAACTTGAACAGTTGCTAATAATCGTCCTGCTAAAGTTGGTTACTTACTTCATCATCAGCTTGTAGATGTTGTTTGGCAAATTCATACATTTGCAACTGAAAATTGGTCTGGTTGTAGTATCGTAAAGCCTCCTGTAAATCAAACAGTGGAATCAGGCAATTTAATACTCTTATCCAGTGATTAAATAACAGGAGACAGAGCACATAAAATAGTGGAAGGTGGGGACAGACATGGCCCGTAAAAGAGGGAGGTAGTTACCTGGACACTATTTCAGAAGGCAGTCACATCCCTCAGGACAGAATTACCTGATCAGGTCAGTGGTCAAAGACCAGTGGGTGCGACTGCAAGTGGGGCAGGTAAGGGCACCAAAATGTAAAAGAGGAGCTGCATCAGCCTTTACAATTGTCCAACAGATGAGATTCTCAGTTTGTATCAATGAGAGTAGGCCTGCACAGTGATAAGTGAATTGATTGGCCACGCCCTGTGGTATTCAAGTTGGGAGAGTAAACAGGAATGTTGTGTTAGGAGTGGACAGTATAGGCCAAGGAAGGGACAGAGTTCTCTCCAACCAAGAGCAAGAGCACGAGTCCAGAAGGCTGGGATGCTTGCCTGGTATCAGGACACAAGGCATCTACTGTGCGCTGGAAAGAAACTTGTATATAAAAAGGAACAGAGGGGTGGATTCAATTGTTGTGATCCATGTGGGGATTAATGACATTGATAGGATTGAGAAAAATATTCTGCTTAAGGATCATGAGCAGTTTGGGGGCAAACTAAAAAGTAAAGCCTTAAAAGGTAACAATCTCTGGATTAGTACCCAAGTCACAAAAAAAGTGATGCAGGGTAAATAGGATTAGAGAAGCAGATCTATGATTTAAGTCTGGTACTAAAAATACAAATACAAATTTACAAAATGCCAGAAGCTTTACTTTAAAGAGAAATCCTCATTCTTAAGAAAATGTTTTTTGCAGATCAATTGCAAAATGGATTTGGTGCAACTCTGACACATTAAATAGCATACTAGCATTATTCACAGGATAATTGACTAGGGCAATAATTTTCATCTTAAGAGTTTGGTGAGGCATCACATATCACTACATCTTGTTTTGGTCTCTAAAGAGACTAGAATATAATAATAGGAAAGTCTTGTACAGTTTTATCAAGGCATTAAATCAGATCACAACTGGAATACTGTGAACAATTGTTGTGGGCCCCTTGCATAAGAAATGATTGATGGCATTGGAGGCAATCCAGAGGTGGTTTACTAAGCTGATAATAGGTGCATAGGCATGCCTTATGAGAAGTTGAATTGGTTGGGGTTGTACTCATGGCCTCTTATTCTTCTAAACGGCAATCTTAGTCAAACATTCTTTGTGGACCTCTTCCTGGATGGGGTGAAAATCCCCTTGGACAGGAACTAAATGCAATATCAAAAATAGAAATTGCTGGAAAAGCTCAGCAGGTCAGGCATCACCTGTAGAGAGAAATCAAAGTTAACATATCAGGTAGAATGACCATTCCAGTTCCGACGAAGGGTCACTCTACCCGGTATGTTAACTCTGATTTCTCTCCACAGGTGCTACTAGACTTGCTCAGCTTTTCCAGCAATTCCTGCTTTTGCCTCTGATTTACAGCATCTGCAGTTCTTATTTGCTAAATGCAGTATAATGTTAATAACTGACAATATGATCTTCTAGGCTAGTTTCAATCCCTGATGAACGAAGAACAATACAGCACAGGAACATCCCCTGGCCCTCCAAGCCTGCACCAAAACTATTTACCTTTTCATATTAAAACTATCCTCATTCACAGGACCCATATCCCTCTATTCCCTTCCTATTCAGGAATTTGCCCAGGTGCTTCTTGAATGCTGCTGTTGTGTTTGCTTCCACCAACTCCTCGGGCAGCACGTTCCAGGCACTCACCACCCAGTGTGTGAAAAACATGCCTTGCACATCTCTTTTAAACATCCCCCTTGAACCTGTGTCCCCTAATTGACTCTTGCGCCCTGAGAAAAAGCTTCACACGTTCCACTCTATCCATGCCATTTACAATCTTATAGATTTCTACCAGATCGCCCCTCAACCTCCTGCATTTGAGTGAAATCAAACCCAGTAGATCCAACTTTCCTGCATAGATAAAATCCCCCATACCAGGCAACATCCTGGTAAATCTTTTCTGTACCCTCTCCAAAGCATCCACATCCTTCAGATAGTGTGGTGACTAGAATTGTACAGAATATTCTAAGTGTGACCAGCTAAAGTTCTACAAGGCTGCAGCATAACTTGCCTATCCTTATACTCAACGTTCATCCCAATGAAAACAAGCATGCCATAGACCTTTGTTACTACTTTGTCTGCCTGCACTGCCACCTTCAGGGATCTGTGGACCTACACACCCAGGTCTCTGCATATCAATATTCCTAAGGGCTCTGCCATTCACTGTCTAATTTCCACCTGTACTTGACCTTCCAAAATGCAGCACCTCGCATTTGTCCAAATCAAACACCATCTATCATTTTTCTTCCCATGCTCCCAACTGATTTAGATCCTGTTGTATCCTCTGACAATCCTCCTCACTATCTACAACTCTACCAATCCTTCTATTGTCAGCAAACTTACTAATTAGATCAACTACATTTTCCGCCAAATCAATTATGCAGATCACGAACAGCAGCTTCCCAGCATTGATCCCTGACACCATTAGTCACAGCCCTCCATTCCAAAAAGCATCCTTCCACTGCTACCTCTGTCTCCTATGACGAAGGGGGGGTGGGAGAAGAACTTTCAAAATGTTTCACCACAATTAGTCAAAAAAAAATTAAAGAACAAAAGAAAGTGCTGGAGAAACTCAGCAGGTCTGAGAAAAACAGATTTAATGCTTTGAGTCTAGAGACCCTTTGTCCTGGTGAAGGCATCACTGGACTTGAACATTAACTCAATTTTTCTTTCTTATAGGTGTTGCCACTTCTGATGAGTTTCTTCAGTACTTTTTTTTGTTTAGTCACAATCTTTATCTGATTTTAATCTCTCCCAGGAGATTGCTTGGGTTCAAGGTGGGGTTAGGAATGCAAATATTGCAAAGCTCAAGGCATTACAGCTGTTGGAAACAAGCTGAACAGCTCACTGGATCCATTAATGTCGATATTGGGTGCGTGAGGCTGCTCAAGTTTGGGGTGGACAGGGAGCTGTACAGCTACAGTGGAGAATTAGCCAATTAATGATGATCACCTGGATGAACTAGGTTCTTCCTTGTCCAGCGTTTATGAAGGACAAATAACTTCCTGATAATGAAATCAACATAATCTTAGATGATATTCTTTCCAGCTAATCCCTAAACCCTTCCTCCTCTTCTCACATGCTTAAAATTTAGTGCAGGTTATCTGTACATCAGTAACATACTGGTCTCGGCAGGAAATCCTCCTCCGTCAGGTCCCATTTCAGCTTATGGTATTGGTAATACACCAAATTCTGTTTCATCACTGAATCTTCAGGATCAAACAACAAGTACGTTGCTACGCATGGAGCTGCATTCTTCAGATTATTGACTAAAAAAGAGACACAGCATAATTAAAAACAAAGCATTAGGTTTATACAGTCACAGGTTCCAGGTGATACAAAATCCCACCCAGTGTCACATTCAATCATCATTAGTTACAAGCACAATGGTAACATCTCTTCTTTGTAGCTAACACAGATCCTTCAACTAACATTGCCACAATTAGAGCATCATCTTAGTGGGGGGTATGTCCAAGCAAATTAGCTGTTGCAATTAGCCAGAACACCAGCCATATATATTAGAAACAGTTCAAAGAAGGTTCATTGAATTCGTTCCTACGTTCAGGGTTTTATCTTAAGTAACAGGTTACACCTCTAGGCATTGGAGTGTAGAAGGAGGTGGTTATCCTATTAAAGCATACATGATCTTGAGGAAATTGTAAAGGATAGATATCAGGAGGAAGCTCATTTTGTGGGAAAGACTAATTCAAGGATACGTAGTTTAAGCATAAGAGGAGGTCTTTTTAAGGTAAGCAGAAGGAGAAATCTTCTTTCTCAAAGGATTGTTAACATGTGGAATTCTCTTCTCCACAACACAGTGGGGGCTGAATCTTTAAATTTGTGCATGGTTGGGTTAAATAGGCTTCTGAAGGGAGCCAAGGAGCATGAAGTACAGATAGCAGAGTGGAGCTGGCCTACACCTGCTCCTATATTCACATATCCTCACGTTCTGAATTATGTCTCTATTCTTGGAGGTGGAGGTGCTGTTGTTGGAATGGGGTGAACAAAGTTAGAAGTCATATGACACCAGGTTATAGTCAACAGGTTTACTTTTGGACAGCGGCCCTGTTGTCCGGCAGAGAGGGAGGAGAACACAGTCCCAGAGTGATAGGCAGAGGGATCAAGGGTGGAGAGATCAAAAGATCATACAATTGGTGTGAGCGGAGCGCCGGATGACAAATCTCTGCAGGTGATTAAGAGTGTTAGATGGCCAATGTTGTCTATCTCTTAAGCTGCAAGCAAGGATGCCTGAAGGAATGGTATATTGGCAAAACCATGCAGACGCTATGACAATGGAGAAATGGACTCCATGCAACAACCACCAGACAGGGATGTTCCCTCCAAGTCAGGGAGCACTTCAGCAGGCAAGGACATTCAGCTTCCATTCTTCGTATAAATGCCCTCCAAGGCAGACTTTGAATACACAACAACGCAGAAATCGCCAAGCAGAGAAAGATAGCCAAGCAACATAGAACTTTACAGCATAGTACAGGCCCTTCGGCCCTCGATGTTGTGCCGACCTGTCATACCGATCTGAAGCCCAACTAACCTACACTATTCCATGTACGTCCATATGCTTGTCCAATGACGACTTAAATGTACCTAAAGTTGGCGAATCTACTACTGTTGCAGGCAAAGCGTTCCATTCCCTTACTACTCTGAGTAAAGAAACTACCTCTGACATCTGTCCTATATCTTTCACCCCTCAATTTAAAGCTCGCCTTCACCATCCTAGGAAAAAGGCTCTCCCTATCCACCCTATCTAACCCTGATTATTTTATATGTTTCAATTAAGTCACCTCTCAACCTTCTTCTCTCTAACGAAAACAGCCTTAAGTCCCTCAGCCTTTCCTCGTAAGACCTTCCCTCCATACCAGGCAACATCCTAGTAAATCTCCTCTGCACCCTTTCCAAAGCTTCCACATCCTTCTTATAATGCGGTGACCAGAACTGTACGCAATGCTCCAGGTGCAGCCGCACCAGAGTTTTGTACAGCTTCACCTTAACCTCTTGGCTCCGGAACTCGATCCCTCTATTAATAAAAGCTAAAACACTATGCCTTCTTAACAGCCCTGTCAACCTTGGTGGCAACTTTCAAGGATCTGTGTACATGGACACCAAGATCTCTCTGCTCATCTACACTGCTAAGAATCTTAACATTAGCCCACTTCTTTGCCTTCCGGTTACTCCTACCAAAGTGCATCACTTCACACTTGTCTGCATTAAACTCCATTTTCCACCTCTCAGCCCAGCTCTGCAGCTTATCTATGTCTCTCTGCAACCTACAGCATCCTTCGTCACTATCCACAACTCCACCGACCTTAGCGTCATCTGCAAATTTACTAACCCAACCTTCTACGCCCTCATCCAGGTCATTTATAAAAGTGACAAACAGCAGTGGACCCAACACCGACCCTTGCAGTGCACCACTAGTAACTGGTCTCCAGGATGAACATTTCCCATCAACTACCACCCTCTGTCTTCTTTCAGCAAGCCAATTTCCAATCCAAACTGCTATGTCTCCCACAATCCCATTCCTCCGCATTTTGTACAATAGCCTATTGTAGGGAACCTTATCAAATGCCTTGCTGAAATCCATATACACCACATCAACCGGTTTACTCATCTACCTGTTTGGTCACCTTCTCAATGAACTCAATAAGGTTTGTGAGGCACGACCTTCCCTTCACAAAACCGTGCTGACTATCCCTAATCAATTTATTCTTTTCTAGATGATTATAAATCCTATCCCTTATAACCTTTTCCAACACTTTACCAACAACTGAGGTAAGGCTCACTGGTCTATAATTACCAGGGTTGTCTCTACTCCCCTTCTTGAACAGGGGAACCACATTTGCTATCCTCCAGTCATCTGGTACTATTCCTGTAGACAATGATGAGTTAAAGATCAATGCCAAAGGCTCGGCAATCTCCTCCCTGGCTTCCCAGAGGATCCTAGGATAAAGCCCATCCGGCCCAGGGGACTTATCTGTCTTCACCCACTGAAGGATTTCTAATACATCTTCCTCGTGAACCTCAATTCTACCTAGTCTTGTACCCTGTATCTCAGTATTCTCCTTGACAACATTGTCGTTTTCTAGAGTGGATACTGTCAAAAAATATTCATTTAGTGCTTCCCCTATCTCCTCTGACTCCACACATGACTTCCCACTACTATCCTTGATTGGCCCTAATCTTACTTCGTCATTCTTTTATTCTTTAAATACCTATAGAAAGCCTTAGGATCAGCGTAAACCCTATCTGCCAACAACTTCTCAGTCTCCTCCTGGGTCTTCTGAGCTCTCTCTTTAGGTCTTTCCTGGCTACCTTGTAGCCCTCGAGCGCCCTAACTGAGCCTTCACATCTCATCCTAACATAAGTCTTCTTCTTCCTCTTGACCAAAGATTCCACCTCCTTCGTAAACCACGGCTCCCGCGCTCTACAGCTTCCTCCCTGCCTGACAGGTACATACTTATCTAGGACACACAGGAGTTTTTCCTTCAATAAGCTCTACATTTCTAGTGTGCCCATCCCCTGCAGTTTCCTTCCCCATCCTATGCTCCCTAAATCTTGCCTAATCTCATCGTAATTGCCTTTCCCCCAGCTATAACTCTTGCCCAGTGGTATACATCCATCCCTTTCCATCACTAAAGTAAACATAACAGAATTGTGATCGCTATCACTGAAGTGCTCACCTACTTCCAAATCTACAACCTGGCCAGGCTCATTACCCAGTGCCAAGTCTAATGTGGCTTCGTCCCTTGTTGGCCTATCTACATACCGTGTCAGGAAGCCCTCCTGCACACACTGGACAAAAACTGGCCCATCTATAGTACTCGAACTGTAGTGTTCCCAGTCAATAGCTGTGAAGACAGCCTCAACTGTGACACTGGGTTCATGTTGCACAACAGGTTACCTCACGATACTGCTCTGCATCTGTAAAATGTTCCTCACTGTCCTGTTTCGACAGCATCACCTTGATAAATTGTTATGATCTCTCGACCTTAATTAGTTTGTACAGTTTTGAATTTGGCATGTGATTCCAATCATTTCGTTTGTCGCCACCACCACTTTATTTATAACTTTTTGTAATCATCTCTTTGCCACATTTATTCAGATTACAGGTCATTCAGCTGTTGACACTTTATTGACCATCTAACACTCTTGGTCACCTGCAGAGACTTATCATCATCTGATACGACACTCACAACAGTTGTATGATCTTTTGCTCTCTCTGTGCCTAGAATTTTTGGGTCTGCATGCTCTGCTCTCTGTACCTGATGAAAGGACTGTGCTCCAAAAGCTGGTGATCAAATAAACCTGTTAGACTATAACCTGGTGTCATGTGACTTGTCTTTATTTTTGACAGCAGAGAGCTTCTACAGAAGAAACATTTGAATTTCTACAGCAGGGTAAATAAAATGGAACATACCAAATGTGATTTTAAACAACTGAGAACCAAAAACTTTGGATGCAATGACTGAACCATTAATGACTTCCATTTTTCTTGAATTACATTTTAACTTGACGAAATTTTCATATACTCTGTAAATTCGTGTGTTTTGCATGCTTCAATTTGCTGGTGTATTGTGCACATTAGTAGCCGGTGAGATATACTTTAACATGTTGAAAAATAGGTGTTAGTACAATAAAACTAACCCGTTAATTGTTAAAGAAAGCCTGTCTGGCTAATTTCTTTATACAGATCTGAACAGTCAAGAACACAATTCTCGAATACAATCTATTTAAAATTCCCAAAACTCTGTTACAAAAATGAAAGACAACCAGAAACAGAGACAAATTAGTTCACCCCTCCTCACTCGGTGAAGCATTCTCAATGATTTGTAAAGACAGGTGCAACTCAAACTGCTGAGAGTCTTGCATATTGTGGAGATAAGGAGTTTATTTAAAAAA
The DNA here is from genome assembly GCF_030684315.1 of Stegostoma tigrinum. Lineage (NCBI taxonomy): Eukaryota > Metazoa > Chordata > Chondrichthyes > Orectolobiformes > Stegostomatidae > Stegostoma > Stegostoma tigrinum. The sequence continues at coordinate 2,908,616 of NC_081358.1, read as the reverse complement.
TACAATCACAGTAGACCTTCTCTGCATGTTTTTACCAAATATTATTTATAGTAGTTGCCAAGAATCCTGTCCTTTCCTTTCCTGCTTTACAGCAGGATGGATTTGCATAAGAGGAACACTCCCCTAGAAAACACCTCAGCCAATTCCCTCAATAGAGGGAGGGCTCCTTGTTTAGCTGGTACACTCCCACCCTGAACGAAGATTGAGCAGAAAATCTATTCCAATATCAACACTTCATTACAGAACTGACAGAATGTTGCTTTGGCGAAGATGTAACGGTTGAGGGAAAAGTTGCATATTTCTGGAGGTACCCTTGCAGAAGGTGGGATCATTGGAACATATGCAACGGAGATGGAGAATTGTGTAGTTGAGGCAACTGTGGAAGCCAGTGGTTTTATAATACAGACATTTCTGAGGCCATGGTCGACAGGTCTCAGTCTTGTTTGACATGTCTCCTGCACTTCTGTGCTCATCCTTACCTCTTCCCTTTTCAAGGCAACAGACATACCCGCCAATGACGCAGCTGTACTTCATTTAATTTAGTCTACTGTATTCATTGTTTTCAGCATGGTGTCCACTACGTTGGGGAGATGGAACACACTGGGTGACGGCTTTGCGAAACACATTATGTCCACAAAAATGACCTTGAACTTCATCACACCTCTGTTTTCCCAAGCCAACAATTCTGTTGCGGGTCTGCTGCAATGCTCCAGTGAGCCTTAGCACAAGCACGAAGTACAACATCTCACTTTCTGCTTGAGGACCGTGCAGTCTCAATTCAAACTGAATAACTTTAGAGCCTGATTCCATCCCACACCTGGTCTTGTTATGACATGGCTTGTTCTTAGGCACCGTCATGCAATCTCACTCATTCCTAGGCCTACTATCACTTTTTATGACCGGTTTTCAGTACAGATCAGTCATTCTCTCCTACTCTCAGCTCAGATTATCACTTATTCAGTTTTAGTTGCGTCCTGGCCAGTTATCCACAATCTCCTTGTTTACCTTTCACATATGTCTTTCCATATGGGCTCCATCTCCACCTATCCACACATTTCACATTTCTCCCCTTTCCTGACCCCATAAAATATTGAGCATAAATGCCACTCTTTACTAGCTGCCAACAGTTCTGATGAATAATCACCAGACTTGAAATGATAACTCTGTTTTCTTCCCACAAATGATACCAGACCTACTGTTTCTGTTTGTGTTTCGGATCTCCAGCATCTGTAGTTCTTTGTTTTATTGCCACTTATGCAGTTAGTTCACTGATATTTTTGGGAGCTCACCATCTGAAAATTGGCCACCATATTTCATACAATATAAGTGACTTCAAATTTCAAATAGACTTTTCCTGGCTGTGAGCTGTTTGGGAACTTAAAGCTGTCAAAGTGTTATATAAATGGGCCAAGTTCATAAACAGCAATGGGATAATGAGCAGGAAATCCATATAATTATATTGATTGAGAGACATATTACCTAACACACACACACACACGAGGGGATCCAACAGTGATCATGTGATCTTTTCTATACCTCAAACAGCTCAATTAGGGCTTTGATTTAATATCTCATCTGAAAGCCAGATCTTCCGACATTGCAGTACTTCCTCAGTCCTACAGTGAGCCGTCAATTTAGGCTATATGTTTGAAGCACAGCCTTGTCACACAGAGCTAAGCTAGATCTGGAGAGTCGTTCCTTCCTGATGGCGCTACTGAATACAATGATATCAAGTTTTGATGTCAGGTTAGGACACAGCACAGTTTTAGCAGAGACTTACACAGAACATTACAGCACAGTGCAGGCCCTTCAGCCCTTGACACTGTGCCGACCTGAAGCCCATCTAACCTACACTATTCCATGTATGTCCATATGCTTATCCAATGATGACTTAAATGTACCTAAAGTTGGCGAATCTACTACCGTTGCAGGCAAAGCGTTCCAATCCCTTACTAATCTGAGTAAACTGTATACCATACTGCAAGTAACCTGGAACCTTGTACTGTGAATTTCATTTATGATGATAGAAGCAACCAAACATCAGAGATACGCCCAGTCACCTGCGTTACTACACCAGATATGAATCTTAATTTTATGATTCAGTCACAGACCGGTAACTTTTTTCTATTTATAACGAAGTTGAAACTTGAAATCCCAGCTAATTACTACGAGAATAAAAGGCACAAAATGCCACAATTTCCACAGAGATATTTTATTCCAGAAGAGTGGCCAGAACAAACACTAAATGTTATATATCCATGCTTTAACATTCAGAACTAACTTTAGGAGGGGAGGCGATGGCCTAGTGATATTAATTGCTAGATTGTTAATCCAGAAACTCAGCTAATCTTCTGAAGGTGCGGGTTCGAATTCAAAATGAGAAAATTCTGGAATTTAGAATCTACTGATGGCCATTGTCGATTGTCTGAAAAACCCATCTGGTTCACTAGTGTCCTTTAGGGAAGGAAATCTTCCATCCTCACCTGGTCTAGCCTACATGTGACTCCAGACCCACAGCAATGTGGACGATTTTGAATTTCCCTCTGAAATAAGTTGGTATGCCATTCAGTTCAATCACTACAAAGTCTCAAAGAAATGAAACCAGTCGATCAGCTGGCATCGACCTGAGAACTGGAAAGACAACCACAGGAACAGCCCTGTTGATCCTGCAAAGACCTCCTTACTAACATTTGGGAATTAGTGCTAAATAGAGCTCTGTCTCTCAGACGAGAGAAGCAACAGTTTGACATTGCCTGTTAGGTATGATTCATGGAGTATAACTATGCCCTAGACATCACAATCACTATCCCTGGTTATGTCCTGTCCCACAGGCAGCACAGACCCAGCAGAGATGGTGGCACAGCCGAATACAGGGAGTTGCTCTGGGAGTCCTCAACATTGACTCTGGACCTCATGAAGTCTCGCAGCTTCAGGTTAAACATGAGCAAGGAAATCTTGGCTAAATTACCATGAACTATATCCCTCAGCAGCTGAATCAGTACTCCTCCCGGAAGAGCAAAACCTAGTCAAAGCACTGAGGATGGTGAGGGTACAAAACGTGCACTAGATGGGTGATTTCAATGTCCACCACCAAGAATGGCTCGACAGCAGTACTACAGATCAAAAAGGTCGGGTCCAAAAGGAGACAGCTGATAGACTGGGTCTGCGGGAGGTGGTGAGGGAACAAAAACAAAAAAAGGGGAAAGACATGCTTGACCTTATCCTTACCAATCTGCCAGCTGTGGATGCATCTTTCCATCACAGTATTGGTAAGAGCGACCACTGTACTGTCCTTGTGGAGATTACGTCCTGCCTTCACAGGTGAGAGTAGCCTCCAACACAGTGATTGTGCCACACATTGAACAGATCTAACAACTCACTGGGCATCCAAGAGGCGCTGTGGGCTATCGACAGCAGTAGAATTATACTCCAGCACAATCTGTCATCTCATGGCCTGGCATATACCCTAATCAACCATTACCATCAAGGCAGAGGATCAATCCTGGTTCAATGGAGAGTGCAGGAGGGCATGCCAGGAGCAGCATTCCTGAAGATGAGGTGTCAACCTTGATGAAACCACCAAACAGGACACCTTGCATACCAAACAGCGAAAGCAGCAAGTGATAGAGCTAAGCGATCCCACAACCAACGGATCAGATCTAAGCTCTGCAGTCCTGCCACATCCACTCGTGAATTGTGGTGGACAATTAAACAACTCACTGGAGGATGTGGCTCCACAAATGCCCCCATGCTCATTGATGTAAGAGTCCCAGCACATCACTGCAAAAGATAAGGCTGAAGCATTTGCAGTAATCTTCAGCCAGTAGAGTTGAATGGATGATCAATCTCGGCCTCATCCATCGGTCGCCAGAAATTACAGATAATCAGTTTTCAGCTAATTTGATTCACTTCATGAGATATCAAGAAAGTGTTCGAGTCACTGGATATCGCAAAGGTTATAGGCTCTGACGAAATTCCGGCAAAAATCCTGAAGACCTGTACTCTAGAAGTTGCCACTCCCCTGGTGAAGCTATTCCAGTACAGTTAGAACACTGGTATCTACCTGTATCTCAAAAAAATGCCCAGATACGTCTTGTACATAAAAGCCAGGACAAACCAGCCAATTACCACCCCATCAGAAAAGGTGATGGAAGGTGTCATCAATAGCGCTATCAAGCAGCACCTGATCAGCAATAACATGCCCAGTGACGCACAGTCTGGGTTCTGCCAGGGCCATTCAGCTCAACCTCATTACAGCCTTAGTTCAAACATGGACAAAAGAGCCGAATTCCAGACGGGAGGTGAGAGTGACAGCCCTCGGTATCAAGGCTGCGTTTGACCGAGTGTGGCATCAAGGAGCCTTTGCAAAACTGGATATCAGGGGCAAACTCTCCATGGTTGGAGTCACACTCGACATGTAGGAAGATGGTCACGGTTTTTGAAGGTCAGTCAACTTGGCTTCAGGACATCTCTGCAGGAGTTCCTCAGAGGTAGGCCCAATCATCTTCAGCTGCTTCATCAATGACCTTCGCCACCTCACAACATCAGAAGTGGGGATATTTGCTGATAATTGCACAATGTTCAGCATCATTCGCGACTCCTCAGATACTGAAACAGTCCGTGTTCAAATGCAACAAGTACTGAACAATATGTAGGCTTCGGCTGTCAAGTGGTAAGTAACATTCAAGCCACACAAATACCAGACTATGGCCATCACTAATAAGAGGCAATCCTCTCCCCATCCCCCCTTTTCTGATGAAGGGTCTAGGCCCAAAACATCAGCTTTTGTGCTCCGAAGACGCTGCTTGGTCTGCTGTGTTCATCCAGCTCCATACTTTGTTATCTCAGATTCTCTAGCTTCTGCAGTTCCCATTATCCCTGATCACAAATTTAACCTCACTGCAAAGCCTCTTCCAGGGATGCCTAGCGTGAAGAAGTTACCCTCCTGACAAACCTCAGGGGATCTCCCTATTTATTTCAGAACCCTCTCCCCAACCCCCTTTTCTGATGAAGAGTCTAGGCCCGAAACATCAGCTGCTTGGCCTGCTGTGTTCATCCAGCTCCACACTGTTATCTTAAGAGACAATCTTACCACTGCCCTTTGACATTCAATCACATTACCATCACTGAATTCCCCACTATCAACATTCTCAGGGATATCATTGACCAGAAGCTCAACCAGACTCACCACGTTAGCACAGTGGCTAAAGAGCAGGTCAGAGGCTAGGAATACCACGGCAGGTAACTCACCTCCTGACTCCCCAAAGCCTGTCCACCATCTACAAGGCACAAGTCAGCATGATGGAAGACTTCCCATTTGCCTGGATGAGCACGGTTCCATCAATACTCAAGAAGCTTGACACCATCCAGGGCAAAGCAGCCCGCTTGATTGGCACTACATCCACTCCATCTACCAACGATGCTCAGTAGCAGCAGCGGGTACTATTTACAAGGTGCATTGTGGAAATTCACATAAGATCCTCAGACAGCACCTTCCAAACCTTCGGCCACTTCCAACTAGAAGGTCAAGGGCAGCAGATACATGGGAACACCACCACCTTCACCTTCCCCTCCAGGCCATTTACCATCCCAACTTGGAAATATACCAAAATCCTGAAACGCCCTCCCTAACGGCATTGTGGGTCAATCCACAGAACATGAGCATCAGTGGTTCAAGAAGACAACTCACCAGCATGTTCTCAAGGGCAGCTACGGACAGGCAATAAATGCTAGCCAGGCAGCAATGCCCATTTCCCACAATGGAATTTTAGAAAACAAAAAAAGGTAAGTAGACATGAAACAGCAGGCAAAAATGGTTGACTTCAGCACAAATTGCATATTGATGGCAGGCAAAACCAAGACTGATCCCACAAATTTCTAAGCCATCTACTCAGACATCAGTGATCACAGTCACAAAAATATTTTAAACTCAGTCTTACCCATAAGGAATTTCAGCTCCTTTCCTTTGACGATATAGCTTCGGTTTTGCCTCCACAGCAACTCAGCTTGGAAAACACCTTGCTTCTACTGTCTGAGATGAGCAGACAGACAATTGGACACCAGCTCCAACAACTGCCTACTTCCTAGCCATTCAATCTCCTGAGGCTGTGTCCCATTGGGTTTGCATGCCTGGAAGCCAGCATCTAATCAAGGTATGATTTCTGCTGGTCCACCTGAATGGAGGCTAGAAACAATTTTTATGCCAAAAGCCTGGTCATACGGCCGGGTTTCCACCAATTCAGATATTTCAAGACACTTTTGTGCATGCAATGGAATCTCAGGCATGTCAAAGTTGCAGTCCTTTACCTCCACCATTGTTATTTCCTTATCATTTCCGCAAACTTTACATTTGCTAATGATTCTATTTGAAGATTTTAAACCATATCTATTGCACAACCTAAATTTGCCAATTGCAAAGTACTCACGTTTGTAATAAGCGAACTGCAAATAGTGGTACATAGTAGCAAAAAATTTCTCCACAAGAAAGCCTCCAATGACTGGGGTTAGGTCATGCTCACACTTCACTTTGCACTGTAGTACTTCAGCATAATGTTCTGAAAATTAAAGAACGCTGTTGGTAACTTAAGTCAGTGTTCAAACAGTTCAAAATAGCAACAGAAACACCGCAGAATAAAACAAAGTTAACATCATTATTAAACTGGCTTTAAAATAAATTTTGTTAATGAGTAAAATCACATTTCTATTAACAAACATTAGTACCAGTAACAATTGAGAGATGGAGGAGGGAGAGGGAGAGGGAGAGAGCACGAAAGAAAGGCGGAGGAGAAAGGCGGAGGAGAAAGGCGAGTGACGTTTCAAAAGAGAACATTGACGATGAAAGCAAACTGGGAGGGAAAAGGATGGGGAAACAAAGGGAAGCAGCAATATTTTTTAACACAACTTCAACTAAAAAGCATAGTTCGCATCTGGAATACCTGCACTGACCTGCTATTGAGGGGTAGAAATCTTTAAACTCCTTCACCTCTCTCGGACCCTCGCAGGCAGCAATACATTCATCATATGCCTTGAGGTATTCTGGGATGGCCAGTTCCATGTTTGTGATAGATGGCAGGTAATTCTCACCATTGTAAGCTTTCACCGCTTGGATGAACAGATTCTAAAATCCAATAATATTCAGGTTACAAGCAACTGAGGGATGTTGGAATGGTGTTGTGTCCTATATCTTATGCTGCAGGTCTACTCAACAATACCAACTCTAAATGCTGGGATAAAAACCGAGCATGTTATGGCTTGTAGTAGAATGCAAGGATGCAACACTCAGCAAATTACGACTACCAGCAAAATATACTATGCCTCCTAGCATGAGATCCTGGCTGTCACTTTGAGGGTGGTAACAAAGGAACACTAAATCACTCTAAACCAAACTTTAAATAGACATAAGAAAGGGAGGATCCAAGTATCATTTAACCTTTGAACTTCTAAATATTAAATTAGAACACAGAACAGTAGAACATAGAACAGTAGAGCACAGAACAGGCCCTTCAGCCCACGATGTTGTGCCGACCATTGATCCTCATGTATGCACCCTCAAATTTCTATGACCATATGCATGTCCAGCAGTCTCTTAAATGTCCCCAGTGACCTTACTTCCACAAATTCCATAAATTAAGTATACTATTCAAAGTAAGTCAATAATAGAGGACAAGAATGAAAATATTTTCTTTAGCAGTATGCTTGCTCAGACAGGAGCATGGATGTCAACAAGTTGGATTGTGGTGATTAAAAACAATAATTGAGAATCCTTCTGGTAATTCCCAATTAACTAAACACACCTTTATCTCCAGCTCCAATTGAAAGGTCATTTCCTATCCAAGTGCTGCTGATGCTCAGTTGTAAATTCAGATTGTTAGATTTTTAGACACTAAGGGAAAAATGGATACAACAAATATTACAAGCAACTGAATTTGAATCACCAGATTGTATTGAATGGAGGAGTAGGCACAAAGGGCTTTTTGGTCTCCTGCTCCTTATGTCCCACTCACAGTTACTAATTTCTTCTACCCATCCAGTACTAGTTACTGCTTGAGATTAACCTAAATTAATCTTACCTCATATCCTCATTACTGTCAAGATCATCTATTTCTACTTCCATAAATTGCTCGTCACCCCTCTGCCTTCGGGGAATTCAATCTAGAACCTAAATCATTTCATTGTTGGCTCAAGACTTGGCTTTTTCAAAAATGTAATCTTCCATCCTGCGTTATAGTAAGCTCTTCCAAAATGTTGCCGCTAGTATCTTGAGTTCAAGTCCCATTTACTGAATCCCTAAGTGTAGAAGCAAGCCATTCGGCCCATCGAGTCTACACTGACTCTCCAAAGAGCTTCCCACCCAGGCCCACTCCCTTACCATATCCCTATCACCCTGCATTTCCCATGGCTAATCCACATAACCTGCACATTTCCTGGAAGAATAGGTCCCTATTCCAAGTTTCACTAAGTATCTGTATAGGGTTTGTAGTGGGCTCAAATGCCGATGTCCTTCTGTCAGTGTGTGGGTTTCTGTAGGAGCACATTTTTACTGATGGGCTACGGGTGAAAAAACTTCTATTCTAAATTTTTTTATTGCCTTATCTACTTACCAAACCTACTTACTTTACATATCTGTACACCAATCTCTCTCAGCTATTTTTACCGGAATCTAAAATAACTTAAGAACATTAACAAAACCAGAAGAAATGTTACAAGTGCAAAAACAAGAACCAATGAATCTTTAGTCTATTTACAGTCACTGTGGCAACAGCTTATCATGTCTGCTAGTTCAAATTACACCCCTATTCAATTATTACTTTCCCTATGAAATCTACGACAACAAGAACCAAATATAACCCAATCCGGTCTACTTTAAAATTACTGCCACCGAATCAATCTACTTGCCTCATAATTTTTCACCTCCAGATCATTCATGAAGTCATCTGAGTCTGGCAAAGACTTGTAGTAATCCATGTTCTGCTGCATCATCGCATCATCGGGGTGCTTCTGAAGGAAGGTATGAGCTGCCGATATGGCTTTAGGAACATTCTGTACCTAAATATGAAATTTGAAAGAACAGAAATTTGTCGAGAGTAGAATGTATCACTGGGCACAAATTATCACGATCACAGGTGAGAAAATATACATTTAGATTCATGCAAAGTTTTTAGACAGAAACAAATTCAAATTTGCATGTCAGAAATAAGCCCAGAAAATGTTGGAAACACAATAGTTCTGACAGTATCTGAAGAGAAACAAAGTTAAAATTTCAGGCTCCAAATCGGCAAGTTAACTCGGGATACACTTGACACATTCTAAATCAAGTGACCAAAGCAGGTGATGATGTGCATGGCTGGAATGAGACTGTAGCTGCAGAGTTAGCTGAACAGTCATCCTTTGGGATATAACGTGGCTCTGCAGAGATGGAGCTATCCCAGAAAACAGCAAGAAATCCGAAGGCCTCCCCCTAATATAAATCATCTTGCAATATTCTCAGCAATTGTTTTCGTATTTTGCTTAATCACCTTTGCAAAGTCAGCAGGAACAAGCTCCTTAGAAAACTAATAAGGTGGATTGTACAGAATCCATTATGGGAATAGGTTTGAAGATTGCAATGAGCTTTCATATCCCATGCTCTGAAAGTTCAATTTTACTTTTGATTTCATTTCCTATATGCCTATCTTTGATGCAGGTCTATCAACTCCTATGTTTTTAACCAAGCAATCAATTTTTTGTATCAGTGATAATGGGAACTGCAGGTGCTGGAGAATCCAAGATAACAAAATGTGAAGCTGGATGGACACAGCAGGCCAAGCAGCATCTCAGGAGCACAAAAGCTGACGTTTCGGGCCTAGCTTCACACTTTGTTATCTTATAATCAATTTTTTGTGTAAGTTTGGTCAGTGAGCTTGGCAGGCTGTTCAAAGTGATGACCATCACAAACAAACCAATCTGAATCTGACAATGCACACACATTGCAATGCCAAAAACAAGAGTAGCTGAGCACAATACAGAGTCTGCCTTCCACATTAAGTTGAAGCACATTATTTCAGTCCACGTTTTACCATGGGAAAGTTACAAAGAACAGTAATTTAAGCTTCAAGTGAAGTAGATGAAAGATCAAAAGATAAATGGGTGGTGAACTTGTCTGAAGTGCAGAGCTTAAAATAACCTTACAACATTTTAAATTGATATCTTGCAGACTTCTTGGCATAATATGATGTACAAATTTGATAGCTGCAATAGTTTCTGCAAGTTCAGCCCTTCCCTTTCAGAGTAATATTAGATAGCTGCCTAAAATAAAGATGGAAAGCAGCAATATTTACTAAAAGTACTCTCCTACTTCAGTTTTATTTGTCACAGGGATAATTATCTTTACCAGACAGACAACATTATACAAGCCTCCTGTCCATTAAAATGTAGAATTAGTCATAACTCAAACCACTAAATCAAGAGTCACAATTGAAGCAATGTCATCTGTTCTATTCTAAATAAAAAGCTCATCATATAAAAGTACATAAAAAAATGGTATTGAGACTGGAGAAAAGTAGTGAACTAGAATGGAATGAATCTACTAAATTATTTGAAAGTGAGGACATAAATCTTGAAGTTAACACTTAGGTCCAGGAATCAGTCCAGCTCAAGTAGGATGATAGCGATTGATATTGGAGGATGAGTCTATAAGATACACTAATTGTAATAACACACCATCTCTTCCCTTGTGTGTGTTATTAACAGACTATTGATCCAGAGACCCAGGTAATGTGCTGGTATCAAATCCTGCCTCAGTAGATGTTAAATTAAAAACAAAATCTGCAACTAAGAGACTAATGATGACCATGAAACCATTGTTGATTGCCAGGAATATGGATCACTAAAGTCCAGTAGGGAATGAAACTGTCATTTTTACCTAATCTGTCCTACATGTGACTCCATGACCACAGTAATGTAGTTGATTCATAACTAGCATCTGGGCAATTAGGAATGGGCAATAAATGCTGGCCTAGCCTGTGACAACCACATCCCACAAATGAATAAAAAATATTTGCATAATTTGAATCAGGATTAAGCAAATATGAATGCCATTTCTGGTTTGTTTATTCCTACAGCTTGTAGGTTTTTCTGACAGCTAGAAATACTGAAGTGATCAATAGTTGTTTCTTCCTATGATGCTCCAGGGTTTGGCTCTCTGATTATCCATTTTAACCGGCACTGTGGTGTAGTTTTTTTTTTAAAAAACGGAAACTACGGTGCACTTCACGGGAAAAGAAAATAGCCAAGGATGTTTTGTACTAAGTCGAGGAAGATTGAAGCCAGGGTGCAAACAAGTTAGTGCTGGTTGCCTTGTAGGAAAAGCATCTCTAATAGGGTTCTTGTTCAATATAAGATTTGTCATGCACAATCACTTATCAATAATGGAAGAATCAGGCAACTAAAAATCTCAAGCATCTCTGTTTAAGGTGGAGATCAATGTTGGATTGGGAAGGAATTGAAATAAGGTTAAAGCTCTAGCTGGGGGAAAAGAAGCAGGGAACTGTACAGAATGATACAATCCTTACAAAATGGAAGCAGGTCGTTCAGCCCACAGCATTCACATTGACCCTTTGAACAGTATTCCACCCCGATCCAGGCCCTCTACCCCATCCCTGTAACTCTGCATTCTCCCATGGCTAAACTACCTAACCTGCATACCCCTGGACAATTTAGTTTGGCCAATCCACCTAATCTGCACATCTCTGCCTGTGGGAGGAAACTGAAGCACCAGAACGAAACCATGTACACGTGGGGAGAATGTCTGTGTGGAGAGGCTGGGATTAGAAGAAAAGTACAGCACAGTACAGGCCCTTCGGCCCACGATGTTGTGCCATGGAATAATCCTAATCCAAAAATAAAATAAACTAACCTACATTCCCCTCAATTCACTGCTGTCCACGTGGATGTCCAGCAGTCGCTTAAATGATTGAACCTGGTGTCTGGCACAGTGAGACAGCAAAGCTAACTACTGAGCCACCATACCACCCATATAGTTTTTATTGTTTAAAGATATTCCATGTATGGGTCAAGTTACATATTACTAAAAGAAACCTTGCAAACTTTAATGTGGTGTCAGGGATTAAATATGTCACAAACTGAACATTCTGGGTTAATCAATCTACATACAATACAGGCTGTGAAAACAAGAATGCTGGAGAAATCTAATATTCTCACCGTTGAAGCTCTGGTGCATTGTTTAAGCCTTCTAGAAAATTGTAGATGTAAATTCAATGCGGCTCACTAATACAAAACAGAGTTGGTAAGCATTTTCAGAATGTCAACCTCCAACTAGTGGTGTGTTACAGGGATTAGAATTGGATCTACAATTACTTACGACGTACATCATTAACTCAGATGAGGAATGTGACTGTATGATTGCCAAATTTGTAGATGGCACAAATAGATAGGAAGGTAAGTGATGAAGATGATGCAAAGAGTCGGCACAGAGGTAGTTTAAGCGAACGGGCAAAAACCTGATAGATTAAATACTATGTGGGGTAATGTGAAGTTACTCACTTGGCAGAAGAATACAAACAGCTGAATATTACTTAAATGCAGAAAGACTGCATAACAGTTAAATAAGAGGGGTTGGGAGTTCTCATCCATGAATCACAAAATGTTAACATTACTTGCTGAAATTCAATCATGAAAGCAAGTTGGTTAGAGAAAAAAAAACTGCAGATGCTGGAATCCAAGACTGACCAAACAGGAGGCTGGAAGAACACAGCAGGCCAAGCAGCATCTGGAAGAAAGGTGCTGTCAACGTTTCAGGTATTACCCTTCTTCAGGACCAGAAAAGGGCAACACCTGAAACGTTCACTGCTCCTTTCCTCCAGATGCTGCCTGGCCTGCTGCATTCTTCCAGCCTCCAGTTTGTCTCCAAAGCAAATTGAATGTTGGCTTTCAGTTCAAAGGTAATGGACTGTAAAAGCTGGGACGTTTAGCTAAAACTACAAAGCATTAGTCAGACCACAGCTGGAATGAGAACAGTTCTAGGCCCATTATCAAAGGAAAGATGTACTGGTGTTGGGAGCTGTCCAGGGAAAGTTAACATTGATTAGCAAATTCAACACCACAGGTTGCAACCTTATCATGTAGCCTAATGTGTGGTACTTTATCAAGTACATTCTGAAAATCCAAATACGCTTCCCCTTTACCTATCCTTCACTGAGAAAGTACCAGATATGGAAGGATTGTTTTACGAGAAGAGGCCAAGTAGGTTAGGCCTGTAATCCTGGAGAGGTGACCTTGTTGAAACAAATAAAGGTTCTTAAGTGTCTTAACAGGGTAGATGCAGAAAGGTTGTTTTCCACTTTTGGGAGAGTCTAGGATCACAGGGATAACCTCAGAATGCAGGGCACCATTTTGAGAGAGATGAGGAATTTCTTCTCTCAGAGGACAGCGAATCTGTGGAATTCTTTACTGCAAAGGAGTTTGGGTCATTATATGCATTCAAGGTTGAGATGGAAACATTTTTAATCAGTCAGGGAATTAAGGGTTATGCTCCTATATCTCATGGTCTTATGTTGGGAAAATGGCAGTGAGGCAGAGTTGAGAATTATTGAATCAGCTATGATGGCAATGAATGTTGGAGCAAACTCAATGAGCTGAATGGCCTATTTCTGTTCTTATACCCAATTCAATCCAAAGTCATCAGGCATCAACATTGGACTCTTTCTAAGTGAAAATAAAAATGACATTTGAGGTGCGTACACATAGGGTAGGCAATGGCATAGTGGTATTATTGCACAACTATTAATCCAGAAACCCAGCTGATGTTCTAGGGACCCAGTTCGAATCCCACCATGGCAGATGATGGAATTTGAATTTTAAAAATATAGTCTAGAATTAAGAAAGCCTACTATGACCATGAATCCTTCGTCGATCGTTGGAAAAACCCATCCTTCAGGGGAGGAAACCTGCCACCCTCACCTGGTCTGGCCTACATGTGACTTCAGACCCACAGCAATGTGGTTAACTCTCAGTCGCCCTCTGAAATAGCCTGCTAAGCCACTCAGTTGTGCAATCACTACAAAGTTTCAAAGTAAGCTGGTGGAATCAGAGACAAAAGTGTTGTTGGATGTACAGGGGCAGAAAAAGTCGAGAACAATACCAACAATTTAGATGAGAATTTAGGAGGCATGGCTATTATATTTGTTGATGACACTAAAACTGGTAGTATTGTGGACAGTGAATAAGGTTATCTAGGATTACAAAGGCTTCTTGGTCAATTGGGTCAACAGGCTAGGAGTGGCAGATTGAGTTTAATGTGGATAAATGCGAGGCATTGCATTTTGATAAAACGAACAAATGACTGATACAGGTAATGGTAGTAATGGATAACGTGAAGCAGAGACCTAGGGGTTCAGGTATCTAGTTTTTTGAAAGTTGCACCACAAGTCGACAGGGTGGTTAAGAAGGTGTTTAGCACACTTAACTCTATTGCTAAGGCCACTGGGTTGGGACATCATGTTGAGGTTGTACAGAATCGTAGTATAGTTAGTTACAGTGCAGAAGCAGGCCATTCAGTCCAATGAGCCCACACCCACCATCACCACCGCCTGCCCAACTCCATCCCTGTGACCCTGCACTTCTGATAGCAAACCTATCTAGCCTGAACATCCCTGAACATGACGGGCAATTTAGCATGGCCAATCCACCTAAATGACATATCTTTGGACTGTGGGAGGGAGCCCACGTGTCACAGGGCAAATGTGCAAACTCCACACAGACAGTTGCCAGAGAGTGGAATTGAACTCAGGTGTCGGGTGCTGTGAGGCAGCAGTGCGAACTATTGAGTCACCATGCCACCCCAGTACCAAAAGGACATTGTTGAGGCTGCTTTTGGAGAATGGTGTATAGTTTAGTCGCCCTGCTTTAAGAAGGATATTGTTAAATTGGCAAGGGTTCAGAAAAGATTTACAAAAATGTTGCCGGGAATGGAGAATCTCAGTTATAAGGAGAGGCTGGGATTCTTTTTCCACTGGAGTGTAAGAGATTGAGGGTTTACAAAACTCTGAGGGACATCGACAAGGTGAATAGCAAATATCTTCTCCCTAGGGTAGGTGAGTTCAAAACTAGAGGGCATATTTTTAAGGTGAGAACAGAAAGATTTAAAAGGACTTAAGGGGCAACTTTTTCCACATAGAGGGTGGTTCGTATGTGGAAAGAACTGCCAAAAAAAGTGGTAGATGCGGGTAGTAACAACAATTGGACAGAAACATGAACAGTATGATATGGGCCAAACGTAGGTAAGGGGGACTAGAAGAAACAATATGAATCAGCACATTTTAAAATCATAGTACAGGGGCTTCCTCATTGTGCAGGAACAACAGAAAGAATAAACTGAAAATTATGTATGATTTACAAGATAAAATAATTGGCAATTGTTCTACACAGGTTTTCCATCTATTAAGACGATAGGTTAGTACCACGGTGATCAACTTTGTTAAACTTCACCTTGTTTGGTGGTCTCTGCCAAATTTGCTGGCCTTTGTTTTCTCTGGACCCTTTACTTGGCCATTTTAGTTTCCTGGAAGAGGCGAGCAGAACAACCCTCTTCCAAACTGTCAGCCTTCATGGTCCTATGTGTTAGTGACTACTTCCAGCTGTCAGTGCTGGCAACGGCCAACTTCACATTTCGTTGCAAGTGAACCTGTAACTAGGAATGGCACCCAGTGGCCAATTCACAGAAGTCTTCGGGTGTACAGTTGTTAGCCATTTGACTAACATGGTCAAATCAGCATCAAAATTCTTAGCTCAGCAATAAATATGTAACGATCAAGTTAACACATTCCAGGAATTCAGTTGGTGGCATTATCCTGCCAAGAAATGCTGAGGATAAACGTGAAATAGCAAAGCTTATACTGTTCAATATTTTTTCTTACATAGCCTACGTTATCTAGGTTTTATAATTGGAGAATAGTGCTCCTGTGAATACAGGCTACACTTGCCCCCATACCTCCTCCCTCACCCCTATCCCAGACCCCAAGAAGACTTTCCACATCAAGCATATGTTCACCTGCACATCTGCTAATTTGGTATACTGCATCCGCTATACCCAGTGTGGCCTCCTGTACATTAGGGAAAACCAAGCGGAGGCTTGGGGACCGTTTTGCAGAACACATCCACTCAGTTCGCACTAAACAACTGCACCTCCCAGTCCTGAGCCATTTCAACTCTCTCTCCCATTCCTTAGACGACATGTCCATCCTGGGCCTCCTGCAGCGTCACAACGATGCCACCCGAGGGTTGCAGGGACAGCAACTCATTTTCTGCCTGGGAACCCTGCAGCCCAATGGTATCAATGTGGATTTCACAAGCTTCAAAAATTTCCCCTCCCCCCACTGCATCCCAAAACCAGTCCAGCTCATCCACACCGCCCTAATCTGTTCTTCCTCTCACTTATCCCCTCCTCCCACCTCAAGCTGCACCCCCATTTCCTTCCGACTAACCTCATCCCGCCCCCTTGACCTGTCTGTCCTCCCAGAACTGACCTATCCCCTCCCTACCTACACTCACCTCTACTGGCTCCATCCCTGCCTCTAACTTTTCTGTCTCCTCTCCACCTAGCTTCTCCTTTATCCATCTTCGATCCGCCTCCCCCCTCTCCCTATTTATTTCAGAACCCTCTCCCCAACACCTTCCCCCTTTTCTGATGAAGGGTCTAGGCCTGAAACGTCAGCTTTTGTGCTCCCAAGATGCTGCTTGGCCTGCTGTGTTCATCCAGCTCCACACTTTGTTATCTTGGATTCTCCAGCATCTGCAGTTCCCACTATCTCTGATGCAAACCTACATAGTCTACATTCACAGGGTTGGAGGGGAGTGTGGAGCGGACAAGGGAGTCACGGAGACAGTGGTCCCTCTGGAAAGCAGACAAGGGTGGGGAGGGAAAAATGTCTTTGGTCGTGGGGTCGGATTGCAGATGGCAGAAGTGTTGGAGGATGATGTGCTGGATCCAGAGGTTGGTGGGGTTGTGCATGAGGATGAGGGGGATTCTTTTTCGGTGGTTATTGCAGGGTCGGGGTGTGAGGGATGAGTTGTGGGAAATGCAGGAGACACAGTCGAGGGTGTTCTCGACCACTGTCGGAGGGGTGGAGCAGTCCTTGAAAAATAAGGACATCGGAGATGTACGGGATTGGAATGCCTCATCCTGGGAGCAGATGTGGCGGAGTCAAAGGAATTGGGAATAAGGGATAGCATTTTTGCAGGAAGGTGGGTGGGAGATGTATTCCAGGTAGCTGTGGGAGTCAGTGGGCTTAAAATAGATATCAGTTTCTAGGTGGTTGCCTGAGATGGAAACAGAGGTGTCCGGGAAGTTGAAGGAGGTGTTAGAGATAGTCAGGTGAACTTCAGGTTGGGGTGGAAGGTGTTGATGAAGTGGATGAACTGTGGGAGCACGAGGCAGCGCCGATACAGTCATCAATGTAACGGAGGATGAAATGGGGTTTAGGGCCAGTGTAGTGC
This sequence comes from Stegostoma tigrinum, assembly GCF_030684315.1. Classification (NCBI taxonomy): domain Eukaryota; kingdom Metazoa; phylum Chordata; class Chondrichthyes; order Orectolobiformes; family Stegostomatidae; genus Stegostoma; species Stegostoma tigrinum. Next base: position 2,891,126 of record NC_081358.1, on the reverse strand, counting down.
GGAAGAGGGATTGTTCCATGTAACCTACAAAGAGGCAGGCATAGCTTGGGCCCATGCAGGTACCCATGGCCATCCCTATGTCTGTAGGAAGTGGGAGGAATCAAAAGAGAAGTTGTTGAGGGTGAGGATGAGTTCGGCTAGGCGAATGAGGGTGTCGGTGGAGGGGGAGTGGTTGGGCCTGTGGGACACGAAGAAGGCCTTCAGGCCATCTGCATGGGAAATGCAGGTGTATAGGGACTGGGCATCCATAGTAAAAATGAGGTGTTGAGGACTGGGGAAATTGGAAGTTCTGGAGGAGGTGGAAGGCGTGGGTGGTGTCACAGACGTAGGTAGGGAGTTCCTGGGCCAAGGGGCAGAAAATGGAGTCCAGGTGGGTGGAGAGGAGTTTGGTGTGGCAGGAACAGGTGGAGACAATGGGGTGACCAGAGCAGGCGGGTTTGTGGATTTTGGGAAGGAGATAGAAGTGGGCGGTGTGGGGGAACAATGAGGTTGGAGGCTGTGGGTGGGAAGTCACCTGAGGTGATGAGGTTGTGGATGGTTTGGGAGATGATGGTTTGGTGCTCGGCGATGGGGTCATGATCCAGGGGGTGGTAGGAGGTGGTGTTGGAGAGTTGGCATCTGACCTCAGCGATGTTAAGGTCAGTGCGCCATACTACAACTGCGCCTCCCTCGTCCGCGGGTTTTATGGTGAGGTTGGGATTGGGGCAGACGGAGCGGAGGCTGCACGTTCTGCAGGGGAAGAGGCTGGAGTGGGTGAGAGGGTGGAGAGGTTGAGGTGATTGATGTCTTGATGGCAGTTGGAGATGAAGAGGTTGAGGGAGGGTAGGAGGCCTTGGGGCGAACAGCTTGCTTTGGAGGTGGGAGGGTTAGGCTCAAGGTTAAAGGGAGTTGGTGGAAGGGGGTTTCTCAAATTGGAGACCTGAGACCAGTGGTGTTCCACAGGGATCTGTGCTGGGACCACTGTTGTTTGTGATACATGTAAATGATTTGGAGGAAGGTATAGATGGTCTGATTAGCAAGTTTGCAGATGACCTGAAGATTGGTGGAGTAGCAGATAGTGAAGGGGACTGTCAGATATTACAGTAGAATATAGATAGATTGGAGAATTGGGCAGATAAATAGCAGATGGTGTTCCTTCCGGGCAAATGCGAGGTGACGCATTTTGGAAGATCCAATTCAAGAGCAAACTACAGAGTAAATGGAAAAGTCCTGGGGAAAATTAATGAACAGAGAGATCTGGGAGTTCAGGTCTATTGTTCCCTGAAGGTGGAAACACAGTTCAATAGAGTGGTCAAGAAGGCATATGGCATGCTTTCCTTCATTGGACGGGGTATTGAGTACAAGAGCTGGCAGGTCATGTTGCAGTTGTGTAAGACTTTCGTCCGGCTACATTTAGAGTACTGTGTACAGTTCTGGTCGCCACATTACCAAAAGGATGTAGATGCTTTGGAGAGGGTGCAGAGGAGGTTCACCAGAATGTTGCCTAGTATGGAGGGCGCTAACTATGAAGAAAGGTTGAGTAGATTAGGATTATTTTCATTAGAAGCACGGAGACTGAGGGGGAACCTGATTGAAGTCTACAAAATCATGAAGGGTATAGACAGGGTGGATAGCAAGAAGCTTTTTCCCCCCAGAGTGAGGGACTCAATGACTAGAGGGTCATGAGTTCAAAGTGAGAGGAGGAAAGTTTATGGGAGATATGAGTGGAGAGTTCTTTACGCAGAGGGTGGTGGGTGCCTGGAACACATTGCCAGCAGAGGTGGTAGACGCAGACACGAAAGTGTCTTTTAAGATATATCTGGACAGGTACATAGATGGGCAGGGAGCAAAGGAATACTGACGCTTAGAAAATAGATGACTGGTTTAGACAGAGGATCTCGATTGGCACAGGCTTGGAGGGCCGAAGGGCCTGTTCCTGTGCTGTAATTTTCTTTGTTTTTTGTTAAAGTCGTAAGCGCGGAGGCAGAAGCGGCAGAAAAACTGCTCAATGTCCAAACGTGACTGGTATTCGTTGATGTTTCGGTGGAGGGGGAAAAGGTGAGCCCCTTACTGAGGACTGACCGTTCATCCTCAGTCAGTGGCAGGTCTGGGGGGGATCGTGAAGATTCGGCAGGGCTCAGTGTTGCTGTCTCCTCTGCAGCTGCTGGTTGCGGAGGCTGTGGGTGGGGCGATGTTGACGTCGGCAGTGGGCGGAGTTGCGTCGGCAGTGGACAGAGTTGTGTCCGTGATGGGCGAAGTGGCATCAGCGGTGGGCGGACCGAGGTAGGCAGCGGCAGTAACGGTGTTGGATTCGGAAGTGGAGGCGGTGGCTTCAGCAGCGATGGCGTTCGCTATCCCGGAAGTGGTGTAGCCGGCGGTGGCGGATGAGATGTCATCTGTGGGTTCTCAGACAGTGGCTTCATGGCCAGTGGCGGCAGGTACATTGTGGGAAAGTTCCTGGGTACGGCTGGGGATTTGGGAGGTGGAGGAATCCCGTTTTAGGTGGCAGGGACCAGTGGGTTTACTGTACTTACGGTTTTTAGTGTCCAATAAAGTGAGTAGAATTGGGAGATCAAGTTTTGGATCCTATGAAGAATAAAAAAAAGGACAGGTCCTTTGCAGGTCTAGGAAAGGCAGGCTCTGAGCTGGGGTAGGCTGGATTGCAGTGCCTGGGAGATGCCGGCACATTGCTGCGAGTGTGTGTTTCAGGAGTCGCAGGGAGAAATGCTTCTGAAGGGTCTCAATGTTCTGGGTGTAGATATTGTCATGGTTGGGGCTAAATTGGGAAGGCTTGAATGTGGACAGTAGTCCATTGGGGATAATGCTCGGTATTGTCAGTAAGCCAGTTATTGTTCCATACACTAACCATCTTGGGCATAACAGTTACAGGTTTTGGATGCACATGTTGATTTCAGTATTAAGTTGCAGATTGTTAGCGATTGTAGAGTCTAGATACGCAAAGCTGTCAATCTCCAGCATCCACATTTTCAGTATTGATATATAGGGCACATTAACAAATGCAATAAACCATTGGAGAGATGGGTGCAAACAATCGTGAGTTAGAATATAGAAAGGACACTGTAATTCAGAAAGTTCTACGCACCATATGAAAGACCTGGATATTGAACTCAGGGTGGAATAGTTTAGTAATCTATCAAAAGGTAAATCTGAGAGTTGATGCCAAATCACCCAAACTCATTAAGCAGAGGAAATAAGTACTCCAGCAGTATATACACAAATTTTTGCATCTCTAGTGCAGTCCTAGGTTATTCGTGACAGAAAGATTGTGACGCTATGCAACATCAAGCACAACTGCAGCAATTGCAACATCAACTGAGCAATCATCTTGCTAAGTACCATTAGAGAATCATTTATCCGCGTTGCTGTTGTCAGACTGCAGATCTTCGCTGCAATCGGAAGATCAGCACTTGACATGATCGTCTCAGTCTAGTAGATGAAAAAGAAATGCTGTGAACAAAGATAATAAACAGGGGCAAGTGAAGGCCATTCAGCCACTCGACCCCGCGTTGCTATTCAATAAGATCAAGGCTGATCTTATCCTGGCCTCAATTCGAATTATCTTCCATGTCTCTGTAGATCAGAAACATAAGGGAAGTATGTTCATTACTAAGTGTCAATTTAACCTTATTTTATAAAGTGCTTCAAGTTGTGATCTCACCTTAAAGTAAGCAAACTGCAGATATTTGTAGACCTCCCGCTTCTCGAAGTCCTCCAGAGTTTCTCTACTGGGCTGAGATTGGCGAAAAGCAGGCAAGCCCTGTTTACACCTGCGGAGACACTGTGCTCTCTTCATGATGCTGCCGAAGAGCTGGAGCTCGGGAAAGCCACTGAAACGAGAGGTTTGGTCTGGTAATACTAAGCTACAGTTGAGGTTACAGAAAGCCTCACTGTCGCGGAGCAGACGGTGCAGGCGGAGGCTCATCTCGAGGTAATCCACACTCTCCTGCCAGTTCTCCGCCGAATACTGGTCCAGCGCATGACGATACGCCGAATCCAACGGCATCAACTCGTCCCGAGGAAAGCTTCGGAAACTGTACTTCTCATACTGAGCGTAACCAGCACAACAACACATCAACAGCAAGAAAACAGCGTGTGCCCTCATCGCTCTCCGCCACATTAACACCACTTGCCCCTTCTCCCTGACCTATCCCAAAAGTCTCGTGGATGATTGACACCGTGATTAGCCAGTCATGAGCAGAGGTTCTGAAACGACCCGCTTACCATTGGACTTATGGTATCCAATTGAAAGGCCCACATCCGGTTGGCCACACCTCCGCCACGACACACACACGCGCGCACACACACACGCGCAGCTTCTCCCCTAAAGCCAGCCCCGCCCCCGGGGCGGTTCAGGCCCTACCCCCTCGCTTTCAAATTCTAACGCCTCAGGCTCGAGCCCCACCTCTCCCCGTCACAACAGTCTCTCGCGAAAAGCCCCGCCTCTCTATAAAGCCCCACCCCCCCAGTACTAATCCCGCTCCTAGTCTCAGTTTGGGAAGTCTGTGTAGGAGCTTGATTCCTTCAAGTTTGGGCCCTCCTTCGGTCTGGCTTCCCCGGTCCCCTTTGCTGCTTGCCCTCAGCCCCTTCCAGCCAGGGCCGGCCTCGATCCTGCCCCATCCCCATCAAAACAGGGCCGGCCTCACGTCCCGCCCCCATGCAGAGCTAGCCCTCCCCCCAGGATAGACGGCGGACCCTTCCCCCTTCCCCTATCCCCACCTCTATCCCACGTCTCCGCTTGGCAAGCTGCAGTCAGTTTTCGGAGTTTGTTGAGGCCGTGTTGGGTGTGACCGGACGGGATGATCCTTGCGTTTCGGTGGCTGGTTGTCCCCGCTCTGCTGCTGGTTCGGGCGCGGGGGAGCCCACCACCTTCAGTGCCGCTGGATGATGTGGCGGTAGAGACCAAGTTCCAACCGAAGGAGTGCGTCCGGGCGGCTGAGCCGGGAGATTTCGTCCGATATCATTACTTGGGGACTTTTCCCGGGGGAGGCCAGTTCGACTCGAGGTACTGAATCGGAGAAGGTCCGGGAACTCATGCATCTGGGTTTGGGCAATGCCTAGTCGATACAGATTGGAGAGCCCGGAGGTCCGATGTGGTTCGTTAAAATGTATTTGATTTGCAGCGAGTGAAGTCGGAGGAGCCACATGTCACTTTACACGCATTAGCGGGTAGAAGGCGAATCCCTTTTCAGACTGAATTGGAAGGGTTATGGCATTTACATTGATTCATCTTTATCCTCTCTTTATAGCATATATCATCCAGAGTCGGGGTAAATCCAGCGAAATCAATTGTAACCCCGTTATTGTACCGTTAGTCATCAGCAAAATGATGGACGGTGTTGCCCATAGTGCTGTTGGGTGGCACTGTCAGTAATTAACCTGCTTACCGATCCTCAGTTTGGGTTCCGTCAGGGCCACCTTACAGCTGAACTCGAGCTGATGTGAGAAAGACTGCACTTGAACAAGTGTGGGTTCAGAAGCCCAGCAAAACTTGGAATAATTGAAAATCAGATGGAAAAACCGTCCTATACCTTTCGGGTAGATATTTTTAATCAACCTGTTCAGACATGTTATGATACATCTCTGGAGCAGATGGGGCTTGTTTCTTTGGGTGGTGTCCTGGGCCCAACCATATTTAGTTGATTTATCAAAAATCTGCCTTCTGTCATAGGTCAGAAGTGAGGATGAGCATTGGCAGTTGTCTGAAGACCAGTACCATTCACAAGTCCTCAGATACTGAAGCAGTGTCCTTATGTAACAGGACCTTAAAAACTCAGGGTAGGTCTGGTAACTGGGATGTCACATTTGCAAATGTACAGGTAATGATTATCTCCAAAAAGAGACCATCAATCCATCTCCCTTTGGATTTTGGTGGCAATACCATCCCTAAATCCCTCACTATCAGCATCCAAAAAGTCACCATTGAACAGAAACTGAAGTGGAGTAGCCATATAGTTGCTGTGGCCGCAACTGCAATTTTAGAGATGTGAACCCTGCATTCTTTAACTCATCTCGTGATCCTCTAAGAGCCTTTCCACTATCTACAATCAGGTATGTGATGGCATAGACCCACCACCTCAGCTTACCTAGATGAATGCAGCTTTAGAAATTCAACTCAACGCTCAAGAAATTCAACACCATCCATGAGAAAGCAACCTGCTTGAGTAGTACCCTATCACTACCTCAAGCATTCACCACCAGCAGCGGCAGTGTGTACTAATTACAAGGTCCATTACTACAACTTGCGTCTATAATAGCATCTTTCAGACCTGTGATCCCATCACCTAGAAGGGTAGGAGATACATAAGAACAACACCACCACCTGCAAGTTCTCATGCAATCAAGAGACGATCCTAACTTTGATCTACATTGTCATTTCTTCATTCTCTGGGTCAAGTCCTGGGATTCTCCCCTTAGTAGCATGATGGGTACACCTTCATTGCAATAACTGGCCCAGTAGTTCAAGATAACAAATTGTGAAGCTGGATGAACACAGCAGGCCAAGCAGCGTCTCAGGAGCACAATAGCTGACGTTTCGGGCCTAGACCATGCTCTGATGAAGGGTCTAGGCCCGAAATGTCAGCTTTTGTGCTCCTGAGACGCTGCTTGGCCTGCTGTGTTCATCCAGCTTCACACTTTGCTATGTTGGATTCTCCAGCATCTGATAATGGGAACTGCAGTAGTTCAAGATGATGGTTGAACAGTGCATTCATTGGACAGGTGGCAATAAATTCTGGCCCAGCCTGTGACACTTGCTCTCTGAGAATGAATTTTAAAATGTTTATGGTTTTTAAGTCCATGTATTTATATAATGTAGGAAATATCATTGCTTTTTAGTTTCAGTGAATCTTTAGAATGATGTTTAAATTTTGAGTTGTGTTTGGGGTTATGTAATATTTGAAGTCTGTTATTCATGATGTGGGAATTTGCAGTGTCTCAATGATCCTGTCTCCCTCTTTCAGTTATGATCATGGCTCCACTTACGATGTGTTTGTGGGTAAAGGACGACTGATTGCTGGCATGGATAAAGCTCTGATTGGGATGTGTGTGAATGAAAGACGCTTCATAAAAGTGCCACCTCACTTGGCCTATGGTGATGAAGGGATGTGTAAGTAAGATTTTAGTTAATGCCATTTTTGCCTTTAATTACAAATTTGATTTCAAATTTATTTTGGATTTTCAATAAATACAGCTTCCTTGGGAGGCTGGTCTACCTTAAGGAGAGGCTGAATAGTCTAGGACTTACTTTCCATTGAGCATAAGGCTGTGACCTTTATAGAGGTTTAAAAATCATGTGGGGCATAAATAAGGTGTAAAACCAAGGGTTGGAAAGTCAAAAACTAGATGACATAGGCTTAAGGTTTAGAGGGGAAAGATTTGTAAAGGACCTGAGGGACACCTTTTTCACCCACAGGGTGGTGCATGGAAGGAGCTGCCAGAAAGAAGTAGAAATAGGTACAATTACAACATTTCACAGACATTTGGACAGGTACATGACCCGGAAAGGTTTAGAGGAATATGGGCCAAACACAGGCAAATGGGTCTAGTTCAGTTTAGGATACCTGGTCGGCATGGATGAGTTGGACTGAAGGGTCTGTTTCTGTACAGTATGACTCTATGGTTCTGCAAGATCCAGATTTTCGCCTCCCTCTTAATTTTATCCTTGGCTGTAATTTTAAATTTTTACTTCTTTGTCTGGACTTAATCACCAGAAGAGAGAACTTTTCAGTAACTGCCCTTAGAAACATTTCAAACATTTTAAAAACCTATTATCAAGGGAACACAAGGCTAGCATTTGCACAATGTTCTTGTAATATAGCTGTCTCTACCCTGGTACCATTCTGGTGAATCTGCATTGTACTAGCTTGAGGGTAAAGTATCCATTCTGAGGTACAATATCCAACAGTGAATGCATTAATCTACACGACTTCTGTAATTTTTAATGTATAGCTGATAAAATCCCACCTGGTGCCACCTTATTCTTTGATGTGTTGATGCTCGATATCTGGAACCCTGAAGATAAAGTGAAAATTGAAGTTCACTATAAACCAGAGAATTGCAGTCGTATAGTACAAGTGTCTGATTTTGTCCGTTATCATTATGATGGCACTCTTCTGGATGGTACGCTTTTTGACTCCAGGTATTGAAACTTAATTTCTTTGCACATGCTCATTACATGTTGTTATTTGATTTATTAATCATTTTGGTGTTGACTGCATAATTTTGTCTCCTGTTACCCTCTACTTTCTGTCTTGACCTTGCAGCCACACTCGGCAGCAAACCTATGACACCTATGTTGGAATTGGATGGTTGATTCCAGGCCTGGATGAGGGGCTGCTGGGTATGTGCATGGGGGAGAAGAGGACGATCACTATTCCACCTTTCCTGGGATATGGAATCAGAGGGGATGGTAAGACAGCCAGGAGCATCATTGCCTCTTGATTTGACTGCATGAAATGTGTATATCAAGTGGCGTACAATCTGTCTGAATCTCCATTGATATTTCAGCTTATGAGCTGATCACTAATCAAGGTGAATTATAAGTTTTTGATGTAAGTGGTAAGATAGATACAGTGGAACAAGGGGATAAAGACATTCACAAAATAAATTAATCAGCATGTTAAGGGCTGATGGAGTTGAAAGCAAGATATTAAAATTGACAGAGTTTGGCTAAAGGACAGGTTGGATAGAGTGAGCATAAATGGGGTCTTTTTAAGTTATAGGCAGAAGATAGTGGAGTACTGTAAAGGTCACTGCTGGGTCTTCAGCTGTTAATGAATGTAGTAGGCTATTTGGCACTTTAGGCTTGCTGTGTCACTTAACATGACCCACGGATGATTAGCGATAGTAAGAAATGCAGATGCTGGAGTCAGAGGTAACAGTGTGGAGCTGGAGGAACACAGCAGACCAGCATCGGAGGAACACAGCAGACCAGCATCAGAGGAGCAGGAAAGTTGAAGTTTTGGGTCAGGACCCTTCTTCAGAAAATTTTCTGCTGGCTTGCTGTGTTCTTCCAGCTCCATAGTATGTTATCCATGGATGATTTGAAGTTTTTTTTGTCAAGATTGCATCTTTTTATGTTTTTATATCATTGATTTTGGACTGAATGGGTAAATAACTGTTTAAAAGCCAAGGATTATTGGAGAATTTCTGCAGATCTTTTGAAGTAAATTACCCGATGTGTGTCAAGGGCTGTTTACACAGCTGCTGCTTCGAACCATTGGGGAAAGTCTAGTTACAGATGAGCTGGAGCCAAGGGCAGTGTATGAATAGCATTTGGCTGGCAACAAGTCATTGATTGGTCTGTGAAATGGTGACCAGTTATCGATGACAAGTATGCCCTGCCTGCTGCCCTTTTGGAGTAATGAGGAGTATAGATGAGGTGAATAGCCAAGGTCTTTTCCTCATGTTAGGGGAGTCTGTAGCTTAAAGGGCTTAGGTTTAAGGCGAGAGGGGAAAGATTTGAGAGATCTGAGGGGGACACGTTTTTCAGAGGTTGGTGTGTGTATGGAATGAGCTGCTAGAGGAAGTGGTAGAAGTTGGTACAATTACAACTTATAAAAGACATTTGGACGTGTACACGAATAGGAATGGTTTAGAAGGATATGGCCTAAATGCACGCAAACAGGATCAGTTCAGTTTAGGATTCCTGGTTGGCATGGATGAGTTGGATGGAATGATGTCTGTTTGACAGCACTCCCCAGGACCTACCATTACCTGTGTAGGTCCTGCCCTATTTTGTCTTACCAAAATGCAATACCTCGCATTTATTTGAATTTTTAAAGAATTTTATAGAACATTACAGCACAGTGCAGGCCCTTCGGCCCTCGATGTTGCGCCGATCTGTCATACCGATCTCAAGCCCATCTAACCTACACTATTCCAAGTACGTCCATATGCTTGTCCAATGACGACTTAAATGTACCTAAAGTTGGTGAATCTACCACCGTTGCAGGCAAAGCGATCCATTCCCTTACTACTCTCTGAGTAAAGAAACTACCTCTGACATCTGTCCTATATCTTTCACCCCTCAATTTAAAGATATGTCCCCTCGTGCTTGCTGTCACCATCCTAGGAAGAAGGCTCTCCCTATCCATCCTATCTAACCCTCTGATTATTTTATATGTTTCAATTAAATAAATTATATGCCACCTGCCATTTTTTGGCCCACTGGCCCAGTTGATCATGATCTCATTGCATTCTTAGATAACCTTCTTCACTGTCCGCTGAACCACCAATTTTGTTATCATCCGCAAGCTTACTGACCATGCATCCTATATTCTCATCCAGATCGTTGACATAAATGATGAACCACCATGGATGCTGCATAAATCCTTGAGGCTCACCACTGGTCACAGGTCTCCAGTCTGAATAACAACCCTTTACCACTAACCTCTGTCTCCTACCATCAATCCAATTTTATATTCAATTAGCTAGATCTCCCTAGATCCCATTTGTTATAACCTTACTAACCAGTCTGCCATATGGAACCTGTTAAAGGCCTTGCTAAAGTCGATGTAGACAATGTCTACCACTCTGCCTTCATCAATCTTCTTTGTCACCTCTTTTAAAAAAACACTCAAATTTGAGAGGTAACAAAGTGTGGAGCTGGATGAACACAGCAGGCCAAGCGGCATCTTAGGAGCACAAAAGTGGACTGCCTCCCCCCCCCACTCCCTATTTATTTCAGAATCCTCTCCCCATCCCCCTTTTCTGATGAAGGGTCTAGGCCTGAAATGTCAACTTTTGTGCTCCTAAAATGTTGCTTGGCCTGCTGTGTTCATCCAGCTCCACACTTTATCTCAAATTCTCCAGCATCTGCAGTTCTCGTTATCTGTGATCAAATTTGTGAGACCTATTTTCCATGCACAAAGCCATGCTGACTATCCTTAACTAGTCCTTGTCTTTCAAACATATGTTAAACCTACCTCTTGGAATTGTCTTCAACAACTTACCCATGACTGACATTGGGCCAACCGATCTGTAGTTCTCTCACTTTTCCTTGCAGCATTTCTTAAATAATGGTGCAACCTTAGCCACCTTTCCAGTCTTCTAACACCTCACTGGTGGCTGTCGATGATCCAAATATCTCTGCTAGGGGCGCTGCAGTTTTTTTTTTCTCTAGCTTCCTACAATGTCCCGGGATGCACGTTATACTCTGTCTAAAAATGCTGTGCTTTCACTGCCCTTTATAAAAGTTTATGATCCTCTGAAATCTACATTAATGACTTAGATGAAAATACGTAGTGTTAAGTATTTGTGTTTGCTGATGATACAAAGGAAGATGGCAGGGTAAGCTGTGCAGAGGCTACAAAAGAGGCTACAGAGAGCGTGTGTGTGTGTGTGTGTGTGTGTGTGTGTGTGTGTGAGAGAGAGAGAGAGAGAGAGAGAGAGAGAAAGAGATAGACTGGGTAGGTGAGTGGGCAAAAGATGGTAGATTAATTATAACATATGGAAATGTGAAGCTATTCGACTTTGATAAAACGATAGAAAATCATAATCCACATTTTAGAAACTCCTTGAAGAAAAGTGTTTTATATTTAGGTATCATTGCAGTAACTGAATATTTTTTGCCCATTTCTAATTGCCATTGACAACATTGTGGGAAAACGCTGCCTCAAATGGCTGCCATCCATCTTGCACTTGATTTTTCTGTAGTGGTTTGGTAGGATAGCCACTGACAACATTTAGAAAGCCTAACTTGTGATTTCTGCTTTAATATTGCAGGAAAGGATATTCCCTCACAAGCTACCCTAGTCTTTCAGGTGACTTTAGTTGATTTTCACAACCCTAAAGACAGTGTTGCCATTGAACAGGAGTTTGTTCCAGATCCTTGTCTCAGGAAAACAAAAAAAGGAGATTTTGTGCGGTATCATTACAATGGCACACTTATGGATGGCACTTTGTTTGATTCAAGGTACCTTTGCATTTGGTTTGTTACCAGATTCCAGTTAGCTTTATTCTAGTGGCGCTTTGCAAGAGGTTTAAAAACAATCAAATTCTTAAGTTCTTTCATCATCAGATAATCTTTCTAAAAGAAACTTGAGTCTTAATGTGACCTTTCTTTAATGCTTTGAAACTCAAATACTAAAGACTCAAAACTGAGTTCTTTACACAAAGTAGTTTTATTTCTTGAGTCTTTTCTCATGTCTAAATTGACATCCCCAAAATTGTGAGTACTTCTGTGGAAATTAAATGAAGATAGCTACATGTCCTAAGATGCCAGAGATGCTCATAGCTCAGAGTTCTTTAGTTAAAGCTCCTCAAACCTGCTGTATTGTTGCATACCAATAAAAGGCTATTGTGATATTTCATTCCTAAAACAATTTAAACGGCCAGTCCATGAGATGTTGAATCTTTCACGTCTCTTCTAAACAACTGCTACGAGGAGTGAAATTCTTCAAGAAAAGCTTTCTGATACATCTGTGATATGTCATGGATGCTGTTAACTCCCCTGGATTTTGTGAGCATGTGTTAGGGAGAGAGACAGTACAGACTGGGCCAGTCAAGACTGCTGTTACCTTTTTTAGTTCTTCGTTGAAGGCTGAAGCGAGGAAATGACAGTATCTGATTTTTCTTTTTTCAGCTATTCCCGTAATCACACTTACAATACATACATAGGGAAGGACTACGTTATTGCAGGCATGGAAGAAGGATTACTGGACGTGTGTGTTGGAGAGAAAAGAGCAATTATAATTCCACCTCACTTGGGATATGGTGAAGAAGGAATAAGTAAGTTGTATGTAATTGTATTATTTCCTCCCACTTCCTGATTTTAGAAAAAAGATCTAAGATAAATAAATCTAAATAAAGTCCAGCTGTATTTTAAAACTGCAGTGTAACTTATGTATACACTTCTGATTTTCTTGTTTAAAGTACTTTTTAATGTTACCAAAAATGATTCATTTGAAATTTAATTAAAATTTTTAAAGTTTGCTTGTGGAAATCTAGAATTGATTTCATATCTGTGTTGAACCATTTTAGTTAAAGTGAAAAATCAATGGCATTTGTACATTATTCAATCATTGTTATTCAAACTGAATAATAATAAACTTGTTCCTAAGAATTACTTAAGTATTTTGAGCCCTGGCTTCATATCTCTTGGATTTCTTTCTCCAGTCTCACCACTTTGAATCAGTAACGCTTTTAAAGAACGATTTCACTCATGAACTTGATTGCTTGTCATCCAGAATTTTGTGCCAATAGGATTTCCTTCTGCGTGTTAACCAGCATTCCCCTGTCCTTCCTTTTCATAATTGAAATAGGTGGATCTATCCCTGGCTCTGCTGTTCTCGTTTTTCATATCTATATGATTGATGTCCACAACCCAGCTGATACAATTGAGATCCAGACCTACCACAAACCCAACAACTGCACCGTCCTGAGCAAGAAAGGAGACTACATCAAATATCACTACAATGCAACACTGATGGATGGAACAAAATTAGATTCTACGTAAGTATTGCTGTTTGATTTGGTTTGATTTATTGTTGTCACATATACCTAAGTTAAGTGAAATGTTTTGTTTTGCAAGCTGTACAAGCAGTTCATAACAAACGAGGACAACAGATCGTAGGGAGCTGAGAAAGAGTGAGGCATATAAGGTCACCCCTGCATAAGAAGTGCACAAAAGCAAGGTCACATTAGATTTGAAATCAGAGGTCCATTCAGCAGTCTAATCACATCAGGGAAGAAGCTGTTCTTGAAACTGTTGGTGTGCATGTTCAAGCCTCTGTATCTTCTGCCTGATGGAAGAGGTTTAGAAGAGTAAATTATTGGGGTGGGAGGGGTTTTTGTTGGCTGCCTTTCCACAGCAACAAGAAGTGCAAACGGAGCCCATGGATGGGAGTTTGGCTTCCTTGATAGTCTGGGTGGTGCACACAACTTTCTGTAGTTTCTTAGACCGCTGGGCAGAGCAGTTGTCGTACTAAGCTATTATGCACCCGGATTGAATGCTTTCCATGGTGCATCTGTAAAAGTTGGTGAGTTTTGCTACAGACATGTCAAATTTTCTAAGCCCCTTGAGGAAGAAGAGGCATTGTTTTACCTACTGGACTGTCGCAAATACATGGGGGGATCCAGGACATATTGTTGGTTATTGTCACTCGTAGAAACTTGATGCCCTCGACTCTTCACTCCCTATCTACATCAATGGAGCTGAGGTGGAATGTCGTCCTCCATTCTTCCTGAGGCCAATGATCAGTTCTTTTGTTTTGCCAACATTGAGAGAGAGATTGTTATTGTTGCACCAGGACACCAAGCACTCTATCTCCTTCATGTATTCTGACTCATTGTTCTTTGATATCCGGCCTACAACGGTGGTGTTGTCAGCAAAATTGTAGGTGGCATTATATGAAATTTGGCTACACAGTTGTACAGTAGGGACTGAGTACGAATCCTCGCAAGGTGCCGTGTTGAAGATTATCGTGGAAGAGGTGCTGGTGTTCACTGGTTGTGGTCTGTGGGTCAAGAAGTTGATGATCCAGTTTGCAGCATTATTATGGAGGCAGAGTGCCTTATTTGTGACTTATTCTAATTGAGCAACCAGTTTTTTCCCAGTGAGGAACTAACATGCAGAGTCACTTGACACTTTAGTCCTAAAGATATTTCTCCTATAAAGTGATATTTACATTCTTGAGTGACCTTGTGGCTATAGAAAATTGTGTTATAGGGAAATTGCTATACCCATAGCAGAAAGTTTGCGTTATCCAAACAACGTCCACGATTCATCAGTTGTGTAACAACCAATTCATGTTAACGAAACACATGTTATAGCAGAAACAGAGATAATGGGAACTGCAGATACTGGAGAATCCAAGATAATAAAATGTGAGGCTGGATGAACACAGCAGGCCAAGCAGCATCTCAGGAGCACAAAAGCTGACGTTTCGGGCCGAGACCCTTCATCAGAGAGGGGTCTGATGAAGGGTCTAGGCCCGAAACGTCAGCTTTTGTGCTCCTGAGATGCTGCTTGGCCTGCTGTGTTCATCCAGCCTCACATTTTATTATAGCAGAAACACCTGTTTTGTGGAATCAGACCCAACATCTTGGGTCTGCAGAGAGAGGAAATTCCAGGAAGAGAGCTTGGTCAAAGAAAAAAAACTTGCATTTATAAAGTTCTATCCCTGACCTCAGGATTTCTCTCTGTGCTTTGCAGATAATTAGCTTTTTGAAATATAGTTATGTTGTAATGCAAGGAACATCACAGACAATGAGAGAATTTGTTGCATCACCATCAGTGATTATATTTCCAAAGTACTTAGTTCCCTCTGACTTAATGTTATGGGACATCTTAAGGTTGTGTAACGTTCTATAAAAATTGCAAATCTTCCTTTTAGATAACATGTGGATAATTTATTTAATATTCGTTAAGGGATAAATGTACGGTAGGACACAAGGTGAGAAGACCCCTGCTCCCCTTCTGATAGTAGTCAGTGGACATTTTACCTTCAACTGAGAGGAAAAGTAAGTCCTCGGTTTAAGCTTTTACTCAAAAGTCAATACATCTGATACTGCAGTACTCCCTCAGTAATGCACTAATGTATCAGCCTAGATTTTTGTGCTGAAATTTTTGGAAAGGGACTTGAACGCATGACCTTTTGGCACTTAGATGAAAGTGCTACACATTGTATAGAGCTGAGTTTTTTTTCTAAATTCTTTTGTCAGATTTTAATAAAGCCGTTCATGGGAAATGGGCTTCAAGAGCTGGGTCAGCATTTATTGCACGTCCCTCATTGTACTTAAGGTGGTAGTTGCAGTTGATTTGGCGTTGGTACACGCACAGTGCTGTTGAAAGAATGTCAGTATATTTCCAAGTTGAGGTTGTGAGTGGGCTTGGCAGGGATTTGCCAGTAGTGATGTTCTCATGTATCTGTTCCTTTCTCCACCCTTGTGCATGCTCAGTTGTGACTTCCGGTAACCTTTTGTGTCCTGCCTGTCATCTGGACCCAGCAGAATCATAATTTGGTGTAGTGGACTTCTTTCCCCAGTTTAAAAATGACAAGGTTTCAGCAATGGCAGCATCAGAGGAGCAGGAAAGTTGATGTTTCGTTGGGACCCTTCTTCAGAAATGAGGAGGGGCTAGGGAAATTGGGTAATAAAAAGAAAAAGGAGGGGTGAGGCTGGGGAAGGTAGGTATTTTTCTACTCAGTTGAAGGTAGAATATCCCCTGACTACTGGAGAAGGTAGGTGGGATAACGATAGGTGGATGCAGGTAGGAAGTGGTGGGGATTGGTCAGAGGGATAAGTGGGAGAGGAGATGAACAGGTCATGTCAGGTCAAGGAGCTGGGGATGAGAGGTGGGGGTTGGACATGGGATGAGGCCAGGATCGGGGAGATGTTAAAACTGGTGAATTCTAAGTTTAGGCCATTGGGCTGTGGGCTCCCAACGTAGAATATGAGGTGCTGTTCTTCCAGTTTGCATGTGGTGTCATTGTGACACTGGAAGAGGCACAGGATGGATATGTCACCCAGGGAGTGGGAGTTAGTGATTGGTGACTAGAAGATGTTGTCGTTTGTCACGTACAGAGTGCAGATGCTCTTCGAAAGGGACTCCGAGTCTACACACAGTCTCACCGATGTAGAGGAGGCCACATCGGAAGCAGTGGATACAGTAGACTAAGTTAGCGGATGTACAGGTGAACCTCTGTCTGTCTGATAAGAAAGGTCTGCTTCGCTCTCAAACCCCCTTCCCTAACAAAAATAAAGACAGAATCCCCCGGTCCTCTCACATATCACCCCACCAACCTCCGCATCCAGCGTACCATTCTCTGCCAATTCCACCACCTAGAATCCGACCCCACGACCAAAGAGAGATTTCCCTCCCCACCCCTATCTGCCTTACATAGTGACCAATTACTCTGCAACTCCCTTGTCTGCTCCTCACTCCCCACTAACCCCACCACCCTGGCACCTTTCCCTGCAACTACACAAAGTGCTACACTTGCCCCTTCCTCTATTCAAGGCCCAAAGCAAACCTTTGATATCAGACAGGGGCTCACCTGCACATCTGCCAACTTAGCCTACTGTGTCCATTGCTCCCGATGTGGCTTCCACTACATTGGTGAGACCAAACGTAGACTTGGAGTCCGTTTTGTAGAGCATTCATGCTCTGTACGTGATAAATGACAACATATTCTATTCGCCAACAATTTTAACACCCCTGTCCAACTCACTGGGTGACATGTCCATCCTGTGCCTCTTCCAGTGCCACAATGACACCACATGCAAAGTGGAGGAGCAACACCTCATATTCTGCCTCGGGAGCCTTAGAGCCCAATGGCCTAAACATCAAATTCACCAGTTTTAAAATCTCCCCAATCCTGGCCTCATGGCATGTCCAACCTTCCCTCTCATTCCCAGCTCCTTGATCTGACATGACCTGTCCATCTTCTCCCACCTATCCACCCCACCTATCTCCACTGACCAATCTCCACCACTCCCTACCTGCATTCACCTATCACCATTCCACCTACCTTCCCCAGATCCACCCCTCCTATCTCAATATTTCCCAACTCCCTTCCCCCCTCTCCGTTTCTGAAGAAGGGTCCCGACCCAAAATGTCAACTTCCCTGCTCCTCTGCTGCCAGGACTGCTGTGTTCCTCCAGCTCCACATTGTATTGTCTCTGACTCCAGCATCTGCAGTTCTTGCTATTTCTTGGTTTCAGCATTTTTTTTCTTCTGAATATTTTTAGTGCCTGTGGATTTCATGGCTTTGTGAATATTTTTATTAATTAACAAGTCAGTAAGCTAGAGGAATGAGGTGATGCTCAACAATTAACCACATAAAATCTCTGTACCAGACTCTTGTAAATCTGGCTGCTCAATGTCTTGGTCACCAGAAATGTATACTGTGGGGTCCTTTTTTGTAAATATCTACAGGGTACAGGATGCTCTGTGGTTAATTTGTATGTGCTGAGAATATGCGGAGATTTGGTTTCCTAATTTGGCTGGGGTATGTTTCAGGCCTGGGGCAGAGGGACGAAGTTCTAAATTGTATCCATTGTAACTTATAGCTTACACTCGTGAGATCTAGTGTGGGGGAAGGGGAGAGTCTGTTTTTCACAAAATCATAAACACATGTTATAGGAGACTTCTGCAGTTTCAACAGAAATTCTAGCCTCTTCCACAACACGTCTTTAAAAATGGGAATCCCTGCAGCTACAAATATCTACAGCTCATAAGCTAAATGTAAAGGAGATCCTTCTGTAAGGATTGTATGGGGAGAGAAGGGAGGAGGGAAAAGACGGCATTTGGTCTTAAGCTCCCTTTTTGTTTACTTTTTTTCTTGTTTAATGCCAACTGTACATTCCCCATGTGAGAATAAAGCCTACATACAGCTTGGAAGTCAGCTGTTACTCAGCTGTATATTTCTGTTCTCTTGTCAAAAGGTTGTGGGTTTAGACATCTGAACACACAATCTAGGCTGGTACTTAGGCAGCTCACCATGAGGGCAAGTAGGAGTTGGCAACAAAATACTGTCCTTGCCAGTGTGTGTTTGGAGGTGCTGTGTGATGCAAATTCCTTCTCCATTAGAACTCCTAGCTGTAAGCACCCTGCCAGGTGACATTTGCAGCCTGTATATCCAATGAGTTATTTGTCATGTGGCGATCAAGCCACAGAAATCTGTGTTCAGCATATTATGGAATAATTTTTTTTCTTTTCCTTTCACCTAGCATCAGTCAGCTAAAGCCTCAGGCTATGACAGTTCACTCATTACTGTTAAATGAGTCACATGAAAAATTATGGTCTGGTGAAGATTTTTATAGGCATACATGCAAACTTCATTAGTTTAATTTATGGAAAATCTTTTAAATATCAACCCAGGTTTCTTTTAATGCAGCTTGTGCAGTGTTGATTTTGACTTGATTTTGTTTGTCCTCCCAGTATCATTTCAAAAATCATTGGGTGAAGTTAATGAGCAGTGAGTTACGGATCAAGGCTTGCCAATGGAATTCACGGAATTTAGCATTCATTTTAAATCTCTCATTTTAACCTCACTGTACATGTATTTATACTACTTTTATAATCATTGCAAAGCAAAGTGGAATGTAATCTGTGAGGAGGACTTAGAGGCTGCAAAGAGGTACAGATAATAACGCCAGAGAGGCTGGTATCCTGTCACCAAGTCACCCTTTATTTACATGTGCCGAGTTCTGAACACTGGTCTGACTACGCCAGAGCTAGCTCTCAATGAGCAGAATCTCTCACTCCTCCCGTTTATATCTGTCAGCCAGTGCTCCTTGTTTGGGGTTGTTATTCCACTCCAACCAGGGGACTCACGTTCTGTCATTTCCACTTGACTGACCTCATTACAGTCTCTACAGAGAGGTTTTCTGAATGGGCAGTAAGGTAGCACGTGGAACATGCTGTGGGTAAGTGCAGTGTTATTGATTTTAAAAATTGTAAAACAAAATACTTTTTAAAAGATATGAAATGGGATATGAAAGTAAATTGCTACTGCTACTGGAAATTTGAAACAAGCTCTTCCATCTGTGGCAAGAGAAACAGTAAACATTTCAAGTCTGGACTTAAAATATTAACTCTGTTTTCTCTCACCACAAGTACTGCCCAACCTACTGAGTTTCTCCAGCATTTTTTGTTTTTGGTAAAAGGTTGTGTAGTGGTAGTGTCACTGGACTAATCCAGAGGCCCAAACTAATGCTTTGGGGATGCAGCTTCAAATTTCACCACAACAGCTGGTAGAATTTAGTATTTAACTGTTGTAAAAACCTATCTGGTTCGCTGATGTACTTTAAGGAAATCTGCCATTCTGACCTGGTCTAGCCTACATGCAACAACCAGCTCCACAAATGTTAGTTCTAACTACACTGAAATGGCCTAGCAAGCCATTCCATTCAAAGGCAGTTTCAAATGGTTAACAAATGGACTGGCCAGTAATATCCAAATCCTATGACAAAATATCAATTAACAAGTGTACAAGAGATACTCTGGTGTAATCATGCAGAGAACACAAAAACATACATGCAATTACGAAAGCAATGGCTGATTACCCTTTTTTGCAAGGTGATTGAAATGCAAGAATAAAGAAGTTAATACAATTTTTTGGTACTTGGTGAACTTTGATTAAGTTCAGGTTTCATGTTTATCGAAGGATATGCAAGTAATTAAACCAATACTGCAAAACTTTACCAGGTTGGTCCCTGGAATGAGGGTTGTCCTATATGAAGCCCTGTCCTGTGATGAAGGCTGAGGGAATTATGCTTATGATCTCTCGAGTTTCGATTAACAAGAGGTGATCTTTTTGAAACATTTAAAATTATATAAGAGTTTGAAGGTGTATTCCGCCAGGTTGGGCACTCTACAATAACTGGAAGAGCTTCACGATAAAGGCTTTGAACATTTAGAACTGAGGTGATGTGAAATTTCTTCACACAATGGGTTGTGAATCTTTAGAATTCTTTACATCAGGCACAGTGGATACATCATCATTCAATATATTTAAGGATGACATAGGTTTTAGGTGAATTAATGGATGTTGGGAGAGATCAAGAAAGTGGAGTTTGGAAGAACCAGAGGTGATATGATTGAAACTTATAGGGTAAATGCTGAGAGATGTCTCATGGGACAGCCTAGAACCAGAAGACATAATCTCAGGAAAAAAGGGGCACCAGTTTAAAACTGAGAAGAGGAGCAATTTCTTTTCTGCAGGTTGAGAGTCTTTGAAATTCTTGGAATAGAGAGCTACGGGGTCAGATTCCCTGTTATGGCATTCTGGGGAAAGGGCAAATAAGTGGATATGAGGAATGCCAGATTAGCCATGATCCTAATTAATGGTGTACTCGGCTTAAGGGGCTGAATGGCCTAATCCTGTTCCTATTCTGCTCTGATTTTCTTCTGCTCTGATTTCTTGTGTTCTTAAATCACTCTGCAGCTCCTCCTTTATAATGAGCACAGCCTCAATTTGTCTTCTTTATCATATTTGTATTACTTCAGTAAACAATAGTTCAATGAATTTGTGCTGTATCCCACAAATTACCTCACTGTGCTCTCTTTAATGCTGACTCCAAGTACTTTAACTATGTAGATTTAGCATTACATCCCACAGTCCAAAGATGTGCAGGCTAGGTGGATCGGCCATGTTAAATTGCCCGTAGTGTTCAGGGGTGTGTGGGTTATAGGGGGATGAGTCTGGGTGGGATGCTTCAAGGGGCGGTGTGGACTTGTTGGGCCGAAGGACCTGTTTCCACATTAGGGAATCTAATCTAATCTAATTTCTACTTCTATCCATCTTGCTGCAAAAGGAATGTGAGAACAGCTAAGTATATGCAGCGAGGATGCTAGTCATGTGGACAATGAATACAATTTAGAACTGGCTGAGCTGAATGTCCTTTTCCATGTGTAATCCTTTGATGCAGCTGTTGTTTCAAAGAGGATGTGAATTACTCAGATTCTTTGCTGATCCATTACATTTTTGAGACAAGTACACACTCGCTGTGACTGTGAGTCAGATTTTAGATAATGAGTGTAAAGAATCTCAGACGCAGGTTTCTGTTCCAACAACTTCTCCTTAGCTCTTAGCTCCATGTTTGCCCACCACCTACTGATGTTGAAAAGTTGACAGTGGAGTTGAAGTCTAGCCATTTAAAAGACCAATGTTCTCAGGTTTGGAAATGTGAGCTAATTCTTTAGTACTGGGTGGCTTCATTGAATCATGGAGATTTGCTCCTTGAAAGGAGGCTATTTGGCCCATCATGTCCGTGCTGACTGACGTAGCCATACAGCATAATTCTGTCCTTACCATTATATGTTCTGGCATTTCAAGTGCATATTGAATTATTTTTGAACTGTAATGAGAGTTTCTGCAGCTACCACCATTTCATGCATTGAGTTCCAAACTACCACCATCCTTTGGGTGAAAGAAGTCTCTTCAAAATCTGTGCCCTGGGGGTAGGGACTCCTCAACTGAGGGTAATAGGATTCTCCTGACCACTTTGTTTGGTTCCCTCCTAATTTATACTTCACTTAGGTGTCCCTTGCCCTCTTCTATTCCAAAGAAAACAAATCAAGATCATCCAAACTTACCTCCAAATGCAATGAGATCAGTGATTAGAAACCCGCTTTGCTGATATTGGTCGATCGAATGGTAATGGCTGAATATCAAAAGATCACCCCAACTCTTCAAATCATTCCAAGCCTCCTGGAGCAGGTAGATGGGTCTTTTGGTTTAGTGTAGTGCCTAGTCCACCCTGAAAGCAACCATGGTCAGCAACTGCGTTGAAATGCTTGACCTCTTGACTGGGAAACACTGAGACTAGTTCACAAGAATGATCAATAGATTGAGGATCTGCAAGGCCTGCCTTAACTGGCAGGGAAACTATTAAAACTATGCCTCAGCAAGAACCAAGACCACTCCAACTTCTGTCATCGAGCTGCAGAATGCAGTGTTTGTGGGTGCACGTACTCAGAGACTGAGCTACAAACCATCATCAGCACATTCACCAAAGTGTGTGGGAGAATTGTCCTTGGACTAAGCATACTAAATTAAGATTGATAAGTCCCCAGGGCCAGACCAGATTTATCCTATGTTGCTCCGGGAAGTGAGAAAGGAGGTTGCTAAGCCGCTGGCGAAGAACTTTGCTTCCTCACTCTCCATGGGAGTCGTACTGGAAGATTGGAGGGAGGAAAATATTGTTCCTCTTTCAAGAAAGGGAATAGGGAAATCCCTGGAAATTACAGACCAGTCAGTCTTACGTCTGTGGTCAGCAAGGTTTTGGAAAGAATTCTGAGGGATAGGATTTATGACTATTTGGAAAAGCATAGCGTGATTAAAGGGAGTCAGCATGGCTTTGTGAGGGGCAGGTCACGCCTTACAAGTCTTATTGAGTTCTTTGAGGACGTCACGAGACAGGTTGATGAGGGTCGAGCAGCGGATGTGATGTACATGGACTTCAGCGAGGCATTTGATGAGGTTCCCCATGGCAGGCTCATTCGTAAAGTCAGGAGGTATGGGATACAGGATGATTCGGCTGTCTGGATTCAGAATTGGTTGGCTGACAGGAGGCAGAGAGTGGTTGTAGATGGTAAGTATTCTGCCTGGAGGTCAGTGCTGAGTGGTGTCCCACAGGGCTCTGTTCTTGGGCCTCTGCTCTTTGTAGTTTTTATAAATGACTTGGATGAGGAGGTTGAGGGGTGGGTTAGTATGCTTGCTGATGACACAAAGGTTGGAGGTGCCGTTGATAGTATCGAGGGCTATTGCAGGCTTCAGCGAGACATTGACAGTATGCAGAGCTGGGCTGAGAAATGGCAGATGGAGTTCAATCTGGAAAAATGCCAAGTGATGCATTTTGGAAGGTCGAACTTAAATGCTGAATATAGGATTAAAGGCAGGACTTTCGGCAGTGTGGAGGAACAGCAGGATCTTGGTGTTCAAGTGCACAGCTCCCTCAAAGTTGCCACCCAAGTGGATAAGGTTGTTAAGAAAGCATATGGTGTTTTGGCTTTCATTAACGGGGGATCGAGTTTAAGAGCCGTGAGGTTATGCTGCAGCTCTACAAAACCCTGGTGAGACCACGCTTGGAATATTGTGTCCGGTTCTGGTCGCCCTATTATAGGAAAGATGTGAAGGCTTTGGAGAGGGTGCAAAGGATGTTTACCAGGATGCTGCCTGGACTAGAGGGCTTGTCTTACGAGGAGAGGTTGACTGAGCTCGGACTTTTCTCTCTGGAGAGAAGGAAGAAGAGAGGTGACCTGTTCGAGGTATACAAGGTAATGGGAGGCATGGATAGAGTCGATAGCCAGAGACTTTTCCCCAGGGCAGGATTGACTGCCACGAGGGGTCATAGTTTTAAGGTGTTAGGAGGAAGGTGTAGAGGAGACGTCAGAGGAAGGTTCTTCCCCCAGAGAGTTGTGAGCGCATGGAATACTTTGCCAGTGGTAGCCGTGGAAGCGGAGTCATTAGTGACATTTAAGCGACTGCTGGACATGCACATCGACCGCAGTGAATTGAGGGGAATGTAGGTTAGGTTATTTTATTTTTTGGATTAGGATTATTCTGCAGCACAACATCGTGGGCCAAAGGGCCTGTACTGTGCTGTACTTTTCTATGTTCTATGTTCTATCTGGTAAACAAAGGATCTCTACAAGTTCGTTCCTGCTATACATTAGTAACGCCACCCCGCCACAATTATCAATATCAATGGTGAGCCCCTGGGGAGCAATGATCATTTTCCATAGCTTGGGAGCCTCCTCTTGATGTGAGCAGATAGCGATGAAACCCAATGTTGACTCCAGTGAGCCTTCAAACACCTGAGGAATAGAGTGTTTGATGTCCAAGACCTGACCTCAAACCCAGTACCAAGTTCATGATCTACAGAGCAGCCATAGTCCCACCCTCCTGTGTGCGTCAGAAACCATGTACATCAGACGCCTCAGATCCCCAAACATTTATCGGCAGCATTGCTGTTGCAAAATCCTGAAAGTCCACTGGCTGCATAGGTATACCAATGTGAATGTCCTTTCCCAGGTCGTCAACCCCAGCATTGAGGACCAGCTGAGATCAATAGACCACATTTTCCTTATGCTCAACACGAGACTCCTTAAACAAATATTCTGCTGCGACCTCTGCAATAGTAAACAATCATTAGCAGGGCAGAGGAAATGTTACGTGGGCTTCCTGGAAGCACCACCAAACAAATAAACATCCAAACTGATGTGGGAATTGCTTGCCCTCGTACAAACTAAAGAAGAAACATTCAAGATGGTGCCAATGACATGAACATCACTAAGTGGAGCATGTGAAGGCAAAGTGCAAGTTGTCGAAAGAGCATACCCCCACTAAGCAAATCATCCTCCAACCTCCAGTGTCTGCCAAAGAAAGAAGCCGTGTTCAGTAGACAACCCTTTGATTGTGTAGAATGCCTCCAAAACACTGCACTGAGGTGCCAGCCTAAATTGCATGCTGAAGTCTTTGAAGTGAAGCCTGAATGCATGATGATTCAGATACAAGGGTTCTGCTGAGCCTGGGTTGGTAGACTGAACAGACCAAAGCAGATTTTGTGTTTAAAATTGGAATATTGGTTTTTGTCTTGGAATTTTTAACACATTGACTACTTTATCTTTGTATGGAGGCGTTTTTTTCTTTAATTTTAACACGCTTTTTCACCGCTGCCTTCGTCCACTCTCAAATTAGACACCACTGATCAATGTCTGAAAGCAGATTGTTTATGTAGCTGAGGTGAGAAACATGTATGAGAAGGTTTTGGCAGTTAGCAATATAAGTTGCTGATTTTTAAAAAATTGCTTCACTGATGTTGGTTTTGCTGACAAAGCTAGCACTTGTTGTTTATCATTATCATTAATTGCCCTTTTAATTGAGTGGCTTGCTAGACCATTTTAGAAAGCAATTAAGAGTTAATTACATAACTGTGGGTCTGAACTCTTGGGTAAGGATGGCAAATCTTATTCCCTAAAGTGAAAACAACTAAATTGTATTTTTCGTGACAATTGATGGTAGTTTCATGACGCCAATACTGAGACTAGCTTTATATTCCGGGTTAATTAACTCAACCCATGTTCCCTTTCTGGCCTTTGGTTTACTTGTCCAGTAATATTACCAACGTGCCACCATGTTATGTTGACAAATCCATTTCAGTGTTGTCTGTGTTTTAATTTTTTTAGCTGTCATTAATCTTCACGTATTAACCACTAACAGAATGTTGGAGTTACTGCTTATGCGAAGTTGCATTTCCTTTCAGACACAACTATGGAAAAACGTACAATGTTGTCCTGGGTTCTGGTCAAGTGGTCATAGGGATGGACATGGGCCTAACCAATATGTGTGTTGAAGAGAAACGAACTATCATTATCCCACCTCATCTGGGTTATGGAGAGAGCGGAATTGGTATGTAACAACCCCCTGCTATGGAGTTTAGAAACCTTGAGTATAAGAACGCAAACCATGGATTTTGCTTATTAATAGTTTGATAATTGACCTAGATGAAAACTCAGAGCTGTAACTGATTTTGTGATCCCTATAGTCATTCCCACTGTTGACCAAAGTGTTGCTAGCATTGATAGCAAACTCTGAAAACTTGGATAACAACACAAATGATCATTTGTAGGTTAATAAATCTGAATTATGATTTGTATATTATAGGTTGTGTGGATGTACATTTATTATTTCTGTGTGACTACATCAAAATTGTGATCTTACGAACAAATAGAGGCTTTTTTCTTATACTAACTCATGGGATGTGGGCACTGCTGATTAGACGAGAATTTATTGCCCATTCCTAATTGTCCAGAGGGCAATTAAGAATTAACCACATTGCAGTGGGTCTGTAGTCACTTGGAGGTCAGATCAGGTAAGGATGGCAGATTTCCTTTCCTAAAGAATTTTCGTGAATCAGAGAAAACAAGGTGCAAAGCTGGATGAACACAGCAGGCCAAGCAGCATCAAAGGAGCAGGAAAGCTGACGTTATGGAAGGGTCCAGACCGCTATGTTCATCCAGCTTTCCACCTTTTTATCTCAGATTCTCCAGCATCTGCAGTTCTTACTATCTCTTAGTGAACCAGATGGGTTTTTATAACAATTGATAGATATAGTCACTATTAGACCACCTTTTCATTCCAAATTTTATTGAATTCAATTTTCACTGTTTGCCAAGTTTCATGTTGGCAGAGAATTGCCTGCTGTTCTTGATTACTCATTCAATGACAGTACCATTATGCCACTGACTCTCCAAACTTCAAAATCTAGAAGTCATGATATTTTCCTCACTGACTCTCCAAACTTCAAAATCTAGAAGTCATGATATTTTCCTATTCCAGCCTTCACTTCATTTGGGATCCCTCATTATAGTAGTAAATGAGTCCCTGGATGTTTTTGTTTCTTTGCCTCTTTCATCACTGAATCGCACCTAGGCTGCAGGATGAGGTGAACTCTCTTTGGTCAGAATAAAGAAGTGCTGGAACTTAAAATGACACTTTTGAAGAATGAAGTGTGAAGAGAGATACTGTTTGTTGGTGACACGGCTGCATTAAACATTGTGATTCTATCTTGCAGTTGGAGAAGTACCAGGCAGCGCTGTGCTCATTTTTGACGTTGAGCTGGTAGAACTTGTCACAGGTCTTCCAGAGGGTTATATGTTCGTTTGGACTTCATCAGACCTATCTCCTGATCTCTTCCAAGAAATCGACAAGGACAAAAACAAGGAAATCAGTCTAGAAGAGGCAAGATTATTAATGGCTTTTATGGTGAAACCTCAGATTTGGTAGTGTGTGTGCATATGGAGGTGTGCACGCATGTGTATGAGGAGGATGTTGATGATAGGGTGGATAGGTTTGGGGCGGACTTTGAGATTGTGGATGGTGAATGTGGAGTGGGCGTTGTGCTTTTGAAAATAGGTGGAGAAGGACAGTTGTGTACATAAAGTGAGTATGGATGAATCTTATTTGGGAGGAGGCATGGGAAAAGGGAGCTGTGGATTTGTGGGAGGTGCATGAAGGTGGATGTAGCAGCAGGGCTGTTCAGGGTCCTGGGTAAGAGTGGGTATGCAAGTGTGCAGAGGAGATCATATGACGGAGAGGAGGTCTGTGGGGTGTCTGCAAGTAAAACTTTCTCTGATCCATGACATCCTCTTTCCATGACATTCCACTCCCGCACATCCCAGATGTCCAAGTTCTTCAAGGACCGCAACTTTCCCCACACAGTGATCGAGAATGTCCTTGACCGCGTCTCCCGCATTTCCCGCAACACATCCCTCACACCCTGCCCCCACCACAATCACCCAAAGAGGATCCCCCTCGTTCTCACACACCACCCCACCAACCTCCGGATACAACGCATCATCCTCCAACACTTCCGCCATCTACAATCCGACCCCACCACCCAAGACATTTTTCCATCCCCACCCCTGTCTGCTTTCCGGAGAGACCACTCTCTCCGTGACTCCCTTGTTCGCTCCACACCGCGCTCCAACCCCACCACACCTGGCACCTTCCCCTGCAACCGCAGGAAATGCTACACTTGCCTCCACACCTCCTCCCTCACCCCTATCCCAGGCCCCAAGATGACATTCCACATTAAGCAGAGGTTCACCTGCACATCTGCCAATGTGGTATACTGCATCCACTGTACCCGCTGTGGCTTACTCTACATTGGGGAAACCAAGCGGAGGCTTGGGGACCGCTTTGCAGAACACCTCTGCTCAGTTCGCAACAAACAACTGCACCTCCCAGTCGCAAACCATTTCCACTCCCCCTCCCATTCTTTAGACGACATGTCCATCATGGGCCTCCTGCAGTGCCACAATGATGCCACCCGAAGGTTGCAGGAACAGCAACTCATATTCCGCTTGGGAACTCTGCAGCCTAATGGTATCAATGTGGACTTCACCAGTTTCAAAATCTCCCCTTCCCCCACCGCATCCCTAAACCAGCCCAGTTCGTCCCCTCCCCCAACTGCACCACACAACCAGCCCAGCTCTTCCCCTCCACCCACTGCATCCCAAAACCAGTCCAACCTGTCTCTGCCTCCCTAACCTGTTCTTCCTCTCACCCATCCCTTCCTCCCACCCCAAGCCGCACCCCCATCTACCTACTAACCTCATCCCACCTCCTTGACCTGTCCGTCTTCCCTGGACTGACGTATCCCCTCCCTACCTCCCCACCTATACTCTCTCCACCTATCTTCTTTTCTCTCCATCTTTGGTCCGCCTCCCCCTCTCTCCCTATTTAATCTAGAACCCTCACCCCATCCCCCTCTCTGATGAAGGGTCTAAGCCCAAAACGTCAGCTTTTGTGCTCCTGAGATGCTGCTTGGCCTGCTGTGTTCATCCAGCCTCACATTTTATTATCTTGGAATCTCCAGCATCTGCAGTTCCCATTATCATTGATATAATGCAGTCCTTTTCTTTGTGAAATTTTTCCCAGCTGGATATTGGGAAGAATGAAGTCATTGGTCAAAATTTAACTAGGCTTTGGGAGTTGAAGGCATAGGACTAGAAAAACCAGTGAACTGAGTCAAATCCTGATCCCATTGCACCATAGGTGCATTTTACCAGCAGAAGTACAACATAGTCATAGTCATAGAGTTATACAGCACAGAAACAGACCCTTCAGTCTAACTCGTCCATGCTGATCACATATCCTAATGTGATCTAGTCTCATTTGCTAGCATTGGGCCCATATTCTTATAAAGATTCATGTACCCATCCAGATGCCTTTTAAATGTTTTAACTATACCAGCCTCTACCACCTCCTTTGGCAGCATGTTCCATAGACACCCTCTGTGGGAAAAAGTTTCACCCAAGTTCCATTTTAAATCTTTCTCCTCTCACTTTAAACCTATGCCCTCTAGTTGTAATAAGCTGGCTGCCCCAAAGAGGTTGGTAACTGATTTACAAATGTTACGGCCTGTTAAAACATTTCTTACGTTGCCATCAAATAAATGAAGCAACCTCCTAGCAGCAGGGTAGGGGGAAAAGTCACATGGTGAAGTGGGGAAGGTGGTGAGGGTAGGGGTTATGGTGGCTGTGGGTACAGAAGGCAGTAGTTGTGGTCCTCCAGTGACCACCCTGGTAGGGTTTGTCATATTTAAGCTGGCACAGCTCTCAGTCTCCTGCATTCCTCAGCGAAACAATCCCTATTGATGGTGTGACATTGTTTCAGAACTACAGGCCTTAATTAGCCAAGAGGTACATGTAGGAAGTCAATTAGGAAGCTACTTGTTGTAAACTAGCTGAGCAGGCTCCACTACCAGTAGCTCAATATTGAGATCGGATTTTTACCCTGATGCCCTTTGTAAAATGTAGTCAGCCAAATAGAGACACGCACAGGAATTCCTAGAGGCATAGTTCTCAACCCATAATGCAATCAACAAACCTATATACAAACCCCATACAGACCAAAGCTGGAAATGACACTACTCCCCATAACAGACTGGACAGTATAAATTCCAAGTGGAGTAGAACAACAATGCTTATTGGACGCCTCACTGATGATACCTAGCATGGTATTGAAAAGTCTGAATGAAAACAAGCCAGCTTGGCAAACAAGTCAATGATTTTTCCCTTGTAAAACTTACCCAACTGTTCGTGGTCCCCTCCACAAACTCTGTTCCATAGCTACTAATTGCATCCCCCTCCTTGCTGACTATTTGAGGTTGAACCAAAATGTTCGCAAATTTGCTGTTACAGTTTTACCAACGTGAGCTTCCCAAGAACACGGTTTTCCAACTCTATCGTATTTCCCAGTTCTGCTTCTGTTTCAGCTCCATCTGCACTTGAAACCTTTACTCTTGTCTAGGTATCCGATTACCTCTGGACTTAGCTATTTCAATGTGTGCCGACGTAACTGTATGAACTCTACCCTCCAAAAATTTGAGTTTATCCAAAACTCAGCTGCTCATATGGGGAGGGGATGGCCTTGTGATATTATCACTGGACTGTTAAGCCAGAGACCCAGGGAATGATCTGGGGACCTGAGTTCAAGTCCTACAATGGAAGATGATGGAATTTGAATTCAATAAAAACAAGTTTAGAATTGAGAGTCTGATGATAACCATGAAACCATTGTTGATTGTTGAAAAAATGATCTGATCGTCTAATGTCCTTTAGGGAAGGAAATTGTCATCCTGGTCTGGCCTACATATGACTACAGAACCACAGCAATGTGGTTGACTCTTAACCATCCTCTGCCTTTATCCTGTGATTGAGTATTTAAAAAAACAAGTTCCATTCACTTATCATCCCTCTGCTTGCTGATTTACATTGGCTTGTACTCAAGCATGATTAAGTGATTAGAAATCTTGGTTTCTTATCCCTCCATGGTTTTGCTTCTCACTGTATGTGTAATGACCTCCAGTCCAAAACCCTGTGTCGAATTTTGAACATACAGTTTTATTTGCTCCACATTTGGTCATCATTCTTTCAGGGGGGGCCAAAGTTCTAAGGTCTGGGGTTGTCTCCCTAGACGTTTGTTTTTCTTCTTCTTTCAAGATGCTCCTTAAAACCCAAGCTTCAATAAAGATTTTGATCATGGTGTCAAATCGTTTTCAATAATGGTCTTGAGAAGCACCTTGGAACATTTTACTCCTTTAAAGGTGCCCTATAGATATGCTTTGTTGCTGAAGTGTTGCCATTGTTAAAAATAGGAACAGTCATATTGGCCAGGACACCCGAAGAGAACTGGATCTCAGGAGCACAAAAGCTGACGTTTCGGGCCTAGACCCTTCATCAGAGAGGGGGATGGGGTGAGGGTTCTGGAATAAATAGGGAGAGAGGGGGAGGCGGACTGAACATGGAGTGAAAAGAAGATAGGTGGAGAGCAGAGTACAGTTGGGGAGGTAGGGAGGGGATAGGTCAGTCCAG
Organism: Stegostoma tigrinum; assembly: GCF_030684315.1. Lineage (NCBI taxonomy): Eukaryota > Metazoa > Chordata > Chondrichthyes > Orectolobiformes > Stegostomatidae > Stegostoma > Stegostoma tigrinum. The sequence continues at coordinate 2,859,796 of NC_081358.1, read as the reverse complement.
GGAAGATGGACAGGTCAAGGAGGAGGGATGAGGTTAGTAGATAGGAAATGGAGGTGCGGCTTGGGGTGGGAGGAAGGGATGGGTGAGAGGAAGAACAGGTTAGGGAGGCAGAGACAGGCTGGGCTGGTGTTGGGATGCAGTGGGGGGAGGGGGAAGAGCTGGGCTGGTTGTGTGATGCAGTGGTGGGGGAGGACGAACTGGGCTGGTTTTGGGATGCTGTTGGGGAAGGGGAGATTTTGAAGCTGGTGAAGTCCATTCCACTCCCGCACATCCCAGATGTCCAAGTTCTTCAAGGACCGCAACTTTTCCCCCACAGTGGTCGATAACGCCCTTGACCGTGTCTCCTGCATTTCCCGCAACACATCCCTCACACCCTGCCCCCACCACAGTCGCCCAAAGAGGATCCCCCTCGTTCTCACACACCACCCCACCAACCTCCAGATACAATGCATCATCCTCCAACACTTGCACCATCTACAGTCTGACCCCACCACCCAAGACATTTTTCCATCCCCACCCTTGTCTGCTTTCCGGAGAGACCACTCTCTCCATGACTGCCTTGTTCGCTCCACACAGCCCTCCAACCCCACCACACCCGGCACCTTCCCCTGCAACCGCAGGAAGTGCTACACTTGCCCCCACACCTCCTCCCTCACCCCTATCCCAGGCCCCAAGATGACATTCCATATTAAACAGAGATTCACCTGCACATCTGCCAATGTGGTATACTGTATCCGTTGTACCCGGTGTGGCATCCTCTACATTGGGGAAACCAAGCGGAGGCTTGGGGACCGCTTTGCAGAACACCTCCGCTCGGTTCGCAATAAACAACTGCACCTCCCAGTCGCGAACCATTTCAACTCCCCCCTCCCATTCTTTAGATGACGTGTCCATCGTGGGCCTCCTGCAGTGCCACAAGAATGCCACCCGAAGGTTGCAGGAACAGCAATTCATATTCCACTTGGGAATTCTGCAGTCCAATGGTATCAATGTGGACTTCACCAGCTTCAAAATCTCCCCTTCCCCCACTGCATCCCAAAACCAGCCCAGTTTGTCCCCTCCCCCCACTGCACCACACAACCAGCCCAGCTCTTCTCCTCCCCCCACTGCATCCCAAAACCAGCCCAGCCTGTCTCTGCCTCCCTAACCTGTTCTTCCTCTCACCCATCCCTTCCTCCCACCCCAAGCCGCACCTCCATTTCCTAGCTACTAACCTCATCCCACCTCCTTGACCAGTCAGTCTTCCCTGGACTGACCTATTACCTCCCCACCTATCTTCTTTTCTCTCCATCTTCAGTCCGCCTCCCCCTCTCTCCTTATTTATTCCAGAACCCTCACCCCATCCCCCTCTCTGATGAAGGGTCTAGGCCCGAAACATCAGCTTTTGTGCTCCTGAGATGCTGCTTGGCCTGCTGTGTTCATCCAGCTCCACACTTTATTATCTTGGATTCTCCAGCATCTGCAGTTCCCATTATCTCTGAACCCGAAGAGAACTCCTTTGTTTGCCCTAATATACACTCTTAACACCTACTGCTGATCAGAAAGCTGTTCCTAACAATAGTGCATGCAAATTTTACCCATACTGCAGCCTCCTTTGCATGCACAACTATTCCTGACACCTTTCCACCAAGTGGCAAAAACGTCAGCGAATTTTTAAAAAAAATCTCCACAAAATGTGGTGTTGAAGCCCAATAAAATTCCAGTTTCTGCAATAGTGCAAGGTGAGGAGAAATGTGAGCAGAAGCTGTTTGCAAAACCTCTAAACATTTTTGTCTCTATTAACTGGATGGGTTTGTGCGATTAGTATAAAAATTAATCTCTGAAGAGTCTGATGTTTAGAAATATAATACATGTAATGTTTCTGAATTGTACAAAAGCTCTTTCTCTTGTGGAGCCCTAACTCAGGCTGGAAAGGCTCTTTGGAGTGAGTTTGTCTACAGTCCACCTTGTTCAGTTGGTGGTTATTGGGAATCTTAATCCTAGGGTCACGGCCTGAAACCCCACATTGGATCATGATTTTCTCACTTGTCACTGAAGAAAGATATGCAACAGAATTATAAAGGAAATACACGTTCAAATTTATTCACTGAAGATGAATTCCTATTTCCTGCAATTTAACAAATTTCCTTTAAATTGGGTCAGATTAGGAGTTCACAGTTGTTTAAAAATCTTAGTGACAAAATTTCAAGATAACCAATGTTGAAAAAAAATTAGAATAATTCTTGCCATTGTAATAATTTGAATTTTAAAGTTGCTGCAATAAAGTAGTTGCAATTTTTCTTCTTTTAGTTGATCGTGTAGCGAAGGAAACACAGCTTGCAAAAAACATTGTAAGACTGAGAAAGAAAACAGCTGCATTTCAAAGCCTGACTTTAAACAAGACAACAAAGTGTGAAGCTGGATGAACACAGCAGGCCAAGCAGCATCTCACGAGCACAAAAGCTGACGTTTCGGGCCTAGACCCTTCATCAGAGAGGGGGATGGGGAGAGGGTTCTGAAATAAATAGGGAGAGAGGGGGAGGCGGACCGAAGATGGATAGAGGAGAAGATAGGTGGAGAGGAGAGTATGGGTGGGGAGGTGGGGAGGGGATAGGTCAGTCCAGGGAGGACGGACTGGCCAAGGAGGCGGGATGAGGCTGGTAGGTGGGAAATGGAGGTGCGGCTTGAGGTGGGAGGAGGGGATAGGTGAGAGGAAGAACAGGTTAGAGAGGCGGGGACGAGCTGGGCTGGTTTTGGGATGCAGTGGGGGAAGGGGAGATTTTGAAGCTTGTGAAGTTCACATTGATACCATTGGGCTGCAGGGTTCCCAAGCGGAATATGAGTTGCTGTTCCTGCAACCTTTGGGTGGCATCATTGTGGCACTGCAGGAGGCCCATGATGGACATGTCGCCTAAGGAATGGGAGGGGGAGTTAAAATGGTTCGCGACTGGGAAGTGCAGTTGTTTATTGCGAACCGAGTGGAGGTGTTCTGCAAAGCTGTCCCCAAGCCTCCGCTTGGTTTCCCCAATGTAGAGGAAGCCACACCAGGTACAGTGGATACAGTATACTACATTGGCGAATGTGCAGGTGAACATCTGCTTTATATGGAAAGTCATCTTGGGGCCTGGGATAGGGGTGAGGGAGGAGGTGTGAGGGCAAGTGTAGCACTTCCTGCGGTTGCAGTGGAAGGTGCCGGGTGTGGTTGGGTTGGAGGCAAGTGTGGAGCGAACAAGTGAGTCATGCAGCGAGTGGTCTCTCGGGAAGGCAGATAAGGGTGGGGATGGAAAAATGTCGTGGGTGGTGGGGTCGGATTGTAGATGTCAGAGAATGATGCGTTGTATGTGGAGGTTGGTGGGGTGCTATATGAGGACGAGGGGGATTCCCTGAGGGTGGTTATTGAGGAGGCGGGGTGTGAGGGATGTGTTGCGGGAAATGTGGGAGACATGGTCAAGGGCGTTCTCGACCACTGCGGGGAGGGAAGTTGCGGTCCTCGAAGAACTTGGACATCTGGGATGTGCGGGAGTGGAATGCCTCCTGGGAGCAGATGCAGCGGAGACGATGGAATTGGGAATAGGGGATGGAATTTTTGCAGGGGGGTGGGTGGGAGGAGGTGTATTCTAGGTAGCTGTGGGAGTCGGTGGGCTTGAAGTGGACATCAGTTTCTCGCTGGTTGCCTGAAATGGAGACAGAGAGGTCCAGGAAGGTGAGGAATGATCCATGACTTTAAACAATCAGGTTGACACTTGCACTGCAACTGCACATATGCAGTAAGCGCTCCCTCTAGTGGTGTGACACAAATCAACACAACATTTTGGATAATACATAGAATCTTCTGCATCCACGTGCTTGATGTCTTGTTTTAATTTGAGCACTGTTGATAATGAAATGCTGACTTAGCACTGCTTTATGGTGGGGCAGTGCTCTTTTGGTCCTACCACTGGCAGAACTAGCCAAGACTTTGTGCTCATGTCTAATGAAGTGTGACTTGAACCCATGACTTCCTGACTTGGACAGGAAAGCTAATCTCTAAGTCAAAGCTAATGCTTCAAAAAATAAAACACCTTGCTTCACTTTTCAGCATGTGATATAAGTAACAGCTCTTTTTAAAAATTATTTGTTAAAACTCTACTGTTTTCCTTCCTGCAGTTCTCTGAATATATCCTCCTGCAAGTGGAGAGTGGTAAGGGAAAACTGGCTCCTGGATTTCCTCCAGACAGAGTCATAGGGAACATGTTTATCAGTCAGGATCAGAATGGAGATGGCAAGATAAGTGCTGATGAGTTCAAATTGAAGGAAGAGGAGGACGCTCATCATGACGAACTGTAAGGCCATGTGTTCACATCTATGCTGCTGTTGAGTGGAAGTGTAAAGAGTTGACCTGTGGTTTGTTGGTTGTGAGGTAGGTTTTATCCATGATTCTGTTTAGGTATAAAACTTATTGGTGACATCCTGATTCGAAATTGTTTTATTTTTTGGGAGGGTGGGTCACTTGCTCCTGAGCATAGTTGGTCCACAAAAGGTGTTTCACTTTTTAACAGTGTTCTTTAAATTTTAATCTACATTAGTAAGGAGAAAATTCTTTTCCAATACCCAGCCCCACTCTGTACACTCCAGATTTGTTTTACCTCAACTGTTTTATTGTTTCACATGCAGTTCAATAACAGTCAACAATCACAACTCTGTGCCAAATGATTTAAATTTTCCACAAATATGTTAAAGCATATCATGCAACTTGTTATAATTTTTTTTGTCCATCAATTATGTATTCAATGAGAGAGAGTCAGATATGTTTTAATTTATATTGTGGGTGACCAGGAATGGTATGCAATGCTACTATAGAAAACAGAACTTCAGTGCCTTTTGCCGAAAACATGACTTAAGATATATAATTTTGCACACACTCTCCATCCATAAAATGAATATAGGAAGGAAAGTCATGGAAACAGTTGCTATGGGTCTTAATCTGAATGAGGCATTTTCTCGAAGTAGAGTATGCACTTGTATTCATCTTTCTAAACTTGATAGATGTGTAATGGATGTAGCCTTTAAATGATGGTCTGCACCTCCTACACCAAGAGTTCCCAAAACTAGGTCACAACATGCAATAATTACCTCCCTCTCATTACTACCAGAAACATGAAATAGGGATTCAGATGATACAGTCCATTTGTCAGCGTGAGCCCCAATTGACATACATGTGCATTATGTTCTTCTAGCCTTAGTTTATAGTGTAATGAACTTGGTTTGATCACTGTCTCCGGTACGGTCTACAGAACAGTGGGTGAATTGGTGCCAGTTCTCCAGCTTCCTTCCACCCTGCTCTCATCTTAAGATCACATCATTTTCAAGTTAAATAATTCTGGGAAGGAGTAATTTAACAGTAAACTCAGTGCCCATTGTAATGTGGAATTGTCACTTCAAGACCCACTAGACCAATGACCGCATTGGAGGAGAATGCTGCTTAGATTGCAGTCGTGATGATATGTAATACCCAAGGTCCAAAGGCATGCATCATTTAACATTTCTTTCCCGTATGTCCAGGTTTTGGGCTGTGTTCCCATCCTTTAACCTGACTGCAGTACTCTCACAAAGATTCAAGAGTATTTGCTTTAAACAAAACAAACACTAATCATTACCCTAATGTATATTTTATAAGCAGACTTATGCCAAACAAAAGATTATGGGCAACATGCTGCTAGTAAAACCCGAAAGAACTGCGGATCCTGTAAATTAGGAACAAAAACAGAAGTTGCTGGAAAAGCTCAGCAGGTATGGCAGCATCTCATCAGTTCTGAGGAAGGGTCACCGGCCCCGAAACATAAACTCTAATTGTTTTCCTTCACTGATGCTGCCAGACCTGCTGAGCTTCTCCAGCAACTTCTGTTTATTCTTTTGAGCATGCTGCTAGTGTTGTGGCTGATAGAATGGAACATATTTACAAATTGAATTTTGTTGCTTCACTGCTACAGTTAAAGAACAAGGGAGTTGGACTAAAGGAATAGTACTTTCAATGAGTGATTTACAGGTGTGATGGCTGAATCCACCCCAGTGTTTTAGATTCCATTTTTCATTAAACACTTCCAGTTGTGCACATTAGTGTTTATTTTTCTGTTTTTTTGTGACTAGGGTGAAGTAAACTTAAGAGATGAAAATAATACTGAAATCTATTCTCAGCTCTTGCTGTAGTGCAGCCACAACATATGAGATCTCTACACATCTGGTAGTTGCAACTTCCTTTGAGAACTCAAAAGCCGGGTCACAAACCATGTGTTCTCTCGACTTTCTCCGTGGTTCTCTAGCGGAGTACACATAGTTCTGTTTATTTCTCAATTTTTGTCAATAATCTGATGGCTCCCCTCAAAAGAACTGCTTTTCTTTTACCATTGAAAGAATTGGTTAGATCATTTGGGGTTTAGATAGCATGAACAGTAAAGTTCTGCTTCTTTTGGTGAAGAGGTCTATTACAGATTTAAGGTGAAAGAGCTTTCTCAAGCTTTCTCTTGCAAGTTTAGAGGAGACATGAGGAAAAATCTTTTTTGCCAGAGGGTGGTGGGTGTGTGAAATTTATTGCCCGGTTTGGGGATAGAGGCAGAAACCCATACCCATTTAAAATCTCTCTCTGCACCTGAAGTGCTGTAACTTGCAAGCCTATGTGCTAAGTGCTGGTCAGTGGAATTAGAATGGCCACAAGTTTATTTAACTTGCACAGACACAGTGGGCTGAATTATAGCACAGAGGTCATTTTCCTCTAGTTGTATAGAGCTATAGTGTGTGTGTTTGTATATATGTATAGTTCTAGGTGGCTAATGAATGGGAATGAATCTAAGTGTCGGAGAAATGTGGCAGTTATAGCAGCATCTACAGGTAGAGAAATAAAGTTAATGTTTTGAGTCCAAAATGATTCTTCAGAACTCTTGGTTCTGAAAAAGTCACATTTGACTTGAACCATTTAACTGTTTCTCTCTCCACAGTTGCTGCCAGACCTGAGTTTCTCCACCACTTTATTATTTCAGATCTCCAGCATCATCAGAGCTTTGCTTTTATCTAGTGTATGGATTGCCAACAGCTTAAAAACTCCTGTTCTGGCAGTAGTCTGCGGGTCTGCCACCTTGCCCTACCCATTGGGAAATGTCACAACATTTTCCTATGATCCAGTGCGTAGTCATTAAGGATTTGCCTTTGGCAGTGTAGTCAAAAATCAACTTGCTAATTATACCCAATCAAAAGCTGAACATCACTTCCCAGTTGGAAGCTAAGAGTTTGAAGGAGCATGTAAAGATGGAGTTTTCTTGAGAAAGCTCTTTCTCTCTTTTTGTAACAGCTTCTGTTATACAAGTTGTATCTATTCTGTAGCGTTTACCAGACTGCAGGGAAAATAAATTTGTAGCTTTTTGATTCCATGTAGTCCGAGCCAATAAGATGTCATTTTTGTCCCAGAGGCTGCCCTTTCTAATATCAAAAGTGTGGCCATTTGCCAGTCCAGCAATATTGGGATGGCCCTAAACTTTGTGTTAGCAGGACTGCATGTGAATATTCAGCATCGACCTGAGATATTCAGAGTATTTGGCAACATCAATGTACTTTACGGTCTGTGGTGCATCCTGTACAGTTGTCTACAACAGATGTCTTCTGCACGATGTCATTTGAATATTCTTAATCACCACTTACTGGATGAGGAGTGTTTGAACACCGATCTGTTGCAACTAGAGTCCTGTTTTTCTAGGACTGCACACTGCAGCTCCATTGTAGATTCTGAGAGCCCCATTCAAAGCTCCATAGCACTGTCATCCTATAAATCAAGATTTCGGGCTGATGTGCAAACAGGAAGTGACCGTCATTCTCTTGAACCACCTCCATTGTACAGTTAGATTATGGTTGATCTGCATTTCAGATCTATTTTGTTTCATGATATTTGAGATCATTGTCTAACAAAAATTAATCTTAGTTTTTGCCATTTTACCCGTTATCTTGCTCTACTTTTAAAATCACATTCTGTTGTTTCATATTCCTCTATGAGAAGAAATAGCATACGTTGAGAAACTATCACATTCCTGTCATTTTAGTATCAGTCATCAGGATCCAAGATTATGCATTGTCATTGTACTGGGATCCTGCAAGATTTGGTACTGTTGTGGTGAATTTGCACTCTTTCGTCTCCAAAGTCATTGTGCTCTTCCCAAAATTGAACAGAATTACTCCAAATGAGGTCTCCCTGAGGCTCTGTACGGCTGAAGTATCACTCCTCTCTTTTGAATTCAGAGTTTCCTTTGAAACTTGGTAGCATTTCAAAAGCTTTAATTTCTCCCTGACTTCAGAGCAATCCAAAGATAACTCTTGAGGGTAAACAAACTTAATTTTCAGCCTTCAGTGAAAGGAATTGCTGCTTCTTGTGTTTTGAAGTAGCAATTTCTATAGCATTGAATGCTTTAGCTGAGAAAGTTTTTAATGCAATTTATGATTGAGCTGAAGCATTTGTCAACACTTTTCTGGAGTCTAAAATTATGCAGTTTGTGATAAATATTTAACTATTTGCCTTTGATAAACTCTATGATCAGCCCAATTCTTTGTTGGTTGGTCAAATTCAGACAAATGTTACCAACAAATGGTGGCATGTTGTAGTGAATAAATGGAAGCAGTGCAGATGTATCTTTGCATTTTCATGTTTAAGTTCTACTATGTTCACGCAAACTTCTGATTCTGTCATGGTATGTATCAATTTCAACAAATCATATTCAAAGGTTACCTATATCTTCCAACTATGGAGTGGTTTTAAATTGTTAGGATTTCACTGGTTATGCAATAACACTGTGTACTAAAACTCTTCATTATATGTGACCAGTTGAAATAGTGAAAAATACACCAATTCAAATTTCATTGCACCCTGTTGCTGTATTTACAACATTCCACAGCAGGAGGGCAAGGAACTTAAATTGTGCTTTGATAGTGATGTAGGATTGTTTACACTTGGGAAGTGGGGCTTGATGTTTCCATCAACAAAGATTGATTCAACTATTTGTTACCTAGAGGTGAGACTGGTGTCCGACTTTTGTTTTGGTAATTGCTTGTCTTAACATTCACTTTTGACATTCAGTCCAAAGTTGCAGGCTGCAGTCATGGATCATATAATTGAATGAACTTTAAATAAAGATAAAATCAAAAGTCCACTCCAATCCAACACTGGCATCTCCACATCTGTTAAAGATAGCAGTGGGATATTGGGGGGGGAGGGAGAATGGGGAGGGGGGGGAAGAGAGGGAGGAGGAAGCAGAAAGAGGAGGAAGCAGAAAGAGACCTAAGGCAGGTAAGATTTAAGCTTTTTCATTTATTTCACCAATTTTTTTTTAAAATGCTCAACATTATTCCTGTATGAGGCAATTCACATTCCAGTGTACACAGAACTTTGTCCACTGCCATACTTGCCTGGTCTGGCCTACATGTGATTCCAGACCCGCAGCAATGTGGTTGAGTTTTCACTGCCCTCTGGGCAATAAGTGCTGCCTAGCCAGCTGTGCCCTCATCCCACGAATGAATAAAAAAAGTAATCCAACATTTTGCCTACTGTGAATCTTTGCAGATTCTTTGAATTCTCCTCACGAGCTCTGCTATCTTTGTATCATCTGAAATTTAACTACACTAGGTTCAGTCTCCTCCATTAATAGACAGAAAATTGTTGAAACCTTATCACTAATCCTATGGCACTCCACAATTTACAGCTTGCCAACTTAAAAATGAGCCACTTATCCCAAATAAGTTTTGTTTGTTAGCCCATCCTCAATCCATGATCTATTATCCCAAACAGCACTCTTACCTTTTTGTGACAACTTTTGCAAATCCCACACGCTAAACCTATTGGCTGTTTGTAGCCCACCCTAGTCATTGCAGCCTCAAAACTATACTGTCAAACATGATTTCCCTTTTTCAAAGCCAAGTTGACTGCTTGATATTGCAATTTTCTTTATCCTGCTAATTTTTTTCTGATTCTAGAATTTTCCCAATGACAGATGTCCTATGAACTGGCATTTGTTTCCTGCAGTTTTCCTCCTTCCTTGAACAGAGGTGTTTAAATGTACAGTTTATCAATCTGCTTGGACCCTTTCTGAACCCAGGGAATTTTGGAACATCACAAAGATCCTTTATATTTAATACTTAAGTCCTTTAAGTTTTGAAGGGTTGTGGCAGAAATTGAGATTTTGTGGGAATACTTCAAGTTTTAAAAAAATTGAATTTTTTTTTAAAAAAGGCTTCTTGCAAGTCAATCCTTCTGTTTGAACAGTGTCCTTCTTAAAAAAAGGACTTCCTCAGCAAACTGTCTGCTATGAGTCCAGAGACAACTGTGCATGATTAATGACGACCAGAATGTGCTGAAACATTCAACACCATTTTTTTTTGCTTTCAAGAGTCACCCTAATGGGCAGAAAATGTTTTCTCCTTAGTAAACCTCTGCAGGGATTCTTTTCCTTAATGTTTTTTAAGCTTATTCAGAAAGATTCAATCCATAACTTGAAGTATGGATATTTATGTTAACCAGTTTTTGCATTTTCCATCACTTGGTTTAATAAACCAATAATGACATTCATCGAAGGAATCTGGTTTACAAGATTTATTAATAAAAGTTAGGCATTTGATTCACCATGTTGGTAACTGGGTATTTCTATTTTATGCTGTGACCTGTCGAGTAACAATGCACTCTTCTAGCCTTAGTTATCACAAAGTCACAACCAATGCAGGCCATCAGGTTCAGGATATTTTTCAGCCTTAAGTCCTAGTGATTGTTCTATGTTACTTCATCCATTTGCCCTTTCTTAAAATAAAAATCTGCAATAGAAAATCAAGCTTCAAATTCACACAGGAAATACTTAGGAAGGGGGTGCTGACATGGCCTGTAAGATACAATCTCCATGAAGGGCACTATAATTAGACTGTTGCATCATCGTTCTGTGGCACAGCCTTACTAATTACTGGTGACTTGTGCCAAATCAGAGAGAACTTTGCCAAAACAGGGATAACAAGTGTAGAGCTGGATGAGCACAGCAGGCCAAGCAGCATCAGAGGAGCAGGAAAGCTAATGTTTTGGGCCTAGACCCTTCTTCAGGGTTGGTTTCCTATTGTCATTTCCAGTGACTAGTAACTGCTGCGTAGCCAATCTGGCTTCATTTCTTTAGATCTTGTAGCTGTTTATACAATGGATTCACTTACCAGACCATTTCAGGAGGGTTGTTAGAGTCAACCACATTGTTATAGGTCATGTCACCTTTAGGCTAAACTACTCATGAATGGATTTCCCTTCCAAAAGGAAACTAGTGACTCAAGGATTTTTACAATAACTGTTTCACTGTCAGCATTACCAATGACTAGCTTTCAAGTAAATTTCCACAAACTGGAGGATTTGACCCCTGGCCCTCGATAATCAGTCTAGGGTTTGGGTTACATGTTCACTAGCATCACCACTACAACACTGATGCTTCAGTTTACTACTCTCTGCATAGTTCCCACACTGTCACAACAGTACTGCTCCCTTGGCGTTGATGTCCACGCCCCATGAACTGAAACTCATTTCCTCCCAAACTAAGCTTTCAGCCACCCATTCAGAATGGAGAGTTTGTTACAACAAACTAAGGGCTTTAAGAAACCAGGTTCCAATGTTTGTAAAAACTCTCCCAACTTTAATGTACGGTACAACAATTTCTCTCAGGTACATCATTTTAAAATATGAAAACGACAATGTTCAACAGGCAACACAAGCTGTGACCAAGCACACCAAGAGCATCCTCACTTATCTACAACTACAAAATGTTTGAAAAATAATAAAAAACTGCTTCAGAATGTTTTTTTTTGTATAGAACTTGCATTAGTTGTACACAGGCAATTTAGCCACAGTACATCAAGCTTTCAATACTCCACTCTTAAACAGCATATACTGAAAACTACACATAGATGCTTTGAAATGTTAAAGCCAGAATTTAAACTATTACATCTAGAGGTAGTTTAAAATCTGCTTGTAGCTGACGTGACTGCCAATTTTAGAGGTACTATTCCCTTTATTCACTGCATACACATTTGTGCAAATTTTAAGAATATTTTAAGTTCCAGATGCTGAAGAATGAACAGCATTTTCAACAAGTGGGGCTGTTCAATTACATAATATTAATGTTAAGGTATTTCAGATTTGAGTTCCCACAAGCCTGTACGCGTTCAATGCTCATATCACAGAATTTTCTGGAGGATAGCATTAGTCAAGTCTAACGTCTCTTCTTTAACGAGAACAATATCGTAGGAGTCCATGTACTTTTCCAAGCTTTCTTCCACCTGTACATGTTTAAAAAGATAGATGTTTAGATCTACAAATTCTGGGATATAGATATTAATGTAGCTAATCTTAAGAATCAAAAATTGATTTGTTTGCCATCTAATTACAAGAAATCTGCTCAGATTTTTTTTATTCAAGGTTCTAGTACAGTAAATCAGAGTGAAATAATAAAAGGCTTGCTAGACTACCCCGGTACATCATCTGTATGATAAGTCTATTGAGGTAAATACAGCAAAAACGGGAGAATGGCTAACAAATGTGAAGCTTGCCTAACATAAGCATTCGTTTTCAAAATCAAGCACACAAAAGGGAATACATAAAATTCCACATGTCACTTCCTGGAATTCCACTCCAATTTATATCTGATTCTTTGACAAAAGTAAATATTATTATGGGAAATTACACTACAGATGGTACAGTACTGGCCTGGATACAGGACTGGCTGACAGACAATGTAGAGGGTCAGGATAAATGGGTTCTTCTCTGGATGTCGAACTGTAACTAGTGGGGTACTGCAAGGTTTAGTCCTCAGACCTCTACTATTTACAACCTGTTCAAATGCTCTGCAACCAGAGACAACATGTAACATAGCAAAATTCACAGATGATACTAATAGGTGGAAAAGCACATTGTAATGAGGAGATAGACTAGAATGGGCCAGAATTTAACAGATGGAATCAAGTGTGGACAAGTGCAAGGTTATCCCTATTGTCAGGAAAAATAAAACAGCAAATTATTATTTAAATGGGAAGCAGAATTGAGGAGCATCAGTGCAATATTTGGGTGTCCTTATGCATGAATTACAGAAAGTGGCTATGCAGACCCAATATATAATAACGAATTATTGCAAAAAGACTGGATTATAAAAGTAATGTTGTTACAGTTATGTAAGCCTATGGTGAGACCACATTGGAGTCCTGTGTCCAGTTCTGGTCTCGTTACTAGAGGAAGGATGTGGTAACATTAGAGGCAGTTCACAGGAGGTTCACCAGATTGATTCCAGGGTTGAAAGGGCTGTTGTACGAGGAGCAGTTGAACAGGTTGGGCTCGTACTCGCCGGCATTCAGGAGAATGAGGGGATCTGATTAAGGTATATAAAATGCTAAAGGGATTGATAAGGTGGGGTTGAGCAGTTGTTTCCCCTTTGTGACTGTCTAGAACAAGAGGTCATCGATATACTTTGAGAGGAGGTATGCTCAAAACATATGAGGAGAAACTACTTCTCTGAGGGTTGAGAATCTATGGAACCCAATACCCCAGAGTGCAGTGGGTGCGGAATCAGATTCAAGAAAGAAAAATATGTTTATGATGAAAAGCTAAATAAAGGGCTGAGGGGAATGGATAGGAAAATGGAGTTGAGATCAAGAATAAGATAGCCACAATGATGCTAAGTAGCAGAGCAGGCTCAATGGGCTGAATTGCCTACACATGCTCCTAATTCCTATGGTCCTATGATTCCAATTAACATTAATGACTTGTCATAATATTTCTTACTTTATCATTCAAGAATCCAATCTTGAGAATGCTTTCAACATTTCGAACACCATCTGCCATGGTCAAGTCTCCTAACGAATCACCCAGAAGGATGATGTTACAATTTTCCTTTAGTTGATCGAAGTATTCTGAGCTTCTTATGGCTCCATCGTGTTTATTGTAAACATGGATAAGCTCACCTTTAAAGCCTTTCAGAACACCCTGAAATGAGAAACAAAAAAACTCATGACTGAATGACTTTTTGCTATTGAATAGCTAACACACGTAGCTCATAACATGTTGGACAAGTTACTTTAAGCAATGCCTTCCATCTATTAAAAGTAACTATTACTGTTTAAAAAATGTGGCTCAACAGGTCACAATTAAACATCTTTCGCAAGGGTTATATCAAAGAGACTGTTTCCAAGTGGAGGTATTGTGAAAATAGAAGTTCTTTCTTGCAATGGATTACAAGTTCTTTAAAATACTGTGGATTGTAGAAAAAGAATTCAGACAGCAAAATACCTTTTCATCAAAGTCCATGAAGTTGGAGACTACCTTCACATTCGAATGAAAGACACCAGCCTGAGAAATAACCTCCTCTAGTACATCACCAATACCAGCTGAGAATATGAAGACTGGGACGTTGTGTTCATTCAGCTTATCGAAGAACAGTTCATAACCATCTCTAGAATGGCACAACACATTTAACATACAGTTTAGCAAGCCTTTAAAAAAATTCATGAAGTAGAATAGAGACAAATACAAATTTTATGCTTAAATAACTTACAAATAACAAAAGTAACAAACCGAATTGGCACTCCTTGAAATGTTCTCAGAGGTAATATGAACTGATAATAGGTAACTTGTTAATACTGACACATCAAGGGAACTCCTGGAACTGTGATAATGGGAACTGCAGATGCTGGAGAATCCAAGATAATAAAATGTGAGGCTGGACGAACACAGCAGGCCCAGCAGCATCTCAGGAGCACAAAAACTGATGTTTCGGGCCTAGATCCTTCAGAGAGGGGGGATGGGGAGAGGGTTCTGGAATAAATAGGGAGAGAGGGGGAGGTGGACCGAAGATGGAGAGAAAAGAAGATAGGTGGGGAGGTAGGGAGGGATAGGTCAGTCCAGGGAAGACGGACAGGTCAAGGAGGTGGGATGAGGTTAGTAGGTAGGAGATGGAGGTGCGGCTTGGGGTGGGATGAAGGGATGGGTGAGAGGAAGAACAGGTTAGGGAGGCAGAGACAGGCTGGACTGGTTTTGGGATGCAGTGGGTGGAGGGGACGAACTGGGCTGGTTTTGGGATGCAGTAGGGGAAGAGAAGATTTTGAAGCTGAAGTCCACATTGCCACCCGAAAGTTGCAGGAACAGCAACTCATATTCCACTTGGCAACCCTGCAGCCCAATGGTATCAATGTGGACTTCACCAGCTTCAAAATCTCCCCTTCCCCCACCGCATTCCAAAACCAGCCCAGTTCATCCTCTCCCCCCACTGCACCACACAACCAGCCCAGCTTTCCCCCTCCACCCACTGCATCCCAAAACCAGTCCAACCTGTCTCTGCTTCCCTAACCTGTTCTTCCTCTCACCCATCCCTTCCTCCCACCCCAAGCCACACCTCCATCTCCTACCTACTAACCTCATCCCACCTCCTTGACCTGTCAGTCTTCCTTGGACTGACCTATCCCCTCCCTACCT
Source organism: Stegostoma tigrinum (assembly GCF_030684315.1). NCBI lineage: Eukaryota > Metazoa > Chordata > Chondrichthyes > Orectolobiformes > Stegostomatidae > Stegostoma > Stegostoma tigrinum. The sequence goes on along the minus strand of NC_081358.1, from coordinate 2,844,330 downwards.
CCCCACCTTTACTCTCCTCTCCACCTATCTTCTTTTCTCTCCATCTTCGGTCCGCCTCCCCCCCTCTCCCTATTTATTCCAGAACCCTCAGCCCATCCCCCTCTCTGAAGGAGGGTCTAGGCCCGAAACGTCAGCTTTTGTGCTCCTGAGATGCTGCTGGGCCTGCTGTGTTCATCCAGCCTCACATTTTATTAACTCCTGGAACTGTCCAAGTTATTGGCTCTCACTGCTCATTTTCATACTTTAAATATTCTGTGCAGTTATTTAAAGATTTGAAGAAATAGAACTAAGTTTTGAAAATAATTATCACCCATTTAAGGCAGTTGAGGACGTGATCCCCCAAGGGTTGAGTGTCTTTGGAATTTCTTTCCTCAAAAAAGGTAGTACATGCAGAACCTAGATATTTTTAACATAGCTATAGATACCAAAGGTGTGCAGGAATATAGAATTGAGATTAAAATCATATCAGTGATCAACTTATTGAATGGCTCAGCAGGCTCAAAGGTCCAAGTGACCGACTTTCTCTTGTTTGTCATTTGTACACACTGCAGATCATACTGGAGGATCACAACTTTGCTGAATAATTTTTTAAGATAATTACTATTTGTCACTGTATAATAAAAAAATATTCAGGATGCAATGCTTGAACAAGGAGCTTATGTAATTTTAGATTTCTGCACTAGTCACAGACTGCACCCTTCACATCACTGAAATCCTTGCAGTACCTCAGCATCACATCCGATTCCCTCACCACTGCAGCCAGTTTTGCCTTTTCAATACCTTGTTCAATTAGTAAATTGTGGGCTTTGGTCCACCTGCACAAGAAGAGATTTTATTTTGAAAGCTGTTGATACTTACAAGACCAGAAACACAAACATAAACTAGGAAAGAATTCCATTCATATCACTGTAGAGAGATACTTAGTTATGTTATCAAAATTGCACTTGTAAGTAGTGAAACTGTTAGCTCATTTTCAGGCCAGTATCAAGAAAAGTCTTTTAAAATTAGCTTCACCCTTTGTTCCATACATTAACAAATTAAATCAAGGAACTTGTATCGTCTTGGATTTTATAGTTGGCAGTATTCAAGTTGTAGGTCCAATGACTAGTAAACATCTGCAAAATACATTTGAACCATAATGTTAAATGGAGGTTCTCATAGCTAAAGAGCATCAATAAATTTATAAGTGAAAGATACTTTGATCATTAACACAATTCAAAAGAAATAATTTATGTTTAAAAACACCTACCCATTTTCCTTCAACTATGTAAATTTCATATCTACATTTTGACCAGTAACATACTGAAGTCACTGAAGCAGAAGACACCCGAGAATGCCCGAGCTACTGAGGCAATAATTGACACATTATAGGCTAAGTACTGAGTGAACTCCCAGCATTGACTCCGGTTTCTGTGATAAAACTATAGTTTGACTCCAAATTCTGATGTGAACTTGCTTATCACCCACCACCAGTGAAAAGAGCAAAGCAGTAGTCTAATGCCACTAATTGTGGGAAGAAACTCTCATCGTAATGGTTATAAATGCAATGTTCACAGCATTGTCCAAATTCCAATACTAAATAACAAAAAAAAGGCACTTTTGGATATAAAACTTTAATATTATTTTATTGTGATTAGGCAGTCAGTTTTTGTTCACATTTGAAGCCATTCTTTAGTAAAATAATTTGACTAATTATTAGACAACCATTTTTTCAGGTTCACCATTTATCGAAACGTAAAGACTTACCATTCAACCATGAAAGGGTACTTGTCCTCAGCACTAAGAGCAGGGTCAACTTCAATTGGATAGTATTTATTTCTAATTTGGAGCAACTGCAAGAAAGAAATATACAAATGAAAACTGAAAGCATGACATGCAAGAAATTTTGTTGTTGTTATTGTTGAAACAATACCTTTTTCCTACAGTCCTCTGAGATTAACTTACAGTTGTCAATAATATCTGTTAAAAAAGGAATAAAAATTAATGTTCAACCAAATATATTGTAGAGTTTAAGCGTTATTAAGTAGATATAAAGTAGTTATGTGGTCTAACTGTGTGGAGTTAATGTTTGTTTAGTAATGTTCAATTTTGCACAGGTGATTAAGAACGTTAGTTACCGTGAATGGGCAACCAATACTGCTGTAATGTAATATATTAATCAGTAAGCTGTGCCATTCAAATCAAGGGAGCTTATAAAAACTTGCGGTCAGCTTGCTGTTCTTAGCAATGCAATAGTAGGACCCCAGCAGTTTGCAACTCCAGAGTGAAAAATAAAAAAATTCAATGGATCCCTTTGGCCTAAGTCACAATGATATCAGACAGTCACAAGTTGACTTTAAGGGCAAAATCTCTAAAAAGGAAATGATTTAAAACATTAAATAGGAAAAAACCCAGCTTGTATACACAGAACATTTGAACAGAGGATGAAAGAATTACAAGTCTGATGTGTCAGACAAACGGCAAACCCGAGAAACTCCAAAGCATGTCATAATACGCATTGGCAAATTAGAAGCATTCATCAGTAAATATGGAGCTGCTATATGATCTTATTGGTTGATTCCACACTGGGTTAACCATCTCCTCAGAAACAAAAATTCAAATAAGACAATGGTATCAATAAAGCCACTTTGAAAATGTGACAGGAAATTAAGGATGCATTTCAGTAAAAGCTCAGCATTCTAGTGATAGGTTTGATTTTTGTTGGCACAAGTCTTCTGCTTCCCAGCAATGTGAAGGCATCAATTCAAATGGCCACAATTCTGTATTACATCAGAGTACCTACTGTGACAAGTAGGACACCTTTTCCCATTATGGAAGAACTTGCTTAGTGTCATGTCAAAATCTGTGATTATCTGTCAAACATGAAAAGCATAGGTCACAATTAATATTGTAATTTTTAGCAGTTTTCATTCTCTAAAAGACAGTTAATAGCATTAAAGTTAAGTTATTGTAATAAGTTACCATCAATGCAAGCACCTTTTCCAATTGGTGTAATTATCATTGAAAGACAGCTACATTTGTAATGTATTTCATATTACCAGATGTCTAAGTGCTTTACAACTGATTAAGCACCTTTTGAAATAGTCACTGTAATAATAAAGTATTAGGTCAAAGTATTCATACAGTACCACTGACTATCACTTGAATCCAGACACCCTACTTTATTTGTTTTTGGATTAAAGTATTGAAGAAATATATCACTATGGGACAATAAAATGGACAACTCTTAAGCCTTTTACACCTTACTGGTGGCTAAATTGTGAATTAGAACTTCAGAATACAGAGACTGCATGGTTCATTGTTTAATTTGTATCTGGTCTCCATTTGAACTTATGACACTAACAGTAAAGGGAATATGCCCGTACAAGTTTGTGATGTAATATTCACAAAGTTATGAAACAAAATGCACTATAACATTCTACAAAATGCTTTACATTGAGAAAAATTGTATTTCTGTAATCTTTGCTAAATATTATTCATTTTATTGAACTTGTGTCTATAACAATATTAAAGTCAGTTTGAGATTTTCCAGATGGAATGCAAATACTTGACACGTATTGAAGTGCTTCACATACTGTCAAAGTGATGCAGAAAATTCAGGCCAACATATATTTGCCAGATGGTTTTCCTGTTACCCGCTAAATTTCTAATTCTATTTGAAACTTACTACAGTATCTACTTCCACAGACCTTTCAGGCAGTGCAGTCCCCAGATTATTCAATGGATAAGTATATTCTCATTTAAGCAATTGTCTTAAATCTATTCAGAGATAGCAGCAACAGCAGATGCTGGAGAATCTGAGATAACAAGGCGTGGAGCTGGATGAACATAGCAGGCCAAGCAGAGGAACAGGAAGGCTGACGTTTCGGACCTAGACCCTTCTTCAGAAAATTCTCGGTCCAAAACATCAGCTTTCCTGCTTCTCTGATGCTGCTTGGCCAGCTGTGTTCATCCAGCTCTACACCTTGTTGTCTTACATCTATGCTCGTTGATTAGTGCCTATCCTGACAGCAAAAACAGTTTCTCACCAAAGCTTAAAAATGTACTCAGCTAATTGCAAGCTGTTCTCTGAAGTGCTCTGCTGCTAGTTGTTTGTATAAAACTGTCCCTTTACTTGACTACCGGTGATGGAATCTTACTGATACTAGGTTGCGCTCCCTCACTCTTCTCCTACTTCCCCTTTCCTGAACAATGGAACATATTGAATATTAAAAGCAACTATGTGAAAGCAGTGTTGTATTGACCTAGATCCATGATATATCAGAATTAAATTGTTTAGATACTTGCAGTTCACCAGGTTTTGAAGTTTCAGAGCAAAACTCTCAGTACATTTCCTGTTTGGAAACCCGAAGTACACAAAAATCAATGCAGTTGTTAGGATTTACATACTTGAAAGAAGTAGATAGTGTGTGCATATTTTTAATAAATAGGATCAGGGTTTAAAAAAGTCAAGAGCAGTGCACAGTTAGCATGAGCAAGAGAGCAAAGTCAAATTGAGTGTTAACTCATACCACTTCAATTTCTTCAGGAAGTTCTCAATAACGACAAGTAGGTTGTAGAAAAGTAATAACAGTCATGTTAACAAAGTGTGGGGCTGATGAACACAGCAGGCCAAGAAGCATCTCAGGAGCACAAAAGCTGACGTTTCGGGCCTAGACCCTTCATCAGAGAGGGGGATGGGGAGAGTGAACTGGAATAAATAGGGAGAGAGGGGGAGGCGGACCGAAGATGGAGAGAAAAGAAGATAGGTGGAGAGGAGAGTACAGGTGGGGAGGTAGGGAGGGGATAGGTCAGACTTGGGAAGACGGACAGGTCAAGGAGGTGGGATGAGGTGGTAGGTAGGAAATGGAGGTGCGGCTTGAGGTGGGAGGAAGGGATGGGTGAGAGGAAGAACAGGTTAGGGAAGGGGAGACAGGCTGGGCTGGTTATGGGATGCAGTGGGGGGGAGGGGAAGAACTGGGCTGGTTTTGGGATGCAGTGGGGGAAGGGGAGATTTTGAAGCTTGTGAAGTCCACATTGATACCATTGGGCTGCAGGGTTCCCAAGTGGAATATGAGTTGCTGTTCTTGCAACCTTCGGGTGGGTTTCATTGTGGCACTGCAGGAGGCCCATGATGGACATGTCGTCTGAGGAATGGGAGGGGAGTTAAAATGGTTCATGACTGGGAGGTGCAGTTGTTTGTTGCAAACCAAGCGGAGGTGTTCTGCAAAGTGGTCCCCAAGCCTCCGGTTGGTTTCCCCAATGTAGAGGAAGCCACACCGGGTACCAATTCCTCCACCTCCGCCACATCTGCTCCCAGGATGAGGCATTCCACTCCCGCAGATCCCAGATGTCCACGTTCTTCAAGGACCGCAACTTTCCCTCTGCAGCGGTCGAGAACGCCCTTGACCGCGTCTTCCACATTTCCCGCAACACATCCCTCACACCCCGCCCCCGCCACAACTGCCCCCAGAGGATCCCCCTCGTTCTCACATACCACCCCACCAACCTCCGGATACAACGCATCATCCTCCGACACTTTCGTCATCTACAATCCGACCCCACCACCCAAGCTATTTTTCCATCCCCACCCTTGTCTGCCTTCCGGAGAGACCACTCTCTCCGTGACTGCCTTGTTCGCTCCACACTGCCCTCCAACCCCACTACACCTGGCACCTTCTCCTGCAACCGCAGGAAGTGCTACACTTGCCCCCACAACCTCACCCCTACCCCAGGCCCCAAGATGACCTTCCATATCAAGCAGATGTTCACCCCGCACATCTGCCAATGTGGTATATTGTATCCATTGTACCCGGTGTGGCTTCCTCTACATTGGGGAAAACCAAGCAGAGGCTTGGGGACTGCTTTGCAGAACACCTCCGCTCAGTTTGCAACAAACAACTGCACCTCCCAGTCATGAACCATTTTAACTCCCCCTCCCATTCCTCAGACAACATGTCCATCATGGGCCTCCTGCAGTGCCACAATGATGCCACCCGAGGGAGTTGCTGTTCTTGCAACATATTCCGCTTGGGAACCCTGCAACCCAATGGTATCAAAGTGGACTTCACAAGCTTCAAGATCTCCCCTTCCCCCACTGCATCCCAAAACCAGCCCAGTTCTTCCCCTCCCCCCACTGCATCCCATTACCAGCCCAGCCTGTCTCCACTTCCCTAACCTGTCCTTCCTCTCACCCATCTCTTCCTCCCACCTCAAGCCGCACCTCCATTTGCTACCTACCACCTCATCCCGCCTCCTTGACCTGTCCGTCTTCCCTAGACTGACCTATCCTCTCCCTACCTCCTCACCTATACTCTCCTCTCCACCTATCTTCTTTTCTCTCCATCTTCGGTCCACCTCCCCCTCTCCCTATTTATTCCAGTTCCCTCTCCCCATTCCCCTCTCTGAAGGAGGGTCTTGGCCCGAAACGTCAGCTTTTGTGCTCCTGAGATGCTGCTTGGCCTGCTGTGTTCATCCAGCTCCATACTGTTATCTTGGATTCTTCAGCATCTACAGTTCCCATTATCACTAATAACAGTCATGTACTAGCTACACGATTTTCAAAGAATGCAGGGAATAAAAGTAAAAGATTTTGCTACTCTAGCCTAACTTATTTACATAAAAGATTTAGTACACCAAAGCAATCTATTATATTCTGCCATACCAAACAGAACTCTTAGTTGTAGTTGAAGTGTTACTGTAAAGGCAATAGTTGAAGATAGTTGGGAGCAGAGTAAGGAAATATAATTAACACTATTTACTTGTGTGACAGGCAAAGACTGTTTGGACTAATGTCAGTTCTCTGCAGTAACTTAAGAGACTTGCAAGCTATTTAGATAAATACATGAATAGAAAATGTTTGGAGGGATATGGGCCACATGCAAGCAGGTGAGACTAGTTTAGTTTGGGATTATGGTCAGCATGGACTGGGTGGACCAAGGGGTCTGTTTCCATGCTGTGACTCCATATAACAATTTATAACTACCTCACACAAAGTACTTACTGCCAATGAAGCACTTTTAAGCATTGTCACTGGTGTCATGTGGGAAACAATTTGCACACAGCATGCTTTTTCAATCAGCAAGATAATGCATGTAAATTATGTACAGATTACAGACACTCAGGAGTTAAAGGCTGAAAAAAGACTTGATTGGTATATCTGTGTCAAAGTTTCTCTTGTTAACATTTAGCACCAGGCATACTGTGACTTAAGATAACAGTGTGGAGCTGGATGAGCACAGCAGGCCAAACAGCATCTTAGGAGCACAAAAGCAGACGTTTCAGGCCTAGACCCTTCATTAGAAAAATGATTTTTCTGATGAAGGGTCTAGACCTGAAAGGTCAGCTTTTGTGCTCCTAAGATGCTGCTTAGCCTGCTGTGTTCATCCAGCTCCACACTTTGTTATCTTGGATTCTCCAGCATCTGCAGTTCCTATTATCTCTCATACTGTGAGCTGAAATACCTTCTACTTTGTGTAGGATGTGGCTCAAAGTGGCATTAACATTTATAAATGATGGTGCTATATATCAGAAAAAGAAAACTCTCAAATTTTAGTGTTCCGTTTGGAAAGTGAGGTTAAATTTTGCAGCTGTATTCCCAGATTCCCTCAATTTTACCCTTTATTACAGATGTTTCTTACCTGAAGTTTGGAAGCTCCTCCTTTGATAAGGCCACATATGATTTGTTCTACCCGTTCGGGGTCCTTAACGTAGACATTTTTTTTCTGGAATTCTGGCATCTGTTGAATGGAGGGATATTTATAATGAATACTGCAAGTACTTGACAGAGCATGACTTACATAAATATTATTTACAGTTTTGTTATTTGTATAAAATATTTGATTTCTTCAAATTTGAAGAAATTTTTTTAAAATGCATTCACAGGATAAGGGCATTGTTGGCTAGGCAGCATTTATTGCTTATCCCTAATTGCTCAGAGTCAACCACATTGCTTTGGGTAAGGAGTCACATGTAGGTCAAACCAGGTAAGGATGTTTCCTTTCCTAAAACCAGATGGGTTATCCCCAACGAACGACAATGGATTCATGGCCATCATTAGGCTCTTAATTCCAGATTTTTTTTTAAAAAAAGACTTAATTCAAATTCCACCACCTGCCACAATGGGATTCGAACATGGATCCCCAGAACATTATCTTGGTCTCTGAATTAACAGTGGTGACGATTCTATTAAATCACTACCTCCACAAGGTGTCTGTTTTGTAACCTTCCACTTATTGATTACGTTGTAGCAAAGTGGAATGAACATTGTTCAGGTATGCAAGTCAATGTGACACTTCAACATAGCAATACATAGAATTACAAAAAGCTGATCATTGAGGAACACTTCACATTATGATCAAAATAAATCTCTACTTGTGGTTAAACACCAGTCGTGGGGTTGACTTAATATAAAAAGTTGGGAAACCAACGAATTAGAAGTGTGCATATTTTATTTGAAATTAACTATGCTATATATATCTAGACTAACATTCACACTGACCAATGATCACGTTTGAAATCAATTCCAGTCCCTAAAATACCATCAGGTTTTTTTAAACAAAGTTCCAAACAAAAGCAAAGTCAGATGGTGCCAAATTCATTAATCTCAAGGAAATCTTACCACTTCCAAGCAACTGGAGATAGCAATAGTTTGTACTGTATTTCCAAACAAGGGAATTTATGATAGTTTTAAAGTTGATCATACACAATGATTATCCATCAATCTCCTCCCAATCTTATACTTCAAGACAAATAAATTACAGGTAAAAATTAAAGACCACCTGACACTTTTGACATTCATCAGATCGTGCACATAGCTAACATACCCCGCCATATGTTTGCACAATATTCGTGATATCTGTTGAATTCCCACTATGTTCACACTTTTGTGTCACTAGACACACTGCAAAAATTACTGCAGGGAAAAAAGCTCGCTTCAGTTAGTAACATCTTTCCTGAGTACGTTGATAATATTTGAATCCCCACACTAGTACTTCAGCATACAGTCTAGGGTGACACTCCAGAACTATATTGAAACTGCTACAGTGTCAAAATACCATCCTTCTTTTGGGATAAACTAGGACCATATCCAGGTGTTCGATATGCTGACATTTCACAGCATTACTTGAAAAGCAGCAAATTCTCCATGGTCTGTCAAATGACAAAAAACCCAAAAGCCTCAAATAGCGCATTCATCCTAACGTAGAACATCACTCTTTACACTCATCGGACATAGCACCTCAGTATGCTTGCAATGTTACAAAACAATTTACAAGCGTAATGGTGCCCCAACTCTTACAAATTAAAAGCCACTAACGAGAAAAGGTCATTTAGGTACACTGATTTCAGGACTAAGTTTCACCTACAATACAATTCAAAATCACAAACTAAGTTACAAACAACGATTCAACAATTGACGATAAACAGAGTAGCATTTAATCAAGTCACAACTTTATCAACATAGATACTGGACAGTTTTTAAGAGCTGCCCATCAAAATCTGCAGAGAAAGCAGACAGCGGATAATTCAGGATTGTGCTGCTCAGGAAGGAGAGACAGAGGGGAAAGGACAGTCAATCAAAAAATAGTAAGAGCCAAGTAGTGGTTTATAAAAACATGAGGGGTACAGATAAGTTGAATGGCAGGTGCCTTTTTTCTAGGGTGGGGATTTCAAGACTAGGTGGCATATTTTTAAAGGTGGGAGGAGAAAGATTTTAAAAAGGTACAAGCGGTAATTTTACACAGTGGTTCATGTGTGGAATGAACTTCTAGAGGAATTGGTGGATGTGGGTGACAGTTGGATAAGTACATGAATAAGTAGTGTTTGGAGGGATACGGACCAAGCACAGGCAGATGGCACTAGTCTAGTTTGGGATTACGGTCAACATGATAAGGCACAAGAATCAAGAGAAAAGTGATGGCATGAAGGTGATGAAAATACAGTAATTAGGTTCATGGCTCATGGAAAAGTTCAGAGGATCAATCAACAACAAAAAATAGCAGGCAGAGAGGCCAGCTGGCATCATGTTTTGACGAAGGGTCTCCATTCACCCACCAGATCAAACCTAAGCTCCTCAGTTATGTATTCAGAGAATGGAGCCACTGTCCCCAAATCAGTGCTTAGGACACAGATCTGCAGATATCAGACTGCTCTGCAAAGGACAGGTTTGTGTACGATAAATCAATGTACGTTTCTCTTCACCCAGATGTTACTTTTGTGATTAAAATATACCGGAGTGGGTTTGTAACATCACAAAGAACATTCTATAAATAGATATATTTTAGGGTAACAGTAATTCCAACTGTAACCCTACACTCCAGCACTGAATGTTTGCGACTGCTACCATTTATAAAGTTCCTATCTGACTGTCAGTTCTTTGAAAGCAGCTTTCATGTAGTTGGATACTTGAGCAACATTGTTTGTCTAAGTTTAAGTTTGACAGCAGACTTTAGATCCGGACTACAGATTTATTAAAAATGTGCTGCATAAATACTTTTTTGGAAAATACATTATTACAAAGATCGGATTATCGATTTACAACTAGTTAATCAACAGATCAAACCACCTTTGCATGCAAGTATAACAGTTGAGACGGAGAGACTTGCTGCAATTTTTCCAGCTAAAATATCCAGAAAACATTCCTCCAAGACTAGCAACCGTGTATCTATTGACTGCTTTTGATGGAAAGCCAAGGGCAGTAAGCCGATCCAAGCTTGGCACAGCCATCCTTCATAACCTCTACACTATTCTAGTGACTTTGGTAATTATCAGGCTTGCCTCCCCAGGACAAGAAAGCACCCTAAAAAATACATACACTGCTTTAGAAAACTGATTTTGTACCATATTCTCATTGTTCTAGAAAACTGATATTAAGCAATTATTGAGGTGTTGCTGCACAAAAACAAGCAGCCTTGCAGGTGAAAATGGATTTTTGTTTTGTTCAGTAGATACCTGTGTGTGTAGTGCAGCACATTTTCTCCTCATTAACCCTTGACTCAGTCCTGCAGCCACGACAGCGGTGCCCAACAACATCCAGAGCCACAGTACTTGCATAAAACAGCTAACAGAGAAATAACCAATTAAATTACTTCCTTAAAAAACCTTTCAGGTCTAAGCTCAAATTGCAGAAATCTCAATTGTGTGCAAAAGCACTTATACCTGCAAATGCTTTACCTGCAAGTGGTTTACAACACAAGTTGAACACAGGTTTCTATCAGGCTGTCCTTGCTGCAATCTGCAGAAGTGATAGGAAAGATTTTGTTGATTATCAAAGCCTTTATATAAACACAGCCTAAAATAGCAGAACCAATCACTTTAATGCAGTGCCATGATACCACAAATAGAAGGGTGTGAGAAAAAGTCAGTAAGGATTTCAGTTTAACAGCTTTGTGTCTGAAACAAACTTGACATTTTAAGCTACAAATAGCTCAGTTAATTGGGGTAAAATCCAAAACATTTTTGAATATGAAGCGTCCCATAATCTGGACAGATTTAAACAGCTCAAAGTAAAACTGCTGAGTTTAAAGAAACTGAAAACACCTTGCATATTTTGTAAAATCAATGCTATATTATCAGCTGCATTTTAAGCCTAATCAACAATTTGCTTTGCTTTTCTATATTTCTTTCCAGTGCTCAAGTTATACTTTTATAGTTGGGGGGAAAAAAGAACAAAATATTCACAATTTTGTGTTCAGTTTCCCCCCCTCCAATCCAGTTTACTTGGAATTTCTACTTATTCTGATTATATATCATAAAAACCAAGTCAATACCACAAAACAATTAGCTAATCATACAGATCCAAAAACTTTTATAGAAAGCATAAATGTTTCAAAGTCCAGTTTAAAAATTACAATGACAAATTTTATTGCTGAGTCTTTTGATGTCTTAAGATCCCTATTTTTAAAAAATATTTCAGTTTTCAAGAAGTATAGTTAGGAATTCAATCTGTGTCTTGGGAATAAATTGCATGTGTTATGAAACAGAACAATAATGCAGCACACTCACTAGGTGAAAATCAACATTCTATATCTTCGGGAGCTACTCCAACAGTTAGCTGTGAAAGACTGTTTCTGTTGGTATACTGGAAAATAATCTACCTGCAAAACCTATCATTGCCAAAGAATATTCAACACAGTCGAAAGGCAGGATTTGCTGACTAACAGGTTTTAATTTTTGAATTTTGCATAACCTAACGACAATATCCATGTTCCAAAGCAGAATTTTTAAGTATGAATCATCTTTCAAAAAGTTTACACAGCAGTAAAATTTAAAATGTGTTTAAAAAACGACTACTACAAGTTGCCGTTTATTCCATTATAGTGCCACCTTCAATTGGAAAACACTCAGCATTCTTTGAACTAGGTGCTAAATATTCTTCTATCATCTGTTCAGCAAAAACTGTATTTAAAAAGTGGGAGGGGTGGTATTAGTGATTAACAAGTACATTCCAGGCAAGAAACAGGACTCGCATGCGAAATCATATTTGAACAGTAGGCTACCTTGAAAGATAACGTAATCTGAGTGAAGACATTTTTTCCAAAGATGGTTGTTACTTACAAATAAAGAAGTAATAAATGTTGCATTTGGTACATGGATATTGTTGATGTGTTTTAATTTTTGACCTTTGCAACATCCCTGTCTATTGTGGACATTGCAATATCAATCAAAGGCAAAGAATGCTCAATCTGGTTGTTTTCCAGCATTCTAACAGAAACACTTTTTCCACGGTTGATTGTTTTACTGGAGGAGCTCCAAGATATTGCTTATCAATTTTCACCTTGTATGTTCGTGCTGCAATGTTGGTCTGTTTTGTAACACATGATCAAGGAGATTTGAAGAAAGAATTTATTCAGCGAGGGTTAGGGAAAAAAAATGTGCAATTACATTGTTTGATGTTATCTACTGGCCATAAACTAATAGGAAGGATCTACAGGAAAATATTAGGCAGTGTAGAAAAAGTAAAAATGATTATATAGTACTTTTAATAGAAATCTTTAATTATCCAAATACAGACCAGGATTGTGATTATTTAAAAAGGGAGTCCTAGAGGGTGTTCAGAAAATTTTTCTACAGCTGTGTGCTTCCAGTCCAGTGAGAAAGGAGGTAGGCCTGGTTCTTGGTGGTGACATGGACCAAATGGGTCAGGATCAGAGAAGTGCTTCAGACAATAATCTCTGTGCATTATAAGGTTCACACTTAATATGGAAAAGAACAACAGTCTAAGAATAATTAACTGGAGATAAGTCAGTTTCAACAGGGTAAGAAAGAATCTGGGTTGCATCAGCTGGAGTAAAAGACCAGGAGAAATGGTAACTGACCAATTGGCTGTCCTCAAAGATAAGATAATCCGGCACAGTCAAGATATGTTCCCTCAATATGGTAAGGTACAGTAAGCAAAGCCACAGCTCCCTGGATGACAAAATTAAGTTCAAGTATCAAAAGTGCGCTAATGGAAAGTGTTAGCAAGAAAATACAATTGACAACCAGAAAAAAAGAGAAGGTTCAAGGGGAGGTGAATAAAGGTATGAAAAGCAAAGAGGGAGTTTGAAAACATACTGGCAATCAACACAAAAGGAAATCCCAAAGTTTTTCATAGGCTTACAAGAGTTAAGAGTTGTAAAAAGAGTAGGTCAATTCATATACCAAAGGAGGTTTTTTGCATGGAGGCAGGGCCATAGTTGAGGTATTAAACAAATACTTTGCATCTGCTTTTATCAAGGATGATGATGCAGAAACAAGTGGTGAATAGATGTTCTGGTGGCATTTAAAGTTTACGATGGAGAAAAGTAAAATGATTCAGTTCGGCTGGAAGAACAATGCAAAAAAATCTAAAGGATTGCAAGTGTATTGGGACCTAAATGCAAATGTGCATTTAAAATGACAGGACAAGTCGAGAGTACAGTTAACAGAAAATAACAGTATCCAGGGCTTTATTAACTGGGATAGAGTGCAAATGCCTGGAGGTTATGCTGAACTCATACAAGACTGTAGTACTGCATCCAGTTCTGGATGCTAAGACATTTTCTGCACTGCCTGAAACTATTCAGGTGGATGGCTCCTGGGATAAGTAACAGTAAAGATAGATTAGTCCAGTTAAGACCGTTTTCAAAGCAGTAAAAGTGGCTAAGAGGTGAATTGGTAGAGCTATTTAAAATCATGGGATGTGCCTGGGCAGAGTACATTGGGTAAAAAAAAGTGTTTCCCTTCTGAAGTGGGCTGAGATTTAAAGTAATTGGTAAAAGAAACAAAAAAGTGACATGAGGAAGGAATAAAGAACTGATGCTGGAGTCAGAGATAACAGTGTGGAACTGGAGGAACACAGCAGACCATGCAGCATCAGAGTAGGAAAGCTGACATTTTGACTGAAAATGTCAGCTTTCCTACACATCTGATGCTGCCTGGCCTGCTTCATTCCTCCAGCTTCACAGTCATCAGTGACTTAAGGAAAACTTGTTCATGCACCAAACGATTAAAATCTGGAATGTAAAGCACAAGACTGCAACAAGATGGGCTCAATTAAAGCATTCAAAAGGGAGTTGGACTAACAACTGGAAAGAAAATGTGCAGTATTATAGGGAAAAGGCCAGGGAATTGCTCAAAGTGAAATACTTATTTGGACAGCTAGTGCAGACAAGATGGGCTGTATGACCTTCTGTATTGTAATAGTGCTGATTACAATACTAATTCAAATGACATGCCTCATCTGTAATTATCTTGTGATGACTGTGTTTAATGTTTTAATAAAGGACCATACAATCTTTCATAATGTTTTCATCTGTTTTTTGTTTCAAGACACGATTGCAATTAGTCACTCTCATCCGTTACAACAAAGAATGTTTAGCTGAGATAATTATGCAATCTAACTCAAAACACGCATCTCTATTCCTTTATCATTGCTGAGGTAAAGTCCAGGAACTCCAAACCCAACAACATTGTGGAAGTACTTTATTATGGACTGGAATTTTGCATGCAACTTTCTGTAAAACTATTGCAAATTTCCTGCAGTAGTTTTTCAGAACTGAATTGTGAAGTAACCTTTCTAAATTACACAACATGCATTTTGTGTTGTCACATAATTTAAAGTTCAATGCTATTACATTATGACAATTTCTTTCATTATTGGTACTATTTTCTGCCCTTTTCCTGTGTTTACACAGCTTCTAATATTTAGTCATTAAAATATAAAAAGTTTTGGATGAGCACATAAAGCAAACATTAATAAAAACAAAATTGCTGTATTAAAGGCAGGCACTGAATATTCTGCCCAGCCACAGCCATAAGCGTGAGATGAAAGGAGTGGAGGAGACGGAAAGAAAAATAACTACTTCTATGCACAAATTAAGGCGGCAATCACATAAGAGCTCCTGTAGTATCAACAAATGTACAAATATCTTTAGAAAATTTAGATGTCAATTTCACAGGAATATGGATTACCTGTAACCAGCTATGTCATTATATGTTGTTAATTATATTACTACTATCTCATCATTAGCAGCTGCTTACAATCTGAAGTGATTTATAAGGTTATTTTGAGAAATATCTTCACTAATCATCACTACAACTGTATCAGTACTAGCATTGTCTGTTGGTAGTTCAATCCAATTTGCTGTTTGAATATTCAATGAACTGTAACACGGATCTGAATAGAAACAGAAAATAGGTGGAGTAGGCCAGAGGTAATGGGAACTGCAAATGCTGGAGAATCTGAGATAACAAACTGTGGGGCTGGATGAACACAACAGGCCAAGCAGCATCTTCGGAAGCACACATCTTGGGAACACTTAGGCGTCGGCCATTCGGCCCTTCACGTGAACGGTCAGAAGACATAGTCCATAAAGGACGATAAGCAGACACCATAACGGGTGCTCCTGAGATGCTGCTTGGCCTGCTGTGTTCATCCAGCCTCACATTTTATTACCATAACGGGAACTGGTTACATAAAGTTTGAAACGTACTACTCCTGAAACTAGGGACAAGGCACAAAGGCAGGTCTTGGTGAACTAGCACAAACAGTGTGGTGTTTAAAGCTACAACATCTGTGTCATTCTGCACCGCACACTGGCAACCTAGGTGGCTGGCCTTTTCACGGTAGTTTAAGCGAACGTCTGTCTCTAGTAAAACAGCACACTTACAAACCAAAATCAATCACGTCCAGTCCTGCTCAGTGTGCGCCAGGACAGCTGACCCAGCTTGCTGCCGGGGAAGTGGGCACCTAGGCACAGCTAATAAAATGTAAGGCTGGATGAACACAGCAGACCAAACAGCATCTCAGGAGCACAAAAGCTGACGTTTCGGGCCTAGACCCTTCATCAGAGAGCTCTGATGAAGGGTCTAGGCCCGAAACGTCAGCTTTTGTGCTCCTGAGATGCTGCTTGGCCTGCTGTGTTCATCCAGCTCCACACTTTGTTATCCTGGATTCTCCAGCATCTGCAGTTCCCATTGTCTCTCTTACACCTGGACACAGCTGCCGTACTCCCTGGGGCAGGGGTCACAGAGCGAAGTTCTAACTTATACCCACCCAGGGCGGAAGTCGTCTGAACAGCCTTCCAGCTACCAACTCGGGGGTCGTCTGACCCACCCCCGCCGCCACCTCCCTGCGCCCACCTTTTCCCAGTGACGGGACTGTCTCACTTGCCTCACACCCAGAGGCTTCTCCTGGACTGGAAAAGGTGGCTGCTTTCCGGCAGCGATGTGCGGGTTGGCTTTTGTGAGGTGGCTGTACTTCCCCGCCGCCAAACCCAGGCACCTAGCCCACCTTTGTGACTTGGGCAGCAGCTGGAGCCTTCACCCAGGCGCCGGGCAAACACCAAGTGCCGGACCCCACTCACCCTTACAGCGCACACTCACCATCTCGATGATCTTGGTCTTGCGGCCTGCTTTTTTCTTCATGGTGAAGATGTATTGCGCTAACACGGCACCTCCAAACAGCACACACACGCCAGCTCCAGCCACTGCACCAAACTTGACCACCGCCACTCGATCCATCGTCAGAGCTAGGCGCGGCCTACCGACAACCACCACAACCCCACCCACCCTGCCGGAGCACTACGCCTGCGCAGAACTAACTTTGCCTCGACGACGACCAGTGCGCCTGCTCGGACACTGCCCTGACTGTCGGCACCGCGCCTGCGTATTCTTCCAGTAGACCTACAAATATTATCGCTTCACCCCATTCCTTATCATTTGAATATGCGTCTGTCACACCCAGACGCAGAAATCATGGGACATACGAAAAATAAATTGCTGCAGTAATTTAGCAAGTCTGGCAACATCGAGGGGGAGAAAACAAAGTTAACGATTTGAGTTCAGTGACCTCTTCAAAAGAGATGCTGTCAGACTTGCTGAGTTTCTCTAGCAATTCCTTTTTGTGTGTTTCGGAACTCCAGCATCCGCAGTTTTTAATTTAGAGAAATGCTTGGCCGATGCAATAATCTTGTTTCTGTTCTTCTTATTACCAGGCCATGCCCCGCCTTCTTTAACCGTACCTTCTCAATACTCCTCATTATTTTACCTTTTCAAAGTTCACCAATTAACTCACCAACCATAAAAGTCCTAAAAAAAATGTCCATTGTTGGCATCAGATTATAAATATTGCACAATATCTATGCAGCATAGGTTATGAATATTAATGAGATACCATGCTGTCAGTTTGTGTGTCCTGCATATGATGTTATTGCAATAAACCAAAAAGTACAAGTTTTATTTTAACAGCATTGTAATCCCGGTAAAGTGCCTCATTAGATAGTTGCAAGTGATTATACATATTTTATTAACTATAGGCTCTCCTTAACACGTTCAGTGGTGAAAGCGATAAATGTTGAAGGTGGTGGAGAGTATTCTCATTACCGGACCAAGAGCAAATCCGTTGCCATATTTTACTAACAGGCCTCATTAACAACCTACCCAACAGTAGCTGGCCACCTAATTAACCCAGTTTAGTCACATGATGTATCCAATACAACTCACCATTGCTGAACTATCCCAAAACAGACTGGCATCCCTGGCATGGTGCCGTCTTTAAAACACTGTTCAATGCTTGGACAAGCACTATCAGTCAAGAGTTGACTAGTATGGTTCCTAACAATTTTCCAGCACACAACATAAGAACATAAGAACGAGGAGCAGGAATAGGCCATCTGGCCCTCAAGCCTGCCCTGCCATTCAATAAGATCATGGCTGATCCTTTTGAGAGTCAGCTCCACTTACCTGCCCATTCACCATAACCCTTAATTCCTTTACTGTTCAAAAATATATCTAGCCTTGCCTTAAAAATATTCAGCGAGGTAGCTTCAACCACTTCACTGGGCAGGGACTCTGGGCTTCACATGGCATATAGGCAATTGTTGCTCAACTTTGAGGCCAAGGGTTAGCAGGTCCTGGAGGATGGGGACTCAGGATATGTTGTTCCCCAGTACTGGCAGTGGAAGCTGTGACAGATTATGCCAGCCTTTTTAGTCCACGGTAGCCACATGGGTCTGTGCAGTTTCAAACATCTGAAGGATTGTACAGCAATTCAGGAAGAAAGTCAATTATCTTCTCTACTCTGCAAGTATAAATGCCATCATCTTGTCTCTGATGGCTCTCACTCACTCTGCCTCTGCAACTGCATCCACTTTCAACAAAGGATATTACTTTACCATCATCATGATTGCTTACAACATTTTACATCACTTTCTGTCACCCACACCAAACCTTACCGCACTAATCTGCTCCTAAGATGCTGCTTGGCCTGCTGTGTTCATCCAGCTTCACACTTTGTTATCTTGGATTCTCCAGCATCAGCAATTCCCATTATCTCTAGGTTCTCTACACTCCCTACTCACTCACTCAGGACACATCCCCATCTGCAGCAAAAATAAAACCCTGCTACCCAATTCCATCTCCCATGTTGCCTGTCTCTTTTCCATGCAGAAAACAGCCTACAATTGGGCAGAAAGAGTCAAGGTGGCTGGTGGGCTACCCAATTTTTGGTTCCTCATGCTTTATTTGGAGAGGAAGCTGACTCTGAACACCCTGATAACAAAGCGTGAAGCTGGATGAACCCAGCAGGCCAAGCAGCATCTTGCTCCTTGGCCTGTTGTGTTCATCCAGCTCCACACTTTGTTATCTCGGATTCTCCAGCATCTGCAGTTCCCATTATCTCTGAACACCCTGAGCAGTTAATGGACTGTGCTGAGGTCCCTGCATGAATACTGGAAGCTGCCCCTTATTTACTCTGCCAGGAACCCCCCTGAACAAAGTTTATCTCTCTTGACTTAACTGAGGACCATTGACAAACATGGCAAGGATTTCCCTGCTTTGTGTCTGCATTAAACAGCAAGGCAATGTGGCAGTACTGTGAGCCTGTTACCTCTGGCTGAGGGAAAGGCTCAAAAAGGCAAGACATGGAGTATTGTGAGCATCCAGGTTGGCACAAATTGTGTGCTGAGACAGCAAGTGAACAGACTGGAGATGCAACCTCATCTAGCCCATCAGCTGGCTGCATGTCTCTGAATGAAAAGTGTCCTTGCTACAACGTTAAGTGATAGAAGCCGTTGCAGCCCAAAGTGTAGCTGTGAAGTATAGAAGCATAATATAAGTGGATTGGAGATATACCATGATAATTCTTAGCAACTGGCATTTCCAATGCAAATTTCTGTGAATTTAAGGTACACGTGGCTGGTGCCAGTTCGAGTGAGCCCTGAGATGATGTCTGGTGTCCATTATTGCAGCAAACAGTGAGCTGAAGTCACCAATTACCTGCTCTGACTTCCATATTGAGAAATCTCATTGCCAGTTTGTTGGTGACAAGTGGTTGGATTGAAAGTTGTATATTAATAAGGAGAGCTGTGCAGTTAATAAGGTTATTAACAAGAAATTTAATAGTCAGTTTTTAGCTGCGTAGTGATAATCTCACCAATGCCTGGAACTTAGTAGAAAGATTCAGTGTTGTTCCAGGCAGTGAGATTGTCTTCACTAGTACTCATGCAAATCTACCACATTTCCTCACCATAGCCATTCAGGTCCTCATAAGATTCATAGAATCCCAATAGTGTGGAAACAGGCCCTTCAGTCCAACAAATTCACACTGAGCCTCAGAGGATCCCACCCAATCTACACATTCCAAACACTATGGGCAATTTAGCATGGCCAATCCACTGAACCTGCATGTCTTTGGACTGTGGGAGGAAACCGGAGCACCCAAAGAAAACCCAGGCAGACACGGGGAGAATGTGAAAACTCCACACAGACAGTCATCCAAGGGTGGAATCAAACCCAGGTCCCTGGCAGCAGTGCTAACCACTCAGCCACCAAGCTGCCCTGTTTTGTATTACTCTAGGCTATTAGTTTATTGGGATTATTTGAATGAGGCCTCAGATTCTCAAATATCTGGAATATCAACACAGCATGTCAACAGGTTTGTGTCTACTTCAAACCATAATTTAAATGAAGGCTGCTACATTTATGCCAACTTAAGTTCAAAGAAAGTTATGAGAGGTGAAACAGCATTTAATATTGTGGTACTAAATTTTAAACATTTCTATCATCCATTTAGTCTAACATGATTTTTGGGGATTACAATTACCTTTTTCAGCTAGATTTTTAACCTTAGAACTCTCGTGATAATTGATGCAAGCCTGCAGGTAAGAACTGTTGCTGTTTTTTTTCAAAAGATGGAAGAGTCTTGTCACACAGTCAGAGTATTCTGGAGTTCAGCACCAGGTGCACCTCTCTCTCGGGCTATACTCTAAGATAGTGCATTCCTAATCCTGATTCTTCAGTACATAAAGAAGTTTTCAGCGATGTGGACTTCACAAGTTTCAAAATCTCCCCTCCCCCTACCGCATCCCAAAACCAGCCCAGCTCGTCCCTGCCTCCCTATCCCCTCCTACCACCTCAAATCTCACCCCCATCTCCAACCTACTAACCTCATCCCATCCCCTTGACCTGTCCATTCTCCCTGGACTGGCCTATATCCTCCCTATATAATAATTTAAGTTTATATTATGATTAACTCTAAGCAATTTATGCTTCATAAGTAATTGATATTTAACTAGGCAAATTAAAAACAAGTTGCTGTTAGATTTAGATTCCCTACAGTGTGGGAACAGGACCTTTGGCCCAACAAGTCCACACTGCCCCTTGGAGCATCCCACCCAGACCCAGGCCCATCCCCCTATCAGGGATGGAGGAGCAGAGAGCAGGAAAGCTGACATTTCGGGCCTAGAACCTTCTTCAGAAATGGGGAAAGGGAAGGGGAAGGGGGTTCTGAAATAAATAGGGAGAGAGAGGGAGGCAGATAGAAGATGGATAGAGGAGAACTTAGGTGGAGAGGATAATAAAATGTGAGGCTGGATGAACACAGCAGGCCAAGCAGCATCTCAGGAGCACAAAAGCTGACGTTTCGGGCCTAGACCCTTCATCAGAGAGGGGGATGGGGGGAGGGAACTGGAATAAATAGGGAGAGAGGGGGAGGCGGACCGAAGATGGAGAGTAAAGAAGATAGGTGGAGAGGGTGTAGGTGGGGAGGTAGGGAGGGGATAGGTCAGTCCAGGGAAGATGGACAGGTCAAGGAGGTGGGATGAGGTTAGTAGGTAGCTGGGGGTGCGGCTTGGGGTGGGAGGAAGGGATGGGTGAGAGGAAGAACCGGTTAGGGAGGCAGAGACAGGTTGGACTGGTTTTGGGATGCAGTGGGTGGGGGGGAAGAGCTGGGCTGGTTGTGTGGTGCAGTGGGGGGAGGGGATGCACTGGGCTGGTTTAGGGATGCAGTAGGGGAAGGGGAGATTTTGAAACTGGTGAAGTCCACATTGATACCATATGGCTGCAGGGTTCCCAGGCGGAATATGAGTTGCTGTTCCTGCAACCTTCGGGTGGCATCATTGTGGCAGTGCAGGAGGCCCATGATGGACATGTCATCAAGAGAATGGGAGGGGGAGTGGAAATGGTTTGCGACTGGGAGGTGCAGTTGTTTGTTGCGAACTGAGCGGAGGTGTTCTGCAAAGAGGTCCCCAAGCCTCCGCTTGGTTTCCCCAATGTAGAGGAAGCCGCACCGGGTACAGTGGATGCAGTATACCACATTGGCAGATGTGCAGGTGAACCTCTGCTTAATGTGGAATGTCATCTTGGGGCCTGGGATGGGGGTGAGGGAGGAGGTGTGGGGACAAGTGTAGCATTTCCTGCGGTTGCAGGGGAAGGTGCCGGGTGTGGTGGGGTTGGAGGGCAGTGTGGAGCGAACAAGGGAGTCACGGAGAGAGTGGTCTCTCCGGAAAGCAGACAGGGGAGGGGATGGAAAAATGTCTTGGGTGGTGGGGTCGGATTGTAAATGGCGGAAGTGTCGGAGGATAATGCGTTGTATCCGGAGGTTGGTAGGGTGGTGTGTGAGAACGAGGGGGATCCTCTTGGGGCGGTTGTGGCGGGGGCGGGGTGTGAGGGATGTGTCGCGGGAAATGCGGGAGACGCGGTCAAGGGCGTTCTCAATCACCGTGGGGGGAAAGTTGCGGTCCTTAAAGAACTTGGACATCTGGGATGTGCGGGAGTGGAATGTCTTATCGTGGGAGCAGATGCGGCGGAGGCGGAGGAATTGGGAATAGGGGATGGAATTTTTGCAGGAGGGTGGGTGGGAGGAGGTGTATTCTAGGTAGCTGTGGGAGTCGGTGGGCTTGAAATGGACATCAGTTACAAGCTGGTTGCCTGAGATGGAGACTGAGAGGTCCAGGAAGGTGAGGGATGTGCTGGAGATGGCCCAGGTGAACTGAAGGTTGGGGTGGAAGGTGTTGGTGAAGTGGATGAACTGTTCGAGCTCCTCTGGGGAGCAAGAGGCAGCGCCGATACAGTCATCAATGTACCGGAGGAAGAGGTGGAGAGACAGGTCAAAGAGGCGGGATGGAGCCAGTAATGATGAGTGTAGGTGGGGAGTTAGGGAGGATATAGGGAAATATAGCATGGCCAATCCACCTAGCTTGCACATCTTTGTACTGTGGGAGGAAACTGGAGGACCTGGAGGAAACCCATGCAGACATAGGGAGAATGTGCAAACTCCACACAGACAGTTGCCTGAGGCTGGAATTGAACCTGGGTCTCTGGTGCTGTGAGGCTGCAGTGCTAACCACTAAGCCACCGTACCATCCCAGAAATAATAAAGAATGGTTTCTCCAAATGCTTTCTCCACAAGCTCTGATTTTGCACATTGGCTGGACCATGAACACACTTGTCAGTATTAAAACTGACAGGTGGCTCTAACAAAATGGATGGTTTACAGATAAAATCATCCCTTCCTCTAAATGGTGTTCAGCACCAAAATGAATGTAATAAGTGCTCTCTGATGAAGGGTCTAGGCCCGAAACGTCAGCTTTTGTGCTCCTGAGATGCTGCTTGGCCTGCTGTGTTCATCCAGCCTCACATTTTATTATCTTGGAATCTCCAGCATCTGCAGTTCCCATTATCTCTGAATGTAATAAGTATGAGATTTCTGGGGGGTGACACAGTATCACAATTTTAACGTATGGAATCAGCCATTTGTGTGTTTATGATGTCTCTATGACTACATGCATGGAAGACAATGGATGGGGTCTAAACTGAAAAGAGTAAATGCTGGAGATCACAGCAGGTCAAGCAGTATCTATTGAGAGAGAGAGCAAGCTAAAGTTTAGTCTAGATGACTCTTCAACAGAGCTGACGTGAGGTGCCTTAAGGGTGACACAGCGTAGAGTTGGATGAACACAGCAGGCCAAGCATAATCAGAGGAGCAGGAAGGCTGGCGTTTCGGATGTGGAGCCTTCTGCAGAAAAATGCCCTGCGAATGTTTTGCAGAAACTCGTCGGCGAAGAACTACAATTCCCATCAGACCTTGCTGCCAGGCGCCAGGAACTTCCGTCCCACCGCCCGTGTGAGTGCGTCTCTCGCGGCGGCGCTATGACAACGGCGGAGCGGGTAGCGGGTGAGTGACTGATCCTCGGGCCTTAGCGACCCTGTCGTCCTCGTCTCCCTCCCTCCGGCGCCGAAAGCTCTCTCCCCGGACCAGGCTGACAAACCCAGCCTCCTTGCTCTTCCCGATCCGCACAAAACCTCTGGACCCAGAATCAGATTCCCCACTGGATCAAATCGCCTTCGCTCTGGATCAGGACACCTCTCCACTGAGCACATCTATCGCAGGCTGCCCCCCCCCCCGGCCCAAACTAGACGCCATCCCGCTTCCCCTAAATCCAACCAGGCCTATTTCCACCCCCTAACCTCCCTGGCAGCAGGCTGCGATGGCCCCTGAGTGTCTGTGTGAGTCGATCGAGACCAGTCCAACCCGAGTGCAGGTCATTGACTTCCCCTCACTCTTGTGTCCTTCATCCCCGAGTCATAGAAGAGTTTCAAGTACTAACATATTCCGTAATACCAGCTGTATGAGATGAGGCTGTGAAACAGATTTCCTGAGCATTGCCTTCTGCCATCTGTCGGGGGAGCGTTCCACATTAATTCGAAATGATCCGAGAAGACCCGCTGCAGTTTCATCTTCTGGCCGAGACTGCAAAGCTGATTTAGGGTC
Organism: Stegostoma tigrinum; assembly: GCF_030684315.1. Taxonomy (NCBI): domain Eukaryota; kingdom Metazoa; phylum Chordata; class Chondrichthyes; order Orectolobiformes; family Stegostomatidae; genus Stegostoma; species Stegostoma tigrinum. Next base: position 2,819,840 of record NC_081358.1, on the reverse strand, counting down.
CACGTCAATCGCTTTATCCGAACGGATAAACATAACTCCTGTGTATTTGTTGTCATTTTCAGCATCATTTAGGTCTCGAAGGTTATCTCTTCTAACCCATACAGATATTTGGATGTTTATTAAGGGGATTAAATAATTATGTCACAATCGGTAACGTGTTGTAAACATGCCGCAATGAGTTTAAAGCCCTTAATACTCTTGGTAATGTCTCGCTAATGTGGAGAAACAGCAACTTAAATACATGGAACGAGTTATTGGAAGAACAAGTCACACGCTGATGAGGAAAACAACAAAGTTTGATTAACTCCAATCAACCTGAGAGCATCACTGCAGGGGTAACGTCCTGTGTCCAACCATGTTTAGCAGCTTAATCAATGACCTCCCTTCCATCAAGTCAGAAGTGGGAATGTTAGATGACAATTTATAACGTTCAGCATCATTTGCTACTCCTGAGATATTTGAAGCCATCTGTGTCCATATGCAACAATAGAACACAGAACATAGAACAGTACAGCACAATGCAGGCCTTTTGGCTCACGATGTTGTGCTGGCCTATTATCTTACTCTAAGATCAAACTACCCCACATCCCCTACATTTTACTAGCATCCATGTGCCTACCCAAGAGTCACCTAAATGTCCCTAATGTATCTGACTCTACTACCACCACCAGCAGCGCATTCCAAGCACCCACCACTCTGTGTAAAGAACCTACCTCTGACATCTCCCTATATGTTCCTCCAATCACCTTAAAATTATGTTCGCTCATTATAGTCATTTCCACCCCAGGAAAAGTCTCTGGCTATCCAATCCACCCTATATCAATGCCTGTCATCACCTTGTACACCTCTATCAAGTCACCCCTCATCCTTCTTCGCTCCAATGAGAAAAGCCCTAGCTCCCGGAAACTTTCCACATAAGACCTGCCCTCAAGTCCAGACAGCATCCTGGTAAATCTCCTCTGCACCCTCTCTAAAGCTTCCACATCCTTCCTGTAATGAGGTGACCAGAACTGAACACAATATTCCAAATGTGGTCTAACGAGGATTTTATAGAACTGTGGCATAACTTTGCAGCTCTTAAACTCAATTCCCCTGCCAATGAAAGCCAATACACCATACGCCTTCTTTATAACCCCATCGACTTGGGTGGTAACTTTGAGGGATCTATGGACGTGGACCCCAAGATCCGCCTGTTCTTCCGCACTGCCAATAATCCTGCCATTAACCCTGTATTCTCCATTCAAATTTGACCTTCCAAAATGAATCACTTCACACTTCAAGTATCAGTCATGCCACACAAGTGCCAAGCAGTGACCATCTTCAACGGGACTGAATCCAGTCATTGCCCATTGATGTTTAATGGCATTGATATCATGGAATCCCCTGCTATCAGCTTCCTGGGGTTAATATTGATCTAAAATTGAATTGGACGAGCTATATATTTACTGTGGCTACAAGAGCAAGTCAGATGCTTGAAATTTGTGGCAAGTAACTCACTGTCCGTTTACCATCTACACAACAAGTCAGGATTGTGATGGAATGTTTTTCACTTCCCTGGATGAGTGCAACTTCGACAATATTCAACAGATTTGGCACCATGTAGGATAAAGCAGCCTTCTTGATTGGCACCCAATACACCACCTTCAACATTTATTCCTTGCCCCACTGAAAATGTGCCAGCAGTGGGTTCCTTCTGTAAGATGCAGTAACTCACTAAGGCTCCTCCAAATGCACCTTCCAAACCTGCAACCTTTACCACCTACCTGGATAAGGATAGCAGGTACATGGGAGCACCATCTGCAGTTCTCCTCCAAGCCAAATTATCCTGACCTACCAGTAGTAGAGCTTCATGCCTTCATTGTTATTGAATCACAATCCTGGAACTCCATTCCCAGCAGCACTGTGGCTATCCCTACATACCAAGGACTGCAGAAGCTCACCACCAGCTTGTGCAGCCAATTAGGAGTATGCAATAAAAGCAAAACTCACATCCCATGAATTAATTTAATAAAAAATCTAGAATGTATTCATTCTGGCGTGAGTGGAAAAGACACACAAAGTTTATTTGAGCATGCAATACATTAACAATTTTGTTTTATACCTTCACATTCATTTTCCCCTAGGTAAACTGGAATTGGAAGGGTTTGCAGACCCTTCATGTCCCAATTAATGTAGATGCTGACACAGAACAGGAGGAAGAAAGATATCTTCTGTGAAGGCAGGACTTTTACTTACCAGATCTCCAAGCAATAATGTCAAGTATTTGTGACAGGTAGCTTGGTGAGACCCAGGCCAATAGATTGTTCATTCTTGATCCCCTTGACAATTTCTAAAGACCCAATTTGGCAGATAAGTCCTATAGATTAGTTTGGTGAGTAGTGGTTTCCAAGCCACCTGTGTTAACAGACATTAAAATCCAACACCCAAAGTACTTTTTGTGCCCATTTCACTCTTTGTGCCTCTTCAAGAGGTGTGTGATTCATCAAGTAATGGGAGATAGTAGTCAGCAAGAGGTGTCTATGCCATATTTAGTTTGATGCTATGAGACTGCTTGGGGTCTGGACTAGGTGTTGAGGACTCATCGGGCATTCCTTCCTGACAATATACCTGGAGCATGGCATACCCAGTGATGATGATGGAAGAGTCTGTTTGGTACATTGTCATATTCACCACATCAGATCTTAAAACCAAATGTTACGTTATTGCAGTAGTTTCTTTAGACAGCTCTTCCAAGTTTGGCATAGAATGTATTTAACACTTTCATTTGCGGTTGCTGAAAACTGATGCAGGGTGAGTAAATCAGGAGAGGGTCTTTACCTTGAGTACTAAAATTTAAATTCTGTGAACTTCCTGAGACTGTTGTAAAGACAATATTGTGTCTCAGCAGTCTGAGCATTTCATTATTTTGGTAGTTTCAGGTTGAAGGAAGATGTCTTTGTTTAAAGCTCGAGACTGGTGGTCCACAGTTGTAGGAGAGCAGGAGGAATTTGATCAAGGATGCTTATGCGTGGCGGATGTTGACAACAGCGGAAATCGTAAGTATGATTGAGACCAACAGTATTGCTTCCTTTGGTTTAATGAAGTAATTTAGTTAGGCAACCTAAAAAAAAGTATTCCTTAATTTTGATATTTGTCAATTATAGGATTTGTCATCAGTGTTTATTTTACAGAAGGTCTTTAAGTTGTCATTGCATCCAGTAATTTCTCCGTCATGCTCCAAACCTTCTCTTCCAATTTTGTTTGTGATGAGCGGAGCAACCTGTAGATGCTGTACCATAGCACATTAAATTTGCAACCAGATCATATTTAATCTAGGCAATTCAAGGAAAAACTATGTTGTGCTAAGATGTTTCTAATGCCCTGGAGAAAGAATAGGTGAATAATGCATCTGGATAAGTGACATCACTTTTGATTTCTGAAATCACCTATTTAGATGAAATTTAAAAAATAAAACAACCACTTGAGCTTAATGCCCTACCAATCAGCAAATTAAGGGAACTGTACACCAAGATTGGATTACACTTTTGTGTTAAGCAGTATCTGAAACCTCTGCAATATTTTACATCATCATTTCAATCTACAGGATGCTCTGTCATTTTACATTGCCTCATCTTGGATAAATTGTACCCTGTAAATCCCCGGTCAAAACTTCATTGATTTTGCAAGTTAGTATTACTTCTGATCATAGAATTATTTACAGATGTGCTTATGCTTCATGATCTATTAAAATAAACAATGTCATTAAGTTGATTATTTTCTGCTGTTTCCAGACAAAATTATTGTTGGCAGTTATAAGGGAATTCTGCGTATCTATTCTCCACAGCCTGCTAAACCTGGAGCAGCACATCATCCAGAAGAGTTAATCCTAGAGCTTCAACTGCAAGATCCTGTATTGCAAGTAGAAGTTGGCAAATTTGTCTCGTAAGTTTAAAAAAAAGTGGATAAAAGCGATACTGAGAAATAGGATAAGTTAAGTTGCCAACTGAGAAGAGCAGCAGTTGAATAATTATTAAAACCGGTCATGAATATAGTGGAAAGTTAGCATGAAAGATTATTTTTCTTGTTTCCATTTGGTAATTGCTCAATCTAATGCCCTATATTTTTGATGACTAGAGGGTGGATTATTAGCTGCAATATCCTGAACTGAGAGTACATATGTGGGGGAATGGGGGTGGGTTGCAGGGGTGTGTATTAAGGAGCAGAGTTTCAGGCGTTGTGATAGAGTATAGCATTTGAGGGGGTTGTAGTGTGTCTGGTTGCGTTCAGTATGAGGGGCATACTGAAGTTGGAGGAGGAAGTTACGGAGTGCATTGGGGTGGCAGCATGTAGGGTAATTGGTGGGTGAGATTAGTGGAATGCTGGAGGGTTTTGGGGTTGGTGGGGCTGTGACTTGGATAGTAGTGGAATGATGGAGTGGGGGTGGTGGTAGTAGTAGTAGTTGTAGTGGGGGACGCTGGTGGGTGTGTGGGGAGCATGGTGGCTGAGGGATTGTGATTTGGGCTGTACAAGGTAATCTGTGGTCTGGAAGGGTATGGATGTTGGGAGAATTTGTAGGATTGGTGGGAAGTGGGTTGTTGGGGGCTGGGGATGTATGAGGGTGTCTGAGTGGGTGGAGGGAGGGAAGGTTGGTCATTTTGCATTACAGATTATAATTCATTGATCAATTCTGGAATAATGAACATGGAATGAGGCCATTCAGTCCACCGTTTTTGTGCTGTCTGAATTTTAAGTATATCCAACTCATCCCATTTCCTTCCTCTTTCCCCATGCACCTTTGACTTTGCTTTTCTTTCAAGTAGTTATTTTGAGAGTTTGTACTGAATCTGCTTTCACCACCATCACACTACCCAGATCACTGCCACTTGCTGTGTAATGTTTTTCAAGTCACTTTTTGGAGCAAAACTAAACCATTCAGCTTGTCAAGTTTATCCTGCCATTCAATAAAATTGTGACTGATTGTGAAATTTAGATCACCAACCAATCTCATCTACAAGGAGTAACCCCTGATCCTTTGCCCACAACACTCTGATTTTAAAATATTTAATTACTCACCTCCACTGTCTTCTGAGGCGTAAAAAGTAGCTCAACTGTCTACAAACAATCCTCCTCAGCTGTCTTAAAAGGGCAATCCCTAATTTTAAAAAAGTGCCTCCTAGTCCTGGAGTAAGCCACAAGACGCTCTCCAGCTTAATAATAGCTTTCCTATAACGGAACGACTAGAACTGGACCCAGTACTCACTGATGTCCTGTACAATCTCAACATGATGCCCTAACTCCTATACTCAAATGTTTGATCAATGAAAGTTAGCTTATTTCCTTCCTAACTGCCCTGTTCACACAGGACGTGAACTTCAAGGAATTATTTACCTGAATCCCAAGGCTCTCTGTTCTACATTATTATCCAAGGCCCCACTTCCAATTGTGTAAGTCCTACCTTTGTTTTTTTTAACAAAATGCAATACCTCTCAGTTTCCTGTATTAAACACCTGCTGCTATGCTTCAGCCCATTGACCCAATTGATTAAGATGTCCTTTTAATCTTAGATCATCTTCTCCATTGTGCACTATCCCACCAATTTTGGTGTCATCTGCAAACTTACTAAACCATGCCTTTGATATTCTTATTTAGATAATTTATATTAATGACAAACAAAAATGGACCCAGCACCGATCCCTGTGGAACACTGCTGGTAACAGGCCTCCAGTCCAAAAAACAACAACTCAAGGCCCTCCGCTTCTTCCTGTCCCGCAGGCCCGACCACTCCCTCTCCACCAACCCCCTCATCCGCCGAGCCGAACTCGTCCTCACCCTCAACAACTTCTCTTTCGATTCCTCCCACTTCCTACAGACAAAGCGGGTGGCCATGGGCACCCGCATGGGCCCCAGCTATGCCTGCCTCTTTGTAGGTTACGTGGAACAGTCCCTCTTCCGCACCCACACAGGCTCCAAACCCCACCTCTTCCTCCGTTACATTGATGACTGTATCGGCGCCGCCTCTTGCTGCCCCGAGGAGCTCGAACAGTTCATCCACTTCACCAACACCTTCCACCCAACCTCAAGTTCACCTGTGCCATCTCCAACACATCCCTCACCTTCCTAGACCTCTCAGTCTCCATCTCAGGCAACCAGCTTGTAACTGATGTCCATTTCAAGCCCACCGACTCCCACAGCTACCTCGAATACACCTCCTCCCACCCACCCTCCTGCAAAAATTCCATCCCCTATTCCCAATTCCTCCGCCTCCGCCACATCTGCTCCCAGGATGAGGCATTCCACTCCCGCACATCCCAGATGTCCACATTCTTCAAGGACCGCAACTTTCCCCCCACAGTGGTCGAGAACACCCTTGACCATGTCTCCCGCATTTCCCGCAACACATCCCTCACACCCCGCCCCTGCCACAACCGCCCAAAGAGGACCCCCCTCGTTCTCACACACCACCCCACCAACCTCTGGATACAACGCATCATCCTCCGACACTTCCGCCTTCTACAATCCGACCCCACCACCCAAGCTATTTTTCCATCCCCACCCTTGTCTGTTTTCCGGAGAGACCACTCTCTCCGTGACTCCCTTGTTCGCTCCACACTGCCCTCCAACCCCACCACACCCGGCACCTTCCCCTGCAACCACAGGAAGTGCTACACTTGCCCCCACACCTCCTCCCTCACCCCTGTCCCAGGCCCCAAGATGACATTCCATATTAAACAGAGGTTCACCTGCACATCTGCCAATGTGGTATACTGTATCCATTGCACCCGGTGTGGCATCCTGTACAATGGGGAAACCAAGCAGAGGCTTGGGGACCGCTTTGCAGAACACCTCTGCTCGGTTCGCAATAAACAACTGCACCTCCCAGTCGCAAACCATTTCCACTCCCCCTCCCATTCTTTAGATGACATGTCCATCATGGGCCTCCTGCAGTGCCACAATGATGCCACCCAAAGGTTGCAGGAAGAGCAACTCATATTCCACTTGGGAACCCTGCAGCCCAATGGTATCAATGTGGACTTCACCAGCTTCAAAATCTCCCCTTCCCTCACCGCATCCCAAAACCAGCCCAGTTCGTCCCCTCCCCCCACTGCACCACACATCCAGCCCAGTTCAGACCCTCCCCTCACTGCATCCCAAAACCTGTCTCTGCCTCCCTAACCTGTCTTCCTCTCACCCATCCCTTCCTCCCACCCCAAGCCACACCTCCATTTCCTACCTACTAACCCTATCCCACCTCCTTGACCTGTCCATCTTCCCTGGACTGACCTATCCCCTCCCCACCCTTGCACCTATACTCTCCTCTCCACCTATCTTCTCTCCATCTTCGGTCCGCCTCTCCGTATTTAATCCAGAACCCTCACCTCATCCCCCTCTCTGATGAAGGGTCTAGGCCTGAAACGTCAGCTTTTGTGCTCCTGAGATGCTGCTGGGCCTTCTGTGTTCATCCAGCTTCACACTTTATTATCTCTCTCCAACACCACTCTCTGACTACTGCCGGTAAACAAATTTTATATTCAATTGACAAGCTCACCATGAATACCATATCATCTAACTTTACTGAATAGTCTCTCATGCAGAACCTTGTCAAAGGCTTTACTAAAGTCCAAGTAAATAACAAGTACCACTCTGCTCTAGTCAATGTTCTTGATTAATTTCTCAAAAAAACTGAATTAAGTTTGAGAGACACGACTTCCCTTGCATTTACCTCTTCAAATGCACATAAAATCTCTCTTTCAGAATCATTTACAACAAATGACCTACCACAGAAGTCACACTCACAGGTCTGTATTTCCCAGACTTTTCCTTACATCCCTTCTTAAACGAAGGCACAACATTAGCCACTCTCCAGTTGTCTGGCAGCTCATCAGTAGTTATAGATGATACAAATATTTCTGAAAGGGGCTCTGCAATTTCCTGTGTAACTTCCCACAACTTCCTGGGATACACTAGATCAGGAGCCAGAGCCATTTACCCGTCTTTATATGTTCTTGGATCTCCAGCACTTCGTCTTTTGTAATGTGGATTGCTTTCAAAACATCAGTATTTATTTCCCTGAGTTCTCTAGATCCCATTTCTTTCTCCACAGTATAAACTCATGTGAAATATTCATTTAATATCTCTTCCATCTCCTGAGGTTGAACACAAAGATGACCTCTTCGATCTTTAAGGGGCCCTACTCTCTCTGGGTGAGCTACTTGTTGCAGTATTCCTAGCCTCTGACCTGCTGTTATAGACACCGTGTTTATGTGGCGTGCCTAGTTGAGTTTCGAGTCAATGGTAACCCCCAGGATGTTAATAGTGGGGAATTCAGTGATTGTTAACACCATTGAATGTCAAAGGGGTTTAGTTAGATTGTCTCGTTATGGTGATGGTCATAGCCTGGCATTCATGTGTTGTGAATGTTAATTGCTACTTGTCAGCCTAAGCCTGGATATTGTCAAGATCTTATTGCATTTGAACATGGACCGCTTCAGGTTCTAAGGAGTCATGAATAGTGCTAAATGTTGTGCAAATATCAGTGAACATCCCCACTTCTGACATTATGATGGAGGGAAAGTCATTGATGAAGCAGCTGAAGATGATTGGGTCGAGGACACTACCCTTGAGGAACTCTTGTAGAGATGCCCTAGAGCTGAGATGACTGACCTCCAACTACCGCAACCATCTTTCTGTGTGTCAGGTATGACTTTAACCAGGGGAAAGTTTGCCCAAGATGTCCATTGATTACATTTTTGCAGGGGTCCTTGATGCCATGCTCTGTCGCATGCGGCCTAGATATCATGGGCTGTCATTCTCACCTCACCTCTGGAATTCAGCTCTTTTGTCCATGTTGAGTCAAGCTGTAATGAGGTCATGAGCAGAATGGCCCTGGCAGAACCCAAACTGGGCATTCCTGAACTGCTTTAGTGCACAGTTGATTATACCTTCCAACACATTACTAATGATTGAAAAGAGACTGATGGGATGGTAATTGGCTAGTCTGGATTTGTCCTGCTTTTTATGTACAGGACATACTTGGGCAATTTTCCACATTGTTGGGCAGATACCAGTGTTGTAACTGTAGTGGAAGAGCTTGGTTACGTGGCAAGTTCCGGAGAACAAGTCTTTGGTAGTATTGCCAGAATGTTTCAGGGTTTGTAGCATTTGCAGTATCCAGTGTCCCCAGCTGTTTCTTAGTATCACATGGATCAAATTGAATTGGCTGAAGACAAGTATCTGTAATGCTGGGGACCACTGGAAGAGGCCAAGATGGATCATTCACTCTAGGGGCACAAGAGCTGACGTTTCGGGCCTGGGTCTAGGCCTGGAACGTCAGCCTTTGTGCTCCTGAGATGCTGCTTGGCCTGCTGTGTTCATCCAGCTTCACACTTTGTTATCTTGGATTCTCCAGCATCTGCAGTTCCCATTAACTCTGGATCATTCACTCAGCATTTTTGGCTGAAGATTGCTGCAGATGCTTCAGCCTTATCTTTTGCACTGATGTGCTGGACTCTTCCATCACTGAGAATGGGGATACTTGTGGAGCCTCCTCCAGTGAGTTGTTTAATTGCCACCATTCACGATTGGATGTGGCAGGACTGCAGAGCTTAGATCTGATCCATTGGTTGTGGAATTGCTTTGCTCTGTCTCTCATTGTTGCTTACGTTGTTTGGCACGCAAATAGTCCTGTTTGACACCTCATCTTCAGATATGCCCAGGTGCTGCTCCTGGCTTTCCCTCCTGCACTCTTCACTGAACCAGGGTTCATCTTCTGGCTTGATGGTAATGGTTGAGTGGGGAAAATGCTGGGTCATGAGGCTACAGATTGTGCTGGAGTACAATTCTGCTGCTGTTGATGGCCCACAGTGCCTCATGGATGCCCGGTTTGAATTGCTAGATCTGTTCGAAGTCTGTGCCACACAACATGATGGGAGTTATTCTCAATTTGAAGTGGGACTTCGTCTCCAGAATGACTGTGCAATGGTTGCTCTTGCTGATACTATCATGGACAGATGCATTTTCAGCCAGCAGATTGGTAGGGATGAGGTCAGTACATGTTTCCGTCTTGTAGGTTCCCTCACCACCTGCTGCAGACCCAGCCTAACAACAATATCCTTTCAATCCCAACCAGCTCAACCAGCAGTAGTACTGCTGCTGAGCCATTCTTGGTCATGGATATTGAAATCCTCCATTTAAGGTACATTTTGTGCCCTTGTTTTCCTTAGTTCTTACTCCAAGTGTTGGTCATCCTTGTACATGTTTAACCTGAAGCCATGAGACTTCATGGGTTTAGACTCAGTAATGAGTACTCCTAAGGCAACTTTATCTTGATTGTATACCATTATACTAACACCTCTCCAGTTCTGTCCTGCCGGTAGGACATGACATATCCAAGAATGATGATGGTGGTATCTGGGACATTGCCTGTATGGCATGATTCCGTGAGTATGATTATATCAGGCTGTGAGACAGCTTTCCTAATGTTGGCACTAGCCCCCAGATGTTAGAAGGAGGATATTGCAGTGTCTTTTCTGGTGCCTAGGTTGATGTCAGGTGATCTGTCTGGCTTCATTTCTTTGAGTCTTTGTAGCGATTGGTACAACTAAATGGCTTGCTAGGACATTTCAGAGGGTCAACTACACTGCTGTGGGTCTGCAGTCACACGTAGGCCTGTCCAGATTTCCTTCCCTTAAGGACGTTAGTGAACCAGGTGGGTTTTTCCATCAATCATGGTTTCATGGTCATCAGTAGGTTCTTAATTCCAGATTTTTTTATTAACGAATTCCAATTCCACCGTTTGTTGTGGCAGGATTCGTACCAGCGTCCCCAGAACATTAACTGAGTTTCTGTATTAATAATACAGCGGGAATACCACTAGGCCATCGCCTCCCCTTTAATAGGCCCTACTCTTTCGCTAATTATTCTCTTACTCTTTATGTAATTAACAAAGTTTGGATTTTCCTTCATTCAGTTCACTGATACTTTCCCATGCATTGTCTTTGTTTTCCTAATTTCCTTTCTAAATTCTTCTCTGCTCTTTTTATGCTCATCTAGAGACACATTGGAACATCAGTATCTGGCACAAGCTTCTCTTTCTTTACTTGCCCTTTATGTCCCTTGACATCCAGAGTTCTCTGGTCTTAGTCCTGCCCCACGTCTTTTCAGAAACATAGTTGCCCTACACTCTTACTATTTCCTCTTTGAATACCTCTTATTGCTGTGACACCGTTCTAATTGCAAGGAGCTGCTACCAGCCCACTTGTGCCAGATTATGGCTTACTTTATTAAATTAGCCTTTCCCGCATTTGAAACTTTTACCTTTTATCCTTTTCCATAACTGTCCTAAACATAATTGAGTTGTTGTCACTATCTCCAAAATGCTCCTCTATTGATAACAAAGTGTGGAGCTGGATGAACACAGCAGGCCAAGCAGCAACCTGCTGTGTTCATCCAGCTCCACACTTTGTTATCTTGGATTCTCCAGCAGCTGCAGTTCCCATTATCACTGCTCCCCTATTGATATGCCTCCCATCTGCTTGGGCTCATTTCTGAGTTTTAAGTCCAGAACTGTACTCTCCCTTTATGGGCTTTATACATTGTGACTTAAAAGGGTTATGCTGGATGCAGTTTAGGAATTTTCTTCCCTCCCTACATTGCACATTGAAACTATCCAGTTTGATGTTTGCATCGTTAAAGTTCCATCCTACTACTGCCTTTTTACACTTGCACTTTGTTGAAATTTGATTACATATTTGAATTATGTCTCCCCGTTTGACTGTTAAGGGTTGGTAAAACACACCCAATAGCACCTTTGACCCTTTTATGTTTTTTACTTCTGCCTATATGGCCTCTGTTGATGATCCTTCCAAGATATTATCCCATTTCACAGCTAGAATTGATTCCTTAATTAGTATTGTCAATATGATTCTAAGTTATGCCAATCCTGCCCATCTTTCAGCCAAGTCTTGGTCATAGTTATGATCTCATACTCTCACACGTCTATCTCTGCCCTCAGTTTTTTCCAACTAGCCTTGGTAAATTCACTTCTTTCTTACATAGTATATATTTCCTCCGCTTTTCAGAGTCATGAGTGTTTTAATGTCCAATTTTGTCTCCACTCCCCTGCAACACCACCACACCACCCCCCCCGCCCACAAAACAACCACCACATTACTTGCCAGGAATCCATTCCCCTGACAATTTGCTTTATATCGATAGCATGAGCAAACCTTCCGGTAAGGATTTGGGCCTTTCCTGTTTAGATGTAACTTTTCCAATTTGTACAGTTTCCACCTCACCCAGGAATGGACCCAATGTCTCTTGAATCAAAAGTTTCCCTTCTTTACAGTGTCTTCAGCCATGCATTCATGTGCTCTATCCTTCTGTTCCTATACTTAATGCTACATGGTGCTGGGAATAATCTAGAGATTATTACCTGTAACTCTTCCTGGTCAGCTTCCTGAAGTTGCTTGCAGGACCTCATTTCTCCTCCTTCCCATGTCATTGGTCCCAATATGGACCTTGACCTCTGATTAAACACTTGACACCTCAGAATGCCCTGCAGCTTTTCTGTGACATCCTTAACCCTGGCACTTGGGAGGAAACTTGCCATCCTGGAGTCACACATATGACCCCAAAAGCAACTGTCTACTCTCTTCATTAACAAATCTCCTACCACTATTACACTTGCACACTTCTTCCTCGACCCCTTGAGCAGTTCAGCCATCCACAGTGGCAAGGCCTCCACAGAGGACCAATTCTTCACACTGTTTTCTAAAACTGAAAAGTTGCATACCCTCACAGCTCTTAAAGTCAATTCCCCTGCTGTTCTTCTGTCTGGTTGTTAGCCACAGGTACCTCCTTCACACATGGCCATCCAGACTACTAGGAGTGTCTAAAATCCCCACATAGTGCCCAAACACAGACCTGAGCCCACAAGTGTACCTTAAATGAATAGAACATAGATCCTTATTCCTACTTCAGTATAGACGAGAAAAAAACATTTTCTTGTTTATGTCCGAGTCCCACTAAGAAATACTGCTGGTCTGTCTGCTTCTCTGCAAGGATTGTGGCCTTGCATGATTCATTTGGCATGCTGCCTGGATTATTAATGAAGAGCATCAGACTACTGGAGTTTCTGGATATTTTATCTCAGACAGAACCGTATTGCGGCCATTCCCCTGCAAAACAGATATACCATTTTGGATAATGTTGAGGAGAATGATTTCTCAAGGAAAAGCAACAGCACCCAAACTTGTTGCACCAAGGTTGGTTCTGCTGCAGAAGGAAGGGGTAAAAAATGTGCCAGGGCAATAGTCAAAGAGGACTCAATTGTAAGGGGAATAGACAGGCATTTCTGTGGCCGCAAACAAGACCCCAGGATGGTATGTTGCTTACCTGTTGCCAGGGTCAAAGATGTCCTGCAGCGGGTACAAGACATTCTGAAGGAGGAGGGTGAACAGCCAGTGGCTGTGGTACAAATTGGTACGAACAATATAGGTAATAAAAGGGATGAAGTCCTACAGGCAGAATACAGGGAGCTAGGAAGAAAGTTAAGATATTGGACCTCAAAGGTAGTGATCTCGGGATTACTGGTGCCACATGCTAGTCAGAGGAGAAATGACAGGGTATATCAGATGAATACGTGACTGAAAAGGTGGTGTCGGGGGAGATCATCAGATTCTTGGGACATTGGAACCGGTTCTGGAGGATGTGGGACCTGTACAAATTGGATGGGTTACACCTGGGCAGGACTGGGACTGATGTCCTTGGGGGAGTCTTTGCTAGAGTGGTTGGTGAGGGTTTAAACTAATATGCCAGGGGAATGGGAAACTATGTAAAGAGTCAGAGAAGAAGGCAGCAAGGACCAAAACAAAGGCTAGAAAAGGTAATAAGAAAAGTGATAGGCTGAGAACCAAGGACAAAATTCAAACAGGGCTATTGAGAAAATCAAGGAGGAGACAAACACTGTAAAAAGGACAAGCTTAAAGGCTTTTGTGCCTCCATACACAGAGCATTGGCAATAAAGTGGATGAACTAATTGTGCAGATAGATGTAAATGGGCAAGATATACTTGGGATTAAGGAGACCAGGGATGGGAGCTGAATGTCCCAGGGTATTCAGCAGGAGAAGCAGAAAGGAAAAGGCGATGGAGCGGCATTGCTGGTTAAGGAGATATTAACACAATAGTGAGAAAGGATATTAGCTCTGACAATGTGGAGTCTGCATGGGTAGGGTTAAGAAATACCAAGGGGCAAAAAACATTATTAGGTGTCATATATAGACTCAAAAACTGCAGTGGTGATGTCGAGAATGGCATTAAAAAGGAAATTAGAGATGCATGTGATAAGGGAATGTCAGTGATCTTGAGTGATTTTAATCTGCACATAGATTGGGCAAATCAAATCAGTCAGTATGCCATAGAGGAGAAATTTCTGGCGTGTATACGGAATGGTTTTCTTGACCAATTTGTGGAGGAACCAATGAGAGAGCAGGCCATCTTAGACTGGGTGCTGTGTAATGAAAAGGGAATCATTGCCAATCTAGCTGTGCGAGACCCCTTGGAGTAGAGCAATCTTAACTTTTTGTCAAAATGGAGAGTGAGGTTGTTATTTTGGAGACTAGGGTGCTGAACCTTAATAAAGGGAGCTACGAGGATATGAGGTGTGAGTTGGCCTTGATAGATTGGGGAAAGTTACATAAAGGGATGACAGTACATAGGCAATGGCAAACATTTAAGGAACACGTGAGGGAACTGCAACAACTGTTTATTCCTGCCTGTCTCAAAAGCAAAATGGGTAAGAGGGCCAATCCATGGCCTACAAAGGAAGTAAGAGATCGTATCCAATCCAAGGAAGAAAAATACAGATTGGCCAAGAAAAATAATAAATCTGAGGACTGGAAGTAGTTCAGAGTTCAGCAAAGAAGGACCAAGGGATTGATTAAGAAGGGGAAAATAGGGTATGAAAGTAAGCTTGCAGGGAATATAAAGACTGACGCTAAGAGTTTCTATGGGTACGCAAAGAGAAAGAGATTGCTAAAGACAAATGTAGGTCTCCTACAGACAGAAATGTGGAATGTATTATAGGGGACAAAGAAATGGCTGAGGAACTGAATACATAGAATATGGAACATAGAACATAGAACTGTACAGCACAGTACAGGCCCTTCGTCCCACAATGTTGTGCCAAGCTTTTACCCTAAACCTAAGGTCTATCTAACCTCCACCCCCACCTTATACTATCATCCATATGCCTATCTATTAGCCGCTTAAATGCCCCTAATGAGGCCGACTCTACTACCCTCTCCAGCAATGCATTTCATGCTCCTGCCAGTCTCTGAGGAAAGAACCTACCTCTGACGTCTCCCCTATATCTACCTCCACTCACTTTAAAACTTTGCCCCCTCATAATAACTACCTTCACCCGAGGAAAAAGTCTCTAACTATCCACTCTATCTACATCTCTGATCATTTTGTACACCCCTATCAAGTCACCTCTCATCCTTCGTCATTCTAAAGAGAAAAACCCTAGCTTTCTAAACCTTTCCTTGTAGGATCTTGCCTCATTCCAGGCAACATCCTGGTAAGCATCCTCTGTACCTTTTCCACTGCTTCCACATCTTTCCTGTAATGAGGCGACTAGAACTGGACATAATACTTCAGATGTGACCGAACCAGGGTTTTGTATAGCTGGAACATAACTTCACAGCTCTTGAACTCAATCCCATTATTAATGAAAGCAAACACACCATACTCCTTCTTAACAACTGTATCCACCTGGGTGGTAGCTTTTGGGGAACTGTGGACATGAACCCCGAGATCCTTCTGCTCCTCCACACTGCCAAGAAACTTTCCGTTAACCCTGTATTCTGCTTTCAAATTTGTCCTTCCAGAATGAACCACCTCACACTTTTCAGGGTTAAACTCCATCTGCCACTTTCAGCCCAGCCCTGCATCCTATCAATGACCCTTTGTAATCTAGAACAGCTCTCCGCACTATCCACAACTCGACCCACCTTCGTATCGTTTGTGAACTTACTAATCCACCCTTCCACTCCTACATCCAAATCATTTACAAAAGTTACAAATAGAAGAGTACCTAGAACAGATCCCTGTGGTACACCACTCATAACTGAGCACCATGTTGAATATTTTCCGTCCACTACCACCCTTTGTCTTCTAAGGGTCGGCCAATTCTGAATCCAATCTGCCACATTTTCCCCGATCCCATGCCTCCTTACTTTCTGCACGAGCCTACCATGGGGAACCTTATCAAACGCCTTACTTAAATACATGTATACTACATCCGCTGCTCCACCTTTATCCACGTCTATGATCACCTTTTCAAAGAATTCAGTAAGGTTTGTGAGGCATGATCTATCCCTCACAAATCCATGCTGACTATCATGTATCAAACTGTGCCTTTCCAAGTGATCATAAATCCTATCTCTCAGAGCCCCTTCCAATAATTTGCCCACCGCTGAAGTAAGATTAACTGGCCTGTAATTTCCGGGGTTATTCCTGTTCCCTTTTTTGAACAAGGGAGTGACGCTTTCCTGTCTCCAATCTTCCGGCACTATACCTATGGAAAGTGAGGATGAACAGATCATCGCCAAAGGTCCTGCGATCTCTTCCCTCACTTCCCATAGAATCCTTGGATAAATCCCAACAGGCTCGGGGACTTATCTATCTTCAAGTTCCTCAAAATTCCTAGTACATTTTCCTTACTAACATCCACCTCCTCTAACCTACCAGCCTGTTTCACACTGCTCTCCTCTATAACTAGGTCCCTCTCAGTTGTGAATACTGAAGAAAAGTATTCATTAAGGACCTCTCCTGTCTCTTTAGGCTCCCTATGCAAATTCCGTTTACAATCCTTGATCGGCCCTACCCTTTCTCTGATCATTCTCTTATTCCTCACGTACATGTAAACAGCCTTGGAGTTTTACTTGATCCCATCTGCCAAGGTTTTCTCATGCCCCCTTATAGCTCTCTTAAGCCTTTTCTTCAGCTCCTTCATGGCTAACCTGTATCCCTCTAGAGCCTTTTCCAATCCTTTTTTCCTAAACCTTGTATACATACTTTAGTTCTGTCTTCAAAAGAGAGAACACAGATCAGTTATCAGAATTATTGGAGGACGAAAGATTTAGTGAGAGGGAAGAATTGACCCAGGTCAACATTAATAGAGAAATGGGGAAAATTGTTGGGATAGAAGGCCAATAAATCCTCAGAGCCTAATAATCTACATCTCAGAGTGCTTAAGGAAATAGATTTAGAAATAGTGGATGCTTTGTTTGTCATCTTCCAGGATTCTATAGACTCTGGAACAGTCCCTGCAGATTGGAGGATAGCTAATGTCACTCCAGTATTCAAAAAGGGAGGTGGAGAGAAAACTGGGATATATAGACCAGTGAGCCTAACATTGGCAGTGAGAAAAATTCTCGAATCAATTGTCAAGGATTTAATAGAAGAGCATTTAGAAAGCAATGGCAGGATACGACAGAGTCAGCATGGATTTATGAAGGGGAAATCATGCTTGACAAATCTGTTGGAATTCTGTGAAGATATAACCAGTAGAGTTGACAAGGGGAAGCTAGTCAAAGTAGTATATTTGGACTTGCAGAAAGCATTTGACAGAGTTCCACATTAGAAATTAATGTGCAAGATTAAAGTGCATGGGATTGGGAGAAGTGTACTGAGATAGTTAGGAAATGGGTTGACAGAGAGGAAACAAAGAGTAGAAATTAATGGGTCCTTTTCAAATTGGCAGGCTGTAACTAGTGGTGTGCCACAGGGATCGGTGCTGGGACCCCAGCTATTCACAATATATATTAATGATTTGGATGAGGGAACAAAATGTAATATCTCCAAGTTTGCAGATGATACCAAGTTGGGTGGGGGGGGCGGAGGGTGGGTGGTGAACTGTGGTGAGTATGCAGAAATCCTACACCATGATCCTGACAGGTTGGGTGAGGGGGCAAATCAATGGCAGATGCTGGATAATTTGGATAATTGAAAGGTTATTCACTTCAGCAGCAAAGACAAGAGAAGGCAGATTACTGAATGGCTGTAAATTGGGAGAGGGGAGTGTGCAGTGGGACCTGGGTGTCCTTGTGCATCACTCTCTGAAGGTAAGCATGCAGGTGCAGCAGGTGGTAAAGAAGGCAAATGGTATGTTTGCCTTCATTGTAAGAGGTTTTAAGTACAGGAGCAGGGATGTGTTGTTGCAGTAGTACAGGGCCTTGGTGAGACCACACCTGGAATATTGTATGCAGTTTTGGTCTCCTTTTCTGAGGAAGGATGCTCTTGCTCTCGAGGGAGGGCAGTGAAGGTTTATCTGGCTGATTCCGGGGATGGCGGGTCTGACGTATGAGGAAAGATTGACTCGGCTGGGATTGTTTTCAGATGAATGAGGGGGTATCTCATAGAGACTTATAAAATTCTAATGGGACTGAAAAGGGTGTTCCTGATGGTGGGTGTTCCAGAACCAGGGATCACAGTACAAGGATTCGGGGTAGATGATTTAGATGGAGATGAGGAGACATTTCTTCACCCAAAGAGTGGTGAGCCTGTGGAGTTCATTACCATAGGAAGCAGTTGATGCCAAAACATTGAATGTATTCAGGAAGCGACTAGGTATAGCACTTGGGGTGAATGGGATCAAAGATTATGGGGAGAAAGCAGGATTAGGCTATTGAGTTGGATGATCAGCCATGATCATGAAGAATGGTGGAGCAGGCTCAAAGGGCCGTATGCCCTTCTCCTGCTCCTATCTTCTACGTTTCTATGTATTTCCTTATTCTTCTAAGCAAGGAGGTAAACTAATAAAGATATTGAGAGACACTGGAGTGTCAGTGCCTGATGCTGGCTGGTGATACAATTTGTCTTTTAGAGTGATCAATGAAGAAGATATTAATTGTGGGTGTAAGTGGAAATTGCTGACCATTATATTAGATTTGGTTTAAAAAGTGACTTAGTAAGTGAAGAACTCATAGGTGAGTAGTACAATACGCCCCTCTGAAATAAATTGATTTTTTTCTGAGGGATGTTGAGAAATGACCTGACATTGACTTGACGGAGGTATAAAAAATGATCAGAGGTATAGATAGAGTGGACAGCCAGAGACTTTTTCCTGGGGTGGAGGTAGCTGTTACGAGGGGGCATAGTTTTAAAGTGAGTGGAGGTAGATATTGGGGTTCTTTATTCAGAGAGTGGTAGGGGTATGGAATGCATTGCCAGAGAGGGTAGTGGAATCAGCCTCATTAGGGGCAGTAAAGCGGCTAATAGATAGGCATATGGATGATAGTGTAAGGTGGGGGTGGAGGTTAGATAGACCTTAGGTTTAGGGTAAAAGCTTGGCACAACATTGTGGGCCGAAGGGCCTGTACTATGCTGTACTGTTCATGTTCTATGATTCAAAAGATTGGCCTCACTCAGGGTGGTGGATCAATGTGAAGTCCACATCTTTATTCCTCTTTACTTGCATTTGGGTCCAAATTGGGAAAAGGTTGACAAATTCTGTGTTTTCCTTTGCCTATTTTTGAAAGTAAGACTTCATGTCAATGCTATTTCTGATACCATACCTCTATAATGTGGCTATATATGTTGCTTACGTAAAAGTCTTATTTCCCAGTCACAGCCATTCTGTCTTTTTACTGCTGTATTGGATGGTCCTGTGTTTTATGATCAAAATGGAGGATTCCCATTCCTCCATGTTTAAATGAATGATTTCAGTTTTTACCCCCACCAGAATGAAGACTCTTTCATTTTTACCATTGACTGAATAAAGTCTCGTAAACCTTCTTTGCATGTTAGATAAGGTCTGCTTAGGCTTTTAATCT
Source organism: Stegostoma tigrinum (assembly GCF_030684315.1). Classification (NCBI taxonomy): domain Eukaryota; kingdom Metazoa; phylum Chordata; class Chondrichthyes; order Orectolobiformes; family Stegostomatidae; genus Stegostoma; species Stegostoma tigrinum. The sequence goes on along the minus strand of NC_081358.1, from coordinate 2,800,025 downwards.
GGCCTATGTTATTACTTTAATGCTGGCTTCCTGGTGCTCCTGGGTCAGTGACCTCAGAGTTGATATTTATTTTTGTGGTTCTTTACTTCCCTTTCTGTAGCCTTCTGGTGTTGAGTCACTGGCAACATCACTTGATGTGAGCCCTAAGTCATTTTTGACTTCTTGCTTTTCCAGTGTGAGTTTCACTGCCATTTTAAAGTTTTCTCTGGCCTATCCGGATTTCAAACTTTACTCATGAAGTTGTCGATGTCATACTCACTGCTGAACTTCAACCAGGCGCCATTTGTGTAGACCACCCATTGCAATGCAGTTATGAATGCTCCTCCTCCTGGAGAACACTATGTCTCCTGTTGCAGCGTGTCTCTTATCAGGGCTTAAATGCTTTTGCCTTTCATTGTTGTAGATAATACTTCTTACTTCTTGTTGTAGGTTGCCAAGAAGGTTTCTTTTCCCTTGCTCTTGTATCAATCTGAAGCTATTACACCACTATTCACTGTGTGTTGTATTAATGGTCACATCAAATCTGCTGACTAGCATGTTGCATGGACACATTGGTTCACTGTTGGACGACCTGCTGATTGCGGTCAAGTTTTCTATTACTATATTCTTTAAGTAGGTAGCATGGTGGCTCATTGGTTAGCATTGCTGCCACGCAGCACCAGAGTCCTGGGTTTGATTCCAGCCTCGTACAACTTGGTGGAGTTCGTACATTCTCCCCGTGTTTGTGCAGGTTTCTTCCAACAGTCCAAAGATGTGCAGGTTAGATGGTTTGGCTGTGTTAAATTGCCCATAGTGTCTCAGGTGGAAAATGCAGGTGGGTCTGGGTTGGATGCTCTTTGGAGATTTGGTGGGCACTCAATGGGCTGAATGGCCTTCTCCCACACAGTAGGGATTCTTTGAAAAGTGTAGAAAACTAGGCAGGCCGGGTCCAGTGTGATGGAGGAAAAACCACTTCTAGGCCTAATTAGAAGTGTCACTTGCAGTTAACAAGAGATAAATTATTGCATGTTAGCATTTAGTTACTGGTTATATTAATACATTATACATTGATTTTCCTCAAAGTTTCTGTAAAAGATGTCAGATTTCACTCTTTTGAGATCAAAAGATGTTTTCTATACAAGTCCATATGACATCATCTTAGTAGGTGGTGCTTATGGCACTTAAATGTTGACCCTCTCAGAAACATAAACAACAAATCACTCTTCATCATTACAGAAATAGTAGCCCACTGTCTCTACTCCGACCCCAGCAACCCACATGCTCTTAACTGTGTCCTCTTGACATACATACTATTATTCCCAGAAAGTAATGAGAATTAAGACCTAAGAACTGTGAGCCAACAGTGTACATTCAATTCAAATGAGACTATAGTCCTTTGTGCAAAATCTGGGTTTTCGCATTGCCATGGTGGGATAAGAGATGCAGTACCTGCATCCCTGGGTTTCTTTGTTCAGCAACATTCCCCAGGACCCTATCTTTCCCTGTTCAAATCCTGCCTTGGTTTGTCTTTCCAAAATAAAACACCTTACATTTATCCAAATTAAACTCCATCTGCCACTCCTTGGCCCATTAGCCCAAGTGATCAAGATCCAGTGTATTCTGAGGTAATCTTCATTGTCCACTACGCCACCTAGAGTGGCGTGGTGAAGAAAGCATGAGGCATGCTTGTCTTCACTGGCCAGAACATTGAGTATTGGAGTTGGGACATTGTGTTGTGGCTACACAGGGCATTGGTGAGGCCACTTTTAGAATACCACATACAATTCTGGTTGTCCTTCCAAGTGAAGGATGTTGTTTAACTTGAGAGAGTGTAGAAAAGATTTTCAATTATGTTGCCAGGACTGGAGAGTTTGAGTATAGGAGAGGCTGAAAAGGCTGAGTTTTTTTCCCTGGAGCATCAGAGGCTGAGGGATGACCTTATAAAGGTTTATAAAATCATGAGGGGCATGGATATGGTGAATAGCCACTGTCTTTTTCCTAAGATGGGAGATTCCAAAACTAGAAGTCATAGGTTTAAGGTGCATTGGGAAAAGATTTAAAAAAGACCTGAGGGGTAACTTTTTCACAAAGTGTGTGATTAGAATAACCTGCCAGAGAAAGTGGTGGAGGCAGGTATAATTACAACATTTCAAAGGCATAAAAACCCTACAGTGTGGAAACAGGTGCTTCGGCCCAACAAGTCCACACTGACCCTTGGAGCATCTCACCCAGACCCATCCCGCATAACTCACCTAATCTATATATCCTTGAACACAACGGGCAATTTAGCATGGCCAATCCACCTAGCCTGCACATCCTTGGACTGTGGGAGGAAACTGGAGCAGAGGAAAGCCACGCAGACACCGGGAGAACATGCAAACTCCACACAGACAGTCACCCGAGGCTGGAATCAAACCTGGGCCCCTGGTGCTGTGAGGCAGCAGTGCTGACCACTGAGTCACTGTGCCACCCACAAACTGCATCTGGATAGCTATATGAATAGGAAGGGTTTAGAGGAAATTGGGCCAAATGCTGGCAAGTGGGACAATGTCAGATTGGGGAATGACTGTTTGGTATGGTTGAGTTAGATTGACATGTCTCTTTCTGCATTGCATGAATCTATGACTATTTGTTGAAACTTATAGTGAAGTGAAATGACTAACACTGTTGATCAGCAGAGGGAGCTGTCTTGCTGCAAATGAGAACTGGCAAAATAACCTGAGATGACAAGGTGTAGAGCTGGATGAACACAGCAGGCCAAGCAGCATCAGAGGAGCAGGAAAGCTGATATTTTGGGCCTGTACCCTTCTTCAGACGCTTCTCTGGCAAAACAACCTGACTGAAAACTTCCAGCCTTTAATAACCTTAACTTGTGCATTCAGTGCCTCTGAGAAGCAAAGACTGGTAGTGCTGCCATGTACTGGTTGATGCTGCTGTTTATAATTTTATCATGTATTTCTCTGTTCTACTTGTATCTATAATTTAGCTGAATGTATAAAAGTTGAGTATTTTCAGACGCACTCAGAATAAGATGGAAATAAAGTGTAAAGTAGCCACTGTATATTAGAAATAATGTTAGCAGTCTGCGAAATGATCCATGTCTGAAATCTGGAGTTCACTTCTGGCATGTTTTCCCAGCACTGATGTTGTTTAACCAACTGCACTTCCAGAATGCACAAGTATGTCAATCTGGAATCCTCTAATACCAGCCCATTTTGATTTTAAACCCTGCATTAAGTGTTGCTTTTTTTTTGCTGCCACAAATGACTGTAATCAGCTGGAGTTGTGCTCTTTGCCTTTTCATTTAACTGCTTTTTGTTTTGACACACACAAACACTCACACACACACCACCACCAATATCAACTTACGTTCAGTTTGTGACTTCAATATTAAAAAAAAATTCCAAGGTGCTTTGAAGAAATATTGGCAGCCAAAGAAGGAGATGTGGTGATGTAAAAGCTTAATTGCAGAGATAGATCTTAAAGGAGAAAAGAAGATGGAGAGGCAGAGAGAAAATTTCACTTTTGCCTTCAGACTGAAGGCATAAGCACCAATGGTGCATAAAACTCAGTTGACACACAAGGGACCAGAAGTTGGTTGAATTGAGACTTTTTGGGAGATGGATTTGAGGGATTTGAATGGAGTACAAAGATGGGTTGGGTCTGAAGCTCATACTTGCAAGCCCCAGAAAGGGATGCCAACCATTAAATGTGACCCTGATTTTAGACATAATTTATTTCATAATCATGTTGTGCTAAGAGCTAGGGCAGAAACTAATTAAAGGTTGGATTTGCAGTGTGATGCATTTGCACCTGTAGTAATATATATAACCTTGTTAAATGCAGGCAAAATAAATTAGTACATGCCTTGCCTCTTCCTGGAGACTGGTCAGTTGCATTCCCGTTGCAACACGCTGACCGATCAAAAACAAAGTTGCTGTCAGCTGGTCTGACAGCATCTGTGAAGAAAAGAAATCAGAGTTAATATTTTTGGTCCGGTATCTCTTGCTCATGAGGAAGGGTCATCAGACCCGGAACGTTACCTCTGATCTTTTTGTTCACAGATGCTGCCAGATCTGCTGAGCTTTTCCAGCAACTTTGTTTTTGTTCCTGATTTACAACATTTGTAGTTCTTTTGGTTTTTACTCTGACCAATCAAATCTTCTTGCCATATCTAAGAATAAGATTGACGGTTAACTGCTCTTATTGAATTTTCATGCCAGTGATAGTTCAACCAATCACAACCCTCTTCTCATACTCTATGACTCGGTATCCCTTTTTAAAAATCTGTTTCTTGTGCTTAGTCTTGATGAGTAGAAGCTGTGACTTGTCTCATTTCTAGCAACATTTGAGGGATGAGGCCTTGTAGAATTCAGCATGTGTATCCTATCCTGCATCGCCACCCAACATTTTTTGAACTTGATGGTTCTTTGGACCCCTTCCAATTTAAAATTTGCATCCTTGGGGTCATGTAGGAATAAATTACTTGGAACTGACCAAATGTCCTCTAATTGCCCCATCTCTGACATTGCGATAGAGAGATCATTGAATCAGCTGTAGATATTTAGACCTTACATAGTTGATAGAATAATCAACTTTTGTTCAGCAATGACTAGATTTTTGATTTAACAGCTGTGGGTGATGTTTTGTTTGGCAAATCTTTCTCGAAATCTCTGTTACTCCTCAAGGAATTCTCCATGTTTCTTCACCTAATCAGAAGTCAAAATATTTTTTTCTTCCCAAAGCCTCTTTTTAAGACGTTCTTGAAGGCGACATTTTGTACTCAGGCTCCTTTTTCATTTTAAGTCCGTTATCGAAAATGCATCACGTATAATTACCTTCCATATTTGCATGTTTTCAACTTACTTCTTTAGAAAGATAAAGGCACAAATAGCAAAGATTATATACATATATAGATTCCAAGTTAAAAGATTTAATTATAAAATGAAATGCTCTAATTAATTTATGACAAACAAATTTCCAAAACTCTTTGTTTCTATATTTGTGTCATACACATATCATAATCAGCAGTTCTTCCTTCATTGTACTCAAAATGTACTCTGTTCCAGGACAGTCAGTTGATCTTTTTCAGAAACTTCAACAAGAATCAGAAAATCCCTTAGTTTGGGGTCAGCTGTACTTGAACTATTCGACATTATTGAAGTGTTGTTCAGCCAGTTCCTTTGATGATTCAATAATGACTGTTTGTGAAGCATTTAGTTTGAAACTCTGTAGTTGTGACTGTACAAAGTGACCGTTAATAGTTCTGTCAAGTGCTGTTAGGCCATCATTTGAAACGTTTGAATTCTTCTTTAGCCAAATTAAGTTTAAACTCAGCATTCATTAAACACAGTAGACATGGAAAGGTTGTTTCTCTATATGTCGATGAGTATGAAAGGCATGCCTCAGGAGTCTCCAATGTTCTGGTGAACTTTATGCTTAGTTTATCAAGGAGAATGAGACCTTACCATCATTTCGGTTAATGGGGAAAATTACCAGAATGAACATTAAAAATACTGGCAGAATTCAATCTAGGGTTCTGTTCAGTACACCCCAAAGAGGTAGGGAGTGGAGGGTGTTTTGGGGTCAGGGCAATGCAATTTGGAGCCACTGTGACTGATTGCCTTATTTACAGAATAGTATTTTTAAAAGCAGTTTTTGATGTTTCATCACCTGTCCCCCTCTGTGTTTTGACTTGCCCAAACACTCAGGGGAGGACAGTAGCATAGTAATAATGTCACTGGGCTAATAACCTAGAAACCAAGCTAATCATCTGGAGACAGGAGTTTTGAATCCTGCCCTGGCTGGTGGTCTAATTTTAATTCAATAAAATTTATTTGGCCTAATGGCAACCAATATTGACTCTTGTTAAAAACCAACCTGGTTCACTATTGTCCTTTAGGGAAGGAAATCTGCTATTTTTACCTCGTCTGGCCTAACTGTATCTCCAGATTCACAATACCTGTCTCCTAAAGTGGCCCAAGTTAAACCACTCAGATCAAAGGGCAGATAGGGATGGTTAAGAAATGTTGGCATGGCATTAGATGCACACATCCAATGAATTAAGAGAAAAATTCAGCTCTGAAGCATGTTTATGTGTCTGCATGGTAGTCATTACCGCCTAGTTGTGGCAACAAAGCCTTTTCAATTGACATCAAATGTACGCACACAATGCACAACCTGAATTAAAAACCAAAAGAACTGCGGATGCTGTAAATCAGGAACGAAAACAAAATTGCTGGAAAAGCTCAGCAGGTCTGGCAGCATCTGTGGAGGAGAAAACAGAACTGTTCTGAGGAAGGGTCACTGGACGTTTTAACGTTAACTCTGTTTTCCAGCTTTTCCAGCAACTTTGTTTTCGCACAACTTGAATTCATGTATGTGTGTTTTCCAAAACTGGAAATATATAAATTTAAACAGGTTTGGTTTTAAACTTGGTGCGGCTGTAGAGGATGTGGCTGTGAAGGGAATTGAGATGGTGTGCTTGTTGGTACAGCTGTGTACGGTTTATGGAAGTGGCAGTGAATTGGGGTGTGGTAGAGCATTTTGGTCCTGGGTTCCCCAATCACTGTCTGCTGTCGCTGCCTGCCCTCGTCCCTCCTGCCTCTCTTCCTCACGCTTCCTCACCATACCTACCCCCTCACCCTTCCCCATCCTCACTCCCCTTGCTACACTCTGGGTCAGTAACACCCTTTTCTGCACACATCTTTTGCATATGATGTCATCAGAGTTGTATGTGATGATGTAGCATTTCTGGAATTGTGCACTTATATGCTGGATATCTGCAGGTAATCAGTTTTCTGAAAGCTGTGTAACATTTTTATCTCACAATGAAAAGCCACCATATTAAGCCACCATATTAATAGTTCAAGTTCCATTTATAAATATTTACCATTGAGATATCACAAATTTAATGCATGATGAGTGTAGATTTGCAAATGTTTTCTGTTGTGAGCTTGAATTGACATTGCAGACGTGGTTAGGATTTAAATGGTATTTTATAATTTGGATTGTATGAATGCATACAGAATTGGTGATTGAGTGAGTCATTTAGGGTGAAGTTACAGAAACAATGGTTTACAAGACTTCAACATTGCTCACCATCCATCACTGTGATCTACTTGAATTGTACAATTTCTCACTGCCATAGTTTGTAAGCCTCAGAAGTATCTGCTCTGTTTCCTCCACATGAGGAGTGTATGTTTTTTTGTATCCTTGACATTTTTTATAATTGAATGATTTTGTTCTTCTTTCAGAGGCACAGAACAACTCCACTTGGCTGTTTTGCATCCAAGAAAGTTGTCTGTCTACGCTTTCTCAGGTATTGTATGCTGTTTTGTGTTTTACTGTGCAAGAGATGTCTATCACTACTCTTATTTTCCCTGAGTTTTCATGTATTCATACTTCTGTTAAGTTTGACTGTGTCCATTATAGATCTGTTTGTTATAATTCTAATCAACCTGGTCAGGTATGTTATGACTCACAGTTGGGGCAAGTGTGGCTTGAATCAAAGTCTTATGGTTGAAAGATATGGATGCTACCACTACGCCATATAGAGGTAGGATTAACATGAGCACCTTACGAAATGATGAAGTGTCATAATGTTATGATGTCAGTGATGTTATCTTAAAATACATAAAGTTGGATAAATCCCCTAGACCTGATCAGATGTACCATAGAGCTCTGTGGGAAGCTAGGGAAGAGATTGCTGAGTGCCTTGCTGAGATATTTGTATCATTGATTGCCGCATGTGAGGTGCTGGAAGACTGGAGATTGGGTAATGTGGTGCCACTATTTAAGAAAGGTGGTAAAGAAGAGCCGGGGAGCTATAGACTGGTGAGCCTGGCATCGATGGTGAGCAAGTTGTTGGAGGGAATCCTGAGGGACAAAATTTCCATGGATTTGGAAAGGCAAGGACTAATTAGGGATGGTCAACATGACTTTATGCGAGGGAAATCGTGTCTCACAAACTTGATTCAGTCTTTTGAGGAAGTAACAAGGAGGATTGATGAAGGCAGAGTGGTGCCTGTGATATATATAGACTTCAGTAAGGCATTTGACAAGGTTCTTCATGGTAGACCTGTTAGGAAGGTTAAATCACACGGAACATAGGGACAACTACCTACTTTGATACAGAACTGGCTCGAAGGTGGAAGACAGAGGATGGTGCTGGGGGGTTGCTATTCAGACTGGAGGGCTTGTGGTGTGTCACAAGGAACGTTCGCTGTGTCCACTGCTTTTTGTCATTTACTAAATTATTTGGATGTGAACGTTGGAAGTATGGTTAGTAAGATGACGCCAAAATTGGAGGTGTAGAGGTTAGCAAAGAAGGATACCTCAGAGTACAATGGGATCTTGATCAGATGGGCCAATGGGAAGAGAAGTGGCAGATGGAGCTTAATTTGGAAAGGCAGATCAGGGCAGGACTTATACGCTGAATGGTAAGGTCTTGGGGAGTGTTGCTGAACAAAAAGACCTTGGAATGCAGGTTCATAGTTCCTTGAAAGTGGCGTCACAGGTAGATAGAATAGTGAAGAAGGCATTTGGTAAGCTTGCTTTTGGTCAGTGGATTGAATACTAGAGTTGGAAGATCATGTTGTGGCTGTACAGGACATTTGTTAGGGCACTATTGCAGTACTGTGTGCAGTTCTGTTCTCCCTGCTCTTGGAATGATGTTGTGAAACTTGGAAGAGTCAGAAAATATTTACAAAGATGTTGCCAGGGTTGGAGAATTTGAGCTGTAGGGAGAGGCTAAATAGACTGGGGCTATTTTCCTTGGAGTGTCAGAGACTGCAAGGTGGATATATAAAGGTTTATAAAATGATGAGGGCATGCTTAGGTTACATAGACAAGGTATTTGCCCCAGACTGGGGGAGCCTAAAACTGGAGAGCATAGGTTTAAGGTGAGAGGGGAAAGATTTAGAAGGGATCTAAGGGGCAATGTTTTCACACAGAAGATGGTGCATATATGGAAAAACCTGCCAGAGGAAGCTTTGGAGGCTGGTAGAATTACAACATTTAAAAGGCAACTGGATGGGTATATGAATAGGAAAGGTTTAGACGGATATGGGCCAAATGCTGGAAAATGGGGGTAGATTTAGTTAGGATATCTGATCAGCATGGATGAGTTGGACCAAAGGCTCTGTTTCCGTACTGTATATCTCTATGACTCTATGAATCTGCCGATTGATCAAACATCTGTGTAAACATAGCTTAGAGCGAGTATGCGGTTACTTGCTTTCAATAGGTGCAGCGATCTTTGAGTTTTAAAATAGTTCCTTTCCCATTCCAGTTCTCAATCAGAAATGTATAAAAATAGAAAGATATGGTCATAGTGAAGAGTGATCATAACATTTTAAAATTTTAAATTCATTTGGTGAGTAAGAGCCTGAGTTCTGCAGGAGCAATCTGGAGATAAATTAAGATAATTACATAAACATGAGGACATATCTGGTGACCATTACATGATAGAATTTTTTATCAAGATAGAGAGTGAGGTTATTGATTTTTGAGACTAGGGTCCTGAACCTTAATAAAGAAAACTATGAGGATATGAGGCGTGAGTTGGCCTTAATAGACAGGGAAGAGTTACTTAAATGGATGACAATGGATAGGCAATGGCAAACATTCAAGGAACACCTGGGGGAACCGCAACAACTGTTTATTCCTGTCTGACACAAAAGCAAAATGGATAAGAGGGCCAATCCATGGCGTTAAAGGGAATTGAGAGATAGTATCCAATCCAAGGAAGAAAAGTACAGATTGGCCAAAAAATAATAATAAATTTGAGGATTGGGAGTAGTTTAGAATTCAGTGAAGATGAACGAAGGGATTGACTAAGAAGGGGAAATTAGAATATGAGCATAAGCTTGCAGGGAGCATAAAGACGGACGTTAAGATTTCCTATAGACACATGAAAAGAAAGAGATTGGTGAAGATAAATGTAGGTCTGCTATAGGCAGAAAAGGAGAAATGTGTAAGAGTGGACAAAAAAAATGGCTGAGGAACTGGATAAATACTTTGGTTCTGTCTTCACAAAAGAGGACACAAATCAGATACCAGAATTGTTGGAGGATGCAAGATTTAGTGAGAGGGAAGAACTGAGGAAGATCAATATGAGTAGAGAATTGGTGCTTGGCAAATTATTGTGATAGAAGGCTGATAAATCCGCAGGGCCTGATAATCTACATCTCAAAGTACTTAAGGAAGTAGCTTTAGAAATAGTGGATGATTTGTTGGCCATCTTCCAGGATTCTCTAGACTCTGGAATGGTTCTTGCAGATTGGATGATGGCTAATGCCACTCCGATATTCAAAAAGCGAGGTATAGAGAAAACAGGGAATTATGGACCAGTGAGCCTAACATCGATAGTGGGGAAAATTGTCAAATCCATTGTCAAGTATTTTAGAGCAGAGCTTTTAGAAAGCAGTGGCAGAATCGGACAGAGTGAGCATGGTTTTATGAAGGGGAAATCATGCTTTACAAATCTGGGGGAACCAGTCAAAATAGTACATTTGGACTTTCAGAAAGTGTTTGACAAAGTTGTACATAAGAAATTAATGTGCAAGATTAAAGTGCATGGGATTGGGGGAAGTTTTATTGAGATCTTTGACAGCCCTTTGAACAGAATATTTCAAACATTCACGATCCTCTGAGTCAAGGAATTGCCCCTCGTCTCGACCCTAAATTGTCTTCTGCTTATTCTGAGTCTCATTCCCTAATTCTAGACACCCCCAGCCCAACAAATATCCTTCTTGGCTAAGTTATTGTGCCCAGATTTGCTCACAGTACTCCAAGTAGGGCCTGACCAGGATTTTCTATGGCTGCAACATAAATTCTGAATCCATTTACGCCACTCACTAATACCTACCCTGTTAACCCCACAAGGATATTGTATATTTGACTGAGATTACCCCTTATACTTCTCAGCTGCAACAAATGTAGGCCCCATCTATTTAGAACATAGAACATAGAACATTACAGCGCAGTACAGGCCCTTCGGCCTCCGATGTTGTGACAACCTGTCATACCAGTCTGAAGCCCATCTAACCTACACTATTCCAAGTACATCCATATGCTTGTTCAATGATGACTTAAATGTACTTAAAGTTGGCGAATCTACTACCGTTGCAGGCAAAGCGTTCCATTCCCTTACTACTCTCTGAGTAAGGAAACTACCTCTGACATTTGTCCTATATCTTTCACCCCTCAATTTAAAGCTATGCCCCCTCGTGCTCGCTGTCACCATCCTAGGAAGAAGGCGCTCCCTATCCACCCTGTCTAACCCTCTGATTATTTTATATGTCTCAATTGTCACCTCTTAACCTTCTTCTCTCTAACGAAAACAGCCTCAAGTCCCTCAGCCTTTCCTCGTAAGACCTTCCCTCCATACCAGGCAACATCCTAGTAAATCTCCTCTGCACCCTTTCCAGAGCTTCCACATCCTTCTTATAATGCAGTAACCAGAACTGTACGCAATACTTCAAGTGCAGCCGCACCAGAGTTTTGTACAGCTGCAGCGTAACTTCTTGGTTCCGGAACTCGATCCCTCTATTAATAAAAGCTAAAACACTGTATGCCTTCTTAACAGCCCTGACAACCTGGGTGGCAACTTTCAAGAAAATGGGAACTGCAGTTGCTGGAGAATCCAAGATAACAAAGTGTGGAGCTGGATGAACACAGCAGGCCAAGCAGCATCTCAGGAGCACAAAAGCTGACGTTTCGGGCCTAGACCCTTCATCAGATGAAGGGTCTAGGCTCGAAATGTCAGCTGTTGTGCACCTGAGATGCTGCTTGGCCTGCTGTGTTCATCCAGCTCCACACTTTGTTATCTTGGCAACTTTCAAGGATCTGTGTACATGGACACCGAGATCTTTCTGCTCATCTACACTACCAAGAATCTTACCATTAGCCCAGTACTTTGCATTCTGGTTACTCCTACCAAAGTGCATCACCTCACACTTGTCTGCATTAAACTCCATTTGCCACCTCTCAGCCCAGCTCTGCAGCTTACCTATGTCTCTCTGTAACCTACAACATCCTTCATCACTATCCACAACTCCACCAACCTTGGTGTTGTCTGCAAATTTACTAACCCATCCTTCTATGCCCTCATCCAGATCATTTGTAAAAATGACAACAGCAGTGGACCCAACACCGACCCTTGCGGTACACCACTAGTAACTGGTCTCCAGGATGAACATTTCCCATCAACCACCACCCTCTGTCTTCTTTCAGCAAGCCATTTTCCGATCCAAACTGCTATATCTCCCACAATTCCACTCCTCCGCATTTTGTACAATAGCCTATTGTGGGGAACCTTATCGAACGCCTTGCTGAAATCCATATACACCACATCAACCGCTTTACTCTCATCTACCTGTTTGGTCACCTTCTCAAAGAACTCAATAAGGTTTGTGAGGCACGACCTACCCTTCACAAAACCGTGCTGACTATCCCTAATCAAATTATTCTTTTCTAGATGATTATAAATCCTATCTCTTATAACCTTTTCCAACACTTTACCAACAACTGAAGTAAGGATGAAGTAACTGAAGTATTTGCTTCTGGTCGCCCTATTATAGGAAAGATGTGGATGCTTTGGAGAGGGTTCAGAGGAGGTTTACCAGGATGCTGCCTGGACTGGAGGGCTTATCTTATAAAGAGAGGTTGACTGAGCTCGGTCTCTTTTCATTGGAGAAAAGGAGGAGGAGAGGGGACCTAATTGAGGTATACAAGATAATGAGAGGCATAGATAGAGTTGATAGCCAGAGACTATTTCCCAGGGCAGAAATGGCTAGCACGAGGGGTCATAGTTTTAAGCTGGTTGGAGGAAAGTATAGAGGGGATGTCAGAGGCGGGTTCTTTACACAGAGAGTTGTGAGAGCATGGAATGTGTTGCCAGCAGCAGTTGTGGAAGCAAGGTCATTGGGGACATTTAAGAGACTGCTGGACATGCATATGGTCACAGAAATTTGAGGGTGCATACATGAGGATCAATGGTCGGCACAACATTGTGGGCTGAAGGGCCTGTTCTGTGCTGTACTATTCTATGTTCTATGTTCTGTGTTCTAAAACAACCCCTCCATCTCAGGAATTAAATTGCGCTTGTTGTATTCTGTCTTTGGCAAGTAAATATTTCCTTTGGTAATGATATCAGAACGGTCACAGAGTACTCTCAGTACGCCTCACCAAGGATCTATAAATGTGTAACAAGACATCTTTACTCTTGTCCCCAAATCCTCTTCCAGTAAAGAACAAATACCATTTGCCTTTTTAATTATTGCTGTATCCACATGCTAACTTTCAATGAGTCATGGTCAAGGAAACTCAAGTTTCTTTTGAAGTTTAGCATTGCCAGCCTTTGTCCATTTAAGAAATATACTGTATTTGTGTTTTTCTGCAAAAGGGATATGGTACCATTTCTCTACATTGTATCCCATATGTCAATTTTTGTCCAATTGTTTGATCTTTCCAAATCCTAGTTCATTTACACTCTTCTGACAATCATATTCAAGGTTAGTTATGTGTCATGTTTGCTCAACATTTGGTTTCCAGAGGATAAATGTGATCAGAAAATCAAAAGTATGATGAAGGTGTGCAATAATTTTTCTGCTGCATCTTTATGGCCATGAAACATGGGGCTGTGTAGGTATTACATTAAATACCTTGCAGACGTTCACTCTGTTATCAGACGAGCAGGTGACAATGTGATATTTCAAAGTCCTGACTGTTGCAGATTAGATAACATCATGCAGTATGTGTTGAGAGTGGTCAATAGTCTATCTTGGCTGAAAGAGGGAAGAAGCTTTCTTATAGGATAATTCACATGTTTGCAAGGACTTTGAAAACCTTGGGCCAGGTCAGTGGCAAATGATGAACATTAGGCTCATCCCACTTTGAGAAATTGTGTATTGAGTAACACAGAAGGAAAGAAAAGTAGGGAAATATAAAACCAGGCTGTAACAGTAGTCTGAAACTTACACTGAGTGTGATGAAACTTGTCTCTTGCAAATAGGTTTGATGTGCAATGTAAGAGCTCATGAGAAGAGGCACACCGATCCAAAACCTCAATTCCTGCTATGAACACGATGTCATTGTTAGTCAAATGATGACCCAATTACTGCATTGAACATAGAACATAGAACATTACAGCACAGTATGGACCCTTCGGCCCTCGATGTTGTGCCAACCTGTCATACCGAGCAAATAGTGGAAATAACACCTCGGCATGTTGAGATTGCTGCTGTGATTTGACTTGATTCTGTTTTTTTAGCATGTGTGCAGGCCAGTGGCTGGTTATATAAAGCTTTCCTTTGCTTCCTAATTGTAATTTGTTTTGGTTACAGGAACTCTGGGTACTGTAGAGCATGGAAACCAGTACCAGCTGAAACTAATGTATGAGCACAATTTTCAACGTACAGCTTGTAACTTAACATTTGGAGGTTTTGGTGGTGTGAAAGGTGAGAATCCAACCTAAAGTATTTTCAATGTTTTGAAAGTATAGGGAGCTGTGAAAGTTACACAGTGATCAACGAAGTGAAAACAGAGTATTGTCTGTAACAGGCAGCTGACCCCCAATTTCAGAATTATGCCATGGATGATATTTGAAAAATATTTCTCTAAAGGCCCATAGCACACAAAATGAATGTTTATTTTCACATACCATTTCAGTGAAAGTCCAGTCTTTGATAACATGGAAGAAAATGCTGTCTTAAAATAACTGCAGGAAATTTAGTTTTGTCAAAGTGGTACATTCTTCAGCTTCTCCTAAAGAGTTGGTAAGTTTACAGGATGAATCGTGAACATTCATATTACTTTTGATGGTAACTTTTAAATGTGTAATTTATCATTAAAATGAACAGTGGTAGGTCTGTTTGCTGTTTCTTCCAGAGTTGGCTACAGAACTTGTGACACCGTCCCTTTCTTGTTCAGGAACGTAATTAAAATGCAACCTGCAAAAATTACCATTCCTTTCTTTTTCACTGTAGGCCAGGTAGCTGTTAATACGTTTTCCTTAATGTGGCAGAAGAAGCACAGACAGCAATATAAGAATTCAAAGTTTTTGATTTTTCCTTTATTCATATGCAGGGCATGGACACTGCAAGCTAGGCTGGCATTTATTCCCATCCCAAATTGCCCTGGAGAAGTTGGTGGTGAGCTGGATTCTGAACTGCTGTAGTTCTTGAGTTGCAGAAACAGATTTGTCACAGCTTTCCTCACCTTTGACTTATTCTTGTTACAACAATATTTATATTGCTAGCTAGTTTTGTTTCAGGTTTATCCTAAGATATTCATAGTAGTGACACTAAACGTCAGAGACTGATGATTAGATTTGCTGTTGTTGGAGATGGCCATTGCTTAATACTTACACGACATGGATGTTACTTGCCACTTATCACCCCAAGCCTGGATGCTGCCCAAGTCTTCCTGCATGTGGATACTGCTTCAGTATATGAAGTGTTATGTAGGATGTTGATCTTTGCACAATTGTCTGTGAACATCTGCACTTCTGGACTTATGATGGAGCCTAGGACACTAGCCTGAGGAACTCTTGTAGAGATATCCTGGAGCACAGATGATTGATATCCAACAACCACAACAATTTTCCTTGTGTTAAGTATGACTCCAACCAGTGAAGATCATTGTCTCTGATTCCTATTGGTTCTTACTTCAGTAGAGGCCCTTCATGCCATAATTGGTCAAATGCTGCATTGATGTTAATCAATGTTACCCATCTCTGCAATTCAACTGTTGTGTACACTTTTAGACCAAGACTATTTGAAGTTGGAACCTAAACCAAGTGTCAGTAAGCAGGTTATTTCATTGAAACTGCTATTTAATAGCACTGTCAATGATCTCTTCCATCACTTGTGTTCAAGAGTAGACTGGTAGGA
This sequence comes from Stegostoma tigrinum, assembly GCF_030684315.1. Lineage (NCBI taxonomy): Eukaryota > Metazoa > Chordata > Chondrichthyes > Orectolobiformes > Stegostomatidae > Stegostoma > Stegostoma tigrinum. Next base: position 2,784,150 of record NC_081358.1, on the reverse strand, counting down.
TGGTTATTATAGGACTGGGTTGGATCTGTGCACAGGATATGCATGGAGAGCAGGGAGTTTTCTCAGTAGTTCCCAGAGTTCACTTTGTCTCCTTTCTTGAAGACAGTGGCAAAAGCAGCATTTCTAAGATTGGCAGGGATTTCTTCTTTGCCCCAGATTTTCAGGAACAATTGATGGAGATGACGAGTAAGCTCTGGTCCTCCAAGTTTGAAATCTTTGCTGGATTCCCATCTATTCCTACGCCTTTTTCGGTCTTCATATGTTTAACAGTGGCTTCAACCTCTGCCACACCACATGGCAGTCCAAGATCATGTTTGGTGGGAATTTGGGAGATGTCCTCAAATAGATCATTGTTGATGATTGTATCATTGTTTAGGAGTTCTTTGAGGTGTGCTGCCCATCGGAGGGTGAAGTTTTCTCTGCCTCTCACTGTCCTTACTCTGCACTGGTTTGAGGCCAAAGCTGTTGGGTCTGTATATTGCCTTGGTGACACTAAAGAAACTCTGGATGTCATGATTGTCAGCAAGGCATTGCAGCTCTTTACCTTTCTTAGCCTATCATGTGCCCCTTGATTTCCCTCATTTAACTGTATATCTCCGCCTTTGCTGTTTGATAAGTTCTCTACTTTGCTGGTGTTGTTTTTTTCCCAGCATGGAGAGCTTTCCTCTTTTTGTAGATGTAATCATTCGCATCAAACCAGTGTTGGTGTTTCTTGGTCTTGTAGACAATGGCTTTCTCGCAACATGAGATAATGACAGCCTTCACAGTTATTCTTTCCAGAATTCCTCAATTCTATTAAACGCTTTGGAGACTTTGAATGACATCATTGTTGGAGGTTCTCTTAGGTGGTTGGCTCATGAAGCTGCTCAACGTTGAGCTTTTCTCTCAACTGCTCCTTTGTCTTCAGCTGCTTCTCATGGCATTTGATGGACATGGAGGAGTGGATGAGCTGGTGCCCTGTCCAGCAGTCGTCTACACCGGTCATCACATTGGCAATGAAGACATACTTTTGGTCTCTAGATCAAATAATGACGTGATCAATCGTGTATCAGTGCTTTGATTGTGGATGCCTCCAAGAAGCCTTGAACCTGTCATTTTGGCTGAACAATGTGTTGTATTTGAAGGTATACATTGATTTTGAAGTATTGCTTTAACACAGTTACCAGTGAGATTTGGTCATTGTTGATTACCAGATGTAGTATAAGGAATTATTTAGAATGTATTATACCTTTCAAACAGCACAAGATTTATTTTTCATGTTTCTCAGATAACACTTGGTCCAATATTGTGCCAATCTGAAGTACATCATAAGGAAATAGCAGGAACTGCCGATGCTGAAGATTCTGAGATAACAAGTGTAGAGCTGGATGAACACAGCAGGCCAAGCAGCATCAGAAGAGCAGGAAAGCTGACGTTTCCTGCTCCAGGTCTAGGCCCGAAACGTCAGCTTTCCTTCTCCTCTTTTGCCACTTGGCCTGCTGTGTTCATCCAGCTCTACACCTTGCTACACCATAACGAGATTCCCAGCAGTGATGATAGGGCTTCATGGCTTCAAAACATTGCACAGACCATGAGCGACTCAAAAGTTGTGATAAACAAAATGGTTGATGATCAAAATCATGATCAATTCTTTTTAGCAACTGATTGATTAATCGGCCAGCTCAGTCAATGTTGCCTTTAACTATCAATGTCACCAGATTAAAAAGGAGTCTTGAGCTAACAACAGTGGATTGCATTGGCTGTGCTTCTGAACCTGTGCACCCCAGTTATGGAACAAATTCAGATGTTATGAAGCTAATAAATTGGTCATCATCAAAAGGCATATTCACAGTTGTACCAAATAATATTTCCAGGTGGAAGGAGTAGCCATTTTACCATAATTAATGCACTCAGTAAATTTAGGTGTCCAACCATAGTTCAGCGGTTTCTTATTAAGTTTACTATTACTCCAGATATAATGGGAACTGCAGATGCTGGAGAATTCCAAGATAATAAAATGTGAGGCTGGATGAACACAGCAGGCCAAGCAGCATCTCAGGAGCACAAAAGCTGACGTTTCGGGCCTAGACCCTTCATCAGACTCTGATGAAGGGTCTAGGCCTGAAACGTCAGCTTTTGTGCTCCTGAGATGCTGCTTGGCCTGCTGTGTTCATCCAGCCTCACATGTTACTATTACTCCAGTTCGTTTATCTCCTTAAATCAATAATTATTATTTCACCATTTGTAGTACTGTATTTTTGAATAAATTTCTTACTTCGCAACAATGAAAAGCTTTGAAGAACTCAAAAATATTTAAAAACATTTTGTGACTTCTTGAGGTTGTGAAAGAAGCTGTGTAAATGTGTTCCAGTATTTTCTTGTATCTCTGTGCTTGTATGTATCTCACTATCAGTACCCGGCCTCTGTTTAGCATGTGGTCATTCTTGAGATTTGACATTGTACTGTCCCTCTCGAGCAGGCTGTCACTGTTGTTTTCTGTGCATTCACTGCCCTCTTCACATTTCTGATCTTTTTCCACTTGATCAGTTTCAAGGGCTTGTAAAAACATAACGGTATCATGAATATAACATCTGCAGTTCTCATTAGACTAACTAAGAGAAAACATCTGGACAGATACATGAAAAGACTGGAACTTGTCAAGTGTTCATTTCCAAGTTGAATTGACTTGACATTGTGTACATTAGAATCAAAAAGCAGGAAGTATCATGTTAAATTGTATTTTCACATTTTGAATATCATACTGCAACATTGAAGCAATTGGAGCATATTTGTATATTTGGTTTATAAATTAGATTTACATTTTATACTCAATTCAGAATTTAAAATTTCATTGCACTTTCATTTCTCTGGTTATTGTAGGAATTAAATTAAACCAGTTAGTAAATTGGTTGCAATAAAACAGCATTTAGAATATGTTCTGATGACTATCTTCACTTCCTTGATATAAAATGTATCAGTAAAGATTTGTGGCTGTAAGAAGCTTTTGGAAAGTGGTCCTTAGAGTTGAGGTAATTGGAGAAAGAAACAAAAGCATTGTGAGGAAAAGAAAAGGGACCCTTTTACTGAAGAAGGGTTCCAACCCGAAATGTCAACCTTCTCGCACCTCTAATCCTGCCTGGCCTGCTGTGTTCCTCCAGCTCCTCTCTGTTATCTCTGACTCCAGCATCGGCAGTTCTTGCTATCTCTGAGGAAAAGAAAATACCTTTTTTGTGTAGTGAGTTGTTAGGGTCTGGTATGCTCTGCCTGAAAGTATGTTGGAGATCAATTTTAATTGAAGAATTTGAAAAGGAGTTGAACTGTTTTTTGAAAGGAAAGAATGCGCAGAGCTACTAGGAGATGGAAGGAATATAGCATTAAATGAAATGCCCATTTGGAGAGTTGGTGCACAAACAATGGCCGGACAGCCTTCTCTTGCGCTGAAATCATTCAATTTTAAGTTTTTGTCAATAGGTGTGTCTCTGAGATTACAAACATAACATCAAAAAGCAAACTGAAGGCCTGTATCTGAATGCACAAATCAGTTAGTTTGCTTTGTTATAAATGCTAGCAGATGCTGAAGTGAATAAATATGATCTGATACCGTCCTGCACCCACATTTCTAAAATGGTTAAGAACTGCATCTGAATATTGAGGGGTAAATTACAGTCAAAAGGAGTAGGAAGCTAAGTAAAGGTGGGGGTGTAGCATTGTTACATCTGTCTTTATGGTGAAGGATAACAATATCATTTCTAGCTGTATATCAGAAGAGGGAAGTGAGAGAGGAACTTAGTACTGATTCCTTCATAATTATAAGTTTACTAAGCATAATAATGGAGGAGCATGCTGCCAAATCTCTAGGCCCACTTGGACTTTATTGTAGTCTCTTTAAAGAGGTGACTAATACAGTATTACATGCTTTGGTGTTAATTTTCAAAAGTTTCCTTGATTTCAAGAAGTTTTGATCAGACTGGCAAGGAAGTATAACCCCTCTATTCAAGGGCATAAACAGGAACCTCAGCACAATTAGAACAAAGAACAAAGAAAATTACAGCAAAGGAACAGGCCCTTTGGCCCTCCAAGCCTGTGCCGATGGAGATCCTCTGTCTAAACTTGTCATCTGTTTTCTAAGGGTCTGTATCCCTTTGCTCCCTGCCCATCTATGTATCTGTCCAGATACATCCTAAAAGACACTATCGTGTCTGCGTCTACCACCTCCACTGGCCACGCGTTCCAGGCACCCACCACCCTCTGTGTAAAGAACTCTCCACGCATATCTCCCCTAAATTTTCCTTCTCTCACTTTGAATTCATGACCCCTAGTAATTGAGTCCCCCACTCCGGGAAAAAGCTTCTTGCTATCCACCTTGTCTATACCCCTCTTGATTTTGTAGGCCTCAATCAGGTCCCCCCTCAATCTCTGTCTTTTTAATGAAAATAATCCTAATCTACTCAACCTTTCTTCATAGCTAGCGCCTTCCCTACCAGGCAACATCCTGGTGAACCTCCTCTGCACCCTCTCCAAAGCATCGACATTCTTTTGGTAACGTGGCGACCAGAACTGTACACAGTACTCCAAATGTGGCTGGACTAAGCTTGATATCTGTATTGGAGAAGGTATTAGAATTGGTCATAAAAGATATAACAGCTGGGTACTTCGCACATTCATTTTAATTAGTAAGAATAAACATTTTTTTTGAAATGGAAATCGTTTTTAACCAAATTATTGTAGTGCATTGAAAAAGTAAATGTGCTGTGGATAGAGGGTAGCCTATAGACGAACTGTTCTGTACTTTCCACAAAGCATTTAATAAGATGCACATCAAAGGTAAAAGCACATAGTTTAAGAGTGTAACATATTAGCACGGATAGAACATTTGCTGGCAGAAACTTAGATCAGGTGAGAAAAGGCATGGTCGGTAAGTTTGCAGACAATACCAATACACCTTGGCAAGTTTAGATGGGTTGAGTGAGTGGACATACATGTGGCAGATGATGTATAATGTGGAAAAATATGAAGTTCACTTTTGCAAGAGCAGTTGAAGAATTTTGATGTGCAGAGGGAGAAGGATTTGAGGTTCTAGTACAAGAGTATAAGAATGTATGCAGGTACAGCATGTAATCATAGATTTTCAAGGCACCTGGTTAATGGGGTGCTATCTTTTTATTACCAGAGGAATTGAACATAAAGGTAGGATGTTATGTTTCAGTTATACTGTGCATTGGTGAAACCGCATCTGGAATATTGTGTACTATAATGGTTCCCGCACTAATGAAAGGATGTTAATGTGTTGGAAGCAATTCAGAGAAGGTTTAGTAAACTATACCTGAAAATGAGCAGATTGCGTCATGAGAATAGGCCAGACTAGCTAGGCCTGTATGGTCTGGAGTTTAGTGGGGACTGAGGGATAGACTTGGAAAGGATGTTTCCTCTTGTGGGAGAATCTGGAACTAGGGGTCAGAGATTAAAAGATGGGTGGGTCACCTATTCAAAGATTTTTTTTCTCTGAGAGTTGTGGATCTTTGAAAGTCCTCACTCAAAAGGCAGTGACTACAAAAGTTTTAGATATATTTAACGCAGATGTAGATAGGTTCTCGTTAGCCAAGGCGATAAAGGATTGTCAGAGCATACAGGAATTAGAGTTGAAGTTAAAATCAGATGAGCCGTGATCTTACTGAATAGCTGAGCAGGCTGGAAGGACCAAATGGCCTATTCTTGGTCCTGATTTGTATGTTCTATGCTTTATGCTGAGAACAGCATAAAGTAGACTTGTTGTATTATGCATGGGAGCAATAGTGGAACTAAGACTATCATTTCAACTGATATCGCTTTTGCAATGTAATTTCTTAGCAGGTTTCCTGACCTGCAAAACAGAACAAACAACTGTGCAAACAACTTTCACTGAAGTGTGGAATAGTTGTACTGAACACTTAAATCTAAAATACATATATTTTTCAAAATAATTTCTCCCTAGGATGTTGTATCAGATTAGTGTGTTCATGTGGAATCCAGTGACCTTCATGCCTAGAACTACCATCCCACAAATTCCTAGTCAGTGTTTTCTGGCCACTCATCCCTCCCAATGAATGTTTTTAGGCTTAATGTCAGAAAATGCTGAAAATATTTTGTGGGTGTGGTAGCATCTGTGGAGCGGGAAACAAAGTTAATTGTTCTTCAGTACTGCAGAACTCCAGTTCTGAAGAAGTCATAATCAACTCAAAATGTTAACTGAATTTATTTGTGTACAGATGCTGCAAAGTGTGCTGAGTAGCAGGTTGATTAGTGACTCAAGTGACGGACTCCTGACTATCTGAAATTTCAAACAGGGACTAGACTTGCTGCTCCCAGCTATGATGATGTGTATATTGAAACTTCTGTAAAGTTCTAAAACATTTTAAATCAGCTCAATAAACTGAATTTTAGAGCTATCTTTACATTAATCTGAGATTGATGATAAGCAAATATTTAATTCAAACACAACATTTTCTATTTTTGTTTCCAAATTTCCAGAATGGTCTAAAATTTATTGATATATCCCCTAATAAAACATTGCTGTTCATGTTGCTGCATTCCGGTTTGCAATGAGATTTCAGCAATACTGCCAGAACTGGGTTAATTCCAGATTTTTGTTTTCTTAGACCTTGTTTTTCATTGTGGTAATGAACTCTTTCTTTTTGACTGGTTTCCTCCTGAAGAGTTGTAAAGTGGGCCAGTGACTGCAGTTGTGGAGACCTAACTTATAATGTTGGAGAGACAGTAAGAACTGCAGATGCTGGAGAATCTGAGATAACAAGGTGTAGAGCTGGATGAACACAGCAGGCCGAGCAGGAAAGCTGATGTTTCGGGTGTAGACCCTTTTCTGAAGAAGGGTCTAGACTCAAAACGTCAGCTTTCCTGCTCCTCTGGTGCTGCTTGGCCTGCTGTGTTCATCCAGCTCTACACCTTATTATCTCATAATGTTGGAGAGGTTTGTTTGGTGCTGCAAATTTAATATGCTAATCTTATTGCCAAGCATTTGTTTATATTTGTTGTAAAAATATTTCTTGAACAAAAATGCGAACTTGTTCTGAGCACAGTTCTGGTGCGACGTTTATGAAAGGCTAACAAAGATGAACGTGAAGTTGAACAACAGAACGAGTGTGATCATAATGTGATTAGCTATTCTGATGTGTTTTGGTTGAGCTCCTCAGCTCTTATTTATACAATAGAAAAATCTGGTTTTCCATTTCCTATTTCTACAATTCAGAGACAGGTTTTTTTAAGTCAGTTCTACGTTTTTAAAAAATGCATCTGCTGCTCACTGTATCTGTCTTTGTGTATGTGTCTTTCTGTCTCTGACTCTCTCTTATCCTTAATTATATGTAGGCCTTCACACAAACTACTTGCTATGATTTACATCTGCTTTCTGTAAATATTTTCAAACTCTTTGCCCTAAGGTATGGAAACAGGAAGAAATTCTGGAGACTGATCTAACATGATAGCAAAAACTCCATGGCTGTTCTGTAGTGAGATGTCACTCCAATGTGTTTCTTTCAAATTTAGGTCGAGACTTGATTTGCATTCAGTCTATGGATGGAATGCTAACATTTTTTGAGCAGGAAAGCTTTGCTTTTGGGCGTTTCTTGCCTGGTTGTCTTTTGCCAGGCCCGCTGAAATACAGCTCAAGGACAGACTCCTTCATTACTGTGTCGTCAAGTCGGCAAATTGAAAACTATAAGTGAGTCCAATATATTTCTTGTCTTTAATGTACATAATATGTTGAAGACAAAATGATCAATTAACTCCAAATGGGTTTGGTTTCTACATTAATGCATGGTTAATAATTCATATTTGCATTATGTTTAGGAAATAACATTGAAGAAACCAACTTTCTCAGTGTATGTGAGTGTTGTGGTTGGACTGTTCTAACGACTAACATGCTTAAGAAGCTTTGTGGTATTGAGACTGAATTGACTTAGTTTTTTTGACAGGCATAAATTATTACCTGAATATTTAATTTTATTGATAATACTTGGTACATATACTGTCTAAATTCTTCAAAGGTCAATCCATTATGCACATATTTCACTACTAGGAGCTTATTTTGTTATGACAATAAAGCATTTATTTGAAACCAGAAATAATTTTCCTGCACTTCAGTCACATCAGTTTTTAAGAGCCAATATGCTACAACCTCAGAATTTCTGCTCCACATTAAAAAAAATTTACACAAAGATAAAGAAGGTAGAACAAGTCATTAAAATTTTCTCTCATTTATTTAGTGTATTTCGTATAGAAGCATTGCTTACAGGGCTGTAAATCGCAAAGAATTGTGTCTGTTGAAATACTGAATAATTAGATTTTATATAGAAAATAATCTAATATTCTTTATTGTCCAACTCAAAGCTCTGACCAAAATGAATGAGCAGACAGTGTGCTCCTGGGTATCTAACAGTGCCATGTTTCAGCCAGCTCTTTGCTGGTAGACCTGTGAGAGCAGAAAGGGATAACCGACATGTTGAGAATGAAACAAAAACAGAAATTCCTGATGAAACTCAGGAGTTCCAGCAGCATATGTGGGAAGTAAGCAGAGTTAACATTTCGAATCCATGACTTGTTGTCGGAACAGTGATCTAAATGCTACCTAAACTTCCTTGTCTTTGATATCTTTCCTTAACAAACATCCTATTCTTGGCCTTGAACAATCAGTTGATGCAGAATCTACGTTCTTTTGCAGAAATGATTTCTAGTTTTTCAATATTTCTCATGGGAAGAAATGCTTTCTGATTTTGCTTCTAAAGGGCTGAGCTATAATTTCAGGATTATGCCATTTTGATCTTATTTGGACTTCTCCCATAGGAGGAAATAGCTTTTCTGTATCTACTTGTATCATTTGAAAACCTCAATTTATCACTTCATCCATTTGAAGTTTCTGCAAGGTAGCCTCCTAATTTAGTCCTTTAAACAATGATATAAATCTGGTGAATTTTGTGCAGCACCCTCTCTGAGATCAATAATATAGTGCATAGAACTGAATCCAGTGGTCTATTTTTGCTTTGACTAAGGCTCTATATAGGATTGCTATTTTTTGTTTTATTCCCTTTGAAATAACATCTGCCATTAATTTGGGATTTTGATTACATTTTGACCTTAGCTGCTGAATTTTAGTGATTTATATACAGGGATTTGAAATTCCTTTCCTCCCTTATAATTTCTAGTTTTTCACAATTTAGAAACTGTTTTGATTTGTCCTCCTTGGGTGACTTCATATTTGTTGACATTAAATTGCATCTTCCTCTGTTTTGGCCTCTGTCACAATCTATATTGTTTTATGACTTGCTGTGCTGATTTATACTACTGTGTTTCCTTGCCATCTACAAACTTGGATACTCAGCACCATCTACCGTCAAAGAAAACAATGATACATATGATAAATAGCTCAGCCCGAGTACAGGTGACAGTGGAAGATTATTTGTCCTATTTCTTAATCTAAGTACACTCTTTGCTTCTCTGCTATTTCCCAACTCTAAACTACTGTTATCATAAAGTAACCTTCAATTTTATGAGCACTGAGTTTTCCAAATAATGTTTTACAAAGTGCCATATCATCGGAGGTTTGAAATTCAGGCAAATTTCTTGATATCAGGGACTGGATTCGCAGCACCATGTGCTCTCTTTACTTTGATTGACGTCTTAACTATCGTTTACTTTGGGGAAAATGCGATAAATATTTAAAGCTGAAGGAGAGTGCAGAGCAGCGGGATCAATTTTAATTGCTGCTGAAAAAATTGGTGCAGTATGACCTGTCAAAGTTCCGCTTACTGTGCTGCAGAACTGTTGAGTTTTAGCTTTGTATTTTCTTTAAAATGAATGCAAGGTGCATTTTTTCAACTTAAAACAGTTTTTCAGTCTATGGGTCCCCAACCCATTTTTAAAACAGCTCTCTTAAGATTGGAAAACATCTCAAAGCACTCAGGAGGTAATGTTAGAAAAATTTTTTTTTTGTGGGTGTGTTCATCATAATGATTGGAAAAAACATGCTTTTTTTTTGTCTCCCATATCAGGTACCAGGTGCTAGCTATTGCTGCAGATGCAGAATCCAGGCAAGATTCTGAGCAACAGAAATTAGGATCTGGGAAACGATTAACGGTGAGGCATGTTTTTTCAGTTTTATTGCTTTTTAAAAAAGATCACCGTCTGTCAGTTGTGGTAGACAAGTGAGGGTAGGTTAGCTTTGTCGCAGTCAAGTAGAATGTAATTTATGTCTTTAAGACCCATTGTTGTACTGTGCTTGAGTTTAGAATCTGATTGGAGGGATTCAAAATGGATTTCTCTGGAAAGATGTGCTTGAATTTGAGAGCTGACAGCACATTCAAGAACTCTGGAGAGGAAAGGGAAGTTGAAGATAGCAGGCAATTTGTAAGGGCAGTGGGGTTAATGGTTTTTTCTAAGGAGAGAGGCAATTACAGCAGATTTAAAGGAATAAAGACAACATTATATGAAAAAAACAACTAAAATGTGGAATGAGGAGAGGAAGTTGGTTGATCAGAAGTTTCATGATTCCAGGGTAATATGCTACAAGACCCCAAACAATCCAGCTCTTTTTGAACTCAGTGCAACAACAAGGAGGGAAGACATTAAACTAAATTTGAAGAATCCCACTCCCTTTTTAATAAATAAATTAACAAATCACCTCTGCAGGGGATCCAGCACTCTTCCTTAAACAAAGATGCTTTTATACATCTCTGAAGACTTTAGCACCAACAAATCACCCATGTTTTCATTTAAATGACTGATTTACATATAAAACCATCAGGCACAGTGCAAAAACAACAAAAGTGAGGGAAAGGTGGAAAGTGAGGGAGGATACTAAATCAAAATGGAGTTAGGGAGGAATGATTCCCCGACTGAACAGTTTTCTCCCACCACCAAATCACCCGTGTTACTTTATTTTATATCCAGATGTTCTCTTTCCCCCTCACCAAATCAACTATGGTATTTTTTTCATCTATTAATCACCACCAGTAAATCACCTGTTTTTTCACTTGAATAATTTGCATGCAAAGCCTGTTAAGGCTAATGGAAGCCATCAAAGGTGAGGGCATAGGGCTACGAGGAGAGTGCAGGGAAGTGGAGTTGAAATGCCCATCAGCCATGATTTAAATGGTGGAGTGGACTTGATGGGCCGAATGGCCTTACTTCCACTCCTATGTCTTATGGTCTTATTGTCTTATGGACATGGGCGAAGATGGCCATTTTTTAATACCAAAAGCTATTATCATATTTTTACTGAGATAGTTTTATTTCTTCCCATCACCAAATCATTGTGATATTTTTTTCCCTGTTAACCACCACCAGTAAATCAAGAGTCCAGCTTTTTCTCAATAAGTAAAATTTCCTGGTGATGCATTTTAACTAATGACAGGGACTTTTTTTATTTATTTCATAACCCGTTCAGTCATGTTATGGTATACCTCTGGAGCATGTGGAACTAGAACCCAGGAGATACAGGGAACTGCAGATACTGGAGAGTCTGGGCCTAGACCCTTCTTCAGTAAAGGGTCTAGACCTGAAACGTCAGCTTTCCTGCTCCTCTGATGCTGCTTGACCTGCTGTGTTCATACAGCTCTACACCTTGTTATCTCATAACGTTGGAGAAGCTTATTTGATGCTGCAAATTTAATGTGCTAATCTCATTGCCAAGCATTTGTTTATATTTTATGTTGTAAAAATATTTCTTGAACAAAAATGTGAAGTTGTTCTGGAGCATGTGGAACTAGAACCCAGGAGATAGTAGCAACTGCAAATGTCGGTGAATCTGAGATAACAAGGTGTAGAGCTGGATGAACACAGCAGGCCCAGCAGCATCAGAGGAGCAGGAAAGCTGACATTTCGGGTCTAGACCCTTCTTCAGATGCTGATGCTGCTTGGCCTGCTGTGTTCATCCAGCTCTACACCTCATTATCACTCGAACCCAGGACCCCTGGTTTAGAGGCCAGGACACTATCACTCTACCACAACAGGAATCCAGTTCCTTTTTTAGCGGTTGTGTAGTCAATTGAATATTTACATGCAGAGCACCACCCGTAAATCGCTCTTGTTTTCCACTTGAGAAATTTATGTGAAAAGACCGTTATAGGCAAAGCAAACCATGAAAGGTGAAGGGATGGTAAGGAGGATGGGAAGGAGCTAAGATAAAATGAATTGGAGGAGGAAATAGGAATCCAGCTGTTCAATTTATACATTCAGAAGTGCTCTTGCATGCAACTGAATTTTTCTCTTTCCGTTACTAAATCACTGTGACCTTTTCTCATTTTTAAATACAAACCACCACCAAAAAATCAAAAGATTCCAGCTTTTCCTGTTGTCACTGATTTTTGCATTAACCTTTTCCAATATAGATATTTTCTAATCAATCCTTGTTCAATGATGTAGTTACACACCTCTGGAGCATGTTGGATTTGAACCTGGGCCTCCTGATTCAGCTACCACCACGCTGCAAGAACTCATGCAGGAATCCAGCACCTTTTCCTTTATCCATATATAGAATTGCTCTTACGCACAACAGAACAGAGGAATATGGCTTTTTTTTTCTCTGATCGACCCACCCAGAGATATTCTTACACGCACTTCTGGAGCAAACAGGGCTTGAACCCAGAGCCCCTTCTGAGAGGTAGGGACACTACTACTGCACCCCAAGGGTCCCTAGGAATCCAGCTCTTTTATTTTCTTTATATCTGGGAGTGTTGTTACCCATAACCAAATGACTTTCTCACTACGACTCATTTTTGTTTCCGTCAGCTACCACGAGTAATCACCTGTGGTGCCCACCTCTTTTTAAAGGGAAATCCAGCTTTATCTTTCCTTTATTTTCCAATGTGCTATTATGCACAACCAAGCTACCTTCCCACCACCAAAATAATGTGAGTTTTTATTTTCTGTTTTTTTTAATTGATAACCACCAGCAGTAGAATCACCAATGTAGCCATTTAAATATTTACATGTAAAGCCTGTTAATTGCAATGAAAACCATCAAAAGTGAATGGGAGAGATAATGGGAACTGCAGATGCTGGAGAATCCAAGATAACAAAGTGTGAAGCTGGATGAACACAGCAGGACAAGTAGCATCTCAGGAGCACAAAAGCTGATGTTTCTGGCCTAGACCCTCTCCCTATTTCTTCCAGAACCCTCTCCCCATCCCCCTCTCTGATGAAGGAACTAGGCCCGAAACAACAGCTTTTGTGCTACTGAGATGCTGCTTGGCCTGCTGTGTTCATCCAGCTCCACACTTTGTTATCTTATATTATAAAAGTGAATGGGAGTAGGGAGAGAAGAGAGGGCCTAAATCAAAGTGGAGTTGGAGGGGTAGATAAAGCACTATAACCCTTGCAGTGCCCACATGAGTTTAAAGGAAAATCATGCTCTTTTTAAAACTTCTTAAACCTATTTTCTAATAAATCTGTACAGAAATGTTATTTAACCTACTTTTCTCAACATCCTGTTCAGAAATGTTATTACACACCTCTGGAGCAGGTGGGAATTGAACCTGGGCCTCCTGGCTCAAAGGTAGCTAAATTCTAATGAATACCTGCGGTTGTTCATTAGCTCGCTGAGCCAATTATTCTGTGGAGTGTAGATGTTTTGTTACCCTTCTAGGCAATATCATGGCTTTGCAAAGGACTTGATGCTTCTTCACCAACACCTTCTCCCATGTTTTAAAAATGTGAAAATTCATTATTCATTCCCACTGCTCATGGGGAATGTATCATAAAGACTCCTATGATACCTGTGTTTTATTGTAACAGATTTCCTGAAATCCATCATTCCTGAATTTAGCTGCATTACCCTTGATGAAGTTTGTAAGTCAAGCCTGTGTCAAGAAATTTTTCCATGATTTTGTCCACAGTAGTTAATTCCCCCCTATTGTTTATCACCATAGATAAGTTAAACTTGGCCACTGTATCTACAGAATGCAACATGAACTTTCTGATCTTTGTCTTAATTCTTCTGATCTGTAGTTCTTACTTTATTGAACTCCTGGGCTAACAGAAGACTTACAACAGGCATGGTAGTATTTTACAATACTTAATAAATATAAAACATTGCAATTTGATCTGTGCTACAAGGAATCTGTATTCTTTATCCGTAATTTTGATGCCCTTTAATAGTAGCTTTAATCTTTGTGAGCTGGGATGAGTAAATTTCCATTTCGTCCTCTTTGAATCAGTGAGACACATATCTCCAGACATCAGCTACACTTTTAAAATCCCTGGCTGAGAAACCCCAGACGTTTACAATGCATTGTAATTGCAAATTCGTTGCTTTATGAAGCACAAAAGCCTTATCATTCTCCATGTCTAAACGCATTTTCGCTGTTTTCATCAAAGACTCAGTGATAAGTGTATGTTATTCTTGGATAGCATTGGTGTTAGTGAAATGACACAGTCCTCCTATTTCACAGGGGAGAATTGCTCTCTTTAAAGTTTTTTGAATTGTTAACCCTGAATTGGAAAGGTTTTCATATTCTTTGACTCTATTTATGTCTGCATTGTTTCAAAAAACAGTTCAGCCAGTTGACACCACACAATGTTGAGGTGCAGCATTTCCCGGTATGGCACAATTGAATAGATCAGCAATTAAGATATTTAAAGTTTGAGAAGATTTGTAGCTCAGGTTGTGGATGAGGTTGTAGACTTGCTTGCCGAGCCAGTGGGTTTGGTTGCAAATGTATCATCACCCTGCTAGGTAACTCCGTCATTGTGCCTCTGGTGAAGTGTCGTTGTTCTGTCCCACTTGTTATTTTTATGCCTTGGTTTGCTGGGGTGGTTGATATTATTTCCGGTTCTGTTTCTCAGTGGTTGGTATGCAGGGTCTAATTCAGTTTGTTTATTGTTGGAGTTCCGGTTAGAATTCCTAGAGGCCTGATATTCCAACCGGAACTCCATCAATAAACACACTGAATTAGACCCTGTTACAAACGTCTGAGAAACAAAACCTGAAATAATATCAATCACCCCAGCAAACCGAGACGTATGAATAACAAGCAGGACAGAACGCCGATGCTTCACAGGAGGCACACTGATGGTGTCACCTAGCAGAGCGACGAAACGTTTGCAACCAAAACCACTGGCTCGATGAACACGTCTACAACCTCAAGTAAGATACTTGTGTGCAAGCTTAAGTTTTTGACTGCTTGATTCAGAAATCCATTAAAGATACCTAACAGGACTATTTGTGTGTCTAATAGCATAAGTAGCAACTGATAGAGCTAAGTGATTCCAAAACCAACAGATCAGGTCTGGGCTCTGTAGCCTTGCCACATCCAGTTATGAGTGGTGGTGGAGAAGCAAACTGTTGGAGAAGACTGCTGCACAAGTATCCCCATCCTCAATGATGGGAGAACCCAGTGCATCAGGGTAAAAGATAAGGCTGAAGCATTTGCAGTAATCTTCAGAAAAGCTCATCCTCCACCATCACAGATGCCAGTTTTCAGTCGATCCAATTCATTCCACATGATATCAAAAATGGTTGGAGATACTGGATACTGTAAAGGCCCTTTAGGCCCCAGTAATATTCCGGCAATAGTACTAAGGATTTGTGCTCCAAAACTTGCTGCACCCTTAGTCACAAACAAAAACAGAAATGACCTGGAAATGCTCAGCAGGTCTTGCAGCTTTTTTGGAGAGAAATCAGAGCTAATGTTTTGGCTTGAGCCACTCTTAGCCAAGCTGTTTCAGAATAGCTACATCTGAGGCATCTACCCAATGCTGTTGAGAGTTGCCCAGGTATATCCTCTACTCAAAAAGCAGAACAAACCCAACCTCGCGAATTGTCTTCCAATCGGTCTACGCTTGCTCGTCGGTAAAGTGTTGGAAGGTGTTATTAATTGTACTATCGAAGATTCCTGCTCAGCAGAACCACTTCACTGATGCTCAGTTTGTGATCTGCCTAGGCCACTCAGCACCTGACCTCATTACAGCTTTGGTTCAAACATGGACAAAAAAGCTGAATTCCAGAGTTGAGTAAAAGTGACTGTCCTTGACATCAAGGCTGCATTTGACCAAGTGCGGCATTGAGGAGCCCTGGCAAAACTGGAGTCAATCAGAATCAGGAGAACATTTCTCTGCTGGTTGGCATATTGCCTGGCACATAGGAAGATAGTTGTAGTTGGTGGAGGTCAGTCATTTCAGGTCCAGGACATCTCTGGAAGAGTTTCTCAGAATGGTATCCGAGGCACAGTCATCTTCAGCTGCTTAATTAATGACCTTCCCTCCCTCATCTGACCTTATGATGGAGAGAATATTTGCCAATGATTGCACAATGTTTAGCACCATTCATGACTCCTCAGATTTGATGCAGCATATATCCCATCTAGTTCCTTCACTGTCGCTGGTACAAAATCCTACAATTCTATGACTAAAGGCTTTGTGGATCAACCTACAGCATGTGTAGTGCAGCAGTTCAAAGAGGCAGCTCTCAACCATCTTCTCAAGGGAAGTTATGGATAGACAATAAAATGCTGGTCAACCAGTGACACCCACATACCATGAATGAATAAAAATAAATTCAAATGGAGCTAGACCTGGGAAATATCCACGCATTGGCAAAAAAGTGACAAGTAACATTCACACCACAATAATGCCAGGCAATAAAAAAGAACAAAGAAAATAACGGCACAGAAACATGCCCTTTAGCCCTCCAATCCTACGCTTGGATAACCATCTCCAAAAAATGACAATCTAGCTATTGAGCTTTATTATTAAATTGCATCAATCACTGAATCCCCCACAGTCAAAATCCTAGGGGTTACCATTGACCAGAAACTGAACTACTCTCACCAAATAAACACTATGGCTACATGAGCAGGTCAGAGATTAGGAGTATTATGAAGGAATACCAACCACCAACCTGGATGAATGCAGATCCAACACCATTCAAGAAGTTTTACACCATCTAGGACAATGCAGCCTGCCTGATTGGCACCACATCTATAGAAATTCAGTTACTCTGCCACCAATGTTCAGTAGCTGCAGTGTGTACTATCTACAAGATGCACCGCAGAAATTCACCGAAGATCCTTAGCATCTTCCAAACCCATGACTATTATCATCTAGAAGGTCAAAGGCAGCAGATACATGAGAACAACACAACCTGCAAATTCAGCTTCGAGCCACTCACCATCCTGATATGGAAATATATCACCATTCCTCTAATGTTGCTGGGTCAAAATCCTGGAATTCACTCGCTAATGGCACTGCCTACAGCAAATGAACAACAGCATTTCAAAAAGGCAGCTTACCACCATCTTCTCAAGGGAACAAGGGACAGGAAATAAATGCTGCCTCAGCCAGAGTTGCCCATGTCCCAAGAGTGAGTAAAAGGAAAAACCTCAAAACATCTTTCAGCAATTCCATCCTAATATAGGTGACTGTGACTTGGACCTCTTAGTCTTAGAATCAATAATCATGGACTTCCATTCTCGAGATCATCACAGAACTCATATGATGTCTTGCAAAGGTAGCTGGAATTAATTATCACCTTAAAAACTTGCTTTTAGAATAGCAACCACTTTCTCAATAGGAGAGTCATTACCATGAAATTGAATATCTAATAAAATAAAAAATCTATGCAAATGCAACATTTGTGAGCAATTTAGTAGATGAACACCAGCACAGATTCCAGAGTTTCTCAACTAAATTTCTTTTGTCTTTTATGGAAACTCAAAAACTCAATTGTTCATCATCTTAAATTTGTTCTATATTGACCATGCCTCATTGTCTTCTAACATGTCAGCTTTTTGTAAATTTCATCTGTAAATTGTTTTAGAATCTGCAAACAAAATTTCTCTTTGGTATCTCTCCAGGTTATATTTAGTTTCCAATATACTTTATTTATTGTTTTATTCCTTCCTAATAAGAATAAAGATAATGCCATATCATGCTTCTTCTTCGTTGGAGAAATAATGCGAGTTCTCGTCTCCACTTCATTCTTCTACTACTTCTATGGCGCAAATTCTGAAAGGACCAGTGGATAATTATTATTCATGACCCTGCAGCCTGATTCCATAAAAAAACAGAGATTATCTTCCACGAAGAAATCAAGGGAAGTCCTGTGCTACCATTTTTTAAAAATTGATTTGTGGGTTATGGGTGTTGCTGACAAGGCCAGCATTTATTGTCCATCCCCAAATGCCAAGAGGGCCATTAAAGCGTCACCCACCTTGCTGTGGGTCTGAAATCTCATGTAAGCCAGAACAGGTAAGAATGTCAGCTTTTCTTCTCTAGGGAGCCAAGAGCAACCAAATTTCTGCAAGGCCAAATTCTTCACCAACTCCATTTACAAGTTGACTGATGACATCACTGTTGTGTGTAAAATCTCAAACAATGCTGAAATGGAGTACAGGAAAGAGACTGAGTGCTTAGCAGCATGTTGTGTAGGCTACAATCTCTCTATCAACATCAGCAAAATGAAGGAGCTAGTCATTAAGTTCAGGAAGTAGAGTGGATGAAACGTCCCTGTGTGCATCAATAGTGCTGAGCTAGAGATGATCGGGAGTGTCAAGTTCCAGGGCTGATGATCTGTCCTGATCTACCCATGTTGACATTACAGTATTGAAAGCACAACAATGCCTCTATTTCCTCAGGCGGCTAAGGAAATTCAGTATGTCCAAAAGGACTTTAACAAATTTTTACAGATGCACCACAGAAAGCATCCTATGTGATCCTATACATCACATTATGGTATGGTATGTTGTTCCCAAGACTGTAAGTAACTAACAGAAAATTGCGATCATAGCTCAGTCCATCATGCAAACCAGCTTCCCAATGATTGACTTCATCTGTACTTCCCGCTGTATTGGGAAAGCAATCAAGGTAATCAAAGACTCCTCGCAACCCGGTTATACTCTCTTTCACCCTCTTCCAATGTGCAGAAGATATAAAAGTTTGAATACACGTATGAACAGATTCAAATAATAGCTTCTTCTCTGCTGTTATCAGACTTTCGAATGGACCTCTTAAATGTTATTGTTGATCTTTCTCTGTACATTCTTAGCAGCTGTAACACTGTATTCTGTACTCTGTTTTGTTACCCTGATCCACCTGTATGATACGATCCGCCTGGAAAGCACGTAAGACAATATTTTTCACCTCACTACACATGACAGTAATAAATCAAATCAAATCAATTTACTGAACCAGATGGACTTTGACAAGAATTAATACTAGTGGTTGCCATTAGGCTAGCTAATATTTATTTATTGAATTCACATTTTGTGATCTGCAATGGTCGGATTTGAACCTATTTGGCCTGGGGTTCTAGATTATTGCTCCTAGGATATAACTGCTACACTGCTGTCTCTCCATAACAAACATTTGTCTGTTTAACAGAGAAATATTAAGAATTTGATTTAGGCTGTAAACGATAGTCAGAGATTGACATGATTTTGTTTTAAATCTGTAGTTTAACACATACATCAGTTTCCAGCTCTCCCTTCTGGATCCTTCTCATGTCCAGAAGCCCACAATCCACTGGGGAAATTCCAGCTCTTACTTTATATTTCACAAAACCACCATCAATTTATCAAACCACCCAACTGTCAAACAACAAACAGTGCCCACCGGGGATGAAAAGTCCACCTTTCCTTAAGAAACCCACGATGAAATCCTCCATTTGATAACTTTAAATAGTAAATTATAAGCCCTACCCAATAGAGGCAGTGCAACATAACGAAAAGGGCAGGTAAAGAGGGAGAGTTAAATCAAAATGAAGTTGAAGGGGAGATAACACATTTCAACTCCCAAGGTACAAAGTCCAGCTTTTTTTTATAAGCAGAAATAAAGTTTTAAACATTTTCTAATTAACCTGCTTAATGATATTATTACACACTTCTCAAACACTCTGCCTAGAGATAGGGACACTGCCACTACATCACAAGAGAAGAATCCAATTCTTTTCGCTATCCTGTCTAAACCTGTTATGGTGCACATCAGGAGCAGGAGGGTCTTCAACTCAGATTCCTGATTCAGAATTAGGGGCACTTTGCACTGTACCGAAAAAATCCTTGAAGCCCTTGTTTTTGAATGCCCACTGTCAAATTAACCATTTGACAATTTAGATAATTAACAAATAACATACCAATTAACCCACTTGGGCAGTGCAGCAAGAACAAACTTAGGAGAGGGCAGGAAAAAAGGGAGAGAAGGGATCAGCTTTTTGAAAATAAAATAAAGAATCACAAATCACCCATCACCAATTAAAATATGTTACAAACAGTGCTCACGAGGGCTGTGCAATGATAACAATAGGGAAGGATAGTGAAGGAGGGAGGGGCTAAAATGAAATGGAGTTGGAAGGGGAAGAATCCAACTTCTACAGATGCACCAGCGAAAACATACTGTCCAGGTGCATTACGGCCTAGTGTGGCAACTGCTCTGCCCAGGACCGTAAGCAACTACAGAAGGTGGTGAGCACAGCCGGCCTATGGATTCTATTTACACGGCTCACTGCCGCAGAAAGGCAGCCAACATCATCAAAGAGCCATCGCACCCCGGTAATGACCTACATTCTCTTCCATCATGCAGAAGATACAGAAGCCTGAACACACACATAAGCAGGTTCAGGAACAGCTTCTTTCCGGCCGTTATTAGACTGTTGAATGGACTCTAGCCTCAAATAATGTAACCTGTAATGTAACCTGTATACCTTGAAGTCTTGTTGATCTTACATCATTTGCTTCCTGAGATCTGTCCGTACTGATCGTATACAAAGTTTTTCACTGTACTTCAGTACATGTGACAATAAAATCAAAATGAAAAATAATCAAAAATTGCACCTTGCCAGCTGCAGCAACTGTTGTCCCAAGCCTTGGAGTTTCTTTAATGGTTTTGTGAAGGCCTTTGGCAAGAGGATATGGAAATCCCAATCCCATGCCAGTCAGTACTTGAATGTGACCAGTTATTTCCATTGACATAAAACTTCTCACATGTTGGCAAATGGATGCTTGCAGTGGATGTATTGATATTGTTCTTTCCAAGTATGGAATTTCAGAAAAAATAGTTAATGTATTTTAAGTTTTGTTTCTGTGATATTAATGAACATTTTTCTTTGCATTTATATAAAAAGTTAATAACTTTTCTTTGAGGTCTCACTTTATTGGATGTTTAGTTTCATTTGTAGGTGTGCTGATGAGAAACGTGCTACTGTACTAAACATAGCCAAGCCTTTGAGGGTTTATGTAGCAATCTGAAGCTTTATTGAGGTGAAACCAAACAGCAAACCTTGTTAAGTTTAATACAAGTTTACCAACTGTGTATCTTATTGTTTGCAGAGGGATTGGATGGTGAACATTGGTGAACAAGCATTAGATATATCTATAGTGTCATTTAATCAAGCTGCATCCTCCATATTAGTACTTGGTGAGAGAAACCTCTTCTGTTTCAAAGAGAATGGTCAGCTTCGTTTCATGAAAAAGCTGGAATACAATCCAAGTTGCTTTTTACCTTATACCTCAGGTATGTAAACTTAAGGCAGTTTTTAGATAATTCTATTCTCCATATTGTTCAGGATTTCATGGAAAATTATAATCCACACTCAAAAAATATTGTAATTAGCTTGAGTCTGTCCCAGTGTTCCCTTTTCTGGGATTGTTTAAACAGAAATATTCATGCATGTTGTACCAATATAATAGCTGCCAGAAGACTGATGCGATTGCTATGATGTTGTTGTATCCTATATCAGAACTCAACAGATTTCCTATTTGTAACTTTGGGGAGTTTGAAAATGGGTAAAAGACAATAATTTTTTGCCAATCTTCATGTTATTAATTTTGTTTGCAGATTGGATCTGAATGAAAAAGTAGGTCCTTCCTCTTGAAGCTAAATTATTCAAAGAGAGTTATCCAGAGTAAATGGAAATAGTAAAAACATTAAAAACGCATTGATTTATATAATAAGAATAAATTAAGCTTATGGCTGATTGGTGATTGTATCATCATATTGTCACTGGTAACCTGAATGCTGTCTTCTATAACTTGTAAGCATTGTTTGGCGAAAGAAGTGTTGGGATGCAAGTTACCAACTTAGATAAAAATGCATAGTATTTATATGTTATCTAAAATTGCATGAAAATATTTATTTAGATAATAGTTTACTTGTTGTTTCACACATATTTATACAAATTTATTATTATATGAAATTTTAATTCTATGGAGAGAGAAGCAATAGGTTTCTTAATGCTTTTATTTATAATCCAGCACTTCAAGTGAATGGCAGATAGCCAAATTCATACAAATGACAACACAAAAGTAACATTTCTGTCCAATCAGTCAACTGTGATGTGACCTTTTATCTGAAAAATTAGTTCTAATCACATTTATCAACTAAGTTCCTATATCCTTTAACCAATTTTCTTTCACTCAGCTTTACAATCTGCACTTGGCGGTTGATTTATTTTCTCCTCCGACTGACAGACTTGGGAGTGAATTCTACAGCTTCTAACGCTGTGAGGAAATATGAACGCTTCTTCCCTATGCTCCAAATCTCTTCCATTTAGTCTTTTATGTAAGCCCCTGCATCTCCTCAACAACTGGAAACTGCCTTGTTCTACCTACCTGTTCCATCCCTTCATAATTGATAGCACTTACAGTGTATCAGCCTGTAATATGCACACTTAATGAGGAGCATGTGTACGCCATTTAGATCCTCAAAATAACTCTTCTCGATCGTGGCTAATCATGTACTTCAAAGCTATTTTCCCACACTATCCCCATATCCTTTGGTGTTATTAGAATCCAGAAATCTGTCAATGTCTTTCTTGAACATTCTCAATGTCTGAGTTTCCAGGGTAGAAAGTTACAAATATTCACTACCCTCTGATTGAAGAAAGGTTGCCCTTGCTTAAAGCACGTACACTCGCATTGATATCTCGCACAAATATATTTAAATAAATAGTGAGAAATACTTAACAAATATCTAAAAAAGTAAAATGTATTGTGTAAGAAAGAAGTGTTAAACTTATAGGTATTTTAAATTTTTTAAAATTGCCTTGTGTTTGTGCAAAATATTTGGCGATATTTGGCAGTGCAACAAGCACAGTCATCAGATCATTCAGATAATTGGTGTCAGCAAACATATCCTTGAAGAAATTTTTTCTCATCTCGTTTCTAAATGGCATGCCTGACCTTAATCTGAAACTGTGACCCTGGTTCTCAAGGCTAGTCAAGGGAGACATTTTTTTCTGCAATTACCTTGTCTAGCCCTTCAAGCATTTTGTAAGTTTCAATGAGATCATGTCTTATTTTGGTAAACTCCAGATCTCCAAACTTAATAAGCACATGACCACTTCCAAATTTGAGTGCAATCCAAGATCTACCCTGAAGAAAATGCACAGTAAACAATTTGTTTTTAGTGCTATTTAAATCTAAAACCAAGTATATATAATTTTTCATTTTGTCAACTCCTTACTAAGTCTCACTGTGACAGCCAGTGCCTCAAGTCTGAATTGTTCTTTGTGGCTGCTTGTGTTATACAGTCCATGAAACATGCGCCTGCCTGTGAGCTGGTTGCAATACATTGACTTGATCATCTTAATTTGGGAGAATGCCAAAGAAAGCTTTCACTTTAGACACACAAGATGATAGGACTGGATAATCTTCTTTGTTTATGAGTCCCCAAAAATTATTGCCCTTGATCTGACTTCCAGCTCAGACCATTTCTCATGGTGATTTCTCCAAATCACTTTAGAACATAAGAACATAAGAACTAGGAGCAGGAGGAGGCCATCTGGCCCCTCGAGCTCATTCCCCGCCATTTAATAAGATCATGGCTGATTTTTTTGAGACTCAGCTCTACTTACTTGCCCACAGACCATGACCTTTTATTCCTTTACTGCTCAAAAATTTATTTAGCCTTGCCTTAAAAACTTTCAGTGAGGCAGCTTCAACCATTTCACTGGGAAGGGAATTCCACAGATTCACAACCATTTGAATGAAGAAGCTCCTCCTGACCTCAGTCCTGCACCTGCTTCCCTTTACTTTGAGGCAATGCCCTCTAGTCCTGGTTTCACCTGCTAGCAGAAACAACCTCCCTGCCTCCACCTTATCTATTCCCTTCATAATCTTATATGTTTCTATAAGATCTCCCATCATTCTCCTGAATTCCAATGAGTATAATCCCAGTCTACTCA
Source organism: Stegostoma tigrinum (assembly GCF_030684315.1). Lineage (NCBI taxonomy): Eukaryota > Metazoa > Chordata > Chondrichthyes > Orectolobiformes > Stegostomatidae > Stegostoma > Stegostoma tigrinum. Next base: position 2,760,011 of record NC_081358.1, on the reverse strand, counting down.
GTCTCTCCTCATAATCCAACCTTCTCAACTCTGCAATCAACTGAGTGAATCTCCTCTGCACCCTCTCCAGTGCTAGTATATCTCTTCTCAAATAAGGAGAACAAAACTGCACACAGTACTCCAGGTGTGGCCTCACCAGGATCCTATACAGCTGCAGCATAGCCTCCCTGTTTTTAAACTCCATCTGTCTAGCAATGGCAGACAAAATTCCATTTGCCTTTTTAATTACCTGCTGCACCTGTAATCCTACTAGCGATTCATGCACAAGGACATCCAAGTCCATCTGCACAGCAGCGTGCTGCAGTTTTTTACCATTTTAAACATGGTCCATTTTCCTGTTATTCCTACCAAAATGGATGACCTCACACTTATCAACATTGTACTCCATCTACCAGACCTTTACCCACGCATTCACACTATCTATATCCCTCTGCAGACCACTCACCTTCATGTCATCTGCAAATTTTGACACACCACACTTAGTCCCCAACTCCAAATCATCTATGTAAATTGTAAACAATTGCGGTCCCAACACCGATCCCTGACGCACACCACTAGACACTAGCCGCCAAACAGAAAAACACCCATTTGCCCCTATTCTTTGCTTTCTACTGGTCAACCAATTCTCTATCGATGCTAATATGTTACCTGTAATACCGTGCAAGTTTATCTTATGTAGACATTATCTTATGTAACTATCTTATCTTTCATTGCTTTGAATCAAACAGCTGATGGAATTGGTAGTTAAACCAACAATGCCTGCTTGAAGGAATGAATTTGAGACAAACATTACAATTTGTTTGATCATATCTAATTCATGAAATCACCTGTTGAATTCCTCTGCTAATTTCGGACCTTTCATGTACAGACATTTCCTGGGTGGAACCATTTGTCTTTTGTCTTTGATTCTAGTATTTTCTCCAGATTTGTGAAATGATGCAGCATTTAGTTTTTAATTGGGCAGACCAGAGGTGCAATTTCGATTTCAATGAATTCTCAGCATGGATCACATGATCTAATTATAATCCCTATCTAATAATCCCTATTGCTGCAGTTTGCAGTTGAACTTGTTTAGGTTTCACATTTTGTCTGTAAGGAACCTGAAGTTGAGCAACCATGCACTGTCTGACAGTTCACGATACACTTTATTCCTTGATTTAACGAAAGTTACTATTTCAGACATCAGATTGAAAAATCTTTGCAGAAACCTCCCTCAACCTAACCACCTCACATCAGCATGGAGGATTAGTTTACCATGGTTAGCACTGAGTTTGTCGAATAAGGAATTTAATAAGTGATACTGAAAGGCTCTTGTTCAAGTTAGTTTACAACTTTAATGACAGCTTTCAATTTATGAAAAAACAACTTTAGTCCTTAATATTTGCTGGTGCATTATACTGTAGAAATTGACAAAAGAGGGAACATCAAGATCATTTCCGCAAAATGCAACAAAGCCCACATTTGCGCTAAGCATGGCCAATGCACCAGCAGTTGTGATGGAAATCAGTTTCTTGGTTGAAATGTTTTTCTCAACATGCACCTTTGAATTCATTGTAGATATCCTTGTTCTCCCTTTAAGGGACAAAAGGGTGGGAAGATTCTTTTTGGTTATTACATCCTTAAAAATCATGTGCACAAAACTTTTCTGAAGAAGGGTCCAGGCCCCAAACATCAGCCTTCCTGCTCCTCTGATGCTGCTTGGCTTGCTGTGTTCATCCAGCTCTACACCTTGCTGCCTCTTTGCACAAAGCAGTCAGCTGGATTGTGTTGGTCGTGGCGATGGGTTAATTGAACTGCAGTGAGAAGTATACATAGCCCTTGAGATCCTGCTGTAGTTGCTGAAAGACATCTTTGAATGAAAGTACCACTTGTCTTCCTACTGTGGAAGCTGCAACTGAAATGCACTGGATTGCCATTATCATTCTTTAGTTTTTAAAGTCTTTAAATAGAGAGACAGTGACCAAAGTTATTGCTACTTTAATTACTTCACCATCTGTGAATGATTTCTTGTCTTTTCCAGATGGTGGCAAAGCTGAAATGATGCTCAGTGCAGGCCTTGTCTTTTGCTGCAAGGTTGAAAAAGATTACTGTTGACTTTTCAAAACAACCATCAACATGTCAACTTTCTTTGTTTGAAGCATGCTGTTCAAGGGTATTTTATCATTAAATCTACTGTGTCTAGTGTGGATTCATTCCAAATTCTCCTGTAACTTACCAATATACTATGGTGACATATAAGGGAAATGCCCTTATCTTTTATAGTTTGAACACAACTTCATTTTCTTCTTCCTGTACGAACCTACTAGATAAGCAACTGAAGAAAAGAAATAACAGTTCTACAGAGAATGGGGGGAGGAGCGGGACTGGCTAAGTTGTTCTTGCAGAGAGTCCACATGGGCATTATCAGTGTCCTGCTATTTTTTTTCTTCTGCGCAGACCTCTGAAGTCTGTGTGTAGCAATGACTTCTGGAATCAGACGACCGCATACCTGCAACTGCACAGGTTAGAGAGAATGTTGGACATGATGGGCTGATTAGCCTATTATAAATACATAATTGTAATATATTGGCTTCACACATCCGTTCCTAATATATTTATTATCATTTATTTGCAATGTCACCAGAAAACTTACTTTATCCCGCAACATTAGTTGATATGGACCAAAATGAAACATGATTTGGTCATGCAACAAGGAGACAAAACCTGTGAAGAACATGTACTTTTCTCTAGCTGCACAGCTTCTGGAAATGGAAGTCATGGAACTTTGATTATTACATTTGCGTGATGAAGGAAGAAGGGAAAAAACATAAAACTTGATAAATTCCAAATCAATTTGGAGGAGTTTTGAAACCCTGGTTGAAACGCAAAGCAAGTCAGGAATCTAAGTAAAGGCACGAGTAGGCTAAACAACAGCTCACAATTATTTACTATTCACAGAAATTACTTTGTGGTCTTGAGCGGTATTTCCTAAAGTTCTGGCAAGCTTATGCTGTACTCCTGTTTTTAGTTTGTATTCATTTCAGTCACACTTCTCATTGAGCCTGTAAGCTGTTAGTTTCTGTCATAACTTAAATGCTGCTTCTAATTATAGTGTATGAACTGTGACTTCAAGTTGCTGGCTAAGTATTCGCTGAATTGAATCTATTTTAGGAATCAAATATTTTTAGGATTATATTGTTCCACACAATTGTCTCTTCATATGTTTCTATGTCTTTTTGAACAGATCAAAATTGTACTTTCATTTAGGTAATATAGCAATAATAGATTGGATCCACCAAGGCAAGTTATCAACATGCAAATGCCTACAGAATAAAGTTGCAACTGACAACAAAAATATAGGCTAGAGAAAATGTGTACAGTTTGCAAAATCATTCAATATTTAACTTTAAATGATTAACTTTATTGCTTGCTCCTAAAGTCTGGGACTGGAGGGAGCTGGCTGAAGTGTGAGGTTCCAAGTGATAGAAAAGCAGTTAGCATAAGTTTGACTGCAAAACTGGACGGCCATTGCTTAAATTTTCATTTTCTTTCATGCCTTTCCTTCCTCCTTCATGCTGACATTGTGTGCAATTCGTATAAAGTTTACAGGCCTGAAACAGTACACAATTTAACCAAAGATGCAGTTCATCTAAGTCAAATGTAGAGAACGTTTGGGAAAGTATGGGACTGAGGGCTTCTGCAAGAGTGTACAAACTTGAAAATAATGTGCAAAGAAAATGTAAAGCAATGGGGCAGACTTTACAGCTTGAGGGTGTTGAACTGAATGTTGAGTTCACAAGGCTTTGAAGTGTCTACTTGAAAGATGAAATGGTGTTCCTCAGGTTTGCATTGAGCTTCACTGGGACAGTATAGTAGGCCAAGAACAGAGATATCAGTGTAAAAGCAAGATGAAGAACGAAAACGATAGGCTACCAGAAATATAAATCATGTTTCCAGAATGAGCAGAGAAGTTCCGCAAAATTGTTCTCTCCAATGTAGACAAAACCCCAAATGTGAGCAGTGGTTAGACCACAGCATTGCTGATTATTTTCTGCTATTTCTGCCACTTCCAACGTGATACCACCACCAAATGCATTTTCTCAGCCCCTCTACTTTCAGAATTTTGAAGACACCTTTTCTTTTGAGATACCTTGCTCTAGTCCTCAGTCACCCTCCACACCCTTCCCATAGCAACTTGCTCTGGAAGTGCAAGAGATGGAACACTTGATCTTTTATTTCTTCTCTCATTACTTCAAGGATTCTAAACACTCCTACCAGGAGGATCAATGGTTTATGTGTACTTTCTTTCAATCTAGTCTTATGTATGTCTGTTGACAATTTTATTTTGTTTTGAATTTTGTTTTCCCTTCTTTGCCTATTTCAGGTTTTCTCTTTTTCTTTTCAGTTAGCAACACATTTTGTCTAGACATATCCTTTCTTTGTTTCTTTGTTTGCTTCCTTAGCCCATCATCATTTTCATTGGCCCAGGAAGATTAACTTCCTCTGTCAATCTTTTCTTCTCTCGCCTAATCACAGACCTTTAGTTTTTTCTTGTCTCATAAACCCCTGGCTCAAAACCTGGAAACACAGAAAGTAGGAGCTGGAATAGGCTGTTCAGCCCCTGCAAACCTGCTTCGCCATTCGATTGTGGGGTTACATTAGCTACCATCCAATCTGTAGGAACCTCAGAGTCTGCAGAACCTCGGAAGATGACTGCCAATGCATCTATTATTTCAAGGGCCACTTATGTAAGCTCTCTGAAATGCAAATTAGCTGGTCCTGTGTATTAATTGCCTTCAAGGCAGAGATCGACAAATTCTTGATCTCACAAGGAATCAATTGCTACGGGGAGATTGGCAGGGAAGTGGAGTTGAAATGCCCATCAGCCGTGATTTAAATGGCGGAGTGGACTTGATGGGCCGAATGGCCTTACTTCCACTCCCATGTCTTATGGTCTTAATTGCACCAACTTCCCAAACGCCATTTCTCTGCTAATTTCCTTTGGTTCTTCTGTCTCACTAGATTCTGTCTTCTGTAACATTATTGGGCCATTATTTGTGTCCTCCTGTTGTTAGTTGGCTCACCAAGCTGCATGTTCTGTGGTGTGCAGATGTTCCATTACCCTTCTAGGCAAGATCATCACTGCCGCCTCTAATCGAAGCGTTGGTGGCCTGTTTTCTTCCAGGTTTATATGATCCTCTGGTTTGGTTCTCAACACGGAACTCCATTAGCAAACACATAGAAATAGACCCTGTACACAGGCCGCTGCTAAAACAACAGAACCAGAAGTGACAAGAGCATCACGCCAGAGAATCATATAAATTTGGAACGAAACAGAACACCAACGCTTCGATAAGAAGTCGTACTGATGATGTTGTCTAGCAGGGTAATGAAATGTCTGCACACCACAGAACAACCAGCTTGGCGAGCTAACAAACAACTGCATCCACAACTCGAGCTACAAATTTTTGCTCAGACCTTAATTTGTGTCCTCTTTTGTGAAATCAGAACCCAAGAATATGTTTAATTAAATTTTCCTTTGTCTTTATGCCTTTCCTTCCTTCCTCATGTTTATATGGTGTGCAGTTCATGTGAAGTTTACAGACATGAAACTGTTCAGTGTGCAGTTTAACAGAGGCTGTAGATCATCTATATCAAATTTACATCTGCCATCTCTTTGCTCCCCAGTAATAACTTTCCTGTTTCTGACGGTAAGGGACCTACATCTGCCATGACTAATCTTTTTCTCTTCACATATCTGTATACGCTTTGTAATCAGTTTGTATGTAAGCTTTCATGCAAGCTTATTCTTGTACTCTGTTTTCTCCCAATCAATCCCTTTGCTGTTCTTTTCTGAATTTTAAAATGCTCCAAATCCTTAGATCTGCTGACTTTTTTGGCCAATTTATATGCCTTTCCTTGGGTCCAATACTATTCCTAATTTCCCTTGTTAATCATGGTTGAGTCTCCTTCCCCTTTTAGTTTCATGCAGGTCAGCAATGAACAATTACTATAAATCAAAGAACTGCAGTTACTGGAGATCTGTAACAAAAACATAAACTGTTTAAGAAACTTTGCAGGACTGGCAGCATCTGTGGTGAAAAAAACAGTGTTAACACTTTGAGACCTGTGACCCTTCAGAGCAGGAAGCAGCTCGGAAAAGGTGGCATTTATGCTGATGACAGGGGTTGTTGGGGGGGGGGGGGGGAGAAGGAGTGAGTGGATAGGTGGAGAGGGAACCCAAATTGAGAGAGATAAAAGGTCAAGCTGATGAAGGGATTGTTGTTTGTCGGCCAGGGAAGAAGAGAAGCTCGTTGGGTAATAATGGGGATTGTGAATAGTTGAAAATGGGCTGGCTGTACTGAAAGCAGACTATTTCATGACAGGACCTGGGGTTGTGGGGTAGGTAATAGGAATGTGATATTCATGATCTGAAATTGTTAAACTCAACATTGAGTCTTGAAGGCTGCTAGATGCCTGAGTGGAAGGTAAGATGTTGCCCCTTAGTTTTGTTGAACTTAGATGAAACACTGAAGCAGGCCTGAACCAGAAATGTTGGTGTGTGACTATGATGGCCTGGGAGCTCCATATCATCAGGAAACAAAAAATTGTTACAGTTCCCCTATGCGTTCTTTAAACATTTACAGTAGTCTATCCACTGTCAACTTTCAAGCCATGTTCCCCAATTTATCATAGCTAGTTTGTGCCTCATGCCAAAATTGTTTCTTTTAATTAAATTCTGGACCCCAGTCTCAGAATCAATATGAGACTTCCCATCGTAATGAAGAATTCTGTCATGGTCTCATACAACTAGACCTTCCAGTTATTCCTTACTTATGTCATTATACTCAGTCTAGAATGTCATGCTGTCTATTTGGTTCCTGAGTGTAGTGATCTAACAAACCAATGTGCACACATTCCAGAAATTCTTTCCCTACAGTCTTATAAATCATTTGACTTGCCCATTCTAACTTCAGTTGTCCATTATGCAAGATGTCCATAATTACCAATGTGCATTTATTACTTGCATCTCTAATTTCCTGTTTAATGCCTTCCGTTTGGTATTTCTAAGCATTATTCGTACAGATACCACTTAACGATAGCTAATATCCTTCCTCACTTTTGTTAATTTCATCTTTAACCAGCAATGCTACCCCACCTCCTTTTGCTTTATGTCTTTTCTTGCTAAAAATTGAATACCCCCAGACCTTCAGGTTCCATTCTAGTCACCCTGCAGCTTTGTATCCAACATATCCAGCTATAATCCCAACTATATCAGATAAATTTATGTCTATTTAAATGGCTAATTGATTCAATTTAATGTGAATGCTTCATGTATTAAGATATAAGGCCTTATGGCTTATTTGTTTAACAAGCATGGTCTATTATAGTAGGAAATTTCAGAAGGTGCTGACTCATCTGAACTAAACAGTAACCCAGGAAAAAGTAGAGGATTAAATACATAGATGAACTCCTGAGTAACTATTAAATTAACCCCTAAGTCACCTCTGACTCCTCTTCACATCCTAGCCCTGACACTCTGAACTCACACACTCACCTTCTAACCTAACAGTCTCACCCACCAGCCTAACCTGGCCCGGACAGGCTTGACAGCTGGATCTTGGCTGAGCCCAGCCCCGCTGGACCTGACATGCCTCCACTGGACTTGGTCTTGCTCCTCCAGACCCAGTCCAGTGCAGCGCAACTTTACAGGACTCATTTAGCACACTACCCACCACCAACCCACTTGACTGCCTCCCCTCTCAGTTTTCCTTGCCACTTAGCTTTCCACAGCCACTTGAAGGTGTCATTAGGATTACTTTTTCCTGAAATATGACATCATGTGGCTTAAGAAAACAAAGTGTGTTTTGGCCTGTGATACTACACCTGCGCTGAGTGAGTTTCTCCCCAGTATCCCCTAATGGATGCATGTGGGATTTGGTCAGAAAATTTACAGTTAAGAAAGTGGGTAACTTGAAAGAGGCTTACTGTTGATCATATTTGTTCTGGTGGTAATTGGAATATCTGGGCCATTGGGCTTGATTTTTCTCAGCTACTTTGAACTGATTGATGTATATCCCGTTGAATTTTATTCTGAATCAATTCTTTTTGGCTTTTGACGTCTCTAATTTTCTAGTTGTAAGCTGCATCGAGGAAATGTTCTGCATAAACCAGCTCTGATCTTTATGTTGCATAATTTAAAAAGTGTAAATTGATCCTCGTTTGATAAGACAAATATTTTCTGAAGGTTTAGTCAACTGTGTACCATAACTTGGGAAAGTATGTTAATAGGGCATAGAGCTGCTGATAAATTTACTGGACATGCCGAGATCTGAAAACAGGAGGATTATCGTTACTCCAACGTTATCACATGAAAACATTTCCGTAAAATCCAGTCCTATTTACTTGCATGCACATCAGGCATTACTGGTGCTGGGAAATATGTTCAAGCTTGACTTCGCGAAGTGCTTTGGCTTAACAAACTGAAACATTGTAACCTCCGTATAGTGTTATGTAAATTGTTATGATCCCCAGTGAGTTAAAACAGGAAAGACAAATTTGTTCGTAGATGTGAGAGTACAACATTATGTATGATGTTTGTTTTGTCAGGAAGATGACTAATTTATTTCTTTCGCTGTTTACCTTGTAGTGTTGGAAGGAACAATAAACACTCTTATTGGGAACCACAATAACAATCTGCTGATATACCAAGATGTAGCTCTGAAATGGGTTGCACAGCTTCCTCATGTTCCTGTGTCTGTACATGTTGCAAACTTTCAGTGAGTATCCCGACGTTTAAAAAACATCAATCACTGTCACTACAATGTAGCAGGATGTATTTACTAATCTATTTCCCAGTTATGGTGTAATATAATAGCGCGGATACCTTGCCTGGTTTATTTTCAAATGGTGCAGATCACTAGATGTAGGTAAAGTGTGGCAAAAATGACTAATATTTTGAAAATCACATGTTTATTCTCTGTTGAAATCAAAATGGCATCATCTCTGATAGACATCTGTCTAAAAGATTTTATTATTTCATAATTGGGAGCCTTACATTCATAGAATAATGCATAGTTCTTTCATAAAAGTGCTATGAATGACTTCGTTATTAACTTGAAATACAAACTTCTTTCCTTACATAATAGAAATATAAGAAGGATTGAAATAAAATGCGTACTTGCTGCTTTGATTTATTAGAGAAATCTAACAGGAATTTAATCTTGAGAATGCGATAACTTGCATTCATTTAGAACTTTTATTGAATTACTGATTGAGGACTTTCAAAAATTAATAATTTGTAGAAATAATTAGGACTTCCTGTCTTTCACAATAATGGGATAATTAATTATTGAATTGTTGAAGTTGCCTCCTATTCCTTGCCATTTTCCCCTGCTGACCCTGTACATGACCTCAGCACACAGAAAGTAATATGTTTCCATAGTATTATCATTGGCATAAGGTTCTAGTTTTCCATGCCCAAATTACAATTTCAGTAGCCATCTATGAAGACACATGTCCTGCTTCAGTTTCTTGCTGATTAATCAGTCTATCCTTACTGTGCCTCCGAGATATAGGCACAGAAATTAGAACAAGCAAATCTTGTCCCTCTGCAAATTCCAGCAGTTCTGAGGAAGGTCACTGGACCCGAAACGTTAACTCTGTTTTCTCCTCCCCAGATGCTGCCAGACCTGCTGAGCTTTTCCAGTGACTTTGTTTTTATTCCTGATTTACAGCATCTGCAGTTCTTTTGTTTTTTATCCAGCATATCATATTGTATTTCCCCCAACGTAACACTATATTCTACTTCTGTGATGTTGAAGGCACAACACCACGTCTCCATTCTTGATGTAAAATGGCTCAGCTTTTTTTTGGAATAGAACATAGAACATAGAACATTACAGCACAGTACAGGCCCTTCGGCCCTCGATGTTGTGCCGACCTGTCATACTGATCTCAAGCCCATCTAACTTACACTATTCCATGTACGTCCATATGCTTATCCAATGACGACTTAAATGTACCTAAAGTTGGTGAATCTACTACCGTTGCAGGCAAAGCGTTCCATTCCCTTACTACTCTCTGAGTAAAAAAACTGCCTCTGACATCTGTCCTATATCTTTCACCCCTCAATTTAAAGCTATGCCCCCTCGTGCTTGCCATCACCATCCTAGGAAAAAGGCTCTCCCTATCCACCCTATCTAACCCTCTGATTATTTTATTTTTTAAAAAATTATTTTATTTTGATAGTTTTATTTGTTTATTTTTGTTTATATCTGTTTATTTTTGAGCAACAAACAAGTTTGATTCTGCTGAGGATGAAACTCCATCACAGACATGATAGTGCAAATAATACCTATTTTTGTTGGGACCAATCTCAAAGATAGTTTTAAACTCCAACACAAAATAATTACCTATTTTTCTGTAATGCTTTCTATTTTCTTCCTATTCCTGTGTTCTCACTTGTGGTTTTGTTTGGTAAGTGGCTAGAAAGCATTATGTACCGTAGTTGTGTTTTTTAGAGAATTGTAAATTGCACAGTTGAACTTACTGACAGGATTATTTCATTTCTAGAAACAATTTAGATGAGAATGTAGGAAGTATGGTAAGTAAATTTGCAGCTTACATTAAAGTTGGTGGTATTGTGACAGTGAAGATCAATTGGATCACTCGGCTGAGGAGTGGCCGATGGATTTAATTTGGATAAATGTGAGGTATTGCATTTGAATAAATAAATAAAGGCAGGACTTATAAAATGAATAGCATGGCCCCGGGTACTTCTGTAGAGCAGAGAGACCTAGGGGTTCAGGTACATAATTTTTTGAAATTTGCTTCACAGAGGGTGATTCAGGAGGCATTTAGCATGCTTGCCTTCAATGCTCAGACCTATGAATATAGGAATTGGGATGTCACGTTGAGGTTGTACAGACATTGGTGAGGCCTCTTCTGGAATACTGTGTGCAGTTCTGGTTGCCCTGCAATAGGAAGAATATTATCAAATTGGAGAGGATTCAGAAAAGATTTACTAGGAATGGAGGGTTTGAGTTATCAATATAAACTGGATAAACTGAGATTTTTTTCACTGGATTATAGGAAGTTGAGGGGCGACTATAAGAGAGGTTTATAAAATCATGAGAGGCATAGATAAGGTAGATAGTAAGGGTCTTTTCCCTAGGATGGGAGACTTTAAAACTAGGGAGAATATTTTTAACTTGAGGGAAAGAAGACCTAAAAAGGACCTGAGGGGTAACATTTTTTATACAGAGTGTGGTTTGTGTGCGGAAGGAATTGCTAGAGGAGTGGTAGATGTAGGCACAGTTGCAACATTGAAAACACAATTGGATAAGTACCCAAATATGTAAATTTTGGAGGGATATGGACCAAATGCAGGCAAGTGAGACTAGCTTAGTTTGGGAACGTAGTCAGCATGGACTAGTTGGACCAAAGGCTCTGTTTCCATGCTGTATGATTCTATGACTCTCTGCTTAGCAATACAAATATGACTGGCTTTTCATAAATTACAGATGCTTTACTGTTGATTAAGTCCTTAATACATGTAAATAAATGGAATTATCTGCAAGGAGATGTCTGATAATCAAAATTACAGGAGCTTGGACTAATAGGTTTTCTTTGCATTGTTGTGTGTCACACATGAGTTGACTCCTTTCGACTTCATTACTTACTTTAACTATAATATTGGTCCCACGTTAAAGAGACAATCTGTCAACAGTGCGTAAATGAGTTGCCCCATGTCTATAATTTCTGTCAAATAGTTTACAAGCATCCTGTGCAAGCTTTTGCTGAAGCAGCTCTACATCGAAGAGGCTATTCTTATATCATTTAGTTGTTGTGCACAGTATAAAATTTACTTGTTTCTCTTTAATAATGTGCCAGTATTTCTTAACACCTATCAGTATATTGAATCGTTTTATATTGCATCGACCATGCTGTGGTTATTTTTGTTACAGGGATGCTCAATAGAACTGATGCCATTGTAGATGACCTTTCCTTAGAAATTTTTGGTGATAACAACACACAGCAAAATCTTTTATCATTGTGTCAGGAGTTGGACTAAGAGATCCAAAGTTGTTTGAAGTCTGTTGGCTTTCTTTTAGTTTTATCAGACTGTATCTGCACTTTCACTTAATGCCCAATCCTTCTGGCCTCCGACCTCCTAAGTTGAGAGTGATGATAAAGTGAAATTCGATACAACAGAAGTTTTTCTAACCTCTTGTGAGCCAAGGTAGCTTTGCTTTTTTTTGTTCCCACAGCACCTTGCCAGTTCGAAAGAATATTTGCAATAGAAATAATTATGTAAGTGGTGGATTGGTAATACAGAACTCGAGGATTGCTGAAAAATAAGATGTGCTTTCAAAAACTTTTTATCTTGCTCTCATTGGGACTGAATCACGAAGATACCAAACCTCAAAGGGAAAGACAGTTTGCACTGCATGGAAAGTATGCTGATTGGTTGGAAAATGGCACTGATGGTTAGATATCTGAGCTTATCTGCAGTCAAGAAGTTGGTAGCTTTTGAGGGATGAGTAATGTTTGGTGAATGCAACTTTTTTCATCTTTGGGATATCTGCAGAGATTGCTCATTTCTTGTAGGACATGAATTAACCAGATGCAAAAGAGAAAATTACAGCATGGCACACAGTGCAGGTGAATATACATTTACAAAAGTGAAATTTAATCCACAAAGATGTCACCCATGCCATCAATGTGCCCTCATTAAAGTTTTCTTCATTTGACTCCTACTGTTTCTAACTGCAGTCCCAGCTTCAGCAGCTGGAGTGGAGGAAGCCTGTTCTGCTGTTGTTCCTGTTGGCCTGGAAAACTTGGGTAGGCTTTCCCAGCTGCCTTGGGCCTGAATAACCCAGGCCTGCTAAGAGTGTTCTTCCCAAATGCAGTGGTTTGTATGTCTGTATGCTTTGGGATGGGGTTGGAGCGGAGGGACCTGGCATCTTTGGAGTTTGCTGATGAGAATCTTTTGGGAACCCTAAAGGGGTTCGTGCTGACACTACCCTGTTTCCCTGAGTGGAAGGGAGTCCCCCATATCCCATTCACATTGCAATTCATGCTGGGCATCTCTGGCTAGAGCGACAAGAGTGTTATTCTGTACACATTTTTGGCAGACATTGAGTACGCTGGACGTGGGCCTCCATGGCAGTTGCTAACCTAATCATGGATACAGCTATGTGGATGCATGGTGGAGCCAGCACTGCACTGATAACTTTGATAGACTCCTCCATCCTTTGAACCCATTTACCAACTGAGTCTGTTAAGCCTGCTTGCTGATGCTGTGCCTGCATTTTGACAAAAGTATTGATGGCTATGACCATGGGATCATCAGCTGAGTTTGAACAGGTTTCTGGTCTCCCTCATTCTTGTGGATACCAGAAACTTGGTGTGATTCCTCCTTGAACAGTTGTAGAGGCATGTCAGTGTTTGTGCTCCTGCATCTAATCTACATGGAGTAATCCACCAGAGTGAAAGTCTCCAGGTACAAGTAAAACTTGCTGATGCATCCTCAGACAGTTCAGTAAATTCCTCCTCAGAGGTGAAGATTGAATTTGGTTTTCTGGCACTGGTCGTTTTGGGGCAGAGGCTCACTGGGTGCTGCTAGTGCCTATGTAAGAAAAGACAGGGAATTAGTTGTCTAAAAAGGTTAGAAGACTGTACAGATTAAGAATAAATTCACACACTTGTGGCAATGAAATAGCAATGCACCACAACAGAGCACAATGATGCTTACGGAGGCCAGGAAGGTTTAGCAGTTCTAAGAATAAGGTGGCAAGAGCTGTTGAGTGAACACGTACGTGCAAAAGTGAGATCTGTTGTCCATGTGCCTTATGTAAATGCAGCGGCAAAGTTAGATCGAACCCTGGCCCTGTGTTTATGAGATTGCAAAGAGAAGATGTGGTGCTGGCTCTTGTATTGTGCAGAAAATCAAAGATCTTGTTTCTGCACTGCTGGGCATCCTGCTTCAGCCAGGACGTAACACTGACTGAGGCTGCCCTCTGGATCCAGGCTACCGTGGTCTGGTTGCATGGCCTTTTGTGTAAGTTAACTGGGAAAAGGATGTCCATCCTCTGCATTACACTATCTGCCAGCATCTCCAGGTCCCTGTCCGTTATGTGAGGTGCATACTTTCTTTAAATGCCATAACTGTTGAGCAGCAAGTAAGAGGGGAAGCCCATGGATTGCAGCTGCTTGATTAGTCCATTGATGTATCAGAATCTTGCAGAATCAATGCTCACTCCCTTCTGAAGCCTAGTCACAGGTCTGGAAGAATTCAGAGCAACCTGGGGCTCAAAGTAAGGAGCAATTTGATAGCTTAATTTTAAAAGGTATTTACTCCACAGTCTAAGATGCTGCTTGGCCTGCTGTGTTCATCCAGCTCCACACTTTGGTATCTCAGATTCTCCAGCGTCTGCAGTTCCCATTACCTGTGATACAATTTTACTCCACAGTGCCTAGTTTCTGATTCTTGATGTTGAGCTTGCAGTGTTAAAAAAAATTGTGGAAAAAAAGAAATTTGCCATTTACAAAGTTGTATATACCTTCAGTTTTGAACATTAGTGTAAATAACACTGACAAATACAAGCTTATGAAGGAGGAACCAAAGTAGCCTTTTCAGCCTCTCGATCCTTCTCTGCCATTCAGTAAGTTTGTGGCCGATTTGCTTGTGTTTTGAATTTTATACTCCCCTCTTATCCCAATGACCCTTCACTCCCCTGCTAATGCAGAAAGAAAAACAAGCAGAATATATGAATGACAGTGCTGGTCTGACTTGTTTTGTAACAAAAATGGAGCACCAGTATTTATTTCTCAGTATTGTTGATTTATTGCAGTTTTTATTTCCCTCTGGGACAAGAATCTATCCATCTCTGTCATAAAAACATGCAATGATAAACCAAACTGCTCCCTTCCATCCCATCTCCACTAAACCACAGCTCCATCGACAACAACACCACCACCATCACCATCACTACTTTCAGAAGTAGAATTCCAAAGTCTCGCAACCCTCTGAGTTAAAAACATTTCTGATCTCTACCCTGAAAGTCAATGCCTAATTTTAAAACAGTGCCCCTGGTTCTGGATTAACCTGCAGAAGAAACATCCTTTCCGTCTCCACCTTGTCAAGATCATTCAGGATCCAATACATTTCAACCAAGTTACTCCTCACCCTCTCAAACCCCTGTAGAAACCAGCCTGCCCTGGCCAAGTTATTCTCTTACGCTAATCCATTCATTCCAAGTATCAGTCTAGTAAATCTTCTCTGAATCACCTTCAATGCATTGACATAATATCTTAAATAAGGAGACCAAAACTACACACAGTTTTTGAAATGTGGTTCTTACTACTACCCTTGTAATTGAAGCTTAATTTCCTTACTTCTACGTTCAATTCCTTTTGTGATAAAGGATACTCTTTGTGGTGATATGCTGTAACCACATACTAACTTCTGTGACTCATGCACCAGAGCACCTAAATCCCTTTACACCCCAGAATTCTGTAGTTGTTTTCCATTTGAATAGTGCATTTTAATTATTTTTGTCAAAGTGAATATTTTACAGAAAAGGGAAGAAATAAAAGAGATTTTTAAAAAATCAATCTGCATTAAATCTGTAAGTGTTTTAAACTGTTTCCTGTGCAGGGACTTGAAGGGAGTAGTGGTGACTTTAAGTGATGCTGGCCATTTGCAGTGCTCATACTTGGGCACGGATCCTTCCTTCTTCCAGGCTCCAAAGGTGGAATCTAGAGAACTGGATTATGATGAAATGGACAAAGAAATGAAAGAACTTCTCAAGGTCATCAGGGAAGCTACAAAATCACAAGGTACACAAAGAATCAAAAGTGATGAAAACCCCTCAGTTTGAAAAATGTTCCTTTGTTTAATGTGGTGATCTCTAATATGCTAAATAATGTATTTCCATGAAAGCTACATGTTATATAGAGCATTGACACCCATTGACTTTAGTTCTTAAGGCCATATGTGTATATTTTCTTTATTTTTGGACAATTGACAAAATAATGGGAATAGATACTGCTTTAAATCAAGGAAACCATGGAAAAAGATGCCTGCAGTTTTAAAAATTAGTTACAGGAGTTCATTGTGAGGTGTATCTGCAGCGTTGCCTTATTTAACAGGAGAGAGAGAGAATGTGTGTGTGTGTGTGTGTGTGTGTGTGTGTATGTTTCAGTCAGAACCAGTGGCATTAGTTCACGAGAGTTCAATATAATAAAAACTTAAGATAACAAAGTGTAAGCTGGATGAACACAGCAGGCCAAGCAGCATCTCAGGAGCACAAAAGCTGACGTTTCGGGCCTAGGCCCGAAACGTCAGCTTTTGTGCACCTGAGATGCTGCTTGGCCTGCTGTGTTCATCCAGCTTCACACTTTGCTATCTTGGATTCTCCAGCATCTGCAGTTCCCATTATCTCTGATAATAAAAACATCTTCATTTGTTCCTGGAAAGGTTGTGTATGGACAATACAGGAGATGATTCTAGCCTACAAAGATAAAACACCTAATTCTACTTCTCTCTCTCCTGTGTGGAGAAATAACAGAAAATCTCCTAGTAGCTGTTCTTGCTCACCATTTTCCACTGATCTGCTCTCTACAAATTTGCTTGTTAAAAGGAAAAAGAAAGAAAATGCATTCAGAGGCAATAAAAAGATGAATCCTCAACTAGTAAATGATGCCAGCCAATAGGTGCATCCACAGCCATGCATCATTAGCAAAGAATTGTCAGGAGAAAACTGAGGCAAAATATCCTATCAATACCTATGATGTGGACTAGCTATTTTGACTTCTTTTACATTTCCAGCCCATGGTGTTTGTGTCTCGGTGTTGTGTCTGTTTGTATGTCAATGGGAATTTGAGAAAGGGGTAGTTCAATTTAAGAGTTTATAAGTTAGGAATTCATATTTGTTTTTGTGATAGATTAAAAACAGTGTGGTTATAACAAACAGTTACTTTCTTCTAATTTGGGCCAGGTAGGTAAAATTGTGCAGTTTAGTAGTTTAATCAAATTGTCACATTTGTGACAACTCCAGAAATAGTGGGACTTAATTTCCAATGCACATCCTTGGTGGTTTTGACATTGTGTTCATGGATAATAGCCAGAAGATTTTGCAGAGGTAATAACATGCACTGCTATCACTTTCATAAAACTGTTAGCTGCTTCTTCAGCTTGCACACAGGCAGTTAAACACAGAAATCCAGAAGATGTTGCCAGTGATACCATCTGACTCTGTAGGATACATTGTTGAAGTCCCTGCAGAGTACAGTTAGAAGCCACAGAACCAATGGGAATAATTACTTGAGAGATAATGGGAACTGCAGATGCTGGAGATTCCAAGATAATAAAATGTGAGGCTGGATGAACACAGCAGGCCAAGCAGCATCTCAGGAGCACAAAAGCTGACGTTTCGGGCCTAGACCCTTCATCAGAGAGGGGGATGGGGGGAGGGAACTGGAATAAATAGGGAGAGAGGGGGAGGCGGACCGAAGATGGAGAGCAAAGAAGATAGGTGGAGAGGGTGTAGGTGGGGAGGTAGGGAGGGGATAGGTCAGTCCAGGGAAGACGGACAGGTCAAGGAGGTGGGATGAGGTTAGTAGGTAGCTGGGGGTGCGGCTGGGGGTGGGAGGAAGGGATGGGTGAGAGGAAGAACCGGTTAGGGAGGCAGAGACAGGTTGGACTGGTTTTGGGATGCAGTGGGTGGGGGGGAAGAGCTGGGCTGGTTGTGTGGTGCAGTGGGGGGAGGGGATGAACTGGGCTGGTTTAGGGATGCAGTGGGGGAAGGGGAGATTTTGAAACTGGTGAAGTCCACATTGATACCATATGGCTGCAGGGTTCCCAGGCGGAATATGAGTTGCTGTTCCTGCAACCTTCGGGTGGCATCATTGTGGCAGTGCAGGAGGCCCATGATGGACATGTCATCAAGAGAATGGGAGGGGGAGTGGAAATGGTTTGCGACTGGGAGGTGCAGTTGTTTGTTGCGAACTGAGCGGAGGTGTTCTGCAAAGCGGTCCCCAAGCCTCCGCTTGGTTTCCCCAATGTAGAGAAAGCCGCACCGGGTACAGTGGATGCAGTATACCACATTGGCAGATGTGCAGGTGAACCTCTGCTTAATGTGGAATGTCATCTTGGGGCCTGGGATGGGGGTGAGGGAGGAGGTGTGGGGACAAGTGTAGCATGTCCTGCGGTTGCAGGGGAAGGTGCCGGGTGTGGTGGGGTTGGAGGGCAGTGTGGAGCGAACAAGGGAGTCACGGAGAGAGTGGTCTCTCCGGAAAGCAGACAGGGGTGGGGATGGAAAAATGTCTTGGGTGGTGGGGTCGGATTGTAAATGGCGGAAGTGTCGGAGGATAATGCGTTGTATCCGGAGGTTGGTAGGGTGGTGTGTGAGAACGAGGGGGATCCTCTTGGGGCGGTTGTGGCGGGGGCGGGGTGTGAGGGATGTGTCGCGGGAAATGCGGGAGACGCGGTCAAGGGCGTTCTCAATCACCGTGGGGGGGAAGTTGCGGTCCTTAAAGAACTTGGACATCTGGGATGTGCGGGAGTGGAATGTCTTATCGTGGGAGCAGATGCGGGGGAGGCGGAGGAATTGGGAATAGGGGATGGAGTTTTGGCAGGAGGGTGGGTGGGAGGAGGTGTATTCTAGGTAGCTGTGGGAGTCGGTGGGCTTGAAATGGACATCAGTTACAAGCTGGTTGCCTGAGATGGAGACTGAGAGGTCCAGGAAGGTGAGGGATGTGCTGGAGATGGCCCAGGTGAACTGAAGGTTGGGGTGGAAGGTGTTGGTGAAGTGGATGAACTGTTCGAGCTCCTCTGGGGAGCAAGAGGCGGCGCCGATACACTTGTCCCCACACCTCCTCCCTCACCCCCATCCCAGGCCCCAAGATGACATTCCACATTAAGCAGAGGTTCACCTGCACATCTGCCAATGTGGTATACTGCATCCACTGTACCCGGTGCGGCTTTCTCTACATTGGGGAAACCAAGCGGAGGCTTGGGGACCGCTTTGCAGAACACCTCCGCTCAGTTCGCAACAAACAACTGCACCTCCCAGTCGCAAACCATTTCCACTCCCCCTCCCATTCTCTTGATGACATGTCCATCATGGGCCTCCTGCACTGCCACAATGATGCCACCCGAAGGTTGCAGGAACAGCAACTCATATTCCGCCTGGGAACCCTGCAGCCATATGGTATCAATGTGGACTTCACCAGTTTCAAAATCTCCCCTTCCCCCACTGCATCCCTAAACCAGCCCAGTTCATCCCCTCCCCCCACTGCACCACACAACCAGCCCAGCTCTTCCCCCCCACCCACTGCATCCCAAAACCAGTCCAACCTGTCTCTGCCTCCCTAACCGGTTCTTCCTCTCACCCATCCCTTCCTCCCACCCCCAGCCGCACCCCCAGCTACCTACTAACCTCATCCCACCTCCTTGACCTGTCCGTCTTCCCTGGACTGACCTATCCCCTCCCTACCTCCCCACCTACACCCTCTCCACCTATCTTCTTTGCTCTCCATCTTCGGTCCGCCTCCCCCTCTCTCCCTATTTATTCCAGTTCCCTCCCCCCATCCCCCTCTCTGATGAAGGGTCTAGGCCCGAAACGTCAGCTTTTGTGCTCCTGAGATGCTGCTTGGCCTGCTGTGTTCATCCAGCCTCACATTTTATTATCTTGGAATAATTACTTGTTCTTTTGCTCTTGGTTTCTTTGTAAAAGCCCTCAGAGAAAATTGCACCTTATTGAATGAGGTTTGTTAGATTTTTAACAACACACTATGTTCACACCAAATCATGAAAATATCTTTTCCTCGCATGTGATCTCCTTCAGAGTTTCAGGTGTTATAGATGAACAGTATTTTTTTAAAAATGAGGTGAACAATTGAGGAAGAAACAACACCATGATAAGCAGAGTGTCGTGTGAAGTTGGAGAAGTGTTAAAGAAATAGATGCTCTCTACTTTTCTCTATTCAGCTGCAAAATCTCTTCTCCTGACATTTCTCACTCTGTTGCACCCAAACTGCAAATCTGTATTTCTTTTTCAGATGTTGCCTGACATTCTTTGCATTTTTAACATAGGAGCCTCACACCCCGCCCCCGCCACAACCGCCCAAAGAGGATCCCCCTCGTTCTCACACACCACCCCACCAACCTCCGGATACAACGCATCATCCTCCGACACTTCGGCCATCTACAATCCGACCCCACCACCCAAGACATTTTTCCATCCCCACCCCTGTCTGCTTTCCGGAGAGACCACTCTCTCCGTGACTCCCTTGTTCACTCCACACCGCCCTCCAAGCCCACCACTCCCGGCACCTTCCCCTGCAACCGCAGGAAATGCTACACTTGCCCCCACACCTCCTCCCTCACCCCTATCCCAGGCCCCAAGATGACATTCCACATTAAGCAGAGGTTCACCTGCACATCTGCCAATGTAGTATACTGCATCCACTGTACCCGGTGTGGCTTTCTCTACATTGGGGAAACCAAGCGGACGCTTGGGGACCGCCTTGCAGAACACCTCCGCTCGGTTCGCAACAAAACAACTGCACCTCCCAGTCGCAAACCATTTCCACTCCCCCTCCCATTCTTCAGATGACATGTCCATCATGGGCCTCCTGCAGTGCCACAATGATGCCACCCGAAGGTTGCAGGAACAGCAACTCATATTCCGCTTGGGAACCCTGCAGCCTAATGGTATCAATGTGGACTTCACCAGCTTCAAAATCTCCCCTTCCCCCACCGCATCCCTCAACCAGCCCAGTTCGTCCCCTCCCCCCACTGCACCACACAACCAGCCCAGCTCTTCCCCTCCACCCACTGCATCCCAAAACCAGTCCAACCTGTCTCTGCCTCCCTAACCTGTTCTTCCTCTCACCCATCCCTTCTTTCCACCCCAAGCCGCACCCCCATCTCCTACCTACTAACCTCATCCCACCTCCTTGACCTGTCCGTCTTCCCTGGACTGTTCTAACCTTTGATGGTCCAAAATAGATAACATCATACTTGCTTACGTTGTACTTTATCTGCCACAGTTTTGCCAATCCAACTAGTGTATAAATACCCTTTGTAATTTTATGCTATTATCTACTCTTTCTAAAATGCCACCTAAATTTGTGTCACCAACAAATTTCAATATATTAGACTTTCTATATCATTATCCAAGTCATTAATAATAATGTGAATAACTGAAGCCATAACTCAGATTCCTATGGTACACCACTGGTAATATCTTGCCAATTTGAGTACCTACCTATTATCCCTACTTTCTGCCTCCTGCCACTTAACCAATTTCCCAACCATGTTAGTAAGTTGCCATAAATTCCGTGGAATTGTATTTTATTTAGCAGTCTCATATGAGGGAGTTTATCAAATGCCTTCTGGATGTTCATATAAATAATATCCGTAGATATTCCTCTGTCTACTACATTAGTCAGTCTTCAAAAAGTTCAATTAAGTTTGACAGTCATGATGTACTTGCCATGAATCTATGCTGGCTTTTCATGATTAACTGAAAATTTTCTCATTATTCTTACCCCATCCTTGATTATAGACGCTGACAATTTACCCACCACAAATGTTAGGCTAAGTGGCCTGTAACTCCCTTGTTTTCCTCTTTCTCCCTCCTTAAGAAGAAGAGTGACATGTCTTTTATCCAGTATGTGTAAATGGCAAATTGTATCCATTCAACCCAACAAAAATTTTATCGCTGTTTTGTCTTATGGGTTTCCTTTCTAATATAAGCATACAGTAGATTTTTGGCTGCACTCTTGTTTAGTCAGAAACCTATTCAGAGCCCGCTCCCACTATTCTATCCACTTATTTTGACTGCATGGTTATAAAGATGAGACGTTAGTTGATCAGAATGGAATAATTTTCCAGTTTTTGAAAAGACCATCCCCTATGGTGAACTTTTTATCTATTTCTCACACCAGCCACCCTGTGTGTTTGTTGAGGGAGAGATAACAAAGTGTGGAGCTGAATGAGGGAAATTGCCATTTATCACATATGATATATGCCTATAAAGAGATGTTCATCTCTTAGATGGCTGAGATTTAATCCTGGGTTCCAGAGAAGAGGCATTACTTATCCTTTTATACCACTCAATTTCCCTTTCTTCTGATCTTTCACTTCTAATTCAATGTATGCTGTTGTCTTAACCAAAGATTACTATCCTCAAATTGCAGTACTTTAGTATGTAAATTCTTACACTGACAGTACTGCAGAACAGTATTTGAATGCGATTATAATTTACCAGCAATGAAAACATTCCTTATTTTTTCCTAAAAACAGAAACCTCTGGAAGTACTGTGCAGATTTGGCAGTATTTGTGGAGACAGAAAAAATAACACTGATGTCTCAGGTTGATGATCTTTCTTCAGAACTAAAATGTTAAGCCTGTTTCTTTCTGCACAGATCCCACTAGATTTCCCACATCTGTGGTATTTTGCTTTTGCCTTTACTTAATAATAGATTCAAAGGAAAAAAAATGCAATGGGATTTGAAGTCTTAACACAAGTTCAGAAAAAAAAGTAAAACAGGAAAATGATCTGATTAATCATCACTAACATAATGCTACAAAAACTCTGCTTACATCTTGGAAAAACAACTGATAACAGTAATCAGGATACTGTTGCTGATTAACTATTGGTAGGAAATGTTCACATTTCTCCCGGAGCCAAGAGTGGTCGTTGAGTGGACAATAAAGAGAGGAAATAAGAGGAAGGAGTGGAAGAAAATGGAAAATAAACAATATTGAAACACTTAAAACAATAGAAATATTTTGGAACTATAATTTTCAATGCCCCATGCCCCAAATTTGGTACCTAATAATTCAATTAATTAAGTTGAAACTTGTGATTCATCTTTTTAATCGAATATGTGTAATAACTGAAACATAATTTGTGGAGTAGTTTTCTGAAAATAGGTTCAGACATAAAGTGCTTCAACTTTCCAGATTTTAAACAATAATGACCAATTCTCTAATTTTGATCCAGTTTTAATTTATGGTCTCTCCATAACTACAAAAGGCACATATTTGAATTTTCTGACATTAGTTGACATGACCAAACAAATTGATTAGACCTTTGTTGTTCTCTTGATGACAGAAGTTAGTTTGTGTTTCAAATCTGGTAATCTCATTAAAGCTGCATTGAAGATAATTGCATAGTTTCTGCTGTAATTTTGCCCCTTTTTCTTTCAGATATTTTGCACAAGGCTGAAAATGATGATGACTTGAAAGTTGCTGTTTCCGTCGCCCCAAGCCTAGATGTAATTTCTGTATGTGAGGCCAAATAAGTATTCAAGGCATCTTTCTTTAACTTTTTGCAAATCTAGTGCCAATGTAATCTGAGGGGGAAATAAAAGGAAAATGATAACTGAATGGTGGTAAGCAGTTTCCCACCGACAATATTTTATGATTTGGTCTCTGGAATAATCAGTGAAATAGTTCATAGTTCAGAAAACAGAGAAAACCTTTACTGTTTGATGAAGAAGTAAATATGGCCGACTTAGCTAAGTTTACATTGAATGGTCAATATTAAAAAATGAATAAAATATATCTGGATCTGGCTATGGCATTTATAATTGCTTTAAGGAGTTTTGTTTGTAGTAGAAAAAATATAATATCAAAGTTGCAGTTAACCATTAAACTAGCAATCCAGGAAGGGGGATGACTCTGTCATGTAATGCAATTAAGAGTTTATAAGGTAAACTAATATTGATTCAGAATGCACCAAGCTTTTAATTTGAGGGTGCTGTAATAGAAGAACTAGAGACTGTAGAAGTATTAAATGGATGGAGTCATTTGTAGTTTATAGTGAATTTACTGTTATCAGTCTTTAAACTGCAAGTTGCAAATACAAAAGCAGTCAGGCGTCTTAATCAGTTAGCATTTAATGATGAAAGTTTTTTTTTCTCAGCAGGCGGCTGACAACACTGTAGATATTGCAGTTCCTTCCATCTCACTGAAGGTATTATATGAACTTTCATTCTCATAAAGGGATGCAGTTATCTCCATTTGAAGTGCTAATACAATAACATGATAATTGTATAAGGCAGAGATATATAATTGTCACTTCTCCATCAAAGCTAATCGAAATATGTCGAGAGTGCATTCTCTCCATGACAATGTGAAGTCGAATTCTGGAGTTGGGATCAAGTCTACAGGTCATTCCAATAATTATGGACATCAGCTTGTCTGAACATATTGTCATTTCAGTTTACCTTTACTGGCATGATTTTGGATAACCTAAAATCAGATGTTTAGAAACAAACGCAATGGTTTGGAGTTGATGATACATTGGAAAAGAATCTAAATCCAGAATATAGTAGAACGCTTTGGCTCGCCTTAAAAGTACAGAAGTCCCCCAAGGAACATTGAAGAAGAATTGTAAAGCAAAGCACGAGGAACATGGAGTTTTATTACTATAATTGTTGAGAAAATGAATCTGAAAAATGCTCATGAATCTGTACTGCTATTACCTGGCAACAGCCTCTGGACTGAGATACTACGTGTTTATTACAATACACTCATAGAAATTCTGGGTAGTTACTAGAGATGTTGCAAGGAAGTAGGACCTTATCTCTCAGATGGTTACAGTTGAAGCTCAGAGCTGACAGTAGATCTTTCTGTGTGATAATTTGGAAGAAAACCAAATAAAGTATCAAATATCAGAACTGCTATCTGTTTCTCCTCTGAATCTGAAAACTGGTCTGAAGGTTTCCCATCATTCTACAACTGACAGCAGCAGGAACTAGTTGTTTGGAAACCAAAGGAATGATGAAAAAGACAACTCATTCTGTTCTTTTAGTTTGAACTCCTGATCCACAGAAATTTCTGCATCTTTCCACCCACAATTGCTGTATAAGTCTGTGTTTTCTGTATCTTTCTTCTGTCTGTGTATGAATATGAGTGTGAGGTAGTTGACTTGTTTGCTGAGCTAGCTGGTTATAGTTCAGCCATTCTGTCACCATGCTAGGTAACATCATCAGTGTGGCCTCCATTGAAGTGATACAGCTCTACTCCGCTTTCATATTTATATGATCCGGTCTGTTGGGGTGTTTTGTGTTGTTTCCAGTTCTCTTTTGCAAGGATTTGTGTATGGGGTCTAATTCCACATGTTTATTGATAGCATTACGAGTGGAGAACCAGGTCTCTAGGAATTCCCGTATGTGTGTATGGTTAGCTTGAGCTAGGACGGTCATGTTGTCCAAGTTAAATTAATGGCCTTTGTTGTCTGACTGTACTGAAATGAGGGAAAGTTTGTCGTGTCGTTTTGTTGCTAGCTGGTGGTGTATCCCGATGGCTAGTTTCCTTCCTGCCTGGCACATATAATGTTTTGGCAGTCCTTGCGTGGTATTCTGTAAACCATGCTGGTCCTGCATGTCATGGGTATGGTCTGATGAAGGGTCTAGGCCCGAAATGACAGCTTTTGTGCTTCTAAGATGCTGCTTAGCCTGTTGTGTTCATCCAGCTCTACACTTTGATATCTTGGATTCTCCAGCATCTGCAGTTCCCATTATCTATGGTAATGGTGGTGTCTGAGACAGTGTCTGTAAGGTATGATTCTGTGAGTATGACTATGTTAGGCTGTTGCTTGACTCGCCTGTGAGACAACTGTCCCATATTTTGGTACAAACCCCCAGATGTTAGTGAGGAGGACTTTGTAGGGTCGACAGGGCTCTTTCTGCCATTTTCTTTTCTAATGCCCAGGTCAATGCCAGGTGATCTGTCAGGTTTGATGTATTTGAAACTTTGTACTGATTGGTACATCTGAATGGCTTGCTAGACCATTTCAAAGGGCAGTTGAGAGTCAACCACATTGCTGTTTATCTGGAGTCACATGTAGGCCAGACAAGATGAGGGTGTCAGATTTCACCTCCAGAAGGGCATTCGTGAACTGGATGGGGTTTTCCAACAATCGGCAATGATTTCATGGTGATCAGTAGTTTCTTAATTCCAGCCTTTTTTTTTGGAATTCCAATTCCACCTCTGCCATGATTTAAGTCCAGGACTAAGCTGGGAATATCTTTAGAGGATTTTTGGTTTGATTGAAGTGAAAGAGGTGATATGTCTGAAGACATCTAATTGGATAATCTTTGAAGAGCATTGGCTTAACTTTTCACAGAAATTCTTTCAACTTGTGCAGCTCAAGACTTGAATGTGGCTTATCTGAGACCATTGTTCTGGGAATGGATTTACCCTAATGTTCACATACTTGACATTTTTCTTACTAATGGTTTCCTCTTTCCTTTGTCAGGAGGCCCGGATGAGGAATGTGGAGTGGGATATTGGCATAAAATTGGGTTGAAAAGGTCAAATCTGCTAGGACTATTTATTTTTATCGAGCCCTCTGTACTTAACTCCAACTAGGCTACAGCAACTGTGTAATTATTGCAGTCTACAGATGGCAAGGCTTGCCCAAGAGTTTCAAATGGATGGTTGTGGTGGTGGTGGTTGGTAAACATTCAATGGCTAATTCTTGAAGGGGGTTAGCAGAAATCAAACTTTATTCGATTTAGATTTAATCACAAAGTAAAATGTCACAAATGCTTGGTTCCTCACCTTGTTCAACATGCCATTGTCATTAAGTATCCTTTTATAAGTGTTCTAATAGTGAATGCCCTCCACTCAGTTATGACCACACCTGTGATAATACTGGTCAAGTCAGGTTCCAGTATAAAAACTGGTTCGATAGACCATAACTTTTATTTTAGCACTTTGTTTACTATGATGATCAGGGACTGATCATATTTGCATGAGATTGTTAATGTACTTTTAGCAAAAAGAAAATAAGTTTATTACACAAAAGAAAAACAATAAAGCTTTAATATGTATATATAAAAAGACAATTTAAAATGAACTTTTCTTAAACTGTGAAAAGAAAGATTTTACCCTTTTCCTCAGCAATATTCTTTTCAGATACTAACTCCATTGAAATATCACTTCTATCCTCACTATAACATTTCTAGTTTAACGGATGAAGTTGGGAATTTTCTTTTTATAGCTTTCAGCGCTATCACCAAATGTGATTCTCTCCATTACTACGTTTTCCCAAAACACAGTCATCCCAATTAACTGAATGACTTTCTCACTAAACTCTTAAGCAATGGAATCAAGGCTTTGACTATCTTTAAGTTGCTAAGCAGCACATCTGCTTGTCTGGTTCTTTTCTTCTGATTTGCCATCTACTTTTGCTTTTTGACTCTTACTTTTGTAGCTTGTCAAAGCTAAAGTCAACAACGAGTAGCAATTATGCCAGAAGCTAGCTTGTTGAGTTATTTTCCTCAAGACACATAATTTCTTGGAAAGGCTGTCTTTCGGTCACTGTTCCAAATGACTTTCTGATCTTTCTTTAAAAACACAGGCCTTTGCTTCATTAAAATTTAAAGAAAATCTTTTCACCTCTACTTTATAATCCAATGTCATAAATAAAAACCTGTTTATTCTTACTCTTCATTTATATATCTAACAGGGTGTTGATAGGTGTCACTGCCATTCAGTTCAAAAGTTCAGTCCTGGTACTTATTCTCCACATGAACCTCCACGCTAATCTTGATCTATTAGCATATCAGTCTATTTCTTTCTCCCTCATGGATCTGTTGAGGTACTTATGCATATCAAATTTTTCCCAGGTTCTGGCTTGATTATGTTTTCATGGTGTAGATTTACCCACTCAAGCCGAGACAAGCTGAAATTCTGATCTTGCTATGTTCCCTTTTGAACACTTGGGTGTAGATGATATCTTGAATGGACATGGTATTTAATAAGAAAAAGTCAAAATATCCTCAAAAAATTTATTTTTAAAACTAGGTCACGATTTGGAGCCGTTTTTCTGTTCACGATGTGAAACTATCTGTGTGTGTGCAGTCTCCACTAGCAGTAACACAAGACCAACTTCGCTTTACTGCCATAGGTAAGTGAATTTGCTGAACAAGGCCCATCAATCCTGAATTACACTCACACTGGAAGCAGTTTAAATTGTTGGCTTTGGATCTCAGTGATGTTTTTGTATTATGGAAAGTACTGAAAATGAATAGTCAAGTACCAGTATCCCTTCAAAATTTTGGGCTGGTGTTTATTTTGATAAGGTTTCCATTATAATCGAAGCTGTTGATATAAAGTTAATTCCACAAAGCAAGTTTATTTTTAATAACGATCATTGTGACCATTTGGTACAACAAGATAACATCCATTGGTTACATCCTTGAACCTGCTATCTTATGATTCATTAATGAGCAATAAATATATACTTCTAATTGTAAGTGACAAAGAGACCACCTATGGCAAGAAACTTGAGAAAATGTCTAGAGATTTGTTGACATTTTTGAAATGTTAGTATTCCACTGGAACAATAAATTAAACATGGTTACACTGTCCATCCCCAGATTAGTTTGTTTTGGCAAGTAATCAAAATCCACATTAGTAGGATATGGTTTTTAATGACTGTTATTTTGTATACCCTTTGCAGTTTTAGAGGGGAAAATAGACTGTTCTGTAGCGCACTAAAGAAATAAGGAATGATGTTGCATATTTTCACAGAATCTGGAACGTCAAGAGATGTAACATTGTCTGTTTTCCTAAAAGAAAACTTCCCACCTGCTGATCTAGAAGAAGATGCTGTTGTTTCCTACAGTATACCAACAGGTACCCATGATCTCTGTTTGTTTTATGTCAATGTAGATTTAATCCTGTCTGGTAATTGGTCTCCTAAATGCCAGTCTTGAATTGCTGATTAGTACTGATTCTTTAATGATTGCTTACTTGTAAAATAAATTTAGATCAGATTGAAATTACAGTATCCGTGATGATGTAAATATTGATTTTTGTAATCTGTCATACTTGATCTCCTAAAGTACAGAAACTGGTAAATCATACACGTTCTGTTGAGTTTTAATTGAATATATAAAGATAATTTACTGTCATTTTGAGTTTGTTTAATGAGAGCAGACCTATCGTCTGCATTGCAAATTCTAGATTATAAAGAATGATTAGATTCAGCTTCAGCTGAGTTCAGTGAGTTGCTGCATGTGAATGCAAATACACTTGTGGTAGGAATTCTACTGTTGAAGAATCAGACCAGGTTTGGAGAAACTGAGTTTGTATTTTGCAGGAAGTTTGTTATACATTTGCCTTACATGTTGTCACACAATGAAGGTACTTTTCTAGTATGCTGTGGATGCTTCCCCATCTTGGGAAATTTATAAAAGCTGAACCCACTCAAAAGTAGATGATGATAGCATTTGGAGATTACAATGATCTGGTCTATACTCTGATCTTGTGTTGTAAATGAATTCCTGCCTAGAAAGATTATAACCTAGTGTATTATGTAATAAAGCGAACAGGGTCAGTCGTTTGGAGTGATAGTCTAGTATAAAATCTAGGGTATCTCTTCTTTTTCAGAAATGCATTAGATAATAAACAATCTCTAAGAGATAAGGCAAACACCCTTGCTAATACTTTTCAATGTTGCACAGAAAACTATTCTGTTTGATTGGGCAGCAAATCAATGACTTATCTGTGCACTGCAGGGTAATTGTTGCTACTGTTTGTTTTCCCATCTTAAAACTTTCTGAAAGCCAAGGACCTGAAATTTTGTATGAAATAATGTTCTGACGGAATTAACATTGAAGCTGTATTAAGCTGTTCCCAATCTCATGATGTCACACCATCCTTGGCAGAGAAGGGACAGCCTGGTAGAAAGTCCTAATGGACATGGAAGTGTGATCGCTTGCTGCTGATACTCTTTATAATTAAATGTTATATGCACATATTACTATGATGCAGTAAACTACATCTTGTTATTGCAAAATAAGTGTCTCTCCTCTTGAAGACTCAATAGTGGTTTATCCTGTAACACATTGGATATGCAGATGATCTGTGGTGATCATCTCAAAGCAACAGAAGTGCAACAAACAATATATTTGACCCAAGGAAAAAATGTTCAGAAGAAAAGTGAGTTTACCACTTGAAGAACATTGCTGCTTTACGAAGGCAGTCAGTCAGGAGCTAAAAATGCATCAACTGACAAGCAGTCAGCAGTGCTTGTGGAAGTAGCAGCAGGGCGAATGCAGTACTCTGGAAGAAAACCTTCACCTTAGAGCTGTTAACAGGTGCAGCAAAAACAAGGTACAGGAAGAGCATAAAAACCTATCATACTGAGAAATTGGAGACCTTGCAGAAGAAGGATGTCTGGGAGCAGTTTGGAAATCTTTGAGTAAAGTTAAAAGTACTGATGGGCAAGGGGAGAAAACTTTAAATAAAAGCTCTAAAAGTGAGGTGGGAAGGATAGAAGGGAACAGGCATACCTTAAGTTAGAATTAGCTTCATTGTCACATGTACTCAAGTGAGTACGGTGAGAAGTGTACAAGTCGCTGCTTATGGCACCATTTTAGGTACAATGGTCCATAGGTATGGATAGTAAAATGTCCAGCATTGCAGATCTCAGGAATAAATTATAAAATGGAGAAAAAAATAAAGCTCAGAACAACAGTCTTCCGACCTAGCCCATGCTAGCACTTAGCCTCTAGTCTGCACTGGGCCTTGACTTCAGCCCATGCTGGGCTTCACCTCAGGGTTCATGAGGCTGGGAATTTGCTCTGGAATCATCTCAAGACCAGATGTTCATGCTGATACCATACCAAGCTGAGAGACCGCCATGTAGCACGTGCTGGAAGACAACCATGCTGGGCTGAGAGACCATCATGCTCTACTGAGAGACCATCACACTGGGCTGCTGGGAGGTTGCACAATGTGCTGAGACACTGCCATGTCAGGTCAAGAGGACTTCGTGCAGGCCCAAGAGACCACCTCGCTTGGCCGGAAGGATGCTTTGCTGGGCTGGGAGGCCACCTCACCAGGCTGCTATGCCAGGCCAAGAGTACGCCTCATTGGATCTGCACGAGGCCGGCAGGCTAGGAGATCAGAGGCTGGGAGGTCTGAAGCTGTGAGGCACCAAGGTCTGAGACTGGGGATTCTTCAGCTGGGAGGCCTGAGGCTGTGAGGCTGGAGACTGAGAAGTGGAGAAATAAAAGATAAAACAGTTTTAAAAAATAGAAAAAAAGCAAAGGAATAGCCGGAGCAGATAAGCTCCAGCTGAAGCATCGTCCTACTTCGCTGCCATCTTGGATCTTCAAAACAAGTGTTGCTGCCATCATGGGCAGGTTCCATGAGGCACGATTACTGAGACAGAACAAGGGGCACAAAATTAACCTATGCTGAGACCACTGTATCATTAAATTATAATTACAGAAAAAAGATTTTGAATACAGAGTCTAATGGATAAAGATGGAAGAATTTAAAGACTTAATGATAAGATTTAACGATAAGAGTTGAGTGTTCACAATTTAAACCACAATTATGGATGAAAGATTTATTAAGACCATAACCACAAAATTTGAAAACATCTCTGCAAGACTTCCGCAGGGTAATGGCTAAGGTCCAACCATCTTCAGCTGCTTGATCAATGACCTTCCCTAATGCCAGAACAATATCCAGGCTTAGGTTGATAATTACGAGGAACAGTTATATCACACAAGTGCCAGGCAATTACCATCTTCAGCAAGACCAAATCTACCATCATCCCCTAACGGCCATTGAGGCACAGAAAATAGGGGCAGGAGAATGCCATTCAACCCTTTGCCTGCTCCACCATTCAATATGATCACAGCTGATCATCCAACTCAGAAACCTGTTCTTACTTTCTCCCCATTTACTTTGATCCCTTTAGCCCTAAGTACTATATCTAGCTCTCGAAAACATTCATTGTTTTGGCCTCAACTACTTTCTGTGGCAGTGAATTCAGTAGGCTCGCCACTGTCTGGATGAAGATTTTTTTTCTCATCTCTGTTCTAAGTAGCTTACCCTATATCCTTAGATTGTGACCCACAGTTCTGGGCTTCTCAAGAAACCATCAGGAACATCCTTCCTACATTTACCCTACCTAGCCATTTTAGAATTTTATAGGTTTCTATGTGATCCCCCTCAGTCTTATAAATCGCATCACTATCACTGCATTGCCCACTTTTAACACCAGAATTCCAATGAGACATAATTGTTCGTGGAGTTTTTGATGAGTCTTTTGTCAGACCTGTTACAACCCATAGAAGATTTGATTTTGGTGAAAGCTGTTGAAATTATGCTGGAAGCGGGAGCCACAAAGACTTTAAGACAAATCCTGAAAGGAGAAGTGCAACTATGTCATAAGAAGAAGAACTGAACTTACCTGATTTATAAAGACAAAACTCTACAGAAACACATGACAAGCCACAATAAAGAGCAGGTTCAAAAGCAGATACTAAGAATTAGTGGCAACGCTGTGAAATTGAGAAAGCCTCATAAATACAAGCAATGTCAGACTGTGACAAAAGAATGCTGCATCTGTAAAACCAGAACTTCCAGAAGAAGTGAAGAAATAGTATGCAGTATCAGGGCACTAAAAAGTCAAATGCTTTCATGTGCAAAGAGATTAATGTGCTAGAACCTCTTCCTTTAGAGTTGAAATTTGCATTACACAGTATACTGGGGGCATTCCTCGGGGAAATTGGTGATCCACCTGATTCGACTTTGACTTGTGCATTTCAATGGATATCCTGTTAATTTTAAGATTAATAGAGGTGCATGTGTCTCTGTCCAATCAGATCTGGCTGAGGGAACAGAAATTATAGGTTATGTAGCCAAAACTACAGGTAGAATGTCACTCAAGAGTGTCATTCAAAAGGTTCTACAAATAATACTGAAAAATAAAAAGGGTAAGAGACTTGAAAATGTCCATGTAATTTGTAATCAGCAATTTGGCAGATCCCAAGATTCCAATTCAGAAACAAACCATTGTTGTCCTATTGGTTATGGAGCCGCCAGTAAAAGTTTCATTGGGCTTAGCAGACTCAAGGCAAAACCCAAAAAGAAAAAAAGAATTATTTGAAATTTCCTTTGTTGGCATTGAAAAGTTGTGTTGTACAGCCAATTGGAAGGAATTTGAAGACTTTTCAAGATTAGTAGAAATAGTGAGTTTTGAGAAGACTTGTAGCTCAGGCTGAGGTTCTGGATGTAAGTTTGCTCGCTGAGCTGGAAGGTTCGTTTTCAGACGAATAGAAAGCGGAACATAACACCAGCGTTTCACCGGAGGCTCACTGATGATGTTACCTAGAGTGGTGACGAAACGTCTGAAAACGAACCTTCCAGCTCAGCGAGCAAACTTACATCCATTAGTAGAAATCTTTTCTGAAGATAACAACAATCAGCAAAGATTTCTAGTGGAAATAAATAGAGAACAAGAACCAGCAGCTCAACTTACTTGAGCTCAATGAGGAATTTTTAACTGAAGACCAATGTATACAAATTCAGGACACAGTTGAAAAGAAGAAATGTTTGGTTTGAAAATCCAGGTTAGCAAGGATATAAATGCTTGTTCCAATTCGGCATCCAGATTTCATAATTGCAATTCAAGAGTCTAAGGGTCTTCCAGATGAGGAAATAGACCAATTATTATGATTAACAGGAACATGTCCCTGTGTGAAGGCATCCAAGAAACCCACCACAGAGATCCACCACGAGCTGCTGAGAAACGCACCATGTGCCACTGAGAGACTAGGACAGGACCTGCCACAAGCTTTTAGAGATCCACCACGAGCCGCTGAGAGATTGGGCCAAGACCCATCACAAGCCATGCGAGTCCAGGCTGGGACCCACCATGAGTCACCAAGAGTCCAGGATGGGATCCACCATGACCTGTGCAGAGAGCAGGCTAAGAGCCGCCACAAACTGCAAAAGACTAGGCTGGAACCGCCACAAGCTGCTGAGAGACCAGGCTGTGAGCTGTTCTGAAACACTGAGAGACCAGGCCGTGAGCAGTTCCGAAACACTGAGAGATCAGTCTAAGAGCTGGTCCGAAACACTGAGCGACCAGGCTGTGAGCTGTTCCGAAACATTGAGAGATCAGGCTGTGAGCTTTTCCGAAACACTGAGGGATCAGGCTGAGAGCTGTTCCAGAACACTGAGAGATCAGGCTGTGAGCTGTTCCGAAACACTGAGAGACCAGGCTGAGAGCTGCTCCGAAACACAGAGATCAGGCTGTGATCAGTTCCGAAACACAGAGATCAGTCTAAGAGCTGGTCCGAAACACTGAGCGACCAGGCTGTGAGCTGCTCCGAAACATTGAGAGATCAGGCTGTGAGCTTTTCCGAAACACTGAGGGATCAGGCTGAGAGCTGTTCCGGAACACTGAGAGATCAGGCTGTGATCAGTTCCGAAACACTGAGGGATCAGGCTGTGAGCTGTTCCGAAACACTGAGAGACCAGGCTGAGAGCTGCTCCGAAACACTGCGACCAGGTTGAGAGCTGTTCCGAAACACTGAGGGATCAGGCTGTGAGCTGTTCCGAAACACTGAGAGATCAGGCTGTGAGCTGTTCCGAAACACTGAGGGATCAGGCTGAGAGCTGTTCCGAAACACTGAGGGATCAGGCTGAGAGCTGTTCCGAAACACTGAGGGATCAGGCTGTGAGCTGTTCCGAAACATTGAGAGATCAGGCTGTGAGCTTTTCCGAAATACTGAGGGATCAGGCTGAGAGCTGTTCCGGAACACTGAGAGATCAGGCTGTGAGCTGTTCCGAAACACTGAGAGATCAGGCTGTGAGCTGTTCCGAAACACTGAGAGACCAGGCTGAGAGCTGCTCCGAAACACAGAGATCAGGCTGTGATCAGTTCCGAAACACAGAGATCAGTCTAAGAGCTGGTCCGAAACACTGAGCGACCAGGCTGTGAGCTGTTCCGAAACATTGAGAGATCAGGCTGTGAGCTTTTCCGAAACACTGAGGGATCAGGCTGAGAGCTGTTCCGGAACACTGAGAGATCAGGCTGTGAGCTGTTCCGAAACACTGAGGGATCAGGCTGTGAGCTGTTCCGAAACACTGAGAGATCAGGCTGTGAGCTGTTCCGAAACACTGAGAGACCAGGCTGAGAGCTGCTCCGAAACACTGCGACCAGGTTGAGAGCTGTTCCGAAACACTGAGGGATCAGGCTGTGAGCTGTTCCGAAACACTGAGAGATCAGGCTGTGAGCTGTTCCGAAACACTGAGGGATCAGGCTGAGAGCTGTTCCGGAACACTGAGAGATCAGGCTGTGAGCTGTTCCGAAACACTGAGGGATCAGGCTGTGAGCTGTTCCGAAACACTGAGAGATCAGGCTGTGAGCTGTTCCGAAACACTGAGAGACCAGGCTGAGAGCTGCTCCGAAACACTGCGACCAGGTTGGGAGCTGCTCCGAAACACTGAGACCAGGCTGAGAGCTGCTCCGAAACACTGCGACCAGGTTGAGAGCTGTTCCGAAACACTGAGGGATCAGGCTGTGAGCTGTTCCGAAACATTGAGAGATCAGGCTGTGAGCTTTTCCGAAACACTGAGGGATCAGGCTGAGAGCTGTTCCGGAACACTGAGAGATCAGGCTGTGATCAGTTCTGAAACACAGAGATCAGTCTAAGAGCTGGTCCGAAACACTGAGCGACCAGGCTGTGAGCTGCTCCGAAACATTGAGAGACCAGGCTGAGACCCGCCATGAGCTGCTAAGAGACCAGGCTGATAGTTGCTACAAACTGCTGAGAGACCAGGCTGAGAGCCACCTGGAGGCTAAAGGGGCAGAAAAGGATAAGAAAGAGAAGGAAACAGAAGGAATGGAGGAGCTCTGGATAGAATATGCTACTCTGCCACCAGTTTGACCGGTGTAGAAGAGTAGTTTATATTTGATAGCTTTGCTCTATGTAGATATTGCAATTGTGACACATTTCTCTTTTCAAAGCCACTTTCTGTCCCTCTAGCTTTCGTGCTGTTTGTGCAGAGGAGACTTCAGTACAGCACAGAATTATAAACAAGTAGTTGTTTTCTCCCTAGAATTCACAAAGGCCACTGATAGAATTGGGAGTTTGGAAAGTTTCATGTTTCATACAAGATTCCAGAGTCAAATAAATTAGTTCTTAAACATAACTGTTTGTAATAGCAAATCACTAAGTATTTTTCCGATTGTGAACGCTTCTGAAAAGCATGCCGTAACAGGTGAAGGTTTGTCCTTTAATACTAGATCTGTTCTATGTACTTTTGAAGTTAGAGTGGTTTTCAGCTCCTTTGGGGGCCAGTAGTTGGTGGACTGGAATTTTTTATGAAACCTTCTTCTTCTTGGGAAACAGGTGATGTTGGCCAGGCTCTAGTAATTATCTAACCCCAGTTGCACTGAGTAGGTGGTGCTGGGTTAGACGGAACTGTTCTTGTGATAAAACAACATCCACATAAGCTACTAGGCAGGCAGTTCATGAAGTTTGACACAGTGATGACAGAATTATTTGTCTAGACAAGAATGGCATATCCTTTGGAAGGGCTCAGGCAGTTGAATATGCTCCATGTTATCATAGCTCTGGCTTTCATGGCAAAACTGAAATCTGACTGAGCAAATGAAGCACATTGATAGTCCATATCCCTTTGACTCCTCGCAGCATTACCATTCAGTTAATTACTTGTTACTGATATGGAGTAACAATTGTGATGAGTCAAGAAATACAGACATTTTGTGTTCAGGAAAATCCCATAATGAATGACAAGTTAGTCAATTTTTTAGGTATTATCAAAGGGAGGAACATAGCCCTGGGCAAGGCTACCTTGCTTCCTATGAATTTACTCATGCAAGCATATTCAGATATATAGATGTACATCCTAGCGAGTTTTGAGAAGATTTGTAGCTCAGGTTGAGGTTCTGGATGTGAGATTGCTCGCTGAGCTGGAAGATTAGTTTTCAGACGTTTCATCACTTTTTTGTTATATATTTGAAAAAATATACTTTATTCGTAAGATGTACAAAAAAAAAACATATTTACACACCTACCCAGTCATGCAAGCCGCTCTGGGTTACCCAGAGGGTACATACACCAACTAAAGGAAAAAAACAAAGAAGAAAAAAAAACAAAGCAAAGAAAACACCCCGGCAATTGTCACCCCGCACAGTCCCCGTTGGCCCCCTGACCAGTTGGGGAAGGCGCCAGCTGGGCCCAGTTACCAGATAGGGCCTTTTTTTCTATTCTGGACGAGGGGTTTCATACCGTGGTCTTTCCCCACCGCGCCTTGGCGACGGCTGCCCCAAGCTTTAACGAGTCCCTCAGCACGTAGTCCTGGACTTTGGAGTGCGCCAGTCTGCAACACTCACTCGGGGTCAGTTCTTTCAGCTGGCAGACCAGCAAGTTGCGGGCAGACCAAAGAGCGTCTTTCACCGCATTGATGGTCCTCCAGGCGCAGTTGATGTTGGTCTCAGTGTGCGTCCCGGGAAACAGCCCGTAGAGCACGGAGTCCCGCGCCACGGAGCTGCTTGGGACGAAGCTCGACAAATACCACTGCATCCCCCTCCAGACCTCCTGCGCATAGGCACACTCCAGAAGGAGGTGATCGACAGTCTCGTTCCCCCCCGCAGCCACCTCGAGGGCAGCGTGCGGTGACGCAGAGATTCCGGGCATGCATAAAGGATCTCACTGGCAGAGCCCCTCTCGCTGCCAGCCAAGCAATGTCTTTGTGCTTGTTTGAAAGCTCTGGCGATGAGGCATTCTGCCAAACGACTTTGGCAGTCTGCGTGGGGAACCACACGACGGGATCCACCCTCTCCTTTTCCCGAAGGGTCCCGAGGATACTACGTGCTGACCACTGCCTGACGGCCTTGTGGTCAAAGGTGTTTCCTTTCAAAAATTTCTCCACGAAGGACAGGTGGTACGGAACGGTCCAACTACTCGGAGCGTTCTGCGGCAACGAGGCCAGGCCCATCCTTCGCAACACCGGGGACAGGCAGAACCTCAGTAGGTAGTGACACTTGGTGTTTGCGTACTGAGGATCTACGCACAGTTTGATGCAGCCGCACACAAAGGTAGCCGTCAGGGCGAGGGTGGCGTTCGGTACGCCCTTTCCCCCGTTTTCCAGGTCTTTGTACATGGTGTCCCTGGGGACCCGGTCCATCCTCGACCCCCAAATGAAGTGGAAGATGGCCCGGCTGACCGCAGTGGCGCAGGTCCAGAGAATAGGCCAAGCCTGGGCCACATACAACAGTACCGAAAGCCCCTCGCACCTAACAACCAGGTTCTTACCTGCGATAGAGAGGGACCAGAGGGTCCACCTGCCCAGCCTCTGCTTCAATTTGGTGATACGCTCCTCCCAAGTCTTAGTGCACGCCCCAGCTCCACCGAACCAAACACCCAGCACCTTCAGGTAGTCTGTCCTGACGGTGAAGGGGACGAAGGAGCGGTCATCCCAGTTCCCGAAGAACATGACCTCGCTCTTACCCCTATTGACTTTGGTACCCGAGGCCAGTTCAAACTGGCCGCAGATGTCCAATAGTCTACTCACCGACCGACGATCGGTGCGGAAGACGGCGACATCGTCCATGTCCAGGGAGGTCTTGACCTGAAGGCCTCCGCTGCCTGGGATGGTTATGCCCTTCAGGCTCACGTCCTTCCTGATGGATGCGGCGAAGGGCTCCACACAGCACATGAACAAGGCAGGAGAGAGCGGGCAGCCCTTCCTGACTCCAGATCTGACGGGAAAACTGTCCAATTCCCACCCGTTGATCGAGACTGCACTAACAATGTTGGGGTAGAGCAGCCGGATCCAATTGCGGACACCCTCCCCGAACTCTAATTTGGAGAGGACGTCTCTCATGTAAGCATGAGAGACCCTGTCGAAGGCCTTCTCCTGGTCCAGGCTGACGAGGCAGGTGTCCACCCGCCTGTCCTGTACGTAGGCGATCGTATCCCTGATGATCGCGAGGCTCTCAGTGATCTTCCTGCCCAGCACAGCACAGATTTGGTCAGGGTGAATCACCGACTCCAGGACAGACCTGACCCGGTTGGCTATGACCTTGGCCAGGATTTTGTAGTCCACTTTGAATAGTGAAATGGGACGCCAATTCTTAATTTCTTCCCTCTCCCCCTTCCTCTTGTAAATGAGGGTGATGATGCCCTTCCTCATGGACTTGCACATTTCCCCTGCCCGAAGCGCACTATCGTACACCTCCAGCAGGTCCTGGCCGACCAGGTCCCACAGAGCAGATTACAGTTTGACCGGTAAGCCGTCGCTCCCGGGAGTCCTATTCCTCTCCAAGGACTTGAGGGCTCTGGTCAGCTCATCCAGGGATATCAGCCGGTCCAGCCACTCCCTCGTGCCGTCGTCTAAGACCTCCGTGATAGACGACAGGAATGACTCGGAGGCCGTGCTGTCCGTGGGCTTCGTGTCGTACAGCCCGGCATAGAAGGATCTGCTGATCCTCAAAATGTCGGGCCGAGACGACGTCACCGAGCTGTCGTTCTCCTTCAGCTGGCTAAGCACAGAGTTCTCTTTGAGCACCTTCTGAAAGAATAAACGCGAGCACGTCTCGTCCTGCTCCACGGAGCGGACCCTGGACTGGAAGATTATCCTGGAGGCCTCCGCGGCGAAGACCGAGGCTTGCTGGCCCCTCACCTCGCGGAGGTCCTCCGTGACATCGACCCCCATCAACTGCAGAAGGAGCAGGCTCTGCACCCTTTTCTAGAGTCGCGACAGCTTTCCCCCCCTCTCTCTCGCCTTCCGAACACCCTTGAGGGCAAAGAACCTCTTGATGTTCTCCTTCACCGTCTCCCACTAGTCGCCCGGAGACTCAAAGAGGGGTTTCACGGTTCTCCAACCAGCGTACTCCCTCTTAAGCTCCTCGACATTCTCTGGGGTCAACAGAGTCGTGTTGAGCTTCCACGTCCCCTTGCCGGCCTGCTGGTCGTCCTGTAAGTGACAGTCGGCCAGCAGGAGGCAGTGGTCAGAGAAGAACACCGGCTCTATGCCGGTGGACCTGACCGAGAACGCCCGTGACACGAACAGGAAGTCTGTCCTTGAGCGGATAGGCCCGTCTGGCCGCGACCAGGTGTACCTCTGCTGCACTCCGTCTGCAGGGGTGCTGAAGACGTCGAGCAGCTTGGCGTCCTTCACCGTGCCCATCAGGAATCTGGACGTGACGTCCAGTTGACTCCCCCCACCCGCTGTCCCCACGCCGGATCTTCCATCTGCATCGATGATGCAGTTGAAGTCTCCGCCCAGGATGACCGGCCTGGACGTAGCCAGCAGGGGTGGAAGCCGCTGCAGGACGGCCATCCGCTCACGCTGTACCGCTGGGGCGTACATGTTGATCAGCCTCAGGGGGGCGTTCCTGTAGGTGACGTCAGCCACTAGGAGGCGCCCCCCCACCACCTCCTGAACTTGAGAGATGGAGAAGTCGCGCCCCCACAGCAGAATAGCCAGGCCTGAGGAGCGACAGTCGTTACCCCCCGACCAGATCGAAGGCCCACAGGTCCAGGCGCCGGACCATTTCCCGTACCTGCCAAGGTGCGGTATCCCGCACTCCTGCGGAAACAGGAGGTCCGCGTTGATGCTGGTCAGGTAGGCCAACGTGGATACACATCTTGCGGTGGACTTGACGCTGCGCACATTAATGCTCGCAACTCGTACCCCCATTGTGGGCAGTGACCGCAGTACCCTCCCCAAGTCCAAGGTCCAGCCCCTCCATCTGTCCCTTCATGCCCATTGCCCGGGCTAACTGCTAGACGCTGTCCGGGCTGAGGAAACCGTCCGTGCTGCCTTCCGGGTGGCATCCCCCAGTCGGTGGTACGGAGGCAGGAGAGTCCGGCTCTGGGTCAGGCTGGGGATGCGCTGTTTCCTCCTTCCCGCCTGGAAGTTCCGGGGGGCCCTCCAGTGCCCCAGCGGCACGTGACTGGGTGTCGCAGGGATCTTCGGGACGCCTCCCGTCACCTGGAAGCGTGGTGCTGCTTTCCTTCTCCCTTGAGATCTTTAACTTCTGCTTTGGGCGGGCCCTCTCCAAATCCCCCTCATCAGAGGAGCTCTTATAGCCCCCCTGTAGCTGCCTCTTCCCGCCTGATGGTTGCGGTTCCTGGGCCCGCCGACGCACCTTCCTCCTTGCTTTCCGGACCGTCGTCCACTTCCCTGGGTCGCCTGTCGCCGCCTCCATCGACTCCGGGTTGCCTGGGGGGAGCGGAGCCTGCAGGGGCGCTTTGCTGGCCTCAGGTCTGTCCTGCAGGGCTGTGCCCTCCTGCACATTAGTGGGGTCCTTGCTGGGCCCTGGTGCCTT
Organism: Stegostoma tigrinum; assembly: GCF_030684315.1. Taxonomy (NCBI): domain Eukaryota; kingdom Metazoa; phylum Chordata; class Chondrichthyes; order Orectolobiformes; family Stegostomatidae; genus Stegostoma; species Stegostoma tigrinum. The sequence continues at coordinate 2,718,878 of NC_081358.1, read as the reverse complement.
CCTCTCCTCCGGGGCGTGCTGGCCCCGCATTGCCCCTGCCGGCGACCTGGGCGTAGGTGGTCCCCCGCTGCGGGCATGCCCTATAGAGGCGGCCCACTTCCGCGCAAAGGTTGCAGCTTTTCTCTTGTAGGCAATCCTTTGCAAGGTGTCCCTCCTCCCTGCAGATGGTGGCTTTCAGTCGGCCACCACGTGACCTGACCTACCACAGGCATGGCAGACTTTAGGTTGCCCTGCATAGGTCAAGTAGCCCTTGCCCCCGCCGATCGCGAAGCTGGACGGTGGGTGTACGACGTTCCCGTCCGTAACCATCCTCAGCGTCACCTTGACCTGCCTCTTACTGGTCCAGATGCCAAAGGAGTCCATGATGTCAGTTAGGCCCCCTTCACCTTCATGTATCTTCCAAGGAAGGTCAGGACATCAACTGCTGGCACATGCAGGTTGTACATGTGTACAGTCACCATACGGCTCCTCTGCGCTGGCATCACAAACAGCGGGACAGCGGTCAATACAGGGAGGGGGCCCTCACCTCCTTTCTCCTTGAAAACCTCCAGGAAGCGCTCGCAAAGCTTGGCACTCCTGAAGGTCACATCATAAAAACCTCCTCCGGGGAAATCCTGCAGGCAGTAAATGTCCGTAGCAGCGAACCCGCAACAGTCCAACAGGACTCTCTTCACGAAGAAGGTGCGGTCCACAGGTGCACCTTCATCCACCTTCTTTACGGAAACACGGATGGTGTTCCGGACCCCCTGACCTGGGGCACGAGCACATGCCGCGCCATCGTTGCAGGTTGGCTGCTCCCCTGAACCAGCGTTAGGCCGAAGCCAGCATTAAGATCCACCGGTTGCAAGGGTGCACAGCCAACCCGACGACTTCCTTTCACCTCCAACACAGCACTCTCCTCCTCTCGGCCCACAAGAGAGTGGGTCTTTATTTTGTTCCAGACGTAAGCTGGTTCACTGAGCTTGAAGGTTTGTTCCCGGATGTTTTGTCACCATTCTAAGTAACATCATCAGTGAGCCTCCAACAAAGCGCTGGTGTTATGTCCGGCTTTCTATTTATCTGGTTAGGTTTTCTTGGGTTGGTGATGTCATTTCCTGTGTTGGTGATGTCATTTCCTGTTCTTTTTCTCAGGGGATGGTAGATTGGCTCCAAATCAATGTGCTTGTTGATGGAATTCCGGTTGGAATGCCATGCTTCTAGGAATTCTCGTGCGTGTCTCTGTTTGGCCTGTCCTAGGATGGATGTGTTGTCCCAATCAAAGTGGTGTCCTTCCTCATCTGTATGTAAGAATACTCGTGATAGTGAGTCATGTCGTTTTGTGGCTAGTTGATGTTCATGTATCCTGGTGGCTAGCTTTCTGCCAGTTTGTCCAATGTAGTGTTTGTCACAGTTCTTGCAAGGTATTTTGTAGATGACGTTCGTTTTGCTTGTTGTCTGTAGAGGGTCTTTTAAGTTCATTAGCTGTTGTTTTAGTGTGTTGGTGGGTTTGTGGGCTGCCCTGATGCCAAGAGGTCTGAGTAGTCTGGCAGTCATTTCGGAAATGTCTTTGATCTCAGGGGAGAGTGGTTATGGTTTCTGGGCCTGTTTTGTCTGTTTGTTTGGGTTTGTTGCTGAGGAATCGGCGGACTGTGTTCATAGGGTACCCATTCTTTTTGAATACGCTGTATAGGTGATTTTCTTCTGCTCTTTGTAGTTCCTCTGTGCTGCAGTGTGTGGTGGCTCGTTGGAATAATGTTCTCATGTAGCTTCGTTTGTGGGTGTTGGGATGGTTGCTCCTGTAGTTCAGTATTTGGTCCATATGTGTTGTTTTCCTGTAGACGCTGGTTTGAAGTTCCCCATTGACTGTTCGCTCTACAGTGACATCTAGGAATGGCAGTTTGCTGTTGTTTTCTTCCTCTTTTGTGAATGTTATGCCAGTAAAGGGTATTATTGATGGTCTTGAAGGTTTCCTCTAATTTGTTTTGTTTAGTGCTGACAAAGGTGTCATCCACATAGCGGACCCAAAGTTTGGGTTGGATGATTGGCAGAGCTGTTTGTTCGAGTCTCTGCATTACTGCCTCTGCTAAGAACCCTGATATCAGAGATCCCATGGGTGTACCGTTGGTTTGTCTGTAGGCTTTGTTATTGAAAGTGAAGTGGGTGGTGAGGCATAGGTCCACTAGCTTGATGATGTTGTCCTTGCTGATGAGGTTGGTGGTGTCTGGTGTGTGTGTCTTCGGTTCTTCTAATAGTGTAGTCAGTGTTTCTTTGGCCAGGTTGATGTTGATGGATGTGAACAGGGCTGCTACGTCAAAGGAGACCATTATTTCATCCTCTTCTATCTTGGTGTCTTTGATGGCGTTCAGGAATTCTTGGGTGGAGCGAATGGAGTGGCAGGAGTCTTCTACTAGATGTTTTAGTGTTTGGTGTAGTTCCTTGGCTAATCTGTAGGTTGGTGTTCCAGGTAGCGAGACTGTGGGTCTGAGGGGGGCTCCTGGTTTGTGAATTTTTGGTAGCCAGTAGAAGCGTGGTGTGTTGAACCCATCTGGTTTCATTTTTTGGAAGTCTCTCTTGTTTAATTCTCCAGATTTTTGAAGTTTTTTGAGTAAGGCTGTGATTCGGTAGTGGGGTCGGGTCTATCGCCACCTGTTGGTAAGTGTCGGTATCTGCAAGCAGTGCGTTCGCTTTCTCAATGTAGTCTGTTCGGTTTAAGATGACTGTCAAGCGTCCTTTGTCTGCAGGTAGGATAACGATGTTTTTATCTTTTTTGAGTCCTTTTAGGGCTTTCCTTTCTTGTGTATTGAGTGTGTTTTCTTCCTTTTTCCTGCTTAGTGTTGGTGCGACTGTCTGTCTGATGGTTTGCTGGGTTTTTTCTGTGAGTTTTTTGTCTTTCAGTGTTGTTTCTAACGCTGCTGAGAAATCTTTCTTGTCCGCATCCTGGAAGTTGTACATCCATTCATGCATTCAGTCGAGGGACGTGTGTTGCAGGAATAAAGAAGGAAAGAAGCAAGTCCATTTGTGGTGAGGAATAGTATTACTGCTTTAAGAACTGGGTATGCTAATGAGCTAAGAACCAGAGTGACACTATGTGACCAGCAATCATGAGTAATCTAAGCAGCAGCGTGCCAAGCTAAGGATTTGGACATACCTTTCAGTTACACACCAATTTATAATTTTGTTAAATAAATCTATTTGAGATTTACAAGTAAATTGAACATACTTACTTACCAATTCAGTATGAGTGTGGTAATCCTGTGTTAAGGAAAGCACACAAGAATTCAACAAACGTGATGTGGAATATCACCAGCCATGATTGGGTTCTGAGGCCTAGTTGGCTTTTATGAAACAAATCCTTTAACACATAAACAATAATATGGGATTGTCTAGTCTATTGTTAGAGTAATATGCAAAATACATGTCAGCTAATTTACAAACTTCTGTGTTCACAGAAATTTAACAGTGAAAAATATTCAGCCCATCACATCTGCACTTGCTATTCAAATGAACGTCATGACTTAACAGCAACTTCTTGTCCTTTTTCCATAGCCCTACATATGTTTTCTATTTAAATAATCATCTAATGCCCTCATGAATGCCTCGGTTGAACTTGGGTTCACCATACTTCCAGTCACTGCATCCCGGGCCCAAGCCACTCACTCTGTGATAAGGTTTCTTGTTCTCTCACAATTTTTCTTCTTTTGTATATCATTTTAAATTTGTGCCACCTCATTCACGACATACTTATGAGAGGGTATGGCTTCTCCTTGTCTACTTTGTCTAGACGTCTCTTGATTTTGAAGAGCTCAATCAAATCTCGCTTTAATCTTTTCCTCCCCTAGGAAAACAGCTCCAACTTCTCTAAGAGATAATGGGAACTGTGGGTGCTGGAGAATCTGAGATAACAAAGCATGGAGCTGGATGAACACAGCAGGCCAAGCAGCATCTTAGGATCACAAAAGCACAATAGCTTTTGTGATCCTAAGATGCTGCTTGGCCTGCTGTGTTCATCCAGCTCCATGCTTTGTTATCTCAGATTCTCCAGCACCCACAGTTCCCATTATCTCTTAGAGAAGTTGGAGCTGTTTTCCTAGGGGAGGAAAAGATTAAAGCGAGATTTGATTGAGCTCTTCAAAATCAAGAGACGTCTAGACAAAGTAGACAAGGAGAAGCCATACCCTCTCATAAGTATGTCGTGAATGAGGTGGCACAAATTTAAAATGATATACAAAAGAAGAAAAATTGTGAGAGAACAAGAAACCTTATCACAGAGTGAGTGGCTTGGGCCCGGGATGCAGTGACTGGAAGTATGGTGAACCCAAGTTCAACCGAGGCATTCATGAGGGCATTAGATGATTATTTAAATAGAAAACATATGTAGGGCTATGGAAAAAGGACAAGAAGTTGCTGTTAAGTCATGACGTTCATTTGAATAGCAAGTGCAGATGTGATGGGCTGAATATTTTTCACTGTTAAATTTCTGTGAACACAGAAGTTTGTAAATTAGCTGACATGTATTTTGCATATTACTCTAACAATAGACTAGACAATCCCATATTATTGTTTATGTGTTAAAGGATTTGTTTCATAAAAGCCAACTAGGCCTCAGAACCCAATCATGGCTGGTGATATTCCACATCACGTTTGTTGAATTCTTGTGTGCTTTCCTTAACACAGGATTACCACACTCATACTGAATTGGTAAGTAAGTATGTTCAATTTACTTGTAAATCTCAAATAGATTTATTTAACAAAATTATAAATTGGTGTGTAACTGAAAGGTATGTCCAAATCCTTAGCCTGGCATGCTGCTGCTTAGATTACTCATGATCGCTGGTCACACAGTGTCACTCTGGTTCTTAACTCATTAGCATACCCAATTCTTAAAGCTTTTGTGCTCCTAAGATGCTGCTTGGCCTGCTGTGTTCATCCAGCTCCACACTTTGTTATCTCCAACTTCTCTAATCTTTCTTCATAACTGAAGTTTCTCATCCCTGGAATCATTCTTGTGAACCTTTTCTGCACTGTCACCAATGCATTCATATCTTTCCTAAAGTCTTGCACCCAGAACTGTACACCGTACTTTAGCTGAGATCTAACTAGTGTCTTAGGTAAGTTCAACACAACTTCCCTGCTCTTGTTCACTATGTCGATCCTAATAAATCCAAAGATATTGTATGGTTTCTTAACCATGGTGTCCACCTGTCATACCACCTTTAATGACTTGTGCCCAGGTCTGTATGCTTCTGCATATCTCTTTGGAGTAGTTCCCTTATTTTATGCAGTCTCTCCATATTCTTTCTCCCAAAATGTATCATGCCATACTTTCACTGCATTGACCATTGAACTCATCTGCCACCTCCTAGTTCACTGACTTGTTTTTATTGAAGTTTTTTTCTGCCCTCCTTATTTTTGTTTTGCTTGCAAACTTTGAAATAGTCCCTTGCACTCTTAAGATCTAGGTTTTTCATGGAAATCAAAAAAAAGGATCCTAATACTGATCCCTAGGCAACCCCACTACAAGCATTCCTCCAGTGTGAAAATACCCATTTACCATTAACTCATCTCACAACACTCAACCAAGTCATGTCCACGTTGCTATTATCCCCTTTACTCCATGAGTTAGTATTCTGCCTGTTGTACAGAATCTTGTTGAACAGGTTTAAGAAGTTGAAGTATACTACATCTACAGCATTACCCTCATCAACCCCGCTCTGTCCCCTCTTCAAAGAGCTCCGGCAAGTTAGTTAAACATGATATTTCTCTTACAAATCCACACTTGCTCTCGATAATTAACCCATTTGTTGATGTAGCTATTAATTCAAGACCACATTTTAGTTCTTTTAGTGCTTTTCCCATCATCAAAATTGAACTGATTGCTCTGTAATTGCTGGGATTATGCTTACATCTTTTTTGAACGAGGGCATATTATATATAACTCTGCAGACCTTTGGCATCATCCCCATGCCCAGGGAAGACTGAAAAATTATGAGCAATGCATCTGCAATTCCCACTCTCTTCGTCTTCATATTATATTTCAATTGGCCCAAGTGTCTTGTCAACTTGAATTACTGATGGCTTATTCAATTTTGAGCCCTTCCGTTGACTGTTTTCTCCTCAACTATCATGGCCTGGGTGGCATCTACTTTCTTGATAAAGACAGAAACAAAATATGTATTCAATGTCTCTGCCATGCCCCCTGCCTGGGCCCTTAATTTGCACTGCTGTTATTTTTCCATTATTTAACAATTCATATAAGGCTTCGGGATTGTCTTCATGATTGTCCAGTACATCAGCTGCCGGTCTTTTTCATACTTCTTCTTTGCTTCTTCAATTCCCTTCTGAGCATTTTATAATTAGCTTGTTTGTGATTTGTAACTGACTCCCTCACAAGCCCACTATTTTTCTTTATCTTACCTTATATCTTTATTTTCATGAAGGGATCTTTGGATTTGATTGTTTTACTGGTCTTTTTTGAGGGACTACAACTTGACTATATCCAAACCATGTCTTCTTTGAAGGATGACCATTGTTTAGCTGTGCTTTTTTGTCCAGTCTTTGGCTCCAGGCTTTAGTGCCCAGCTTCACTGAGGTTGGAACTTCCTCAGCTAATTATTCTTAATCTGGATTATTTATTATCTTTCTTCACCTTCATTCCAAACCTTATAATATAATGACTTCTACCTCCTGAGAGTTCCCTCACTGACAGTTGATCGACTTGGCTCATCTCATTCCAAGACCCTGAACTAGCAGTGCCTTCATTTTTATTGGTCTGGACACCTACAGCTGTAGAAAATTCTCCTGAACACAACATAAGAACACAACCTCCTTGCCCTTCATGCTACTGCTGTGTATATTTAAGTCTTCTGTTAAAACTACTCTGTAATTACGCATGCGCCTCTTTCCAATTTTCTTGTTCCTATACATCCTTCCCACTGGTTGATTGTCTGTTAACTACACAGCCATGTAGCTACATGCTTCTTGTTCTCAGCTCTGTCCTTGAACCCTTTGGGGTGGGGTATCCTCTTCCTCCAGTATTGCAATGCTGTCCTTAATTCTCTTTCATTTCTTCTTTACCTATCTTTCCTGAATATCTTGTAACAAGGAATATCCGAAACCCAATTCTGCCCTTGCTTCAGGCATGTCTCTGTCATTGCCACAAAATCATAATACCTCAACTGTGTCCATAACTCAGTAATTTTATTTACTGTACTAAAACAAAAACAGAAATTGTTGGACAAACTGAGCAGGTCTGGCAGCATCTGTGGAGAGAAAGTATAGTTCAGGTCCAGTGACCCTTTCTGAGAACTTGTAGTAGCTAGGAAAAGGTGGTAGGACAGGGTTAGTGGAGGTGGTTGGGAAAGGATTAAGTTAATAGTTGGAGATGGTGCCTAGAGCAAGAGAAAGACAGTAGGCAGACAAAGGGATAAATAATGGTAAACCAGGGAAAAAAAGAAGCTGCTAACGGGGACCGTAAGTCGGTGAAAGTGGGCTGGCTGCACTGAAAACAGCCTGTGTGATGATAGGGGCTGGGCTATGGGAATGGGTAAAAGACCTGGAAGAAGGTGTTCAGGCATGAAAATGGTTGAACTTGACATTGAGTCCTGAAGACTGCAGGGGCCCCGCATGGAAAATGAGAAGCTGTTGTTCTAGCTTGTGCTGAGCCTACCTGGAGCAGCAAGCTTGACACAGAAATGTTAGCTAGGAAACATGGTGCTATGTTGAAGTGACAGGCAACTGGAAGCTTGGGTCACTTTGTAGATGATATTTGTTTACTTTATTACCATTCACATACATGCAGTGTCATTTTGCTTGAGAAAATTTTAATTTCTCCCTTACTTTGATTCCAGCTATGAATTTATTATTCTCTGTTCTGGTACTAACTGTCTCTTCCAGTCTTTTAAGACACCTGGCTTTGCTCTCTAATGTTCTCTCTTGATTCCCACAACCCTACAGAATTATTTTAAACCCTCCCCAAAAGCTGAGCAAACATTCTGCAAGGAACTCACCTCAACTTTGTTCAGGTGTAACATATCCATCTTGTAGAGGTACCACGTGCCCCAGTATCCCAGGAATTTAATGCATTCTTCCCATAGCATCTTTACAGGTGCATTTATCTACCCTATCTTCTTATTTTTGTACTCACTGGCAAGTGGTACTGGGACCACATCCATCTTCCTAACTGCATTTTTGATACAATGTTGACCGTGACATTGGAACACAGGAAGAGGAGTAGATCATTCAGCATCTGGAGGCTGTAAAATTATTCAATTACATCAGACTGATCACGGCCTAACACACATACCTTTCCTTAACAAAATAATATCCGTTTGAGATTTAAAATTTGCAGCTGATCTAGCATCAACTGCCATATGTGGAAGTGAGTTCAAAATACCTACCACCATATGTGTGTAAAAATAATTCCTAACATCTCTCGTAACTCATCTAGCTCTAATTTTTCGACTATGACCTCTAGTTCTAGAATGCCTAACTAGTGGAAATAGTTTATCTTTATACATTCTGTCTTTTCCTGTTGATAGTTTGATGACTTTGATAATATCACCCCTTCATCTAAATTATATAGAAATCAGGCCTAATTTGTATAACTTCTTCTCATAACCTAACTTCTGAAATCCAGTTATCATTCTTGTAAGCCTATATTGTATTCCCTCGAAGGCCAATATATCCTCCCTAAGGTATGGTGCCCAGATCTGCTCACAGTATTCCAAGTGGGATCTGAACAGGGTCTTGTATAACTGCAGCATAACTTCTGCATCCTTGTATTCCAGTCCTCTGGACATAAAGGCCAGTATTTTATTAGGCTTCTCTGACATCAAGCTCATCATCCTCACCTAAAGAGTGTCCTGAAACATGTATGACATTCTTGATTGTGTTAACAAGGAGACATATATCTTCCTGAAGTAGTAACTATGGCCGTAGAATCATCAGCCTGTTTCCCCAGCTAATGAATCCATCATCGCTGCTGATTTTCCACTCTTCTTCCTTGCTGTACAGCTGACTAATGGAATGGTGCCTTTGGCCTGGTTCTTTTTACACTTTTCTGAGGAAACGTTGCCAATATTCGGAGCATAAAACAAATGATCAGGCGAGACCTCAAAGGACTCTCGCGCTATCTGCCTGTATCTCTCAGACTGCCCAGTGGTCACCTGTTTCTGTCTTTCTTCATGCCTCTAACCTGTGAGTGACCGTCTATTTGAATATGTTGTTCATATAACTTTCAGCCTCGTTTATGCCCCATAATGCCTTCAGCTTGTGGTCAAGTTCTGAAACCTGGAGCTGAATATTCTGTTGCTGGTGATGCTTTTTGTACATGTGTTCGGTTAGGTCATGTGAAATGTCCAAGATTCCACATGTTACAGCATGGACGTTTTGCATTAGCTCTATTCAACTAGTATTTCACTTCAGTGCTCGTTGTTTGCAAAATGGTGTTCTAAGTTTTTTTAAGGAACTATGTGAATGTCAATATCTAATCTTCCTATAGAGGGCAGCAGATACTGGTGAAGAAAATCTGAGTATAACAGGCAGGCAAGGCTAAATTGTCTTACCTGTACAGCCTGATAATATAACAAGCTGTGGAATTATTAAACAATATTATTTGACAGAAGATTGTTTGAATCATAGACTGATCTGAATCATACTTGATCTCTATATGTGATTTCACAACTGAGATATTTATTGTGTTTGATCTGCACTTATTTTGCTTTCCATGCTGCAAATTACCTTTTCAAATTTATGTAATTCTGAAAATATTTTTATTAACTGTCACACTGTAGTCCCATTTCTTTTATTCTGGTTGGTATTTTTCCTTCAAACAATGCCATTAAAAAACATTTAATGGTCATCAAGGTTGTTCAGTGAGCCCATTCATTGCACATGTTGCTTGTCTTGTTTGCCTCTGTAACTATATGACTCTGCTTCACTATTTTTTTCATTGGTTTGGTGTATCACCATGACCTCAGCACACTTGGGGTGGGGAGGTACATGCTATTCTAGCCAGTGACACCCACATCTCGTTAATGAGTTTCAGAAGAAATCCAGAGGATTTGATGAGGAACCATGTCAGTGTAAATTATTTGGTTTCCATTCACTCTTTTGAACATCTTTTCAGTAGGAAATTGAATGAAAATAACAATATGCTGTTTATTACAATTAGGCTATTTTTCTTTGCATCTTAACCTTGGGTGAAACAAATGATTGGAGAAACTGAAGTGATGTTGCTAGCTCACTGCAGCAGCCTCATGGTTCAGTTCAGGCCACGAGAAACAGTTCACATTTTTCAGGTTAGGTTTGAATTTAGGAATAAATTACTGCCGATACTTGAATCTATATTTTTAATTCGATCATGCCATAACTCTTGCTGAAGCTACACTCCATTCATTTTTCCACTTTGCCAATTGGGACCATTAAGCAGGGCACAATTTCAAAATTTGCAGGTGACACAAAATGTGAAAATATTGTTTTCAGTAAGGAAGGTAGTGCAGTGTAAATAGAGTTTGGGAAAATATGGAAGAATATGTAAAATACCAGTTGGACCTGAAATTTGAGTAGCACAGTTGAAGAAATGCATGAAGACTTTGGCAATGGCACAGAAAATAATTACTGGAATGATTCCAGGGCTGAGAATTGCTACTAAGCAGAGAGACTAAAGAAACTGTAGTAGTTTTCTCACAGCAGAGAGGGCCAAAAGGAGAGATGTTCGTGGTTTTCAAGATCACAAAGGCTGAAAGACTGAGCAAAGAAAAACTTTTAAATAGCTGAAGGATCAATAATCATTGGATTTGGATTTAAGGTACAGGTAAACAGTGAACTAGGAATATCATTAGATACAGTACCAGCCTTAATAGGGGGGAAATATAAATACTTGAAGAAAAAAATTGCAGGGACTTGGGGAAAGGGTTTGGGAGTGATACTAGCTAGATTGTTCATCAAAAGAACCAGCACTGCCCCAATGGGCTAAGTAGCTGTCTATGTTGAATTCCTGAATTTATAATTTGTTCCAAAGGTGATGGGTAATCCTGGCACTCAGCTCTGACCTTCACAAAGAATGAAAAACTGTTGATGCTGAGAATCTGAAACAAACATGGAAATTGCTGGAGAAACTCAGCAGATCTTGCAGTATTTGTAGACAGAAAATAGAGTTAAAATTTCAAGTTCTGTGACCCTTCTTCAGAACAACAAATGTGCTGTTCAGTAAATTATATTGGCAAAAGAAGTTTGCAAGACTACATAAGATTGCTGATTTATATCTTAAAACATTAGTTGGTTAGTTTGCTAGTCATATTTGCAATGCTGCAGGATTGGGACTGAAAATGCTGAAGGATTGGGACTGGATATCCAGTTGGCCTGGTGAGGCAGCCAAGGAATAGCACAGTTAGTAACTAAAACCAGAGTAGGCAGAACAGTACTAGATACACTTCAATGCGGATAACTCAAGATTAGTTCAAAGAAACAAAATGCAGATGATATGCATGCACAATCAACAGCATCAACCTAGCTGAGAATAAATCTGAAGAAATGGGAGCACAAAAGCTTGGACCAACTGCCGGCAAGGCACAGGAAGAAAAGACCACTGTCTAAAGTCTTTGAGCTAAATATTATGAGGGTCCATCAAATACATCAGGGAAATGTGTGGAAAAGCAAGAGGAAAATTGGGCTTGAATTGGGGCGGATTTTCCAAAAAGTGGCAATATATTGCTTCGTTTCATGCAATGAAAGACATCCACATTTTTAACTGGAGATTCTAATCAGAAATTCAAAGCCATTCTTCCATAATGGCAGGTCCATCAGGGGGTTCTAAGTTCGTAAGAGAGCAAGGATGGATTTGGCCCCACTCTTGGGGAAATGAGGTCATGTCCAGCAGCAGGGAACTGTGGCATGGTGAGGTGTGTCATTGTCAGTATTTACCTGACCTTTTGGGAGCCTCTCCAGACACAATGGAATTGGTCAATGAATCTTCAATTTCTTGGATAATTCCTCCGGCATCTGCTACGATAGAGACTCTACTGAGGTCCCATTGATGCTTCAGAGGCAATTATCTGGCCATTGAACAATTGGAGCTTCTGTCACAGTAAATGGTACAGCTGTCGAAGCTGCTGAGCTTCATGTATCATGATCATTGAGTAGTCACCAGTGTCCTTACACAGTCCTAGAATTAAGCTAGGGGTGAAGAACCCTGGCAGCATGCACTCTTGAGAATAAAGCTTTTTGATTGATAATATGTGAAAATGATTAGGATTTACATCTTTCAGTATGTATAATGTTACAGTATCATTACCATTGTTTATGCTCTGTCTTGAATTGCATGATTCGTGAACTTGCAGCTTCTTTCAGAGTGTTACTGTGGTTTGTGGTTCTATCTACAGTTGTTGATGTTCTTCCCACAGGACTTGACTTTCTGCACTGTGTTTTATTCTTTAAAGTTTAACTTGTATGTAAAATAAGATAAAATGAAAGGACATTGAGTGGAGCAGAAGATTACAATTGATGTATCAGATCATATTGATCACATAACTTTTCATTGTGATTGAACATTGACATGCAGTTGCATTCTCTCCATGATTAGTTTATTCTTAATGCATCGTGGATTCAAGGGATGTTTATGGGCTGTGAATCTACTTGCAATTAGAGTGAGAGCATTTTAACATTAAGGATTTCTCCCATTATTGAGGTAAACCATTGTAATAAACTTTTTGTACTAGAGATCCCGGCATAAAATTGGGACAGATCTACATACTGTCTTTGGTCATTTTGTAATTTCTGCTAACATGCATTGGAAGTTCAAATCTAACTTCTCAGCATTTGTCCTTGTTTTATAAATGCCAGAAAAAATCCTTTATCAAAGTAAAATGAAGATCTTAGTGAAAATAATTGAAGCATAAGATGACAACAAAATACCAGAGTCCTAAGTTATGAGTAACAAAATTGATTAACAGCAAGCCAGTAATGCGGAACTGGAAAGGATCGCTATCATTGAGCTTTAGTTTGAACATTCTGTGCACAGGTTTAGTTAATACGACTAATAACCATTCATTATTATAATACAGTATTTTAAATAGGTGGGGCTAAATGGGTCTACACTTTTTATTCTGTATCTTAACTTAGTTTGGAATCTGAGAAAGACATAAAAGAAAGAAATTAAATGAATAAGATGTGGGAAAAGGCTGATGTATACTTCACTTTACCTGTGCCTATATGTTGCTTATAGTTTTCTGTTTTCCTTTGTGCTTTCTTTGGTAACCAGAACGAAACCCTGAAGGTAAGTTAATACTTTGTATCATCTATTACTCTGAGAACTTAGCAAGCTATTTTGAGTACAAAATAGTTTTTGCCAACAATGCAATGTCCGCACTGTCCACTGGTGTAGTACCAGATGATTGGAGGGAGGCAAATGTTATCCCCTTGTTCAAGAAAGAGAATAGGGATAACCCTGGGAATTTCAGACCAGTTAGTCCTACTTCTGTGGTGGGCAAATTATTGGAGAGGATTCTGAGAGATAGTATTTATGATTATTTGGAAAAACATGCCTCACAAGCCTTATTGAATTCTTTGAGATTGTGACAAAACACATTGATGAAGGTAGAGCAGTGGTTGTGGTGTACATGGACTTTAGCAAGGCATTTGATAAGGTTCCCCATGGTAGCTCATTCAGAAAGCAAGGAGGCATAGGATTCAGGGAGGTTTGGCTGTCTGGCTACTGAATTGGCTGTCCAATAGAAAACAGAAAATGGTAGTAGATGGAAAGTATTCAGCCTGGAGCTCGGTGACCAGTTGTGTTCCACAGGGATCTGTTGTGGGACCTCTGCTCTTTGTGATCTTTATAAATGATTTGGATGAGGAAGTGGAAGGGTGGGATAGTAAGTTTGCCGATGACACGAAAGTTGGTGGAATTGTGGATAGTGTGGAGGGCTGTTGTAGGTTGCAACGGGACATTGACAGGATGTAGAATTCGGCAAAGAAGTGGCAGATGGAATTCAACCCAGAAAAGTGTGAAATGATTCATTTTGGAAGTTCGCACTTGAATACAGGGTTAATGGTAGGATTCTTGGCAGTATGGAGGAACAGAGGGATCTTGGGGTCCACGTCCATAGATCCCTCAAAGTTGCAACCTGAGTTGATAGGATTGTTAAGAAGACATATGGTGCGTTGGCTTTCACTGGCAGGGGAATTGAGTTCAAGAGCTGTGAGGTTCTGCTGCAGCTGTATAAAGTCCTGGTTAGATCACACTTGGAATATTGTGTTCAGTTCTGGTAACCTCATCATGGGAAGGATGTGGAAGCTTTAGAGAGGATGCAGAGGAGATTTACCAGGATGCTACCTGGACTGGAGGGCAGGTCTTATGAGGAAAGGTTGAGCGAGCTAGGGCTTTATTCATTGGAGTGAAGAAGGATGAGAGGTGACTTGATAGATGTGTACAAGGATGATGAGAGGCATAGATAGAGTGGATAGCCAGAGACCTTTTCCCAGGGCAGAAATGGCTATCACCGGGGAACATAATTTTAAGATGTTTGGAGGAAGGTACAGGGGACATGTCAGAGGTAGGTTCTTGACAGAGATTGGTGGGTGCGTGGTATCCACTGCCAGCGGAGGTAATTAAGTCAGGTACGTCAGGGACATTAATGCGACTCTTAGATAGGCACATGGATGATAGTAAAAGGTAGGCAGGTTAATTTGATCTTAGTGTAGGATAACAAACTGGCATAACATGGTGAATTGAATTTCCTGTACTGTTTTATGTTCTTTGTGACATTAAACATGAGTTTAAAATCAATTTATTCTATGTATAGGGTTTCATGTCTCCTCTTATACCCTTCTGCCCCAATTTAGAACAACATTTATCTGTTGTGTTGATGCAATTAATACTCAATGCAACATGAGATTTTTGTCCTCTGTACTGACATTATCCCCTTTACATCATACAGTATTCTGGTCATACCTATATTGAGATTACAAGTATAAATTAATGAGCTTGTAAAAACATTCACTAATTTTAAGATATCCGTACATCTTAATAAAAAATGGCATTAAATTGTTGATTTGGTATACAGTTTAGTGATAATGATTAATCATGATATACATAACTCAAACCAACATTATAGACAATAGACGATAGACAATAGGTGCAGGAGTAGGCCATTCGGTCCTTCGAGCCACCACCACCATTCATTATGATCATGGCTGATCATCCACAATCAGTATCCTGTTCCTGCCTTATCCCCATAACCCTTGATTTCACTATCTTTAAGAGCTCTATCCATCTCTTTCTTGAAAGTATCCAGAGAGTTGGCCTCCACTGCCTTCTGGGGCAGAGCATTCCATATATCCACCACTCTCTGGCTGTAGAAGTTTTTCCTCAATTCTGTTCTAAATAGCCTACCCCTTATTTTTAAACTGTTCCCTCTGGTTCTGGACTCGCCGATCAGCAGAAACTACTTGCTGCCTCCAGAATGTCCAATCCCTTAATAATCTTCTATGTCACAATCAGATCCCTTCTCATCCTTCTGAACTCAAGTGTATACAAGCCCAGTTGCTCCAATCTTTCAACGTATGATAGTCCTGCCATTCTGGGAATTAACCTCATGAACCTACGCTGCACTCCCTCAATAGCAAGAGTGTCCTTCCTCAAATTTGGAGACCAAAACGGCACACAATACTCCAGGTGCAGTCCCACCAGGGCCCTGTACAGCTGCAGAAGGACCTTTTTGCTCCTATACTCAATTCCTTTTGTTATGAAGGCCAGCATGCCGTTAGCTTTCTTCACTGTCTGCTATACCTGCATGCTTGCTTTCATTGACTGATGTACACGAATACCTAGATCTCATTGTACTTCCCCTTTACCTAATGACTCCATTTAGATAGTAATCTGCCTTGCTGTTCTTGCCACCAAAGTGGATAACCTCGCATTTAACCACATTAAACTGCATCTGCCATGCATCCATTACCCCAGCGATTGATGAAGTGATTTAGTTCTTTTTCCTCAGGTCTCTCAATGGGCTATAATTTTTTTGTGCTGGATGGAAGATTCTCATCAGATGTTTGCACTTAGAGTTTTCATGAGTTTGACAGATTCACAGGCCTTCATTAGATCTTCTGTAGGGTAAAAAGAGAGTTAGCATGGGGACAGTAATATGTCACATTGCTTAAATGTGCTAGCACTTAGTTGCAAGATTAGTGACATCCTGATTTATATTTCTAACTCTGTTTACACAATTTCTTCTTACTTTTTTTACTCTTTCGTGAGATGTGGGCTTTTTTTTTTGGTGGGGCCAGCATTTGTTTCCCATCCTTAATTGCTCCTGAGATGGTGGTGACCAGTCTGCTTGAACAGTTGTAGTGTAGGTAGGCCAACAATGCTATCAGAGAGGAAGTTCAAGAATTTTGACCCATTGATACTGAAAGAATGGTGATAAATTTCCATTTCTTGATGGTGAGTGGCCTGAAGCAGAGCTTGCAGGTGGTGGAGTTCCCTTGTATCTGCTGTTGTTGTCTTTCAAGTGGTTATGAGTCTGGAATGTGCTATCTAAGGAGCGTTGATGAATTTCCACAGTGCATCTAGTAGGTAATGTGCTCTGCTACCTCTGTCTGTCAGTGGTGGAGGGATTGAATGTTTTTGGAAGTGGTGCCTCTCAAGAGGGTTGCTTTGACTTGTTCCATCAAGTTTCTTGAGTGCAGCATTCATCCACGAAAGTTGGGACTATTACATCATGCTCTGACCTGCGTTGTGTAGGTGGTGGACAGGCTTTTGTGGTGTCAGGAAATGAGGTACTTGTTGGAGCATTTCTAGCCTCTGACCTATAGTTGTAGCCCCAGTATTTATATAGCTAGTTTAGCTCAGTTACTGATCAATGGTTACCCCTGAACTTGATTGTGAAGATTGATTGATGGAAATGCCATTGAATGTTAAAGGGTGATGATTGCATTTTTCCTTGTTGGAGATGGTCATTGCCTGACATTTTTTTGGCATGATGATTCTTGCCACTTATATGTCCAAGTCTGAATATTGTCCAGGCCTTGTTGCATTTGGATATGGATTGCTTCAGTGCTTAAGGAGTTGTGAATTGTGCACAACATTGTGCAATAAGTGGTGACCATCCCAACTTCTGACCTGAAAAATTGTAGATGTCATGCATATGTTTGAGGATTTTTGTTTGTCTAGTCCTAAGTGACTGCTTCTTAGCTACTGGTCTGCCTGCAAACAGCTACAAATTCCTGCCTGCCTTACCTTGAACCTTACAGTGTACAAGAAACAATCTCTTTTGTTTGCCTCTGAGCATTCACTGATTCAGTATGTGAGACCGTACCAACTTCCTTATCCAACAAATATACTGCTAATCCTGTATTCTATACCACTCCTGTACGTTACTGTTGACGATCAACTCCATCAGTTATATTTAATAACATCTCTTGCTGAAATGATTCATCTGTCCTGGGTACATAAATGATTGTAAAATGGTAGACCATATTATTTTCAGTGGATATGATTACTTTTATCTGATCTTGTGGTTTTAAATAAATAAATAAATTTGTGTTCGCTATTGTTAAAGTAGAATGTACAAAATCAGCTGACAACTTTGAGGTTCGGAGACAATACAGTGTGGAGTTGGAGGAACACAGCAGGTCAGGCAGCATCAAAGAAGCAGGAAAGTTGACGTTTCGGGTCGGGACTCTTCTTCAGAAATTTATTTTCTCAATCTATTTTATTCCTGAATCAGAGGTCATTTCAAGACCTCAGTATCGCAATGTAGTAGGCTTTTGCTGATGAATTCCCCTGTGCAATAACTGTTTTAAGGCAGGAAGCTGAAATCAGCTCCATTGACAACAAAGTAAACTAAACATATCACATTAAGTTTACCATTGAATGGTAATTGGCATGAAGTCATGCCTCTTGTGTTCAATCACCTGAAGTTATACAGCACTTGAAAATTGTTTTCCCAATAATTATCCGTTACTTGAGCATTTGACCACCTCTAGTTACAGCTAAAACTTGTCGATACTCATCGTATTTGTTAAATAATTTGTAAAGCCTATCGATAAGCCAATCCATGATTTCTCCTCTCCTACAGATGCAAATATGAATTGACATCCACCCAGCAACTCAAATTGTACGTGAAGATTGAAATAAATCAACTCGCCATACACTCAGAACACTTCACCTTCTGAAACACACTTGTGCATGTTCTTATCATGTGTCTGCCAAGGGAAATTTTGTGCTTTTATTTTATTGTCACATTTTAATTTTACTCCCTGAATGTAGGTTAGTTTTAAGTTAACTCGATTTCCCTACTATGGTTGATACATTGGTTTGTGGTAATTTGATTTGCCATGTTGGTAGATTTAATTTATAAATGACTTCAGCAAGTGCCAGGACAAAAGCAGTTTTTTTTTAAATCCCTCAAAATTCAACAGACACAATTTGACCTATAAAATATAAATAATGCAAAACACATGATTTCTTTAATGAATATTCAAAATGGATTGGCCTTTCAAATGGTTATATGCCTGACTCTTAACCAGCAGGGATATTTTGGTCCCAGAAATGGTGGTTAAGAGGATGACAGCTTTTGTTGGCTGTGCTAATAGAAAGGTTGATATGTGTGCCTCAGTTTTTCAGCTTAGTAACTTTTCATCACTTTAAATATTTCATATTGGAAAATCAGGAAAGTTTTTTAAAAAGGTTATGAAGAAATGATTATTAATAATCTGTTTTGCCTATTTGTGCCCTAAACAGTTTGGCTAAACATGCTCATTGTTGATTCAACAGATCAAAACCAGAAATGATCCACTGTCATTAGTACAGTGAATTTCCTTAGAACATAGAACATAGAACATAGAACAGTACAGCACAGAACAGGCCCTTCAGCCCACAATGTTGTGCCGACCATGGATCCTCATGTATGCACCCTCAAATTTCTGTGACCATATACATATCCAGCAGTCTCTTAAATGACCCCAATGACCTTGCTTCCACAACTGCTGCTGGCAACGCATTCCATGCTCTCACAACTCTCTGCGTAAAGAACCTGCCTCTGACATCCCCTCTATACTTTCCACCAACCAGCTTAAAACTATGACCCCTCATGCTAGCCATTTCCTTGATAATCTTTTAGCCAGCACACAGATTTAAATCGTATTCCTGACATTTGTTTACAAGTAATTTATACAGAAATAATGATTTATTTTCACACACAAAGAAAATAGGAAACAATTATATTATATGAGGAACAGTTGAGGACTCTAGGTCTGTACTTGATGTGGAGTTTAGAAGGATGAGGGAAGATGTCATTGAAACTTACAGAAAAGTAAGAGGCCTGGGTAGGGTGGATGTGGGGAAGATGTTTCTGCTAGTAGGAGAAACTAGGACCTGAGGGCACAGCCTCAGAGTGAAGGGATAACCCGTTAGACCTGAGATGAGGAGAAATTTCTTCAGTCAGATGGTGGTGAATCTGTGTAGTCATTGCCATGGAAGGCTTTGGAGGCCAAGCCCAAGAATATACTGAAGACAGAGATAGATTGGTTCTTGATTAGAAATGAAATCCAAGGTTAAGGAGAGAATGCAGGAGAATGAAGTTGAGAAACATATCGCTATGACTGAATGGTGGACTCAATGGGCCGAATGACCTAATTCTGCTCCCACATCCTCTGGACTAATTCATGGATTTACTTCCAGACGGTGATCCACTTATCAGGAAGCAAGAGAAAATCCATTTGACCTTAAGTGACCACAGATCAGTATTTCGTTCATCAGTCTATGAAAGCCTTGTATCACCACTGTGGTTTCATGCATAATATGTTGAGTGCTAATGCCATAACCCACTATGACCCCTCATACAACTTGTTTATTGATCTTGCGTTCGTTTTTTGAAAAAAAAATCATAATTTTTTGTGCTAATTGCTTAGATATTTAAATGAAGCAGGTTTTACATCACATCTGATTTTTCGAATGGAGTCTTATCAACCAATCCTCCTATAACAACAACTTTTAAAAATAAAGTATTTTTATGGTGCTAAAACAGAAGTTGCTGGAAAAGCTCAGCAGGTCTGCCAGCATCTGTGAAGAAAAATGCAGAGTTAATGTTTCAGGTCCAGTGACCTTTCCTCAGAACTGAAGGTGGCTGGGAAAACGTTGGTTTATATGCAGAAAATAGAGAGGAGGATAGGGCAGGGAGTAAACAATAGGATAGAGCCTGAAGAGAAAGAAGAGCAGTTGGATGGACAAAGGAGTTGGTAACGATCTGGCTAGGAGGGCAAGTAGCTGTTAATGGGAATTGTTAACAACTGACGATAAATAGAGTGTAACAGCAGCCTATGTGATAACAAGGCCTGGTGTGTGGGGTAGGGGGCGAGGACATGGGAGAGTTTAGGTCCTAAAATTATTGAACTTGATATTGAGTCTGGAGGGCTGTGGGGTCCTCAAGCAGAAAATGAGGTGCTGTTCTTCCAGCTTGTAATGGGCTTTGCTAGAACACTGCAGCAAGCCAGAGACAGACATGTTGGCCAAGGAACAGGGTGGTGCATGAAAGTGGCAGGTAGCAGGGAGCTCAGAGTCTTTTTTGCAAGCAGAATGTAAATGTTCTGCGAAGCGGTCACCAAATCTACGCTTTTTTTCCCCAATGTATACATTTCTCTTTGGGCTCTATCCTATCATTTACTCTCTACCCTATCCCCTTCCCATTTTCTGCATATAAACCAACGTTTTCCCACCTACCATCAGATCCGAGGAAGGGTCACCAGGCCTGAAATGTTAATTCTGATTGTTTCTTCACAGATACTGGCAGACCTGCTGAGCTTTTCCGGCAACTTCTGGCTTTGTTCCTGATTTACAGTTCTTTCTGTTTGTTTAAGGTGGTTGTCTAATCTGTCAATATTAGCTGTTCTTTAATATCAAATTTTTGATGTTTAAATCGGAAATTCTCTGATTATTTTCTAATTTCTAATTTCATTCACCTGTCTCACTTCTTCTTTTGCCATCCTTTTAGCTACATTACACCTGTCATATTGCTGTCATATTGTGAAACATGTTTTGGGGAGCAAGGAGATGACTTACTCACCGAATTATTAGTCATAGGGTCATAGTCTTACAGTGCGGAAACAAACACTTCAGTCTAACTTGACTGCGCCGATCAGACATCTTAATCTGACCTAGTCACATTTACCAGCATTTGGCCCATTATACCTCTGAACTCTTCCTATTCATACACCCATTAAGTTGCCTTTTGAATGTTGAAATTGTACCACCACTTCCTGTGGAAACTCGCTCCATACACGCACCCCTGTCTACATGAAAAACCTACTCCATAGGCCTCAGATTATGCTGTGTTCCACTGTCTTCCTTCAGGCAGAAGCTGCAAAAGTTTGAAAACATGTTCCAACACGTTCAAGAACAGCTTCTTGCCTGCTGTTAGCAGACTTTTGAATGGACTTCTCATATATTAAAACTAATCTTTCTCTGCCCATCTGTGTAGCTATATTCTGCATTCTGTTTTAATACCCTGATGTACTCACATGAGGTCTGATTTGGCTGAACAGCACTCAACATTTTTCACTACATCTCGGTCCATGACAATAGAACATAGAGCAGCCCAGCGCAGTACAGGCCCTTCGGCCCACGATATTGTGCCAAACTTTTACTCTAAACCTAGGGTCTACCTAACCTCCATCCCTACCTTATACTATCATCCATATGCCTATCTAATAGCTGCTTAAATGCCGCAATGAGGCTGACTGCACTACCCTCTCTGGCAGTGCAGTCCACGCCCCAACCACTCTCTGAGTAAAGAACCTACCTCTGACGTCTCCCCTATATCTACCTTCTTTCACTTTATAACTATGGCCCCTTGTAATAGCTACCTCAACCCTAGGAAAATGTCTCTGGCTGTCCACTCTATCTATACCTCTGATCATTTTGTACACCTCTATCGAGTCACCTGTCATCCTTCGTTGTTTTAAAGAGAAAAGCCCTAGCTCTCTGAACCTTTCCTCGTAAGACCTTCCCTCCATTCCAGGCAACATTCTGGTAAATCTCCTCTGCTTGTACTGCGTTGTACTGTTCTGTGTTCTATGTTCTATATGGCCAATTGAAATAGAAGAATTGGTGTTCTGGCATTGTCTCTCCTCCTGTTTATCTCACTGTCCTCTTGTAAAATACAACATAAAACCTACTTCTTTGACTAAGCTTTTGGTCACCTATGGAGGCAGTGGCCTAGTGGCGTTAGCGCTGGACTGTTAATCCAGAGAGCCAGATAGCATTCTGGGGACCTGGGTTTGAATCCTGCCACAGCAGATGGTGGAATTTGAATTCAGTAAGATATCTGGAATTATGAATCTAGTAATGTTCATGAATCCATTGTTGATTGTCAGGAAAAACCCATCTGGTTCACTAATGTCCTTTAGGGAAGGAAACTGCCATCCTCACCTGTCTCGCCTACAGGTGACTCCAGACGGAACAGCAATGTGGTTGACTCTTAACTGCCCTGTGGGCAATTAGGGATGGATAGCATAATGCTGCCTAGCCAGCGATCTCCTTCTCTCATTAATGAAGAAAGGGTTGTAAAATCTCCTGGTGTATTTTGGGGTGTAGTTTTCTTTGGTAGTGCTGTTATTAAGTACCTTTGGGTGTTTTGCTACATGATAAGTGTAGTTTAAATATAAGTTGTAGGATAACATGCAACTATTTTGAACTCTTACAGATAGGTAACTGTAATTTTGATCTATTTTGGTACATGGCTATTATGATGAAAGGTACGATTTCATTGTCATCACGAAAAAGCAAAAAAAAAACTTGTGTACAAAGATAACAAAGTGTGAAGCTGGATGAACACAGCAGGCCAAGCAGCATCTTAGGATCACAGCTTTTGTGCTCTTAAGAGGTTGCTTGGCTTGCTGTGTTCATCCAGCTGCACACTTTGTTATCTAGGATTCTCCAGCATCTGCAGTTCCCATTACCTTTGTGTACAAAGATATAATCTTTTGAGTAAGACGTCAGTAATTTGATAGCTCCAGAATTCCAGAATTCCACTAACAATGTCATGGTCAGCGGGAGTTTGGGGTGGATTTAAATGATACTTGCTTGTCCCTTCTGAAGATCAAAACACTGAGGTACTTTCTGATTTACTCCACTCCGTTTTCACCTCCATCCCTTACAAGGTAAGCCAATATGTGTTTCATAAGTCCTTGTTTTTACAACCATTTTTTTGAAATTATTCAGCAGAAGCCTTTAAAATGAAATCAAGAATAGAGTTTATTAACAAAACTTTCAAAAAGCTGGGGAATTGCTTCACCAAGCCATTCACACATGCAAGCATTCAGGAAATTAATCAGGAACAGGACAGGGAGGAGATTCATTATGCGTGTCAAGTTTTGGTAAATCCAGAGTTTAAAAAAAATTCACGTGAGCTGCAGTGCCCTAAAGATTAGTGTCCACAGGGACCTGTACCCGGCAGCCTTTCTTCTTACAGACAAAGTGAGAGCTTCTTTTCAACGAGCAACTTGGGTTGCAGGAACAGCACCTCATATTTCGCTTGGGAACCCTGTAGTCCAATGGTATTAATGTGGACTTCACAAGCTTCGAAATCTCCCCTCCCCCAACCTCATCCCAAAACTAGCCCAGCTTGTACCCACCTCCCTAACCAGCCCTTAAGCCCCACTCCCATCTCCTACCTAACTAGCGTCATCCCGCTCCCTTGACCTGTCCATCCTCCCTGGACTGACCTATCCCCTCCCTAACTCCCCACCTACACTCACCTTTACTGGCTCCATCCCCGCCTCTTTGACCTGTCTGTCTCCTCTCCACATATCTTCTCCTCTATCCATCTTCTATCTGCCTCCCCCTCTCTCCCTATTTATTTCAGAACTCCCTTCCCCTCCCCTATTTCTGAAGAAGTGTCCAGCCCTGAATTGTTAGCTTTCCTGCTCCTCCAATGCTGTTTGGCCTGCTGTTCATCCAGCTGTACACTTTATTATCTCAGATTCTCCAGCTCCTACTATCTCTGGAGACAGAGATGGAGTGTTTAATTTAGGCTGCCAGCGCAGACTGGAGTGCAGCTTATCTCTTTGGATCAAACTGCAACTGACAGAGATACTTAGAATTGAATATTTAAGTAATCAATCAGCTCTGGTTTCAGTTGTATGACAGAAAGTGGCTTTTCTAATTTCAAAGCAACTTTATTCATACATAGTCTAGAAGCAGTTTGTAAAGTAGCATATGAAGAAACAAACAGATATTGGAGTCTATCCAACAACCAGCGAAAGGCATTTCTCACTTGTCCAAAGCTATATTTATGTATATTTGAATTACTAGGTGTGAGGATGTCTGATAACCAAATGGGCCCCCATTTAATGTCAGCTGAAAGACCTCAGATGGTGGTCTTACCCCATTGTACGTTGGCGACAGCTGCCCCGAGCTTTAGAAAGTCCTTCAGCACATAATCCTGGACCTTGAAATGTGCGAGTTTGCAACACTCAGTCAGGGTCAACTCTTTCCTCTGGAAGACCAACAAATTTCAGGCAGACCAAAGAGTGCCTTTCACTGATTTGGTAGTCCTCCAGGTGCAGTTGATGTTTGTTTCGGTGTGTGTCCCAGGGAACAGCCCTTGGAGCACTCAGTCCTGCATCATGGAACTGCTTGGGATGAACCTTAACATAAACCACTGCATCTTTCTCCAGACTTCCTTTGCAAAGGCACATTCCAGAAGGAGGTGTATGACAGTCTCCCATCCCCTACAGTGCTTTGAGGGCAACATGTGGCGACGCAGAGGGCCCACGTGTATATGAAGGATCTCACAGGTAGTGCCTTTCTCATCATCAGCCAAACAATTTTTGGTCCTTGTTCGAGTGTTCTAGTGATGAGGCATTCTGCCAAATGACTTTGACAGTCTGCTCAGGGAACAATCTGACAAGATCCATCCTCTCCTTTCCCCTTGGGGTCTCAAGGATGCTATGTATTCAGAGTTAAAGGGATCTGCAGATGCCAGAGAATCCAAGATAACATAATGTGAGGCTGGATGAACACAGCAGGCCGAGCAGCATCTCAGGAGCACAAAAGCTGACGTTTCGGGCCTAGACCCTTCATCAGAGAGGGGGATGGGGAGAGGGTTCTGAAATAAATAGGGAGAGAGGGATGCTATGTATTGACCACTTCCTGATGGACTTGTGGCCAAGGATTTTTTGCTTGGTGAATTCCTCCACAAAGTGCAGGTAATGCGGAACATTCCAACTACTTGGAGCGTTCCGCAGCAATGAGGCCAGCCTCAATCTTTGCCACAGTGGGATAGGTAGAATCCTGATAGATAGTTTTTGTGAGCTGAGGGTCCATGCACAGCTTGATGCAGACACACACAAAGGTGGCCATCAGGATGAGAATGTTTTGTGTACATTCTCCTGCGCCTCCCCCCATTCAGAGTTTTGTACATGGTGTCCCTGTTGACCCAGTCCATCTTAGATGTCTGGATGAGGTAAAAGATGGCTTCAGTGACTGCAAAGGTACTGATCCTGAGTATAGGCAGACCTGCGTCACATGCAACAACAGAGAGCATGCCTGATGACCAGGTTTTTATCTGGAACGGAGAGGGAATGTTGCTCCCAAAAATCCAGTTTCTGCCTCACCTTGACAATACGTACCTCCTAAGCTTTTACGCATGCCCAAGCCCCTCTGAACTGTATTCTCAGCACAGTCAGCTAACCTGTTGAAATTCTGATGGGGATGAAGGATCGATCGGCCCAGTTCCCAAAGAACATGGCTTCACTCTTGCCTCAATTTACCTTTGTTCCTGAGGCAATTCAAACTGGTTGCAAATACTGATGAGCTTGCGCACTGACAGCAGATCTGAACAGAAAACGGTGATGCCTTTCACGTACAGAGAGGCTTTGAACTGCAGGCTTCTGATGCCTGGAATAGATACCCCTCTCAGGCTCATATCCCTCCTGATGGAGTCAGCAGGGCTGGAGAGAGTAGGCAGTCCTGCCTGACTCTGTATCGGATAGGGAAACTTTCTGATTCACGCTCATTAATTGAGACTGCACTATCGATGTTGGTGTAGGGCAGACACATCCAATTGCAGATTCCTTCCACAAAACCCATTTAGAGATCAAATTCCTCAAGTAGGCATGTAATATCCTGTCAAAGGTGTTCTCCTGGTCCAGGCTAATGAGGCAGGCATCCACCAACATGTCCTGCTTGTAGGCGATTGTATCCCGGAGGAGGGCGAGGCTCTCAGAGATTGTCATGCCAGGTCTAGGCAGAGTGAACCACTGATCCCAGAGCAGACCTGACCTGATTGGCAATTACCTTAGACAGGACTTTAATCTGCATTCAGCAGTGAAATTAGTTGCCAATTTTTAATTTCCTTCCCGACCCCCTTTTACTTGTGGATGAAGGTGATGATACTTTTCCTCATGGGTTCACGCATGTTACCTGCCAGAAGAATACTGTCATACACCTCCAGCAGGTCCTGGCCAATCAACTCCTACAGACCTGAGCACAACTTGGCTGCTAAGTCATTACTGCTGGGAGTTTTATCCTTGTTTAAGTTCTCAAGGGCCTCGGTTAGCTCTTCTAGAGTTACTGGA
Source organism: Stegostoma tigrinum (assembly GCF_030684315.1). Lineage (NCBI taxonomy): Eukaryota > Metazoa > Chordata > Chondrichthyes > Orectolobiformes > Stegostomatidae > Stegostoma > Stegostoma tigrinum. Next base: position 2,692,322 of record NC_081358.1, on the reverse strand, counting down.
TGGCCTAGCCTCTCCCGTGTGATGTCGTCTAAGACCTCTGTGATAGAGGACAGGAACAACTGGGAGGCTGCACTATCAATGGACTTCATGCCAGACAGTCTGGCATAAAAGTATTTGCTGATCTTCAGCATGTCAGATGGAGATGATGATACTGAGCCGTCTTCTTCTTTCATGCTGCTGAACATAGAGCTCTTTTTCAAGAAGAAATGTGAGCACCTCTGCTTCACAGAGTAGATCCTGGACCAGAAGAATATCTTGGAGAAACTCCAACGTAAAGAGCAAGGCTTGCTGGCACCTCACCTCCTGGAGATCCCCTGCGACACCGACCCCCATTGGCTGCAGGAGGAGAAGGCACTGCATGCTTTTCTGGAGTTTGGACAGTTTTCCCCCCCTCTCTCTCTCTCTCTCTCTCTTTCTCTCCATCACCTTATGAACACCTTTGAGGATAAAAAAAAGACCTCGACGTTCTTCTTGACCGTTTCCAAGTCCTGCTGGAAGCTCAAAGAGGAGCTTCACAGTTTTCCAACTTGTGTAATCTCTTTTGAGCACCTCACTGTTTTCTGGGGTTAGCAGTTTCACATTCAGCTTCTGCGTTCCCTTGCCAAGCCACTGGTCATCCTGTAGGTGACATTTGGCTGATGGAATATAGTGACCAGAGAAGAACACTGGCTTGATTTCAGTGGATCTGACTGAGAACATGCAGGATGCGAACAGGAAATCTATCCTTGAGTGGATAGACCTGTCTGCCTGTGACCAGGTGTATTTATGCAATCAGAGATAATGAGAACTGCAGATGCTGGAGAATCCAAGATAACAAAGTGTGGAGCTGGATGAACACAGCAGGCCATGCAGCATCATAGGCACACAAAAGTTGATGTTTCGGGCCTAGACCCTTCATCCTAATTGAATGTAGACTGTCGTCCATTTGGGATGATCTGGTTCCGTAGGCAGGTGCTGAGGAAGGTGATGTGGCTGTAGTACCTGGTGTGCTTCACGACATGGTCGAGCAGTTTCAAGGCCGAAGAGACCACAAGGGAGTTGCAGTGGGAGAGAGATCCCCTGAGGTTGGCGCGGAGGGAGGAGGGTAACTTCTTCAGGTTAGGCATCCTGGAAGAGGCTTCGCAGTGAGGTTAAATTTGTGATCAGAGATAATGGGAACTGCAGATGTTGGAGAATCCAAGATAACAAAGTATGGGGCTGGATGAATACAGCAGGCCAAGCAACATCTTGGGAGCACAAAAGGTGACGTTTCGGGCCTAGACCCTTCATCCTGAATGCAGATGAAGGGTCTAGGCCCGAAACGTCAACTTTTGTGCTCCTAAGATGCTGCTTGGCCTGCTGTGTTCATCCAGCTCCACACTTTGTTATCTTGTGTTTATGCTATGCTCTATCTGCAGGGGTACTGAGATGTTGTGCAACTTGGTGACTTTAACTTTTTCCATCAAGTGTCCAGTATGTTGTCAGCCCTATTGGATCGTCCACCCCCATCGATGATGCAGCGGCAGTCTCTGGCCATAAACACTTGTCAGGACCTTGTCAGCAGTAATGGGAGCAGCTGCAGGACAGCTAACCACTCAGTCTTTACTCGCGGGGCACACACATTAATTTGCCTCGGGGGGGCATTTCTTTACATAATATTTGCAATGAGGATGCATCTGCCCACCACCTCCTTAACCTAAGAGATGGTGTCGTCGCGTCCTTGCAGCAGAATACCTAGAATAGAGGAATGACAATCGTTTCCCCCCAACCAAATTGATGGCTCATGGGCCCATAAGTTTGACCATTTCCAATAGCTGCTGAGGTGTGGTTGGCTGCATCCCTGCAGAAATAGGAAGTCTGCTTTGACATTGGCTAGGTAAGCCAATGTGGAGACACATCACTTAGTAGATTTAATGCTATGCACATTAGTGCTGGCAAATTAAAAAATGACTTTTAGATCCAATGTATGTTCATCTGCAGTTCTCTTATTGGGGGTGTCCCTGCATCCCCATGGTGTGGGCGAACTGTTAGGACACTTTCCACACTAAGGTAGCCATCTTGTCCCTCCTTTTGGTGAGGGTGTGGAGTGCAGGAATTGCCCTGATCTGGTGTTGCTGGGGCAAGGATGAGACCAGGAAAGTTCAGTTCTGAGTCCAGCTCTGCTCCTTATTTGGAGCATAGCTGCTCCCGGTTACCTGGTGCAGTGTGGTGGGCACCCCCTGTTTCCCGAGGGCTGGAAGTTAAGTTTCATTGACCCCTTCATAACATCCAGTGTCCCTGCAGAGGGTCACTTTGCAGTCTGCTGCCGTCTTCTCTGACTTCCTTCGGTTCAACATGCTCTAGGCTACCCCATGTATGGCAGGTAGCCTCAGCTCCCTCCGATCACAAATGTGGAGGGTGGGTGCAGGATGTTCCAGCTACGTCCACCTTCAGGGTCACCATGACTTGCCGCTTGCTGATCCAGATTCCGAAGGGCTCCATTGTATTGGTGCTGCTTCCTTCCAGCTGTATGTAATGACCCAGCTCTTCTGTGCAGGGAGAATAAACAATGGTGCCCCAGACAGGACTGAGGGAGGGGACTCTCACCTCCTTTCACCTCAAGTGCCTTCAATAGATGTTCACATTGCGCATTCTCCTGAAGCTAATGTTGAAGTAGCCCCTGCTTTGGAAATCCTGCAGACAGAAGATATCTGCTGCTAGAATCTGCAATAATCCAGGAGGACTATTTTCACAAAGAAGGTCTAGTTGACTGGTGACCCTTCCTCCACCTCTTAGCAGTCACCCTGACTGTATTGCCGAGCCCCTGGTCTAGGGTGTGGGCACTAGCAGAGGCCTTTGCTGTGGTTGACTAGTCACTGAATTGACATTAGGCTGAAGCCAGTGTAGAGAGCCACCAACTGTAACTCAGTTCAACCGACGATTGTCTAAGTTCTGCTTACAATCACGATGCAGCAATATTCTCAAGATCTTCTCATGAAGGCTTTCAGCTCAGATTCATCCTGGGAGAACCACCTTCTGAATCATGATATTGCCCCTGTCAGACAATTAAGTCCGTTGTATGACAGGAAGAGGCATTTTTAATGTTAATGGCCTATTTCAATTGGCAGATTGGAAACTCACTAAGCTAACTGTGGCTTTACCTAACCTTTCGACTTTTCATTTGAGGTGATGAACTAACTGAACGACCATTAGCATGCATTTTGGCATAATCAATCTTGAAGGTTTCCTTTGTTGAGTGTTAGCTGGAAACAAGTAGTTCATCTGTGAGTCCTGTGTGTCAGCTTTAGCTGACTGTCTACACGATGTAGGTGGCTCATAAACTTCTGGAAATAATGGTATTAAAATGTGAGGCTGGATGAACACAGCAGGTCAAGCAGCGTCTCAGGAGCACAAAAGCTGACGTTTTGGGCCTAGACCCTTCATCAGAGAGGGGGATGGGAAGAGGGAACTGGAATAAATAGGGAGAGAGGGGGAGGCGGACCGAAGATGGAGAGTAAAGAAGATAGGTGGAGAGAGTATAGGTGGGGAGGTAGGGAGGGGATAGGTCAGTCCAGGGAAGATGGACAGGTCAAGGAGGTGGGATGAGGTTAGTAGGTAGGTGGGGGTGCGGCTTGGGGTGGGAGGAAGGGATGGGTGAGAGGAAGAACCGGTTAAGGAGGCAGAGACAGGTTGGACTGGTTTTGGGATGCAGTGGGTGGAGGGGAAGAGCTGGGCTGGTTGTGTGGTGCAGTGGGGGGAGGGGATGAACTGGGCTGGTTTAGGGATGCAGTAGGGGAAGGGGAGATTTTGAAACTGGTGAAGTCCACATTGATACCATTAGGCTGCAGGGTTCCCAGGCGGAATATGAGTTGCTGTTCCTGCAACCTTCGGGTGGCATCATTGTGGCAGTGCAGGAGGCCCATGATGGACATGTCATCAAGAGAATGGGAGGGGGAGTGGAAATGGTTTGCGACTGGGAGGTGCAGTTGTTTGTTGCGAACTGAGCGGAGGTGTTCTGCAAAGCGGTCTCCAAGCCTCCGCTTGGTTTCCCCAATGTAGAGGAAGCCACACCGGGTACAGTGGATGCAGTATACCACATTGGCAGATGTGCAGGTGAACCTCTGCTTAATGTGGAATGTTATCTTAGGGCCTGGGATAGGGGTGAGGGAGGTGGTGTGGGGGCAAGTGTAGCATTTCCTGCGGTTGCAGGGGAAGGTGCCGGGTGTGGTTGGGTTGGAGGGCAGTGTGGAGTGAACAAGGGAGTCACGGAGAGAGTGGTCTCTCCGGAAAGCAGACAGGGGTGGGGATGGAAAAATGTCTTGGGTGGTGGGGTCGGATTGTAAATAGCGGAAGTGTCGGAGGATGATGCGTTGTATCCGGAGGTTGGTAGGGTGGTGTGTGAAAACGAGGGGGATCCTCTTTGGGCGGTTGTGGCAGGGGCGGGGTGTGAGGGATGTGTTGCGGGAAATACGGGAGACGCGGTCAATGGCGTTCTCGATCACTGTGGGGGGAAAATTGCGGTCCTTGAAGAACTTGGACATCTGGGATGTGCGGGAGTGGAATGTCTTATCGTGGGAGCAGATGCGGCGGAGGCGGAGGAATTGGGAATAGGGGATGGAATTTTTGCAGGAGGGTGGGTGGGAGGTGGTGTATTCTAGGTAGATGTGGGAGTCGGTGGGCTTGAAATGGACGTCAGTTACAAGCTGGTTGCCTGAGATGGAGACTGAGAGGTCCAGGAAGGTGAGGGATGTGCTGGAGATGGCCCAGGTGAACTGAAGGTTGGGGTGGAAGGTGTTGGTGAAGTGGATGAACTGTTCGAGCTCCTCTGGGGAGCAAGAGGTGGCGCCGATACAGTCATCAATGTAACGGAGGAAGAGGTGGAGTTTGGGGCCTGTGTAGGTGCGGAAGAGGGACTGTTCCACGTAACCTACAAAGAGGCAGGCATAGCTGGGGCCCATGAGGGTGCCCGTGGCCACCCCCTTTGTCTGTAGGATGTGGGAGAGACCACTCTCTCCGTGACTCCCTTGTTCGCTCCACACTGCCCTCCAACCCCACCACACCCGGCACCTTCCCCTGCAACCACAGGAAATGCTACACTTGCCCCCACACCTCCTCCCTCACCCCTATCCCAGGCCCCAAGATGACATTCCACATTAAGCAGAGGTTCACCTGCACATCTGCCAATGTAATATACTGCATCCACTGTACCCGGTGTGGCTTCCTCTACATTGGGGAAACCAAGCGGAGGCTTGGAGACCGCTTTGCAGAACACCTCCGCTCAGTTCGCAACAAACAACTGCACCTCCCAGTCGCAAACCATTTCCACTCCCCCTCCCATTCTTTAGATGACATGTCCATCATGGGCCTCCTGCAGTGCCACAATGATGCCACCCGAAGGTTGCAGGAACAGCAACTCATATTCCGCCTGGGAACGCTGCAGCCTAATGGTATCAATGTGGACTTCACCAGTTTCAAAATCTCCCCTTCCCCAACTGCATCCCTAAACCAGCCCAGATCGTCCCCTCCCCCCACTGCAACACACAACCAGCCCAGCTCTTCCCCCCCACCCACTGCATCCCAAAACCAGTCCAACCTGTCTCTGCCTCCCTAACCGGTTCTTCCTCTCTCCCATCCCTTCCTCCCACCCCAAGCCGCACCTCCATCTCCTACCTACTAAGCTCATCCCACCTCCTTGACCTGTCCGTCTTCCCTGGACTGACCTATCCCCTCCCTACCTCCCCACCTATACTCTCTCCACCTATCTTCTTTACTCTCCATCTTCGGTCCGCCTCCCCCTCTGTCCCTATTTATTCCAGAACCCTCGCCCCATCCCCCTCTCTGATGAAGGGTCTAGCCCGAAACGTCAGCTTTTGTGCTCCTGAGATGCTGCTGGGCCTGCTGTGTTCATCCAGCCTCACATTTTATTATCTTGGAATTCTCCAGCATCTGCAGTTCCCATTATCTCTGGAAATAATGGTATGTTCAGTCTTGACCAGTTTATAAATTTAGCAAATTTGTCAATTTTTGTAAGAAGTAAAACTTAAATATGAAAAGGTAGAGAGGTTACAGTTTTGTTTAGGATTTAAATTCATGCTGCCTGGCCATTACAACAGGATTGAGTTCCGATCTTCACACAATGAACTTCCACGGTTAAATTTCTGTAATAACTCAAAATCAAAATGCTGGAGATGCTGGAAATCTGAAATGAAAACCAAATGCTGAAAATATCAGACAGTATCTGTTGCAAGTTAACATTTCAGGTCGGTGACTCTTCATAAGAACTGAGGAAAGAAGTAAATTAGTCTACTTCAGTTCAACAAAAGTTTCAGCTTGCAGAAAGATACAAATGTCCTTTAAGGAGAGAGAGTTCTGATCCTGGCTCACAAAGCATACCTCAAAATCATCTTGCTTGGAATTTAATTGATTGTAACTGTCGAGAAATCAGGACCAAAATCATTTTGTCCTATTGCCAAAGGTTGACAATGTTAGCATTGCAAAACTCAATTGAGAGAGGTTATATATCATGAACAATATACTGTTTGGAAGTAAGCTTAAAAATATAGTTGCAGAATATAAAGCTTCACATAAGCATTTGTTAACAAAGTTTAAAAATAATGTCGTCTTACAGGTGTTCCTCGAATTGTACGGTGTACTTTTAGTTTGCCACTGAACTTAATTTGTCAACCAATACAACCATCTAAGAATGCTGTTCACAAAATAACAATTGATACTAACCAGCCACCTGTGAGTCTCTCGACAATTTTTCCAGGTAAGTGCCCTACAACCAATGATATTTTCAGAAATGCAGCATTAGCCAGATTGACCTTAGCCAGCAGTAATCTGAAATGCATTTTTGTAGCACTGCTAATTTTCTACTAGGAGCATCCTCCATGCTATCTTCCTTATTCTGCTGAAGAGCAAGACATTTTTTCAATGTGATCTAATGGTTTCTAGTGCCATTTTTCAGATATGATCCTGATCCATGACACCTTCACTTGGTGTCACAGCTGAGTTTGGCCTTATCCTCGCAGAGACTTTGGCTCTTATGTATATAGTGTCATCCTGCCCCTAGAGACAGGTAATATTTTGGGATTTCACTGATTCAGTGAATCGCCACAATTGCGGCACTAGGTTTTAAATAGTCGCATTAAAGATGAACAAAATCAATGCAGGTACTTGTATTCTAAATTGAATGTCATAATTTCACTTTTGATCTATGTTCATTAGATTTATGCCTCAAATCTCTCAAGTCAGATAATTGCCAAAATTTGGAAATTTAACCTCTCCATCTGAGTACTCTGTTAAAGATTCAAATACAAGTTGACATTTCCTTTCCATTTGTTTTTGGCAAGGTTATCCCTTCAAATCCCTTATAACCATTCTAATATTCTAGACATCTCTAATTTCATAACTTTACTGGTTCTAAATTTCAATTATTGAGCTTTGCGTCTGAACTCACTCTTTCTACAGCTTGCTATGCCAGAAACTTTACTCACGGTTAGAGTCCTTCGTGTACAAAAAAATTAACTATTTTTGTCAACATAGGTAATTGCAACCACATTGCACTGAAAGAAATTCCTTTATTCTTATTCTAAACAATCCAACTAAACTACCTGAACAGAGAATTATGTCTAAGAACCTGCTCACCCCTGTAATTAAGAGATAACAGGGTGTAGAGCTGAATGAACACAGCAGGCCAAGCAGCATCAGAGGAGCAGGAAAGCAGACATTTCTGGCCTCGACCCTTCTTCAGAAAATTGAAGAAGGATCTAGGCCCAAAACGTCAGCTTTCCTGCTGCCCTGCTGTATTCATCTAGCTCTACATCTTGTTATCTCAGATTTTCCAGCATCTGTAGTTCCTACTATCTCTCTCACCCCTGAAATTAGTTTCTTCATCCTCCTTTCAAATGTTCATCTGTCAGGAACCTGGACATGTGGTCATTTAGTGGCACCGAGCTATTATTTGTAAACAGAAATCAGAACCAAGTTGTTAAATAGCTTTTTTTTGCCCAAAATCAAATAGGTTGTCACAATAGCAGCTTTAAAATAATTGTTTTTTGAGGATCCTGGGGTGCTTCACAGTTTCATTATAAAACAAAATTTAATCTCTCTCCCACTGCATCTCTCTTGTCCACCTATCTTCTCCTCTATCCATCTTCGGTCCGCCTCCCCCTCTCTCCCTATTTATTCCAGTTTCCTCTCCCCATCCCCTTCTCTGATGAAGGGACTAGGCCCGAAACGTCAGCTTTTGTGCTCCTGAGATGCTGCTTGGCCTGCTGTGTTCATTCGGCCTCACACTTTGTTATCGCTTAACATTCCACAATCTGTATTTTGCTTTTATATAAAATTTGACACTAATCCACATGGAGAGTGAAATTGGGTCAGATGACCAAATGTTTGGTTATAAGTATATACTTTAAAGAGCACCTTGAAGGAATAATGAGAGGTGCAGAGGAATTTCAAAATTTTAAGTTTGGAAGCTAAAGGCATGGTCATTCATGGTGTAGTGTTAAAATCAGGGATTCTTAAGAGCTGAGACAAATATTTCACCCAATGTGGAGAGCTAGAGGAAATCAGAGGATGGAAAGGGACGAAGCCATGGAGAGATTTGAAACCAACAATAAGGTGTTCAGGAAAACTGAAAAAATTGGAATGATTTTTTAAAAAATTGAGCCCATTGTCAGACTAGGAGCAATCAATCAGCAAGCTTAGGTATAACTGGTGAACTGGGTATTATAGAAATAACGACATGGACAGCACAGCTTTGGATTACTTCAGACTCAAGAGAGTATCCTGTAAGGTTACTGACCAGTAATCTTACTTTGTCTCATTAAATTGGTATTGAGCCTAACTGCAGCATCCTTATTGCTGAGACTAGTGAACTCAGCGCATAATTAAACCTGAAAATTACCAGAGCAGTGGCTGAACTACTTAAGCTTCTCCATTGGAACGTACAAAGCTCAATGATTGTAATTGTTATCATGTGTCTAAAATATAGTGTAATATCCAGGCCAGCATGTATTTTTCCTGAAAACCACAAACTAATTTTATATTCAAAGCTGGACACAAATGGCTTGGAAAAAAATGGCCATCTGACAGTAACTTAATTTATTTTCTGACCTGGAACTACTCCCCGATCTTATGAGGGAATTAAAATTCCAAACTGATCAGAATCAATCCCCCTTATTGAAACCAATCAAGGGGGTACTAGCAGATTGAATGGGACATTAAGACATAAAGACACTGTCTCAAAGTATGAAATATTAACCCACAACACAGGACATTATCATCAACATGAACACAACCTCATTAGTTGGAAAAGACTTTGATCCTGTGAAAATCACAAGGTGAGACTGCCTTTTCTGTTTGCAGAATCATTGGCAGGCAAATCCGCCAAAGCCATTGAACTATCATTAGGAAGTGTGTGAATCACTTTTGGAATGAGGTTACAAGGCGGTAGGCAGCCAAAGTATGTGACTTGTTCCACTTTCAGTTCATGTGAGAACCAATCTCCAAGAAATTCAACTTGAAAAAACCTCAAAGCATGCTGAGAATCTTTTGCTTTACATGATCCCCAATTCTAATGTAAAGCGTCAAACCCTTCAAAGAAACTACAAGCCTGCTATGTGGGTGTCTGGATATCATTAATCTGGGTTTGGGATAATTATCATGTCAATGTACATTGTCTTCACCTGATCTGATCTTCATGTGTGTATATTAGAATTAATATGAATTATTGTGTTTAATGTGAGGGGTTGTGAGACTAAATAAATCTTTATTTTCAAAACTTTCAAAATGTGCTACTGAATTATTGTTTAATCAAGGTACAAAATCAATGGAGAAAAAGATGCACCTCTTCATACTAAACATACTGAACACAAAGAGTAAAAGAACACATAAGCTTCATCTGTGACAGTAGAATTGCATTTTATACCCCATCAGCTATGCTTTTATAAATGGTCCCCAAAAACATTTTCTTAAATTATGCAAAACAAAACATTTTGTATTGTCACAGAATATTTTAAGATTTGATTTTTAAATTTGTAGCAATCAATTAAAACAATGTATAACCTAAAATCTTCACCAAGATTAGCTTGATCAATAATTTCATTTTGTACATTTTATCATGATTTACTGTGGTTATTAACCAGTTATAATTAAAATTATGTTCATTTTTCTTTTTATGAAAAAAGATTTTCTTGGAGAATCAGATGATGAGCAGACAAACGTTTTAGGATTTAAATTACTCTCAGGGGCAACAATTACACTTCTAGCCTCAAAGACATCAAGTGAGTACTATCATCTGTGATTATCCCCATTAACTATCTTCAGATTAACTAATCACCACTGCTCATGGCATGCAACATATTAATTGGGACAGAATATATATGATTTCAAGAATTGTAGCTACTGCTTTGGACCTACTTTCTATTTTCTGCTTCTCCCCTTTTCCTCTTTAAGCAGGAACATGCAATGTCATACTGGATGATTACAGGATAATGTTGGCTGCTTATAAGCCCTGTTGCAATAATTTTTGTACATAGTTATCTGATAGGCATAGTTTTACCACGGGAAAAAATATCTGGTTTCAATTGGAAATGCTTTCTTAAAGTTTGAATTAATTTCTTCCTTTAAGCCAAAAGATATTGAGATCTTCTGGGGTCGCTTACTGACCTATAGAACATAGAAAAGTATAGCACAGTACAGGCCCTTCGACCCATGATGTTGTGCCGTGGAATAATCCTAATCCAAAAATAAAATAACCTAACCTACATTCCCCTCAATTCACTGCTCTCCATGTGCATGTCCAGCAGTCGCTTAAATGTCACTAATGACTCCGCTTCCACGACTACCACTGGTAAACTATTCCATGCGCTCACAACTCTCTGGGTGAAGAACCTCCCTCTGACGTCTCCTCTATACCTTCCTCCTAACACCTTAAAACTATGACCCCTCATGGCAGTCAATCCTGCCCTGGAGAAAAGTCTCTGGCTATCGACTCTATCCATGCCTCTCATTACCTTGTACACCTCGATCAGGTCACCTCTCTTCCTCCTTCTCTCCAGAGAGAACAATCCGAGCTCAGTCAACCTCTCCTCGTAAGACAAGTCCTCCAGTCCAGACAGCATCCTGGTAAACCTCCTTTGCACCCTCTCCAAAGCGTCCACATCCTTCCTGTAATAGGGCGACCAGAACTGGACAAAATATTCCGAGTGTGGTCTCACCAGGGTTTTGTAGAGCTGCAGCATAACCTTGCGGCTCTTAAACTCGATCCCCTTGTTAATGAAAGCCAAAACACTATATGCTTTCTTAACAACCTTATCCACCTGGGTGGCAACTTTGAGGGAGCTATGCACTTGAACACCAAGATCCCGCTGTTCCTCCACACTGCCGAGAGTCCTGCCTTTAGTCCTATATTCAGCATTTAAGTTTGACCTTCCAAAATGCATCACCTCGCATTTATCGAGGTTGAACTCTATCTGCCATTTCTCAGCCCGGCTCTGCATTCTGTCAATGTCTCGCTGAAGCCTGCAATAGCCCTCGATACGATCAATGGCACCTCCAACCTTTGTGTCATCAGCAAACATACTAATCCACCCCTCAACCTCCTCATCCAAGTCAATTATAAAAAACTACAAAGAGAGGAGGCCCAAGAACAGAGCCCTGTGGGACACCACTCAGCACTGACCTCCAGGCAGAATACTTACCATCTACAACCACTCTCTGCCTCCTGTCAGCCAACCAATTCTGAATCCAGACAGCCAAATCACCCTGTATCCCATACCTCCTGACTTTATGAATGAGCCTGCCGTGGGGAACCTTATGCTGAAGCTGTACAAAACTCTGGTGCAGCCGCACTTGGAGTATTGTGTACAGCTCTGGTCACCGCATTATAAGAAGGATGTGGAAGCTTTGGAAAGGGTGCAGAGGAGATTTACTAGGATGTTGCCTGTTATGGAGGGAAGGTCTTATGAGGAAAGGCTGAGTGACTTGAGGCTGTTTTCATTAGAGAGAAGAAGGTTGAGAGGTGACTTAATTGAAACATATAAAATAATCAGAGGGTTAGATAGGGTGGATAGGGAGAACCTTTTTCCTAGGATGGTGACGGCAAGCACGAGGGGGCATAGCTTTAAATTGAGGGGTGAAAGATATAGGACAGATGTCAGAGGTAGTTTCTTTACTTAGAGAGTAGTAAGGGAATGGAACGCTTTGCCTGCAACGGTAGTAGATTCGCCAACTTTAAGTACATTTAAGTCGTCATTGGACAAGCATATGGACGTCCATGGAATAGTGTAGGTTAGATGGGCTTGAGATCGTAATGACAGGTCGGCACAACATTGAGGGCCGAAGGGCCTGTACTGTGCTGTAATGTTCTAAATGCCTTGCTGAAGTCCGTGTACACCACATCCACTGCTCGACCCTCGTCAACCTGTCTCATGACTTCCTCAAAGAACTCAATAAGATTTGTAAGGCATGACCTTCCCCTCATAAAGCCATACTGACTCCCTTTAATCATGCTATGCTTTTCCAAATAGTCATAAATCCTATCCCTCAGAATTCTTTCCAAAACCTTGCTGACCACAGACGTAAGACTGACTGGTCTGTAATTTCCAGGGATTTCCCTATACCCTATCTTGAAAAGAGGAACAACATTTGCCTCTCTCCAGTCTTCCGGTACGACTCCCGTGGAGAGTGAGGAAGCAAAGATCTTCGCCAGCAACTTAGCAACCTCCTTTCTCGCTTCCCGGAGCAATGTAGGATAAATCTGATCTGGCCCTGGGGACTTATCAATCTAAATGTTTGCCAAAATTTCCAGCACATCAACTTCCTCAATCTTGATCTGTTCAAGCCTGGTTTCCTGCTCCTCAAAGTTCTCATTCACAACAAGGTCCCTTTCCTTAGTGAAAACCGAAGCAAAAAACTCATTTAGGGCTTCCCCTATCTGCTCAGACTCCACGCACAAGTTCCCTACGCTATCCCTGATCGGCCCTACCTTCTCCCTGATCATTCTCTTATTCCTCACGCATGAGTAAAATGCCTTTGGGTTCTCCCTAATCCTTCCTGCCAAGCCTTTTTCGTGCCCCCTCCTGGCCCACCTCAGTCCACTTTTGAGCTCCTTCCGAGCAAGCCTGTAATCCTCTAAAGCTGTGCTAGACCCTTGCTTCCTCCACCTTACGTACGCTGCCTTTTTCTTTTTGACAAGGCTCTTTAACCTTATCCCTTCTTACCTGTCTCAGAGGAACAAATTTATACATCACTCGCAACAACTGCTCCTTAAACAGCCTCCACATGTCTGCTGTGCCCTTTCTGTGGAACAACTGCTCCTAATCTGTACTTCCCAATTCCTCTCTAATAGCGTCATAGTTTCCTTTACCCCAGTTAAATATCTTCCCCTGGTAACTGCTCCTTTCCCTCTCCATGTTTATGGTAAATGTGAGGCTGTTGTGGTCACTGTCGCCAAAGTGTTCTCCCACCACGAGATCTGACACCTGTCCTGGCTCTTTGTCGAGCACCAAATCCAAAATGGTCTCTCCCCTCGTCGGCCTGTCCACATACTGAGTAAGGAAACCCTCCTGAACACACCTGACAAAAACGGCTTCATCCAAACCACCTGCACTAAGGAGGTTCCAATCTATATTGGGAAAGTTGAAGTCACCCATAACAACAACCCTGATACGTTTGCACTTTTCAACAATCTGCCGGCCTATGAGTTCTTCGATCTCCCAACTGCTATTTGGGGGTTTGTAGAAAACCCCCAGTGAGGTGACTGCTCCCTCGCTGTTCCTAACTTCCATTCATACTGACTCAGTCGATTAACCTTCCTCAGCAACCTCAGCCCATACCACCTCAGTAGGTGAGTCCTCATCAAAAGTTCTTTCAGCCGCCGTTATACTGTCCTTGACCAACAAAGCCACACCTCCCCCTCTTTTACCACCTTCCCAGACCTTAATGAAAGATCTAAATCCTGGAACCTGCAACATCCATCCCTGACCCTGCTCTATCCATTGTCTCTGAAATGGCCACAACATCGAAGTCCCAGGTACCTATCCAAGCTGCTAGCTCACCTACCTTATTCCGGATACTCCTGGCATTAAAGTAGACACACTTCAATCCAGCTTGCTGTCTGCCAGCACACTCCTGTGACAGTGAGGTCCTGACTATGTCCTCCCTACGCTCATCCTCCTGTGTACTGGGACTACACCTCAGCTTCCCATCCCCCTTCTGAGCTAGTTTAAATCCACCTGAATAGCATTAGCAAATTTCGCACCCAGGATATTAGTGCCCCTCTGGTTCAAGTGGAGACCGTCCTGTTTGTAGTGGTCTCATCCTTCCCCAGAATGAGCCCCAATTGTCCATGTATACCAATGCCTCTGGCAGTTGTAGGAGAATTGCAGGTTATTGAGATTGGCACAGATTTACCTCGATGTTTCTTTAAAGAAAAACTTTTATTTCCTAGATTAAGTAAATAACTGACCCATGATATTGGAAGTAGGATACAAAAGTAATTATGCATGGTTTTCCCATTGGGCTAACTATTAATTCACACACTATACTGCTTTTTAGTAAATTGCATCTTTTGATCCTGTCGACAATATGATTCCCTTTATTTGAAGCAGAAACACTGTACAAGGTATTGAAATCTCAAAGAACAACATTCTGAGGCTGAATCTCTTTCATCATATCTATGGCACAGTGAACAAGGTTTCCTACTGCATATCAAAGGCCACTCTTGTGTTGAAAAGTGTGTTTCATTTCAGCACTGAGTGCAGAAGTGAGTGCCAGATATTTTGAAATAAAGTTCTCTATAACAGTATATTTGAAAAATGACATTCACTGCTTGCTTGTCCAATTTTTATAAACTAAACTTGAAGTTACTTTCAGTAAAAATACACAGTGATATGTGATTTCGATGAAGAAGCTGACAAATACAATTTCCATAATGAATCTCTTCCCATTTCTAAAGCACAAAGTACTGAGTCCCTATCCACTTGTTCATCTTTACAGGCAAAAATGAATGATTCCTTGATTTATTCCTTCATGTTCCACTCAGATTTGACAAGCGTTAATAAAACTAAAAACAAATCAACTTAACTAAATGGTGAGAGGTTGCAGATCTCTTAGATCTTGAGAGGTCTGGGAATCCTAGTGTATGAATCATAGAAGATTAGTACAGTAAATAATTAGACAAGTTAATAGAATGTTATATTTTATTGTGAGGGAAACTGAATGCAACAGTGAGGAGATTATGCTTAAGTTGTACAGGGAATTGGTGAGACCGCATCTGGAGTACTGTGTACAGTGCTAGTCACCATCCTTATGAAAGGTTGTCATGGAATCATACATAGAATGAGCATGTTGCCTTATGATGAAAAGCTAGATAGGCTAGATCCCTTTCCACTGGAGTTTAGAAGAGTCAAGAGATTTGACCAAGCACAAGTCAAAAGGATGTTGCCTCTTATGTGAAAATCTATAACTATACATCATTGTTTAAAAATAAGGGTTTACCAAACTAAAACAGGTGACAACACATATTTTCCTGGAAGGTTTGTGAGACTTTGGAATTCCCTTTCTCAAAATGCAGTGGATGCAGAATCTTTAACAATTTGAGACAGAGGCAGGTACTTGATTAGAACAGCGATGACAGATAATCAGGTATGTGCCGAAATGCAGAGTTAAGATTAAAATCAGATCAGCCATGATCTTTTTGAATGGCAGAGCAGGCTCAAAGGACTCCGTAGCCTATTCTTGTTCTATTCTTATTTCTATGTTCACATTTACTGCTTTGGATTGCTACTAACGATTGTAAGATGAGGAATACCTATGCAAAATGTACAGTACAGCTTGAATCTACATGCAGCAACATCAAGGAGGGAGTGAGACCAGCAGTGAAGAAAAAAACATGGAAGAAGGATCCCTTGTGATTGGCAAAACATCCAGGACTTATATCTAGAATTTAGGATTGAGGTGAAGGAAAAAAACTCCAAACTGAACTTGACAGGGTTCAGTAAAGAATGACAGTTTGAAATTACAGAGCGAGACAGAATGATGAATGAGGAGGAAGTGAGGTGAAAAAGGGAGAAAGGAATTAGTGTGAACTGGGGCCAAGAGGAATTAAATGTTGTGGTTATTATAAAAGGGGCAAACAATGGTACGTAAATTCTTTGGGATGTGAAGCTAGAACAAGTCTGAATTAAAACTAGAATGAGTGTAGAAGTGTTAACTTGAATTAGAGAAGACAGAGTGCTAGTGTGATCCTGGGCAAGAAGGGAGGAATGCCTCTTACATTATTCCAACTATTTAAATCAATAAATTAGTAACCAGATTTAGCAACAGTACCAATACATCTTGATGTTGTTGTGCAGTAGTTTTTGAAGAAATCCTGCAGTGTTTGCCACAATGGGAATTTGGGGACTTTTTTACAATTGAAGATATACCTCACTGCAATTTCAAGTAACTGTGTGTCAGGGCTCCTTATAAGTTGTCAACGGTGTTTGTAATTATTGGTCAGCTTTGATTAATTTCTTACGGCGTGACAAAATGTAGTATTTTGTTTTGGAATGTGTTATTGATTTGAGATTCTTGCTAATAATGGTACACATTACAAATGGCATTGCTATTTAACAATCTGGAGGGAATGTGCTTCCTGAGCAGCTGATAGACAAATGAACTAAGCCATTGTGCTTTGATTGTTCACCTCGTTGTTCCTATAAGATGCCAATATTACAGTCACCGAAGTGTTTTCCAGCTGATCTGTGATTCAGACCTATCTATTCTATGCTATTGCTCTGTCAAATCAACTCGTACTATTCTGTTACAGATATGCTGAGGGGCTGTTTACTAGATCTACAGCTGTAATTTGTGAACAGAGGCTATTATAGTTATGTGACTGGCTGACTGCTTCAAATCAGTTGTGATTGTAACTGAATTTAATTCCTTTTTTTCTGGGATATATTTAATGACATGTGAAGCTTTGCCTTGATTGTATGGGAGCAAGAATCGGTTTGTCTGAGACTCAGGC
The DNA here is from genome assembly GCF_030684315.1 of Stegostoma tigrinum. Lineage (NCBI taxonomy): Eukaryota > Metazoa > Chordata > Chondrichthyes > Orectolobiformes > Stegostomatidae > Stegostoma > Stegostoma tigrinum. Next base: position 2,675,344 of record NC_081358.1, on the reverse strand, counting down.
ATACAAAACTAATTAAAAGCTCTGTTTGTGTGTACAGATTTAACACAGGAGACTTTGAAATTGCTTAAACCCTGTTTGAACTGAATTTTATATATGTTTTGACCAGATGTGGAATATGTATTTTATTTATGTAATGAATACTCCATGTTGCATAATATAATGACATTTAAAAAATAAACCCTGATCCTAGTCTGAACGTGTATACAACCTATGAAGGGTAAGGTCACATATAGCAGCAAGTGATCCAAGCAATGAATCAGAGTATGGTGTCTAGGATTTTCTGTCAGTTGCTGTATTGGCCTGGATATGTACAGCTGGTGTCTCACTACTCTTCAGCCAGGTGCCTGTGATCATCAGGAGTGATCAGCGATACCATTGCTCAGGATAACAAAAATGTTGAATGAGAGAAAAGTGTAAAACTTCACTTGTAGTTTTGCAAAATTTGCTAAACTAAACTTTGACTACAGATAACAGTTTATAATGAGTTATAGTGATTCTGAACAGATTATGTTGTAAGTTTCTTTTCAATTTTAAGAGTGTTTGGAGGAGCAGCATGAAACAACACATGAATTATGTGCAAATTACACCATATCTTGAAATCTGTGAGCTAATTGGATTCTCATTGTTTATAAGTCAATTCTGAAAAAATATCCAGGCTTCCTTTCAAGTAGACGTTATTAAAAGACAATTAATTGCAACAACTAAATTCTTAATAATCATTTTTGTCTTATGCTGTATCTGGGGACTACCCAATCACCCATGAATCGATCTGTAATGGAATTCATCATTGTAGCTTCCACTGAGAAAACTAATTCTCTTGCAGGTAAATAGAAATAAACATTGTAGGGGTTTCTATGTCAGCCAGCAGTGAAAATGGTGGATGCCAATGTAGTTTGCACATTCAAAATTGCCACCAGGCTCAGTTGCTATGTTAACAGGGGCACTGCATCAAGGAATATTTAGTTTCTTCCCTTTGCAGAACTCTGAGTTTAATACTCCAGTAAGGAAACAATGTTAATATTATCACAAGGGTCTCTTTTTCATTCTTTTTGCCCGAGGAACTAACTTGCCCTTTCGTACTCTGTCTGAGCTCAGTTTCAAGTTAGTCTTCCCTTCTCTATCAGGCCCAGCTTCTGATGTGCTCCTTCATTTGTATGTTGTACTTCAGCAGCTGGTCTCCAGATGATTGATATTCAACATAGCAGGACCTCCAGGAAAGTTGCACTTAGGGGGAAAGTAAGGTATCTGCTAGTGGCAGCAAAACCTGAGCCAGGGAGATGGGTAACTAAATGCTGCATCATTGTATTGCACCTCAGGAAAGATGCATGCATTCTGAAGTGGTTCACTGGGAAAAAAATGCATTGAGTGTTACATTATAAAACATTATGGTGATCAAATTGAGGCGTTTAATATGATTGAAAGATTCAGTAGAATAGATGGAGAGAAACTATTTCCCTGGAGGAAATGGGTTGTGAGCAGCACAGACAAATGGGAACTTAAATTTAAAATCAGAGTCAGGATTTTCAGGAATCATTTCAGGACAACATCTTTACACAAAGGATAATGAAATTCTGGAACTCTCTCCCTTGAAAGGCTGTAAAGACTTGGGTTCAATTGAAAATTTCGAAACATGGATTTTTTTTTGTTCGGTGGAATTATTAAGGGTTATGCAACCAATTGACTTGAGGTAGATATAAATATAATGTAAGATAACAAGTTGTAGAGCTGGATGAACACAACAGGCCAAGAAGCATCAGAGCAACAGGAAAGCTGATGTTTCGGGCTGAGACCCTTCTTCAGAATTTCTAATTTCTGAAGAAGGTTCTAGGCCCAAAAAGTAGCTTCCCTGCTCCTCTGATGCTGCTTGGCCTGCTGTGTTCATCCAGCTCTACACCTCGTAATCTCAGATTCTCCAGCATCGGCAGTTCCTACTATCTCTATAAATATAATGTATTTCAATTGTGGTGAACCAGGCTCAAGGGTTAAATGGCCTCACTGAGCTGTGTGACTGTGCAATGATCCATGGCTCCAGTGCACCATGACAATCCAGAGTGAACACATCTGTACCAAATGTTTGAAGCTCAAGGAACTTCAGAGGAGCTTGACCAATTGTGCTTCATTAGGGAGGGGAGGTGCGGAATTATCTCCTCACTTTGTTGCAGCAGGCAGTCACACCAGTTAGACTAGGTAATTCACATTTGGTCTGTGATCAGGGCCAGAAGGTTATGACTGCAAGTGAAGCAAGTATAGGGTCCCAGGGGGTAGTGTCTGCAATTGTACAATGTGTTTCAGTTTGTGGGGCACTGACACCAGTCCTGGTGTAAAAGGCAGCAATTCCGGTGCGATAGGCTTCATCTGAGCTGTGCTGGGACCAATGTCCTGGTGACTCTAAGGTTGCAGAGAGTACTTTCGATTAACTAAGGGGGAGATTTGTGGGGGTAAGTCGATGGTTATAGAGAGAGGCTATATTGGCTTATGAAACAAAAGGATACGGCCTCACTACAGGGCAGCTGCTTAGGTAATGAAACCAGACTGGGACAGGAAGGGACAGAGTGTAGAAAACATTTTTAAAAATCAGCAAGTAGAATTAAAGTAGAAAAAAATGTATAAAGGCAAAATTAATGGTTTTTTACTTAAATGTACATAGTATTTGGGACATAATAAATGAATTAATGGCAAAAATAGAGCTTAATAGATTTGATCTATTAGCCATTGCAGAGACATGATTAGAAGGAAATTAAAGCTGGAAACTGAGGGATATAGTGGTTAGGTAGAACATAGAACATAGAACAGTACAGGACCTTCGTCCCACAATGATGTGCCGAACCTTTACCCTAATCCTAAGGTCTGTCTAACCTCCACCCCTACCTTCTACTATCATCCATATGGCTATCTAATAGCCGCTTAAATGCCCCAATGATGCCGACTCCACTACCCTCTCCTGCGATGCATTCCACTCTCTGAGTAAAGAACCTGCCTCTGACATCTCCCCTTTATCTGTCTCCACTCACTTTAAAATTATGCCCCCTCATAATAGCTACCTCCACCCGAGGAAAATGTCTCTGGCTGTCCACTCTATCTATACCTCTGATCATTTTGTGCACCTCTATCGAGTCACCTCTCATCCTTCGTTGTTCTAAAGAGAAAAGCCCTAGCTCTCTCAACCTTTCCTTGTAAGACCCTCCCTCCATTCCAGGCAACATCCTGGTCAATCTCCTCTGCACCTTTTCCAACACTTGCACAACTTTCCTGTAACGAGGCGACCAGAACTGGATACAATACTCCAAATGTAGCCAAACCAGGCTTTTATACAGTTGGAGCATAACTTCACGGCTCTTGAAGTCAATCCCTCTATTAATGAAAGCTGACACACCATACGCTTTCTTAAGAACTCTATCCACCTGGGTGGCAGCTTTCAGGGAATTGTGGACATGAGCCCCAAGATCCCCCTGCTCCTCCACACTGCCAAGAATCTTTCTGTTAACCCGGTATTCTGCTTTCAAGTTCGTCCTTCCAAAATGAATCACCTCACACTTTTCAGGGTTTAACTCCATCTGCCACTTCTCATCCTAGCTTAGAGGGTAAAAACATTGCAGGTGAAATATAAGGTGGAAAAATGTGAGAGTATGCACTTTGACAGGAAGGATAGAAAAGCTGAAAATTATTTAAATAGAAAAATACTGTGGAAAACTCTGGCACAGAAAGATTTGTGGTAGCTTGCACATAATCAGAAAAGGCTAGCATACAGGTGATGGGGAAGGCAAATAGATTTTGGCCTTTTTTAAAAGGGATTGGAGTATAAAAGTAGAGAAGTCCTGCTTAAACAATGTAAGGCACTAGTTAAGACCACACCTAGAATGCTGTGAACAGTTTGGTCCCCTTATCGAAGGAAAGTCTAATGGGATTGGAGGCTGTCCAGAGAAGCTTCACTAGGTTGATCCTGGCTATGAAGAGATTTTCTTAAGAGGAAGGTTAAGTATTGGGCCTATATTCATTGGATTTTAGAAGAATGAGAGGCGGCCTTAATGAAAAATTTAAGAATGTCAGCGGACTTGAAAGGGTAGATAGGAAAGGATTGTTTCCCTTTGTGGGAGAGCCTAGGACCAGAAGGAATAATCTTGTGATAGGGGATCACCTGGTTAGGACAGAGATGAGGAGGAATTCTTTTCTTCTCAGGATAGTGAGTCTTGGAAATTCTTCACTGCAGATGGCTGTTGAGGCTGGGTAGTAGGAACATTCAAGGCTCAGACAAACAGATTTTAAATCTGTAAGGTGATCAAGGATTATGGGGAAAAGACAGGGAAATGAAGTTGCGGCTTTTCAGATCAGTCTTGATCTCATTGAATGGTGATTAGTACACAATGGGCCGAATGGCATGTTTCCGTTCCTGTGTCTTATGGTTTTATTCATGGATTTTGCCTCTTCCTTGCTATACACATCCATCAGTGGCCACTGATTTACATAAGAATATATGAAAAAGGACCAGTTATGGGCCATTTAGTTCTTTAAGCCTGCTCTGATATTCTACTCTAAGTGTTCCAGGTGTGGTTTCACCAAAGCCTTGTACAATTGCAGGACCGTTTATTCTTGTAATTCAAGCCCTTTGTAAGGAATGCCTAAATGCCAGTTGCATGAGCCATTGCTTTATGTACCTGTATTCCTTGTATGAGTGAACGCAAGTCTGTCCTAACCTCAACATTTCAAAGTTTAATGCCTTTGAGAAGTATTCTTTTACTGTTTGGACGGAAATGAATAACATCATACTTCTGTACATTATCCACCATCTGCTACCTTGTTTCCCAATATTCTAACCTGTCAATTCTCTTTGCAGCTACTTTGTGTCTCCTCTCACATTCCAACCCAATTTTGTGTTTTCAAAAACTTTAATACACCACCCTCACTTTCTTCATTTACATCATTAATATATGTTGTAAATAGCTGAGGCCCACTGATTCTTGTTTTACTCTGTTAGTTACAGCTACCAGCTGGAAGATCCCTGTTTAATCTCACCCATAACCTTATGCATAACCTTCATGGCATGTCTAGCTTGATGAGTCCTATGTTACACATTAATGTTTTGTGTGGTGTCAGGACTTACTGGAACAGTGCACTAGAAATCAAGCCCCATATTCCTGGGATTGTCACAAATGTGAAAATTTGATTAAGTCACCTAGTGGCCCAGTTCGCCCTGGCTGTATATTTCAGGTTAAATGAAGAGACACCAGGTCTTTTTCCCATGAACAAGAAAATGACTATTTATTATAATCAACTGTGCTTCTAACCATCGGTAAAATGTAGACATGTTGAATTGTTAATCTATTATTGTATGCAGATTCTCAGTATTTCATTCACTGGTTGAGAATTCACCTATGCAGTATCTCGATAAGTTGTTTTCCCTTTCCTCTTTTAATTTGAGACAGGGAGCACCTTCTGGTGGAAAGTTGATGGACAGTAGCTAGCTACTGGGGATTTTCTTTTACTACTCTATCCAGAAGGGATAGAAAGACTAATGGATGCTTTCCATCAGGAGAAGATCCTTGAGTCTGCTCTGCCATTCATTATGATCACAGCTGATCGTCAAACTCAATAACCTGTTCCTGATTTCCCCCCTTATTAATTGATCCCTTTAGCTCTGAGTGCTATATTCAACTCCTTGAAATCATACAATATTTTGAGCTTGACTGCTTTCTGTGGTAGCAAAATCCACTGGCCCACCACTCTGAGAAAAAACATTCCTCCTTATCACAATTTACCCTGTATCCTTAGACTGTGACTCCTGGTTCTGGACAACCACACTATTGGGAAAATACTTCCTGCATCTATCTTGTCCAGTCCTGTTAGAATTTTATAGGATCCTGTGAGATTCCCCCTCATTCATCTGAACTCCAGCAAACATAATTTTAACTGATTTGATCTCTTCTCATACATCAGCCTTGCTGTCTCAGGAATCAGTCTGGAAAATTTTTGCTCCACTCCCTCTATAGCAAGAACATCCTTCCTCAGATAAGGAGAACGAAACTGCGCACAATATTCCCTTTATATTCTCAACATTGCCCTGTATAATTGCAGCAGGACATCTCTGCTCTAGTATGAAATCCTCTTGCTATGAAGGCTAATGTTCATCTGCCTTCTTTAACCCCTGCTGCACCTGCATGCTTACCTTCAATGAGTGATGTACAAGGACACCCAGAGTTCATTGCACATTTGCTCTCTGTTTGTAGCCACTGATATAATAATCTGCTTTTCCCAGTCTTTTTACCAAAGTGGATAATTGAAAAGCCAGTCAAAAACAGTCTCTGCACAGAATTGCCCTGAACATAGGTGGTGCAGATTTTTCTCATCTTGCCCCTCACCGCTCCTGTAAGGCAACTTGGTATCTAAAACTCAATACTCCAGGTCGGTGTTTTTAAAACAAATAACTTTTTACACAGTTTCCATGCTTCAAAGCATTATGTATTCCCATTTTTAGTCCACAGTTCAAAAAAAGAGGCTTTTGCAACCGCACTGCATCAAATACTTATTAGAAATTCAAGAATGTGACATCTACTAGTTACATCCTCAAAAACAAACTCTAATAAATTTGCGAATGACTTCCCTTGCTTACAACCGGTGTTAAGACTTCCTTAATAATAGATTCCAGCATGTTCTCAATTGCTGATGTCAACTTAACTGGCTGTTGTCTCCCATTTGTCTGTCTCCCTCCTTTATTATTACATGTGCTAACCTCCAATCTGCTGGGACCATAGTAGAATTTAGGGAATGCTGGAAATTCATAACTGATGCATCCAATCTAACTGCAGTTATCTCTTTTAGAACCTCAGGAGAGAGGCCATCAGGTCCTTGGGATTTGTTTGATTTTCGTTCCTTAAGTTTCTCCAGTACTCATGAATATCCCAGGCAAGAGTGTTTCCGAGCTCCAACTTTAGAACATAGAACATAGAATATTACAGCACAGTACAGGCCCTTTGGCCCTCGATGTTGTGCCGACCTGTCATACCAATCTGAAGCCCATCTAACCTACACTATTCCATGTACGTCCATATGCTTTGTTCTGAGTGTTCCTAGGCTTCCCTTTGTAAATTGAGCATGATTACATTAAGCTAAGATCCGTCAAAAGATTGCAAATAGCAATCTGTTAGGCTAAAGCAGAGAAGAAAGTAAATCCTCTTGAATTGGTTGGTTACATGGTATTTGAAGTGAAGTTACAATCTTATATTTACTCAATTACACTCTTTAGAGAAGAATTAAAAGTGAATCATTGCACGCTGACAGTTGTACAGATGTCATTTCTTATAATAACATTTTCTAAAGAAAATCCTTGACCTGTAATGGACATAACACTGATCATAGCACAAATGGTTAAAGATATTATTGCTTTTAGGAATTCCAGTACAAGTAGGAATTGGTTGAACTTGAAAGAAAGTTACATATATGATGAATAAAATTTGTATTTGGTAATGCAGTAAAAGTGACTCTGAAATCTGTTGCAATTCTCTTTCCATTCAAATAAGTTTGCAGAAAAAAACATTTTGTGTATTTTAATTCAATATTTTAGGCCGGTACAGAGTCCAATGTGATCAATTTGAAGATCTCTGGCTAATAACAAAAGAACTTATTCAACGTTTAGAAGAATATTTTGTGAGGGAAGGAGCCAAAGACTTCAGGTGCATGTTCCCCGGACCTCTTCCTTTGCAGGAATACTTTCAACTAATCGATCGTCATTTTGAGGTCTGTTTGTCTTAGCTTAATATTAAATATATTGCTATCATAGTGCAGATAACGTCATAAATCTAGAGTTAATTTCATTTTCTCTTCTGAGCGAATGAACTCAGCTAAAAGAGCAGTTTTTAATTTTAAATTTGAAAAACAGACCGGAGTGAGATCCCCTCTGTTATTTTTGTAGTTGCGGATAAATGCTGAAAAATATAAGGAGCTTCTTTCAGAAAGGGCTGTGCAATACAGAGCTATTCAACGTCGACTTTTAACGCATTTCAAAGACAAAACTCCGACACCTCTACGTAACCTGGATACTCTACTGGATGGAACATATCGACAGGTTAGTATGTTTAGAAAATTACCTAACAGTTACTTCAAGTATTCCATGGTTATTGCTTTTTACACACTAATCATTCCAATGTTTTGGTGTTAACCTACAATGATTATTGTTCTGGATGTGAGTTTGCTCGCTGAGCTGGAAGGTTCGTTTTCAGACGTTTCGTCACCATTCTAAGTAACATCATCAGTGAACCTCCGGTGAAGCGCTGATGTTATGTCCCACTTTCTATTTATCTGTTTAGGTTTCCTTGGGTTGGTGTTGTCATTTCCTGTGTTGGTGGTGTCATTTCCTGTTCTTTTTCTCAGAGGATGGTAGATAGGCTCCAAATCAATGTGTTTGTCGATGGAATTCCAGTTGGAATGCCATGCTTCTAGGAATTCTCGTGCGTATCTCTGTTTGGCTTGTCCTAGGATGGATGTATTGTCCCAATTAAAGTAGTGTCCTTCCTCATCTGTATGTAAGGATACTAGTGATAGTGGGTCATGTCTTTTTGTGGCTAGTTGATGTTTGTGTATCCTGGTGGCTAGCTTTCTGCCTGTTTGTCCAATGTAGTGTTTGTCACAGTTCTTGCAAGGTATTTTATAAATGACGTTCGTTTTGCTTGTTGTCTGTATAGGGTCTTTTAAGTTCATCAGCTGCTGTTTTAGTGTTTTGGTGGGTTTGTGGGCTACCCTGATGCCAAGAGGTCTGAGTAGTCTGGCTAGTTGTCAACACATCAATCCTAGGACAAGCCAAACAGAGACACGCACGAGAATTCCTAGAAGCATGGCATTCAAACCGGAACTCCATCAACAAACACATTGATTTGGAGCCAATCTACCATCCTCTGAGAAAAAGAACAGGAAATGACATCACCAACGCAGGAAATTACAACACCAACCCAAGGAAACCTAAACAGATAAATAGAAAGCGGGACATAACACCAGCGCTTCATCAGAGGCTCACTGATGATGTTAGCTAGAATGGTGACGAAACGTCTGAAAACGAACCTTCCAGCTCAGCGAGCAAACTCACATCCAGAACCTCAACATGAGCTACAAATCTTCTCAAAACTCGCTAATGATTATTGTATATATGTGATATGGACCATACTGACGTAGTGGTGATTTCACTGGACTAGCCACCCAGACACCCAGGCTAATGCTATGGGTACATGGACTCAGGTCCCACAGTGGCAGCTGGTGGTATTTAATACCAATTAATAAAGCTGGATTATGCAGCTAGTTTTGATGATGCTGACATTGATTATTGTCAACACCCATCTATTTCACTAATGTGAAGGAAACCTACCATCCTTATCTGATTGAATCTACATGTGATTCCAGACCCTCAGCAATGTGGTTGATTCTTAGATAATGGGAACTGCAGATGCTGGAGATTCCAAGATAATAAAATGTGAGGCTGGATGAACACAGCAGGCCAAGCAGCATCTCAGGAGCACAAAAGCTGACGCGGGCCTAGACCCTTCATCAGAGAGGGGGATGGGGGGAGGGAACTGGAATAAATAGGGAGAGAGGGGGAGGCGGACCGAAGATGGAGAGTAAAGAAGATAGGTGGAGAGAGTGTAGGTGGGGAGGTAGGGAGGGGATAGGTCAGTCCAGGGAAGACGGACAGGTCGAGGAGGTGGGATGAGGTTAGTAGGTAGCTGGGGGTGCGGCTTGGGGTGGGAGGAAGGGATGGGTGAGAGGAAGAACTGGTTAGGGAGGCAGAGACAGGTTGGACAGGTTTTGGGCATCCCAAAACCAGTCCAACCTGTCTCTGCCTCCCTAACCGGTTCTTCCTCTCACCCATCCCTTCCTCCCACCCCAAGCCGCACCCCCAGCTACCTACTAACCTCATCCCACCTCCTCGACCTGTCCGTCATTCATGGTTGATTCTTACTTGCTTTCTGAAATGGCCTCGAAAGCTGTTTAATTCAAGAGCAGTTGGGGTTGCCAGCGTGCTTGCCAGCAATGCCTATTATCCCATGAAAGAATAAAGAAACAAAAATGGTAATATCTGTGGGGAATGATGGTGGGCAGGGGATGAGAACATTTATATTGAGTTTCCCTGGGACCAGCCTTGTTTTTCTTGATATACATCAATGAATTAGAATTTGGTGTAAAGGGTACAATTCCAAAATTTGTGAGCCATACGTTGTGAAGTATTGTGAACTATGAGGATAGGTTTAAATCGTAAAAAGGTACAGACTGATTGGTAGGTAGAATGATTAAACTGGTAGCAGATAAAATTTAATGGAGAGAATTATGCAGTGATTCATTTTGGAAGAAAGAGAGAGGAAATGAAAAAACAAAGGATACAACTTTAAAGTGGGTGGACCTGCAAGAAGACTTAGGGTTTAGTTTTGCAAGTCATTGAAGTAGGTAGGATAAATTCATCTCTCATTGCAGTATTAAAGATGATAAAATATAGGAGCAGAATTATACAATTTGATCCGTCCAATCTGCTTCACTGTTCAATCAAGGCTGATTTGTTTCTCAATTCCATTCTCCTGTCTTGTCCCTCTAATCCTTGATTACCTCACCAATCAAAAATGTATCTATTTCTGCCTTAAATACATTCAATGACTTGGCCTCCACAGCCCATAGTAGCATTGAGATTCCTCAAATTAACCACTCTCTGACTGAAGAAATTCCTCCTCATCTCAGTTCTAATGGGTCATCCCTTCACTCTGAGAATGTGCCTAGTCTCTCCTACTAGTTGAAACATCTTCTCCATGTCCACTCTGTCTAGGCCTCTCAGTATTCTGTACATTTCAATGAGAACCATCCCCTATCCTTCTAAACTCCATCAAGTACGGACCCAGAGTCCTCAGCCACTCCTCATAAGATGAACTCTTCATCCCCAGCATCATTGTTGTAAGCATCCTCTGGACCCCTATAAGACCAGCACGTCCTTCCTTAGATATGGGGACAAAACCCCCCTTCACAATATTCCAAATGTGGCCTGACCTGAGCCTTATACAGCCTCAGCAGTACATTTCTGCCCTTGTATCCAATCCTCTTGAAATGAATGCAAACATTTTCTTTGCATTCCTAACTGCTAACTGAACCTGTGTGTTAACCTTAAGAGAATCCTGAACTAGGGCTCCCAAGTTCTTTTGTGCTTAGATATCCGAAGCCTTTCCCTGTTTGGAAAATATTCAATACCTGTATGTTTTCCTAACAAAGTGCATCACCTCATACTTTCCCACATTGTATTCCATGCATCACTTCTTTGCCCAATCTCTTAGCATGTCTAACTCCTTCTACAGTCTCCCTGCTGTCTCAACACTGCCTGTCCCTCCACCTGTCTTTGTTGCATTTGCAAATTTAAAAACAATGCCTTCAGCTGAGATCATTTATCTCTAACATGAATAGCTGTGGTCCCAATGTAGACCACTGTAGAAGTCCGCTGGACACTGACTGCCATCCTGAAAATGACTTCATTATCCTTACTCACTGCATTCTGCCTATCAGCCAATCTCTATCAATGCCAGTATCTTACCCCTAACAATATGAGCTGTCATTCAGCCTCCTGTGCAGCACCTTGTTGAAGGTCTTTTGGAAATCCAAATAGATCACATCTACTGGCTCTTCTTTGTCTAACTTGCTCATTACCTTCTCAAAGCATTCTAACAGATTTGTCAGGCAATACCTCCCCTTGAAAAAGCCACGCTGACTCAGCCCTATAATACCGCACACTTCCAAGCACTCTACAATCTCATCTTTAAAAATAGATTCTAAAATCTTAACAATGACCAAGGTCAGGCTACTGGCCTATTGTTCCCTGTCTTCTGCATCCTCCCTTCTTAAAAAGGGTGTTACATTAATTCATTTTCCAGGCTTCTGAGACCCTCTGACTCCAGTGATTGCTGAAAAATCATCACCAATGCTTCCACAATTTCCTCAGCTATCTTTTGAACTCTGGGGTGCAGTCCATCTCTTCTGGGTGTTCAGACTTTTCAGATTCCCCAGAGCCTTCTCCTGAGTGATTGATACTATGCTCACGTCTACCCTCTGACTCTCCTGAAGCTCTGGTATGCTGCTGGTGTCTTCCAATGTGAAAACTGATACAATATACCTATTCACTTCCTCTGCCATTTCTCTGTTCCCCATTACTACTTCTCCACCCTCATTTTCCAGTGATCCACTGTCCAGTCTTGACTCTCACTTACCTTTAACAAATCTAAAGTAACACTTGCAATCTTATATTACTAGCTATCTTACTCTCATATTTCATCTTCTCCCCTTCCCCCAACTTTTTGTACTTTTTTAGTTATCCTCTGCTGGTTTCTAAAGGCTTCCTAATCCTCTGGCTGCACACAAATCTTCACCACATTGCACATTTTCCTTTTGCTTTTATTCTGTCCCTGACTTCCCTTGTCAGCGATGTTTGCCTCATCCAGCTCTTAGTGTGTTTTTTTTCTTACTTGGGATGGATTTTTGCTCTGCCTCCTGAATTAACCCCAGAAACCCCTGCCATTGCTGCCCCACTATCTTCCCTGCTAGGCTTCTATTCCAATCAATTCTGGTCAGCTCCTCCCTCATGTAGTTACCTTTACTCAGTTGTAATACTGTTACATCTGATTCTAACTTCTCTTCCCAGATTGCAGGGTGAATTCTGTCATGTTATGTTCGCTACTCTTGGGGATTCCTTCACCTTACGCTCCCTATTCAGGTTTGCCTCATAACAGATTACCAAGTCCAGAATTGCCTGCTCCCTAGGCTCTACCACAGGGTGTTCCAGAAAAACCATCTTGCAGACATTCCACAAATTCCTTTTCTCGAGATCTACAAGTAACCTCATTTTCCCAGTCCATCTTAGTATTGAAGTCCCCTGTGATTATAGTAATAGTGCCTTTCTTACATGCCTTTTCTGTGTCCTGATTTATTTTCTCCCTCACATCCTGCTAGGAGGCCTTTACATAACTCCAATCAGGATGTTTGTTATCTTTGCGGTTCCTCAACTCCACCTACACAGATTCTACGCCTTTCGATTCTATATTACTTCTTGCTATTAATTTAGTTTTACTTTTTACTTACAAGACATTCACCTCCCCTCTGCCAATCTTTTTGTCTTTTTGACAGGATGTGTATGCTTGGAAATTTAGTTCCCAGCCCTGATCCCCTTGCATTCACGTCTCTTTGATACCCAAGCATCGTACCTGCCAATTTTAACCTACAGTACAAGCTCATTTACATTGTTTCATATACTGCAAGGATTTAAGTACAGTACCCTCACCCCTATGTTACCTGTTCCCCCTTCTCATAGTTATCTGCTTATGTGCTGTGCCTAAAGTCAGATGCCTGACCCATTCAGTATTATCTGTCGTATTATTTATTCTGGAAAATTTAATAACTTCTCCTGAGCACATCCCCCCCACCTTTAACTCTTGCAATAATTTTCCATTCAACTGAACCCATTCCCCAACTCTGATATGGCAAAGTGTGGAGCTGGATGAACACAGCAGGCCAAGCAGCATCTTAGGACCATTCCCCTACTCTATTTAGTTTAAAGTCCTATTCACGGACCCAATTATGCAATCCACCAGGAATTTAGACCCAGGGTGATCCCCATCGTAATGGCTCTCTGCTTCACCAATACTAGTGCTTTTGGTTACTGAACTAGCTGAGTTGAATCTAGTTGTTATCTGGAAATAGCTGTACTTGGCCTTTGTTATTAGGATAGCTGCAATGTTTGCTACCCTAATACTTATAAACAGTAGGAAAACAGTCAGATTTCAGAATACTCAAGTATAGTTTAATTTCTTCTTCATAGATTACTTTGGTTCATTGTAAAACTCATATTGGCTCAAAAATATTTTCAAACAAATAATATCATGTTCCAAGTCCATTTATGGTATATGAAACAATGTAGGTTTATAATTAGACAGAACACAAATGTGTGTTGTCTCAGCAAATACGAGATTCTGATATATACCACCGATAGTTTTATTCATCCCTCTACAGTCAGTATTACTGTTTTGGCCATTCACTAAAGGCAAAAGGGCTGGGAAGGGTAGAATCATCTGGAACAGATTTTAAAGAAGAATGAAAAAGTGATCTGATTTACCTTGAATTGAACTCTGAACAGTATAGATCTATGTCTTGCATTCATTTTTTTATGGGAATGAAGACTTGAAAGGTAAGCTAGTTTATGATTAAAATTTGCCAGGTGAGAACTAATCACCACATCACTTTTAGAGGCAGCTGTGGGTGTTTCAGGGAGTTAGGAACACAGTAGTATTCCTATCTAGTGGTCTTTAGATGAGCGCTGAATAATGTTCTCCTTCGCATGTTTAATTGGTTATCTGCTATATGCAGGAGAATGTAAGGAAAGCTAAGAGTGTGGAAACAGCATATTTTTCCCATTGTGTCTCTCTCCTATTCAACCTTACTTTCCAGTTACAGTTTAATTGCTCCATGTATTCCTAATGCCAGTAACTTGCTTGATAGTTTAGTTCAAATATTTTTTGTCCTTTGAGAAGTTGAGCTCTGGGATGATAAACGTATTAGAACCTTCCTAGTAATAGGGCTGGAAGCTGATAACTTTTCAAAATTGTAGAAACCTGTGTTTGTGATGGAATTAATGTGGGCAAGGAAATTAATCTCAGGATCAAACAACATATTCAAACACTGCAAAACCAATTCAGCTCCAGGCCGTATGGTAAAAAGGGAATGGAACTCTTTTGTAGCTAAGAAAATGATCAAAGTAGCTTCATTGGATTTCTTGACTATATACAGGAAAGTCTTGACCCAGGATAAATCTATTTGAATTGTTTACTATTCAATACCATTTCAATTCCTTTTTTTCTTCTAAATCACTTCTTCCTTTTTCTCTAATATTCTTTGCTAATTCTTGTTCTGCTGCATGTGTTATCTTTAACTGGTTGTGTCTGGCTCTTGTTTGACCGTGGAGATATTTGTTGTCTGCACCTATCATCAGTCATTGGCCAGTGCCTGATACGGGAATCTGCTGTTGTTGGGCACTGTTGGGATCTCCTCATTGACATTGAGCCCCTTCTTTACAGCATTCATGTTAGTGTGTACCAATGTAACCAGTATATGGAAGGGCATTTTTTTTTTAGGAAACGCATCATTTGCTGAATGCGTACTGGATTGTTGCACTTGAAATAAATGTTTTACTGTATTAAGGCCTCTGGTTAACTGTAATAAGAGGTGAAACCCCTTGGCAATGAATTGAGACTTTCCAATACTACTTCTGATTGCTTTGTTCTGAAATTTAACTTTATTGCTGCTCAAGTGGCATTTTTCGCCATTTTTCTTGCACTTCCTGATGGAATCTGATGCATATTCCTTGTCCAAATTCTGAACACAAGGAGCAAAGCTTTCCTCTCAAAGAATATTAATGGCAACTTGCACACACTTATGGCAACACAGATCACTGTTTCTACTACGATCATTACTGACCACATAATTACTAGTTCTGCTTTTGGAACCAGCAGTGCTAAGTTGTACTACTGGTACGCATTACTGGTCAGGCGAATAAGGCATAGCATTTTAGAAACAAAAATTGTATCCACATAAAGAGCTCTGCTGCGTGGTATTAAAATGCTACTTCAATTTTAATGTTAGTCAAGCATCTAACACTGGTCAGTATTAAATCTTTGTCTGTAGCATTATTAAGTTTCTGAAAATCTTTCTTACAACTTGTTAAACCTTGCTGATAATTGTATTACAGTTGATGTGATACTGAAAGACTGAAGAACTTGCAAATATACAGTAATTTTTCATGGCTTTAGAATGTCCCAGTGTGCTTTACAGCCAATAAAGTACTTTTGAAGTAATTCAGTGTGAGGAAACATGGCAGCCAATTTGTGCATTCACAGGCCTCATGAACAGCAATGGGCCAAGTAACCTAGGGACATAGGAATAAGAGAGGGCCATTCAGCCCCTCAATCTTATTTTATTAATTATTGATCAAGTAGATCATGATGATCTGTGCGTTCTGTCCATTCAGTTGTCTTTGTTTCATAATTAATATTACCTACCAAAAAAATCCTTAAAGTTTCAATTGACCCCCAGGTAATTAAGAGGGGAGTGTTCCAGATTCTTGCTACTTTACAGACAAAGAAACAATTGTTTGTTTGCTGTCTGAGTCAGTTGTTCCATGATGTGCAGACGTTTCGTTACCATTCTAGGCAACGTCAACAGCGCGACCTCTAATTGGAGTGTTTGCGTTCTACTCTGTTTCAAATTTATGTGATCCTGTGGTGTGATGGGTCATGTCACTTCCAGTTCTGTTCTTTTAGCAGCAGTTTGTATATGGGGTCTACTTCTAAATCTTTGTTAATGGATTCCTGTGTTGAGAAACAGGCCTCCAATACTCAACACAGGACTCTATTAACGAACACATAGAAATAGACTCCTGTATACAGATTGCTGCTAAAAAAAAGAACGGCAGTGACAAGACCCACCACACCAGAGGATCATTTAAGTTTGAAATGGAGCAGAATGCCAACACTTCAATTAGAGATTGCACTGATGGTGTTGCCGGGAATGGGAACCAAATGTCTGCACATCATGGAATAACTGGTTTGGCGAGCAAATGAAAACTGCATCCACAACCCAAGCTACAAATTTTCGATAAGACATTTAAAAAGGACAAAGAAACACTTCCTTAGCACTTCCCTCCTTATGGGCTTACTTCTTTCTTTAATGTTATGTAAGTTGGTCTCAATTCCCTCCCAAGAGGAAGAGGTTTTCCTATTGCCACTTTTAGCATGATTCCCAATCAAATAGTCCTCCATAAATTAAGAATTTCTTTCCCCCTGTCTCTCAAGTAATATAGCTTTTAAACTTGCTTATGTGGTTCCTTGTTCTGGTTCACACAATTACAGTGAAGTGTAAAGAACAGAGAATCTTGTATAGTTAATCAATAAATTAAATCAAATACAGTCGTGATGACAAGATGGGTGATATGTTGCTGCTGCAACATGTGAAAGCTGCTGGATATCAATGTGAGCCATAGTGGACATATCTGTAGTATGTATTTGTAGCTGGAGGATCTTCAGATCTGACTGAGAAGCTGCTGTTTGAGTTGCTGACATTGTGATGTCTCAGGGGAGGGAAAGGTTATCTGACATCTTGCTCTGAAGGTTGGTCTCACACCCAGGCTGGGTAATACAAAATTGGTCAGTGACCAGGGGACAGGAGGGTGAAACTACAAGTGAAGCTACAAGGGGGTTAACATTTAGGAGCTTTGGCACTTTACAGTTACTTAACTGTTTGGAAGATTAATGTAAGAGAGAAGAATCAGAAAGCTTTACAAACAAAAAATTATTAAAAATTAATAAAGGAGAAGAAAATAAACTTGGAGGATAAACATTCAAGAAATATCAAGATGGATGGTAAAAACTTCTTTAAATATATAAAAATGAAGAGATAAACCAAAGTGAACATCGGCCCCCTGGAGAATGACACTAGGGGAATAATAATTTGGAACCAGGAAATAGCAAAGGAACTGATAAATACTTTGCATCAGGCTTCACTGCGAGAGGTACTGGTAAAATTCCAAAATTATGAAATAGAACCAAAAGAAGAAGAGTAAATATGTACAATAACTGTCACTAGAGGAAAAGTGCTAGGGAAACTAATGGGCCCAAAGACTTATACATCTCTTGGATGTGAAGGGATACATCCTAGGATATTAAAGGAAGTAGCTACGGAGATAGTGGATGTTCTGGTAATAATCTTCAAGAAATCTTTAGATTCTTGAAGACTCCCAGTGGATGGGAAAACTGCCAATGTAATACCTTTATTTAAAAATGGAAGGAGACAGCTATCGGGCAGTTAGTTTAATATCACATAATGGGAAAATGTTGAAGTTTGTTATAAAAAATGTCATAGCAGAACATTTAGAAATATGATCAAGAAGAGTCAGCATGGCTTCACGAAAAAGAAACTATGCTTGACACATTTACTAGAATTCTATTTGAATTTATATATATTTATTATACATTTGGTTATTATATATTTGGATTTCAGATGGTGTTTGATAAAATGCTACACATTAAGCTATTGCATAAGACAAGAGCCCATGGTGTTGGAGGTATTACATTAGCATGAATATAGGATTGGCTAACTGAAAGAAGGCAAAGTTGGGATAATGGGGGCATTTTCAAGATGGTATCTTGTAACTAGCTGAATGCCACAGACATTAGTACTGGAGTCAAAACTATTTACAATACATAATGACTTAGATAAGGAAAGTAAATGCACCATAGCCAAGTTTGCAGATGACACAAAAACAGGTAGGAAGCAAGTGGTGAGGATGATACAAAGATTTTGCAGAGGGCTACAAGATAACAAAGTGTGAAGCTGGATGAACACAGCAGGCCAATCAGCATCTCAGGAGCACAAAAGCTGAAGTTTCGGCCCTAGACCTCTCTGATGAAGGGTCTTGGCCCGAAACGCCAGCTTTTGTGCTCCTGAGATGCTGCTTGGCCTGCTGTGTTCGTTCAGCTTCACACTTTGTTATCTTGGATTCTCCAGCATCTGCAGTTCCCATTGTCACTGCAGAGGGATACAGACAGGTTAGGCAAGTAGGCAAAACTTGGCAGTTGGAATACAATGTGAGAAATGTGCAGTTAAGCACTTTGGACTACAGATGAATGAGGAGGGATCTCATAGAGACTTATAAAATTCTAACAGGAGAAGGCAGGGTGGATGCAGGGAGAATGTTCCCAATGATGGGTGTCTCCAGAACCAGGGATCACAATCTGAGAATTCAAAGTAGGCCATTTAGGATGGAGATGGGAAGACATTTCTTCACCCAAACAGTGGTGAGCCTGTGGAATTCACTACCACAGGTAGTAGTTGATGCCAAAACATTTAATATATTCAAGAGATAATGGGAACTGCAGATGCTGGAGAATCCGAGGTAACAAAGTGTAGAGCTGGATGAACACAACAGGCCAAGCAGCATCTTAGGAGCACAAAAGCTGACGTTTTGGGCCTAGACCCTTCATCAGAAAATCAGAAAATAATATAATCAAGAGGCGGCTAGATATAGCACTTAGGGCAAATGGGATCAGAAGTTGTGGGGAGCAAGCAGGATTAGGCTACTGAGTTGGATGATCAGCCATGATCGTGAAGAACGGTGAAGCAGGCTGAAAGGGCCAAATGTCTGTCTGTATTTACTGGAAGCACTAGTCTGTCTGTGCTGACTGATCCCCTTGCACAGTTTTAATGACCTATCAAATAATCTCTTTTTCTTGTCTGTTCACTCAGAGCAGGCCCAGCTGTTTAAGTCCCCACATTGTACTTGTATTAACTCAAATTGGGCAGTATCCTACTGAATCTGAACAATGCTCTTGTTTTTCTGAAGATCACTTATTTGTACCAGAACCTTAAACATCATTTGGTACTCCAACTGTGACAGTTACAATTGAATGAGTTTTGGCTGGTTGTTATCTGCTTTATGGAGCACTGTCCCATACGTCTGAGCTTTGTCATTCAAATTCATTTTTTTTCCATTAATGTTTTTGGAGAAACATATATTACAGAAGCATTGAGAAATGTATTTCTTTGTAATGCATTTTAACTCAATTATTGTTTAGAACAGAGGATCAAGATGGAGATCAACTGCATTTTTTAAAATGTAGTCTGGGTGACATATGCATGTGTGTTGTCCATCGACAGCTATTCTGAACAGCACTGGCAAGTTTTCTTCTTGACCTGCTGCTGTCATGGAGCGATGCTGCTCCCTTAATAGTATTTGCTAGATGACTAACTTTCAGAGAAACTGTAGAATATAAAGTATTTGATGCAATGTTATGTTCTGCTTCTGTTTAAATTACCTGGCAAGGCTCTCTTCAAGTTGCAATTCCTTCCACACATGCGTAGTATTTACGTAACTATTTTGACAGATGTTAGGAACATATGGATAACTATAATGTCGATAATTATCCACTAGTACAATAAAACTATCTACTTGGATCATTAGAAGGAAATGATAGTCTTTTCTCCTTGTCTCAGTGATGATAGGAAAATATCAGTTTGCTTTATATTCTCTGAAAGTTTGAAAGGTTCTCCTGGTAGCATTATCAGTCTTCCTGTTTAATCTTGTCTCGGGTAATTATTTCTTTTATGCTGGCCATTATGCATGAGGTTTTGAATATATGTGATTGAACACTGGTAATTGTAACGGCTATATGTGACACCCCATTCTGTTATTCTTTTAAAAAAGCCATTAACACTGATTTGTTATTTAATCATCTACCACAACAAAGGGGAAAATATCGTGCTCTCAGGGGGCTAGCATGAAAGTACCAGGTAATTATACTCCTTACAATAGAAGGATTTGAATGCTTGTAAATTCCACTGTCTGGATAGTTTTGAAAGTACAGAGCCAACAAAATGTAATTCTAGCCTCCTTTCTGAAAGAGCCTGTGGTTCCTTTTAAGATAATATAAAAAAATGTAGGAGTAAGGAATGATGCTTTTGAATCTTTTATTATTCTCCAGGCATTATTAGGCAAGAACTTTCAAAAGTTGATTGGGGGTGAATGTTCATTGGTAATGGGATGGCTGTAAAATGGGAAGCTTTCAAAAATGAGATGACAGGAGTCCAGAGACAGGATATTCCTGTTAGGGTGAAGGGCAAGGCTAGTAGGTGTAGGGAATGCTGGATGCCTAGAGAAATTGAGGTTTTGGTCAAGAAGGAGACGGAAGCATATGTCAAGTATAGATAGCAGCGATCGAGTTAAGCTCTAGAGGAGTATAAAAGCAGTAGGAGTACACTTAAGCGGGAAATCAGGAGACTAAAAAGGGCACATGAAATAGTCTTGGCAAATAGGGTTAAGGAGAATACAAAAGGCTCCTACAAATACATTAAGGACACTTGGGTAACTAGGAGAGAGCAGGGCCCTTAAAAATCCACGAGGCTGCCTATGTGTTGGACCGCAGGTGATGGGGGAGATACTAACGAGTATTTTGTATCCATGTTTTCTGTGGAAAAGGATATGGAATACGTAGAACATGGGAAAATAAATAGCGACATCTTGAAAAATGCCCATATTACAGAGGAGGAGGTGCTGGATGGCTTAAAGTGCATAAAGGTGGATAAATCCCCAGGACCTGATCAGATGTACTGTAGAATTTTGTGGGAAGAGATTGCTGGGCCCCTCACTGAGATATTTGTATCATCAATAGCTACAGGAGAAGTGCTGGAAGTCTGGAGGTTGGCTAACGTGATGCCACTGTTTAAGAAACATGGTAAGGAAAAGTCAGGGAACTATAAACCAATGAGCATGACATTGGTGGTGGGTAGACTGGTTAGCAAGGGTAGATTACATGGAACATAGGGAGAACCAGCCATTTGGATACAGAATTGGCTCGAAGGTAAAAGACAGAGGGTGGTGGTGGGGGATTGCCTTTCAGACTGTTAAGCCTGTGACCAGCAGTGATCCACAAGGATCAATGCCGGGTCCACTGCTTTTCGTCACTTTTATAAATGATTTGGATGTGAACATAGGAGGAATGGTTATTATATTTGCAGACAACAACAACATTGGAGATGTGGAGGATAGCGAAGAAGGTTACATCAGAGTATAATAGAATCTTGATCAGCTGAGCCAATTGGCCAAGGTGTGGCAGATGGAGTATAATTTAAATAAATGTGAGGTGCTGCATTTTGGGAAGGCAAATAGGGACAGGACTTATACACGTAAGGGCAAGGTCCTGAGAGTGTTGCTGAACAAAGAGACCTTGGAGTGCAGGTTCATGGTTCCTTGAAAGTGGCATCACAGGTAGACAGGGTGGTGAAGAAGGCATTTGGTATGCTTGCCTTTATTGGTCAGTGCATTGAGTATAGAATTTGGGAGTTCATGTTGTGGCTGTACAGGACATTAGTTAGGCCACTTTTGGAATACAGCATTCATTTCTGGTCTCCCTGCTATAGGAAGGATGTTGTGAGACTTGAAAGGGTCCAGAAAATATTCACAATGATGTTGCCAGGGTTGGAGGATTTGAGCTATAGGGAGAGGCTGAATAGACTGGGGCTATTTTTCCTGGAGAATTGGAGGCTGAGGGCTGGCTGTATAGAAGTTTATAAAATCATGAGGGACATGGATAGGGTTAATAGACAAGGTCTTTTTCCCAGGATGAGGGAGTCCAAAATTAGAGGGCATAGGTTTAAGGTGAGAGGGGAAAGATTTAAAATGGACTTAAGCTGCAACTTTTTCACGCAGAGGGTGGTGTATGTATGAAATGAGCTGCCAGAGGAATTATTGGAGGTTGGTAGAATTACAACATTTAAAAAGCATCTGAATGGGTTTTTAATAGGAAGGGTTTAGAGGGATATGCATGAAATGCTGGCAAATGGGACTAGATTTACTTAGGATGTCTGGTTGACCTAAGGGTCTGTTACCATGCTGTATGTCCCTATGACTCTGTGATTCTATTCGTCATTTTGAAATATAACCAACTGACACTGAACATAATATCAATAATTCTATTCACAAAAAGCTATGAACTGGAAATCTTTTTAAAATTTCAATATGCCAAAAGAAAAGAATTGCCTCCTCCAGTGGCAATGGTATCATATATATTAATGCAAGGGACAGTATTAATACAAGGCACAGTGGGATCCTGATGCGGACAAAGGGCTATCCAGCTGTGCAGAATACATAACTAGGCAAAGGACAAATTATAACCTGAGAGACAGATAAATTCCTAACCTTCAAAGGCTACTTATTTGTTACTTTGATATATGGGATCTTGACTTTTATAAATAGGGAAATTGAATGTAAAAGCTGGGATATTTTTCTGACCTTTATAAAACTGTGGTTAGGCAGTATATATAGTATCTTGTTTTGGTTATCATACTTCAGGAAGGATCTGAGGCTCTTTGAGAGGGTGCTGAGTGGATTTACCAGATTGGTTGTGGGATTGAGGGCTTTTAACTACAAGGTTAAGTTGGAGAAGCTAGTGTTATTTTCCTCTGGTTCAAATGAGAAAGATGGAAGATTTGCTGGTGGAATAAAATATTATAACAAATTTAATGTAACATTCAACAAAGAAAGGCAGTTCCCACTAGCTGATAGTATAAGGAACAGGAAGACACTAATAAAAGTTTTGGACAAGTGAAATGGGGTAGGGGTTTAAGGAAGAGCTTGTTAACCCATAAGTGGTAATGTTGTGGAACTTGCTGTCTAAGTGTGATGGAAGCAGTGATGCTGGTTGAATTTGAAATGAAATTGGATGGGCTCTGAGAAAAATAAACTTGTAGGATGAGAGGGAACAGAGTTAGACATGGGCCTGATTGAATTGCTGGTATGGTATTGATGACAACTTTCCTGTGCAGCCATGACTGTAGGGATATTCTTCAAATTCAGTTCCTTTGGAAAAGCTCTAGTAGCCTATTTATTTGTAAATTTGTTAGTGTGCAAATTCTTTTTATTTTTGTTTAAGCCAATACCATTTAATGTAACCACACGAATGCCAACTTTTCCAAATGGCACTGCTTGACCTCTGGCCTTTGACTTGGAATGGTAATGTAAAAATGAATTGATGACTGAGTGATTAACTCCAAATGAGCACAAACACTTCTTAAAAATTGAATCAATATTGCAATATCAGTGTCACTGGAAAGGCCTGTATTTATTACAACTTCCTTTCTGCTTGTAAGTGGTGGTGAGCCTTTTGCTTGAACTGCTATGATCCATGTAGTGACAGTACTCCCACAAACTGTGAGATTAGGATATCTAAAATTTTGACCAATAATTTTGAAGAAATAGTGAAATCTTTTCCACTTAGAATGTTCTGGTGGTGCTCCAATGTTCATGCGGCCTTTGCCTGCTTGGGAGGTAGACGTTGCAGGTTTAGGGGGCGGAGTTGAAAGGGTGGCAAGTTGCTGAAGATGATACACACTATAGCCACATAGTGCCATTATTGAAGGCAATGACTGTTTAAGGTGATAAATGAGGTGACAGTCAAATTGTTTTGTTTAATTCCAGTGTTGTCAAGCATCTTCATTTTGTTGGAGCTGATCTCAGCTAGGCAAGTCAAGAGATTTCCAATGTATTCTTGTGCGTTGAAAGTGGCAGAAAGGTTGAGGGGGTTGAAAGATAAGTTACTCACCATGGAATATCCAACCACTGAGCTCCATTTGTAATCACAGTATTTAGGTTCTGTGTCAATTTCTATTTCTGCCGAGGACTGACCCTGCCTCCAAATGCTTTTTGGTAGGGAATTTGATTGTGATAATATGTTCAATCACAAAAGGACAGATGAAGGATTTCTGTTGTTGGACCTTTGTCTTTGCTATTACTTGTGTAATTAAACTTATTTGCTATGATCTGCTGAAACCAGGAATTTGTCCAAACCTTCCTGCATATTGATACAGAAGTGAATCATAGAATCCCTATAATGCAGAAGCAGGCCATTCAGCCAACTGAGTCAGCACTGACTTTCTGAAGAACATCCCACCCAGACCCACCCTAACCCCATAAACATGCATTTACCACAGCCAACCTACCTAATCTACACGTCCCTGGTCACTGTGGGCAATTTAGCATGGCCGATCCACTTAACCTGCACATCCTTTGGACTGTGGGAGGAAACCCATGCAGACACAGTGAGAATGTGCAAGTTTCTTGCAGGCAGTCACCCAAAGGTGGAATTGAACCCGGGTCCCTGGCTGTGTGAGGCAGCAGTGCTAACCGCTGAGTTGTACTGCATATTGATATAAATTGTTGTACTGCGTGTGATATGAATTGCTTAAATTAGATTCCCTGCAGAGACTGTGACAAACACTACATCAGACAAACAGGAAGGAGCTAACAACAAGAGTACATGAACACCGACTGGCTACAAAAAGACACGACCAATTCTCACTCACCTCAATCCACATGGACAAGGAGAGCCACCGATTCGACTGGGACAACACCAAAGTCCTGGGGCATGCTAAGCAGAGACAAGCATGGGAATTCCTAGAAGCCTGGTACTCCACAACAAAAGCCATCAATAAACATGTAGGACCCGACCCCACATACACTCCACTGTGAAGGAAATCTGGAAGTGAGGTAATCCAGCTCAATGGACCCCAGAGTTTAAAAACCAGGCGGGAAAACACACTGACACTTCATTGGAAGCTGCACTGACGATGTTACCAAGCACAGTAATGAAACGTCTGCGGAACAACGAACCAGCTCGGTGAGCCAATCAACCACAACATCCACAACCCAAGCTACAAATCTACTCCAAAACCTTAGAGACTTGATACTGCGGAAAGGCAGCCAACATCATCAAAGAACCTTCCCACCCTGGCTATCCTCTCGTCCAACCTCTTCCTTCAGGCGGAAGATACAGAAGCTTAAACACACACACCAACAGATTCAAGAACAACTTCTTCCCCACTGTTACTAGACTGCTCAATGGACTTCTCTAAGTTTAAATCTAGTGTTGATCTTCCTTTTGTGCACCATGTGTGTAGCTGTAACCTTGTATGCATCACTCTGTCAAAAACCCTGTGATCTGTATGTCTTTGTATGTTATGGTCTGCCTGTACTGCAAACCAAAATTTTTCACTGTACTTAGGTACATGTGACAATAAATCAAATCAAATCAAATTCCATTGACCTAGCTGTTATCTTCAATGGTTAAACACTCAGACATCGTATTTAAAATAACACCTGGACAGACAATATCTTGCTGCAAGCCAGGAAGCATCATTTTGTCTGTCTGAGGGAAGGTTTTGTACTCGAACTTCTGCCACATCCTCCCTTTTCTAAATTTGTCACACATGAACCCTGGAGTTGGATGTAATCTCCCTGCAGCCTCCCTCAGTTATTATAGACCTTCCCTTCACTACCCTCAACTTTGTCTTTAAACCATCCATCATTGCCCATGAATCTCTTGGCACATGTTTCTCAGTTGCTGCTGACTTGATTTTAAGAGTACATTTTAATTTGTTGTCCATGTCTTTTAATGAGAATGTACGATATGCTAAGACATTAGAAATGTATTTCCATTGCCTGCCATCAGGATCCGCCATCTGCTTTTAATCCATGGCTCACTTGCTTTCCAACTTTCCTACTGCCATCAGGAGCCTTGCCTCCCTTACAATTAAGTGCCCCTACCTGTCTCATTTTCTACTGCTGGAAATGTCACTGGATTTCGCCTGTGTGCTGCACTCAACTGATCCAGTATGCTCGGTGCAGTTGAGGGCAGACAGACATTTGACCTTTGCAGGGAGTACATATGATCACTTAGGTTCTGAGATATAAACTTTACACAACAGCAGTTGTGACTCAAAGTGATTTTGGTCCAAGGTGACAGTGAAAGTTATAATCCATTCAAAACTTCTTAATTCCTTTTCCATTTGAAAGCCAATTCTGGATTTTACTGCTGCATACCGTTCTGATTTAGTTGCAAGCAATGTTGAGTACTTCTGCAGCATATCCCTCATCGCATTTAACATTTTTTGCAGCTTTGAAAGTTTGAAATGAAACCATCTGGCAACTTAGCTCAGTGATGAGTTGTGCTTACGTTTGTCTCATGGGAATGTGCACAAGTCTGACTTTAGTAAAATAACAGATGAGATTCGGAAAATTCAACTAGTATGTGGGTTAGAAGCTGGAAAAAATAATTTGTTTCTGTTTTATTTTGCTGTGTTGTCTTTGTTTTGTTTTATTGGTCCCTGGTACAGCCATTTTGTGCTTGGCATTTTACAATTAAATGACTGCTTCTCACACCAACGTTCAGCTGCTGATTCAGCAGTTGAGGTTGTTTCAGACAAATCAGAATCTGAAATAGAATTTATAATGGACAACATGAAATTGTTAGGATCAGAAGGGTTACTGGACCTGAAGTGCTAACTCTGCTTTCTCTCCACATATGCTGCCAGATCTGCTGAGTTTCTTCAGCAATTCCTGATTTTCTTTCAGAAAATAGCATTGATAGGCAAAGGAAGGTCTCATTGAGAGACTGGAGATGGAAATGGACCA
The DNA here is from genome assembly GCF_030684315.1 of Stegostoma tigrinum. Classification (NCBI taxonomy): domain Eukaryota; kingdom Metazoa; phylum Chordata; class Chondrichthyes; order Orectolobiformes; family Stegostomatidae; genus Stegostoma; species Stegostoma tigrinum. Next base: position 2,648,337 of record NC_081358.1, on the reverse strand, counting down.
GCATGCCAGCTTTAGAAGAAATTTGTGGGATAAGAGCGAAGCAAATTGAATGGAAAAGCTACTTTTGTGAGAAATTTTGATACATTTACATATGGGTCTGAATGGGATGCTTCAAGGGGCGGTGTGGACTTGTTGGGCCGAAAGGCCTGTTTCCACACTGTAGGTAATCTAATCTGATCTAATTTATATTCAAACTGATCACCTTTTATGTATTTTCTTTGGCAAAATGGACCTCAAAGTTACCACTTAAATGCTTAATTTTGATCAGTTTGAATTTTTTTTAGCTTCTCATTCTTACCAAGTTTCTATGTTTTTTAGAATATTTCTTTGCTGTCAGATCTCGCAGATGGATTGCATGTAGCTTCAGTCTGTTTTTGAAAATGCAGATTTAGGTTCTGCCAGAAACTCAACATTAAATGACATGCAGGAGTGACCTAAAGGTCATTGGAATTTAACATTAAAGCATGTATGAGTTTTAATAGGTAGCAATGTTAAGGTGCTCACCTTCACTATAAAGAGCACACTCTACACCCATATATAATACAAGGGCTAGGCTTCACTTGATACAAGTTAGTGTGAAGGGAGTTAACTGTAAATAAAAGAAGTTACAAACCTTACCTTAAGTTGTGACACTCAACCTCTCAGTTAGGTCCTTGATCTAGTCCCCTCCATGACTGATTCTGAATCTGGACATTTATTTCCATCCTCCCCTGAGACAACTCACCAATCCTGCTTCCCTCCCCTTTCCCCTTTGTCCTGCCAGCATTTTTGCTTGAGGTGCTCAGCTAATTCCCTTTGGAGAGCCATGATTGAATCATGGGGAAGCATGGGAATTACGAGGAGGCGATGGTCTAGTGGTATTATTTCTAAACTATTAACCCAGAAATTCAGTGAATGTTTTGGGGAACCGAATTTGAATCTTGTCACAGTAGATAGTGGAATTTGAATTCAATAAAAATTAGCTGGAATTAAGAATCTACTGATGACCACAAAACCATTTTCAATTGTTAAAAAAACCCATCTAGGAAGGAAATCTGCCATCTTCATCTGGTCTGGCCTACAAATGACTACAATGTAGTTGACTCTCAACTGCCCTCTGAAATGACCTAGCAAGCCTCTCAGTTGTATCAATCACCATGAACATTCAACAAAGGAATGAAAACGGACGGATCGTCTGGTATCAACATGGGCACCAGAAAAGACAACAGCAGAAGCAGCCCTTTAGATCCTGCAATATCATCCTTACTAACATTTGCGCCTAATGCCAAAATTGGGAGACCTATTTGTTAAATCCATCTTGACGTAGTGGTACTCACAGAATCGTACCTTACAGACAATGTCCTGGATACCACTATGGCCATTCATGAATATGTCCTGTCCCACTGAGATTTTGGGTTAACCCAAAGCTCATGGACTGCAGCCGTTCAAGAAGGTAACTCACCATCACCTTATCCACCATGGGTGGCACAGTGGCTCAGTGGTAACCACTGCTGCCTGATGGCACCAGGGATCCAGTTCCATCCTCGGGTGACTGTCTTTGTGAAGTTTGCACATCTCCTCCACATTTGCGTGAGTTTCTTCCAGGTGCCCCAGTTTCCTCCCACAGTCCAAAGATATCCAGGTTAGGTGGATTGACCATGCTAAATTGCCCATAGTGTCCGGGGATATGCAGGCTAGAGGGGGGCTAGCCATGAGAAATGAATGGTTACAGGGATGGGATGCTCTGGGTGGGATGCTCTTCAGAGGGTCAGGATGGACTCAATGGCTGAATGACCTGCTTCCACACTGTGGAGATTTTTAAGGGCAATTAGGGATAGACAATAAATGCTAGCCAGCCAGAGATGCCTATGCCTCATGAATGGATAAAAAAAACCTCCACCACAATCTCAGCCAGTGTATTCTGAATCTTAAAAACTTACTGTATGAACAAGAAAAGACTTTTTCATCATATAGCTGTTGATTGCTTTGCCAGTCACCTTTTATTACATGGTGCAGTCATGTAGTAACATTATCTTCTGGTATTTATGTTGACATATGGGAAATTTGGAGTCTCTCAGAAGCAGGATTCGAAGAATTCATCAATATTGTCAATAATTATCAATCTTCCATTAAACTTACTGCCATATCGGACAAGGAAAGCATTGATTTCTTAGACACTACAGTATTTAAAGCAGCCCAAGACAACTGGCATAAGATGAATTTATTTCAAAATTACTGACACATAGATGTCATATCTTATGCTAATTTGTCCCCAACTTGCAATCCCTCCCACTGTCCACCCTTGCAGTGTCCCATTCTCCCGGCGGCCTTTCGCTCTTCCCTACTCCCCCCCACCTTGCAGAATACCACTTTTCCTACTCCACCCCTTGCAGTGTCCCACTCTTTCAGTGTCACCACTCCACCTTTCCAGTCTATCCTTATATCAATGCAGCTTCAAGGTCTTGCAGTGTCTCTTTCTTGTACCTTCTTCTTCTCTTGCACTGCCCTTACAGCCTCTTTCTGCCTGGCCTTTTCGACATCCTTCCTAAAATATCATCAGTTCAAGTTAAACTGGTATTTATGAAGGTTTATGATAACTTAGAACATAGATCAGTGCAGGCCCTTAAGCCCACGATGTTGTGCCGAATTAATTATTCTACTCTAAGATCCAACTACCTTGCATACCCTACATTTTACTATCATCTCTGTGCCTATCCAAGAGTCGCATAAACGTCCCGAATGTATCTGACTCCAATATCACTGCCGGCAGCGTATTCCATGCACCCACTGCTCTCTGTGTAAAGAACCTACCTCTGACATCTCCCCTATACCTTCCTCCAAAGTTAAAATTCCATCTTAAAATTATGCCCTCTCGTATTAGTCATTTCAGCCCTGGGAAAAAGTCTCTGGCTATCCACTCCATCTGTGCTTCTCATTATCTTGTACACCTCTATCAAGTCACCTCTCATCCTTCTTTGCTGCAATGAAAAAAGCTCCCTCAACCTTTGCTCGTAAGACTTTCTCTCCAGTCCAGGCAGCATCCTGATAAATCTCTGCACCGTCTCTAAACTTCCACACCCTTCCTATAATGAAGCAACTAGAATTGAACACAATATTCCAAGCGTGGTCTAACCAGGGTTTTATACAGAGCTGCAGCATAACCTTGCAGCTCTTAAACTCAATCCCCTGCCAATGAAAGCCAACACGACATACACCTTCTTTACAACCCTGTCAACTTGGGTAGCAACTTTGAGGGATCTATGGACATGGACCCCAAGATCCCACTGTTCCTCCACACTGCCAAGAATCCTACCATTAATCCTGTATTCTGCGCTCAAATTTGACCTTCCAAAATGAATCACTTCACAGTTTTCTGGGTTGAATTCCATCTGCCACTTCTTTGTTCAGCTCTGCATCCTGTCAATGTCCTGTTGCAACCTACAACAGCCCTCTATGCTGTGGACACGCTGTGAACCCCTGGTTAGACCACAGTATCATAGCAAGTGCACCCTAAACAGCCCCCACATTTCTGTAGTGCACTTGATTTTGTATTCAATATCTCTGTTTATTAAGACCATGGTTCCATATAATCGTTTTTACCTTTTATTTCAAAAGGCCTTTCCACCTTCAATGATTTGTGCACAAGTACCCACTGGCCATATTGCTCTGCATTTCTTTTAGAATTATACTCTTTTATCTATATTGCTTTTCCTAATTCTTCCAACTGATGTGTCAATTATTTCTGCATGAAATATCGTCTGCCTGGCCTTCCCATTTCACCACCTGTGCATATTTTCTTCAAGTTTAATCTTGTGGTTCAGAATGTTGCTAAATTTTGTGTCACCTGAAAAACTTTAACTTTTATATATACACTGAGGTTTTAATATATCTCAAGGAAAACAATGATCCTACTCCCAAGCCATGGACCACCTCCCCCCACCACCACCTTATACCTTCCTCAGGTTTTAAAAGCAACTGTTCACCACTAGTCTTTGTTTCCTGCCACTCAGGCAAGATGTCAACTTTTAAACGAGAGAGGGGTTATATTCTATTTAAAACTCAATCACTGCATTATTTTCCCTTATTCTTTAATGGAATGTGGTCATTCCTGGCAAGTTTAGCTTTTGCTGTCCATCTATAGTTACCCTTGAATTGAAAGCTTGCTAAGAGAACAACGAAGGATTAGAGATGACTTGATAGAGGTGTACAAAATCATCAGAGGTATAGCTAGAGTGGACAGCCAGAGACTTTTTCCTTGGGTGGAGGTAGCTATTATGAGCGGGCATAGTTTTAAAGTGAGTGGAGGTAGATACAGGGGAGACGTCAGAGGTAGGTTCTCTACTCAGAGAGTGGTCGACTCGTGGAATGCCTCATTAGGGGCATGTAAGCAGCCATTAGATAGGCAAATGGATGATAGTATAAGGTAAGGGCGGAGGTTAGGTAGAATTTAGGATTAGGGTAAAAGTTTGGCACAACAGAGTGGGCCGTAGGCCCTGTATTGTGCTGCACTATTCAATGTTCTTTGTTTAACTTCAGAAAGAATTTTGAGAGTCAATCACATTTTGGAACTCCAGCTCTTTCCTTTCTCATTATCAGCATGGCTTTTACCTGCCTCAGACTCATGCACTGAAACCTATACTGGGCCACCTGTTCCTTTAAAACCTTCCTTGAAATCTACCTTGTCTTTTGTCTTTTTTCCGGATAACAAGTATTTTAATTACATCTTGTGATATTAAAGCACTTTGTAGATATAATTGCTGTTGTTTTGTCTAGTTTTGTTTCCCATAATTAGAATTACTATTTTGAGCTGTGAATTGCTTTTTTTATGTAGTGATTTTGTATCGCACATTTTTAAAATTCCTCCCACAAAGTGGAGTTCGGAAAGGTGAAAGAAATGACAAATGGCACAAAGCATTGCCCCATGACACACTGTACAGAGTTATTAGAAATGCTTGTGACTGGATTAGTTGGATCCAGCAGTCTCTTTAGTGATAAAACTTTCAGACTACTTTGGTGTTAGGCTGAGGAATATGAAACAAGGAGGTGATGGCCTAGTGGTATTATTGCTGGACTGTTAGTCCAGAGACCCAGATAATTTTCCAGGGACCAGCGTTTGAATTCTGCTGCGGCAGATGGTGGAATTTGAATTCAATAAAATATCTGGAATTAAGAATCTAATGACCATGAATCCATTGTTGATTGTTGGGGAAAAACCCATCTGGTTCACTAATGTCCTTTAGGGAAGGAAACTGCCATCCTTACCTCTGTCTGGCCTACATGTGACTCCAGACCCACAGCAATCTGGTTGACTCTTAACTGCCCTCTGGGCAATTAGGCTTGGGCAATAAATGCTGCCTGGCCAGTGATGCCCTCATCCTGTGAATGAGTTTTAAAAAATGTGGAACTATTTCAATTTTAGATGGTTTTTGTGCTAATTTCCAGGAGCGTTCATCTATCAAACATAAACAATTGTCACATTTTTCTGCCAGATGCCCTGCCAGTTTTACCTGCTTTGAACATGGAAAAATGGAGATGTCTAACCATATTACTTTCATGTAAATTGGTACCAAACATTATGGAAGAAAAATCTAACAGGTGGCAATAACAGATTGTTGGTTGGAAACCCAATTTCTTATCCTAAGGCCCAGGGTTAGAGACAAATCATGAATTATGAAAGGAGGTTGAGTAGGCTGGGCCTGTGTTTACTGGAATTTAGGAGAATGAATGGTGACCTTATTGAAATGTACAGAAGTTTTAGGGGACTTGACAGGGTAGATGCAAAAAGTTGCTTCCCCTTGTGGGAGAATCTAGGACCAGAAGACATAATTGCAGAGTAAGGAGTTGCCCATAGGTGAGAATCCCAACAACGTAGAAACAGGCCCTTCAGCCCAACAAGTTCACACCAACTCTCAGAGCATCCCACCCAGATCCATCGTCCTATAACCCACCTAATCTACATATCCCTCAGCACTGTGGGCAGTTTCCCATGGCCAGTCTACCTAGCCAGCGCATTTTTGGATGATGGGAGGAAGCCAGAGCAAACTCGCACAGACACAGGGAGAATGTGCAAACTCCACACACACAGTCATCCAAGGCTAGAATTGAACCCAGGTCCCTGGTGCTGTGAGGCAACACTGCTAACCACTGAGCCACTGTGCTGCCCATAGAAGAGCTTTTTTCAGAGGGTAATGAATCTGTGGAATTCCTTACCATAGATGGATGTAGAGGTTAGGCCATTAAGTATATTCAAGGCATGATAGTTTTTTTTAACAGAATCAGAATTCCAGGTGATGCAGCAATTTACTTGGATTCTCGGGTTATCAGATAAAGACTGGAAATTGGAGTTGAGGATTATCAAAGCAGCAGTGATCTCATTGAATGGTGGAGTGTACTCAATTAACTAACCTCTGTTCTTTCGTGTTCAGATCTTCGGTCTGTAACAACCTGAGTATCACAAGTGTGGCAGCACTCTCTCATTATTACATTATTGCTGATGCAGAAAGGCTATTTCCCAGTGAGCACAATATCAGAATAAAAGATTTGTTATTTAAGACTGAGATGATAAGAAACTTCTTCATCCAGAGGGTGGTGAATCTTTGGAATTCTCTATTGCAGAGTGTGGTGGATGCTCAGTTATTAATTAAAATAGAAATTGATAGATCACTAATTACATCTGGGGACATGGGGTCTGTGCGCAAATATTGTATTGAGGTGGATGATCAATTATGGCAGCATATCGGTAATATCACTGGACTAGTAACCTGGAGCTCCAGGCTGGGAACATTGGTTCGAATTGCACCATGGCAACTGGGGGAATTTGAAATCAATGAAAATCTAGAATTTAAAAATGCAATTAAGTAACTATTGCAAATATTCGCTTGAAACAAAAGCTTCATTGGATTCAGTAATGTTCTTTCGGAGAGGAAATGTAATGTCCGTACCAGGGTCTGGCCTATATGTGACTGCAGACCCACAGCACTGTGTTTGGCTCTTAACTGTGCTTTGGGCAAAAAGTGATGGGCCGTACATGTTGGTCCTGTCATCAACAGGCACTTTGGTTCTAACTTAAGAGGAGTTACCATTGAAACATTGTTGACTGAGCAAATGTATACATGACACAGGACAGGATCTTATACTGTTTCACCTCTGTTTCAATCAGATGGGCATTTTCATGTTTTGTTGTAGTACATTCTCAGAGGCGGAATATCACTAAGTTTAATTCTGTTAAAAAAGATGCTGGAAATACTTAACATACTTGGAAGCGTCTGTGGAGAAAGAAACAGAATGAACATTTCAAGCGTAATATGGCTTCTTCAGAGCTGGATAGTAGAAATGATTAATGCCATCACAAAAATGGAAGCTGGACAGATCCAAATGGGAGGTCTGGGGTGGAAGAGAGGGTAGATGGATGAAATAGAAACACATCATGAAACCAAAGAGAGTGGAATAGGTTGTAGTAAAGCAGCAAAGTATTTGTCCGGTCTGAGTGGCAATCGCAATACAGTGAATAGCTTTGTGTGAAAGCAGAAGTGTGAAAACCAAACTTCAAACCAACATGTGGAGTACTGGTGGGAATCAAAATAGGGGAGGGGTGGGGCAGTTCATGGTTTGAAATTCCTGAAGCCAGTGTTGAATCTGAAGGCAGTAAAGTGCCAGGTAGGAAAATAAAGTGGCATTCTTCAAACTTGTACAGAACTTTAGTGGAATGGTGCAGAAGGCCCAGAACAGACATGTTGTATGAAAACAAGTAATGAATTAAATAGCAAGCAACTGGAAAATCAGGATAATGTTTGTGAACAGAATGGAAGTGTTCTATAAAGCAGTCATTCAGTCTTTATTTGGGCTCCGCAAAATAGAAGAAGCCACTTTGTGATGAGCAAATACATTAAACTAAATTATAGAAAACGCAAGTAAATTGCTGCGTCGTCTGGAATTCTAATTCTGTAAATTAGATGGAGATCTTGAATGACATTGAAATTATGTTAGAGATAATGGGAACTGCAGATGCTGTAGAATCCGAGATAACAAAGTGTGGAGCTGGATGAACACAGCAGGCCAAACAGCATCTTAGGAGCACAGAAAGGGTGCAGGCCCGAAACGTCAGCTTTTGTGCTCCTAAGATGCTGCTTGGCCTGCTGTGTTCATCCAGCTCCACACTTTGTTATCTTGAAATTATGTTAGTTGGGTTTGTAGCTGTGCATGCATGTGTAATCACAGCAGCTAGAAAACCCTAATGCTGATGAAGAGGTATTCACAAGTTCCTGAGGTCAGTGAATATTGCATTTGAAAATGTTAAGGTTGTGTAGTGAGGCATTACCAAGGGGAACCATCTTTCTTGTAGCTTGTTTGATTGTCACTTGAAGCTGTAAAGGAAATTTTTAAATTGTCCTTAAATTGTGCAAAGATATTTTGCCTCCCAGCGTTGAGCATTTCTGGTAGCTTGGAGTGTTTGTATATGTAATGAACTGCCCAGGGACAGATGCACATTGATGATCACTTTCTAAGTTCATATGTCCAGGAAACCAATGTTTTATGACTACAAAGGGGTCCCAAATACTCCTTAAGATAATGGTTTGTTGGTGCTGCAGTATGAAAGCTTTGTATTGTACCTTTTTTCATTCCAGTTCCTGTTATGACGCTGTAATTATTTTCACAAAGCAATGGGGAAATGTAATTGTCTGTCATCACTGGAGCAATTTGCTAGTAAATTGGCCTGAACTGAAAAATGGCAAGCATGTCAATCCTTTAGATGTTGCCTCTTCACTTTCAGTGCCTCAGGTTGTTTAAGAATGTAAAATCAGAACCGCATATATTAAATGAGCTACTGTTTGATTTTGTTTAGCCGTTAGAGTAATGAACGACATCTAATTGAAGGATTGTGGGAGTCTTGACATATTTTTAAAAATTAACGTGAATGTGCACCATGAAAATTTGTATAAGCTGGAAAATGACCAACCGACTTCCACTCTGTTTTAAAAAAGTTGCATGAATAGATCATACACTCTTTCTCTCCCTCATGTGAGGAATTATGAGCACATGAGTCGTTACGAGTTTTGAAGCAGGGATTTACATGTCAGGGTGGCGCCTTCTGCATTGCCACGATGACGCCACCCGAAAGATACAGGAACAACATCTCATATTTCGCTTGGGAACCCTGCAGCCCACGGGTATCAATGTGGACTTCACAAGCTTCAAAATCTCCTCTCCCCCAACCGCATCCCAAAACCAGCCCAGCTAGTCCCCACCTCCCTAACCATTCTTCTCACCTCAAGCCCTACCCCCATTTCCTACCCACTAACGTCATCCCACCTCCTTGACCTGTCCATCCTCCCTGGACTGACCTATCCCCTCCCTAACTCCCCACCTACATTCACCTTCACTGGCTCTCACCCCGCCTCTTTGATCTGTCTGTCTCCTCTCACCCTATCTTCTCCTTTATCCATCTTCTATCCGCGTCCCCTGTCTCCCTATTTATTTCAGAATCCCCTTCCCCGCCCACATTTCTGAAGAATGGTCTTGACCCGAAACGTCAAACTTTCCTGATCCTCTGATTCTGCTTGGCCTGCTGTGTTCATCCAGCTTCACACCGTGTTATCTCGTGTATTATATGCTCTTCACTTTCTGTGAAACTGTTGTAAGTGCAGTGGTTTCCCGACAAACAAACAAAGGAAATCCTGCTTTATAAGGATATGTGTGTGGTCATAAGTGCAAAGAATTGTGTTTTATTCTACCCTGTTCACATAAAAGCTGGCTGTAAACGAAATGGGAAGAAAGCAAGGATGTTGGAAGTGTTAAATCTTGTGCATGGAAAGACTCTTTCAGGCCACTTGTCATGGTATGCTCATTGAGCATCTCTGAGACAGTGGCCAGAGAAATTGCCTTATCTGACGTGTTGTCTCAATATGAGGGCATTTTAATTTTATGTTTCAGAAAGATGTATTGATCTCAAAACTTCAATGCATTCCTTCACTGTTATAAAAATGATTTTTGGTGAACTCAAGTACTACAGCCATAAAATGTCAATGTTTTCATATTTAAAAGTATATATTACTATACTGTACAGTAAAAATTTTATGTTTTGAATGTGAAGAATTGTAATGTTCCCTATGATCTTTAAATGTATTTCAATAGCTTTAAGATTGTTGCTAGGCCAACAAAAAGATGTGATCCCTTCTCACTAAAATGAATTTGCAGAATGCTCTTCACAAATGGGGTTTTTCATGTTCTGATGTATGACTTCTGAATTCAAAATTAGCTAGCACTGCGCCGAACCATGTAACTTCAGGAAGCTAAATAAATTCACCTCCAAGTTGGTTAAACTTGAAAGTCCTCCAGAAGCATGACCATAAAAAGGCATTTTTGTAAGTAATTACGTTTTGAAGAATTTGTTTGGTTTCTCAATAAACTGATTAATGGTCCTTGCAGCAATTTTTCTTCAAAATGCTCGAACATGAAAGGAACAGGGTCAGGTTCCAATTTCCTCCTGAGTTAGTCAGTCTTAATGCTGTACATGGTAGTTAATTTCAGTGTTAGTGCATTTGATAGCTTAGAAATCTGGCTAATTTGATCTGATTGCAGATGCAAGTGAAATGAAAGGACAACAAATGTTAAATTCTACCTTCAAGATGTATCCTGGTTTTTGAATGTCAATGCAACAATAGTTGTATTTTATATATTATCACTTTGGATGTGGATCAATCATGTCTGTTTTTGACTCCCTGCAGATATATCAAGCAATCTTTGCATTATAGCTTTTTAAAACTGTATCTCTACAGTTGGTTTATTGAAGGCAGTATTATAAGATTACATTCACAGACTGTGACTAACTTGTTTCTTTCATAATTTAAGGAATAGCCTTGAGCATAAGGAAGTTCCAACAGTGTCCAGGAACTGCAAATGATATCTGTATAATTTGTATCCATCTTGACAATGTTTTTGTGAATCCAGTAATGGAGTACTTTTAGATGTCATGCATCTCAGGATGATACTGGTGCAAGTTGTCCTCAAGAAGTATTTGTAATAGTTGGTTCACTATTTAGAATGTCCTGGTCCCCATATGACCCTTGAGGCATATGGCGTAGTCAAAATTGTAAAAAATGTAAGAATGAACAATAATATAAAAACAAGTAACTGAAGATGTTGGAAATCAGAAACAAAGACAGAAATTGCTGAAGAAGGTCAGCAGGTTTGGCAGATGATATGGAGAGAAAGCAGAGTTAATATTTTGTATCCAGTGACTTCTTCAAAATGGTTCTGTAGAAGGATCACTGCATTCAAAACATTGAGAATAAACAAGCTTGTAGTTCTGTAAATCTTCCACATCCTCAAGATGTGCTGAAGTACATCACATTCAGTAAATTGCTTTTTCAATGCAAATGTTGTTGTTTGGTAGGCAAACATGGACACCATGCACCACAAGTTCTTGAAGCACCAATGAGGTAAATGGTCTGATAATTTTTATTGGTCATGTAGGTTGAGGGATAAATGCTGGACAGAAATTAGAAAAGCTCCAAGCTGTTTTTTGAATTTTTTCACAGGATCTTGTCCACTTATCTGAACAGACACATGGAACCTAGAACTAATATCTCATCCAAAACCTTGGCAATCCAGCACTCCCTCAGTGCTTAGAAAATCGTAATAAATCACAGAATTAGTGTGTAGTGAGAAGAGGCTCTAATGGAATAAAGTTGAACTTTCAGTCTGAATATAAACTACTATACTTAAGCTTGGGAGGGACGATGTACAAATATTTTGTTTATGTAATGCAATTTACATAGGAACGAAACAGGAGTAGGCCAATCAGCCTCTCAAAACTGTTACACCATTCAATCAGATCATGGCTGATCTGTGTAGTAATTGCAGATACCTGCTGTTGGCTCATATCCCTTAATAATTTTGCTGAATTTGCTGACAAAAATTGATCTATCTCAGTTTTAAAATTAGCAACTGATGCTACATCCACTATCACATATGAAAGAGAGTTCCAAACATTGTCTTATTTTTTGTTGACAACCATGGATATTCAATAAAATATCTTCATAGACACTGCGAGTCCATTCTGCGTTGTAGAGAGGAGAAATAGATGGACAGCTGTGTCACTTATTGGAAAGTGATTTTGCCTGAAGTTATACATAGAACATAGAACATTACAGCACAGTACAGGCCCTTCGGCCCTCGATGTTGTGCCAACCTGTCATACCGATCTCAAGCCCATCTAACCTACACTATTCCATGTACGTCCATATGCTTGTCCAATGACGACTTAAATGTACCTAAAGTTGGCGAATCTACTATTGTTGCAGGCAAAGCGTTCCATTCCCTTACTACTCTCTGAGTAAAGAAACTACCTCTGACATCTGTCCTATATCTTTCACCCCTCAATTTAAAGATATGCCCCCTCGTGCTCGCCGTCACCATCCTAGGAAAAAGGCTCTCCCTATCCACCCTATCTAACCCTCTGATTATTTTATATGTTTCAATTAAGTCACCTCTCAACCTTCTTCTCTCTAATGAAAACAGCCTCAAGTCCCTCAGCCTTTCCTCCATACCAGGCAACATCCTAGTAAATCTCCTCTGCACCCTTTCCAAAGCTTCCACATCCTTCTTATAATGCGGTGACCAGAACTGTACACAATACTCCAAGTGCGGCCGCACCAGAGTTTTGTACAGCTTCACCATAACCTCTTGGTTGCGGAACTCGATCCCTCTATTAATAAAAGCTAAAACACTGTATGCCTTCTTAACAGCCCTGTCAACCTGGGTGGCAACTTTCAAGGATCTGTGTACATGGACTCCGAGATCTCTCTGCTCATCTACACTGCTAAGAATCTTACTATTAGCCCAGTACTTTGCCTTCCGGTTACTCCTACCAAAGTGCATCACCTCACACTTGTCTGCATTAAACTCCATTTGCCACCTCTCAGCCCAGCTCTGCAGCTTATCTATGTTTCTTTGCAACCTACACCTTCGTCACTATCCACAACTCCACCGACCTTAGTGTCGTCTGCAAATTTACTAACCCATCCTTCTATGCCAGGTCATTTATAAAAATAACAAACAGCAGTGGACCCAACACCGACCCTTGCGGTACACCACTAGTAACTGGTCTCCAGGATGAACATTTCCCATCAACTACCACCCTCTGTCTTCTTTCAGCAAGCCAATTTCCGATCCAAACTGCTATATCTCCCACAATTCCATTCCTCCGCATTTTGTACTATAGCCTATTGAGGGGAACCTTATCAAATGCCTTGCTGACATCCATATACACCACATCAACCGGTTTACTCTCATCTACCTGTTTGGTCACCTTCTCTAAGAACTCAATAAGGTTTGTGAGGCACGACCTTCCCTTCACAAAACCGTGCTCACTATCCCTAATCAAATTATTCTTTTTTATATGATTATAAATCCTATCCGGTATAACCTTTTCCAACACTTTACCAACAACTGAGGTAAGGCTCACTGGTCTATAATTACCAGGGTTGTCTCTACTCCCCTTCTTGAACAGGGGACCACATTTGCTATCCTCCAGTCATCTGGCACTATTCCTGTAGACAATGATGAGTTAAAGATCAATGCCAAAGGCTCGGCAATCTCCTCCCTGGCTTCCCGGAGGATCCTAGGATAAAGCCCATCCGGCCCAGGGGACTTATCTATCTTCACCCTCTGAAGGATTTCTAATACCTCTTCCTCGTGAACCTCAATTCTACCTAGACTTGTACCCTGTATCTCAGTATTCTCCTTGACAACATTGTCGTTTTTGAGAGTGAATACTGTCAAAAAATATTCATTTAGCGCTTCCCCCATCTCATCTGACTCCACACACAACTTACTACTACTATCCTTGATTGGGCCTAATCTTACTTTTGTCATTCTTTTATTCCCTAAATACCTATAGAAAGCCTTAGGGTTTACCCGATCCTATCCGCCAACAAGTTCTCATGTCTCCTCCTGGGTCTTCTGAGCTCTCTCTTTAGGTCTTTCCTGGCTACCTCGTAGCCCTCAAGTGCCCTAACTGAGCCTTCACATCTCATCCTAACATAAGCCTTCTTCTTCCTCTTGACCAGAGATTCCACCACCTTCGTAAACCACGGCTCCCGCACTCTATAGCTTCCTCCCTGCCTGACAGGTACATATTTATCTAGGACACACAGGAGCTTTTCCTTGAATAAGCTCCACATTTCTAATGTGCCCATCCCCTGCAGTTTCCTTCCCCATCCTATGCTCCCTAAATCTTGCCTAATCTCATCGTAATTGCCTTTCCCCCAGCTATAACTCTTGCCCAGTGGTATACACCTATGCCTTTCCATCACTAAAGTAAACATAACAGAGTTGTGATCGCTATCACCAAAGTGCTCACCTACTTCCAAATCTAACACCTGGCCAGGCTCATTACCCAGTACCAAATCTAATGTGGCTTCGCCCCTTGTTGGCCTGTCTACGTACTGTGTCAGGAAGCCCTCCTGCACACACTGGACAAAAACTGGCCCATCTATAGTACTCGAATTATAGTGTTCCCAGTCAATATCTAGAAAGTTGAAGTCCCTAATGACAACTACCCTGTCTCTCTGACTCCTATCGAGAATCATCTTTGCTATCCTTTCCTCTACATCTCTGGAACTATTCGGAGGCCTATAGAAAACTCCCAACAGGGTGACCTCTCCTTTCCTGTTTCTAACCTCAGCCCAAACTAACTCAGTTGACAAGTCCCCAAACATCCTTTCTGCAACTGTAATACTGTCCTTGACCAACAATACCACACCTCCGCCCCTTTTACCATCTTCTCTGTTCTTACTGAAACATCTAAATCCCAGAACCTGCAACAACCATTCCTGTCCCTGCTCTATCCATGTCTCCGAAATGGCCACAACATCGAAGTCCAGGTACTAACCCATGCTGCAAGTTCACCCACCTTATTCTGGACGCTCCTGGCATTGAAGTAGACACACTTCAAACCAACTTCTTGCTTGCCGGTGCCATCTTGCTTCCCTGAAACTTTATTTCGGACCACAGTACTCTCAACCTTTTCTATAGTCGAACTACAATTTTGGTGCCCATCCCCCTGCTGAATTAGTTTAAACCCACCCGAATAGCCTTAGCAAATTTCCCCCCAGGATATCGGTACCCTTCTGGTTCAGGTGAAGACCATCTTGCTTGTAGAGGTCCCACCTACCCCAGAAAGAGCCCCAATTCTCCAAGAATCCAAAACCCTGCCTCCTGCACCATCCCTGTAGCCACGTGTTCAACTCCTCTCTCCCCCTATTCCTCGCCTCACTAGTACGTGGCACGGGCAACAAACCAGAGACAACAACTCTGTTCGTCCTAGCTCGAAGCTTCCATCCTAGCTCCCTGAATTTCTGCCTAAAATCCCCATCTCTCTCTCTACCTATGTCGTTGGTGCCAATGTTGACCACGACTTGGGGCTGCTCCCCCTCTGCCTTCAGGATCCCAAAAACACGATCAGAGACATCACGCACCCTGGCACCTGGGAGGCAACACACCAACTGTGAGTCTCTCTGGTCCCCACAGAACCTCCTATCTGTCCCCCTAAGTATGGAGTCCCCAATGACTAATGCTCTGCTCCTCTTCCCCCTTCTGAGCAGCAGGGACAGACTCTGTGCCAGAGACCTGTGCCCCACTGCTTTCCCCTGGTAAGTCGTCCCCCCCAACAGTATCCAAAACGGTATACTTAGTGTTGAGAGGAATGGCCTGCCGGTTCCCTTTCCGTCCCCTGACCGTAACCCATCTGCCTTTTTCCTGTACTTGAGGAGTGACTACCTCCCTGTAACTCCTCTCAATAACCCCCTCTGCCTCCCGAATGATCCGAAGTTCATCCAGCTCCAGCTCCAGTTCCTTAACGCGGTTTTCAAGGAGCTCTGAACTTGAATGATGAGACTACAGACAACGTGTGCAGAGTTGGTTATATATGAAACCTGATATGGTTTTTGTTTCTGTGTTTTATGAAAGGATAATGTTGCGATGAGGAGGACTGGTCTTTAATAAGGGTACACTGCTACTGTATTGTTATTGACTTGACTTATTGATTTAATTTTTCCCTGTCATGAACCTCCCCTACATTTTTTGTTTAAAACACTCTCCACATCCTAGTTCAATGACTAGCCAATTACTGGTTTTAGCACAGACAAGGTAAAAGCCATCCCAAAAGTACAACTCTCAAATTCCCCATAAGGCTTCTGTCGTGCAATGATAATACCCTACCTGCCCTACCCTACCTGTGCCCTACCAGCTCCAGATTTGTCATAACATATCTAAACAGGTTGACTTAAAATAAAAGAGATAAGGCGAACTGCAGATGCTGGAGAATCCGAGATGGTAAAGTGTGGAGCTGGATGAACACAGCAGGCCAAGCAGCATCTTAGGAGCACAAAAGCTGACGTTTCGGGCTTAGACCCTTCATCAGAAAAGCCCGAAACATCAGCTTTGGTCCCTTGACTTATAATAAAATCCTACTTTCCCCATGTCAACGCTTCAGTGAATTAAAACCTATTTCTCCCACATTGAACTTTGAGCCACCCTTTCAGCTTATTACTTTATGCTGATTTACTCATGGCTTAGTTAGCATTGTAGAAAATATCACTTTGGTGATTTTGCTTTCTAATTTATCCCCTAGTTCTCATACTGCCGTAACAAAACTATTTTCTTAGTTCTATCTAAATTGGATCCACATGGACCATAACCACAGGTTCTTTCCACTCCCACTTCACTCTTTCCTTATCCCTAAGGAGGTGTCCATAACTCTGGCTCTGAGTTGCAGAACCTTCAGTTGCTGACAATGGCATCAATTCCCCTTAACTGTACTGTTCCTATTTCAACCATAGTTCTGTTTTACTCCTCCTATCTAAATGACTCCATGCATCACTGTGCTGTGGTGAATTTGCTTCTCCACCCTCTGGTCCGCATTTTTGTCCACACAAACAGCAAAGCCTTAAACCTTTTGGACAATTGCAAGGGCTGAGTCTTTTCTATTGTAATCTTTTGGATCCCACACTCACAGACACGTGTTCCTGTTCCTTAGTATCTACCAAGTCTTAACTACCTAGCCTGTGGGGTGTGACTGCAGCCGGGCAAAGTGTCCAGTAAGTCTCCAACTTTCTGTACGTTGCAGTTTGCGAAGCTCAGACCCAGTTTGTCAATCTGTATGCTCTACAGCGGAAGAGGTTATTGTGTATCACACATTTTCACTAGGTTCACATTCTACAGAGGCTACACATCTGCTGTGGAAGCTCCCATTTATGACACAACTGCCTTCAGTTTCAATAATTGTTTTCCTGATTGGCCTCCCATCTGACACCCCCATAACATTCAATTCATTTAAAATTCTGTTTCTAGTATCTGACCCTGCACCAAGTGTCATTTACCGATCATCCCTGTGCTTGCTGACCTACATTGCAGCTTCAATTCATATTTCTGTGTTCAAATTCTTCCATGGTCTAATCCCCATTCATACTCTGCTGTCTGAAACCTATTAAGAACTACATTTGACTTTTTACAAACTCTCATTTACTTTGACTTTGACTTTTGCATGCCCCTCTTTCAGTGTCATGGGTTCCATATTATCAACTCCTTCTCTCAATCCTCTGCTTCATCTGCTACATCTAGAACATAGAACATAGAAACGTACAGCACAGTATAGGCCCTTCGGCCCACAATGTTGTGCCGTGGACTATTCCTAATCCAAAAATAAAACAACCTAACCTACATTCCCCTCAATTCACTGCTGTCCATGTGCATGTCCAGCAGTCGCTTAAATGTCACTAATGACTCCGCTTCCACGACTACCACTGGCAAACTATTCCATGCGCTCACCACTCTCTGGGTGAAGAACCTCCCTCTGACGTCTCCTCTACACCTTCCTCCTAACACCTTAAAACTATGACCCCTCGTGGCAGTCAATCCTGCCCTGGGGAAAAGTCTCTGGCTATCGACTCTATCCATGCCTCTCATTACCTTGTACACCTCGATTTTCTTCCTCCTTCTCTCCAGTGAGAAAAGTCTGAGCTCAGTCAACCTCTCCTCGTAAGACAAGCCCTCCAGTCCAGACAGCATCCTGGTAAACCTCCTTTGCACCCTCTCCAAAGCCTCCACATCATTACTATAATAGGGCGACCAGAACTGGACACAATATTCCAAGTGTGGTCTCTCCAGGGTTTTGTAGAGCTGCAGCAAAACCTCACGGCTCTTAAACTCTATCCCCCTGTTAGTGAAAGCCAAAACACCATATGCTTTCTTAACAACCTTATCCGCTTGGGTGGCAACTTTGAGGGAGCTATGCACTTGAACACCAAGATCCAGCTGTTCTTCCACACTGCCAAGAATCCTGCCTTTAATCCTATATTCAGCATTTAAGTTTGACCTTCCAAAATGCATCACTTCACATTTATCCAGGTTGAACTCCATCTGCCATTTCTCAGCCCAGCTCTGCATACTGTCAATGTCTCGCTGAAGCCTGCAATAGCCCTCGATACTATCAACGACACCTCCAACTTTTCTGTCATCAGCAAACATACTAACCGACCCCGCAACCTCCTCATCCAAGTCATTTATAAAACTACAAAGAGCAGAGGCCCAAGAACAGAGCCCTGTGGGACACCACTCAGCACTGACCTCCAGGCAGAATACTTACCATCTACAACCACTCTCTGCCTCCTGTCAGCCAACCAATTCTGAATCCAGACAGCCGAATCACCCTGTATCCCATACCTCCTGACTTTATGAATGAGCCTGCCATGGGGAACCTCATCAAATGCCTCACTGAAGTCCATGTACATCACATCCGCTGCTCGACCCTCATCAACCTGTCTCGTGACGTCCTCAAAGAACTCAATGAGACTTGTAAGGCATGACCTGCCCCTCACAAAGCCATGCTGACTCCCTTTAATCACGCTATGCTTTTCCAAATAGTCATAATTCCTATCCCTCAGAATTCTTTCCAAAACCTTGCTGACCACAGACGTAAGACTGACTGGCCTGTAATTTCCAGGGATTTCCCTATTCCCTTTCTTGAAAAGAGCAACAACATTTGCTTCCCTCCAATCTTCCATTATGACCCCCGTGGAGAATAAGGAAGCAAAGATCTTCGCCAGCGGCTTAGCAACCTCCTTTCTCGCTTACTGGAGCAACATAGGATAAATCTGGTCTGGCCCTGGGGACTTATCAATCTTAATGTTTGCCAAAATTTCCAGCACATCAACTTCCTCAATCTCAATCTATTCAAGCCTGTTTCCCTGCTCCTCAAAGTTCTCATTCACAACAAGGTCCCTTTCCTTAGTGAAAAAAAATCTTTCTTTCAGAACCCCCAAAACCCATTTGTATGGCCAAACTATTTATTATTCCTTGCAAAAGTTCCCACATTTGTTTTGGGCATGTATCTTTTGTTTTACCGCTGCATAGCACCTTGAAATGTTTCCCGTGCGCATAAATATAGAAGTGCTAAGTCTATCCACAAATTATATCCACAGTTTTTAAAAGAACACTTAGAAAAACACCACGTGTTTCTGGAACTTAAACCAGTTGTGGGTGAATTCTTAAGTGGGTTTGAATGATGTGTGCTATGGAAGATGTGTAGCAGAATCGGGTGAGAAGCCTGGCTAGGTATGTCTAGACGTCAGGATCATCCCCACCCATCTTTTATGCCATTCTCAAGTTGCATGGCGAGATTCTCACTGGGCTGCCGCGAGTTGCTAATTGGCTGCAATTAATACCTTTTAAGATCCTTGTTGACAGCTCCCAATTTGCTTTATTGATATTCCAGTTGAAAACCTATCTGCCCGACAAACTAGACATTGAGAAAAACTGACATGGAAATCAGAGAGGTTGCTTGACAGTTTCAACACATTGTTCACTCCGAACGACCTCCCATTTTGGACTTAGGATGCTGATCTCTCAGAGGTTCCGGTCACACAAACCTGTATCCACGGACATTGGCATTCTGCACGTGTCAGCCTTTAAGAAGCTTGTCTTCTCTATCAGCAGGCCTTCGCTCAGAGTTATTGGCGTTGTAAACCAAGGGCAGCCTCTGATACCAATCCATGCCCTGCTCAGGGACGTCAGAGTCCAGATCCTGTCCTTGTGAGGGATGAGGAGCCAAATGATGGACAACACATGACTCATCTTGACTCTTCCTGCCCATTTTTGGCTGTTTTCCTCCTGTAATGAGAGCGAGGCGAGTATCATGGAAGATGAAAGAATTCCAAGTAGATGGGTAGGCAGCACAAAGGACATGCATGATTAGTGGTGTCAAAGGTTGGAGTGGGTGAGGGTGAATTGGGAAGATGTTGCACTCAATGCCTAGCCTGGGAAAACATAAGCCTTAATGGGAGATGGGCACAGTAGCAGGGACAGAATGGGTGTGAGGCATTGGAGAGAAGATGATGCTAGTTAATGCTGGCTGAGTGGAGAAGGCCATTGACCTTCTTCCTGCAGTGTTGTGCATTCCATCAGCCATCTGAGATTGCTTTAATCTGGTGACAAGCTCTGACCAAGCTGGCATGATCGGATGTTGTTGCCTCCACTGCTGACCCTAGCCAACATCCTGCTGGTCGAGGCCAGGGTCTCTTAGCCATGTGTACATCATCCTGTCCGGCAGTAGCTCCAGGATCCTGCCTGCATAGTCGACACCGATTGGCCCCTATCTGTAATTTCTGTGGCAAAAATCAGGAGCATACACGGCTTTTCACAACTGCCCCAGTTGCTGTGCAGAATTGAATGTAACCATCTAACAACTCTCAGGGATGTGAACATTGCAGTTCACAGAAATAAGAGGGCCCTGGACAATCAATGCTAGGTTAATGTTTTAAAGTTATTCCCTCCACCATGGATACTGGTCAATTCTGATCAATGTGGGATATCCAGTGAGCAACGAGTTGATCTAGCAATGACGTGTGGTAAGATGGGGTTGAAATTGGACGTGACCCACACCATAGGGATGGGAAAGACAAGTAATGTAGCATTTTTCGTAAGCTTCAGTGAGAAAACCCAGCGTTTTGGTAAGTCTACACAACAAACTCAACATGACTTCAACTTAACCAAAACCCATAAGATTAAGCCATATATGTTTGAAGAAAACATTTGTTTCAGCACATGGCGTGGATTCCTGTTAGGAGGATATGATCATAGTTTCTTGTAGGAATTCAGGATCAGGAGATGGCATCTTGAACCAGTTACTTTGTTCCTTTAGAATCATAACATTTTACAGTCCAGAAAGGGGCCATTCAGCCCATCATTCTGCTATTCGGTGAGATTACATTTGACCTGTAATCCAACTGCCTTTACTCCATATAGCTTCATAACTTTGGTTAAATCCATCAGTCTCAGTTTTAATATTAGCAGTTTACGTAGCATCTGTGATGAAATTCTTTTCCTGTTGTATCCAGTTGTACTGAGGAAGTCAACATTCTGTGAATTGCAATGACCAGAGCACCAATAGTTACTAGATGGCGACATTCAATTCTGCCCAGCAATTGAGGCAGTGCTTGTTGTAAGGTTTTTAATAGGTCAGTTCAAGGATGACCAGGGAGGTGTTCTGAGGTTACAGGCGATTAGGTAAGTCAGTGATTAATTAACAGAAGAAGAATGGAAGGGATGTGTTGCGGGAAATGCGGGAGATGCGGTCAAGGGCGTTCTCGACCACTGTGGGGGGAATGTTGCGGTCCTTGAAGAACTTGGACATCTGGGATGTGCGGGAGTGGAATGCCTCATCATGGGAACAGATGCGGCGGAGGCGGAGGAGTTGGGAAGAGGGGATGGAATTTTTGCAGGAGGGTGGGTGGGAGGAGGTATATTCTAGGTAGCTGTGGGAGTTGGTGGGCTTGAAATGGACATCAGTTACAAGCTGGTTGCCTGAGATGGAGACTGAGAGGTCCAGGAAGGTGAGGGATGTGCTGGAGATGTGCTGGATACAGTCATCAATGTAACGGAGGAAGAGGTGGGGTTTGGGGCCTGCGTTAGTGCGGAAGAGGGACTGTTCCACGTAACCTACAAAGAGGCAGGCATAGCTGGGGCCCATGTGGGTGCCCATGGCCACCCCCTTTGTCTGTAGGAAGTGGGAGGAATCGGAAGAGAAGATGTTGAGGGTGAGGACGAGTTCAGCTAGGCGGATGAGGGTGTCGGTGGAGGGGGACTGGTCGGGCCTGCGGGACAGGAAGAAGCGGAGGGCCTTGAGGCCATCTGCATGCGGAATGCAGGTGTATAGGGACTGGACGTCCATGGTGAAAATGAGGTGTTGGGTGCCAGGGAATTGGAAGTTCTGGAGGAGGTGGAGGGAGTGGGTGGTGTCACGGACGTAGGTAGGGAGTTCCTGGACCAAAGGGGAGAAAATGGAGTCCAGATAGGTGGAGATGAGTTGGGTGGGGCAGGAACAGGCTGAGACAATGTGTCCCCAGGGCAGGCAGGTTTGTGGATTTTGGGAAGGAGATAGAAACGGGCCGTGCGGGGTTGGGGAACAATGAGGTTGGAGGCTGTGGGTGGGAGGTCCCCTGAGGTGATGAGGTCGTGAATGGTGTTGGAGATGATGGTTTGGTGCTCGGGTGTGGGGTCATGATCAAGGGGGCGGTAGGAGGAGGAGTCGGAGAGTTGGCGTTTGGCCTCGGCGATGTAGAGGTCAGTGCGCCATACTACCACTGCGCCACCCTTGTCTGCGGGTTTAATGGTGAGGTTGGGGTTGGAGCGGAGGGAGCGGATGGCTGCCCGTTCTGCGGGGGAGAGGTTAGAGTGGGTGAGAGGGGTGGAGAGGTCAACTTACCTGCTGGAATTATTACCCACCCCCTGTTGCTGCCCAATAGTATCCCTCCAAGAGGGTGTTATTGACCATAGGAGCTGCCCCATATTATTCTGTAGCCCTGGCCTTCACCCTTCGTACTGGCAAGATCTTGGCCAAAATTGCACCTGCAGCCCTCCCAACTGACCCCACACAAAGTGGTGGCTGGAGCCATGTTTCACCCTCTGCAAAACCCGGCCTGTAGCCAGCAGAACAATACAGGACAGCTGCACACCTCCGAAGCTCCCCTGCCTGAGTGATGGACCGAGCAAACACTGGAGATGGTGGCAGCACAGGCCCCGACAAAAAAATCCCACCAGGCTGCGACCTGGAACAAACAACAACTCCAGCAGGTGACCAGGAGGGTCCGATGTTGAAGACCCCATGCTCCCGCCCCCCCGCCATTCACACACCGTGAGCAACATGCCCCCAGCATCCTCATGGAGGCTCCAGTACTGTAGGGTCTTGCATGTATGCAATTGAAAATGTATCTTTAATTTATTTTCTTTTAACAGTTACTTCATGCCAGTGTAGAATTTAGCCATTTAAAGTATGGTATTTCAACAAAGAGTATAAAGGAATAATGTTTCAAATACTTTGCTTGGTAAAGCTGTATGGAACCTAGTCTTAACATTTATTTACATAGGAATCAATATTGCACTTAAAGCTTCTTGATATAAAGTTCATTATAAAGTATAGTACAAAGTAAATATAAAGTAATTTTCAGGATGTGCCTTTAAGCAAGGACATACTGTAAACAATTTCTAAGCTGTAGACACAGCAAACAGTCAACCAGTTAGATAGCTTTATGTCGTTAGAACTTAGGAAAAAATTGTAGGAATTATTAGTCAATTCTTGGAGTCAGCGTTGTCCTGCAATGTGAGTGTTTGTGTCTATGTATGTCCGTGGGGCTGGCTCAGAAGAGGTTGTGTGCCACTGATCATTGAATACAGCTGAGAGTTAAATTTGAAAAGCCCATGAACTGCATTTGCTGGATGTAACTGACTTTGTGGTACTAGCTGTCAATGAAGCACCAGAGTTATGCTTGTGAATATGTATTGGAATGCAATTTTGAAGTCCCTGTGAGAATGGAGCAAGGTGATCAACAAAAACAGAAGCAGTTGTTAAAGCAGTCCTTAAGTGAGCGATTCTTGAGTCGGAAGTTTCAAGGCTAGATCTGCATAAGTTTAAAACTTCTGATCCTTTGTGAAATTTAACGAAATTTGATGATGTACCATGTCATTAACATTTAGAGGAATTGCTAAGAAATTCATGGATGTTGTTAGATCATATTTTATATTTGATATGTGCTGTTAGACATTCAGTCAGGATCTATTTCCCATATAAGCCTCATGTTAATTCTGGGTATTAGGAATACGCTGTATGTTAATTGTAGATTGTGCAGTAAAGTTTATTGTTGTTTGTTCAAAACCATGGAATCTGTGGCTTCTTTCTCCTAGTGAGACCCTTGGACCTCATTCTTTGTCTACTTTAAAAATGAAACTTAGTAGCTAGAAATTACTCTATAGCCAGACATTAATAAACATTTGGCAATCTGGTTTAGGATTGTAAGACATCACCTTGAGTGCCCATTCCAATATTTCATCACTGTTTGAATGTAGAAATGTTTCCAGATTTCCATCCTGAAAATTCCTTTAAGTTTAGACAATGCCATCCAATAGAAGTAATTTCTCTCTCTAGCCACGTAATCTATCCTCCTTATGTTGTGAAATCTTCAATCAAATTACTTTTTAACTTTCTAAATGCCAAGGAATCCAGGTCTAGTTTTCTAATTGAATAACAGCAAAAATCTGTGGATGCTGGAAATCTGAAACAAACATGGAATGCTGGAGAAACTCAGCAGGTCTGTCAGTGTCTTTGGATAGACAAACAGAGTTAACATTTTGAGTCTGGTATGAATTCTTCAGAACTTTATAAATAGGATGTGATTGCCCTGCTGAGGGTACGGAGAAGATTTACCAGGACGTTGCATGGGATGGAGAGTTCCACTTATGAAGAGAGGTTGGACAGACTGGGTTTGTTTTCCTTAGAAAAACAGGGAGATTGAGAGGGGACATGACTGAGATATGTAAAATTACTGAGGGACATAGATAGGGTGGACAGTAAGAACTTTCTCCCCCTTATGGAGGGTTCAGTGACTGGAGGCATATATTTATGATAAGGAGCAGAAGGTTTAGAAGAGATTAGAACATAGAACATAGAACAGTACAGCACAGAACAGGCCCTTCAGCCCACAATGTTGTGCCGACCATTGATCCTCATGTATGCACCCTCAAATTTCTGTGACCATATACATGTCCAGCAGTCTCTTAAATGACCCCAATGACCTTGCTTCCACAACTGCTGCTGGCAACGCATTCCATGCTCTCACAACTCTCTGCGTAAAGAACCTGCCTCTGACATCCCCTCTATACTTTCCACCAACCAGCTTAAAACTATGACCCCTCGTGCTAGCCATTTCTGCCCTGGGAAATAGTCTCTGGCTATCAACTCTATCTATGCCTCTCATTATCTTGTATACCTCAATTAGGTCCCCTCTCTTCCTCCTTTTCTCCAATGAAAAGAGACCGAGCTCAGTCAACCTCTCTTCATAAGATAAGCCCTCCAGTCCAGGCAGCATCCTGGTAAACCTCCTCTGAACCCTCTCCAAAGCATCCACATCTTTCCTATAATAGGGCGCCCAGAACTGGACGCAGTATTCCAAGTGCGGTCTAACCAAAGTTTTATAGAGCTGCAACAAGATCTCACGACTCTTAAACTCAATCCCCCTGTTAATGAAAGCCAAAACACCATATGCTTTCTTAACAACCCTGTCCACTTGGGTGGCCATTTTAAGGGATCTATGTATCTGCACACCAAGATCCCTCTGTTCCTCCACGCTGCCAAGAATCCTATCCTTAATCCTGTACTCAGCTTTCAAATTCGACATTCCAAAATGCATCACCTCGCATTTATCCAGGTTGAACTCCATCTGCCACCTCTCAGCCCATCTCTGCATCCTGTCAATGTCTCGCTGCAGCCTACAACAGCCCTCTACACTGTCAACGACACCTCCGACCTTTGTGTCGTCTGCAAACTTGCTGACCCATCCTTCAATCCCCTCATCCAAGTCATTAATAAAAATTACAAACAGTAGAGGCCCAAGCACAGAGCCCTGTGGAACCCCACTCACCACTGACTTCCAGGCAGAATATTTTCCTTCTACTACCACTCGCTGTCTTCTGTTGGCCAGCCAATTCTGTATCCAAGCAGCTAAGTTCCCCTGTATCCCATTCCTCCTGACCTTCTGAATGAGCCTACCATGGGGAACCTTATCAAATGCCTTACTGAAGTCCATATACACCACATCCACAGTTCGACCCTCATCAACTTTTCTAGTCACATCCTCAAAAAACTCGATAAGGTTTGTAAGGCATGACCTACCCCTCACAAAGCCGTGTTGACTGTATTTGATCAAGCCATGCTCTTCCAGATGGTCATAAATCTTATCCCTCAGAATCCTTTCTAACACCTTGCAGACGACAGACGTGAGACTTACCGGTCTATAATTGCCGGGGATTTCCCTATTTCCTTTCTTGAAGAGAGGAATTACATTTGCCTCTCTCCAGTCCTCAGGTACGACTCCAGTGGAGAGCGAGGATGCAAAGATCTTCGCAAGTGGCGAAGCAATTGCATTTCTCACTTCCCAAAGCAGCCGAGGACAAATCTGGTCCGGGCCTGGCGACTTGTCAATCTTAATGTTTGACAAAATTTTCAGCACATCAGCTTCCTCTATCTCTATCCATTCCAGCATGCACACCTGCTCTTCAAAGGTTTCATTCACTACAAAGTTCGTTTCTTTCGTAAAGACCGAAGCAGAAAACTCATTTAGGCCTTCCCCTACCTCCTCAGGCTCCACACACAAGTTCCCTATGCTATCCCTGATCGGCCCTACTCTTTCTTTGATCAAACTCTTATTCCTCACGTAAGTGTAAAATGCCTTTTTGTTTTCCCGGATTCCCTCTGCCAAGCCTTTCTCGTGCCCCCTCCTGGCTCTCCTCAGACCTTTTTTGAGCTCCTTCCTTGCCTGCATGTAATCCTCTCTAGCTGAACTTGACCCTAGCTTCCTCCACCTTATGTAAGCTACCTTCTTCCTTTTCACAAGAAGCTCCACCGCTCTCGTCATCTAAGGTTCCTTTATCTTACCCCTTCTTGCCTGTCTCAGAGGGACATATTTACTCATCACTCCCAACAACTGTTCCTTAAACAGTCTCCACATGTCTATAGTTCCCTTACCATGGAACAACTGCTCCCAGTCCATGCTTCCTAACTCTTAGATTAGATTAGATTCCCTACAGTGTGGAAACAGGCCCTTCAGCCCAACAAGTCCACACTGCTCCTTGAAGCATCCCACCCAGACCTATCCCCCAGAGATGTGAGGAAAACTTTTTCACTGTTCTCTTCTTAGTGGGAATCTGGAACTTACTGCTTGTAGGAGTGCTAGAGGTAGAAACCCTCACAAAATTTAATAAGCATTTTCCCATTACCCATATCAGACTGACCAGTCTATATATGCCTTAACCTTTCGTTATTCACAACAAATATCCCATAATAGTAACAAGTGAACTCTATCTCGTAATGTACAAAGCATTGTTATTCAGCTTTTATTAATAGAGGGATCGAGTTCCGGAACCAAGAGGTTATGGTGAAGCTGTACAAAATTCTGGTGCGGCCGCACTTGGAGTATTGTGTACAGTTCTGGTCACCGCATTATAAGGATGTGGAAGCTTTGGAAAAGGTGCAGAGGAGATTTACTAGGATGTTGCCTGGTATGGAGGGAAGGTCTTACGAGGAAAGGCTGAGGGACTTGAGGCTGTTTTCATTAGAGAGAAGAAGGTTGAGAGGTGACTTAATTGAAACATATAAAATAATCAGAGGGTTAGATAGGGTGGATAGGGAAAGCCTTTTTCCTAGGATGGTGACGGTGAGCACGAGGGGGCATAGCTTTAAATTGAGGGGTGAAAGATATAGGACAGATGTCAGAGGTAGTTTCTTTATTCAGAGAGTAGTAAGGGAATGGAACGCTTTGCCTGCAACAGTAGTAGATTTGCCAGCTTGAGGTACATTTAAGTCGTCATTGGACAAGCATATGAACGTACATGGAATAGTGTAGGTTAGATGGGCTTGAGATCAGTATGACAGGTCGGCAGAACATCGAGGGTCGAAGGGCCTGCACTGTGCTGTAATGTTCTATGTTCTATATTAATGCATTCTTCATACAATTTATGTCTACTTGTTCAGGATGTTGTGTTTTATGGCATCTCGGCTCTGATGGGAATGTATATTTTGATATGTGAAAATGGATTGCTTAGATACCAAAGATGGATTGGTCTTACCCTAACTTTTATGGATTTACTTACTATTCATTCATCCATCAACCTACTACGATCAGTAAAAACTGAAGGAACTGTGGCCACTGTAAATCAGGAACAAAAACAAAGTTGCTGGAAAAGCTCAGCAGATCTGGCAGCATCTGTGAAGGAAAAAACAGAGTTAATGTTTCGGATTCCAGCAGCTTTGTTTTTACTGTGATGATCAGTTGCTGTTTTTATATTCCGTTCCTGAGTTGCGCTTCACTTTCTCCTTTTGTCACCACTCAATTATAAACCTGGATTTTTCTTCCTAATGCCTTTATGGAAACAAGAACAGCACAAGTATTGCAGCAGTTTATGGAGGAGGCCTAAAGCAATTATACACAAATAAAAAGATGTGAGTGAAGTGCTCTTTCATACTGTGAATTAAATTTACTTGTTCATTTGTTCTGCATTCCATTAAAAGTGGATTTCTTTTCCTTCCTTTTTTGTTGGAGGATTATAAGGTCATCTGTAGCAGGCTTATTATTTAACTAGAATATGTAAGATGGTATCTGCAATTTAATCTTTCTGTTTTTTAGTGTATGGCTTATTAAATGTTGATATTTCTCTTGAAGAAGTCTTTTCCATTTTAAATTTGGAAAGGCCAGTGGTTAAAGAACCACGTTGAAAACATGCAAAATCCAGTAATCCGATTGTGAAAACAACGTTTGTGTTTGTTGTGGTGCAAAATAAACTGTCTACCTTGTGCACATTTAAAATATTTCTCTCAGATCTTAATTTCCACTCACAGATAGATGCTTAGAATACCAGAGTCTCATTATATTTATCAGATTACGATAGTTCAGTGTCTGTTAAAATTTGCTTTCAGTAACTGTCTGAGCCAGTGAGGGAAAGATGTGAAAACAAAAGACCTTCTGTTTTTCATTTTGTTTAGGATTGGTAACCGAATACCTGGCCAGTTGTTAGTCTGTTTGCTATGTTTCTTCCTTTCAGACAAAATCTGGTGCCTTTGTATCAATTTATTTCAGTGCTACATTTTTGGTACACAGTCTTGGATAGTGATTTCAGTGTGTTTTTTTTGGTGCAATTGATTCTGTTAACATGCAATATAACAGTTTTCATTTGTCTTTGTGCTGAAACCATTTCCCGTAATAATTCTATTTCATTTTTGTTTATATATATTTAGCATTTACAACTTATTAGTATTCTCTGATATATTTGTCAATACCTTCATGAAGGTGTTTAAAAGAATGGGCCTTGGGTTAATCATTAGGAAGGCCAAGATCCTCTACAGGCAGCTTCTGCCGTGCAACACTGCCCCTTGACTATGAAGATCCACAGCAACCCATTGGATAATATGGATTATTTCTCATATCTTTGGAGACTCCCCTAAAGAGGGCGGACATCGATGATGAAACTCCACGCCATCTCCCGAGTGCCAGACAACCTTTGGCCACCTAAGGAAAAGAATATTTAATGACAATGACCTCAAACTTGAACCAAGCTTATGGTGTACAGGACCTCAGCATTACCTGCTCTTTTCTGTGCTTTTGAGACATGGACAATGTCTAACAGATACCTCAAATCCTCAGAGAGATATCAACAGTGAAGGTTCTGCAAGATCCTGCAAATTTAGTGCAAGGATAGATGTTTGTACTATAGTGTGCCCTCTCAGGCTAAGATCCGTAGCATCAAGGCACTGGTTATGGTTAATCACTTGCTTTGGGTACAGTACATTATCCACATACGTGATATGATCCCTCAAACACATTCTCTTTTCTGACCTTGCTTATGTCTAGTGGTTATCAGGAGAGTAGAGGAAATGATTAAAAAATCAAATCCTCACTGAAAAAAATAAGATCACCACAGATTCTTGGAAGTCTTTTGCTTCCGTCCAAATTGGAGAAGAAGCACCCAAGAAGGTGTCAACCATTTCAAATGTCTCTGAGGGACCTAAGCAAAGGCCAGGTACAAACAACAGAAAAGTATATGAAAATCAGAGCATCCCATTCACCTCCCTCATCCAGCACTGCCTGTCTCTCCTGTGGACTGTTTAGTACATTTGGACCAGTCTACTAGAATGATATATTTTGGATCCAATCAGGGATCAGGCTATTTTGGATGTGGTACTGTGATGAGGCAAGGTTAATAAAACATCTAAGAGTAAATGAGCCCCTTGAAAGCAGTGACAATGATAGAATTTGTCATTTAATTTGAGACTGAGAAATGTGACTTGGAAACAACTGTGCTAAATTTAATGAAGGATAATTGGCTGACGTACAATGAGGAAGGATTATAGCAGACAAGATGATTGATAGACAGTGGCAGACATTCAAGAAAATAATTCATGACTCACAGCAATGATATTTTCCTGTGAGGAAGAAGGATTCTATGAAGGTGACAAAACAACTGTAATTAACCAAGGAAGTTAAGGATAGTACCAAATTGAAAGAAAAAAAACATGCAGTGTGGCAAAATTAGAGGCAAGTCAGAAGATTGGGAAGATTTTAAACACCAGCAAAGGATGATCAAAAATATAATAGAGAGGGAGAAAATAAGGTGTGTGGATATATTAGGAAATAATGTGAAAACAGATTGTAAGAGCTTCTTTAAATGTGTAGGAAGGATGATAGGGGCCAAAGTGAATATGTCCCTTTCAGAGCATGAGGCTGGGAAATAACAACATGGAGCCAGGAAATGGCAAAGGAGTTGAATAAATACTTTTCATCAGTTTTCATGGAAGAGGACCATAATAGCATTCTAAAAATACTAAATAATCAAGGGGCAAAAAATGAGTGCAAAATAAATATGAAAACTACCACAAGAGAAAAAATGCAAGTGCAAACGTTTCTGTATGCAGGACCTGATGGTTTGTTCCTAGGATGCTTGAGGAAGCATCTGCAAAGATGGTAATAATCTTCCAAAAATCCTTAGATTCTGGAAAATTGCTGATGTAACATAATTTCTCAAAAAGGGAGGGAGATTTTTAAACAACAGGTAACTATAGGCTAGTTAGTTTAGCATCTGTCATTGTCAAAATGTTAGAGCCTGTTAGAAAGGTTGTAATGGCACATTGTTTAGAAATATGTGATATAATCAAGCAGAGCCAGTATGGCTTCATGAAGATGAAACCATGACTGACAAATTAACTAGACTGTTTTGAGGAAGTAACAAATACGTTAGATAAAGGCTAATGACTAAATGTAATATGTTTGGATTTCTGAAAGTCTATATAAGGTTCGATAAGGTCCAGCATATGATGCTACTTAATAAGGCAAGAGCCCATGGAGCTGGAGGTAGTATATTAGTACAGATAGAGAATGGGCTAACTGATAGAAGGTAGAAAGTTGGGATTAGCAAAGAATTTTCAGGACAACAATTGTAACTGTTGGAACACCACAGCAATCAGTGATGAGGTCACAGTTACTCACAATATAAATGAATGATTTAGAGATTTGAGGTGCTTGTACATGAACTGCAAAAAGCTAGCATTCAAGATCAGTGAATAATAAGGGAGACAGTTTGAATATTGGCTTTTAGTTTATTGGGAATAGTGACTAATAATAGGGATATCTTGTGGAAAATATATAAAGCCTTAGTCTGACCACACATAGAATTCTTTGATAGGTTTTGGACCCCTTATCTAAGAAAAATATACTGGCATTGGAGGCAATTCAGAGAAGGTTCACTGGATTGATCTTAGACCAGGAACCATTTTCTTATGAGAAGAGATTAAGTAGATTGGGTCTGTACTCGTCAGAGTTTAGGAGAATGAGAGGTCACTTTATTGAAACATGTAAGATTCTTATGTAGTTTGACAGGATAATTTTGTTTATTTCATTCATGGCATCAGCACACTGCT
Organism: Stegostoma tigrinum; assembly: GCF_030684315.1. Classification (NCBI taxonomy): domain Eukaryota; kingdom Metazoa; phylum Chordata; class Chondrichthyes; order Orectolobiformes; family Stegostomatidae; genus Stegostoma; species Stegostoma tigrinum. The sequence continues at coordinate 2,616,344 of NC_081358.1, read as the reverse complement.
GGCTGGGCCAGCATTTACTGTACTTGCCTAGTTGCCCTTAAGAGAGTGCTGGTGAGCTGCTTTCTTGAACTATTGCAATCCTTTTGCCATAGGTAGAACCACAATGCCACTTGGGAGGTGGTTCCAGGATTTTCATCCAGCGACATTGAAGGAATGGTGAACATGGTAAAGGCTTAAAGGAGAACTTGTTCGTGTTCCCCTATATCTGCTGCCTTTGTCCTTCTAGGTTGCCATGGTTGTTTTATTGGAAGATGCTTCCTAAAGAGAAAAGTGAAGCTTGGTGACTTCCTGCAGTGCATCTTGTAGATGGTATGCACTGCCACTACTGAGGTATCGGTGGCGGAGGGAGTGAATGTAAATGTTTGTGGATGTGGTGCTCATCAAGTAGGATTTTTTGCCCTGGATGGTGTGAAATTTCTTGAATGTTAGACCATAAGACCCTTGTGCTCTTTCAATCCATAGGATCAAGGCTGTTCCAACACTCTATACATCCACCTTCCTATATTTTCCCCATAACCCTTGATTCTCCTACTGATCAAGAACCTATCTATCTAAGCCTTCAATCTACACAAGGACTCCATTACTCCAGATTTCTGTGGCAAGGAGTTCAAAAGACTCTCAACCCTCTGAGAAAAGAAATTCCTCCTCATCTCAATCTTAAATGGGTGTCATCCCTTAATTCTGAGACTATATCCTCTAATCCGAGAGTCTCCCATGAGGTGAAACACCCTTTAGTATTTATCTTGTTAAGCCCCTTAAACATCCTATATATTTCAGAGACAACGTCTTGTTCTCCCAAACTTTTTAACCTTTGCTCATAATAAGATAACCTGTCCACACGGGGAATCATCCTAGTGAACCTTTCTGAACTGTTTCCAGTTTAATTATATCTTTCCCTAAATTAGGAAACCAAAACTGCTACGGTGCTCCAGATGTTGTCTCACCAGCACTTTGTACAATTGTAGTCAGACTTCCCAGCTCTTGTACTCCAACCTCCTTGAAATAAGGATGAACTTTTCACTTTCTGATTGCTTGTGACACCTGTGTGCTAGCTTTCTGTGTTTTGTGCAGAAGTGCTCCCAAGTCCCTTTGTGTTGCACATTTCAGAGGTTTTTCTCCATTTATATAGTACTCTGTTCTTTTGCTCTCTTCAAAAATGAACAGCACATTTTTTCACATTAAATTCCATTTGTCAACTTTTTGCCCACTTACTTAACTTAGTAATAGCTCTCTATAAAATATTTGTACCCTGCTCATAACCTACCCTTCCACCTATTCTTTCTGTAGTCTGCAGTTTGACTACATTCACATCATTCCTCCAAGTCATTGGTGTATATTGTAAACAGTTGCAGTCCCAGCACTGATCTCTGTGGAACCCCACTGGTTAATGATTGCCAACTGAAAAAGAGCCCCTTTCCTCCTCTTGCTGTTTCCTGCCCATGAGTCAATTCTCTATCTGCACCAATATACAACCTCTAACACCATGAGCTCTTATCTTATGATTTAATATTTTGTGAGACAACTTACTAAATGCCTTTTGGAAGTCCAAATACAGCTCATGTTTTTGTTCTCCTGTATCCACTCTAATTGGGACTTCCTTGAAAAACTGCCAGAAACTGTAATAAAGCTCTTATTGGCAGATTTTATATTCCTTGCTAGGTTGCCCTTGTGGTTTGTTTTCTGTCTGTTTATTATCTTTTTAGTTCTTCTTTGTTGGATTCTGAATTTATCCCTTTGCAGCAATCACTGAGTTTGCCTCCTTACGTGCTTTTTCTTACAATTTAATACTTTCCTAATTCCTTGCTTTGCCACGGTTAGTTTATCCCTCTCTTACAATCTATCCTTCTAACTTGGATGTAATTTTGCTGAGAGTCATGAATTGCCTCCTTAAATGTTCATCATTGCTTGCTTACTGCTTTTGCTGCTAATCTATGGCCCAGTTTATTTTAGCTACCTCTATCCTCAATTCATTGTAATTCCCCTTATTTAAATTAAACATAGTTATTTCCAATCCAAGTTTCTCTCACTCAAAATGAATATTAAATTCATCATGATAATTCTGTTACTTCCACAGGGATCTTTCACTGTGAAATCATTTACCATGCCTCATTACTACTACCAGATCCAAAATAACCTGCTCCCTCTTTGGCTCTTTAACAAATTGCGCTAGGAAATTATGCCTAATGCACTCTATGAATTTGTTGTCGTAGCTACCATTTCTAATTTGATAAACTCAATAAGCATGAAGATTAAAATCACCCATAATTATTGCACTATTCTTTTGAGATGCTACTACTATTTATTGATGTATAACCTTTCCTACAGAATGGCTACTGTTTTGGGGAATTTGTACACCACTGCTACCAATGTCTTTCTCCCCTGCTGTTTTTTAATGTTGTTGGAGATGCACTCACCCAGGCTAGTGGGAAATATTTCTACACACTCCTGACTTGTGCCTTGAACAGTCTTTGTGGCATCAGGAGGACAGTTACTCACTGCATGATACCCAGCCTCTGAGTTGCCTGCAGCTGCAGTATTTATATGATAGATCAGATCAGTTTCTGGCCAGTGCTGACCCCCAGGATGTAAATAGTGTGGTATATTATGATGATTGTGCTGTTGAATGTCAGTGAACAATGAATAGATTCTGAGATAATGGCAACTGCAGATGCTGGAGAATCCGAGGTAACAAAGTGTAGAGCTGGATGAATACAGCAGGCCATGCAGCATCTTAGGAGCACAAAAGCTGACGTTTCGGGTCTACGCCCTTCATCAGAAAAGGGGGAAGGGGAGAAGGTTCTGAAATAAATAGGGACAGAGGGGGAGGTGAGTCGAAGATGGATAGAGGAGAAGATAAGCGAGGGAGTCGCCATGGGATAGAGATCCCCTGAGGTTTGTCTGGAGGGAGGAGGGTAACTTCTTCAGGTTAGGCATCCCCAGAAGATGCTTCGCTGTGAGGTTAAAATTGTATCAGAGATAATGGGAATCTCCCACTGCAACTCTCTTGTCTCCTCTCCACCTATCTTCTCCTCTAACCATCTTTGATCCGCCTCCCCCCACTCCCTATTTATTTCAGAACTTCAGCACCTCCCCCTTTTCTGATGAAGGGTCTAGGCCTGAAACGTCAGCTTTTGTGCTCCTAAGATGCTGCTTGGCCTGCTGCATTTATCCAGCTCTACACTTTGTTATCTCTTATAATGAATAGATTCTGTATTGTTGGGCAATGTGATTGGTTCTCTTGCCCTTTTAAGTGGCTGAGCTAGTCATTCAACTGCATGAAACTAATGTAAAATATAATTGCAGTCATTGCTGGGCACTTCTGTGGTGCAAATGTTAATTTCAACTTGTCAGTCTAAACCTGAATACTGTATGGGTTTTGCTGCATTTGGATGTATACGCCCTCTGCAGAGAGGTTGTTTTCCCTTCTGAGAGAATGTAGGACCACAGGGCATAATCATGCGGTAAACAGCGGCTGATTTGAGACAATGAGGAAGAATTTCTTCTCTTGACTGCAGTCTATCTGTAGCATTCCTTACTGCAAAGAGCTGTTGGGCTGTGTTGTTAAGAATATTCAGGGCTGTGATAGAAAGGTTTGTAATCAGTAACAAAATCATGAATAATGGGATAAAACCAGGAAATTTGAGTTGAGGTTTATCAGATCAGCCATAATTTAATTGAATGGTAAAACTGACCCAGTAGACTGAAAGATGTACTTCTGCTCCCATATATTATGGTCTTTAAATGCTCCTTAAAAACTTAACATTTAACACTAAATACCTATCCATCTATCATTGTCAAATTTAATTGAAGATACTCTTGTGAGGTGCATTGAGTTGCTTTAGTACAAAAACTCACAAATTATTTACTAATTGCTTAGCATGACTTTGTAAAATGTCACAAAACACTTCCCGAGAACATTATGAAATGCATAAAATTTTAAGAGAAGTAACCAAAAACTGGCCATAGAAATAGATTTTGAATGTTTTAAAGGAAGAGCGAGTGGCTTAGAGAAAATATCCTCATGACCTCAGCCAAGACAGCTGAACATGCCGGTCTCCAATCATATATCACAAAAAATTAGGGATGTGCAGGCAGACAGAATTGGAAAAGCACACTGATTTTGGACAGTTGTGGAGCAGATGGGGGCGGTAATGGCCTAGTGGTTTTATTGTTGAACTGTTAATCCAGAGACCCAGATAATGTTCTGGGAACTGTGGTTCAAATCCCACCATGGCAGATGGTGGAATTTGAATTCAATAAATATCTGGAATTAGGAATCTAATGATGACCATGAATCCGTGTCAACTGTTGGAAAAACCCATCTGGTTCACTAATGTCCTTTAAGGAAGGAAACCTGGTCTACATGTGACTCCAGGCCCACAGCAATGCGGCTGACTCTGAACTGCACTTAAGGAGCAGGAGAATCAATCATGTTTACCAAAATTGTCTCCAATAATGTTGGGAAAACTGAAACCATTTGATTTAGTTCCTGTTCCAAATTTCAGCCCGAGTTAGCAAATCCATCCCTCTCTCTGGCAACAGGCTGAGATTAAGTCCATTAGTTCATAACCTTGGTGTCACATTTGATCCTGTGAAGAGCTTCCAACCTCACGTCATGCTGAATGCTACCATTTTTCCACTTTAGTAACATGGCTGGATTTTGCTGCCTTCTCAGCGCATCTGCTGCATCATTCATACCTTCAATAGTTCCTGTTACACATTCACCCTCTGCTTGCTAATATAGATTTTCTCTCAGTTGTGCAGCATCTGGATTTTAAAGTTCCCAGCTTTGTTTTCAAATCCGACTGTAGCCTCATACTTCCGTAACTCCATTCTATCCTCCAACCCCACAATCCTCCAGTACTCCAGTGCCTTTTAGTTTCAGCCTCTTACACAGTTTCTTTAATAATGACTGCACCATTGGTGGCTGTTCCTTATGTGGTCTAGATTCTAAGCTCTGGAAATCCCTCACTACACTTCTCTCCCCCTTTTCCTTGTATTCCTCTTTTACAGTGCTACTTAGGACCAAACATTTAGATGTCTAACCTCACCTCCTTCTATTGCTTGGTGTTATACTTCAAATTCTAATGGCACTGTGAAATGCCTTTGGATGTTTCAATAATTAAAGGTGCTTTATAAATATTAATTATTGTTAATTTTGGTACGGAAGACAAGTCAAATAAGGGTCAGACTTGGTAAGGACAGCAGGTTTCTTTTTCTGAAGGGTACTACAGAATTAGTTGTAAACACTTTTAGAAGATACTAACTACCATCTATTTAATCTGATGAAGTGGCTTCCATCCATTCTTTTTGTCTGCTGTGATACCTACTGTCATGTTGGGAGTACAAGTGAGAGATAAACTGAATTTACATCCTCTAATTATTTAAATATCACTTCAGATTCCTGTTAGACTTTTTTAAGTTTTATTCATTAGCATGATAGTTAATGTTTGCCATAGTGCATACAGCTGTAACAGACACCAGGAGCAAAGGGTCCCCGGACAGAAACTTTCTTAGTAAACACTGTCAAGATGAGACAACCTAAGGTGTTATTAGATAAGAAGAGAAGCATTCAATGTGACAGTATTTAACTGACACTTTTTTAAATGGGCCAAGGTTTATTTACTGCTGAGTATTATTAAACTGAAGTGACTGAATTACCTCATTGTTCTACTGAAAGTGTTTTTTTAAAAGGCACGGTTGCTTCTCTACCATTTTTGAAATCTGGAATGTGTAGAGTGCTGAACTGTGAACCTTCAGGTCATGAGAAAATGAGTATTATAGAAGTTATTACATTTTCTGGCTTAACAATTGGTTGATAATTTCTAAAGCTCTTTTAATAATATTCCTATCATTAAATTTTGATTTTTTTGCCTTTTTTCATTTTATTTGCTATCGCAACTAAATTCTGTTTGACCTTTGTATTTACTGTGCATCACACCTAAAACTAGAGAGTTTATTCTATGAAGCAATTCTATGATATTGTAATGACTGTGTGTGGAGAGCATAATAAAAGCCAATTTTGGCTTTGACCCAACACTTATAATTAAATAGTATGCAGGAAGTAAATTGTGCCACCACTTAGAGAGAACTGCAACTATATTTTGGATTCGGATGTCAAACATTAAGTGTCAGTATTATGTAGCTTTCAGAGAAATAAAGAACAAACTAAAGCAAATGAGTTGGAGGGTGAATAGAAATTTAGACAGTAACGCAGAGTGTTCAAGATGAGTTCATAATTAAGATCAAAACCTAAAGAACTGCGGATGCTGTAAATCAGAAACAAAAACAAAGTTTCTGGAAAAGCTCAGCAGGTCTGGCAGCATCTGGGGAGGAAAAAAACAGAGCTAACATTTCAGGTCAGGTGACCCTTCCCAGAACATAATTATAATTATCATCATAATTAAGATCAGCAGGTTAAGAATAAACAAATGTATATCCCAAATTAATTGGCAAGCAAATTAAAAGTGAAAGGGATAAAGCAACAGAACGTGCTGGAGGAACCATTATGGTGTGGGTAAAATAATGAACAGGGTGCTGGGTACCATGTTGGGACCACCACTGTTGCAAATTCACATTCGGTATTTGAATTCAGAAAATGGGGTGATGCCAGGCGCAATAACACAAAAGTTGCTGAGGAAAGAAGATATCCTGTGCATCCAGTTGAGTATAGTGTCCTTTACAACTGTGTCAGGTCTCCAGTATTTCAAAACGCCAAAAACCTGTTCAACCATGCATTCACTTACCTGACTTTGTGTAGAAATAGCAGTAGAGAGCATGGACTAAAAACAGAAAATGCTGGAGAAGTTCAGCAGATCTGGCAGCAACAGCTAAGACAGAAACAGGGTTAACATGTTAGTTCTGTTATGATTCTTTGGAGCCAATCCTGTTTTGAAGATCGTAGTGCTTGTTGTGCTTTGACAACTCATATGGAGTGGCACAAACTGTGCTGCCCTTGTCCTGTCTTGTGACCATTTGAGCAAAGCACCATGCCTTTAATTTCCTCATCTGTTACAGCCTCTTCTGTTTGCTTTCACTTGGATCTGCAAAGTGTCCTTTTGCACCCTGAAAGTTTTCAGACTATATTTTCCTTCTCCAGTGGCAGTTCGTAGGCGCCAGTTATTCATTAACTTCATTTAGGATGTGAAACGTCAAATGAAGTGGGGTTCGACACAAGACTTCTTACATTCAGCACGGTTTTGTGAAGGGAAGGTCGTGCCTCACAAACCTTATTGAGTTCTTTGAGAAGGTGACCAAACAGGTAGATGAGAGTAAACCGGTTGATGTGGTGTATATGGATTTCAGCAAGGCGTTTGATAAGGTTCCCCTCAATAGGCTATTGTACAAAATGCGGAGGAATGGAATTGTGGGAGAAAAGCAGTTTGGATCGGATATTGGCTTGCTGAAAGAAGACAGAGGGTGGTAGATGATGGGAAATGTTCATCCTGGAGACCAGTTACTAGTGGTGTACTGCAAGGGTCGGTGTTGGGTCCACTGCTGTTTGTTATTTTTTATAAATGACCTGGATGAGGGCGTAGAAGGATGGGTTAGTAAATTTGCAGACGACACTCTGGTTGGTGGAGTTGTGGATAGTGACGATGGATGCTGTAGGATGGGTTAGTAAATTTGCAGACGACACTAAGGTGGAGTTGTGGATAGTGACGAAGGATGCTGTAGGTTGCAGAGAGACATAGGTAAGCTGCAGAGCTGGGCTGGGAGGTGGCAATTGGAGTTTAATGCAGACAAGTGTGAGGTGGTGCACTTTGGTAGGAGTAACCAGAAGGCAAAGTACTGGGCTAATGGTAAGATTCTTAGCAGTGTAGATGAGCAGAGAGATCTCGGTGTCCACGTACACAGATCCTTGAAAGTTGCCACCCAGGTTGACAGGGCTGTTAAGAAGGCATACAGTGTTTTAGCTTTTATTAATAGAGGGATCGAGTTCCAGAACCAAGAGGTTATGGTGAAGCAGTACAAAACTCTGGTGCGGCAGCACTTGGAGTATTGTGTATAGTTCTGGTCACCGCATTATAAGGAGGATGTGGAAGCTTTGGAAAGGGTGCAGAGGAGATTTACTCGGATGTTGCCTGGTATGGAGGGAAGGTCTTATGAGGAAAGGCTGAGGGACTTGAGGCTGTTTTCATTAGAGAGAAGAAGGTTGAAAGGTGACTTAATTGAAACATATAAAATAATCAGAGGGTTAGATAGGGTGGATAGGGAGAGCCTTTTTCCTAGGATGGTGACGGCGAGCACGAGGGGGCATAGCTTTAAATTGAGGGGTGAAAGATATCGGACAGATGTCAGAGGTAGTTTCTTTACTCAGAGAGTAGTAAGGGAATGGAACGCTTTGCCTGCAACGGTAGTAGATTCGCCAACTTTAGGTACATTTAAGTCGTCATTGGACAAGCATATGGACGTCCATGGAATAGTGTAGGTTAGATGGGCTTGAGATCGGTGTGACGGGTCGGCACAACATCGAGGGCCGAAGGGCCTGTACTGTGCTGTTATGTTCTATGTTCTATTCACAACCAGCACAATCCATTGCACTTCTTGTGAAAAGGTGAAATTTTCCTTTCACTCAAATAATGACTAACAGGGCATGATTGTTATGGAATTAAGCCATGTCTCCATAATTCCTATTGGATGCTTATGAAGAATAGTACATTAACTTACCTTTATTGACTTTACACCTCTAATTTTGTACCTGTTATGCTGTGTTCTGGTTCTGGATTGATGGAACTTGCATTTAATGCCTGAGCATATCTCACTACATCCATTTATGTTGCTTCCTGTTGTTAATTCTCAGGAGTTTGCTGCTTACTTCTCACATAACATGCCAATGGATGAATCAAAAAAATGAGCAAACTTTTTCCTCACTGCTATGATTCTTTTTTCCAGCTACTTCACATGCACAACCCAACCTGTACTTATATATCATCTTTGATAGAATAGAATATCCCAAGGTACCTCCCAGGAGCCTTATCAATCAAAATTTGACACTATGCCATGAGATACGGTAGATAATCAAAAGCGTAGAGAAAGAGATAATAACATGTGAGGCTGGATGAACACAGCAGGCCCAGCAGCATGCCAGCAGCACAAAAGCTGATGTTTCCGGGCCTAGACCCTTCATCAGAGAGGGGGATGGGGTGAGGGTTCTGGAATAAATAAGGAGAGAGGGGGAGGCGGACCGAAGATGGAGAGAAAAGAAGATAGGTGGAGAGGAGAGTGTAGGTGGGGAGGTAGGGAGGGGATAGGTCAGTCCAGGGAAGACGGACAGGTCAAGGAGGTGAGATGAGGATAGTAGGTAGGAGATGGAGGTGCGGCTTGGGGTGGGATGAAGGGATGGGTGAGAGGAAGAACAGGTTAGGGAGGCAGAGACAGGTTGGACTGGTTTTGGGATGCAGTGGGGGGAGGGGAAGAGCTGGGCTGGTTGTGTGGTGCAGTTGGGGGAGGGGATGAATTGGGCTGGTTTAGGGATGCGGTGGGGGAAGGGGAGATTTTGAAGCTGGTGAAGTCCATATTGATACCATTGGGCTGCAGGGTTCACAAGCAGAATATGAGTTGCTGTTCCTGCAACCTTTGGGTGGCATCATTGTGGCACTGCAGGAGGCCCATGATGGACATGTCATCTAGAGAATGGGAGGGGGAGTGGAAATGGTTTGCGACCGGGAGGTGCAGTTGTTTGTTGCGAACCGAGCGGAGGTGTTCTGCAAAGCGGTCCCCAAGCCTCCGCTTGGTTTCCCCAATGTAGAGGAAGCCACACCGGGTACAGTGGCTGCAGTATACCACATTGGCAGATGTGCAGGTGAACCTCTGCTTAATGTGGAAAGTCATCTTGGGACCTGGGCTAGGGGTGAGGGAGGAGGTGTAGGGGCAAGTGTGGCATTTCCTGCGGTTGCAGGGGAAGGTGCCGGGTGTGGTGGGGTTGGAGGGCAGTGTGGAGCGAACAAGGGAGTCACGGAGAAAGTGGTCTCTCTGGAGGGCAGACAGGGGTGGGGATGGAAAAATGTCTTGGGTGGTGGGGTCGGATTGTAGATGGCGGAAGTGTCGGAGGATGATGCGTTGTATCCGGAAGTTGGTGGGGTGGTGTGTGAGAACGAGGGGGATCCTCTTTGGGCGGTTGTGGCGGGGACGAGGTGTGAGGGATGTGTTGCGGGAAATGCGGGAGATGCGGTCAAGGGCGTTCTCGACCACTGTGGGGGCAAAGTTGCGGTCCTTGAAGAACTTGGACATCTGGGATGTGCGGGAGTGGAATGCCTCATCGTGGGAGCAGATGCGGCGGAGGCGGATAAATTGGGAATAGGGGAGGGAATTTTTGCAGGAGAGTGGGTGGGAGGAGGTATATTCTGGGTAGCTGTGGGAGTCGGTGGGCTTGAAATGGACATCAGTAACAAGCTGTTTGCCTGAGATGGCGACTGAGAGGTCCAGGAAGTTGAGGGATGTGCTGGAGATGGCCCAGGTGAACTGAAGGTTGGGGTGGAAGGTGTTGGTGAAGTGGATGAACTGTTCGAGCTCCTCTGGGGAGCAAGAGGCGGCGCCGATACAGTCATCAATGTACGGAGGAGGAGGTGGGGTTTGGGGCCTTTGTAGGTGCGGAAGAGGGACTGTTCCACGTAACCTACAAAGAGGCAGGCATAGCTGGGGCCCATGCCGGTGCCCATGGCCACCCCCTTAGTCTGTAGGAAGTGGGAGGAATCGAAAGAGAAGTTGTTGAGGGTGAGGACGAGTCACTGATGTCCATTTCAAGCCCACTGACTCCCACAGCTACCCAGAATACACCTCCTCCCACCCATCCTCCTGCAAAAATTCCCTCCCCTATTCCCAATTCCTCCGCCTCCGCCGCATCTGCTCCCACGATGAGGCATTCCACTCCCGCACATCCCAGATGCCCACGTTCTTCAAAGACCGCAACTTTCCCCCCAACAGTGGCCGAGAACGCCATTGACCGTGTCTCCCGCATTTCCCGCAACACATCCCTCACACCCCGTCCCCGCCACAACCGCCCAAAGAAGATCCCCCTCGTTCTCACACACCACCCCACCAACTTCCGGATACAACGCATCATCCTCTGACACTTCCGCCATCTACAATTCGACCCCACCACCCAAGACATTTTTCCATCCCCACCCTTGTCTGCTTTCCGGAGAGACCACTCTCTCCGTGACTCCCTTGTTCGCTCCACACTGCCCTCCAACCCCACCACACCCGGCACCTTCCCCTGCAACCGCAGGAAATGCCACACTTGCCCCTACACCTCCTCCCTCACCCCTAGCCCAGGTCCCAAGATGACTTTCCACATTAAGCAGAGGTTCACCTGCACATCTGCCAATGTGGTATACTGCAGCCACTGTACCCGGTGTGGCTTCCTCTTCATTGGGGAAACCAAGCGGAGGCTTGGGGACCGCTTTGCAGAACACCTCCGCTCGGTTCGCAACAAACAACTGCACCTCCCAGTCGCAAACCATTTCCACTCCCCCTCCCATTCTTTAGATGACATGTCCATCATGGGCCTCCTGCAGTGCCACAATGATGCCACCCAAAGGTTGCAAGAACAGCAACTCGTTCTGCTTGGGAACCCTGTAGCCCAATGGTATCAATGTGGACTTCACCAGCTTCAAAATCTCCCCTTCCCCCACCGCATCCCAAAACCAGCCCAATTCGTCCCCTCCCCCCACTGCACCACACAACCAGCCCAGCTCTTCCCCTCCCCCCACTGCATCCCAAAACCAGTCCAACCTGTCTCTGCCTCCCTAACCTGTTCTTCCTCTCACCCATCCCTTCCTCCCACCCCAAGCCGCACCTCCATCTCCTACCTACTATCCTCATACCCCCTCCTTGACCTGTCCGTCTTCCCTGGACTGACCTATCCCCTCCCTACCTCCCCACCTATACTCTCCTCTCCACCTATCTTCTTTTCTCTCCATCTTCGGTCCGCCTCCCCCTCTCTCCCTATTTCTTCCAGAACCCTCTCCCCATCCCCCTCTCTGATGAAGGGTCTCGGCCCGAAACGTCAGCTTTTGTGCTCCTGAGATGCTGCTTGACCTGCTGTGTTCATCCAGCCTCACATTTTATTATCTCACATTTTATTATCTTGGATTCTCCAGCATCTGCAGTTCCCATTATCACTGATACAGCTTAGCGAAAGACCCAGTTTTAAAGCCAATTAAGAGGTTTAGCATGTGAACTCAAGAACTTAAAAGTCTAGGTGACTGACAGTATAGCCTTTAAAGCAGGAATAATTAAAATTGAAGCCGAAACAGCTTTTCTTCACAGATGCTGCCCGACCTGCTCAGCTTTTCCAGCCACTTTGTTTTTGCTCATAATTAAAATTGATGGGTGCACAGGACAGATTTGGAAGTAGGTTTTTAAGGGTGAGTGGAGGTTATGTTACAAATTGAAGTGACCATGAAGAATTTTAAAACAATATGTAAATTTTAGATATCTGGGGCAAGAGGCTGCCTTTAAAGAGAAGACGGTTTGAATATGGTGATGGTATAGTCCCATAAAGGTGAAAGATAGAGCAACCAAATCCCTGGATGATCAGAAATGATGCTTTATTTGGCTTACTATATAAAGTTCAGAAGGACAGTGAAAATAATGGCCAACAAAGACTCCGTATCAGAAGAGACAATCAACTAAATTGAAGAGGAAGCCAGAAGTCTTTTATAAGCATGCCTATAGAACTAAGGGAATCTGCATGGAGGCTGAGCCTTTGATTAAGGTACTAAATGAGTATTTTTCAACTGGCCATACCAAGGAAGACTTTATTTCCAATGTTACAGTGAAGGACAAGATGATTTTGTTCTTGGATTGGGTAAACATTTTTCAAAATGAAGTATTAGAATGACTGACAATGCTTAAAGTTGCTAAATTGCCAGTACCAGACATGATGCAGAACCGTCAGTTTAATCTGGTGATGCGAAAGTTGTTTTAAAATTGTAAGTTGGAACAAAATTAATGGTGACAAAGAAGGGTAAATTAGTAAAGGAAGACCAGCATGGAGTTGTGAAAGGTAAATTATATTCAGCTAATTAAATTGAGTATTTTGAAGAGATAACAGAGGTTTGACGAGGGGTTTTATTTATTGAGGTGTTGGTCTTCTAGGGGAATAGAAGGCAGAAGAGTGATTTGTTGTAAGTGCTCTATGTGGGGCAGCATCTCGAGAAAGATCTGGAGTAGAAAAAGAGAAACATCCCTTTAGTGGGAGAGTTCTAGTGAATCATTGAATAAGATGATTCACAAAAGAACCAAAAGCAACAAAAGAAAAATCTTTCACACCACGAATCATTCGACTCTGGAAATCACTACCTGAGAGCGTGACAGAGACTGATTAAATTTGGTTAAATGGGGAGCTGGATAAGTACCTGAAGGAGGGCTGCTTGGGGTGGGCATTTTTAGTCATGTTTACATGGCTTGGGGGATGACCTGAGGAAGTTGAAGCTTGTGAGGTTAATGGAATGGGCACCTAATAAGGGAAACCTGTGTTGGGGTTTTCAGCAGCATGTTAACACGGAAGTTAAAAGCCACTCACAGAGGACCAATTGCTGTTGTACTAATCATGAAGTAGATGGCTAGCACACAATGTTGAGGAGTACAACTGAACAGGGACTTGCAGCAGGTAGGTTAAGTTTGCCAATTTGTGAGAGAGGGGCTGCAACTCCAACTATTCACTGGGCCTTCTCAGAAGAACAGCGGTTTACCCAACACATGATGTGATGGCCATGCAGGCCTGCAGATTGTCTATCCCCTACCACCCTGAAACCTGACTGTCCTGATTACACCTCCCTGTTTCCGCTGGGGATTTCCTTGAGATATGGACTCGTGTCCACACAGCCTGCTGTACGATAGGCAAAGATGAAGGAAAGGCGGGGGAACGAGATGTTGGTTTGAGCTGGTGCCATGCACACCCCGACTTCCACATGGTGTATTTAGCAAACTTTACAGACGCTGAACTACTGCACCTCATTAATGGGCAATAAGTGATGACACAGACTGCTGCAAATTGTCTATAGCTACCACAGAGACAGTGACAACCACAAGAACAGTGGAACATAAGTTGCAATTGTTTATATACCATTGGTTTTGCAAAAGAAACTTTAATCATGAAAGCATTTCCAAATAAACTGTGAACATAGGAGTATGGTAAATAAATTATTTGCATCAGATATGATGATCAACAATCTACAGTTTTCCCAGCTATTGCCTCCACATGACATCAGTACATTTTTCTCCTCCTGTCCCTCTCACTGCACCACAACTGAGCACCACTGCTTTCTTGATGGGATGGATGGAGCCTCCTTCGTGGTGAAGCTGGTTATTTTTGGTCAGGCAACCCTGGGGGAGTTTTGGTTTGATCGAACCATAGAACATAGAACATTACAGCACAGTACAGGCCCTTCAGCCCTCGCTGTTGTGCCGACCTGTCATACCAATCTCAAGCCCATCTAACCTACACTATTCCATGTACGTCAATATGCTTATCCAGTGACGACTTAAATGTACCTATAGAACATAGAACATAACCAGATGTGCTAAGAGTCTTTTTTTCCCAGAGCACAAGTTGATACTGTTCAGCTGGCATGTCCAACAGTGGATGGGAGCAAGCAGGGTGGAAGGGGACAGCCTGCCCACCTCTACAGTTTCCTGAGTGGAGACTACAGAGATGCCTCTGTGTGGTTTCTCCTGTGGCTGAATGCCTCATGGCATTGCCCTATCTCCATGTGAGGGAGAGTACCTGGGCTACGCTCAAAGCTCCCTTACCCTCACCTTATCTTCAGACCTGAGGACCAATGCATGGGATGATGTAGTGCAGGTTTTATTGACTCTGAGGATGCTGGGCCTGGCAGCCACAAACCTACCCATGGAGGCAGACAGATAGTTGCAAGATTGTCAGTAGTATTGCAATATCTGAGCAATGACTGGCAGTGAATCAATGAAGTGACGACATCACTCCTGCTTCTCAGCAATGAAGGCCATTGAATGCTGAATGTCTGGCTATCATTGATGTTCCTCCTGCTTCACTGTATTGGCACGAAGTTCCTCATTGCTGAAACCACAGAGTCATGTCCTGTCGAGGGCTCACCTGCTGCTTTATCTCCGCTAGGTGTTTCCAGTGCAGTGGCCTCAGGCATTTCTCTGTCACCTACAGCCATGCAGGTGTGTTTAAACTCAATGAACGACCTCACAGAACCCAGTGACATCTCATTGCCCGTGCCCCTGTGAGGTCTAGGAGGTAGTGCACTTGATGGTGCCCCAAGCTTCCTCATGATCACTGGTAAGGTCTACAAAACTCTCCCCTGTAGGAGACAAATTGTTTCTTGGGAGAATGGGTCCACTTGTAAATCATCAGTGTTAGAAGGCATCACAGCCATCCATTAGTGGTACTGTTCGATGCCTGGTTAATGTGACCATTGCAGTGGGTTGATGAGTGTTACTTCTTCAAGTATTGGGATAATGTAAGTCACTGCATCCGCGTTCCTGTCTTCTTCTGTCAGGGTGAGAATTGTTCCCTTGGAGATGGTGAGGACACAGATGTCTGGAATACCATCCCTCTGAGGCGGCACTCAGACCTATTATGGGAATGATATAGGATGAGTAAGATGCTAATAGGTGTTGCTGTTAGTGGTGAAGCACTTAGGGGAAAGCTGTTGAGTTGTTTTGAAGAAATGTGGGTGCTGCGCAGATTGCATGCAGGGAGGATAGGAGTAACAAGTATGAAGGGAGGATGGTGTTGCCTTCTTTCGATAGGGTGTCAGACCATATTCATAGATGGAAGATGGGTGTGGTGGCACAGATAAATGTGAGGTAACCCAATCCACCTCACCTTGGAGATGGCACTGTCATGGGTGGTGACCAGGCCAGGCTGACATGGTCTGGTGGCATGACCTTCTCTGCCAGTCCTCCAGGAAGAGGACTCCTTTCCTCTCAACCACTCCATTTACAAGGGCCTCTAGGTCCCTTTCAGAGAAACATGGAGCCAACCTTCCTTTCTCTGCCATCTCTCCTGACTCCTAGCACAGACATTCAGGGTAACTCCCAGCTGGCAACATTCCTGCAGGCTAGACAACTCACTTGGCGCCTTGATGAGAATTTCCACATTAAACCTTTGCCTAAATATGATAAGATTCCGCCTTCCGATTCTGTGTTAAATTGAGGGAGAAATAGACAGCCTTGGTGAAGGCATTGATATGTGGTTGGAATCTTGTTTCAGAATTAAGTGTAACACCAAGGTTGAAAGCTGTTTGATTCAATCTCAAGCTTACTGGGAGAAAGGATTGATTTGTTAACTAGGGGACAAGTTTCTGGGAGAGAGTAAGGACAAGAATTTGTGGTTGTGTGGTCAAAAAGAGCTGCCTTGGGGAAACTTGAATGAGTTATTTGTGAAGTCACATGGGGAGTAGTAGACTGACTTGCTAACCAAACAATTGAAATTAAAATCCAGACTTTGGATTTTTTCAATGTGAGTAAAGTTACTTGAGAGAAGTTATGGAGCTATGAAAAATACTTAACGAATATGAAAGATAAGTTTGCAGCATATGCTGTAAGGTGGGACAACTAAATATAGTTTACAGATGGGTCACTGGACTATGGAAAGTTTCAAATAGCAAGAGATTTGCAAGATCTGGTGAAACACAAAGCTGTTTATTTTCTGATTAAAGTTCCATCTATTTTCTTTTTAAAGTGTAACTCTGGATGTAAAGATTTCAGAGAACACTTTACGAGCAGTGATAATATACAGATAATTAAGGTTGATGCTGTCCTTCAACAAGAGGGACTCATGATCATGGTATTACACTGGCTTAGTTAGGCATCTATAGCTGTGGCTCACCTGTCAAAAAGGTCACCAACTGCCTGGCTGCCTCACCCATAAGTATCTTATTATTAACATTGTACATTTGCTTGTCTCTCAAAGGACACATTGACCAGAGATTTTCTGAAAATTGTGGATACTATTGTATTCAGGAACATCATATTGGAAGTGTGTTGATGTTAATATACTAGGGTGTTTTACAACTGTTGTTTTTAGAAGTTTTAAGTTTCTAACCGTCAATTCTTTACAACTTGTTGGGGACCAATAATCATTTCTCCATGATTACACATGCATGGAGATATACCTTTCCCTATTCGGCAGTGATGTAGACAGGCAGTTTACGCAATCCTGTTTACAATAAAACTAATGATTTTTCCATCTGGCTTAGTAAGTTTATCCAGTGAGTGACTGAGGTTCAGTTCTTGTTTTGAGCTCAGCTGTTTAAATATTGAGCTCACAACCAGAGGATTCTGAATTTGAACCAGAACAAAATGTTCTAAGCCTTTCGTCTTTCTGATCTGGTAAAACTAAGTTATTGTATCCTTTATGAAGAGAGAGCTACTCCTTTGTTAGACTATGGAAACATCGTTTTATTCAACAATAGGGATCAAACCATATTTGGCTCCAATGGAAGGTAGCCTCCAGAAATTAGATTTTGTCTTATGTTTCTTAGTTTGTTCTGAGTTAGAAATCTTGGTAATAGCAGGAATATTCAAAATGGTCACAAGGCCTAGTTTAAGGAAAGGAAGATTGATTGTGCATGCATACATAGACTGCCTCCTTAACCAGACAATTGCTGCATAGTATCCATGGTTTTGTTAGCTGTGTACCCCGCTCTTGCACTTGGTAAGTTCTAGACTCCCCCACAAGGAGAAACACCCACTCAGTATTCATCCTGTTGAGTTTCAATAAGTTCAATTCTTCTAACACCCAGTGAGTATACATCCAAGCTACTCCACATTTCCTCATAACACCTTCATCACAGCAATCTTTCAAGTGAACCTTCTGTAAATGGCTTATAAAACAATTGTATACTTTCTTAACTAAGGAGAATAAGGTGGACATAGTACTCTAGACCCCGTCTAACAAAGGCCCTGTGCAGCTACAGCTAATTTTATATTCCATTTGCTTTCTTAAAAATTTGCTGCATCTGTGTACCAAACTTCTTTGATTCATATTCTAAGACAACCAGATCCCTTTGAATTGTAGAGTTCTTCAGTCTCCCTCTATTCAGATAACATGTTGTGTCATGATCACAAATGATAGGTGTGCTCAGACTGGTCCATGAATTAAGAATTTGTATAAACTCATATGCAGTTTTTGAGTGTTTCAATTATAAAATATCATTTAAACAAGATTACATTTATGTTTATTACATATCTGTTGCTAAAAGTTGAATAAAAGTAGTTACATTTTTTAACTAAAATGGAGATATGAAAAAATTAACTAAATAAAGGATTAAATGTATATGTGATGATAAAAATGGGATCACTCCCTGCATCATTGTATGCCTGATTTGCTTGAAGACCCTCTTATTAAAGTGAAGGGATTGAAAACTTCACCCAGCTGTGAAAGTTTCTGCAGTCAGAAGTATGTAAAATTCCAACTACGTGTTTGTGACGGTTGTTTCTCTGTTCCTGCCAAATGGTCAAGCTCACATTATACAGCATCTGCAAGTTTTTGTGCATTCATTTATCTTATCTACAATCTTGTATAAGCTTTTTATGTTCTCTTGACAAATTTCTTCTCCTGAGTTTTTAGCAACGTTATCTAACACACGTTTGGTACCTTCATTCAAGTCATTGAAACAGATTGGAAATGGATGAGACTCAACACTCAGAGATAGTAAGAACTGCCAATACTGGAGTCTGAGATAACACAGTTGTGGAGCTGGAGGAACACAGCAGGCAAGGCAGCATCAGAGGAGCAGGAAAGTTTATGTTTCGGGTCACGACCCCTCTTCCTTTCTGGTACAAGAAAGGTCCTGACTTGAAACGTCAACTTTCTTGCTCCTCTGATGCTGCCTGGCCTGCTGCGTTCCTCCAGCCCCACACTGTGAGGCTCAGCACTGACTCCTGTGGCATTTCACCAGTATCATGACCACAGATCTTAACCCCAGACAGCCTATGAATATACTGAACTTTTAATCCCAAAATGTGATATTTAAAAGAGGACTGCTGTAGCCAAACATAATTGTGAATGTAAATTCGGTGCCTGTCTGGCAGAGTCCTTTCTGGAACCCAAGAAATATCAGTAAGAGTAAGGGAAACTTCACACACATAGACTAATAAGGAAGCAATAACATGAAGCTAACTACACTGCGCCCTCTCAGTAAGCCTTTACACCCTGCTTGTTTTATCCTTCCCAATATATACAAAAATGGGTTAAAAATATGCATCAACCTTGGTCTGTGGAAAGTCTTAAGGTCACAGTTTGAGAACAGCTATAAACACACCTGCAATGCAGGTAAAGAAAGGGAAGTGTCTCCTGCTGACACTCGGAGAGCTGCCAGCTAACCAATCAGTCAAAAAAAATTCAATCAATCAGCAAAGCCAAGAGTTTCAATATTGACTGTTCAAATTACTAATGTTGTGCTACTACTAACATTCACTATGACAGCTACAATGTTTGATTATCTATTCTTCACAAATGGCTTAGGGACTGACCTAGATAACAAAGTGTGGAGCTGGATGAACACAGCAGGCCAAGCAGCATCAGAGAAGCAGCGAAGGGTCTAGGCCCGAAACATCAGCTTTCCTGCTCCTCCGATGCTGCTTGACCTGCTGTGTTCATCCAGCTCCACACTTTGTTATCTTGGATTCTCCAGCATCTGCAGTTCCCATTATCACTAGGGACTGACCTATGTTTTTTTCCTAACATTTCTTTTTTTTGTCTTAATCATAATCTGTGTTTGTGCAGTTTGCATTATCATTCCTTCTTACCTTTAATAATGAACAATCTCAACTCTTTTTTTAACTCAAGAAAGACGAGTTAAATTGACTCCTTTTAAAACATAACTTCATTTTGTCTGAGGTATCCACATAGGAACAAATCTTTCTGAAATTAGACTTGTTGTGGCCAACCAAGAGGGCAATTGAATAAAGGGAAAGTCAGTTAGACCATAAGACCATAGACCATAAGACATAGGAGTGGAAGTAAGGCCATTCGGCCCATCAAGTCCACTCCGCCATTTAAATCATGGCTGATGGGCATTTTAACACCACTTCCCTGCACTCTCCCCGTAGCCCTTGATTTCTTTTGAGATCAAGAATTTGTCGATCTCCGCCTTGAAGGCATCCAACGTCCCAGCCTCCACTGGACTCCGTGGCAATGAATTCCACAAGCCCACCACTCTCTGGCTGAAGAAAAGTTGTCTCATTTCAGTTTTAAATTTACCCCCTCTAATTTTAAGGCTGTGCCCACAGGTCCTAGTCTCCCCGCCTACCAGAAACAACTTCCTAGTGTCCACCCCGTCTAAACCATACATTATCGTGTAAGTTTCTATTAGATCTCCCCTCAACCTTTTAAACTCTAATGAGTACAATCCCAGGATCCTTAGCCATTCATCATACGCTAAACCTACCATTCCAGGGACCATCCGTGTGAATCTCCGCTGGACACGCTCCAGGGCTAGTATGTCCTTCCTGAGGTGTGGGCCCAAAATTGGACACAGTTCATCCCTCCTATCCCTGAAGCTTAAGAATTTGGGTATTCTGTCTGGAGCTGTAATAATTAAGGAGATTGTTAGAGCAAACTGGGGACCCACGTTGGCAATTTAAACCCCTGCATGAAACTAAAGAATTGGTGTAGGTAAATTGTCTTTGAAATCTTTTTATTAAATTGCAAAAGGCCTTTGAGAGTTTGCACTAGTACAGTTTAGATGTGTCCTCATTTGATACCAGAATGTTCATGTCATGAGGAAGTAATTTTTCAGGATTTAGTGCTGTGTTCGGTATACATTTAGAAGATTTAGTGAGGCATTTGGGTTAGAGTTTTGCCTGAAAGCCAGGAATTTTAAAGATTGCAGCCAACAGTTTGCAAGTAGAAACTAAAGACACTGAAACACATAGAGGGGTGGTAGAGAGATTAAAATTGGAATCAAGGAAATTAGAGTTTTAGGAAAAAGAGGAGGATTGGTAATGAGAGGGAAGGGGAAGAGGAAGGAGTGAATTCTGAGAATATTAGGAAAACAAGCAAGAAACAAGCTTTGAACTAAGATAGCTTGAACTGACTGCTAGAATCCTACTGCTACCTCTGAAGAGACCATTGATTCAGACTTCAGGGCGGAAGCAACTTAATTTGCTCAATTCATTCCTACATTTGTGGCAGACCAGGAAGCCTTTTTTAAAATCTCTTTTGAGTGGCTAGTACAGCAGTTAAAACGGCCAGTTCAGCATTGATCTTTATTACTATAGATGGAGATTTCTGAAAAAACCCACGACGTTTACTCCCTTTTGCCTGAGGTTAAGTGCCACTGATTATAAGGTCCAAAAAAGGCTAAGTGTGTACCAGTTACTGCCCAAAGTGTACTGGCAATGATTCCATACCCTCAGGAAATGGCCTGACCAGGATTTGAATGGATTAAGAAACTTGCTTTTGACCAGAGGATTCAGACAATTGAAACAGAAACAGTTTTCCTTGAGAAGTTTAAAAGTCACAAAACGAATGCACAGACAGGAACACAGAGTGACTGGATCCAGGCAGGCCACCGCACTGGATTGATGACTGTGAGTCGGTCTATAAACTCTGTTTCCAAATAAACCTTCCCAAAGTCACTCCAAACAAACTGGAAAAAACAGAGGTGGGGAAAAACTTAGGACCCAAATGATAAAGGGAAATGCTGGAAGCCCTTCTCAGGACAGAAAGGGTGGTATTGAGAGAAACAATGAGGCCACGAAGCCTATATGTTTTAACTATTGAAAGGTATGCCATGTCTGGAT
This sequence comes from Stegostoma tigrinum, assembly GCF_030684315.1. NCBI lineage: Eukaryota > Metazoa > Chordata > Chondrichthyes > Orectolobiformes > Stegostomatidae > Stegostoma > Stegostoma tigrinum. The sequence goes on along the minus strand of NC_081358.1, from coordinate 2,594,594 downwards.
CAACTGAAGTTACAGGAAACACCAGAGAGATTTACCAGAGCATTTGCACCTCATGCAGAGAATGAGAGTCCATCTAAAAGCCGAACAGATCAGGATATGTCTCTGATTGTTGCTCTGAATGTCTATTAAAGATACTCCTCACACTGCCAATGAGATTAAACAGATCCCTTGGAGTTACTGGGATTTCGTATCCATGTTGTAACCCCTCTTTAACTCTGTAATTTTCTCCAGCACTTCAATAACCCACTGACCCCACATTTCTATTTGTCTAGTTATGACTTTTTGTGTATCCCTAATTTTAATTGTTTCGTCATTTGTGGCTGAGCCTTCAGTTGCCCAGGCCAAAAACTATGGAATTCTACTCCTAGAACTGCTTGAATCTGTAGAGCTCTATCCATCTTTCGGAAACTTCTGAAAAAGTTTTTGATTAAGTTTGTGATCACATGCCCTAATGTCAATGTTGCTTAGTACTAAAATTTGTTTCACAATGCCTTAGAATCTGGAAGTGCTATCCACTTTATCCAGTCTTCTTTTCGCCTATTTAAGTTTTGTGTGTTTCTGTATTCATCTTTTGAAAAGGTATCATGAACTCTGCTTTCACTATGATTCCTGTTTGTCTAATCCAATTTGTATCAGCATTCAATATGTGAAATTCTCCTTTTTGTTCTTCTGTTTGAAACTCTTTATTTACTAATTCAGTGATGAGTGGAAACAGTTTTTTCCTGATTAACTCATTAAAATGTCATTTGAAACTCCAAAGTATCAATATGTGATGTGACATTCTCACTATTTTAGAACCTGTGGTTGTTGCCATTTTCAGAGATGAAGCATGCTAAATCAAGCATTACCAGATAAGAATTGCGTGACTTATTTGCTGTGGTGAAGAATTAAAAATGGCTAATTTTACAAGAGTAGAAAAAGCTTGAAAGATTGCCAAATAGGCAAAATGCCAGTGGCTTATTCACAGGGGGTGGCTTAAAGAGTTGGTATGTGATAAGAAACATGCCAACATTGGTATTTCCAAAGCAAATAACAGTAAAGCATTAAACAAGGCCCATTGTTCTTGCTAATTACTGGAATCTAAACAATGTTTATCCAGTGGCAACTTCAGTTATGTCTTAAAGTGCAATGGAGTTCAGATTGCAAAGAAATGTTAATTGTTAATTTATCATGTAACTTCTTATTATGGTGGTCTGAAAGTTCTCAGCTGGAATCCTGCCAACCTCTGCCTCTATTCTATTGTTAGACGCAACATTTGCTCTGAAAATCTTCTTCATTGTTTATTAAACAAAAACATCCAATATCACTACGTGGGTCTTTTTGCTTTAAATCTTTGTATCTAATTAATTAATCGTCCATGCCTGTCTGGCCTACATATGTCTCCAGACCCACAGTAATTGGGTGACTCATAGCTATTACCCCTCTGGGCAATTGTGGATAATTAGGGATAACACACCCACATCTTGTGAATGAAAAGCATCTCAAAATTATTCTTATTTAAAAATTTCAAATGTGTTTAGATATTTTAACAGATATTCCAAACTAGGAGTAATTACAGATTTTAGTTTTAAAGTTGACGACAATTGAGACACATTTCAATACATGGATTTGATTCTTCTTGTTTAATTACATGAAACTTACCACCGTATTTAAAATCTTCCAAGCTAAACAAACTTGGTAACTGTACATGAGTTGCTGTATTGCCTACAAGAATGCACACTTCCTTCCAGTAATAATTCAGCTTGCTTGCCAACATACAGAAATCTTAGTTGAATCCCAACAGATTCAAGCATTTGCATTGGTTCAAATTGGCCTCAGGAGGCAAAGTAAGTCACAGCAAGATTGAAGTTATATACTTTAGAAACCGATCCCCTCCCCTTTCTACTATCAGGTCTGATTAACAAAAGGTATAGAAGAAATGGCTTAGTGCTTTGGGGGCATGCAGTAAGAATGGGAAGGAGACTATAGCCAAGGTCAAACAGAAATTGGGCACGTGGAAGCAATGCTTATGATCCATTATGTGTAGAAACCTGTACATCGGGTGCCAGGAGCTCTTCAGTTTTCTGTACGTGGCACAAATCTAGCCCAGACTCCAAGCCTATGTCATGGCAGCCACGTGAATGATCTTCTACTTCATTTGGAAGTCAGAAAAATAACATGTCCATAGGGCTGCAATGTAGAGATCTTTGGGTAAGGGAGCAAAACTTAACATGTGACTGGATAAACCTATGCATGCACCAAGAGGATGCAAGGTAAGTGTCACTAATTGTGGAGCTTCAATCAATTCCTGGTGTAGTGAACGATGGATCTCGCAACATTGCCACAGAAGTACCACATGATAGGACTATCTCATACCACCTGTTCATCTCTACATGTTTATGTAGAAAAGCACTTTTGATTCTAAAGCCAATAGGCAGTGGAACATCCTCTTAGAGATAAAAACTGAAAGAACTGCAGATGCTGTAAATCAGGAACAAAAACAGAATTCTGACTAAGGGTCACCGTACCCAAAGCATTAATTCTGTTTTCTCCTTCACAGATGCTGCCAGACCTGCTGAGCTTTTCCAGTAACTTTGTTTTTGATCCTCAAAGAGATGGTGAATCCTGTTGAAAGGTTGGTGAGCAGACTATCAGTAATTTGACAGTCCTGGATGAGGCATTCTGTGTACTGAGGGATGAACTAAAGCTTGGAATAGCTACCTCATTAGCCAATGGCAAAAGTCACAGTCTTTAATCCTTCTGTCACAGGATACTGAACAACTGAAACATGTGGCAAACTGTTTATTTTTAAGTGTACTTTATTCATAAGTTTTGTAAACAAAAATATTGCAAAGCATTTTACTCGTGTTATAGAATATGCGAGAAAATTCAGCTTGTCTTAATACAGCATGTTGCACTTTATGCACACTTTGTGCACCTGTAATAGTCTTAATATTCCAAGGCTACATTCCATATCAAGAATGCAATCTATCGAAGTCTCTATGGTTGTGTGCACTAGATAATGTATGGAATGTGTATAAGTACAACCTGACATTTAATGTGCAGTAGGATACAGACAACGTCTATGTATTCAAAGAAGTTGAACAATGTTATACTTTACAGAACTATTCAACATTGACGTAATATAATATAGTTTTTACAAGTGTTATGCTTAAAATAAGAGATGACAAAGCTTGGAGCTGGATGAACACAGCAGGCCAAGCAGCACCTTAGGAGCACAAAAGCTGCCGTTTCGGGCCTAGACACTTTGCTCCACACTTTGCTATCTCGGGTTCTCCAGCATCTGTAGTTCCCATTATGTCTTATGATTAAAATATATTTTTTTAATTCAAAATTTAGGGATTGCTTAATGGTTGGAGATTACTCTTTATGTCTAACCTGCTTAAAAATGTTGATACAGCAGTACAAAGTGAAGATCATTTCATTCCTGGTTCCCCAGTTGGTACCATCCTATCTGATGGGACATGAGTTTGCAAATATGTATTTAATATAGTCAGAAAGTGGACACATTTTAGTTCCAGTCCAAGAAATGCTGAAATGAATAAAGCTGACACATTCTTGTTTCAGTCAGGCTTGAATTCAAATTTGTTGAGGCTACTTATCTACTATTCCTTGTCACTTACATTTTCATGTAAAACCATGGTCAAAATCAATAGAATTGTATTTTAGAATTCAACAATTTTTGTAAGTATTATGTGAAATTGTAATAGTGAATATTATAAGAAGATTAGAAGTTAATTAGAGCACAGATCAATCAATCATGCCACTTTGTACTGAGAATGCATTACTGATCTTTTGGAAGTCTGCAGAATTTAAAATGTAAACAGTAGGAAGCCAATAAAATAATATGAAATCTCGGAAATCAAATCTTGTTTTAGCAACTTTTAAACTTTTTTTCTACTTGGTCCTTGACATCAAGGTAATATTTGATCAGATATGGCATCAAGGACCCCTAGCAAAACTTAAGTCAGTGGGAATCGGGGACAAGGAGGTGAATTGTCCTCTAGTTTGAGTCAAGCCTAAATAAGAAAAATATTTGTGGGTTGTTGGATACTAAACATCTTGGTCCTGGGACCTTACTGCAGGAGTTACCAGGGTAGCAACTTTGGATCTGTGCACCTTCAGCTTATTTATCAATGGTCTTTCCTCTATGATAATGCCACTGCTTGCACAATATTAGGCGCCATTCATGATACCTCAGATACTGAGGTCCATATACAGCAAGATCTGCACAATATTTAAGCTTCTGCTGATAAACAGCAATTAACATACGTGCCACACAGGTGTTAAGCAATGACCATCTCCAACAAGAGAGAACCTTACCATCTCCCATGAAATTCAGTGAAATTAACATCATGTAAAGGGAGACAGCAACCCTATGATCCCTGTGGAACTATGGTGACTTTATTTTTATATATAAATGAGGGTATCCCAGGTTTTCCACATGCTATATAACCAATTTCTTCATTCCAGCTTGTAAACCTGTACATTTTTAACTAAAATTCACTTCTGATTTTACAATGGGGCAGGGGATCTCTTATAAGATTTAAAAATTTAAATAAGAGAAGGCTCGATCTGTTTTCTTTGGGTTCAGATTTGATTGTTTACTCCTTTCAAAACTTCTCTAATCTGAGTTTGATTGCAATAGCTGGCTTTTCTAAGCAGAATCAGAGGTTTCCATGTCCCAGTTGATATTCTTCCCTCTTGAGACATTCCACACCCTGCACCCCCCCAAAAAAAACACTCCATACAGCGCCTTGAGGAACTTCTGGATTATAGCCTGCACAATAAATGCATGACTCAATTGTTTACAGATAAGAAAATGATCACCTGTTAATTTCTGTGTAAGTGAAGCAAATTGAAGGTTTTCTGTAGTAAAGAAAAGTGAATTACAGTTAGCCATTTATGAAAGATCTATATTTCCTATTAACTTCAAATTGTGGAAATATATTATTTTCAAAGCTTTATTACCTCTTCCATTCAGTGTACAGCTACAATGTTTTTTTTAGTTCTCTGGTTGTAGAAAGGGTATCTTCTGAAAAATATGTATTATGTTCTTCAGGTTTCATAGTACAAATATACTTTGGACCGGAACCAGCAGAGAAAGATAAAGAAAATGCTCACTATATATTTATTATTCCAAATTAATTGACGTAAATATATGTATTTTTAGACAATCTAGAAGACAAATGCATCCCATACATGTTCATTCAGTTGAATTCATAACTGAAGTTGATTCATCATTGAGACTTGCCTGCGTGTATTCATTCTCCTTTGATATTATTGGGGTCAGGATGTTACTACAAGTGAATGTAACACTGCCTATTAAGCATCAATGACTCCAGGGTCAGATGTATTATGTCCAAATGCAAAGAAATTTCCTGCGCTCTATCCCAACAATCCATCTCATTGTCTACTGTAGAAGATCTGATTTTTCATTTTCATACATAACTCACCTGGGTAGTGCATGCAGATCAAACCCAGTTGTTCCTGGAGCCATTGGAAATGTGAAAAGATTTAGTCACACTACCTTGATTTACCAGGCTGATGAACTGAGATTAAAAAAGACACTGATCAGATATCTGTACTTGACAAAACAACAACACATTATTGTGAACAAATTTTCTTTAACCAATGGTAACTAGGAAATATAAATTGCTAACTTAAACTCTATGCAGTCTTAAATTACCCCCTTTACAAACTGCCATACACACGAGAATGGAGAAGAGTGAAAAAGGTAAAGAAAGTCAGGGAAACACTATTTGATAGCCCCCATCTCGAGAACAGAGTTCTGTGTATTGAATTATAGAGTCATAGGGATGTACAGAATGAGTTAGGCCTTTGGCCCAACTCATCCATACCAAACAGGTTTCTTAAACTGAACTAGACCTTTTGCCAGCATTTCCCCTATATCCCTCTAAAACTTTCCTATCCATGTACCTGTCTAAATGTCTTTTAAATATTCCAATTGTATCCACCCCTACCACTTTGTCTGGCAGATTGTTCCATATATATATATGCACTAACTACTGTGTGAAAATGTTGCTCCTCAGGTCCCTTTTAAATCTTTCCAAGCTTACCCTAGTTTTTTTCTTGTTCTTCGTTTCAATTCTTCTTTGTTCTTTGCTGTTGACACAAGGTTGTGACACTTTAAAGTTAAATCATATAGGATAGGGGATAATCCATCAGCAAGGATTGCACATTGGTTGACAGACAGGAAACAGACAGTCGGGATAAATGGACTTTTTTCAGACTGGCAAGCAGTGACTAGCCAGGTACCACAAAGATCAATTCTTGTCCCCAACTATTCCTGGTATATATAAATTACCTGGATGAGGGAACAAAATGCAAAATTTCCAGGTTTGTTGATAACATGAACTGGGTGGTTTTTAGAGTTGTGACAAAGATGCAAGAAGGCTTTAAAGTGATTTAGACAATTCGAGTGATTGGGGAAACACATAGCAGATGAGGTACAACATGGTTATATGTGGAGTTCTATACTTAAGTGTGAAAACAGAAAAATATTATTTAAAATGTGATATATTGGGAAGTGTGGATGTACATAGGGAGCCGGATCAGATTGTTTATTGTTGTCATATGTGACCCCAAGATGAGCTTCCAATCATATCTGAACTGTCTCTAGGACCTTCTTAGCATCAACCTGATTCTGTTTAAGTTCAACTCATCCATGAAACCCTCATCCATGCCTCTGGCTGTTACCACTATTTCACCTTCTCCCATCCAACTAATCACATTCTATCCTTCACAAGTGGAGGTCATCCAAAACTCTCCTGACCATGTTGTTATTCGAGCCAACTCTCATCACTCTTATGTTTGTTTACCTATATTGGCTCCTGTTGGACTGATAAAGAATAATTTGGATTAAGTTCATTATGCATTCAAAATAACTAAATTTCCAGGTGCTGATTGTGTAACACGATTGAAGAAAGTTTTGGTTTACAAAGTAAAATGATTTGAAACAAAGCAGGTTATTTGCTTCTAACAACATTGAGCCATTGGCATTGCCACACTGTGGCTGAATAGTCTAATCTGTGTTTAGCAACTTGTACCTGAATGCTGCAGAAATAGAGACTGGTTTCTGTAAGTGCTCTTGGCTCCATTACTGAATTTCTCAGAAAAAACTGAATAGGATTAGTGCAAATGCACTGTCCGTTTTTTAATTAACTACAGAAGTTGCAATAAAACTAATTTTTTCAAGCAAAAGAGAGCAATGTGTTGATTTTAATATTCTCATCCTTGTTTTCAAATCCCTTCATAACCTGGCCTGTCCCTAATTTTGTGATCTCGTACAGCCCAATGATATATCTGCATCGCTTCAATTCTCATCTCTTGAGAATACTAGGCTTTAATTGTTCCATCATTGTTGTCCATGCCTTCAGCTGTCTGGACCTCACATACTGTACACCCAGCAGAGCTTGTACATGCCTGATACTATCTGGTCTATTATCTTGCGTATCTAACAGAAATAGTGGAGGAAGTTGTGTATATCTGAATGTATTTATCTTACTTTATGTGGCAACGTCTGTATTTGAAAACTGAGGATGTAGTCAATAAACATATTTGCATTCTTTGTATTAAACCAGGAACAGAAACTGAATGTGCAGGAGAACTGATGCAAATTCCTTTGATGCATTCTTCCCTAATCTTTTTTAGTGCTACCTTGATCAGCACAGAAAGCCATATAAAGCTGGAGAGAGACAGAAAGAAACAGGATGTATAAGATTCTAGTAAATTGCGTGTCTGATCATAAAGTATTCAATTTTGTTCTGGTCCAAATTAAAGCTGCCTGAGTGTTGGTCAACAAATGTAAAGAACCTTTCAGCAAGGCTTGAACTTTTGATTCCCCGGAAGCATCTGACTTTTTTTTGCTCATTTGTGGGACGTGGGCTTGCGGGCTGGCCAGCAGTTCTTGCCGGTGCCTAGTCGCCCTTGAGAATGTGATGGGGAGCTGCCTTCTTGAACTGCTGCAGTCCACCTGCTGTAGGTTGACCCATGGTGCCATTAGGGAGGGAAATCCAGGATTTTGACCCAGCAACAGTGAAGGAATGGCGATATATTTCCAAGTCAGGATAGTGAGTTAGGAAGCATGGACTGGGAGCAGTTGTTCCATGGTAAGGGAACTATCGACATGTGGAGACGGTTTAAGGAACAGTTGTTGGGAGTGATGAGTAAATATGTCCCTCTGAGACAAGCAAGAAGGGGTAAGATTAGGGAACCTTGGATGACGAGAGCGGTGGAGCTTCTAGTGAAAAGGAAGAAGGTAGCTTACATAAGGTGGAGGAAGCTAGGGTCAAGTTCAGCTAGAGAGGATTACATGCAGGCAAGGAAGGAGCTCAAAAATGGTCTGAGGAGAGCCAGGAGGGGGCACGAGAAAGGCTTGGCAGAAGGAATCCGGGAAAACACAAAGGCATTTTACACTTACGTGAGGAATAAGAGAATGGTCAAAGAAAGAGTAGGGCCGATCAGGGATAGCATAGGGAACTTGTGTGTGGAGCCTGAGGAGGTAGGGGAAGCCCTAAATGAGTTTTTTGCTTCTGTCTTTACGAAAGAAACAAACTTTGTAGTGAATGAAACCTTTGAAGAGCAGGTGTGCATGCTGGAATGGATAGAGATAGACGAAGCTGATGTGCTGAAAATTTTGTCAAACATTAAGATTGACAAGTCGCCAGGCCCGGATCAGATTTGTCCTCGGCTGCTTTGGGAAGCGAGAAATGCAATTGCTTCGCCACTTGCGAAGATCTTTGCATCCTCGCTCTCCACTGGAGTCGTACCTGAGGACTGGAGAGAGGCAAATGTAATTCCTCTCTTCAAGAAAGGAAATAGGGAAATCCCCGGCAATTATAGACCGGTAAGTCTCACGTCTGTCGTCTGCAAGGTGTTAGAAAGGATTCTGAGGGATAAGATTTATGACCATCTGGAAGAGCATGGCTTGATCAAAGACAGTCAACACGGCTTTGTGAGGGGTAGGTCATGCCTTACAAACCTTATTGAGTTTTTTGAGGATGTGACTAGAAAAGTTGATGAGGGTCGAGCTGTGGATGTGGTGTATATGGACTTCAGTAAGGCATTTGATAAGGTTCCCCATGGTAGGCTCATTCAGAAGGTCAGGAGGAATGGGATACAGGGGAACTTAGCTGCTTGGATACAGAATTGGCTGGCCAACAGAAGACAGCGAGTGGTAGTAGAAGGAAAATATTCTGCCTGGAAGTCAGTGGTGAGTGGAGTTCCACAGGGCTCTGTCCTTGGGCCTCTACTGTTTGTAATTTTTATTAATGACTTGGACGAGGGGATTGAAGGATGGGTCAGCAAGTTTGCAGACGACACAAAGGTCGGAGGTGTCGTTGACAGTGTAGAGGGCTGTTGTAGGCTGCAGCGGGACATTGACAGGATGCAGAGATGGGCTGAGAGGTGGCAGATGGAGTTCAACCTGGATAAATGCGAGGTGATGCATTTTGGAAGGTCGAATTTGAAAGCTGAGTACAGGATTAAGGATAGGATTCTTGGCAGCGTGGAGGAACAGAGGGATCTTGGTGTGCAGATACATAGATCCCTTAAAATGGCCACCCAAGTGGACAGGGTTGTTAAGAAAGCATATGGTGTTTTGGCTTTCATTAACAGGGGGATTGAGTTTAAGAGTCGTGAGATCTTGTTGCAGCTCTATAAAACTTTGGTTAGACCGCACTTGGAATACTGCATCCAGTTCTGGGCGCCCTATTATAGGAAAGATGTGGATGCTTTGGAGAGGGTTCAGAGGAGGTTTACCAGGATGCTGCCTGGACTGGAGGGCTTATCTTATGAAGAGAGGTTGACTGAGCTCGGTCTCTTTTCATTGGAGAAAAGGAGGAGGAGAGGGGACCTAATTGAGGTATACAAGATAATGAGAGGCATAGATAGAGTTGATAGCCAGAGACTATTTCCCAGGGCAGAAATGGCTAGCACGAGGGGTCATAGTTTTAAGCTGTTTGGAGGAAAGTATAGAGGGGATGTCAGAGGCAGGTTCTTTACGCAGAGAGTTGTGGGAGCATGGAATGCGTTGCCAGCAGCAGTTGTGGAAGCAAGGTCATTGGGGTCATTTAAGAGACTGCTGGACATGTATATGGTCACAGAAATTTGAGGGTGCATACATGAGGATCAATGGTCGGCACAACATTGTGGGCTGAAGGGCCTGTTCTGTGCTGTACTGTTCTATGTTCTATGTTCTATGAGTGACTTGGAGGGGATTTTGGAGGTGGTGGTGTTCCCATATATCTTTTGCCCTTGTCCTTCTAGATGGTAGTTGTTGTGGGTTTGGAAGGTGTTGCCTGGGGATCTTTGGTGAATTTCTGCTCTGCAACTTGTAGACACTACACACAGCTGCTGCTGAGTGTCAGTGGTGGAGGGAGTATATGCTTGTGGCTGTAGTTGCAGTCAAGTAGGCTGCTTTGTTCTAGTTGGTGTCAAGCTTCTTGAGTGTTGTTGGAGCTGCACTCATCCAGACAAATGGGGCATATTCCATTACATTCCTGACTTGTACCTTGTAGATGGTGGGGCAGGCTTCGAAGAGTCAGGAGTTGAGTTACTTTCCATAGTATTCCTAGCTTCAGGACTGCTGTTGTAGCCACTGTGATTATGTGTTGAGTCCGGATGAGTTTCTGGTTAATGATAACCCCCAGGATGTTGATAGTGGGGGATTCAGTGATGGTATCACCATTGAATGTCAAGGGGTGGTGTTTGCATTGTCTCTTATTGGTGATGGTTATAGCCTGGCATTTGTGTGGCTTGAATGTTACTTGCCATTTGTCAACCCAAGCCTGGATATTGTTCAGATCTTGGAGATGTGAATCGTGCTGAACATTATGCAATCATCAGCGAATGTCCCCACTTCTGACCTAATGATGGAGGGAAGGTCATAGATGAAACAGCTGAAGATGTTAGGCCCAGGACACTTCCCTGAGGAACTCCTGCAGAGATGTCCTGGAGCTGAGATGATTGACCACAACAACCACAACCACCTTCCTATGTGTCAGGTATGAATCCAACCAGCGGAGAGTTTGTCACCTTCATAGAATTCCTACAGTGTGGAAGCAGGCCCTTCAGCCTAACAAGTCCACACCCACCTCTGGAGTATCCCACCCAGACCCATCCTCCAATAACCTACCTAGGCTACACACCCCTGAACACTATGGGCAATTTAGCATGGCCACTCCACCGAGCCTGCACATCTTTGGGCTGTGGGAGGAAACCAGAGCACCCGGAGGAAACCCACACAGACACGGGGAGAATGTGCAAACTCCACACAGACAGATGCCCGAGGGCAGAATTGAACCCGGGTCTCTGGTGCTGTGAGGCAGCAGTGCGGACCACTGAGCCACCTGCTGCACCTGATACTCATTGATTCTAGGTTTGCTAGGGCTCCTTGATGTCACACTCAATCAAGTGCAGCCTTGACGTCAAGGGCTATCACTCTCACATCAGCTCTGGAGTTCAGCTGTGTTGTCCATGTTTGAACCAAGTCTGTAATGAGGTCAGGAGTTGATTGGCCCTGCGGAACCCAAACTGGGCATCACTGAGCAGGTTATTGCTGAGCAGGTGCTGCTTGATAGTACTGTTAGTGACACCTTCCATCACTTTACTGATGATCAAGAGTGGATAGATGGGGCAGTAGTTGGCCAGTTTGGACTTGTCCTGTTCTTTATGTACAGGTCCTACTGGGGCAGTTTTCCACATTGTTGGGTAGATACCAGTGTTGTAACTATACTGGAACAGTGTTGCCAGGGATGTGGCAAGTCTTCAGTACTATTGCCGGAATGTTGTCAGGGCCTGTGGCTTATAGTATCCAGTGTCTCCAACTGTTTATTGATATCACGTGGAGTGAATTGAATTGGCTGAAGACCAGTATCTATAATGCTACCACTGGAGAAGGCCGAGATGGATCATTCAATCACCACTTCACACTGAAGATTGCTGTGAAAGCTTCAGCCTTATCTTTTGCACTGATGTGCTGGGCTCTTCCATCATTGAGGATGGGGATATTTGTAGAATCTCCTCCTCCACTGAGTTGTTTAATTGTCCACCCCCATTCATGAATGGATGTGGCAAGACTGCAGAGCTTAGATCTGATCTGTTGGTTAGGGGATCGCTTAGCTCTGTCTATCACTTGCTGCTCATGCAGGTTAGTGCACAAGTATCCCTGTTTGGTGGCTTCACCAGGTTTACACCTCATCTTCAGATATGCCTAGGTGCTTCCCCTGACATGCCCTCCTGCACTCTCCATTGAACCAGGGTTGATCCCCTGGCTTGATGGTAATTGTTGAGTGGGGGATATGTCAGGCCATGAGGTTACAGATTGTGCTGGAGTACAATTCTGCTGTTGTTAATGACCCACAGTGCCTCATGGATGCAGTGTCTTGAGTTGCTAGATCTGTTTGAAATTGGAGAGATAGTACGAACTGCCAATGCTGGAGTCTGAGATAACATGGTGTAGAGCTGGATGAACACAGTAGGCCAGGCAGCATCAGAGGAGCAGGAAAGCTGACGTTTCGGGCCTGGACCCTTCTTCAGAAATCTTTGAAATCTGTCCCATTTAGCATGGTGGTAGTGTCACACAAAATGAAGGAGGTTATTCTCAATGTGAAGGCGGGACTTCGGCTCCACAAGGATATGTGATGGTGACTCTTACCGATACAGTCATGGATAAATGCAACTGCAACTGGCAGTTTGGTAAGGATGATGTCAGATATGTTCTTCCCTCTTGTTGGTTCCCTCACCACCTGTCACAGACACCGTCTAGCAGCTGTTTCCTGTAGGACCTGACTAGCTCAATTTGTAGTCCTGCTGCCGAACTACTCTTGATGGTGGACAATGAAATCCCTCACCCAGAGTACATTTTGTGCCCTTTTCATTGTCATTGCTTCTTCCAAGTTTTGTTCAACATTGAGGAGTACTGATTCATCAGCTGAGGGAGGACAGTATGTGGTCATCAGCAGATTTCCTTACCCATGTTTAATTTGAAGCCACAAGATTTCATGGGATCCAGAGTCAATGTTGAGGACTCCTAGCACAACTCCCTCTTGACTGTATACCACTGTGCCACCACTTCCGCAAGGTGTGTCCTGCTGGCTGGACAGGACATATCCAGGGATGGTGATGTCGGTGTCTGGGACGTTGTCTATTAGGTATGATTCAGTGCGTACGACAACATAAAGCTGTTGCTTGACTGGTCTATGAGACAGCTCTCCCAATTTTAGCACTAACCCTCAGATGTTAGTGAGGAGGACCCTGCAGGGTCAACAGGGCTGTATCTGGTGCTGTCTTTTCCAGTTCCTACCTCATTGCCAGGTGATATGTCCAGTTTCATTTCTTTGAGACTATGTAGCGATTTGTGCAACTAAAGGCAATTGAGAGTCAACCACATTGCTGTGGGTCTGGAGTCACATGTAGGCCGTACCAGGTGAGGGTGGCAGATTTCATTCCCTGAAGGACATTAGTGAACCAGATGGGTTTTTCTGACAATCGACAATGATTTAATGGTCATCAGTCGATTCTAAATTCCATATTACTTCCATTGAATTCACATTCCACCAACTTCCATGGCTGGATTCAAACCCAGGTTCCCAAACCATTATCTTAACATGTATCTATGCCAATTAAACCTGTAAATGTCGACATTAGACCATTTCTGGTACAAGTCAAGGCATCCTCATTTTACATTTTATTTTATGCTGATTGCAGTGACCACGTATGATTCCCATGGGCGAGATGCAGCTACTGGAAAGAGATAGCCAGTGGCTAAAGGTTACAATTAATTTTCCAGAGTTTGAACTTAAAAGGTGGATCCAAGTAAGCATGCAATGCCCAAATGAACTAAACTCACTCAGGCAAATGTAAAGCATGACAGGGGCCAGGGTAGCGTGTAATGACTTGTCACTGATTCAAGGACAGGTGTTTGCCTCAGGGGAACTCCCACAATGTAACTTAGGGAGTGATGATTTACTGGAACATTAAATTATTAAGTGTTTTCAGCCACATTATCCCTGTGTTTTTAACACTGAGTTTGAGGCACCTAACATTCCTTAAGGAGATTTCTCTTCCAAAAGTTATACAGAGCATTTAGCTAAAATAATAGATAACATTTGCTTCTGATTGACAGCCTTGATCTTTTTAATTAAGAAAAACTGTTACCCCTTTATCATCGCAGTAGGACATTCTCTTTGTTTAACTTACTGACTTAATTGTATATTTCCATTACCCTGTGGGGAGTGTGGTGGATGTTAAAGGCTCAATGTGAAAGAAAGTTAATGGACTGGAATTTGTGTTTGTGATGATGATGAACTGTCAGCACTTACAATCATTACTGTGTAAAACTGGCAGCAACTCCTACTGCTGCACATGTGTTGTTCAGTCCAGAAATCTGGAAGATGCTGTCACTGATATCCTCCTCCTCTGCATGGTACACTTTTAAGAAGCCTTTCTGCAGATGCAATCAGCACAGAATTACTAACATGAACTTTGACTCTTTACGTATTACACTCACTGCAAAAATTGATAAAAATATTGCATTTGATGAACGTAGTCCGACTGAATTTTTATTGGTGTTCCAAGTTACCTGTGCTGTCAAACAATCACTTCAGTCCTAAACACTAATTTGAAAGGGTGGACTGCCACTTTCTTTATTCCATGAGAAAAACTATATAATTTTAACAGTTAAATTTGTTTGTGAATTCCATTTTCTTGGTTGTACAGTTCTGATACTTTTTAAAAATGTGTTGTGTTATGAGGCTGTACATGCATATTTTTGAAAATAGGATTTTTAAGAATTTTAACTGATTGGAATAGTTGCACATTAAAGTGAAACAAGACAGTCAGGTTTAAAATGCACAGCTGCTTGAAGACAAATGTGAGGGAATGAAAAGGTAGTCTTCAGGTTTACAGGAGAGACTTCTTAAAATCCAGACAATCCGTAAAACGTATGACTGTTCCAGGAAGACGTAGTGGAAGAAGTAGTGGAATTTGACCCGAGAGATAGACCCATCAAGGGAGTCTTTTGGAATACACACTAGGACCAAACTTTGAGGAAGGTTTCAAGAGCTGAAATTACTGAAAAGGATGCTGCTATGTATCTTTCACTGTCTCTCCTTTTCACACTCAGCCAAAAAAACTTGCCTGGTTCCTATGGAAACAACCACAGAGAAGAGGTGTCATGGACCAAAGATCTTTAACAGTCATTGCAACATTCACTATTGCCAACTGCACCCAAGAAACCAATGAATACTGAATCTCAGTTTGAACCTGAGATAACAAGGTGTAGAGCTGGATGAACACAACGGCCAAGCAGCATCAGAGGAGCAGGAAAGCTGACGTTTCAGGTCTGGACCCATCTTCAGAAAATGTGTTCATCCAGCCCTCCTTGTTATGTCAGATTCTCCAGCATTGGCAGTTCCTACTATCTCAGTTTGAACCTTCTGCCTTGAAAATGATCAAAGCATGTAAAACTGATCATTTTATCTTCCTTCATCCTGGAAGATAGCCCTTTTTAACTTTGTACATACATGAATTGGTGGTGGATGGTCCCAACTAAGTACACGAAGGTCATAAGCTTGATATCACATCTTCATTATTTTTCATAAGATTAGGTGGTAATAGAATTGCCCTTTCTTTCACTCAAAAAGCTTCCCAGTTGTCTCCTTAATTCTCATGTTGAAAATAGTTATACTTTATACGGAGAAAGGAATGGCCTCTATAAAAACAACTTAAACCTTTGTTGTGGTGAACCACAGTTCAGCCATTGTCATCTGGTAGTAACATTTATGGAAATATGAGTTACATAGGCTAGCTGTATTAAATAGGCCAGCTGTATTAATTGTCTATCACTGAGAGTGGGGATCCAGGTATATGCATGAACTTGTGACATGCATAGGTTTTCTTTTGATTAATTGGATCTGAACTGGCATCATTTTGATGTCAGGCTCTCTGTTTTTTTAAGGAACGCCCTGCACAGGTGTAAGATGGTAGTTAGAAAAAAGAGAAAAATTTCTGTTTTTGGGCCGAGTTCCTTTTGTTCTTAAGCATTCCTTTTACTTTTACTTTTTAAAAGAGCAAGTCAAGGCCTAGAAAA
Source organism: Stegostoma tigrinum (assembly GCF_030684315.1). Classification (NCBI taxonomy): domain Eukaryota; kingdom Metazoa; phylum Chordata; class Chondrichthyes; order Orectolobiformes; family Stegostomatidae; genus Stegostoma; species Stegostoma tigrinum. The sequence continues at coordinate 2,578,480 of NC_081358.1, read as the reverse complement.
ATGTAGCTGCCCTACCTGATATCTACACACCACAGCACTGATTAAAGAGGTTGTACCTGGTTCTGATTGAAGCCAAATATTCGACTGAGACGCAGAGCAGCTTCTGAGCAAGATGGAAAGTTGCAGCTGTTGATGTATTTTTATTTCAACTTGCTTGGAAGTTATTACATTTGTGTTTTAGCAAGATGTTTATTATGTTTACACATTCAGTAGCCCTTGATAGGAGAACAAAAAAAAAGCTTGTTTCTCAGTGGTGCTATGTTATTAGCAACAACAGCACATGGCATTTATACAGCAATTTTGTCAGGTTTCCCAGGCACTTCACAGGAACATTACTTAGCGAGATTAGAACACGCTTGCCAATGTTGGAGTGATTAAAAGTGATGCATGTACGGCCAGAAGTAGAAGGGCAGATACCTCAGAGGGGTGTAGAGGAGGAGATTGCAAAGGTAGAGAGGAATAAGGATCCTGAGTAGCCAGAGAGAACCTCATTGAAACCCACTTCCAGGATGAATGACCTGGGTTTGGACTTCCTCGTATTGTTTAAAATTCTGTTAGCAATCTGGCAAACAGTCTCTGCCTATTGCACAACACATATGAAACTTATTATTTTGCATTCTTTGATGTTTTCCATTAGTGAATAAATGTCTAGTGTTATCCTTCTGATTGTAAACTTGCTGTCTTCAGAGATGCAACTTCTAAGTATCTGCACATTACTTGTCCTACTGTTTGTTGGGGAAAAAGCAGCAGTCAATTAGAGGATGAACTAACATCACATGATGCTAAAGTAGCTCTCAAGGCTGGCTATCATATTTGATTGTTATGCGTTGTCGTCTCTCATGATTGCCAGTAGTTTGAAAGTCATACTGAGAAATCTGCTTCTTACTCTTCCATCATTGGTAACCTTTCAATGTTTCAGAGTACATTCAGGCTGAAGAATTGTCTTGAAATGATTGAGCGTCCAACAGTGAACCCACAAGAGGTTAAAATTGTATCAGAGATAATGGGAACTGCAGATGCTGGAGAATCAGAAGCAACAAAGTGTAGAGCTGGATGAACACAGCAGGCCAAGCAGCATCTTAGGAGCACAAAAGCTAACCTCGACCCTTCTTTCTGATGAATGCTCCAGGCCCGAAATGTCAGCATTTGTGCTCCTAGGATGCTGCTTGGCCTGCTGTGTTCATCCAGCTCCACATTTTGTTGTCTTGAACCCACAAGAGGTAGTGCTTTATGCAACTTTTCTTGGAAGACCACTATGCTATGAGGGGAAGTGGATATGTAAACTGTCCATTGTACATCTCCCAACTTTGAATGACAGCAGGCTCCCTTGAAAAGTTGACAGAATGAACTTTTCCGTGCAAGAATATGTGGAATTATCACTGATTCCATATTCAGACTCACAAAAGTAGGTGTAAATGTGGATTGATGTGTACATGTCAGGCCCTAGCACAATCTCTGTACACTGCATTTAGCCTCAGTGTTTTCCATATCAAAGTGCATTGCATTGGCTGCAGACCTGAACACCATGCTTAGCCCGAGGCTATATGCAGTCAAACATTTAGTTGATTACGAGAGATGAGCAATGCTTGGTCATTACAATTTCTTTCATTCTTCAGATATCTGAAGAGGCTGCTCATCTCTTCCATGAGTGCTACATTACCAGTCCAACAGCAAAACCAATACTGAAACAGACAATTTAACAGTTCAAGTGAGGATATATTTCCAAATGTGCATAGCTGTTTCCAGTTATGTGTCATTTGTTTCACCTCTGTGCCATCAGTGCATTTCTTTCTTTCACTGTGTCCTGATGCAAATCTTACCTCTATAACTCTAGTGAGGGAAACTGTTCTGTTGTTTCTGTGGGAAACTTAAGTAATCATCCTAAGATTGGACCTAGAAGGCCCAGGACTTCTGAAAGTGCCTTGTCCCGATCTACGCTCACTATTCTCAGCTCAAACATGTGCAGGCTTTGGGATCACAGGCTTAGGAAGGTGAAGGGAGTTGGCATCTCTGGAGTATCCTAAGAAGAAACTTTTGAGGTTCCTGCATTTGGCTGCTCTTCCCTGTGGGTGTCTGCTGATACTGGCCTATTTCCCTGAAAGTAAGAGGTAGCTGGAATTAAATTGAGGGCCCTCCTTCTCTTTTCACTCATGTCATTGATACTAGCACCTTTGGCTGGAATGATGGAATTCAGGTTTGTACATATTTCTGGCAGACACTGAATGTACTGGACCTGGCTGTCCATGGAAATGGCCAATCACACTTACTGCATAGTCAGAATGGTGCTGATAGCAGTGACCTGTCCATCCATTGATGCAGTTTACTGAGTACCTCTGACAATCTCTTTTGTTGTTCCTGAAGCTGCCTCTGCACTTTGGCTAAGTCATTGGGACCTACTGTGATTTCAAAATGGATCGGCAATTGGTACATGTTAGTATAATGTTTTGTTTCAAATGTATTGTTAATAAAAAATTGATATATTGATAAAACAACTAATAAAAAAGAGTACAAATTACCAATGAAGTTTACATCACTGAGCAGACCATTCAGTCTATTGTATATCTACTTTCTCCTACTTTATCAAAATCTAAGCCCCTAGTACCATGCTGTAGTTTATAGGCCTCTGTCTTCCTGTGTTTAAGTATTTATCAAATATCTATTCCCCTAAAAGTAGAACAGTTGTTTCCTCAGTTACATCCTGTGACGAAACTTTCGTGATTCAACAATCATTGGTGCATTAGATTCTCCTATCTCCTTTCCTCACTCTCTGATAATTTTAAATTTATGAGCCCTTAGTCCTAACTCCCCACTAGTATTTTCCTATTAACTCTATCAAATACCTTTTATATTTTAAAATATCACATTGCTGATATCTCCTCACTGCCCTATCTGTTCCAATACAAACGGACTCAGTATTTCAGCAATAGATTTGCATCAGAATATTCCCATCCCTAGCAATGTCCTGTAAATCAATGCTGTGCATTCTAAATTTCCTTCCTATCACGGTGATTCCAATGAGATGGAGTTGTTTATAGGCCACCAAACAGTTGTAGGAATGTAGGACACTGTACAAAGCAGAACATTAGACATGCTTGCAAGTAAAGAAATAGAGTAATTATAGGTGACTTCAATCAACATATAGTCTGGGTAAACCAAATTAATTCTGGCTGTGGAGGATCATTTTTGGAAGATATATGAGATGGTTTTCGAAACCAACATTTATCAGAAGCAGTAGGAAAATGTGCTATTTTAGATCAGTGATGTGCAGTGAGCAAGGGCTAATGAATAATTTTGTTGTAAAATAACTTTTAGGAAAAAGTGACCTTAACGTGCAGAACTTTTCATAAAGTTTGAAAGTAATGTTTTCAATCCAAAACTAGGGTCATAAGTCTAATTAAAAGAAACTACAAAACTATAAGGTGCAAAATTAGTTTGGTAGATTGAAAATTACATTAGAAGATATGACAATAGATAAGCAATGGTTAGAATTTAAAGAATCAATACATGGCTTACAAAAAAAAATTAAAACCCTTTGAGGCACAGAAACTCAGCAAAAATGGTAATCCTGCATTACCCAACAAGTGGAGTTAAAGGTTGTGTTAGATGAATGGAAGAGACTTATAAAGTTGTCAAAACAGTATTAATTCTGAAGATTGGGAACATTTCAGAATTCAGCAAAGAAGGTCAGCAGGTAATTAATTGGAATTTTGTCCTTATTGCAAGGGGATTGAAGTTTTGTTCCGACTGTGCAGGGTGTTTGTGAGTCCGCACCTAGAGTACAAAAACAAAGTTGCTCGAAAAGCTCAGCAGGTCTGGCAGCATCTGTGGAGGAGAAAACAGAGTTATCGTTCCAGATCCACTGACCCTTCCTCAGAACTCAGAACTCACCACTAGTCTAGGTTGCACCTAGAATACTGTGTATTGTTTTGTACCTTATATTTACAAAATGATATTGGAGGCAGCTCAGAAGAGATGCACTAGGCTGGTTCCTTGGATGAATGGGTTGACTTATGAAGAATGGCTAAACAGATTAGACTTTTATTCATTAGACTTTAGAAGAATGAGGGATGATCTTATTGAAACACACTGCATTTGTAGGGAGCTTGACTGGGTAGACATTGAGATGATGATTCCACTGGTTGTGAAATCCTATAATAGTGGACGTAATTTCAAAATAAGTGGACACTCATATAAAACTGAGGGTAGTAAATTAATTCTGTGCCTCGGTGTTGTGGAGGCTAGATCAGTCAAAGTATTTAACGAATTGATAAATAGATTTTCAAAACAGCAAGCTGGCATAAAAGAGGAATTGAGCCCAGGAGCAGATCAGTCATGATCTAATAGAATGGTGGGCAGGATGAGAGATTTATTAGAGTCAACAGAATAATACAGCATGGAAACAGGCCTTTCGGCTCAAACTGGTCCATGCTGACCATGGTGCCCACTCAGCTAGTTCCAACTGCCTGCATTTGGTTCATATTCCTCTAAACCCTTCCCATCCGTGTACCTGTCTGAATATTTTTAAAATGTTGCTTTTGTACTTGCCTCAACCACTCTCCAGCAGTCCATTCCATATACACACCGCACTACATGAAGAAGTTGCCTCTCAGGTCCTTCTTAAATCTCCCCGTCTCACCTTAAACTTATGCCGTCCAATTTTCATTTCTCCATCCCTGGAAAAAGGATTATATGCATTCATTCTATCTGTGCTCCTCATGATTTTATATACCTCAATAAGGTTACCCCTCAATCTCCTTCATTCTGAGGAATGAAGTCCTATCCTGGCCAGCCTATCCCTGTAACTCAGGCCTACTAGTCCTGGCAATATGCTCGTAAATCTTCCTTGCACGCTTTCTAGTTTAACTATGTCTTTCCTATAATAGGGTGACCAAAGCCTCCACAATACTCCAAATGCAGCCTCACCAAAGACTTACTCAACTGTGACATAATGTCCCGATCTGATACTCAATGCCTCAACTGATGAAGGCCAGCATACTAAATGCATTCTTTACCACCCTGTCTACCTGTGAGGCTGCTTTCAACAAACCATGTCCTTGTACTCCTAGGTCCCTCTGTTCCACAACACTCCTCAGGACCTTACTGTTTATTGTATAAGTCCTACCTTGGTTTGACTTTCCAAAACGTGACACCTCACCGTTATCTGTATTGAATTGCATTTGCCAATCCTCAGCCCACTTTCCCATCTGATCAAGATCCTTCTGTAATTTCTGATACCCTTCTTCGCTATGAACGATACCTAATAATTTTCTTTCATCCGCAAACTTAATAATCAATCCTTGTACATTCGCAACCAGATCATTTATGTAAATAACAAAAAACAAAGGTACCAGCACTGATCCCTGTGGCACACCACTAGTCACAGGCCTACAGTCCAAGAAGCAACCTTCAACCATCATTCTCTGCTGCCGATCATCAAGCCAGTTTTGAATCCAGTTAGCTAGCTTTCCTTGAATCCCATGCAACCTAATCTTCATGACTAGCCTGCTGTGCAGGGCCTTGTCAAAGGCCATCCTAAAGTCCAGATAGACAACATGCACTGCCCTACCCTCATCTATTCTGTTAGTTACCTCTTCAAATAACCCTAAAAGATTTTCCAGACATGACTTCCCATGCACAACTCCATGCTGACTATCCCTAATTGGACCTTGACTATCCAAATGTTGGTTGATCCTGCCCCTCAGTATCCTCTCCAATAACTTGCCTACTACCGATGTCAGGCTCACTGGCCTGTAGTTCCCTGGCTTGTCTTTGCTACCTTTCTCAAACAATGGAACAACATTAACCATCCTCCAGTCTTCTGGAACTTCACCAGTGGCTAAAGATGAAGTAAAAATCTCTGCAAGGGCCTCTGCAATTTCCTCCCCAGCCTCCCATTATGTCCAAGGATGGGTGTGATGAGGTCCAGGGGATTTATCTTCCTTCATGTGATCCTTAGGCTGCAAACACCTCCTCTCTGGTAATATGGATGTGGTCCAAAACATCCCCGCTTGTTTCCCTTATTTCCTTAGCATCTATGATTCTGTCCTCACTATATCCATTAAAAATCTCCCCCATCTCCTGTGGTTCCACACGTAGGTGACCATGCTGATCTTTAAGGGGACCTATTCTCTCCCTAGCTGCCCTTCTACTCTTAATATGGCTATAAAACCTCTTTGGATCATCTTTAACCCTATCTGCCAGATCCAGCTCATACCCTCTTTTTGCTCTTCTGATTTCCCTCTCAAGTGTGCTCCTACACTTTTTATAGTCAGGTAGGGATTCACTTGAGCCCGATCACACTTTTAAAAGCCTCCCATTTGCTAGTCATTCCTTTTCCTTCAAATAGACCTGCCCAATTGACCACTACTCGATCCTACCTAATGGCCCCAAGATTGATCCTGCTACAATTTAGAACCTCAGCTTGTGGACCTGTCCTATCTTTTTCCATAACTATGTTAATACTAAGAGCGTTATGGTCACTGGACTCACAGTGCTGTCCAACTGACACTTCAGTCACTTGCCCAAACTCATTTCCTATGAGGAGGTCCAGTGTCGCACCCTCCCGAGTAGAGTCCTCTACATATTGATTTGGGAGACTTTTTTGGATACATTTGACATATTACATCCCACCTGGGCCTTTTACACTTTGGGTGTCCCAGCTAATACAGTGGAAATTAAAATCTCCAACCAATACTACTCTGTTATTCCTACAGGTATCTGCAGTCTCTGTACATGTCTGCTCCTCTAGTGGTCAGAGATAATGGGAACTGCAGATGCTGGAGAATCCAAGATAACAAAGTGTGGAGCTGGATGAACACAGCAGGCCAAGCAGCATCTTAGGAGCACAAAAGCTGACGTTTCGGGCCTAGACACTTCATCAGAAAAGGTCCCTTCATCACAAAAGGACCCAATTCTGATGAAGGGTCTAAGCCCGAAACATCAGCTTTTGTGCTCCTAAGATGCTGCTTGGCCTGCTGTGTTCATCCAGCTCCACACTTTGTTATCTCTGCTGCTCTAGTACCTGCTGGCTAGTTGGGCGTCAGTAATACAGTCCCAACAAAGTGACCATCTCCTTCTTAAGTTATAACCATATGGCCTCGTTTGGTGACCCCTTAAGAATATCCTCTCTAAGCACTGTTGTTATGTCCTACTTTATCAAAAGGGCAACTCCCCCTTCTTGCTTACTTATCCTTGTATCACTCCTGTACCTTCAGTATGCTGGAACACTGAGCTGCCAGTCCTTCTCTCAGCCATGTTTCTGTTATGGCTAAAATACCCCAGTCCCCAGAATCAATCCATACTCTGAGCTCATCTGCTTTACAAGTCAGACCTTGTGCATTGAAATAAATGCATTTTATGGGTGGCACAGTGGCTCACTGGTTAGCAGTGTAGCCTCACAGCGCCAGGGACCCGGGTTCAATTCCAGCCTTGGGTAATTGTCTGTGTGGAGTTTGCACATTCTCCCTATGTCTGCGTGGGTTTCCTCTGGGTGCTCCGGTTTCCTCCCACAGTCCAAAGTGCAGACTAGGTGGATTGGTCATGCTAAATTGCCTGTAGTGTTCAGGGGTGTGTGGGTTGTAGGGGGATGGGTCTGGGTCTGGTTGGATGATCTGAGGGGCAGTGTGGACTTGTTGGGCCGAAAGGCCTGTTTTCAGACTGTAGGGAATCTAATCTAAACCAGAAGTCTTTCCCCTCCCTTTACTGTGCCCTGGCTATCCTGAATAGCAAACTTCCTCTCAATGGCTAATGTATTTTCTCCTGCTATCTCAATGGCCCCTCTCTTAATCAGAGTCCCAGCCACCACCAAACTAGTTTAAACCCTCCCAGACACTACTAGCAAATCTCCCCGTGAGAGTACTGGACCCCCTTCCAACCCATCCCTCCTGTGCAGGTCTCCTCAATGTCAGAAAAGATCCCAATGATCCAAGTACTGAAAACTCTGCCCCCTTACACCAGCTCATCAGCCATGCATTCATCTGGTCTATCTTTCTATTTCTATCCTCACTGGTACGTAGCACTCAGAGTAATCCGTAGATCACTATCCTTGACATCCTGGTTTTTAACTTCTTACCTAACCCCCTATAGTTATTTTGCAGGACACCATCTTGACACCAGGTTCTCTCTGACCTCCTGTATAGTTTTGATGACTGTGGCAATGGCTCCCAGAATTCCACTGTGATGACCCTCAGCTGCCCTCTGATTCACTCTGAGAAATGGCACAAGTCAGATTTATTGGCCTACTCATGCTCCTATTTCTTATGTTCTAAAGAAACTGATAAAGAAAAAGAAAGTAAATTATGTAAGTAAACTAGCACGATCATAACAGTGGACAGGAAATGCTTCATAGGAATGTAAAAAGGAAAAGATTAGAAAAGACAATTGTGGTCCTATTACAGGCAGAGACAGAAGAATTTATAATGGACAATAAGGACATATAGGGCCCCAACCCGAAACATTAACTTTCCTGCTCCTCTGATGCTGCCTCTGCTGTGTTCCTCCAGCTCCACATTGTACTGCCTCTGACTCCAGAATCTGCTGTTCTTGCTATTTCAGAGAAAACTTTAGTCTGTATTGAGGGAGGCAAGTACAACAAAAGACCCACCACTCCAGAAATAGTAAGGAACCAAAGGAATGATTTGGAACAACTGAAGTTTAAAAATAATCTCCACTACAATAGCTGGGGGTTTCCATTGACCAGAAACTGAATTGGAGTAGCCGTACAAGTGCTATGACTGCAAGAACGGGTCAGAGACTGGGATTTCTGCAGTGATTCCTCCTGTGAATAACATCTTTAACATTCATTCCCTCCACGACTGAAACACAGTGGCAGCAGTATGCACCATCTGTAAGATGCATCACAATGACTCAGCAAGGCTGCTTGAACAGCACCTTCCAACCTGTGATATGGATCACCTAGCAGGAAAAGGGGCAACAGATGCATGGGATCACCAACTCTTGCAAGCTCTCTTCCAACTCACACACCATCTTGACTGAGAACTAAATTGTTGCTATGTCTCAACATCCACAACATTTTTCATTTATTCACAGTTCCTTCAGTGTCACTGAGTCAAAATTCTGGAACTCGCTCCCCAACAGCATTGTGCATGCAGCTACACCGTATGTACTGCAGTGACTCAAGAAAGCATCTCACCGTCACCTTCACAAGTGCAATTGGGAGTGAATGCTGGCCAAACCAGCAATGACCACGTTCTATGAATAAAATTTGAAAAAGTAATACTGGAGAAATTAATGGGATTGAAAGTTAACAAATCCCTTGAATGTGATGATCTAAGTCACAAAGCATTAAGGAGATGGCATTGGGATTGTGAATGCATTAGTCATCATTTCCAAATGGAATCTAAACCATAAAGATTCAGCAACAGTTTGTGCAGTTTAGGAGGTAAAGTAAGCTACTATTTAAGAAGGGAAGGAGAGAGATAACATGGAACTGCAGACCTGTTTGGTTGACATCAGTAGTCGTAGGGAAATCTGTTTTAAAGTGTGCCATAACTTGACACTTAGAAAATTATAGTAAGGTGGGGCAGAGTCATCATTGATTTTTGAATGGGAAATCATGTTTGACAAACCTGTTGATAGTGCTGAAAAAGTCAAATCTTGTTGAAGCTTTTCTTTTTGCACTTAGAAAGACAATTCATAAGAATATGAGCTTGGTAAAACAGGGGGAGATAACCTGCTAGGCTTTATGACGAGAAACGCTCCAAAAGAACGCAACCAAACGCATACTTAGACAAAAAAAACTATAAAGCCCATCAGCTCAGATGCCAGTTTAATGTTTAATGTTCCTCTGGGGCAATTTAAACCATTATTTTAATTTGTGCCAGATTATTAAGGAATGTTCTTTTTGTAACCAGTAGAATTTAACGCCTGTGTAATTTAGAAATTTAAGTCTAAAACACACACCATTTATTTTCAGCCAGTTAACATAGTTGATAAATAAACAAGAACTGCAGAGGCTAAAATCTGAAATAAAAACAGAAATTGTTAGAGAACTCAGCAAGTCTGGCAGCATCTGTGGAAAGAGCCCAGAATTGATTTTTTGAGTCCAGTGACCATAGGTGATAAGCTATTTTACAATTATCTTTACATTAGTCAGAATTTACCACTCTATGAGCTCACTTTAATGTGAAAGTTTCCTGGAGTGTTGGAGGCTGAGGGGTGACCTTATAGGAGTTTATAAAATCATGAGAGGTATGGATAAGGTAAATAATTAAGCTCTTTTCCCCAGGTTAGGGGAGTTCAAAACTAGAGGGCATAGTTTTACGGTGAGGAGAAAAATTTAAAAGGGACATAGAGGGCAACTTTTTCATGCAATGGGTGGTGCATGTATGGAGTGAACTGCCAGGAGAAGTGGTGGAAGCTGGTACGATTACGATTACATTTAAAAGTCATCTGGATGGTTGTATGTTTAGGAAAGGTTTACAGGGATTTGGGCCAAATGTCGGAAAATGGATCTAGATTAATTTAGGATATCTGGTCAGCATGGATGAGTTGGGCTGAAATGTCTGTTTCCCTGCAGTACATCTGTATGACTTTATGCCTGCAGTTTTCTTTTCTTTCTTGAAATTCGGTATTTTTACTCTTTTTCGGTTATTGAGCTGAAATCTTTCCACTCAGGAGGACACATCAATGCCTGTTCCTTTACACAGCTTATACATACACTTGTCAAAGTCTAATGAAGAGACCATTTACCTGGATCTTCCGACCTTAAAATTCCATACTAGCACCCTGTTATTAATTGCTCGACCAGGTATAATTGCATTTTCAGCTTTTAAATCAGCACTATTATTTGTTATTATCACTGTGCACTTCACATATTGTTTGCTTCAATCGCGAGTCCTGTAGCTTGACCATTAATTGGTAAGTTTACCTACATGCAAGCATCATTACCACAATTACAACTCCTGCTGAATCGTATTACAATGTAAGCTGAAATGGATTCAGCAAATGATACTTTCCACTGAATTAGTAACTTGTATTGTCTCTGATGTAATTTTGTACCTTCAGAGGCATTGAAAGTATGCAGAAAACCAGTTCTTTTAATTTGTTCTTAAAATCAGTGTAACACAGACAAGGCAGAATTTATTGGCCACCCTTGTGACCATAAGCCAGCCAATTATCAGAAAACTGGAGTCACATGGGCCACAGCAAGTAGATGAGGCACGTTGCTTTAGTTGAACCAGTTGGATTTTTACAATGAACGGACAGCTTTCAGCTAGCCGTCAAATGACAGTTCTATTGCATTCAATTTTGCAACTTCCATGGTGGGATTTGAATTCATAACCTCTGAATTATTGGTCCAGTTCCATACCATTAAACTTCTGTACCCAGATCTAGGTATTTCAGGTTAACATTGTTTTTCACTAATGCTTTGATTATTAAGTATCTATTTATTTTGTGCTTGGCCTTATGTTATATTTTCCCCATCTAGATTAATAAAATCAAAGCTGAAAGGCAGGCAGAAAAGGTGAATACAGAGCTATAATAGACACTTTTTGCTTCAGCTTATGTATGATTAGCATGTAAGAGAACTGAATTATGCGATGTTGCATCACATCCTGTGATTATATGCATATTAGAACAAACATAATATTTAAGTGGTAAGATTTAACTGAAGTGACAAATATATTATGACAACAATAATTATAATAGGTTTCATTCCATGTAATTCCATTCTCTCAACCAACAACCTAATTCAATTTCTTGTCTTGTGACTTCTTGAACTCAGCTCAACTGCTCTCATCTGATAGTAACATGTGCTATTTATTTTCTGTTTCAAAATAATCTTCCTTGCAGTAATAAAAGTAGCATGATGTGTTAATTGGCACTGCAGTCATTGTTCTTCTATTTATATAGATAGTCAGTCTTCAGTCTTCTAAGTTTCCTACATCAACCTTAGAGTGCACTGTAGAACTTTACTATTGTACACAGAATGTTAATTTTCATGACATTTGGTACTGCTTATATCTTAGTCTGTCATCTATCTGGCAGTAGTTTACTAGAGGCATAATATCCTCATTTGGGAGGAAAATCTCGTATCAGTGCCTTGCAGAATACTATTCAAGGAAATGCATCCTGGAAGGCAGTCCTAGCTTGCTTGAAGAATAAATCAATCAATGGGCTAATCTTTCAGAATACTTTGCTATTTTGACCTCACCCCAATGCTGCTTTAACTGTTTTAATCTTTCGGCCTGAAGCAACTAATTCAAGCTGACTTCAAAAAAAAATTGCAATTTTATGTCATCTTCCAGGACCAATGGATGTCTCAAGAGTTTCATAGCTAATGGAGTAGTTTTTGTAGATTTATGCAGTTTTTCTACTGTAATGTAGAAAACACAGCAATTAATTTGCACTTGGCAAACTCCCACAAACAGAAATATAGCAATGACAAGGTGATTTTTTTTCTCTACTAAATGATTTGAGGGATAAATATTGACGAGGACACATTGGGGTAACACACTTGCTGTTCATCTCAGTAGTGTCTGGGGATCTTTTGCATTTTCCCGAGGAAGGAGATGGAATCTCTTTTCAATGTCTGATTTGAGTAATCAGCTCTGAAAATGGAATGTTGCCTTGGTACTGTATTTGAGCATTGATTTTAATTCTCAAGTACTGAAGTGGAACATGGTCCTGGAACCTTATTGCATATACCATTACTTGAACAACAGCTGACTTATAAAATGATAAATGTGTTGCCTTGTGAATTCCAGTTATGACAAAGAAACAGCAGGATTCATCGGAGTATTGAAATTTGTGACTTTTGATAGGTATATAGCAATGATGTCCCTGTGATGTTGCTGCTTTTGTGCTTCTTGATGATGGAGATTCTTTCGAAGTAAACTTTGACAACATGTTCCTTTTCCTCCTTTAGTCTATAGCCATGGTTTGGAGAGGCAGGACATTATGTATAATGGCAGCAGTTCCAATTGAGCAGACAGCTGTGTTCTGGATGGTCATTTCAAATGATCTGAACAAGTAAGAGGCTAACAAATTATAAACTTGGGAGTGTCCTTTTTTTTCTTTATTCCCCTTGGTCTTTATAGACTTAGGGGTGGTCTTTGTTTAGGTTGTAATTGCATCTGACTCTTGGCTAAGAAAGGGATAATAATCAGTCATGGTTGTTTCCTCCAGATGTCTTTCCAGTAACCTTTGTGCAAAAATGTGCATTTGTGAATTCCAGTTGAGCAGAGGTTAGTTCTTCTCTCCATGGTAGAACAGCCTGACCGTCGCTGCCAAACCTACGTGGAAAGCTGGCCATGTGGTAGAATTGTCAACCAGTTTAGGATATGACACTGCAGATTGTTACATGATTCATAGATCCAGATGAGACAGTAATGAGAAAACAAGAAGTAAGACATTGGATCAGGGCGGTTCTTTACGCAAAATATTTTTATTTAAATTATCCCTCGCCTCCATTTCAATGTAATTGAAAGACAAGTCATTCCGAATGTCCATTCCTGAGATCTTCTGGATATTTTTCTTTGTGAAACTCAGAAAGAACAGATGTGGCAGATGGAACGATGAGCTCAGATGACACGGTCAGCTAATCTTCCACTGAAAACCAATGAACTGAATTCAGAACTAAAAAAAGCCCTGTATTGTGAAGGTGTCTGTTAGATTGTTTTTGTAGTAAATTAAGTATCCTCTTTTGATATGTTAATATTTGGCTGATGGTATTACTGGACGAGTCAGATCACAGTATGAAATCTGGTCTGATAATTTTTTTTACATTTTTTAATTAATGTGCTGGTCAGCCATTGAAACATACTCACATGAGGCTGCAGAATTTCTTTAACAATTGAACAGAGCTTTATTACACAAAACACAAAAACAAGCTATCTGGACATAGAAAACAGTTATGAAATATCTTAAAACAACACGGCAGGACAAAATTTCGAACGAACTTCCCAGTGCAATCATCTTAGAGATTCGGTTCCAGAGAAAACACCCTTTATATCAAATCTTTAAATTCTGCTTAACTGATTGTTCCTAGTTTCTGTCTTCTTAACAGTGGAGTTTATTTACATGAGTACTCACAAAATTGAGAAATGAAACTTTTGCAGCTTTTAAGAAAGCCTGCAGATTTCTAACCGTATGTTCAGGTTTAGAAGATGCGCAAACTAAACCCTTTTGTTGGGATAACAATGCATTGCCTGAACTGCTCTGAAAGAAAGCCTAGTTTCTCAGACAGAAACTATGCTCTGAAATCCATAGGTCTTCTCCAAACTGTCCTAAATATTTTTCGTCTCCAGATTTTCTAAATGAATTCTTGATCATATGGATAATGATGGGATAGTGTAGGGGGATTAGTTCGCAGGTCGGCGCAACATTGAGGGCCGAAGCGCCTGTTCTGCGCTGTATTGTTCTATAGAACATAGAACATTACAGCGCAGTACAGGCCCTTCGGCCCTCGATGTTGTGCCGACCTGTCATACCGATCTCAAGCCCATCTAACCTACACTATTCCATGTACGTCCATATGCTTATCCAATGACGACTTAAATGTACCTAAAGTTGGTGAATCTACTACTGTTGCAGGCAAAGCATTCCATTCCCTTACTACTCTCAGAGTAAAGAAACTACCTCGGACATCTGTCCTATATCTTTCACCCCTCAATTTAAAGCTATGCCCCCTCGTGCTCGCCGTCACCATCCTAGGAAAAAGGCTCTCCCTATCCACCCTATCTAACCCTCTGATTATTTTATATGCCTCAATTAAGTCACCTCTCAACCTTCTCTCTAATGAAAACAGCCTCAAGTCCCTCAGCCTTTCCTCGTAAGACCTTCCCTCCATACCAGGCAACATCCGAGTAAATCTCCTCTGCACCCTTTCCAAAGCTTCCACATCCTCCTTATAATGCGGTGATCAGAACTATACACAATACTCCAAGTGCAGCCGCACCAGAGTTTTGTACAGCTTCACCATAACCTCTTGGTTCTGGAAGTCGATCCCTCTATTAATAAAAGCTAAAAAAGTGTATGCCTTCTTAACAGCCCTGTCAACCTGGGTGGCAACTTTCAAGGATCTGTGTACATGGACACCAAGATCTCTCTGCTCATCTACACTACTAAGAATCTTGCCATTAGCCCTGTACTTTGCCTTCTGGTTACTCCTACCAAAGTGCATCACCTCACACTTGTCTGCATTAAACTCCATTTGCCACCTCTCAGCCCAGCTCTGCAGCTTATCTGTGTCTCTCTGAAACCTACAGCATCCTTCGTCACTATCCACAACTCCACTGACCTTAGTGTCGTCTGCAAATTTACTATGTTCTATGTTCTGTGTTCTATTATTCAATACTGAAAATAGGCTAAGGACTTTAATGTTTGCCTGTTGCAAGCCACAACAGTATGAATAATTTTCCATTAACATTACATAGGTTCCCTGATGTCTGATACATACTAGGTTAGGTCACTGCTCCAGAAGGACTGTCTAACCTATTTGTTTTTAAATGAAAGCCCTTTACAGCCCTTCCTATGCCATACGTTTGAAATCAAGACTCTAAAAATGTGAGATAACAAGGTGTAGAGCTGGATGAACACAACAGGCCAAGAAGCATCAGAGGAGCAGGAAGGCTGACGCTTCAGAAATTTCTGAAGAAGGGTTTAGGCCTGAAATGTCAGCCTTACTGCTCCTCTAATGCTGCTTGGCCTGCTGTGTTCATCCAGCTCTACATCTTGTTATCTCAGATTCTCCAGTATCTGCAGTTCCTACTATCTCACTCTAAAAATGTGTGTATGTAATTCATACATATTTCATCATAGGTAGGAAATTATTTGGATATTTCAAAGCCTTTTTGGTGGGGATAGTTCAGCGCAGAACAATCTCTGATCTCCAATTATATCTTGCACTGTTGTTCCTGGTTAGATTATTAAACTCAACTGAGCAGAAGTTGACAACACTCATTATTACTCTAATAAGTCTCCCAAATTTCTACTTTTCCCTTCTGTCACAAACAAGATTAGTTTATAGGGGATAATGTGCTTTTCTTGGGCATCATTATTATATCATACTTAACAGAAATAGAATACTGGCATTTTGCATTTGCACCCTATGCCTCTAACCAACAAATTACATACTGAGCAGTGCCCAGCATTATTCTGCTTTAATAAAGTCATTTTTAAGCAGTTTACAAGTTCAATCTGGTTAACTGGATTTGATGGTTTCTGTTACGTTCTGAATCTAATACACAATGCCTGCGTGGCAGGATGATAACCTCTTGTAATTTTTCTACTGAATGATGTTTTGGCAAAAAAATTGCAAGAACCATTGTGGAAAATGTTAGAAATCAGGGCTATAAAATAGAATCCTTTCAAATACTGGATGTTTTCACTACACGCACTACTGCAAATATTTCCAAGGGGGATGTTCCTGAATGGTCTCTCAGAATAGAATGCGGGTGAGATAATTGTTGCATTAATTTTAATTTTCTAAAAATCCTTATATTTGAGGAATGTTCCATTTGATTGGAAAATAGGAATATAACTTCTTTATTCAAAAATGATGACAGACAGAAACGAAGAAAATACAGGTCATTGACTTAGTAACTGCTGTATGGAAAATATTACGAGCCATCATTAAAGATAATACAGTGGGGCACTTTAAAACAAAATCAAGGTAATGAGGCAAAGTCATTGTGGTTTTGACAGCCAGGCAACTGAATAAGTGTCAAGGAATTTGCACGTCCTATTTTAAATCACATTTGAATAATCGTTTCACATATTGAGTGATGAAAGGTTTGTCTGGCAGTTACTCAGCTTTGAAGTAGCAACAAAGCCAGACTCAGGAGGAGACACTGAACTGCATTTCAAACAGGCCTTGATGGAGTGAAAAAGACGGTAGTTCAAATGAACTTTAACTTAATGTGTGTCCGTGGCCTGAGGTCCAGCTGTGGAAACTAGTGTATGCAGTAAAGGCCACAGTTTAAGAGCAGTCTGAAATTTAAGTAAAGAAAGCGAAAATACAGTCTCTCACTCTGAGAGCTGCCAGCCAGCCACTAATGAAAGGTACCTGGACAACAGAATTTCATTCAACCTGCAAAAACAATAATCTCAGAATTGACTGTTTAATCATTAATGTCATTGCTGTCAATACCATGCAGTGTAACAGCCATAATGTTCTACTCTCTATCATTCTCGGACTCAGACACTGATTCATATATAATAAAAGCCTCACATTTTATTATCTTGGAATTCTCCAGCATCTGCAGTTCCCA
Source organism: Stegostoma tigrinum (assembly GCF_030684315.1). Taxonomy (NCBI): domain Eukaryota; kingdom Metazoa; phylum Chordata; class Chondrichthyes; order Orectolobiformes; family Stegostomatidae; genus Stegostoma; species Stegostoma tigrinum. The sequence continues at coordinate 2,561,246 of NC_081358.1, read as the reverse complement.
TTATCACTGATTCATATGCCTGTTTTTAACTTTTATTCTTTCTTTAGGCTCATTTCTTACTCCTAATCTGTGTGTATGTTTGTTGCATTATTATTTCTTCTCGTGTTCTTCTAGTGTTTGTGCATGGTGGCGCAGTCATTAGCAGTGTTGCCTCACACTGCCAGGGACCCAGATTTGATTCCACCCTTGGGCAACTGTCTATGTGGAGTTTGCATGTTCTCGCTATGTCTGTGTGGGTTTTTTCTGGGTGCTCTGGTTTCCTCCCACAGTCCAAAGATGTGCAGGCTAGGTGGGATGGCCATGTTAAAATGTACATGTTGTTCAGGGATGTGTAGATTAGGTGTTACAGAGATAGGAGGAACTGCCAATGCTGGAGAATCTGAGATAACACAGTGTGAAGCTGGATGAACACAGCAGCCCAAGCAGCATCAGAGGAGCAGGAAAGCTTGACGTTTTGGGTCAGGACCCTTCTTCAGAAATGCAGGAGGGGAAGGGAATTCTGAAATAAATAGGGAGACAGGGGGAGGTAGATAGAAGATGGATAATGGAGAAGATAGGTGGAGAGGAGACAGACAGGTCAAAGAGGCGGGGTTACAGCCAGTGAAGGTGAATGTAGGTGGGGAGTTATGGAGGGGATAGATCAGTCAAGGGAGGACGGACAGGTCGGGGGGCGCAGGATGAGGTTAGTGGGTAGGAGATGGGGGTGGGGCTGGAGGTGGGAGGAATGGTTAGGGAGGTGGGGACTATCTGGGCTGGTTTTGGCATGTGGTCGGGGAGGGGAAATTTTGAGGCTTGTGAAGTCCACATTGATACCCTTGGGCTGCAGGATTCCCAAGCAAAATATGAGATGCTGTTCCTGCATCTTTTGGGTGGCATCATTGTGGCAATGGACGAGGCCCAGGATGGACATGTCGTCCGAGGAATTGAGGGTGGGGGGGGAGTTGAAATGGTTCACGACTGGGAGGTGTAGTTGTTTGTTGCGAACTGAGCGTAGGTATTCTGCAAAGCGGTCCCCAAGGATATCAATTTCAGAATCCCCTTCCGCTCCCCCATTTCTGAAGAAGGGTCCCGACCTGAAACATCAAGCTTTCCTACTCCTCTGATGCTGCTTGGCCCGCTGTGTTCATCCAGCTTCACACCGTGTTATCTGTAGATTAGGTGCGTTAACCATGGGAAATGCAGGGTTACAGAGAAAGGGTAGAAGGATGGATCTGGATGGGTTGCTCTTCAGAGGGTCGGTGTGGACTTGTTGGGCCAAATTGCCTGTTTCCACACTGTAGGGATTCTATGAAAAACTAATAAACTCACTTCTTGATAACTCAAGAAAACCTGTATAATTTGATCCTTTTAAACAATAAATTCTATTTTGGGAGAAAGAGATCTTTTCAAATTAACCTTGTTACCACCAATTGATGGGTTGGATGATTGAAAAAGGAGCCATTCATCTTGTGTCACACGGAAGTTTAACTATTGGAGCTATCCTGTCTGGAACAAATTGGACAACCTCAGCTGGGGACTGGTTGTAATATGATCTTATTAAATGGCTGAGCAGGCTTTGAGGAGTGAGAGTCCCATTCCCTCTCCTAATTCATACATCTGAATTTTTTTTATTATTTGTATAAAATTGGTCATGGAAACACTCCTTTCACAATCAACAAAATTTTAATCTCAGAAAGAGTCTACAAAAATGACAGTTCTGCAATCCATGTTCAAGAAGCAAACAAGCCTATCACACAGAAACTCCTGAATAGAACGTAGAACATAGAATATAGAACATAGAACATAGAACAGTATAGCACAGTACAAACCCTTTGGCCCACAATGTAATGCCGACCTATTATCCTACTAAGATCAAACTACCCTCATACCTTACATTTTGCTACCGCCCATGTGCTTATCCAAGAGTTGCTTAAAAATCTCTAAAGGATCTGACTCCGCTATCACTTCTGGCAGCGCATTCCATGCACCCCCTACTCTCTGTGTAAAGAACCTACCTCTGACATCTCCCCTCTACCTTCCTCCAATCACCTTAAAATTATGCCCCATCATAATAGTCACTTTCTCATCACAAAGGTATGAATGTCTACCACCCATTCATTGTGGCGTTCTCTGCCTCTAACCTGCCCTAAAGTTTACAGAGGTTTTCAAACCCTACTCAGTTCACACCTTGTAATTGACTGCTTAATGTTTACTCAGCAACTCACAAAAGTACTTTCCCAAACCTACTCCTTACTCCACTTCAGATCTCAGATATTTTGCTACTAAAGTTGTAGCAACTCTTATTTCTCTCTGAGGACAGACCGTGTCAGTTATAAGACTTAACATTGCTATGGCAACCTGCAGTATAAGTTTGTTCACTGACTGAAACAGTGGAACCAGGTACAAGTTGTAATGAGTCTGACTCTGGGAAAAAGCTTCTTGCTATCCACCCTGTCTATACCTCTCATGATTTTGTAGAACTCGATCAGGTTCCCCCTCAACCTCCGTCCTTCTAATGTAAATGATCCTAATCTACACAACCTCTCTTCATAGCTAGCGCCCTCCATACCAGGTAACATCCTGGTGAACCTCCTCTGCACCCTCTCCCCATCCTTTTGGTAATGTGCTTTGTTTTAAGGTTGGACTGCTGATGCTGATGCACAATGATGTCTTCTTTATTATAGAGAGAGTCGCAAAGATCTACAGAATGGAAACAGACCCTTCGGCCCAACTCATCCATGCCACCCAGATATCTTAAATTAATCTAGTGCCATTTGCCAACATTTGGCCCATATCCCTCTAAACCTTTCCTATTCATATACCCATCCAGAAGCCTTTTAAATGTTGTCATTGTACCAGCCTCCAGCACTTCCTCTTGTAGTTTTTTCCATATACGCACTACCCTCTGTGTGAAAAAGTGGCCCCTTAGGTCCCTTTTAAATCTTTCCCTTCTCACTAAAAACCAATGCTCTCTAGTTTTGGACTCCCCCACCCTGGGCAAAAAAAAACCTTGGCTGTTTACCCTGTTCATGCCCCTCATGATTTCATAAACTTCTATAAGGTTATCCCTCCACCTCTGATGCTCAGGGGAAAACAGTCCCAGTTTATTCAGCTTTTCCCTATAGCTCAAACCCTCCAACCCTGGCAACATCCTTGTAAAACTTTTCTGAACTGTTTCAAGTTTCACAACATCTTTCCTATAGCAGGGAGACCAGAACTGAACGCAGTATTCCAAAAGTGGCCTAACCAATGTCCTGTTCAACCACAGTGTGATGTCCCAACTTCTCCGGTCAATGCATGTTGAACAAGTCTGAATTGTGTTGGTGCTTATGAACCATCTACAGTAAACCATAGGGAAAGTCACATTCCTGTTAATCATGTTGCAAAACGAGCATTCGTACTTAGCAGTGCAGATCGATCGAGTTACCTTCCAATTCCCTCTGCATTAACCTGATGCTGGATGAAACCTGGGAATGCCAACTATACAAAAGTAACCTTCATTTCAGGAGACAGCATTTCAATATAATTCAGCTGTTTCTGTGATTAAAATATTTAAACATTGATTTTATTTCCAATGAGTCTTTTATGAGGAAACTGGAGTACCAGTTTTTGTTACTTATCTGATAGCTGTTTCCCAAAACATCCCCTTCCTTTTCCTTTTGGCTATGAGGTAGGGATGTGGCTATCTAGCTTTCTCCCAACTTTCAGAGGCTTCACAGTCTGAGTGACTTCAACTAATGCTGAAGGCCTTGGAGTGAATGCTTCTCAGCACAGTAAAAGTTGCTTGCACTTTCATATCGTGCTCATGTAGCTGCCCAAGGGACAGATAAGCCCCTCTTGTAATTCATTAATTAGAATCTCCTTATTGCAGAAGTTAAATAAAATTGAACATGTGCAAAGGAACTGCCACAACGAAATGACTGAGTCAGAGGGAGAAAGTGATACTGTAGGAAATTACTTTGGATGGAAGCCTGACACATTGCTGGAGCAAGAGGCTATCCATTCAGGACTGTTGCAAATTCTTCACTGCAGCATTCAGAGAGTTCCTATAAACAAACAAGACTATTGTTTATGTTTAGCTATTTGTTGTTTTAGGGATTTTGGACTCTAAAGTTTGACATTGGAGTGACATGAAATTTTGTGATGTCTGTTGACAGAGATCTGTTTTAGAGATCATGCATAAAAGTAAACTACAAAATGTGCTAGTCAAATTACACGTGCCAAGATGAAACAATTTACGATTACATGATATCTTCCATAATTCACAGTTGTAACCTAACCTGGGTTCATTTGAAATTTTGTCTTAGATCCTGCTTTCAGGATTGAGAAAAAAAACTTTGGTGTCGCTTGGCATTGCTTAAGATAACTCCCATCACTTTCTAAAGTGAACATGTGCATGTTTGGCTTGACTGCATTAGGCCACCAAGTTTGGCGATTAATTGAAAAGATAAGAAAATAGCAACAGTAAGACGGTAGAGTGTAGTAAAGGGCTGAAGGATGGGGGCTGAGAAGTGATGGCAATGAAAGAATTGTCATGCTGCATGCCTTTGCCTTTCTAATGATCCATACTGATAACAGGTGATTCTTTGTTTAGTTGTTACAAAGCATGATGCTGTCTTTAATACAGAACTCTTTGTTTCTTGTTGATTATGCCAATGATGTTGCCTTATCCTTGGCTAGTATGAGAGTTGTGAGTGGGAGCGCACTCCGTGCAGTGCATGGCTATTTCACTTTCTGTTCTATTCATAGTTTTATCTGTCTTTCTTTAGTTTAACCACTTATAATGGTAGGAGAAAAAGACACAATTGGAATAGGATGTGTGTTGTGGAATTGCTGGGAATAATGGCTTTCTATTGCCTTTTAGAGACGTGTTTCATGTCGGAAATAAAGACAAGTTAATGATGCAATGCACATAGCTGAGAATCACTGGTACTTCTTCACTTTTCCTGAAGAAACGAGCTTGACTCACATTCTTCAGAGTAAAATGTGATCCATTTTCGAAACCAAGCTGTACATTTATTTGCTTTTTCTACCCTCAGTGTATTTGATATTTCAACTCTAAAATCAGTGATCAGTGAAGTATCGTCAGCTGTTTTGAGATAAAGTTTTGCTGTCTTACTCCCAAAAGAGATGAAGATTATCAAAGAATGCCCATTTCATTAATATATTTGTGTGCTCATTTGTTTATGTTTTTCTCTTATGTCATAAAAACTCCACTTTTGGGCTGGCCTTTATGGCCCTCTCATTACCTCTTCGTCACATTAGCTTGTATTACAAAAATTATTTACCTAGAATTCCTTTTAATGTTTTATGGTATACAATATGCTCTGAAATTTCCATTGACCAAGAAATGATCGAGTATTATAATCTCTCCTACCTGCTATCTGTATCAGACTTAAAATCCATGTTGCCATTTAAAGATTACTCAACAGTCTAATTTTCCCATGCTAGCCTCTGCAATTTTCCACAGTTTTAAAGGCCTTTGCCACCACCCTTCCCCTCTGTTTTTCCCTCCATCACACCCTTGTGTTGTCCTTGTGGCCCCATTCCTCCATTCTGCTAGCTGTCATCAGTGGTAAAACTTTCAGTCTCCTTGGCTATCTGTCCAAAAGTGATTGGTCTCCATCTTGAGATTTCTGACAATTCATCCCTTCCACCAGGTCACTGTTCTCAACCGTCCATGCAGATTTAATATGCAGCCCTTCTACCCTTAGTGGCTTTAGCCATTTGATTTTTTGTTCAAAGTTGCTTTATAAATGCAATTTGTTGTTAAACCTGAAATCTTCCATTTTGGTGGTGCAGCTACCCATTAAATATGTTCCTTGAGAATTACATATTATCAGAAAATCTATTATGCTATAAGGCTTTCAGCTGCTACAGGATTGCATGTTTATACTAAAATAAACAGCAGCAATTGCACAGCAAATCAGTGTTTGAAGGAAAAGCTTGGTTCATGTTTTGGTTAAACCCTGGCTTTAGAAATATGCTGTGCTGCCTGAGTGACAAAGCTAACTGAATACATGTGAGTTGAGTATCGTGCAGGTAAGAAGAAGCACAACATTTAAATCACTGTCAGCTTTTTTCAATTTGTGTCATTAAGGTATAACAACAAATGTATTGTTGGTATTTCTCTTGCTGAGATTAATGAGGTGTAACCAGAGCTCATTACATCAACTTGTCCTTGCTTCACTCCTGATACTGTAAATGTTGCTTAAAAGATTTAAGACAGTCAGTAAATTAGATTTCAGAAAAGTCTGTCATTGTAAATGTGAAAAGGTGCTTAACTTTCTGTTGCAGAGGTGGGGTCAGGAAGGAATAAGAGCATCGTGCACATTACATATAGAAATAAGAGTTTATTACAATGTTTGACAGTTGAGTAGAGAGATTCAAAGTTCAGAAAGAAAGGAGAAAAGCTGCTATTAGCACTGTTTCACAGTGACACCAGATAACCATCACAACAGGATTCTTTAGGCTGTTGAGCTTGGCCAAGAGCTCGGCACCAGGCTGCTTTTTGTTTAACCTTAGCAAAGAATTTAGGATTACTTAGAATATTCTGTTGGTTACTAACTAGACTTCTCAATGTAACTTAAAGGAAGTTTAACCAGATCTCTGTTTGACAAATGCTGAGCTGTTTCTGTACTTTCCCATTAATGTAATCCAAATTAAGAAATAAATCAAATACAGAAGTGGTAAATGGTCTTATTGAGTTTATCACACCACGGTAATCATATAGATATTGTAGTTTTAGTTTTACAGATTGATTTTAACTACAAAAAAATCAAATGTAAAAGTTATGAATAGATTTGGATTTATTTCTTGGTTATAAGTAACTCTTAATTTTCTACTCATTGTAGTTTGCTTTTGTGTAAGGTCGTTTATTAAGCTAATACACATGTACGCAGGGGTAAGTACCAAAAAATCTGTTCTGTGTTTCCGTGAAATCTTTGCGGAAAGGCAGAAAGATGAGACATGACCTCAAGGATATAGTTAGTAGAGGGACAACCAACAAGATGGAAAACCTCACTTGAATATGTCCTCACCAATCTATCTTTCACTGATGTGTCTGCCCTTACCAGTATCAGGAGAGGTGACCACTGCATTCCAGTGACAATATAGGAATAAAGTCTCATCCCCAAATTGAACATACGCCCCATCATGTTGTGTGACTCAATCACTGGGCTAAATGGGATAGACTTTAAGCACATCAGGGATCATCCATGAGGAGCCGTGTGTGAACCATCAACAACAACAGATTTATGTTCAACAGCAATCTGTAATCTCATGATGCATATCATATCCCCCACTCTAATATGGCCACCAGGCTGGGAGATAAGCCCTTCAATGAAGCATGTAGGAGGACGTGCCAGGAACAACATACCGAAATTCTTGTGGAGCAACAACACAGCAGTACTTCATTGGCAGATGTGACATGCAATAGACAGGGTAAAGTGATCTCGTAACCAAAAAGTCAGGTCTAAGCTCTGAAATCCAGCTATCTTCAGTTGCCAATGGTAGTGGAGAAGTAAACAACTACTTGGAGGTAAAGAGTCCACAAATATCCCCATCCTCAATGGAGAGAGAGCCAAGCAAACCAGTGCAAAACGCACGACTGAAGCATCTGTATCTGTCTTCCATGAGAACTGTTGAGTGAACAATCAATCCCTTCCCTCTCCTGAGGTCTCAGCATCAAAGACAATGTCTTCATCCAATTTGATCTACTCCAAATGGTATCAAGGAACAGGTGAAGGCACTGTTGCTGCAGTGGCTGTAGAATGTAATAACATTCTGGCAATGGTACTTAAGACTGATGCTGCAGAACCAGTTGAGCCTGTAGCCAAGTATGGCTACAACTCTCATATCTAATGAAGGAAATCACCCAACAATGTCCTGCACAGAAAATATAAGACAAAACTAACCCAGTCAATTACCATTCTATCAGTTTACACTCCATTATCAGCAAAGTGTTGGAAGGGCTTGTCAGCAATCCTATCAAACAGCATTAGCAAACGTCGGCTTTTGTGTTCCTAAGATGCTGCTGGGCCTGCTGTGTTCATCCAGCTCCACACTTTGTTATGTCAGATTCCCCTGCATCTGCAGTTCCCATTATCTCTGATACAATTTTAACCTCTTTGCGAAGCCTCTTCTAGGGATGCCAACCTGAAGAAATTACCGTCTTCCCCCTGGATAAACCTCAGGGGATCTCTCCACCTCCCCCTCTCTCCCTATTTATTTCAGAACCCCCTCCCCCTCCCCCATTTCTGATGAAGGGACTAGGCCCGAAATGTCAGCTTTTGTGTTCCTAAGATGCTGCTTGGCCTGCTGTGTTCATCCAGCTCTACACTTTGTTATGTCAGATTCTCCAGCATCTGTAGTACCCATTATCTTTGAACTATATTACCATTCCTTCTAAGTCACTGGATTCCCAAAGCCTGGAACCCCTTCCTAACTGCACCTACACCACATAGACTGCAGTCAATCAAGAAGGCAGCTCACCAGAATCTTCTCCAGGGGAATCAGGGGTTGGCAAAAAAACGTTGACATAGCCAGCGGTGCTTACATTCCATAGCTGAATTTTCAAAACCCATATGCTGTAAAAAATGATATGTCCCTGATGATTTGATCACAACATCATTATTTGCATTTGTTATAACTGATCACCTGTTGCAAGCTTTCTGAAGCATCCATTTTTATTTTGATACCTCAATACAAAAGTTGGAATTGTCTTTTAAGTACAGTCTTGGTCACATTGTTCTCTGTAGTTCTAATTGTGCAGAACTATTGACAAAGTGACAGTTGAAATATTGTACTCTATTGCACATCATTACAGGAATATACAGGGCCAAGAAGTATGTTCTTCTAACTTGTCTGCCTGCTTGTTAATATATTCATCAAAAGACTCTTATTCAATTTTCTGTTGTTTCAATCAATTCAATTAGCATCCAGTGTCGCTCTTCACAGTTTATTTTATGTATTTATCTCTTGCTGGATTAGATCTAAATTGTTTTTCTGCCTTCTGCCCATGAAGTTGGAAATATGCTTCACATGCCATTGTTATGATTGTATTCAGTATATTGATGATTATTCTGTTCACTCTTTATGGTGTTCTGTAGATTCACATGAATCTTCCCTCCAATATAAACGTTCTCTTGCTTCTTCTCATAACTTAATTGGTTGATCTTTGCTGTGTAATTTCCAATGTCTGGGTACATTTCTCATAGTACAGTGACCAGAATTGTAGTTTGAATTAGACTAGATCATCTGTGACCTCTGAGCTACTATTTGTCTGGCTATGGCACCCAACCTGCTATACACTGCGCATTGTCCGGACATTGGTGATCTAGATGTGAATATCCTATACTGACAAATCCCTCTCCTGCATCATGTTCTCCAGTTATACCATTTAAATTATGTTTAACTGTACATTATCCATTACAAACACTTACACATGGCAACATTTAATCATATCTGTCACTTGATAGCTCAGCTTCCAAACCTGTCTATGACCTCTGTATTTAATTGGCCTGCTCCTGGTTGCTTGCAGGTTCTTCCAGTTTGGCATGAATTGCAAACTTGGAGAGTTTCTTTCCTGATCTCCACATCCGAGTCTGTATGTAATTGCAGATAGTAATAAGCTCCAGACCTTGAAACATGTTGTAAGAGAAGCATGCATGAGGATGATCCACTTGAAGGTTAAAAACCTAGCCTTACAAAGCATGTATTAAACCCTCAGACATAGTAGGAACTGCCAAAACTGGAGTCCGAGATAACAAGGTGTAAAGCTGGAGGAAGACAGCTTGCCAGCCAGCATCAGAGGAGCAGGAAAGCTAATGATTCTGAAAAAGGGTCCTCCCCCGAAACGTCAGCTTTCCTGCTCCTCTGCTGCCTGGCCTGCTGTGTTCCTCTATCTCCACACTATGTTTTAAAACCTAATTCGCCCTGAGTTTGATCCTCAAAGGCACACACTGGTTTCCCCTCTCCTCAACGTATTAAATTCAAATCAGCAGCCATCTCTGTCCTGTCCTAGACAACAAAGTGTGAAGCTGGATGAACACTGCAGGCCAAGCAACATCTCAGGAGCACAAAAGCTGACGTTTCGGGCCGAGACCCTTCATCAGAGATGGGGATAGGGAGAGGGTTCTGGAATAAATAGGGAGAGAGGGGGAGGCGGACCGAAGATGGAGAGAAAAGAAGATAGGTGGAGAGGAGAGTATAGGTGGGGAGGTAGGGAGGGGATAGGTCAGTCCAGGGAAGACAGACAGGTCAAGGAGGCGGGATGAGGTAGTAGGTAGGAAATGGAGGTGCGGCTTGAGGTGGGAGGAAGGGATGGGTGAGAGGAAGAACAGGTTAGGGAGGCGCAGACAGGCTGGGCTGGTTTTGGGATGCAGTGGGTGGAGGGGACGAGCTGGACTGCTTTTGTGATGCGTGTGGGGGGAGGGGATGAACTGGGCTGGTTTTGGGATGCAGTGAGGGAAGGGGAGATTTTGAAGCTGGTGAAGTCCACATTGATACCATTGGGCTGCAGCGTTCCCAAGTGGAATATGAGTTGCTGTTCCTGCAACCTTTGGGTGGCATCATTGTGGCACTGCGGGAGGCCCATGATGGACATGTCGTCTGAGGAATGGGAGGGGGAGTTAAAATAGTTGGCGACTGGGAGGTGCACCACCTCTTCCTCCGTTACATTGATGACTGTATCGGCGCCGCCTCTTGCTCCCCAGAGGAGCTCGAACAGTTCATCCACTTCACCAACACCTTCCACCCCAACTTCAAGTTCACCTGGGCCATCTCCAACACATCCCTCACCTTCCTGGATCTCTCAGTCTCCATCTCAGGTAACCAGCTAAAAACTGATGTCCATTTCAAGCCCACCAACTCCCACAGCTATATAGAATACACCTCCTCCCACCCACCTCCTGCAAAAATTCCATCCCCTATTCGCAATTCCTTTGCCTCCACCACATCTGCTCCCAGGATGAGGCATTCCACTCCCGCACATCCCAGATGTCCACGTTCTTCAAGGACCGCAACTTTCCCCCCGCAGTAGTTGAGAACTCCCTTGACCGCATCTCCCGCATTTCCCGCAACACATCCCTCACACCCCGCCCCCACCACAACCGCCCCAAGAGGATCCCCCTAGTCCTCACATACCACCTCACCAACCTCTGGATACAACGCATAATCCTCCGACACTTCCGCCATCTACAATCCGACCCCACCACCCAAGGCATTTTTCCATCCCCACCCTTGTCAGCCGTCTAGAGATACCAGTCTCTCCGTGACTCCCTTGTTTGCTCCACATTCCCCTCCAACCCCACCACACCCGGCACCTTCCCCTGCAACTGCAGGAAGTGCTATACTGTCCCCACACCGCCTCCCTCACCCGCATCCCAGGCCCCAAGATGACTTTCCATATTAAGCAGATGTTCATCTGCACATCCGCCAATGTGATATACTGTATCCATTGTACCCGGTGTGGCTTCCTCTACACTGGGGAAACCAAGCGGAGGCTTGGGGACCGCTTTCAAGAACACCTCCGCTCGGTTCGCAATAAACAACTGCACCTCCCAGTCGCAAACCATTTTAATTCCCCCTCCCATTCCTCAGACGACATGTCCATCATGGGCCTCCTGCAGTGCCACAATGATGCCACCCAAAGGTTTCAAGAACAGCAACTCATATTCCGCTTGGAAACCCTGCAACCCAATGGTATCAATGTGGACCTCACAAGCTTCGAAATCTCCCCTTCCCCCACTGCATCCCAAAACCAGCCCCGTTCGTCCGCTCCCCCCACCGCATCACAAAACCAGCCCAGCCTGTCTGCGCCTCCCTAACCTGTTCTTCCCCTCACCCATCCCTTCCTCCCACCTCAAGCCTCACCTCCATTTCCTACCTACTAACCTCATCCCACCTCCTTGACCTGTCTGTCTTCCCTGGACAGACCTATCCCCTCCCTACCTCCCCACCTACTCTTCTCTCCACCTATCTTCTTTTCTCTCCATCTTTGGTCCGCCTCCCCCTCTCTCCCTATTTATTCCAGAACCTTCTCCCCATTCCCCCTCTCTGATGAAGGGTCTAGGCCGGAAACGTCAGCTTTTGTGCTCCTGAGATGCTGCTTGGCCTGCTGTGTCCATCCAGCTTCACACTTTGTTGTCTTGGATTCTCCAGCATCTGCAGTTCCCATTATCTCTGTCCTGTCCTATCTCTTTACATTCCTTATATACTTTCTTTAATGTTCTGATCCTCTGACTCTGCATTTCCGTGCACCCTTGCTCCACATTAGGAGCAGAGACTTCAGCAGTTACCTTCCTAAACCTTGAAGCTGGCCAGTTAAACTTGTCTGTTCCTCTTTACCTATTTTTTAAGCGTCATCCTTATTCCAGCCTGTTCACCAAACTTTTCAGTTTCTCCACAAGCCCCCACCCTTCCCTTCCTGCTTTGATGTCCATTCCTATTAGATCTACATTTGGAGCATTTTGAGACAATTTTTCCACGTTAGAGTTCCTATGTAAATGTGAACACTGATAAAACATTGGACCTAAAATACATATCTGATTGTGTTTACGAGTAATAGCTTGTGTTTGGAAATAAGTTATTTAATCTACAAGCTGAAACAACATTAATGGAATGAACTCGGCAATAATAGGCATATTTTTGAACCACATCAGCCATACTTTCAACTAGTTTGGACATCCTGTCAAAATATTGGAACTGGACATTGACAAAATACATTCCTTTTTTATTGATCAGTGTAAAACTAGAGTTTGTAATTTAAAAAAAACAATAATTTCAATAAAAATCTAAATATAATTGTTTGAAGAATATTTCATTTGGAAATTATCAAGTTCAGAATATTCCTTACTTCAAATCCAATATTAAGTCTACCTTCTGTCTTCCATCTGATGAAAATTGAAATCAAATTAGATCTTAGCCCCCAGTCTAAATACTCTGCTCTTAAGCTCAACTCCGATATACAAAGTCCAGCAGAGCAAGAGAAGAAATGCTGACTGAAGTTACAGAAGTTTGTCCCACCTTGGGACAGTGGAAAATATTTTTAATTATCACAAATAAACCTAGTGGTTTTGAGTGAATGTTTCATGACATCACATCATGAGCAAGTAGTTAGTTATCTTGCCAAATTGTCCTTTGGAGGAGTATAATATGTATTGTGTCTCAAAAGTGAGTACTGGATAATTTGCTCAAAGTTTGATGGATGGAGTGCAAGTGACCACAAGATTCTTGTGGTTTACAATGGATTTGTTCCAAATTCAATTGCACAGAGGCATTTGTTTCATTTTTTCTGGCATATCTATTTAAGCCAACATAGTTTAAGATTTCATAACCATTTTATCCAATAAAAATGCTGTTTCAGAAACTTCAATTACATATTTCTCTATGTCTCGTAGAAAATGAAAAGTTTGTAAGTCTTAACTTCAACATATGCTATCATTGCAGAAAAAATGGAGATCTTTTGAGCAGTATGTGTCAGTAATGTAATACTTTCAGAAAGGAAGAGGTGGATTAGCATAATTTTGTATGTAAACCATGTATGGAAAACAGCTTTCTGTTGACTGGATGATACAGCAGTTAAATGTTGGTGAATATCAGAGAGTAGTAGAGTGATGCACTGCCACAATCGCACTGCTACCGATGTCAAGTAAAACCAATGTAGGGCCAACACTTCATGTTATTTATAGTCAACATGACCAGGCTATTGCTGTTGGCAATCCAAAGAGTTCCATGGAAAAGCAAAATTAGTATCATTTCAGGCCAGTAAATAGGTTAGGATTTCAAAAACTAAAATTGTATCAATGTTCTGTATTTAGAGCCATAGAGATGTACAGCAAGGAAACAGATGCTTCAGTCCAACTTGTTTATGCCGACAAGATATCCTGAATGAATCTAGTTCCATATGGCCCATATCCCTCTCAACCTTTCCTATTCATGTACCCATCCAGTTGCCTTTTAAATGTTGTAATTGTACCTACCTGCATCACTTCCTCTGGCAGCTCGTTCCATACACGCACCACCCTCTGTGTGGAAAAGTTGTCCCTTCGGCCCCTTTTAAATTCTGTCCCTCTCACCTTAACCCAATGCCCTCTAGTTTTGGACTCCGCTGCCCTGTGAAAAAGACCTTGGCTTTTCTCCCTATTTGTGCCCCTAATGATTTTATAACCTTCTAAAAGGTCACCGCTCAGCCTCTGATGCTCCAGGGAAAATAGCCTCAGTCTATTCGCCCTCTACCTAAAGCTCAATCCCTCCAACCCTGGCAACAGCCTTGCAAATCTTTCCTGAATCCTTTCAAGTTTCATAACACCCTTCCGAGAGCAGGGAGGCCAGGAATGAACACAGTATTGCAAAGATTACAAAATGTAAACATAAGATTTTTCCAGAAGTTATTATCATCTGCTTTGTTATGTTTTAAGTAAGAAGTTTTATCTTTAGAACATAGAACAATACAGCGCAGAACAGGCCCTTCGGCCCTCGATGTTGTGCCGACCTGTGAACTAATCTAAGCCCCTCCCCCTACACTATCCCATCATTATCCATATGCTTATCCAAGGACTGTTTAAATGCCCCTAATGTGGCTGAGTTAACTACATTGGCAGGCAGAGCGTTCCACGCCCTTACCACTCTCTGAATAAAGAACCTGCCTCTGACATCTGTCTTAAATCTATCACCCCTCAATTTGTAGCTATGTCCCCTCATACAAGCTGACATCATCATCCTCGGAAAAAGACTCTCATTGTCCACCCTTTGAGTTCTTTTTCCATTTGTAAATGCAACATTTGTGTATTACATAACATTTCATGGAATATTACAACATAGCCTGCTTTATCTGCTTCGAAACACACCCCTCAATGTGTTTATGTCAGTGTTAATGCACCACATGAGTCTTCACCCATCCGACTGTATTTTACATTGACTGATCCTGATTTGTGCCAGAAATCTATTGCATTATCCAAAAGTATAGTAATAATTTTAACAGTCACATAATAATGATTCAAAATTGTTTGTATTAATGAGAAAACCATTATCATGAAAATGTTTGGAAGACTGAGAAGCAGCATTCCGAACAGCACAAGAATCATAAGAATCTTCTCAACAGCCCAGTGAACAGGAACCACTAAACAGCTTTCACAGATAACAAAGTGTGAAGCTGGATGAACACAGCAGGCCAAGCAGCATCTCAGGAGCACAAAAGCTGACGTTTTGGGCCTAGACCCTTCATCAGAGAGGGGTGTGGGGAGAGGGTTCTGAAGTAAATAGGGAGACAGGGGGAGAGGGGCCGCAGATGGATAGAGGAGAAGATAGGTGGAGAGGAGTGTATAGGTGGGGAGGTGGGGAGGGGATAGGTCAGTCCAGGGAGGACGGACAGGTTAAGGAGGCAGGATGAGGTTAGTAGGTAGGAAATGGAGGTGCAGCTTGAGGTGGGAGGAGGGGATGGGTGAGAGGAAGAACAGGTTAAGGAAGTGGGGATGAGCTGGACTGGTTTTGGGATGCAGTGCGGGGAGGAGACAAGCTTGGCTGGTTTTGGGATGCAGTGGGGAAAGGGGAGATTTTGAAGCTTGTGAAGTCCACATTGATACCATTGAGTTGCAGGGCTCCCAAGCGGAATATGAGTTGCTGTTTCTGCAACCTTCGGGTGGCATCATTGTGGCACTGCAGGAGGCCCATGATGGACATGTCATCTAAAGAATGGGAGGGGGAATTAAAATGGTTCGCGACTGGGAGGTGCAGTTGTTTATTGCAAACCGAGCGGAGGTGTTCTGCAAAGCGGCCTCCAAGCCTCCGCTTGGTTTTCCCAATGTAGAGGAAGCCACAACGGGTACAGCGGATACAGTATACCACATTGACAGATGTGCAGGTGAACATCTGCTTAATATGGAAAGTCATCTTGGGGCCTGGGATGGGGGTGAGGGAGGAGGTGTGGGGGCAAGTGTAGCACTTCCTGCAGTTGCAGGGGAAGGTGCCGGGTGTGGTGGGGTTGGAGGGGAGTGTGGAGTGGACAAGGGAGTCACGGAGAGAGTGGTCTCTCCAGAAGGCAGACAAAGGTGGGGATGGAAAAATGTCTTGGGTGGTGGGGTCGGATTGTAGATGGTGGAAGTGTTGGAGGATGTTGTATCCGGAGGTTGGTGGGGTGGTATGTGAGAACGAGGGGGATTCTCTTAGGGTGGTTATTGCGGGGGCAGGGTGTGAGGGATGTGTCGCAGGAAATGCGGGAGAGACGGTCAAGGGCATTCTCGACCACTGCGGGGTGGGGGGGGGGGGGGGCGTAGTTGCGGTCCTTGAAGACCGTGGACATCTGGGATGTGCGGGAGTGGAATGCCTCATCCTGGGAGCAGATGTGGTGGAGGCGAAGGAATTGGAATAGGGGATGGAATTTTTGCAGGAGGGTGGGTGGGAGGAGGTGTATTCTAGGTAGCTGTGGGAGTCGGTGGGCTTGAAATGGACATCAGTTTCTAGCTGGTTGCCTGAGATGGAGACCGAGAGGTCCAGGAAGGTGAGGGATGTGTTGGAGATGGCTCAGGTGAACTTGAGGTTGGGGTGGAAGGTGTTGGTGAAGCGGATGAACTGTTCGAGCTCCTCTTGGGAGCAAGAGGCGGTGTCGATACAATCATCAATTTAACAGAGGAAGAGGTGTGGCTTGGGACCAGCGTAGGTGTGGAAGAGGGACTGTTCCACATATCCTACAAAGAGGCTTTCACAATCTGTTTCAGAGATAGTAGGAACTGCAGATGCTGGAGAATCTGAAAACAAGATGTAGAGTTGGATGAACATAGCGGACCAAGCAGCATCAGAGGAGCAGGAGAGCTGATGTTTGGTCTAGGCCTGAAACATCAGCTGTCCTACTCCTCTGATGCTGCTTGGCCTGTTGTGTTCATCCACCTGTACACCTTATTATCTCAGTTTTCACAATCTATTCCTTTCTGCACAACACCCATTTTTTTCATGTGTGTGTTTTTTTTAATCTTTAACTTTATGATGACTTTGGAAATTGTGAAATTCCAAAGTTGACACTCAGGTGAATATGAGGTTGAAACATGTTAGGGGACACAGGGCTTTGTAAAAAAGACAAAAATCTGGCTGTCTCAGCATATGGGTTTTCACAAGTTTAAATTGGATGGGTAGAGGCCATCATGATGCATTGGAAAATTCACAGTGGCTATTGAGTTTTGATCTTGCTTTTACCCAATAATGAAACATGAATACAAGTAGTTTGCAATCTCCATGGAGCTGATTTTTACATTTTGTGCATACTCCAGTGGTTGCTGGGCCATCCACCTCCACCATGCGTGCCACCCCAACTCATTAAAGTTCAAGTTGAGGCAGATTTGAGCATGTCTGGGTTCTCCAGATGCAGGCACCCTTGGGATCACCTGACTGAGCCTCCAGGGCCAAGGGACACCATTCTCAAGCAGTCTGCCCCTGGCCCAGCTTCAGAGCCAGAAGCAACACTGAGACATAGAAGGAAGGAAAGAAAGAAAGAAAGAAAAATCTGATCAAGAATACCAAAGCTTATACAGGACAATGGATTCTGCTGGTACTTTTTCCCCTCTTGGTCAAACATCCCAAATCTCTGTTCGCAAAACTGATAGTGTCAATGAGATGGTCAGCAATGTGTGGGTCAGGGACGTGCACAGCGTACAGGGAACGAGCTTATTCAGATTACCAAGGATGTGGAACCCCACAGATCTGTGTTCTGTACAGCACATGGATCTGTGTGTAATGTTCTTGCTCTCTGAAGGGCCTCACATTGGTTGATCTTTCAGCCCCCTCCTTCTCAAATCGAGAGACTTACCCTGCTGACTCCTGGTATGGTTGTAGCCATTTTCTTTCATATTGCATAGGTTTGATTTCCAGCAAGATGTAAAGCAACAACAAGCTTTTATGGGCAATGGTCTCTAGCCTCCATCTCTATGCACCAGTAAGGCCTCTGAACATCCAGCTATCCTTCCTGAAAGCATTTCACATGAACTCTCTAGAAATGTCAGCTCCCCAGTCCCTACACAACCCATTTATCTGGGCCTGTATCCACCCACCTTTCCCCTCCACCCTTAACATATGATGTGGCCATGTGGGTCATATACTGTTCCCCCAGTAAAGCTAGGGTGCTCCTGACCATAGACAGCCCCATCTTGCCTTATCCCATTCTCGTCCATGCTTTGCCACATCTTCCCCCTTAAAAGTGCTGTTTCCCCTTCACATATCATCTTCCTTGTAATCTTCCCAAACTAATTTGCAGCCTCCGATCACAATCCATGAGTAGGTTCTCAAGACTCTTTCCTGTGCAAGCAAGTCCCCTTGATCCCCAATCTTTCCTTCCCCTTGTTTCTCTGGACAGAATCAGTGGACTGACTGTGGCCCATCCCCTTGAATAACCTAATTGGACAGCTCCAGGCGAGATATGTCTAGATCCCTGACTGATTCTTGTACATATGGTCAACTATGTGAGCAACCCCCACACTGATGGTGACGCGCTCTGGACTGCAGAGGTGTCGACCTCCTTACCAAGAACACCCCACCTGGACACCCCATTGTGGCCAATCTCCTGGAGTGGTAACAGAAGCTGCACTTGACGAACTGTGTCAGGACCCCCTGACTAATGCCTCTGTCAACTTAAGTGAGGTTTACTCTCTCAAGACCAACTCTTGCTGCTTATTTGCAGAGCATGCAGTGAATTCACTGCGTAAGCCGCTGGCACATGGTGCAAATGTAAGACTGACGAAGCACACTGCCATTCAGCAAGATGTATGACCCCCTTGAATGAAGACTGCTGAGCAGCAATGCGTGCTGCTACTTTTTATTCATTCATGAGAAGTTGGCATCACTGTCTGTATTTAGTTACCATTTCTAGTTGCTGTTGAGAAAGTGGTGGTGAACTGCCTTCTGGAACTGCTGCTGTCCATGTATTATAGTTAGATCCACAATGCTGATAGGGAGGGAATTCATAAGTTTTGAGCCAGTGACACTAAAGTAATGGTGATTTTATTTCTAACTCAGGATGGTGAGTGGCTTGGAGATGAACCTGCAAGCGGTGGTGGTGTTCCCATGGATCTGGTCTCCATGTTCTTTGAGATGGAAGTGGTTGTGGGTGCTGTCTAAGGAGCCATGTATCTTACAGATGAGTGTTGGTCAGGGAGAGAGTGAATATGGTACCAGTTGAGCGGGCTGCTTTGCCCTGGATGGTGTCAAGATTCATGAGTGTTGCTGAAACTGCACCCATCCAGGAAAGTGGGGAGTATTTCACCACATTCCTAATTTGTGCCTTGTAGATGGTGGACAAGATTTGGGAAGTCAGGAAGTGAGTTATTTGTAGCAGGATATCTAGCCTCTGACCGACTTTTGTATCCACTGTAATTACATGGCCCGTCCAGTTCCATTCCTGCTCAGTGGTTACCCCTAGGATGTTGACAGTCGGGCGATACACCACTGCTGATAACACCATTGGATGTCAAGGGACATTCAAGTTAGAGATGGTCAGTGCCTAGTTGTGTGATTGTGCTAATAGGCATGGCAAGGCAGGGCAATGAAACAATGAGCATGCAAGTAAGCACAAAATGAGTAAATGAACAGCCTGAGATGGTCTGTCTGTGAGCTCAGTACCTGTCCCTAGGCACAAGATACCTTTCCAGCAGTCGTTCAATGTTAGTGTGCCCTGCAATACAGGTCTCTGCTTCTTAAGCACCCATGAGGTTCATGACGGATGGAAAATATTGTGGACAAATATTGGTGGATGAGGGGTACAAAGAACATAGAACATTACAGCACAGTACAGGCCCTTCGGCCCTCGATGTTGTGCCGACCTGTCATGTCGATCTCAAGCCCATCTAACCTACACTATTCCATGTACGTCCATATGCTTATCCAATGACGACTTAAATGTACCTAAAGTTGGCGAATCTACTACCGTTGCAGGCAAAGCGTTCCATTCCCTTACTACTCTGAGTAAAGAAACTACCTCTGACATCTGTCCGATATCTTTCACCCCTCAATTTAAAGCTATGCCCCCTCATGCTCGCCGTCACCATCCTGGGAAAAAGGCTCTCCCTATCCAACCCTCTGATTATTTTATATGTTTCAATTAAGTCACCTCTCAACCTTCTTCTCTCTAATGAAAACAGCCTCAAGTCCCTCAGCCTTTCCCCGTAAGACCTTCCCTCCATACCAGGCAACATCCTAGTAAATCTCCTCTGCACCCTTTCCAAAGCTTCCACATCCTTCTTATAATGCGGTGACCAGAACTGTACGCAATACTCCAAGTGCGGACACACCAGAGTTTTATACAGCTTCACCATAACCTCTTGGTTCCGGAACTCGATCCCTCTATTAATAAAAGCTAAAACACTGTATGCCTTCTGAACAGCCCTGTCAACCTGGGTTGCAACTTTCAAGGATCTGTGTACATGGACTCCGAGATCTCTCTGCTCATCTACACTACTAAGAATCTTACCATTAGCCCAGTACTTTGCCTTCTGGTTACTCCTACCGGAGTGCATCACCTCACACTTGCCTGCATTAAACTCCATTTGCCACCTCTCAGCCCAGCTCTGCAGCTTATCTATGTCTCTCTGCAACCTACAGCATCCTTCGTCACTATCCACAACTCCACCGACCTTAGTGTCGTCTGCAAATTTACCAACCTATCCTTCTATGCCCTCACTCAGGTCATTTATAAAAATGACAAACAGCAGTGGACCCAACACTGACCCTTGCAGTGCACCACTAGTAACTGGTCTCCAGGATGAACATTTCCCATCAACTACCACCCTCTGTCTTCTTTCAGCAAGCCAATTTCCAATCCAAACTGCTATATCTCCCACAATCTCATTCCTCCACATTTTGTACAATAGCCTATTGTGGGGAACCTTATCGAACGCCTTGTTGAAATCCATATACACCACATCAACCGGTTTACTCTCATCTACCTGTTTGGTCACCTTCTCAAAGAACTCAATAAGGTTTGTGAGGCACGACCTTCCCTTCACAAAACCGTGCTGACTATCCCTAATCAATTTATTCTTTTCTAGATGATTATAAATCCTATCCCTTATAACCTTTTCCAACACTTTACCAACAACTGAGGTAAGGCTCACTGGTCTATAATTACCAGGGTTGTCTCTACTCCCCTTCTTGAACAGGGGACCACATTTGCTATCCTCCAGTCGCCTGGCACTATTCCTGTAGACAAAGACGAGTTAAAGATCATGTGGCTAGTGCTCCAAGGTGCTGTTTAATGGCGAGTAAAGTGGAGACTGTTCATAACCAGGAGCAAGTTGCATTTATCTAGTGTTCGTTCTGACTTCCATGTTCAGAATCCTGTGCACCTTATTTACTGAGGCAAGATATGCAATTAATGTCCTTAACAAGCAATAACCCTGCTTAATTAATAGCTCAGTCTCTAGCAAGAAGCTTGTCTTAATGCCTGGAATTTAATTAAATGGTGCAACAGGTCATTCCTAACACTGAGATGGGCCTCAATGTCTTGAGTGATTTTGCCACATTTCTTGCCATGATAATTCAGGCTCCAATAAGATTCGGCCCATAGTCTCCTTGAATTAGCCCTTATTAGTCATTCTAAATTTGGCAGGCTGTGACTAGCAGAGTCCAAGGATCAGTGTTTGGGCCCCAGCTATTTTTAAACCTGCAGGAATGATTTGGCTGTGCGGACCAAACTGTAGTATTTCCAAGTTTGATGACACTAAACTAGATGGGAATGGGAGTTGTGAGGAGGATGCAAAGAGCTTAATGTGAATTTAGATTGGCTAAGTGAGTGAGCAAGAACATGCAAGATAGAATATAATGTGGAAAAGTAAGACATTATCCACTTTGCTAGAAATGCAAAGTACTGTAAGTCTTAAATTGTGATAACTTGGGAAGTGTTGATGTTGAAAGGGAGTTTGTGTTTTTGAGTCACTGAAAGCTAACAAGTGGTAGCAAGCAGTGAGGGTGGCAAATGGTTTGCCGGCCTTCATCACAAGGGCATTTAGTAGAGATTCTTTACTGAGTTTTATATCCAGCCTGGGTAAGACTAGGATTTATTATTTTCAGTTTTGGTCTGTTTTACCTTAGGAAGCATACACTAGTCATAGAGGTACAGTGAAGGTTCTCCAGACAGATCCACGGGATGATGGAGTTGTCCTTTTGAGGAGAGATGGAGGAGACTGGGTCTATATTCTCTAGAGTTCAGGAGAATAAGTGGTAATCTTGAATGGTTTGGCGTAGATGAGGAAGGATGTTTCCCCTGGCAGGGGTATCTGGAACAAGTGGACATTGCTCTCAGAATGAAAGGTGGAACATTTAGGACTGAGATGAGGAATTTCTTCAGTTGAAGATGTGGTGAATATTTGGAATTCTCTTCCCCAGAGGGCTATGGAACTTCAATCATTAAATATGCGCAAGACCTAAATCAACAGATTTTCTAGATGTTAAAAAAATCAAGGGATTGCTGGTGTTAAGGTAGAAGACCCCCATGATCTAATTGAATTAAGGCGCAGCACGGAGAGACCCAAGTGGTCCACTCTGCTCATGAGTCGTCACGGTAGCTCTGGTTAGCACTGCAGCCTCACAGCGCCAGGGATCTGGGTTCGATTCCAGCCTTGGGTGACTGTCTGTCCGGAGCTTGCACGTTCTCCCCGTGTCTACGTGTGTTTCCTCCGGGTGCTCCGGTTTCCTCCCACAATCCAAAGATGTGCAGGCTAGTTGAAATGGCCATGCTAAATTGCCTGTAGTGTTCAGGGGTATGTGGCTTATAGGGGGATGTGTCTGGGTAGGATGCTGCAAGGGGCGGCATGGACTTGTTGGGCTGAAGGGCCTGTTTCCACACTGTATGGAATCTAATCTAATCTAAACAAACGGACATGTGAATTACTGAGATCATGTGATTGTCTATATTTATTAGGCATTGCTAAAGAATTGTTACTGTTTGTAGCCCAGATGATTTGCAGCAACCTTATGAGCAGCTTGTGTATGACTCACTTTTAAAGTATTGACTGGATGTTTATAATATGACATGCTTGTACTAGGCATTTCATGACCCGAAGCTCGTTCGGGAGATCTAAGTATCCTTCAGCATTAGTTGGTTTCAGGAATGCTGACTTGTCAGATGTCCTATACACGATAATATAGCCACATGAATTAATTTCACAATTATCCAAGTTCTCAGACCAGAGTCTCAGCTTTATCGCGCCACATAGTAGGCATGCGCCAATATCTCTTCCAGATGAGACCTATCAACCTTCCTGAAATAGCTCCACATCCCATCACTGAGGAGAGACAATAGACAATAGGTGCTGGAGTAGGCCATTCGAGCCAGCACCACCATTCATTATGATCATGGCTGATCATCCGCAATCAGTATCCTGTTCCTGCCTTATCCCCATAACCCTTGATTCCACTATCTATAAGAGCTCTATCCACTGTGTCCTCTGGTCCTGGACTCACCCGTCAGCGGAAACATGCTTCCTGCCTCCACAGTGTCCAATCCCTTAATAATCTTGTACGTCTCAATCAGATCCCCTCTCATCTTTCTAAACTTGTGTATACAAGCCCAGTTGCTCCAATCTTTCAACATATGATAGCCCTGCCATTCTGGGAATTGACCTCGTGAACCTATGCTGCACTCCCTCAATAGCAGGAATGTCCTTCCTCAAATTTGGAGACAAAAACTGCACACAGTACTCCAGGAGGGGTCTCACCAGGGCCCTATACAGCTGCAGAAGGACCTCTTTGCTCCTATACTCAATTCCTCTTGTTATGAAGGCCAGCATGCTATTAGCTTTCTTCACTGCCTGCTGTACCTGCATGCTTGCTTTCATTGACTGATGTACAAGAACATTAGATCTTGTTGTACTTCCCCTTTACCTAATTTGACTCCATTGAGATAGTAATCTGCCTTCCTGTTCTTGCCACCAAAGTGTATAACCACACATTTATCCACATTAAACTGCACCTGCCATGCATCCGTCCACTCACCTACCCTCTCCAAGTCACCCTGTATTCTCATAACATGCTCCTCACGTCTCACACTGCCACCCAGCTTTGTGTCATACAAAGAAGAGGAGAGGAAGGGAGGGGAGAGGTGAGGAGAGAGGAGAGGAGAAGAGGGGAGGGGAGAAGAGGAGAGGAGAGGAGAAGAGGGGTGGGTAGAGAAGGGGAGAGGAGGGGAGGGGAGAAGAGGAGAGGAGAGGAGAAGAGGGGTGGGTAGAGAAGGGGAGAGGAGGGGAGGGGAGAAGAGGAGAGGAGAGAAAATGAGAGGAAAGGAGAAAAGAGCTGAGCCGAGCCTTTGTAGTCACATACACTTCATTGAGTGCAGTGAAAAGTTTGTAATGCCGCCTCTCAAGGAGGGAAATAAAGCATTCCACCTTTCCCCAGTGCCCACCTCTCCCTGATGGCATGGACAGCATTGGTGGACACCACATGCTTCCTTTCCAGGGACACCAGGGCTCAAACACAGCCATGGAAGAGGGGCAGGCAGTCAGCATAAATGACTACCTCCACGGCCCGCTGCCTGGACTTGTTAATGACCAGCTTGGCCAGGCCCAGGAACAGACCCATGAGGAGATCCTCTGACCTGCCCACTCCTCTCTGCACCAGGCGCCCAAAGATCAGGAGTGTGGGGCACAAGTGCTACCAAATGCAGAGAATATGATCTTTGCGATAATTAAAAATGGAGTTCCAATGCCCACCTTCAATATACACATGATCCACAGACTGCACAGTGCCACGAAACAAACACTTGGGCTGGGAGTTGCACAGGACTGCTGCACTCAACACCTTCCATCCCAGATTCCCCATGGGAAAGAGGGAGGACTCCCACATAGAGAGCCCTTCACTCAGGATTTCCACCATTCGGTGGTAAATGGGCACATCAAGTCGTGTCCAGGTACCCGTCTAAAATCATGCTTCCTGTGTTCTGCAAGTGGCTTAGGTTGTGAGGCAGAGGCTCCCAGGGGAAGTGCAGGATCCCGGGGCCAATGTGAAAGCAGGGGTGTACTCCAGGATCCAACTGCACACCTGAGCATCCTCCAGCAGATGCCCAAACCTGGTCATCCCTTCAGCCACAGCCCTCACTTCCGCCAGCCACTTGTACCTGCAATTGTAGAGGCATGGAATCCTGAGCAACAGCTCTCTGATGATAGTCGCCACTCCTGATGGAGAGTAAGCCTGGCACAAATCAACCATATCCCAGACAGTGATCGAGTCCTGGTAAAACACAGGCAACGTCTCGAGGGCAACTTGCAAACCCTTGTGGTCGATAAACAGGAGCTGCATGTCGTCAGTGAGTCTATGCACCTGGTGGAAAAATTACATTGCCGGGATGCAGCACCGAGGAGGAGGATCAACGTCAAGGTTATCGCTGAAGGTGGAGAGCCACCACCTGGGTGTGGATGTACACCAGTGACTGACCACCCTCCTAAATGGAGAGTCTCAGAAGTTGTGCCATGACCCACTGTGGCTTTATGTCCCAGAAAAAGTGAACCAACGTTCTCTGGATGTCAGCGACAAAAACAGAAGGAGGGACCAAAGGGACTAGCTGGGACCACAACATGGAGGCCACCAGCTGGTTTAGGAGCAGCACTCGGCTCCTGTAAGACGGCACTAGGAGCAGGCCTGTGCTGCAGCCTAAGCGAGCCTAGTCTTTGGCCTCCAGCTCCTGCCAATTTGCTGACCAGGATCCCTCAGCTGGTCCGAGATAGAGGAGATAGAACATAGAACATAGATCATAGAAAAGTACAGCACGGTACAGGCCCTTTGGCCCACGATGTTGTGCCGTGGAATAATCCTAATCCAAAAATAAAATAACCTAACCTACATTCCCCTCAATTCGCTGCAGTCCATGTGCATGTCCAGCCGTCGCTTAAATAACACTAATGACTCTGCTGTATAGAACATAGAAAAGAAGTGGTGGTGCTCCAGCTGAACCCCTGTAGCTCCTCTGGCAGAGAGCCCACCCACCACAGAGCAACGAGGAGTACAGTTTCTGACACTCTCTATTAAGGAAGGTGGTCATTTTCTGATGAAGGATCTAGGCTCGAAACGTCAGCTTTCTTGCCCCTAAGATGCTGCTTGGCCTGCTGTGTTCATCCAGTTCCACACCTTGTTATCTTGGAGGCCAGGACATTTGGCCCAGTTGGCCCAGGTGGATGTTGCCGCCGAGTACACTGACTGATACCCGTGCTGCCTTCCCAGGTCAGCTGGGTCAGTGAACACCAGGAGCACATCATTGGCATAACTGGGAAGGACCGTGCCTGCGCCTGGCCCATGCAGAACCAGCCCCAACAACCTCATCCGCAAAAGGCACAAGAAAGGTTCCACACATAGGGAATACAGCTGACCGGATACAGGGCAGCCCTCTTGAAGTGAAGGTGCACTGTCAGGGACCTATTAACTTTAACCAGACACTCTGCTGTGATGTATAAAATTTACATCTGGGCAGTAAACTCTCTCCTGAACCCGAATGCCTGCAGGGCCCTGAGCAGATCGACCTGTCGAATTCCTTCTCCTGATTGAGAGACAGGAAGGCACTCAACAGACCAGTCCTCTGACAGAAATGGATCAGGTCCCAGAACAGATGGACATTGTCATGAATCCTCCAGCCCAGGGTGTGTATGACTGGTCAGGGTGGATCATGTGGTCCAGCACAGATGCCAGGTAAGAAACCAACGCTCAGGCAAGAATGTTATAATCCATGCTGAGGAGGAAGACTGGACACCAGTTCTTAAGGGAACAAAGGTTCCCTTCTTTGGCAGCAGGACAATGACCACCTCATGCCAAGAAAGGGGCTGTAGGTCCCTCCCCTAGGACGTGTGCCAGTGTGAATCAGGGAACTTATATTTCATGAGGTCCGCCTGATTGACGTCATTCTAACCTCTCCCCTGACCAATATTTATTCCTCAACCAAAGCTGAAGTAGTTTTGACATTCATTGAATTGATGTTTGTGGGATTGACTGCTGTTTTGCTCACATTACAGCACTAAGTGCCTTTCAGAATATTGTGGAATGTCCCAAGATTATGTAAAGTTATTTTTGCACTGGTGTGCACAGTTCGATACTAGAATGTAATTTTTAAGGAAGCTGTCAATTCTATTTTAAATAAAATATAAAAAATATATACTATGCTTCAACATTGTTTTGTTACTTTCTATGATCACTTCTTTTAAAAACACATTGATCAAATAGTGAATGCTGCCAATTTGGAGAAAAGGCTAATGAGCCATAGTTATTCGTGATCCTGGCAGTCAAGGAAACAGAACGGTGAACAGCAAGTGAGAGCCATTTTACTGATACAAAAATTGGTCGAAATAGTATTGGTATTTTTGATTTGTATTTTCCATAGTTGTGAGCACTAACCTCCTATCACGCCCGAGATGCCCTCTGTTAATTATCAGTGTATTCCTTTCAGGGATAGATAAGTTATTACATACCACATACCCACTGCATTTATCTTCAGATTAGCACAGGATGAAGTAATATCTGTTAGTAAGTTATGTGAGGGGAGGCTTTGTCAAGTATTATTTATACTTTCCAAATAGTACCGATCGAGAACAACAAGAAGTGTTGAAGTAAAAATGTTTAGTTCAGGTTCATTTTCCCATCTCACAGGGCCCGAATTCTGCTGGCAAGGATTGAATATTTTTTCAAAGCATTTAGTATCTTTTACATACAAAGTTTGATTTCATTGCCGTTGCAAACTTTGATCTGTTTATGAGGTTAACCTGGCACCAGCCATCATTCCCAATGACAATAATTCAATGTTGGAGTTATGCCGAAATCCTGAAAACATGAGGGTATAATTTTCTTCGTATCTGCTATCTCATGGAGGTGTGTCATATGTTTCTTACCTGCGCTTGATTTAGCTTGATAATACTCCTGTTCAGTCAGTTTAATGCCAGGATTTACAAATGCATTTCATTTCATTTAAACCAAAGCTAGCCTTTTTCACAAACAGAGCTGACGGAATAAAGATATAATAGTTAGGCAGACAGCTAAAATGTCCGTAAAACTTCTTCAATGACTGTGTAACTGATTCTTAATCTTGGAGAACAATACAAATCTTGGAGACAATGTACTCAGTGCTTCTGCGGAGGAGGGGGTGAGAGGCTTTGCACTCAGTTTGACCCTACTAATATTTTTGGTACAAAAGTTTAGGCTATAAAGTACATACTGAACAATGGGTGAGTCAAAGAGATTTACACGGTGGTAATGAGATCAGTAGGTACTGAAAAAAACAAGAGAAATGTTCAACTGATATGAGCTTGTTATCTAAATAAGGGGGATTGTACTGAGCCTTCAACTTCCCATAGTTGTTACGTATTTTCAATTATGTTATGCAGGTTGTGAAATCCTGGTGGCTTATCAGTGGTTTCAAATTGACTCGGATAATTTTGAGGGTGGGCTATGTCAGTTTAGATGTGAAAGGTTTTTTAATGCCATGAAGTGTGTGAATCTCTGCCCCGCTTATATTCTGAAACTCTTGCTAACTATGACAGTCATTGTGACTTAGCATCTCAGTTCAATCCTGCTGTGTTTCAATACATTTTAGGCTGTCCCTCCCCCATGCAGGGCAGCTGGTAGTTGAAGTGTTGGGTGTTGTTTGGTGGTTTTGTGTGCTGTCTTTGATATCTCAACTTTGCCTCCATGTGTTCATACAAGACTATAAGGCCATACGGCATGAGAGCAGAAGTAGGTAATTTACCCTTTAAGTCTGCCCTGCCATTCAATTAGATAATGGTTTAACTGATGATCCTCAGTTCCACTTCTGTCTTTTCCCTGTATTCCTTGATTCTCTTATTGATTAAAAATCTATCTATCTGAGCCTTGAATATACCACAGTAACGCAGCCTCTACATCCTGTGGCAGTAAAAGATACCAGAGATACACTGCCCTCTGACAGAAGAAATTCCTCTTCATCTCTGTGCCAAATGGCTGACTTCTTACTCAGAGATTATGCTGTCTGATCCTAGATTCTCCCACAAGAAGAAGCAACCTTTCCCCATCTACTCTCTTGAGTACCCTAAGAAACTTATATGTTTCAATAAGGTCATCTCTCATTCTTCCTCACTGAGTACATACTCAGCCTACTCAATATATCCTCATAAGAAAATGCCTCTAAAACCAGAATCAATCCTGTGGCCCTTCTCAGGACTGCCTCCAATGTCAATGTATCTTTTCTGAGACAAGAGAGTAAAAATGGTTCACAGTATTCCAGGTGTGATCAAATAGTGCCTGCAAGGTTTTATATTTTTACAACCCAACATTCCATTTGTCTTCCCTAATAACAACTGAACTTTTTGTGATTCATGCATGAGGACCCTTCTGTGCTGCAGCTTTCTGCAGTCTTTCAGATTTCTTATCTCATTTATATTAAAAGATACAGTGCAAAGTATTTTCTCATGATATAGGCGGTGTCACCACACTCTGACGCCATCTTGAAACAGACTGTTCCAAACAAAGTTACCATACACAATTGCACGTGTTAATTCCACATCTAAAAACAAAAGATTTCTTCTCTATGATATATAAGGCAGCTCAGGAAATATTTAATGGATAAGCAGAATTCAAGTGAAGATACACAGTTGCTAATATTAGTGTTATTAGTGTTTCAGCTGCATTTATATGAAAGAATACCATCTCAGAAGAGTTACTACATTTGTTGCCAGTCCCAGATAATATTGCTAAAGTCAGCATCAACAAGTTTGCCCAACACCATTCTAAAATAAGGGCAGGGAAGAAATAAATTAGCATCTCATTGGTAGATTTGAAGACAATGCCTGGCTTCCTAAGTTTATTCTTATACAACCTATTTAAGTACACTATTTGAAATGTCAGAACTGGAAAATTATTGCTGGTCTCTATTACTTTTTCAGTTTGGGTTTTTTTTGTTAGTGTAAAAAAGACAAACAACTCTACATCCTTATGGCAGGAGGCCAAAAAAGCTAACATAATTCATTAACCATTGACAAAAAAAAGGCTGTTTTGAATTGAGGTGTTGCGCTGAAGTTTGGCACTTTGCTGGGTTAAGTTGGAGTCATCAGTCCATTAGTGGCTGGTTACTGGAATTGAGAGAGACGAAAGTTCAGTGTGTTACTGAACAGAGTGAACACTTTCTTGGAGGATTGAGTCCCTCATTGACCCATACACCAAGGCTGGCTCACAGTCAGACTGTGACGGACTGATGCCCTGACAGGCTGGGATCGCTTTAACCTGTGAGTCACTTTCCTTCATTTTCCACACAAGTTTCCACACAAGCTTCAGCCCAGTCACTTAACTGTTTTACATTATCTATCTGTGTTAAGTTGCCCAGCTCTCTGTAGACTCTGTGAATCATCCTTCCCACCTTACTGAACAAACTAGCCTGAAGTTGCCATTTTTTTTGTCCTTTTCCCTTTTCGAGTTATTGTGTTGCATTGACAGTTTTGCAATCCTCCAGTTTCCCAGAGTATAGGATTCCAGGAAGATTACTACCAGTGCATCCACTTTCTCTGTGTACATTTTCTTTAATATCCAAGGATGCAATCCAGCACTGATTCAAATCTTCTGACCTGTTTGATAAACCTTCCCAGCTAAACATTCCCCATTTTGATTGGTCGCAGAGCAGCAGATCATATAAGTCACAGAAATGTTTGATCTTTTCAGAGATGTTTTTGGGACTATCCTGAAAGGTATTCAGTTACCATTCTGGAAGTCTTCTGCTAAGACTAAATACCAGGTAGAGCAGTTGCTTCAGAAGTCTGACTTCAAAAATGTGAATGACACGTCCCATTCACCTTGCAGCTGTGTATTTTGGTTTGGCAGATGGCATTGCTGTTGGATTCCCTGGATTTGGAAGAGCTTGCAAAGGCACTGTGGTGGTTTTTCTCCAATGCTTTGAGATCCTTGCTCTAAGTTGCCCAAGTCTCTGGAGCATAATTAGTGTGCAGAGATTACAGCTGCCTGGTAATCCATGATTCGGGTTTGAGATCCTGTCTTTCAACTACTCTTTTCCTCAGTAAATAGAAGGCTGAGCAGGCACATTATAATCATTGATGGATTCCAACATCTATGTCTGGTATTATTGAGAGGAAGTAATCAGAATATGGAAAATAGTCCTAGAATTTAGAGAAAGCCTTATTTTCTCACATGCTTTGGTGAAGAAGACATTCATAAGCTTTTCTGGCAAACTGGTGACAGGCAGCTAATGTATGTTTGGCTCACTTTAGTGAGGAATCAGCATATCGCTGTTATCAGCACATAATATTCCTATTCTTGAAGCAACATGTGAAATAAAAGAGTGGTTCTACACGGACCCTCAATAAACCCGAACCCACGCTCTAACAGATGACACGTTGATCTTCCTCGAGGATTTCAGCGCTAGAGCCATGACAGATTGTAGAATGGTGTGATAGGCGAGGATGAACTGGGGAATACAAATACAAAATCTCTTGGTAACATCCACATTCCAAACATTGGTACCTGTTTGATTATGTCATTGATCAAGCAAAGGACAACAGATATGTTTGTGTTACTTGGACCATGATAGATAATGATAAGTAAGTGCTGGATTTCGCACCATCTTAATCCAGTGTGCTGTATCTTGCAGCCTGTCCTCCAAACAACAAAACAACAGAGGCAATGCCTCAAGAGAATTAACTTTGAAGACCTGAAAAATCCCCCAAGGTTGGACCTTCTAATTCAGTCCCTGGCTGCAGACCTCTCAACTTCCACCAATCAAGAGCTACAGATGTATACCCATGGTGCCTGGTCAACCCTAAAAACCACAAGAAAAAGCACCTGAGAAGAGTTTCTTTACCTTTCTACACAAAACGTAGTAGCTTGCTTGATGGAGCGATCAACAAATATGGATCATAACTCAGCGCAAGTGTAAAACCTTGCAGATGGAAAATTTTGCTACAATTCAAGAGAAAAGCCCTACCAGTTCCTGAAGACAACAGCATAAAACTTCATGTTTACAGTACAGGGAATCATCCATGATTACAGTAATCATGAACTCAGTACCAGACAAATTAACTGTGAAAGCTGCTGTTTTTGTTGTAAAAATCCACGTGGTTTACGAATGCCCTTCAGGTTAGATAAGGGACGGGAACATATCACTCTGTCCAGCCTGGCCCATATGTAACTCCAGGCCCACACTATCTTAGCTGACACTTTAATTGCAATGTTGCTCACATTCCAAAATCAGGTTTTCTGCAACAGATACGTAGATGTTGCACATCAAAATTCTAGAGCTAAACTTCTTACATATGAGTGCCCTCATAGTTGACTAGAAATGATTATAATTCAAATCTGGCTTGCCTCACTATAGACACACACTCATATAACTAATAGGTAATTTGATCACACCTAGTACAAGGACTTTGCTAGAAAATATTTGTCAATATTTGGGTCACACTTCCAAACAGTGTCAGGTAAAAGGGTAACTATCAATGCTCAAAGGAGAGATAGCAGATTCTGAAGTCAATAAGATTCAATAATGTGCAAATGCAGTGCCAAAGAACGACATAACCGAAAATCATCTGGACACTTGCTGCAAGACTGATGAAAGAAATTGGCTGGATGGTCTTTGGTGGTTTCTAGATTCTTACCATATTAGTGAAATTATAATGTACACTAGAAAATTGATTAGATTTTTGAATAGGATCTCAATGCTAAAATCCAGATTAAAATCAGATAAGCTAAATAAAATGCACACAACATTGCATCCAGCATCGCAATCAAAGATAATCTACTGTTCTCAATTAAACCTGTATGGATGGACACAGATGATTTTTGAGGATGTTGTTATGAAGTTTGACAATGGCCGCTAGTGAAAAGTCCAAATTGGGGTAGGTTGTGAAAATATGATATACCAACCAGAAAACGAAGAAATTGCACTCAAATCTAAGAACATAATCTTGTTTGAAATCATTCATGATTGTATAAATAGCAGGGTAGGCTCTAGGGGCTGAATTGCCTACTCTTGCTCCTCAGTCTTACGTTCTTACGTTCTTCTCCTGTGCTTCACAAAGCTTATCTGATTTAGATAATAGTAATAATAATTTAGATAATAGTACTTAGTAGACTGTAGTCCAGGCACTCATTTTTCTGTGATAACAAAGTGTGAAGCTGGATGAACACAGCAGGCCAAGCAGCATCTCAGGAGCACAAAAGCTGACGTTCCGGGCCTAGACCCTTCATCAGAGATAGGGATGGGGAGAGGGTTCTGAAATAAATAGGGAGAGAGGGGGAGGCGGACCGAAGCCCGTAAAGTCAGCTTTTGCGCTCCTGAGATGCTGTATTGTCATGCGTTCTTTTATGTGAGATTGATAAAAGTTTAATTTCCTTTCCCTTTTCCATGTAAAGTTGCATGCGTTTTTAATAGTACTCTTGTGATCCAAATTTTTTTTCAAAGAGATCCTGTTGAAAATATTATATTTGATAGTGGCTAAAAATTATATAATTACTGTTGCTTTTGTTTCAGCTTACAGCTCTAGGTGATGCTGCAGAGGAGAATCAGGCCAACTTGTACCAAGTTTTCACCAGGCTGAAGAGTGGCACCCATTTATTGGTTCAATTGATTGGCCTGTGGCAAAATTTGAGCCCTGATGAGATGAGCATACTGAAGGCTACATTTCTACCACTGATGCAAGATAGCCAGGAATTAGTAAGTGCTTTGTAAGGTTGTAGAATATACTGTTTCTCTACATAGATGTTTATTCTTGAACAGATACGTTCAACAGATTGATGCTGCAGATGCTGTCCAAATGACACTGAGTTCTTTTGCTGCTGCACTATTTCTAAGAATAACTTTTCTGAAAGAGATTCCTGGATTTAAATTTACCAATTACAGAAATCATCGTCATGTTATGTTTAAGTAAGAACTGCACATGGGGAAATAAGATTGATATTGGCATCACTTTGAGTACATTTCCCACAAGAAGATAAACAAATAATTCAAGCAATGGTCTTTAAGTCCTATCTTTCACAAATAATATGTATTATGACAAGGCATTACTTTATGCTCTTGAAAGAAAGTTCTATATAAATGAACCCTGGTCCCTGAATGTAATTGAATAAATGTATAGAATCTTCCTAGCACCGCTCTTCAATTTTGTCCTTAAGAGAGAAAAACTCTAAGCTGCAGCAGCCCAAAAGTTCCATCCTGCATAATATTTGCTGTGTCAGTTGATCCTATTCCAATAATATTAGATTCTGGTCACATGTCATATGCTTTATTCTGACAATCTGTTCTATGTCCAAAATTCATCAAAAATACAAAGCCAAAGTTGGCCATTGCTTTCCAGAATCAGTAGTACTGTTTTGACCTCCGAGCTCATCCACTTTCCATGAAGAACTACTGTTCAAAAGCAATTATTATGTCATTCATTTTACAATGAAACAAGACCTCATTCTGTGGCTGTTGTCTAATGGATGTTTTATAGCAAGCTACTCATAGCCTCCATTAACAAATATATTGAATTAATACCTACAGTCACAGCTAGTTTCAAACTGAAAATATCCATTTATTTTTACTGATAGTTATTTGATTCAAAGTCTGCTGTTGTATTAAAGCATGTCATACTGAGGCAAGATAACAAAGTGTGAAGCTGGATGAACATAGCAGGCTAAGCAGCATCTCAGGAGCACAAAAGCTGACGTTTTGGGCCTAGACCCTTCAACAGAGAGCTCTCTTATGAAGGGTCTAGGCCCGAAACGTCAGCTTTTGTGCTCCTGAGATGCTGCTTGGCCTGCTGTGTTCATCCAGCTTCACACTTCGTTATCTTGGATTCTCCAGCATCTGCAGTTCCCATTATCACTGATACTGAGGCAAAGCTAGCTTATGTTATACCCAATTCAGATGGCAGGTATGTGGATTGTGCAGCTGTCATTGTTGAAAGTGTTCATTGTGACGTTAATATACAACAAGCTACTTGGCTGACATCACTGCGGAGCAATTTAATTTTCTGTTAGTCTCTGTCATTTGTAATTTGCAAGAAATAGGATCATGCTTTATGACCCCTATTCACCATTCAATAGAGTCAAGCTTTGAGTTCAGCTCCATTTTGAACAGAGTCAATGTCCTTGATTCTCTTAGGATTCAAAAATCCACCTGTACAAATGAGTAATATCCAACAAAATTCATCAGGTCTATGAATACGCCCAGAGAAATCATGTACAAGATTATTGAGATGTTCACAAAACCATCCTTCATAGAGCTCCCAAATCCTTTAATGTTTGGATTCAATATTTATTACCATTAGGATTTGTCCTTGAGAAGGGAGTGCTGACCTGTGTTTTGAATTTCTGCAGTCTGCAGTCCTTTTGATGTAGTTATACTCGTACAGCTGTTTTGGAGGAAGTCCTGAGTTTTAGATCCTCTATAGGAATGGCAATATCATTTCACATCAAAGTGATGCAATGCTTGGAGAGGACCTGTCACATGGTATTGTTCTGCTGCATTAGCTACTTTTGTACTTCTGAGTGGTAGAGATTGTTGATTTGGTTGCTGGTAAAAACTGCCGCTGCTGTGTTCCAGTGGTAGAAGGAATGAATGTTTCATCTGATGGATGGTGTACTCTTCACGCAGCTTACTTTGTCCTAGATAGTGTTGAGCTCTTTAAGTGTTGTTGTAACTACACATTCAGGCAAGTGGAGAGTTTTTAATCACACTCATGATTTCTGCATTCTAGATGGCAGGCAAGCTTTGGGAGGCGAGGAGGTGAGTTATTCACTGCGGAATTCCCAACCTCTAACCTGACCTTGTACCCACGATATTTATATGGCAAGCCTAAGTAATGCCTTTGAATGTCTTTGTGAGATAATTAGATTTTCTCTTCTGTGATGGTCATTGTCCGGAATTTGTTTGACGCAGTATTACTTATCAGACCAGGCCAAAGTGATCAAAATCTTGTTGCATTACCTTAGATGCTGCAGTATTAGATAAGTTGTGAGCAGGACTGACCATTGCACAATCATTAGCAAATATCTCAGCTTCTGGCCTTATATTGGAGAGAAGGGTTTTGATGAAACAGGTGAAGATGGTTAGGCTTAGAACACTATCATGAGCAACTCCTGCAAGTGAGACACTGACATGTAATTCCCATATCACATTCATTTGCTCTAGATGTGACTCCAAGCTGTGGAGAATTCCCACTGTGAAAATGGAGCAGAAACAGCCAATCTTGCTTCTTCGACCTGGCAGATAGATGCTGCCTGGCTAGGGAATTACAATGGTCATGCAGCAGATAGTCAGTCTCCGGTTGATAGAGAAAGCCACATGTTGATTTACTGCAAAGTATTAACGTGAGATAGCTGGCTTCTGTTCAACAGTAATTGTTTTGATTTTCTGTCATATTCCTATCCTCTATTGTAAATTCTCCTCTCTCTGCTCATTTTGGATCAATACCTGACCTTGCTAATCTTTTCTTTTTCATACACCAAAAGAAGATTTTACAGTCCACCTTTATGCTTCTTGCTCATTGGCATTCATATTCTCTTTTCCTTTTCTTTATCAGTTTCTTTCTGAATCTTTAAATTTTAAGATTCTAAGTTGCTCGCAATCCACAGGCTTGAAAAGCCACTCTCGTTTTCCTTTGTTAGACATAGTAAATTCACCTTTCCTGATTTTTTTTGTGTTAGAGGAATGTGGACCACATAGAAACATAGGAACAAGAGTAAGCCATATGACCTCTCAAGCTTGTTCTGCCATTCAGTTAGATCATGGTTGTTCTGTGGCCTATCTCCATATACCTGCCTTTGGCCTATATTCCTTAATAACCTCATATAACAACAAAAAATTCTATCTCAGATTTAAAATTAACAACTGATAAGCATCAACTGCCATTTTTTGAAGAGAGAAATGCTTCCTGACATCTCTCTTGAATGGTCTGGCCCTTATTTTTAGATTATGTCCCCAGTTCTAGAATCTCCAACCAATGGAAATAGTTTACCCTGTCTTTTCCTGTTAATATCTTGAGGACTTTGATCAGATCAGCCCTTGACTTTCTAAATTTTTAGAAAAGGCAAGTATGTTTGTGTAATCTCTCCTAATATCTTAACTGTTGAAATCCAAGTAAGGTCTGTGTCTTTATACTCCAGTCCTCTAGACATAGAGCCAAGTGATACTCCTTTAAATGTCAGCTATTGCCTAACCACTGTTAAATTCTATGCTATAGTTTCCCAATCCACCATAGCCAACTTGCCCTCCAGCCTTCGCCACTTCTTTTGAAGATTTAAGGAAACATTGCAAGAAAAGGCATTTTTCAAATGAATCCCATCTGCCTATTTTAAGTGGTTGTAAAAGATTCTGTGATATATCTGAGGCAGAGTAAAGATTTATCCCAGGATTATTCCTCGACCAATACTAACAGATTTGCTTGTTCATGGTCTTGGTATGCTTAAACTGGTAGACGTGTTCCTTTACATAGCAACAATTACATTTTGAAATAATTCATTGACTGGAGATTTTTGTTGTAATCGATTTCTGAACACTTGGAATTAGACCTGTAACTATCAAGAAAATGAAAGACTATCTGCTGAAAGGAGATTCAATTATATCAGACTGTGGAGATCTTACTTAAAGTTAATCCAAGTTTAATTGGTACATAAAAATTATCTTGACAGCATTGAAAAGAAAATTGTCAGTGGCTGCCAATAATTAATGAAAAGCTAACAGACAACCTAATATAAACATTGTTTGGAGCCCTTGTTAGAGAAAAGATATGAACTTTATTTGCAATTAAAATGTGTTACCTTCAAAATATTTACCTGTTGCTGCATACAACTCAAAATAAAGAAACAATTCTTCTTACTAATCAACACTGAAATATCCTTCAGGCTTCAAAACATTCTTTGATAGCCTTAGTATGTCCCTTTGGTCCAGACAAGTATGATCAATAATAACAAGACAATCTCCCATGGTGTGCTTGTCATTTTAAAAAGTTTGATAATGTTAATCTGATTGACAAACAACTTCCCAAGTTCTTAGGAGAACAGGCTCATTGCCAGAGATGTGAGAAGGAAAAGTCTTTTCTATTTGCGTTCTTTATGCAGTCTTTCAGGAGACATGTTCAACTTAGAACCAGAAACAAAGCAAGTATGTGTATGTATTATTGTTAAAATTAACTGTATCAGTAAAACAAGAGGGCTGAAGAACAATGGATCTTTCTCAGACTGTAAGCTATTCAACCAATTGTCTTCATTTATGAATTTTTTTATCCCTTTTTGAAATGACAAGATGCTGTAATTCCCAGTGTGAATAGTTCTTTTCCTTACTTGGCAGAGAGTTTATTTGCATTTCTGGTTGGATTTAATTTCCCTCTTACAGTGGATTCCCTCCTGAAAGCCCACTGCCATCAACTTTATATTAATATAAGTAGCCAGTTTTAACTGATGTTTGTGTCAGCGCAGATAATCTGTGTTTGTGATAGCAATGATGTGTCTTATTCACTATTATTATTGAATTATGTTGACAAATGTAGCCTGTTTACCAGTTTACATCTGAATACTGTATAATCCAGTATTTCATTACAATAAATAGACTGTTCTTGATGGTTATTCTAAGAAATAAATGAATGATCCTGACAGTTTTTTTAAATATACCTAACAAAATGTAGTAGTAAAGATGTACAGAACATGTATTTGCAAACATTATGTGAACAAGAAGTATTGTTTGAAGGCTGAGAATATCTAAATGTATAAAGTGTGATCAAATGAATCTCTAGAGTTCCCTTATATGATTTGTTTCATTTGTGGAATTTATGGAAGTAACTGCTCAGTATAACATGAATTCATTAATTTCCTTTTCATTGAAAGTTTGGTACAATGCACCTATTTAAGGTGGATTTCACTCACAGTTTTAACTTGGCAGTATCTGGCAGAGAATAGTGAATTAGGTTTATGTCACATGCTCACATGAGCACAGTAAAAAGTTGACAAGTGACCACTTACGGCACCATCTTAGGTATAAAGGTACCCAGGTACAGAGTTTTACTTATAAAGCAGAAAAATATGGAAAAGACAGCCAAACATTACAGTCCCTCTGCTGAAAAAACAGAAAAGCGAAGAAGCACAGTTACCAGTGCCTGACCCTGCTGGGCTCACCCTCCTCACAAACAACCCCCGGCTTTGGACTCAGCCTCACCATTGAACCTTGTTCCTGCAATTGCTGCTGCCACAGACTGCCTGTTCCTACCCTCACCAAGACCACACCACCAGCCGACAGCAACTCACACTGCAGGACACCAAAGGCTGTCCCTCCTGCTCTCACTACCACGGCCACAGGCTGCCTAATCCTGCTGTAGCCACTGGCCACCGTGGCCTCCCTACTCCCACTGTCACCGCCTACTACCCCGACCCACCTACTCCCACTGTCACCGCCTACTACCCCGACCCACCTACTCCCACTGTCACCGCCTACTACCCCGACCCGCCTACTACCCCGACCCACCTACTCCCACTGTCACCGCCTACTACCCCGACCCACCTACTCCCACTGTCACCGCCTACTACCCCGACCCACCTACTCCCACTGTCACCGCCTACTACCCCGACCCACCTACTCCCACTGTCACCGCCTACTACCCCGACCCACCTACTCCCACTGTCACCGCCTACTACCCCGACCCGCCTACTACCCCGACCCACCTACTCCCACTGTCACCGCCTACTACCCCGACCCACCTACTCCCACTGTCACCGCCTACTACCCCGACCCACCTACTCCCACTGTCACCGCCTACTACCCCGACCCACCTACTCCCACTGTCACCGCCTACTACCCCGACCCACCTACTCCCACTGTCACCGCCTACTACCCCGACCCGCCTACTACCCCGACCCACCTACTCCCACTGTCACCGCCTACTACCGCGACCCACCTACTCCCACTGTCACCGCCTACTACCCCGACCCACCTACTCCCACTGTCACCGCCTACTACCCCGACCCACCTACTCCCACTGTCACCGCCTACTACCGCGACCCACCTACTCCCACTGTCACCGCCTACTACCCCGACCCACCTACTCCCACTGTCACCGCCTACTACCCCGACCCACCTACTCCCACTGTCACCGCCTACTACCCCGACCCACCTACTCCCACTGTCACCGCCTACTACCCCGACCCGCCTACTCCCACTGTCACCGCCTACTACCCCGACCCGCCTACTACCGCGACCCACCTACTCCCACTGTCACCGCCTACTACCGCGACCCACCTACTCCCACTGTCACCGCCTACTACCGCGACCCACCTACTCCCACTGTCACCGCCTACTACCCCGACCCACCTACTCCCACTGTCACCGCCTACTACCCCGACCCACCTACTCCCACTGTCACCGCCTACTACCCCGACCCGCCTACTCCCACTGTCACCGCCTACTACCCCGACCCGCCTACTCCCACTGTCACCGCCTACTACCCCGACCCGCCTACTACCGCGACCCACCTACTCCCACTGTCACCGCCTACTACCCCGACCCACCTACTCCCACTGTCACCGCCTACTACCCCGACCCACCTACTCCCACTGTCACCGCCTACTACCCCGACCCACCTACTCCCACTGTCACCGCCTACTACCCCGACCCACCTACTCCCACTGTCACCGCCTACTACCCCGACCCACCTACTCCCACTGTCACCGCCTACTACCCCGACCCACCTACTCCCACTGTCACCGCCTACTACCCCGACCCACCTACTCCCACTGTCACCGCCTACTACCCCGACCCACCTACTCCCACTGTCACCGCCTACTACCCCGACCCACCTACTCCCACTGTCACCGCCTACTACCCCGACCCACCTACTCCCACTGTCACCGCCTACTACCCCGACCCGCCTACTACCCCGACCCACCTACTCCCACTGTCACCGCCTACTACCCCGACCCGCCTACTACCCCGACCCGCCTACTACCCCGACCCACCTACTCCCACTGTCACCGCCTACTACCCCGACCCACCTACTCCCACTGTCACCGCCTACTACCCCGACCCACCTACTCCCACTGTCACCGCCTACTACCCCGACCCGCCTACTACCGCGACCCACCTACTCCCACTGTCACTGCCTACTACCCCGACCCACCTACTCCCACTGTCACCGCCTACTACCCCGACCCGCCTACTCCCACTGTCACCGCCTACTACCCCGACCCGCCTACTACCCCGACCCGCCTACTACCCCGACCCACCTACTCCCACTGTCACCGCCTACTACCCCGACCCACCTACTCCCACTGTCACCGCCTACTACCCCGACCCACCTACTCCCACTGTCACCGCCTACTACCCCGACCCGCCTACTCCCACTGTCACCGCCTACTACCCCGACCCGCCTACTACCCCGACCCACCTACTCCCACTGTCACCGCCTACTACCCCGACCCACCTACTCCCACTGTCACCGCCTACTACCCCGACCCACCTACTCCCACTGTCACCGCCTACTACCCCGACCCACCTACTCCCACTGTCACCGCCTACTACCCCGACCCGCCTACTCCCACTGTCACCGCCTACTACCCCGACCCACCTACTCCCACTGTCACCGCCTACTACCCCGACCCGCCTACTACCCCGACCCACCTACTCCCACTGTCACCGCCTACTACCCTGACCCACCTACTCCCACTGTCACCGCCTACTACCCCGACCCACCTACTCCCACTGTCACCGCCTACTACCGCGACCCACCTACTCCCACTGTCACCGCCTACTACCGCGACCCACCTACTCCCACTGTCACCGCCTACTACCCCGACCCACCTACTCCCACTGTCACCGCCTACTACCCCGACCCACCTACTCCCACTGTCACCGCCTACTACCCCGACCCACCTACTCCCACTGTCACCGCCTACTACCCCGACCCACCTACTCCCACTGTCACCGCCTACTACCCCGACCCACCTACTCCCACTGTCACCGCCTACTACCCCGACCCAACTACTCCCACTGTGGTCGAACATAGAACATTGAACATAGAAAATTACAGCACGGTACAAGCCCTTCGGCCCACGATGTTGTGCCGTGGATTAATCCTCATCCAAAAATAAAATAACCTAACCTACATTCCCCTCAATTCACTGCTGTCCATGTACATGTCCAGCAGTCACTTAAATGTCACTAATGACTCTGCTTCCATGACTACCACTGGCAAACTATTCCATGCGCTCACAACTCTCTGGGTGAAGAACCTTCCTCTGACGCCTCCTCTATACCTTCCTCCTAACACCTTAAAACTATGACCCCTCATGGCAGTCAATCCTGCCCTGGAGAAAACAGAGCTCTC
Organism: Stegostoma tigrinum; assembly: GCF_030684315.1. Lineage (NCBI taxonomy): Eukaryota > Metazoa > Chordata > Chondrichthyes > Orectolobiformes > Stegostomatidae > Stegostoma > Stegostoma tigrinum. Next base: position 2,518,992 of record NC_081358.1, on the reverse strand, counting down.
TGGCTATCGACTCTATCCATGCCTCTCATTACCTTGTACACCTCGATCAGGTCACCTCTCTTCCTCCTTCTCTCCAGAGAGAAAAATCCGAGCTCGGTCAACCTCTCCTCGTAAGACAAGTCCTCCAGTCCAGGCAGCATCCTGGTAAAATAGTATCAGAGATAATGGGAACTGCAGATGCTGGACAATCTACGATAATAAAATGTGAGGCTGGATGAACACAGCAGGCCAAGCAGCATCTCAGGAGCACAAAAGCTGAGGTTTCGGGCCTAGACCCTTCATCAGAGAGGGGGATGGGGAGAGGGTTCTGGAATAAATAGGGACAGAGGGGGAGGCGGACCGAAGATGGAGAGAAAAGAAGATAGGTGGAGAGGAGAGTATAGGTGGGGAGGTAGGGGGGGAATTGGTCAGTCCAGGGAAGACGGACAGGTCAAGGAGGTGGGATGAGGTTATTAGGTAGGAGATGGAGGTGCGGCTTGAGGTGGGAGGAAGGGATGGGTGAGAGGAAGAACAGGTTAGGGAGGCAGAGACAGGTTGGACTGGTTTTGGGATGCAGTGGGTGGAGGGGAAGAGCTGGGCTGGTTGTGTGGTGCAGTGGGGGGAGGGGACGAACTGGGCTGGTTTAGGGATGCAGTTGGGGAAGGGGAGATTTTGAAGCTGGTGAAGTCCACATTGATACCATTTGGCTGCAGGGTTTTTTTCTCGACGGCAGTAGGAGATGAAGAGGTCGAGGGAGGATAACGCAGGAACAGCAACTCATATTCCGCTTGGGAACCCTGCAGCCTAATGGTATCAATGTGGACTTCACCAGCTTCAAAATCTCCCCTTCCCCCACCGCATCCCTAAACCAGCCCAGTTCGTCCCCTCCCCCTACTGCACCACACAACCAGCCCAGCTCTTCCCCTCCACCCACTGCATCCCACTTCTTTAAATACAAACTATTCCCTTCTTGTTTAATGCCTTCCCTCACATCTCTGTTTGGCGGCCTGTTGACAACCACCAATCATGTTTTCTGTCACTTGGTGTTTCTCATCTCTGTCCGTACAGATTCAACATTATTTTCTGAGTGCTCCTCACTTTTGCCTGTATGTATTTGTTTGCTAACAATGCTAGCACATCTGCTTTCCATTTTTGTCTGACCTTCTTAAATAATGAATACTCCTGGATATATAGTTCCATTGTCACCTTTCAGCCATCCCTCTGTCATTACATCTGTACCATAACTAATACAAAAATATTTAACAAAAAAAAGTACCATGTATGATAGAAATCTGAACACAGATGTAAAATATTGTGAATATTTAGCACATCCATTTTTCTATTGAAGACAGCTTGTCTTTGCAGGTGGCAGTGGTATTTGTATTGACTGTGTGGGAGACAGCAGGAGTCTGCTTTAATGTCAGATGCTCGCAACTAAAGTATCTGATTTACTGTATAAATAATTCCTTTCCTCTGCAGCTTCTATCAGATTCAAACCCTTAAAGTCAGTGTAAGATTGCAGCCATCTACCCTTGTTACTGCCTCTCTGCTGCCCCTTCCAGTTAGCTCACTTGAATACTGCTGGATACTTCGCAGTTCTCCCTAATCTGATCCTCTGAGATGGATAATTTTATATTCGCTAGCTGGTGACATGATCAGCCTGATAACTCCTCACCTCAGTGATATCAATTTGAGAAACACATGAATGAAGAAAATAGTTGCATCCAAGTTCAAGTCCCATCTACGTGAAGATGTGTCTGAACAGATTGATTAGAAATATACATTTTAGTGTTGCATCTTAGCATGTTTTATGGCAAATAGTTTTCTCGAACAATTTAAAGAGCCAATAAATGTTTCTGCTTCAAACAGCCAAGAGTAACAAATGCTTAAATTATACTGCTGTCAATTTAGAAAGCTTGAATAGGGAAATAATTTAATGTCTTTTATGAAACTTGTACTAAAAGTCTTCTGTTTATGTCAAGTTAAAAAAAATTCAAACTTAACTCTTAAAGTGCAGAATCATCCACTTCACAGCAAATAAGCAGTTACACAAAACAGCACACCTATTTAATGTTCAATTGACTCCATGTCAAATTTACAATGAGGCATTGTAATTCCAGGGTTTATAGTCTTTCTTGATTATCATCATTACTAGGTTAATTGTCCTTTGTGAGCGTTTCCTTGGGGAATTCTTTCTGTGATATGACTATGGAAAAACCTGTGGCCAAACTACCTGCAGGCCTTTACATGCCTTTCTGAGTAGACCCTTGGAAGAGGCCATCATGATAACAGCACAATACTGTAATGGATCTCTATTTATTACCTATTATGATGTGTTAGAGCCTGGGTTTAACCGGAGGTTAAATGTGACTCATTCACATTTCCACTGTTGCTATTTACTATGGGTACATAAGGAAAATGACAAGGGCATCGTCTCTTGATTATTGCTGTTCAACAAAACATAGAACATAGAACAGTGCAACACAGTACAGGCCCTATGGCCCACGTTGTGCCGAACTTTTACCCCATAACCTCTACCCCTACCTTATACTAACATCCATACGCCTATCTAATAGCCGCTTAAATGCCCCTAATGAGACCAACACCACTACCCTCTCCAGCAATGCATTCCACGCCACTACCACTCTCTGAGTAAAGAATCTACCTCTGACGACTCTGCTATATCTACCTCCACTCACTTTAAAACTCTGTTCCCTTGTAATAACTACCTCCACCCTAGGAAAAAGTCTCTGGCTGTCCACTCTATCTATACCTCTGATCATTTTGTACACCTCCATCATGTCACCTCTCATCCATCATTGTTTGAAAGAGTAAAGCCCTAGCTCTCTCAACCTTTCCTCGTAAGATCTTCCCTCCATTCCAGACAACATCCTGGTACATCTCCTTTGCAACTTTTCCAATGCTTCCACATCTTTCCTGTAATGAGGTGACCAGAACTGGACACAATACTCCAGATGTGGCAGAACCAGAGTTTTGTATTGCTGGAGCATAACTTCATGGCTCTTGACCTCAATCCATTTATTAATGAAAATAAACACACCATACGCCATATTCACAACACTGTCCACCTGGGTGACAGCTTTCGGGGAACTGTGGACATGAACCCCAAGACCCTTCTGCTCCTCCACACTGCCGAGAATCTTTCCGTTGACCTTGCCTTCAGCTTTCAAGTTTGTCCTTCCAAAATGAATCACCTCACACTTTTGAGAGTTAAACTCCATCTACCACTTCTCAGCCCAGTTCTGCATCCTATCAATGTCCCTTTGTAACCTAGAACACCCCTCTGCACTGTCCACAGTGTGACCCACCTTCGTATTGTCCGCGAACGTGCTAATCCACCCTTCCACTCCTAAATCCAAATCATTTACAAAAATCACAAATAGACAAGGACCCAGAACAGATCCCTGTGGTACACCACTCTTAACTCAGCACCATGTTGAATATTTTCCATCCACTACCACCCTTTGTCTTCTAAGGGTCAGCCAATTCTGAATCCAACCTGCCACATTTCCTCCATCCCATGCCTCCTTACTTTCTGCTTGAGCCTACCATGGGGAACCTTATCAAATGCCTACTTAAATCCATGTACACCACATCCACTGCTCTACCTTCAACAATGTGTTTGGTCATCTCTTCAGAGATGTCAGTAAGGTTTGTGAGGCATGATCTACCCCTCACAAATCCATGCTGACTATCACAAATCAAACTGTGCCTTTCCAAGTGATCATAAGTCCTATCTCTCAGAGCCCTTTCCAATAATTTGCCCACCAGTGAAGTAAGACTAACCGGCATGTAATTTCCGGGGTGATCCCTGTTCCCTTTTTTGAACAAGGGAATGACATTTGCCTCTCTCCAATCTTCTGGCACGATACCTGTGGACAGTGAGGATGAAAAGGTCATTACTAAAGGCCCTGTGATCTCGTCCCTCGCTCCCATAGAGTCCTTGGATAAATCCCATCAGGCCCAGGTGACTTACCTATCTTCAAGTTCCTCAAAATTCCTAGTACATCTTCCCGACTAACATCAACCTCCTTTAGCCTACCAGCCTGGTTCACACTATCCTCCTCTACAACTAGGTCCCTCTCAGTTGTGAATGCCGAAGAAAAGTATTCATTGAGGACCTTTCCTATATCTTCAGGTTCCATGCACAAATACCCTGTACAATCCTTAATTGGCCTACCCTTTCTCTGGTCATTCTCTTACTCCTCACGAACATGTAAAAAGCCTTGGAGTTTTCCTGCATCCTATCTGCCAAAGTTTTCTCACGCCCCCTCATGGCTGTACTTGTTTTTTGGTTCTTGTAAACAGATGAATTTGGGTTAAAAATGAGATTGCAAGTTAAATCATATGAAATCAAATTTTACTTTCCAGTATAGTTCCAAAATAACATGCACAAACTGAAGTGAAAATGAATTAAGAACTGAAAGAACTGCAGATGCTGTAAATCAAGAACAAAAGCAAAGCTGCTGGAAAAGCTCAGCATTTCTGGCACCATCTGTGAAGGAGTAAACAGAGTAAACGTTTTGGGTCCGGTGACCTTTCCTCAGAACACCAGACCCAAAACGTTAACTCTGTGAAAATGTATAATTCTGGCCAGATTATATGTGATACACAGTGCAGTAGAAGGCCATTTGGTCTGACTAGTTCATGCTGGTATTTATGCTCCACTTTCATAGCCTCCTTTCTTCTCTCCTCTGAAGCCATGAAGATAGAACATAAAACAGTACAACACAGTAAAGGCCCTTCGGCCCACGATGTTGTGCCGACCCATTATCCGACTAAGATCAAACTACCCTGCATACCCTACATTTTACTATCCTCCATGTGCTTACCCAAGAGTCGCTTAAAAGCCTCGACTACTACTGCCAGCAGTGCATTCCACACACCCACCACTCTCTGTGTGAAGAACCTACCTCTGACATCTCCCCTATACCTTCCTCCAATCACCTGAAAATTATGCCCCCTCGTCATAGCCATTTCCACCCTGGGAAAAAGTCTCTGATTATCCACTCTATCTATGCCTCTCATCATCCGTGTATACATCTATCAAGTCACCTCTCATCCTTCTTTTCTCCAATTAGAAAAGCTCCAAACCCCTCAACCTTTCCTCATAAGACCTGCCCTCCAGTCCAGGCAGCATTCTGGTAAATCTCTTCTGCACCCTCTCCAAAGCTTCCACATCCTTCCTATAATGAGGCGACCAGAACTGAACACAATATTCCAAGTGTGGTCTCACCAGGGTTTTACAGAGCTGCAGCATAACCTTGCGGCTCTTAAACTCAATTCCCCTGCCAACGAAAGCCAACACACCATATGCCTTCTTTACAACCCTATCAACTTGGGTAGCAACTTTGAGGGATCTGTGGATGTGGACCCCAAGATCCCTCTGTTCCTCCATACTGCCAAGAATCCTGCCATTAACCCTGTTTTCTGCATTCAAATTTGACCTTCCAAAATGAATCACTTCACACTTTTCTGGGTTGAATTCCATCTGCCATTTCTTTGCCCAGCTCTGCATCCTGTCAATGTCCCATTGCAACCTACAACAGCCCTCCACACTGTCCACAACTCCACCAACCTTTGTGTCATCAGCAAACTTACTATCCCACCCTTCCACTTCCTCATCCAAGTCATTTATAAAGATCACAAAGAGCAGAGGTCCCAGAACAGATCCCTGCGGAACACCACTGGTCACCGAGCTCTAGGCTGAATACTTTCCATCTACTACCACCCTCTGCCTTCTATTGGACTGCCAGTTTTGTATCCAGACAGCCAAATTTCCCTGAATCCCATGCCTCCTTATTTTCTGAATGAGCCTACCATGGGGAACCTCATCCAATGCCTTGCTAAAGTCCATATGCACCACATCCACTGCTTTGTCTTCATCGAAGTGTTTTGTCACATCCTCAAAGAATTCAGTAAGGCTTGTGAGGCATGACCTGCTCTTCTGAAAGCCATACTGACTATTTCTAATCGAACTGAGCTTTTCCAAATAATCATAAATACGATCTCTCAGAATCTTCTCGAATAATTTGCCCACCACAAAAGTGATCACCACTGATTGGTCTGCAATTCCCAGGATTATCCCTATTCCCTTTCTTGAACAAGGGAATGGCATTTGCCACCCTATAGTCATCTGGTACTACTCCAGTGGACGATGAGGACGCAAAGATCATCGCCAAAGGGGCAGCAATCTCTTCCCTCAGTTCCCGTAGTCACCTTGGGTATATTCCAAATGGCTTGGGGACAATGTCACCCTCTATCCTTTTTCCACGTATGTTTGTCTAGCTTCCTCTTAAATGTATCTATGCTATTCCACGGCACTCTATGTATGTACTTTGATCTGGTACTCTGAAATGTTGAGATTCAGATAGCCTCTTTAGTGTGCTGTGCTCAAACAAGGCAATGGCTGATACACTTACTCCTGGCGCTAAAATACTATGACAGAACCCATGTCTACTTGTCTGTGTTACTGTGTAGTCATTTTATGTGTAATAAGCTATTAGTTGGCATAGCATGAGCTAAGGTTTGTGAAAAAATTGAGGGAGTGATCCCACAAACAAAAACCTGACAGAACAATTCTCACAGCATCATACCTTATAATGCCCTAAACACCATCATGTCCATTCCGAGCTATGTTCTGTCCCATGAAAATGAGAAATCCGCCAGAAGCGACGGCACGGTGGTATTCAATCAGGATGAAGTTGACCTGAAAGCAGCTATCCCTTTCAGCTGCATGGGAGCTCAGCTGTTTCAACGTTCTGTGCACTGCAATCAGCGTCAGCACGGTGATCGCAACACTGATTTCCAGTTTCAGAAGTCTCTGCAGCATACAGGCCTTGGAGGCCGACACAACTCATAAGAAAATTAGAGGGAATACTGCCTGGGAGTCCAGTGACTCTGTACCCATGACATACCATGACATCAGCTTTAACAGAGACAAAGAAACTAGCTGTTGATTACCACCTCCCCTTGGCTGACAAATTAGTTGTTCTCCATGTTGGAACAACAGTTGAAAGAGACAATAATGTCAGCAAGTGCACCACAGAATGTACTCTGATTGGAGGACTTCATTGTCTATCATCAAGAGTAGTTCAGTAGCATCATTACTGATTGACCTGACTGAGCCCTGAAGGATATAGCTGATGGTCTGGGCTTGTGGATGGTAGGTGAAGGAGCCAACAAGAGGAAGAACAAACTTGACCTCAACCTGACTAATTAACCTGCAGCAGATGAATCAGTCCATGACAATATCAAGCTGAGTGATCACTGTACAGTCCATGAGGAGACAACATCCCACCTACACAGCGATGATGGCCTCTAGCATGTTACATGGGCTTACCATAATACTTGATGAGATGGATTTCAAAATGATTAAGTAACTCAAGACTGTACATCCTTGAAGCACCAAGGAACAGCAGTAGAATTTATTCAACCACTATTTGTAATCTCATGCCTTTTGTACCCCCACTCTGCCATTATCACTGAGGCAGGGGATCAACCGGGTTCAACAAAAACTGCAGGAGGGTATAACAGGAGCAACACCAGGCGTACTTGAGGCATCAATCTGGTGAAACTACCAGATAGAACATCTTGCATACCAAACAATCTAAGCAGTATGTGACAGGCGAAGCTAGTGATATAAAAACCAATGGATCAGATCTAAGCTCTGCAGCCCTGTCATATCCAATCATGAATGATAGTGAACACACTGGAGGAGGAAGCTCTACAAAAATCCTCACTCTTAGTGAGGAGGGAAATAAGCATAATGACACAAAACACAAGGCTGAAGCATTTAAATCTATGTTGAGAAGTGCTGAATGGACGATCTCCAGTATAACAGAGGCCAGCCTTCAGCCAATGTGATTCATTCCACATCTTATCAAGGAACTGCTGAAACACTGGATATTGCAAAGGCAAAGGGCCCTGATAATATTGCAACAATTGTACTGAAAACATGTGCTCTAGAACTTGAAGACCTTCAATGTTTGGCCTTGACCATTTTCTGTGGCAGAGAATTCCACAGACTCACCACTCTCTGGTGAAGAAATTTCTCTCCATCGTGGTCCTAAATGGTTTACCTCATATCCTTAGATTGTGACCCCAGATTCTGGACTCTTCCATATGTGAGCCCTGCCATCCCAGGGATTAGTCTGATAACCCTTCATTGCACTTTACCCATAGCCAGAAGATCCTTCTTCTGATAAGGAGGTGAGCTGTCTTCTTGAACTACAGCAGTCCATGTGAAATAGGTACACCACAGATGCCAGGGATGGAGTTCCAGAATATTGATCCAGCAACAGTAAAAGAATGTCAATACAGTCCTTAGTAAAAATGCTGTGAGGTGCTGCATGGACTTTTCATGTGGTGATGTTTCCATGGATCTTGATCATTGCAGAGTTCACAGTTTTGAAAGGTGATATATATGGAGCATTTGTGACACAGTAGGATTCTTCCTCAAGATGGAGAGTGACGTGATTGATTCTGAGACTAGGGTGCTGAATGTAAACAAGAAAACTATGGAAGTATGAGGCACAAGTTGGCTACAATAAATCGGGGAACATTACTTAAAGGGATGATGGTGGATAGGCAATGGCAAACATTTAGAGGGTGCGTGGAAGAACCATAATAATTGTTTATTCCTGTCCAGCACAAAAATGTAAAGCATCATCCCACTATGACTAACAAGGGAAATCAGGCGCAATATAAGATCTGAAGAAGGGGCAGACAAATTGGCCAGACTAAACACCAGACCTGAGGATTGGTAGCAGTTTAGATTTTAGCAGAGGAGCACAAACAAATTGATTAAGCTTGCAGAGAACATACAACGTAAAAGCTTTTATAGGCATGTGAAGAAAAAAAATTAGTGAGGACAAATGTAAGCTACTTATATCTGAAATAAGGCAAGTTATAAAAGGAAAAATGAAATGGCAGACCAAGTAATACCTATTTTAATTCTGTCTTCATAAAGGAGGAAAAAAACTATGACCCAAAATGTTGGGGAACACAATGTCTAGCTAGAGGGGGGAAATGAAGGAAAGATATATTAGTAGAGAATTGGTAATGGGGAAATTGATAGGAATAATGGCCAATAAATTTCCAGGACCTGATAATCCACAATGCAGGATACTTAAAGAAATAGCCATAGAAATCAGAGATAATGGGAACTGCAGATGCTGGAGAATCCGAGATAACAAAGTGTAGAGCTGGATGAACACAGCAGGCCAAGCAGCATCTTAGGAGCACAAAAGCTGATGTTTCGGGCCTAGACCCTTCATCAGAAAAGGGGGATGGGGAAAGGATTCTGGAATAAATAGGGAGCGAGGGGCAGGCGGACCGAAGATGGATAGTTCCACATCAAGCAGATGTTCACCTGCACATCCGCCAATGTGGAATACTGCATCCGCTGTACCCATTGTGGCCTCCTCTACATTAGTCGCAAGCCATTTTAATTCCCCCTCCCATTCCTTAGACAACATGTCCATCCTGGGCCTCCTGCAGTGCCATAATGATGCCACCCGTAGGTTGTAGGAACAGCAACTCATATTCCGCTTGGGAACCCTGCAGCCCAATGGTATCAATGTGGATTTCACCAGCTTCAAAATCTCGCCTCTTCCCAGCCCAGCTCATCCCAGCCTCCCTAACCTGTTCTTCCTCTCACCTATCCTCTCCTCCCACCTCAAGCTGCACCTCCATTTCCAAATCTACTAATCTCATCGCGCCCCCTTGACCTGTCCGTCTTCCCCAGACTGACCTATCCCCTCCCTACCTCCCCACCTATTCCCACCTCTCCACCTATCTTCTCCTCCATCCATCTTCGGTCCGCCTCCCCCTCTCTCCCTATTTATTTCAGAACCCTCTCCCCATCCCCCTCTCTGATGAAGGGTCTAGGCCTGAAACGTCAGCTTTTATGCTCTTACGATGCTGTTTGGCCTGCTGTGTTCATCCAACTCCACACTTTGTTAGCCATAGAAATAGTGGATGCATTAGTGATCATCTTCTAAGATTCTGTAGTCTCTGATACAGCTCTTATTGATTAAAGAAAAGCTAATGTAATCCCACTGTTTAAAAAAAGGAGGTAGAAGGAAAATGTGGAATTACAGACTGGTTAGCCAAACGTCGTCAATGGGATAAATGCTAGAGTCCTTTATAAAAGATTTAACAGTCGAGCTCTTGGGAAACAGTGACAGGATTGGACAGAGTCAGCACAGAAAGGTTTTCAGAAGGCTTTTGATAAGGTCCCACATTAGAGATTAGTATGTAAAATTAAAGCATATGGGATTGGGGTGGTGTGCTGACATGGATAGATAACTGGTTAGGAAACAAGAAACAAAGAGTAGGAATAAGCAGGTCTTTTTCGAATGGCAGCCTACAAGTGGGAAAGTGCAGGGTTCATACTTGGCCATTAATTGGCCACATAGGTTTCTCAGTTGACCCATGGGTACGTAGACTGCTTGATGACTCAGTTCCTAGTGTAAAATACCAGTAAAAGTAGGTCAGTAAGGGACACTACAATTGTATGGATTCTCTCTCTTCTCTCTACCAGCCCCACACCCCACCCCCGCCCGCATACCATTTCTAGGCCAATTCCAGAGATGGCTGTAAGATTGACTCAGTGATTTTCAACAGGAATGATGGGGCATATTTACCATCCAGTTGGAACAGACTTGATTTGGATTTGGTTGCATTTGTAACTTCTGTTTTCATTAAGCAATAAATGAGAAATGTCAAAGAGGACAGAGTACATTACCAGTAATGTAGACTGAATAGAAAATAGGGCAGAGCATATTTGCATGTAACAATTGGGTGATAATAATTATTCACTTAAGTCAGCTAATTAGTTGTTCAACATTGTGGTACAAAGCAGTGTAGAATTCCACCATAATCACAATTAATGATGAGTTGGAAAGCCTGGAAATAATTTGCTTTCTGAAGGCATGCAACTAGTATCTAAGGCAAGGGGTGATTTGTTTTGAACCATTCATTAACCAATATTGTGGGTGAGTTTGATTTAGGAGAATGCCAAATTACTTTTCAGCTTAAACTGAAGATGGCTGTTTAAATGGGAACACAATGCAATGAAGAAAGCGAATTGATAGCTTGATATAACTTTGTGATTATAACTTGATGTGACATATGAAATTCCTCTGTCTACAATTCCAATAGCTACTAATTATTTAATTTGAGGGCTTCACATGCTTGCTTAGTTGTTGCAAAGAGGAATTTATGACTATAAGCTTTGTATGCTTTGCTTCATAGACATATTTCAAGTCAATGTTCTTGGTACATGACAAATGTTAAACGCTAAAAATGTTGGGCTCTTAAGTTCTGAAGTGGCAGCACCTGGGTTATAAATAGACATTAATCATTTTATTCACAAAATTATGAACAATTTTATTAACTCGTTTGAAGATTTCGACAAATCAACAACTAAATTTAGACGAGGATCAATGGTCAGCACAACATCGTGGGCTGAAGGCCTGTTCTGTGCTGTACTGTTCTATGTTCTATGTTCTAAATTTAGACTTATTGTTTTTCATATTTAGCTTCTCCTGTTTTAGCATCAATCAATAAATTTGTTGTGTTGTACAATATTAAATTAAACTTTAACTAGGCTAACACAGGGAAAAGCCTGACCGAAGAGAAAAAAAGACATGTGGCAAAAGTTTATAATTAATATTGCATTCCTTGACATAATCTTGTACATTTTTTTGTGTCAAGGGGAGATGGCAGCTCAAGCTGTTGACATAATCAAGAATAGACAATTGAAGAGACATTGAACCTGACTGCACGGAAATGAACTGACATGTGCTAACATAAATAACAGATTCTTATGGACATTGGACTGATAACTAGATGTTGGCTGTCAATTCATCTGTCTCACACTGCCCCATTCTGTCTACTCTTGAGTTGTGGTTCAACTACCAGTCACCGAGTTGGCTGTTCTCTTAATTTCAAATCACAGTAGTGAGAGAGCACTATATAGTCAGAGCTACTGTCCTTCTCTTAAAATGTTATATCACAGCAAATTGTGTTCTTTTGAATTGTGTCTCTGTTGTAAAGTAGGAAAAAGTAGCGGCCTTGTCAAAAAAAGGCTCTATCCAAGTGTTACCAAATAATACGTTTTAGTAGTGTTGTTTGAGGTATGAATGCTGACCTGGCTCATTCATTTGCTTTTCTTTGAGTAGTCCCATGGTAATTTTTTGGATCAGCAGTTCTGCTCTGATTATGGATTATATGCTTAATTTGCGCAGTGGGGATTGACATCACAACCATTTTGATTCAGTCAGGAGTGCTATTGCTAAATCAAACTGGCATGGCTGGTCAGTATTCCTTATATTTGATCAACACCACCAAATCTAATGCCATTCACTTTATTGCTTTTTAAGGGACCTTGTGTTCAGAAGAAAAGTGGCTGCCTACATACTGGCAGTGACTTACTCCAGGGAATGAAGCAGTCCATTATTCTAAACTACCTGTATGAAGCCATATATTGCTACATGAATGTAAATTAATGTCTTATTGGTATTGACACTATTTAGGAATAGTGCATTTGGGCATGTACAGTAATAGTGAATCAACATAAGACAGTGAGTTGTGAATGAGGCAGAGCTCCACACTTGAATCCTTGTCAGAATACTGGATTACCACACTGTATTCCAGTGACTGTCATGTCAACCATGCCTTTGTTAGTAGCACTCTGACATCTGAATCAAAAGATTCCACTCCAGGACTTATGGCTTTATGGCTTGAGCTCAAAATTCAAGGCTACCACTGCAACTTAGGTCAGAGAGAGTGCATTCTACAAGCCCCCGTCTTTCCAGGTGGATATGAAAGATCCCATGGCATTATTTCCAAAAAGAGAAGGGGCTTTTCCCTTGTTACACAGATAGTAGAAACTGCCAATGCTGATGCTAGTCCCCGCCTCCCTAACCATTCCTCCCACCTCAAGCCCCACCCCCATCTTCTACCCACTAACCTCATCCCGCCTCCTTGACCTGTCCTTCCTCCCTTGACTGACCTCTCCCCTCCCTAACTCCCCACCTACACTCACATTCACTGGCTCCATCCCCGCCTCTTTGACCTGTCTTGTCTCCTCTCACTGTATCTTCTCGCCTGTACTGTGCTGTAATGTTCAATGTTCTATGTTCTATGTTCTCCTTTATCCATCTTCTATTGGCCTCCCCCTGTCTCCCTATTTATTTCAGAATCCCCTTCCCCTCCCCCATTTCTGAAAAAGGGTCTTGACCCGAAATGTCAAACTTTCCTGCTCCTCTAATGCTGCTTGGCCTGTTGTGTTCATCCAGCTCCACACCGTGTTATCTCAGGGATTTTTACTTGGTGTCTTGGCCAGTATTTGTCCCTCAGTCATGATAAAAATAATGATCATTACACATTGCTGTTTGTGAAAATTTGCCATATACAAATTTTAGCAACACTTCCTACTTTGCCGCAGTGACTACACTTCGGAATTACTTCACTTTGTGTAAATATAATTCCATTGCGATTTGGTGTGAATGACAATGCATAAATAAATGGCCAGATGATGAACGCAAAGGGACAGGTGGTCTGAGGTGCATTTGTTTTAATGCGAGAAGTGTAGTAGATAAGGCAGATGAACTTAGGGCTTGGATCGGTACCTGGGAGTATGATGTTATTGCTATTACTGAGACTTGGTTGAGGGAAGGGCAAGATTGGCAACTAAACATCCCAGGATATAGATGCTTCAGGCAGGATAGAGAGGGAAGTAAAAGGGGTGGACGAGTTGCATTACTGGTCAAAGAGGATATCACAGCTGTACTGAAGGAGGGCACTATGGAGGACTCGAGCAGTGAGGCAATATGGGCAGAACTCAGAAATAGGAAGGGCGCAATGTTGAGGCTGTATGACAGGCCTCCCAACAGTGAGCGTGAGATAGAGGTACAAATATGTAAACAGATTATGGAAAGGTGTAGGAACAATAGTTTGTTGGTGATGGGAGATTTAAATTTTTCCAACATTGACTGGGATTCACACATCTAGAGCAGTATGTTAGTAGTCCAACTCGGGAAGGGGCCATACTGGACCTGGTGTTGGGGAATGAGCCTGGCCAGGTGGTTGAAGTTTCAGTCGGGGATTACTTTGGGAATAGTGATCACAATTCCATAAATTTTAGAATACTGATGGACAAAGATGAGAGTGGTCCTAAAGGAAAAGTGCTGAATTGCGGAAAGGCCAACTATAGCAAAATATGGCAGGAGCTGGGGAATATGGATTGGGAGCAGCTGTTTGAGGGTAAATCCACACTTGATATGTGGGAGGCTTTGAAAGAGAGGTTGATTAGAGTGCAGGACAGACATATCCCTATGAAAATGAGGGATTGAAAGGGCAAGATTAGGGAACCATGGATGACAGGTGAAATTGTGAAACGACCAAAGAGGAAAAAGGAAGCATACATGAGGCCTAGGTGACTGAAAACAGACGAAGCTTTGGAAGAATATCGGGAAAGTAGGGCCAATCTGAAATGAGGAATTAAGAGGGCTAAAAGGGGTCCTGAAATATCTTTAGCAAACAGGGTTAAGGAAAATCTCAAAGCCTTTTATTCATACATAAGGAGCAAGAGGGTAACTAGAGAAAGGGTTGACCCACTCAAGGACAAAGGAGGGAAGTTATGCGAGGAGTCAGAGAAAATGAGTGAGATTCTTCATGAATGCTTTGCGCCAGTATTCACTGAGGAGAGGGACATGATGGATGTTGAGGTTAGGGATAGATGTTTGATTACTATAGGTCAGGTCAGCATAAGGAGAGGGAAAGTGTTGGGTATTCTAAAAGGCATTAGGGTGGACAAGAACCCAGGTCCGAATGAGATCTATCCCAGGTTAAGTGAGGGAAGTGAGGGAGGAAATGGCTGGGGCCTTAACAGATATCTTTGCAGCATTCTTGAGCACAGGTGATGTCCTGGAGGACTGGAGAATTGCTAATGTTGTCCCCTTGTTTAAGAAAGGGAGCAGGGATAATCCAGGTAATTATAGACTGGTGAACCTGACATCAGTGGTGGGGAAGCTGCTGGAGAAGGCACTGAAGAAGAGGATCAATTTAGATTTGGAAGAAAATGGGCTTATCAGTGATTGGCAGCATAGTTTTGTGCAGGGACGGTCATGTCTTACCAACTTGATAGAATTCTTTGAGGAAGTGACAAACTCGATAGATGAGGGAAGGGCTGTAGATGTCATTTACATGGACTTCAGGAAGGCATTTGATAAGGATCCTCATGGTAGGCTGATGGAGAAAGTGAACTCACGTGGGGTCCAGGGTGTACTAGCTAGATGGATACAGAACTGGCTGGACAACAGGAGACAGAGAGTTGTAGTGGAAGGGAGTTTCTCAAAATGGAGAACTGTAACCAGTGGTGTTCCACAGGGATCCGTGTAGGGACCACTGTTGTTTGTGATGTACATAAATGATCTGGAGGAAGGTATAGATGGTCTGATTAGCAAGTTTGCAGATGACGCTAAGATTGGTGGAGTAGCAGACAGTGAAGGGGACTGTTGGAGAATGCAGCAGAATGTACATAGATTAGCGAGTTGGGCGGAGAAATGGCAGATGGAGTTCAATCCAGGCAAATGCGAGGTGGTGCATTTTGGAAGATCCAATTCAAGAGTGAACTATACAACAAATGGAAAAGCCCTGGGGAAAATTGATGCACAGATAGATTTGGGTGTTCAGGTCCATTGTACCTTGAAGGTGGCAACGTAGGTGGATAGAGTAGTCAAGAATGCGTATGGCATGCTTTCCTTCATCGGACGGGGTATTGAGTACAAGAGTTGGCAGGTTATAGCGAGTTTTGAGAAGATTTGTAGCTCAGGTTGAGGTTCTGGATATGAGTTTGCTTGCTGAGCTGGAAGGTTAGTTTTCAGACGTTTCGTAGACTCGACCCCACAACTAGAGAACCAAATCACAGCCTTACTCAAAAAACTTCAAAAATCTGGAGAATTAAACAAGAGAGACTTCCAAAAAATGAAACCAGATGGATCCAACACACCACGCTTCTACGGACTACCAAAAATTCACAAACCAGGAGCCCCCCTCAGACCCATAGTGTCGCTACCTGGAACACCAACCTACAGATTAGCCAAGGAACTACACCAAAGACTAAACCACCTAGGAGAAGACTCCCACCACTCCATTCGCGCCACCCAAGAATTTCTGAACACCATCAAAGACACCAAAATAGAACAGGATGAAATAATGGTCTCTTTTGACGTAACAGCCCTGTTCACATCCATCAACATCAACCTGGCCAAAGAAACACTGACTAGACTATTAGAAGAACCGAAGACACACACACCAGACACCACCAACCTCATCAGCAAGGACAGCATCATCAAGCTAGTGGACCTATGCCTTACCACCCACTTCACTTTCAATAACAAAACCTACAGACAAACCAACGGTACACCCATGGGATCTCCGATATCAGGGTTCTTAGCAGAGGCAGTAATGCAGAGACTCGAACAAACAGCTCTGCCAATCATCCAACCCAAACTTTGGGTCCGCTATGTGGATGACACCTTTGTCATCACTAAACAAAACAAATTAGAGGAAACCTTCAAGACCATCAATAATACCCTTTACTGGCATAACATTCACAAAAGAGGAAGAAAACAACAACAAACTGCCATTCCTAGATGTCACAGTAGAGCGAACAGCCAATGGGGAACTTCAAACCAGCGTCTACAGGAAGACAACACATACGGACCAAATACTGAACTACAGGAGCAACCATCCCAACACCCACAAACGAAGCTGCATTAGAACATTATTCCAACGAGCCACCACACACTGCAGCACAGAGGAACTACGAAGAGCAGAAGAAAATCACCTACACAGCGTATTCAAAAAGAACGGGTAGTCAATGAACACAGTCCGCCGGTTTCTCAGCAATAAACCCAAACAAACAGACAAAACGGGCTCAGAAACCATAACCACTCTCCCCTACATCAAAGACCTTTCCGAAATGACTGCCAGACTACTCGGACCTCTTGGCATCAGGGTAGCCCACAAACCCACCAACACACTAAAACAACAGCTAATGAACTTAAAAGACCCTATACAGACAACAAATAAAACAAACGTCATCTACAAAATACCTTGCAAGAACTGTGACAAACACTACATTGGGGACAAACTGGCAGAAAGCCAGCCACCAGGATACATGAACATCAACTAGCCACAAAACGACATGACCCACTATCACTCGTATCCTTACATACAGATAAGGAAGGACACCACTTTGATTGGGACAACACATCCATCCTAGGACAAGCCAAACAGAGACACGCACGAGAATTCCTAGAAGCATGGCATTCCAACCGGAACTCCATCAACAAACACATTGATTTGGAGCCAATCGACCATCCCCTGAGAAAAAGAACAGGAAATGACATCACCAATGCAGGAAATGACATCACCAACCCAAGGAAACCTAACCAGATAAATAGAAAGCGGGGCTTAACACCAGTGCTTTGTCGGAGGCTCACTGATGATGTTACCTAGAATGGTGACGAAATGTCTGAAAACTGACCTTCCAGCTCAGCGAGCAAACTCACATCCAGTTGACAGGTCATGTTACAGTTGTATAGGACTTTGGTTTGACCACATTTAGAATACTGTGTATAGTTCTGGTCACCACATTACCGAAAGGATGTGGATGCTTTGGAGAGAGTGCAGAGGAAGTTCACCAGGATGTTGCCTGGTATGGAGGGTGCTAGTGATGAAGAAAAGTTGATTAGTTTAGGATTATTTACATTAGAAAAACGGATGTGGCGGGGTGGACCTGATTGAGGTCTACAAAATCATGAGGGGTATAGACAGGGTGGATAGCAAGAAGCTTTTTCCCAGAGTAGGGGACTCAATTACTAGGGGGTCATGATTTTAAGGTGAGAGAGGAAAAGTTTAAAAGAAATATGCATGAAAAGTTCTTTAGGCAGAGGGTGATGAGTGCCTGGTGTTGCCTGCTGAGGTGGTAGAGGCGGGCACAATCGTGTTATTTAATGTGTATCTAGACAGATACATGAATGGGCAGGGAGCAGAGAGATATAGATCCTTGGAAAACAGGTGAGAGGTTTAGGTAGAGGATCTGGATCGGTGCTGGTTTGGGGGGCTGTGCTGTAATTTTCTTTGATATAGAGATGATGGAACTGCAGATGCTGGAGAATCCAAGATGACAAAGTGTGAAGCTGGATGAGCTTTTGTGCTCCTGAGATGCTGCTTAGCCTGCTGTGTTCATCCAGCTTCACACTTTGTTATCTGTAATTTTCTTTGTTTTTTTGTTTTTTGTTCTAAATATGTTTTATTCACTGTGATAAGTTGACTAAGAAATGTCTCTTTAACTAACTTGCAATTCTACAGCACCTTTAATATGGTGAAATGCCTCAAATGCTCAACAGAAGGATTATGAAAAGAAATCTGATCCCATCCCCATGACATTTAAACAGGTCACCAAAAGAAACAGGTTTAAAATATGACAATAACAGAAAGGTTGAAGTAGGGAATTCCAGCATGGAATGACTGCATTGCCTTTATTGGAAGAATGGGAGATATTCTAATTGAAACATAAAATGTTCTTACAGGGCTTTACAGGTACCTGCAAGAAGGATGTTTTCCCTGATAGGAACAGTGAGTGAGGTATCTAGAACCAGAAAATATAGTCTCAGAATAAGGGACAAATGATTTACAACTGAGCCGAGGGGTGATTCCTTCACTCAGAGGATGCCAAATCTTTAGAATTCTCCACCCAGAGTCCTGTACATGCTCAATAATTGAACATTTTTGAAACAGAGATCAATAGATTTCTAGATTAATGACCTCAGGCTCCTTATAGGTGTATAAGGTCATATAGGTATTGTGCAGAAAATGGCATTGAGTTAGAAGATTCATCTCACAGATGAATGATGGAGCAGCCAGAGGATCCCTTGCTTATTTATTTCAATGTTCCACTGCTAGTCACAGCTGGCATATTAGAAATCTGCAACAGATTTTCTTGTGCTAAAATGATTTGATTTTATGGAGATTAATGTCCCAATTCCTTGCCAGGACAATCATTTTTGGATCATCTTTAAAGGTCATCGAATGGAACTTAGAGTAGGCTACATTCAGGGAACAGTACTTGGAATCCAATGTTTTATAGACTAAAATAAATGGCTTTTCTGCTCTGAATAGTTTTTAGATTTTAAATTGCTATTGATTGTCTATTAATTTTCAAAATTATCAATCATTACTTACATGAATCTCACCTTTTGACTCTGGCAGGGTTGGGAGGAATGTGTGGATGCAGCAGTTACTCATTTACTGAGGACCTGTCTGTCAAAAAGCTCCAGGGACCAGACACTGAGCTTGACAAGCCAACTGAGTATGCCGAAAGATACCAACAGATTAAAGAAACATATTACCCTACTGTGTGACAGACTGAGCAAAGGAGGTCGGTTGTCTTTAACGACAGATAGTGCACAGCAAGCAGCTACAATCTCAGGTAAACTTGACAGTGAAGTAGAGAGGTGTTCATCAACTGCTAACCTATAATGAGAGCTATTGTTGTATGTTGTCATGTAATTCACTCAAAGTCACAGTAGTAGACAGTAAATGTTTGGAGTGTAAACACAAGTTCTTATCTATCCTGTTATAAGTCACATTGTGTCCAACGAATAATGGATTTACACAAAGCAAACTGCGTAAAAGATAACACACTTTGTTTGCAAGGACAGATTTGGGGAATTGCTGTTACAGTGAAAGATAAGCAGCCACAAAATTAAAGAGCTACATATTGCAGAAAGGATTACTTCATGTTGACCCAGCAGTTTGTTAGTTATTTTGACATTTGCATCCATTTTACAATCTTCAGTTTCCTTTATTCACTCAATGAAATACTTATTTTACCTTACAAAATTGAAAAGCCAGACGTTACACTTAAACAATTGAATGAGCACTTTGAAGGGTAATTGTTTTTATTAAACATTGTAATATCCATTATATCATAATCTTTAAGGTGCTGTGTCAAACAGAGGTTTGTTTCATCTAACGCATAGGTCACCAGTGCTACTTGACTGAAGCTTGTGAAAATGTGCTTGTTTTGTGTTTTAGACAAAATGAATGAGTTTTACCTCTAAACTCAAGAGTTTTAGGCTAACCAAAAGATGCAGAGATAGATTTGGTTTTATATTTTTTCTTTGTTTCTTCCTTGTTTGTAAATGTTTCATTTTCTCTGCAGTTTGTTCAGATACACGCAGTGAGATTAATTCTATTTTCAGTGCTGTTCAGCTAGTGCTGCATTATGTTAAGTGTTTTCTTACTCATTTCAGTAGCTGACACATTGCCTGTCTCTATTGCAATTCTTTTCACTCACTGTTCTTGGGCAGCATTATTTCATAATTTCACTGACTACATGTGGTTAATTTCAAGTCCAGAATGGCAAATGGCATTTCTGATGACTAAGTAAAAAATGCATAACACTGGTTATGTGATCACAATATTCATTATGACAACGCGTGTAAGGCATGTAAACTAACTGATTTATGTAAAATGGTGAAAGGGCAATGAAAAGGGACGAGTGTTTTTCTTATTCATAGTTCTTTATTTCCTTCCTTACCAAATAGTTAACTAAATATAATCATTTGCCTACATTGTCAAGAAGGTGTTTTCTTTTGAAAGCAATTTATGTGGCTAAAACAGTATCACCACACTGATGACAACTCAGTGATTTCTCCTGGACAACACTATTCTAGACATGTGAATAAAAGTGGGAAGCCACTATTTTCTACTGCTGGAGAATCCTTCCAAGCCTCAGTTTTAAAGCCGTTCTAAATTAATGATGCTACAAATGCTGGTTGTTGTGAGCATCATGTAATGCAGGATTGGAGGGTTGCACAGACTACATAAGGCAAGGGATACTGGATTCATCAGACACACAGTTGGGTATCTGCGACAATCTGCCAACTTCTGGGGCTACTTCTGTGGTCTCACAAATTAACATTCCCAGAAGTTGCTGCTCTGAGATTTTTCACTCATGACTACTGAAGCTCAAATACACTGCCATAACTACTTTAATACTGTACGTGGTTATAAATCCCTTTTAAAATGAATCATTCAGTAAAAAACTCTAATTGTGTACTGTGAGCAGTTTTAGTAATTTTATTTAGGAAAAGATATTGTTTTGTTGGAGGCGGTTTGAGAAGGTTAACGAGGATGATGTCCACTATGGAGGGATTGTCTCATCAACAAAAACTAAACAGATTGGGACTGTACCTACTGGAGTTCAGAAGAATGAGAGGTGATCTCATTGAAATATGTAGGATACTTAGGGCGCTTGACAAGGTAAACAGTGAGAGGATGTCTCCCCTCATGGTAGAGACGAGGACCAAAGGAGATATCTCCGAATAAAGATCTGCTAATTTAAGACTGAGATAAGGAGGAATTTTTCTCTCAGAAGGTTGCAAGTATTTGGAAGTCCTTGCCTCAGAGCTGTGGGGGTGAGTTCCTTGTCTATATTTGAGACTGACATAGATAGAGACTTGAACAACTGGGGGATAAAAGCAGGAAAGTGGAAGTAGGAAACACTTGATCAGCTATGATATGGTGAATGCCAGAGCAGGCTTGAGGGGATGAATGGTCTACTTCTGTTCCAATTCCCTGTAGTCTTATGGTGTGCCAGGTATTAATGGTTTGCATTGGTTTGCGATGAGGGAGATGGAGTCCGGACTGTCCCTCTAAATCTGCAAGCTGGCAAAGACAGTTATTAGATTCCCTACAGTGTGGAAACTGGCCCTTCAGCCCAACAAGTCCACACCGCCCCTTGGAGCATCCCACCCAGACCCATCCCGCTATAACCCACACACCCCTGAACACTTTGGGCAGTTTAGCATGACCGATCCACCTAGCCTACACATCTTTGGACTATGGGAGGAAACCGGAGCACCCGGAGGAAATCCACGCAGACATGGGGAGAATGTGCAAACTTCACACAGACAGTTGCCCGAGCATGGAATCGAATCCGGGTCCCTGGCGCTGTGGGGCTGCAATGCTAACAACAGAGCCACTGTGCCATCCAAATTATAGTTATTGTAGTTATTATCAAGATCCATCTTATATTTTAACAGCATAGGCAGAAGGCTTCTCCTAGCCTAGTGATGAGGTAGCTGCCAACAGCTTGGCATGGTGCTCTCAGCTTGGCATGGCAGTCTCCTGGCATGGAGGCCTTGTCCCAGTGTGGGGGCCTTGTCCCAGCATGGAAGTCTTGTCCCTGTGTGGAGATCATCTTCAACGTTGGCTTCCGACCCACTGTTCTAGTGGCCTAGCATCGTGGTCTTCTTCAGCGCAGCCTTTCGACCCAATATTCCATCGGCCCGCATGGAATTCTCATCACAAGTCTCTGGAGGTCCTCTGATTAAAACACTTCCAGAAGGTTAGCCTTTGTCTGATTTCTCTACAAATGCTCAACAAATTGACCTGCTGCAATCAGGTATCTGAGGAAACTATTTGAAAAGACAATGAGCATGTATTAATTTTGGCAACAACAATGTACTGCCCCTCTAACCATGAGGGAAATATGACAGGAATTGTAAAGCAGATATTAATAGTAGTTGTGTTGAAGTTGAAAGAAAATTGCAGTTTAATACAAAGGGCCAGCATTGTTCTCTTCTGTTATGAACCTGAGAGTAAGAATAGGCCATTCAATTTCTTGACCTTATCCCACTATTCAATAGATCATGGCTGATCAATACATCAATCCTATTTGCCTCCGTTTTCCTTGATGTTATCATCCAACAGGAATGTTGATCCTTATTTCAAGAGTGTTAAAGTAGCTGTATAAGAGTAGGGAAATATTACTGCAACTGTACAAGTTTCTGGTGAGACTACATCTGGAATAGTGTGAGTAATTTTGGTCCCCTTATTTAAGGAAAGATGTTATTTCATTGGAGGCAATTCAGAGAAAGTTTCTTATGTATGGAGAAAAGGTTACACGATTGGGGACTCTACTTGTTGGAGTTTAGAAGAATGAGAGGTGGTCTCATTGAAACATGTAGGATTCTTAAGGGTCTCGATAGGGTAAATGCTGAGAGGATGTTTACCCTCATGGGAGAATCTCAGGCCAGAGTATACAGTCTCATAATGAAGGGGCACCAGTTTATGACTGATATGCGGAGGAATTTCTCTCAGAAGTTTAGTCTTTGGAACTCCTTGTCACAGATAGCTGTGCAGGCAGAGTTTGTGTGTATATTTAAGGCTGAGAAAGATTCTTGATCAGTAGGAGAATCGGGGTAATGGAGAAAAGGCAGGAAACTGAACATGACAAGCATCATGGTCCTATTGAATGGCCGAGCAGGCTCGACAAGCCAAATGAAATGGTCTACTCCTGTTCCTATTTCTAATGCCTTTATGGTCTGACATAAATCTCCTGATCTTGGTCAGGAATTTTAATTTGACACCCCCTGCCAGCTTTGCTTAAGTCATCTTTCAATGTTCTAAACTTGAACCAAAAGCGAAATTTATGCCACATGTCCTTACAATTTAATTCTTTGTTCCTTGGTTTGTTCAGATATGTTAACAATCTTTTTTTTTATGTTCTTGGATGAGGTGAGGGTATTGTTGGGAAATTGCTAATTGCCCTTGAACTTAAGTAGCTGGCTAGATCATTTATAAGAGCAGTTAAGAGTCACTCACATTGCTATGGATCTGCTGTTGAAGGTAGGCCAGAATGGGTAAAGATGGCAGATTTCCTTACCTAAAGGACATTAGTGAACCAGATGGGTTTTTGTAAAATTTGATGATAGCTGTCTTGTCAAGCACTACTAAGATTGGCTCTATAATCCAGATTTTTCACTGAATTTAAATTCCATCAGCTGACATAGAGGGATTTGGATCATATCTCTAGAGTGTTAGCCTGGGCATTTTAATTGTAATCCAGTAATGGTTTAACACTATGCCACTGTTTTATCACAGCGTTTGAGCAATACTGATGACTGAGCTAACCTAAAGTGTCAGCAAAATGTTAATGTAGTTTCAGATATTGGCATGTAAAGGATTTGTAGCACTGCAATGTGTTTACAATAAAGTGAATAATGTTACTTTATTTTTATATTTTGTTACATTGATTTCCTGTGCATTCAGTTTATTGACTGGCAATGATGATATCATGACCAAGTTTTAAGGTTTATGTTTCCTTACAGGGAGTATTCTTGGAACCAATTTACAACTCTAAAGTTCACGTATGCACATACTGCCACTGCAGAGTTTAACCAGATTTATTACAATGTTGAAAAAATACTTGCATTAGATGAATATGTTGGTATGATAGCCAATGTCTCTAATAATCATTTACATAAAACGTGAAAATGACCAGAGCTTCCGACCAAAGGGGGATCAGTTAAGAAAGAGTCCAGATCCTGAAATCTATCCAGCGATTGCAGCTGGAACGTGCATGCTAGTTGGTTTTAGATAAGCGTGGTTAGAAAGTGGAACTTCCTGCTGTATTAAGTAGATGGGGTGAATAATATAGATGCTCCTAATGGGAATCTGGCAAGAACATAAAGGACAACGGAAAAATAGGTTTTTGATGAAGTAAAGAAAAGCATTAACATGGTATCTTTCATTATCGTAGGATGTCCAAAAGTGATTTTTGTAGTATAGTCCCTGTTGTGTTGTTACGTGCAATTCGGCTTGTGTGGAATCTAAATACTGACATAGACCTGTTGGAACAAAAGACATGTTTTGTTCTGTAAATTCTATGTGCGAACTTTACCTATGATCATCTTCCATGCCAACAAAATAACTGCCAGAAAATGCACAGCTACCAACTTGCCCACACAATTAGATTTTGATCTGGAAGTTTGCCAGTAGGGTGTCCTGCTGAGCCTATTTCTGTAGCTTGGGTATGAATCAGAGCTGTTTCTCACTTTCCCCACCCTTTCCATCCCTCAGTAACATTTCTAGATTCCAGAATTGGGTGAACTCTGATGCTGATCTCAGGTCCGGCAGTGAGAAAGGGGTTTCCAACGTAGGGAAAGGGATTGTGTCACTTGGTGACAGTGGAGGGGTTCAGGCTGGCACTGGTGGTCAAGTCTTGTGGTTTGTGGGAGGTAGAATCATGTTAAGTTGGGAAGTGTTGGTGTCAGGGGAGACATAGTTAGGAACATTGAGTAGTGAATTGAGGATGAGTTTAATAGTTATCCAGGAGCTGGACTAGGTTTTAATCTTCTTTTTGACTATATGGGTACCTTTTAGTTTAACTGAAGTAGAACTCTCCAAATTCTTCACTTTCAATGGATTCTTTCAGAGGTTTTTAAATGCATGGGAATTAATATTTGATTTCCCTGACACATTCCATGAAGTCAGCTTTGTCTTGGCATTCTGTTGGTCCCGACTTGCAAATCCAGTATACACTGTTCCAATCCCCGTAGCAGCATCAAAGTAGCTGGGCAAATATGTTTCAAATTATAGACTGAATGTACGGTAGTCATCTACTTGATTATAGTGCAAACTTCGTTGCAAATCTGTTTTATTGAAGACTTTAAAGAATGGCTAGATGGCCACCAAATACCCACTTAAGGTGGACAGTATCACTTAAACTAAAATATTGTTTTAATTTGATTACTAAATGTAACAATCGAATCTTTCTCAGTGTGTCTTGGATCTTACTGGTGCATTCAACATGAGTAATTTGGAGAACCTATAACATTCATTATGACCAATCCTTAAGTACTCCATGAACATAGAACATAGAAGAACACAACGCAGAACAGGCCCTTCGGCTCTCCATGTTACGCCGACCTGTGAACTAATCGAAGCCCATTCCCCTGCACTATCCTATTGTCAAACATATGCTGATCCAAGGGCTGTTTAAATGCCCCTCATGTGGCTGAGTTAACTTCATTGGCAGGCAGGGCATTCCACGCCCTTACCACTCTCTGAGTAAAGAACCTGCCTCTGACATCTGTCTTAAATCCATCACCCCTCAATGTGTAGCTGCACCCCCTTGTACAAGCTGAAGTCATCATCCTCGGAAAAAGACTCTCACTGTGCACCCTATCTAATCCACTGACCATCTTGTATATCTCTATTAAATCCCCCTGAGCCTCCTTCTCTCCAATGAGAAGGGACCCAAGTTCCTCAGCCTTTCTTCATGAGACCTTCGCTCCAGACCAGGCAACATTCTGGTAAATCTCCTCTGCACCTGTTCCAACGATTCCACATCCTTCCTGTAATGGAGCGACCACGCAATATTCGAACCGAGGCCGCACTAGCGTTTTGTAGAGTTGCAGCATGACATCACGTCTCCGCAACTCAATCCCTCTACCAATGAAACCTAAAACACCATCAGACTTCTGAACAGCACTATCAACCTGGGTGGCAATTTTCAGGAATCTATGTAGATGGACACCAAGATCCCTCTGCTCATCTACACTGCCAATAATCTTTCCGTTGACCCGGTGTTCTGCCTTCCTATTATTCCTCCCAAAGTGAATCACCTCACATTTATCCATATTAATCTCCATTTGCCAAATTTCGGGACAATTCTGCAGTTTATCCAAGTCTCCCTGCAACCTGCAACATTCTTCCACACTGTCCACCACTCCACCGACTTTAGTGTCATCTGCAAACTCACAAACCCATCCACCAATTCCTGCGTCCAAGTCATTGTCAACTAATCAATGTGATCTCTAATTTCTAATCTGTTGATCGACTTTAGTAGGCTCTAGTTTGCTGTTCATGCTAAATTCCAACCTGAGTCATTCCAACAGATGGAGGGAATAGTAAAGATGGAGTTGGAGAGGTGTCAGAAAGGAACTGTGACCAATGGTATAAAATATGAATATCTGTGTATTTAAAAGGAGATCCTAAAAATCTGTAGCAATGTTGGGGTGGAGAATGAGTAAACCAAGTGCAAACTAGACAAGTTTTTTTTAAAAAGAAAGGTAACTTTTGAACAGACTATTGTAGCTACTATTTCTTGATTTTTGAAGTAAACACAAAATTAGACTGTTGCAGTATTGCTTTCTGCCATTTTAAAGAATGAAACATTTCTCCAGCTCCACTATCCTTAAAACTGCAATCCCACTTGTAGGTTATAAAAATGATCCTTAAACCAAAACAAAAAAACTTCAGGTTTTTCTACCTTGTATAACCTGATTGCCATCTCGCTTAGCCAGTGTTTAGGAAACCATGAATGCAGACACTGGAACCAGTTTTACCTTCTTTCATTTTCCCATAAATGTCACTGCAATGGAAGCTTTATTGCAACTGTTCAGTAATAAATTCATTCAGATTAATTAGACTTCGAATAAGTCATACTGTCCCCAATCAGTATATGATATTTCTTTCATCCTGTATCTTCAGGTAACTTGCATCCATCGTCCAGCTCTAAGCTTAAGTTCCAGTCCTTTTTACTACTGTAATTGCCATATTTATTTTCTGCTTTCCATACCACACAAAATTCATTTTCACCTTTGCTTAATTTCCTGTAGGTTATCTGCAAAGTCCATCTTTTCTAGTGGAAACATTTCATTGTGCTTACTCAATTTATATGATGTTTCCAGTTTTAGATTTTAAAGCAATTTTTGTTGTGTTACACAGGGATCTAAGTGTTGCCTGCATCTACAAGATTCCAGAGGGCCAGTTTCATACTTAATGCATTAAATTTTATGCTATTTTTATTTAATGCTTGATATAAAAGTTCTTTCTATCATCAGTGCTTTGAGGAGTTGAAATCTATTTAATTAGCTAGATCTTTGGTTTTACTTCAATAGAACCTACAATTAGGCAACCTTTTCCAGCATCAGTCATTCATGACAGCTCTTTCTGTGATTTGTAATTGTCAAACATTGCATGAATTTTGTGTCGGACTTCAGCAAAAGCACGACACAACTATCTCTTTGTTGCAGAAACAATGGTGCTTTCATATCAGCACTGAGAAACCTAGAAAATAGAAAATAGGAACATGAATAGACCAAATGGCCCATCGAGCCTGATTTGCTGTTTTATAAGATCATGACTGATTTTGGACTTCAATTTCACCTTACTGCCTGCTCACCATATCGCTTGACCAAAAGCCTGTCAATCCCAGCTTTCAATGTATTTACTAAAAGAGCATCAACGACCTTCTAACGTATGATGAGAACTCCATAAGTTCACAACTCTTTCAGTGAAGTAATTTCAATTCTAAATGATTGGCCTCTTATCCTAACATTATACCCCTCATGTTTTAGCTTTCCTGATAAGAAGTAAGCTATCAGCATTTACCCAGTCAAACCTTTCGGATCTCTGTTCGACAGAATGAGACCGCCCTTCATTCTTCAAAATGCCAAAGAATGTAGGTTTAATTTGCTCAGCCCTTTATTTTATGGACCATATTGGTGAATTAGAAGTCAAAATAGGGCACTGGAACACTCAAAGTCAGTCATTTACAAGATCATTCTGTGAAAAATGACCAGTCTATCTAGGGTAACAAAGTGTGAAGCTGGATGAACACAGTAGGCCAAGCAGCATCTCAGGAGCACAAAAGCTGACGTTTCGGGCCTAGACCCCTCTGATACAGTCTATCTAGGGCCTCACTGTTGTCTTTTTTTGCTAAGAATTTCATGGGCCTCCAACATTTGCTTTCAGAATTTATCACATAACTATCCAATCTGAGATTTGATTTCCTGTCCAAAGTCGGTTCCATTGCTCACCTGTGACCTTTAGGCATTGCTTAAAAGAACACATGATCAAGAAAGCTGTGGCTTGTCTCTTTTACACCAATCCAGTAGCACCAATATACCTCTGATGCAAATATTATTCGACATATCAAGGATCTTTGAGAGATTTCCTAAAGGGCTGTTTTACTAATGTGTTTTTTTATAAAAATCAGTCCTTTTTCCTGTTCTTATCCAGCAGGAATAAGGTCTTCCTTCTCTTGCTGTGTTACCCAACCTGCATCAACAGCAGAATCTAAGGGATTCAACCAAATTAACTCAGCAAAAGATATATTAGGAGGGGCTTTAATTGAGATGACAAAGGTGGTTAGTGTTAGAAAAGGAATTGCAGGTCTGAAGGAGGAAATGAAGAAGATGGGGGAGAGTAAAGTCATGGATACATTTCAACACAATGAGTCATCAAGGAGCCAGAAACCCATATTGATAGGTGTTGATTAGCAAGGTTTGTAGGTGAAGAGGATTTTATGTAAAATAGGATAAGGACAACACCTGGAAACTCAAGTGATGTGGCACTGGTTGAAGAGTAAAATTATGTGCAAGTTAATTTGAAGGGATATAAAAGATTCCATGGTGCTATTCAAGAAAAAGTCTGGGATGCTGGTAACTGTTGATCCTTCAACCAACATCACTAAAACAGGTTGGTTACTATCGCATTCCTGTTTGTGGGATCATAGAACATAGAACAGTAGAGTACAGTACAGGCCCTTCAGCCCACAATGTTGTGCTGACCTATTATCCTACTAAGATCAAACTACCCTGCATTCCCTACATTTTACTATCCTTCATGTGCCTACCCAAGAGTCGCTTAAAAGTCTCTAAAATATCTGACTCCACTACCACTGCCGGCAGTGCATTCTGCATGCCCACCCATCTTGCTGTGTGCAAATTTGCCACACTTCTACCTTGTTACAGTGATTGTATGTCAACACAGAAGTAGAGATAGTCTACAGAGTAGATGCTACCATCAATCCAAATCAAAACCAAAATGATAAAGTTTCAGAATGAAAATGGGGTTAGCAGGCGCTAGAAACTCTGGATCATTGTCGGCTTTTACTCCAAAGCAAGAGAAAATGGGCATTTTGATTAACATCCTGAGAATTAAGGCCCACTTCTGAGCAGCTCCCACAGCAAAACACAGCCTCCTGTTCATTAAGTTCAACTGTGAGGTCCTTTAAAATATGGATAATTTTCCATATCTAACTCCCTCTGGTTGAAGGCAAATGTAGACTTCAACATTTGTCATTGCTTCCAAAGTACTAGCCCAACTTTCAGCTGACTGAGGAAAAGTATATTTGAGGTCAGAATCTCAAATCCATGGCTAAGGCGCATGATTTACCAAGCAGCAATGATTTCTGTGCTCCTATATACTTCACAATCTATCCACCAAGCCCATCAAGCACCAACTGTTCTGCACGTGTCAGAGACTGCAGATCACTAATTGGGCCGATCGGCTGTCTTAGAACTTATTGAATCAGTGCAGAAGTAAATCATCCTTGATACCAAGAGACTGCCGAAGAAGAAAAGAAAATCTCATCTTGATATTATCACTTTGAATTATCACATTTGCTAATTAGCAGATCTGGAGTGGTGGAGATGGGGATCTCACTGGCACTTAGAATTACAGTAGTCTCCTCTGTAATTCGGTTTGCAATGGTTCACCAAATTCCTTTCTTGTGGTTGATGTGCAAGTTCTTGCACTTGTTTTGGTCTAGTGAACTTGTTGCAGTCTTGGTGACTTGACAGTAAAGCAGAAAACCTGGCTGTACAGAATTGGACATGAAAACAAAACTTTGCTCACTGAAATTTAGGCAAATGTTCAGCTGAGTTATTTCACACCTCTGGAGCTAGTAGGACCTGAACCCATGTCTCCTATACCGGTGTCGATGTAATCCAGTTCAGATCTGTAATCATTGATTGTCTGTCAATGTTATTACTGCAAAACATCAAAATAGTTATAAAGGAAATGCTTTAATGCTGTGAATTGATAATACGTAAAGTTAATGTTCAACATGTTTAACAGTTAGACATTGTTTCAGGTAAAGGATATGGAATTCTCACAAAATATTGTGACAACTAAGATTGCCATGACTTCAAAGAACAGTTTTATTAAACACCAGCCTTTTGGGATATTAATTGAATTTGTATTTTAATGATATGCTGTCGTCATTCTAACAATAAGCAGCTGTGTTGTCCTTAGCAATTCAAAAGGCATTTAATCAGCTCGCAAATTTACTGTCCTGAGATCAAAGCCCAGAAATGATGCCTTAAGCTCAAAGGATTACCGGGTTCAGTGGAAAGTTGATAGTCTAAAAAAAATTAGGAATCCATTAAAGTAGGCCAGTAAATACAAATTGAGCAGCTTTGCAAGCATTTAGTTATGGTAACCCGCAGACGTAAACCTGAGCTGCCTAGGTAGTAGGCTTGGACTTAAATTCTAATTTGCATGATACCATATGATGTAGAACACATGCAACTGAAGTCCTGGAATTCAAATTTGTCAAAGCAAAACTTTTTAGATGAATATTGAAAACATTCTAATGCAACAAATGCACCTTATTAAGTTTAACTAAATTAATTGCAGATTTCATCCTTATATCGCTTGGTTACCTAGTTGAATGAAAGCTGATGCGTCATAATTATTCAGTTCCTTGGAAGAGCCAATTTTATGGAGAAGCATTCACAGCTTTGAACCTTGGCTGTCAGGAGTGTGTTTCAATTTCAAAG
Organism: Stegostoma tigrinum; assembly: GCF_030684315.1. Classification (NCBI taxonomy): domain Eukaryota; kingdom Metazoa; phylum Chordata; class Chondrichthyes; order Orectolobiformes; family Stegostomatidae; genus Stegostoma; species Stegostoma tigrinum. The sequence goes on along the minus strand of NC_081358.1, from coordinate 2,487,547 downwards.
TGAGACACCCTAAATTTTACAAGTCAAGTAACTTGGTTGTGATGGAGCCAGTGCAGAATTCTGATAATGATGCCGTTGTATACAGCAGTATACAAGGAGCAGGAGCTGGTATAGACAGCAGTTGAGGGGGTCATTACAGTGGCATGAGCAGGGACTAGTACAGCCCTCAATATCATATTTTCTTCCTCTGCCATGTACACAATTTTTGCTTGTGTTGTGATGTGTGTCCTCATACCCACAATATCTATCTGCCAAAACTTTGCAACTCAGCCAATCCATCTGCCTCCCTTTGCAGACTCTTTGTAGCCTCCTCACAACTTGTTTTCCTATCTTTCTTTGTATAGTTAGCAAACTTGGTCAGCCCCTTCATCCAACTCATTGATATCAGTCGTAAATAGTTGAGGCCTCAATACTGATCCTGTGACATTCCATTTCTCCTGATTCTGTTTCCTTTTAGTTAGGCAATTTTCTGTCACAGTAATCTTTTATGAGGCATTTTGTCAAATGCCTTTTGGAAATCCAAACACACCCCAAAAGGAAAGATGTTAATCCTTAAAGAATCCTAATAAATTTGTGAAACATTATTTCCCTTTCACAAAACCATATTTTCTCTGCCTGATTGTATTAATGTTCTAAACATCCTTCTAACACTTCCTATATAATGGATTCTAGCACTTTTCCAATGAATGATGGGATGTGGTAACGTGGTTATAATGTCATAGGTACTGGACTAGGAATCCAGACCCCAGACTAATATTCTGGGGATAACAAGGTGTGGAGCTGGATGAACACAGCAGGCCAAGCAGCATCAGAGGAGCAGGAAGGCTGACATTTTGTGCCTCGGCCCTTCTTCAGAGATATCTGAAGACTTTTGAAGAAGAGTCTAGGCCTGAAACATCAGCCTTCCTGCTCCTCTGATGCTGCTAGGCCTGCTGTGTTCATCCAGCTCTACACCTTGTTATCTCAGATTCTCCAGCATCTCCAGTTCCTACTATCTCTGAAATAATATTCTGGGGACATGGATTTGAATCCCGCCATGGCAGATGATGAAATTTGTATTTCATAAAATCTGCAATTAAGAACTAGCTTTATGCCAATTGTGAAAATCCATCTGGCTCACTAGTGACCTTTAGGAAAGGTAATCTATCATCATTCTCTAATCCAGCCTGCATATGACTCCAGACTCAGGTGGGGAGATTTTGAACCCAATGAGTTCTATGTTGAGGCCGTCAGGCTGCAGGCTCCCAAGGTGGTAGGAACAGCACCTCATATTCCACCTCAGGAGATTATTTGCCCAATGGCCTCAACATAAACTGCAGGAACAACACCTCATATTCTGCCTCAGGATCTAGATGGGTTAAGTGCCTTTTGAATTGCTAAGGACAACGTAGCTGCATATGACGACAGCAGATCATTAAAATACAAATTCAATTAATATCCCAAAAGGCTGGTGTTTAATAAAACTGTTCTTTGAAGTCATCACAATTTTAGAAGGCACAATATTTTGTGATAATTCCATATCCTTTACCTGAAATAATATCTAACTGTTAAACATGTTGAACATTAACTTTACGTACTATCCATTCACAGCATTAAAGCATTTCCTTTATAACTATTTTGACGTATTGTAGAAATAACATTGACAGACAATCGATGATTACAGATCTGAACTGGATTACATCGACACCAGTATAGGAGACATGCGTTCAGGTCCTACTAGCTCCAGAGGTGTGAAATGTGGGCACATGAAGAATTAGAAGGCATAACAGGTGCTAAAACAACTGGGGCAAAGTTCAAGAATACCTGAGCTTTCTAAGCTTCTTTCCTTGGCACTTGCCTGTCCATGTCGCCGCTTTCACTCTGTGTCCAGGTTCAATGACCCTGATTCAATTCCATCCTCGCCTCTCCAAAATGAAACTTGGATTCAACAGAACCCTTTAAATGGAAAGGAGTCTGCCGAGTCAGGGGAGAATGCTTAATTTGATCTACTGATCTTGGTGACAAAGTCTAGGTGTATGTTTCCATATATAAAAATCAAGGTCTCAACCACTTTGTTAAACTTTCCTGCCACTTTTGAGCATTTGTGCAGACACACCCACAGGGCTAATCCTAAAATATTTGAGGTGCTGGAAAAGTGCATATTTGTTTGCTTTTGCATACAAGTTGAAAAATATCATGGAACCATCGTACATGTCTATAAAATTCTGACTGTTTTATGTTGTACATGTCAGGTGCATCTTTGCTTTTATTTGCCTTCATGAGAGGCAACATAAGGCTGTGGTGATTGAATTGGTGATAACTTCATTGATAATGGCAAGGCGTAACAACGCAATGGGTTTTCTGCATTTCTGATGGAGCCTTACAAAAAAAATAACCTGAATGCTTAAACATGAAAATTCTGCTATTGAGACAGTAATTTTATAAAATACATTGAAAATGTATTTTTTTATTCACTCTTATGATGTGGTCATAGTTTCTGTTCAGCATTAATTGCCCATCCCTAATTGCCGTCAAGAATGTAGTGGTAAGCTGCTTTCTTGAACTATTGCAGTCACATGCTGCAGGTTGACCCACAATGTCCTTCGGGAAGATATTCTGGGATTTTGACCCAGAGGCATTGAAGGAATGATGATATATTTCCAGGTCAGGGTGGTGGTGTTCCATCTATATGCTGTCCAGGCCTTTCTAAATGGGAATGTGTGTGGGTTTCAAATGTGCTGTCTAGGGATCCTCATTGAATTTGTGCAATGCATTTTTTAGATAGTACACACTGCTGCTACTGAGTATTGGTGCTGGATGGTGTGGATGCTTGTGGATGTTGTGCCAATCAAGTGGGCTGCTTTGTCCTGCATGGTGTCAAGCTTCTTGAGTGTTGTTGAGGCTGCACTCATTCAAACAAGTGGGGAGCATTCCATCCATTGCTTGTAGTTTGGAAATGGTGAACAGGCTTTGGTGTCAGTAGATGAGTGACTCGTCACAGTATTCCTGGTCTCTGACCTGCTCTTGTAGCCACTGTTTATGTGGTGAGTCCAGTTGAGTTTCTGGCTAATGGTAACCCCCAGGATGTTGATGGTGGAATGTCAAGGAGTGGTAGTTAGATTGTCTCTTATTGGAGATGGTCATTGCCTGGCATTTGTGTGGTGTGAATGTTATTTGCCATTTTTCAACTCAAGCCAGGATATTGTCATATTGCATTTGGACATGGATTGCTTCAGTATCTGAGGAGTTGCAAATGGTGCTGCACATTGTGCAATCATCAGCAAACATCCCCATTTCTGACCTTACGATGGAGGGAAGATCATTGATGAAGCAGGTAAAGATGGTTGGGCACTACCCTGAGGAACTCCTGCAGAGATGTCCTGGAGCTGAGCTGACTGATTTCGAACAACAGCCATTCTTCTAGAGATAATGGGAACTGCAGATGCTGGAGGATCCAGGATAATAAAGTGTGAAGCTGGATGAACACAGCAGGCCAAGCAGCATCTCAGGAGCACAAAAGCTGACGTTTCGGGCCTAGACCCTTCATCAGAGAGGGGGATGGGGTGAGGGTTCTGGAATAAATAGGGAGAGAGGGGGAGGCGGACCAAAAGATGGAGAGAAAAGAAGATAGGTGGGGTGGGGATAGGTCAGTCCAGGGAAGACGGACAGGTCAAGGAGGTGGGATGAGATTAGTAGGTAGGAAATGGAGGTGCGGCTTGGGGTGGGAGGAAGGGATGGGTGAGAGGAAGAACGGGTTAGGGAGGCAGAGACAGGCTGGGCTGGTTTCGGGATGCAGTGGGGGGGAAGGGAAGAGCTGGCCATTCTTCTACGTGCCAGGTATGACTTCATCAGGTCCAGAGTTTGCCCCTTTATACCCATTTATTCCATTTTTCTGGGGTTCCTCACTGCCATACTCAGCTGAATGTGATCTTTTTGTCAAGGTCTAGAACTCAGTGTTTTTGTCCATGTTTGAAGCAAGGCTACACTGAGGTCAGGAACTGAGTGGCCCTGGCAGAACCCAAACAGGGCATTGGTGAGCTGGTTATTGCTGAGCAGGGGCTGACTGGTTTCTCCATTTCAGTATGTGATACTGGTTCATGAAAACGAAAACAACTGTGGATGCTGGAAATCAGAAACAAGATCAGAAATTGATGGAAAAGCTCAGCAGATCTGGCAGTATCTCTGGAGATAAATCATAATTAGCATTTTATGCTGCCAGACCTATTGAGCTTTTCCGACAATTTTTGTGATATTAGTTTAGTTGGAGAATTCCAACATGAGGCAAAACTAATTTTTAGGTTATTAGAGCCAAGAGATTGTGTTATCCGTTCCGCACATTCCAAGCAAGCTCAGATGAGGATCAATGGTCGGCACAACATTGTGGGCTGAAGGGCCTGTTCTGTGCTGTACTGTTCTATGTTCTATGTTCTATGTTCTATTTTGCCTTCTGTTCTTTTTCTTGCAATTGCTAAGCTTTGGAAATGTTTCTGTTTAATCTCTCTCCCACAACACACTTCACTGATCAATGTTACGGCAATTTGAGTCTCACTGTAACATGTTGTGATTAGAAGAGAAGAATTTATTTAAAAATGTAAGGTTACCCGGCAAAGAACAGCTTTGGTGAACACAATACCTCACCAGAATGACTTCGACATGTTTTGCCCCACTGCACTATTTCATCAGTTTAAATTCAAGCGATCTTGGAGTACTTATCTTTAAGTCAATCCTTCAACAGCATCTTCTTTGTTCTCTGAAAATGTACAGTGAAGTGGTAAAGAAAAGATCACAGGCATGTGATGCTAAACTAAATTCACTGTGTAACTGGGGCCTACAACAAAAAGGTGTTCCCCTCAGCCAAGGTTCTAGCAATTGCTGGTTAACAAAGCAAGATACAGTAGGGTCATTGAATTACTGACTCCCAAAGCTGTAAACAATGGTTGAGATTATATCTGATTGAATGGCTTGCTTGCAGAGGATTGTTCCACCCAGGTATCTGCCTTGCTACAGGAATGGGAACAGTGATTCGTGGAAATTATAAAGTTGTACTGAGTTACTACTTCAGAAAATTACAATATCCAATTTGTGACGAGAAACTACACGTAGAATAATAGTTGCAGAATGCCTAAGGCTATCACAGAATTGAAACAGATAGACCTGATAAATTCCATAAACTGTTTGTGTAGTTATCTGAACCTTCAGATTGAACTCAGCTGTTCTACATTAGGCTGTTTGCAATTGGAATTTTTTTTGCTGTGTAAGTTGAAAAGATACCTGGGCTATGGACAGTGACAGCAGCAGACATCAATATTTAAGTGTGAGTGTGAGGAAAAAGTTCTATAACCAGAAGGGAAACTAAAACAGATCTCTCCCCATGATATGCTACTGATAAAGTGACTAATGAACTCATGAACTGTGGTCTCATTTAAAATAAGCTTCTATATCATTAACAGAGATCAAACCAGCTAGACCACAGGAAAACACAAATCACTGGACTTGGATAAGGGAAGTGAATGCACGATTGGCAAGCTTGCAGATGACTCAAAGATAGGTGGGAAGGCAAGAAGATGACTCAGAGTCTACGTAGGGTTTTGGACAAGTTAAATGAGTGGGCAAAAGCTTGGCAGATGCAATGTAACATAGGTAAATATGATGTTATTCACTTTGGCAAGAAAAATAGAGGAGCCAAATATTATTTAAATGGTTAAGGAATGCTGCATTTGGAAGTCTTTATGCATAATCCACAAAAAAACTTGTCTAGAAGATCAGAAAAAGCACATGTCAAAAGGAATAGAGTGTAAAAATAGGGAAGTCTTGCTAAAACAAGGCACTAATTAGACCATACCTGGAATACTGTAAACAGTTTTGATCCCTTACCTAATGAAAGAGAGACTGGCATTTCGGAGGCAGCCCAGAGAAAATTCACAAAGTTGATAATGGATATGAAGGGATTTTTGTTTGAGAAAAGACTGAATAGGTAGGGTTTGTACTCCTTTTAAATACATATGAATGAGAGACGTTCTTATTATAACATGTGGCACTCCTTCTGTGTGAGGAAATCTCTAAGACCAGGGAGCATAATCTCACAGTATGTGGTCACCCAATTTGGACAGCAATGAGAAGAAATTCCTTCTTTAAGCAGGTAGTGAATCTGTGTAATTCTATATTGTTGAGCGCTGTTAAAGCCAGACTTATAATATTTAAATATTTTGAAGGCTGAGATCCATAGATTTTTAATCACTAGGGAATCAAGGGTTATAGAGAAAATGCTGTAAAGTGGAGGTGTGGATTATCAGATCAACTGTCATCTCATTGAATGGTGGAACGGAATTCATGGACTGAATGGCCTGCATCTGTTCCTACATCCTATTGTTCCTATGGTCACTTGTGTTTATCACGTAAGTTAACGATTCTAAAAATGTTACGTGATAAGTGGAATTTTCTCCTTTGTAGTGTGAAAAATGGCAAGAAAGTTGGGAAAACAGAAAGAATGCAAAAGTCAGAATCTCATCAAGAAAATGTTTTATGCTTTTCCCCTTAAGCTTTAAACAGTGACTTCAGAATCTCACCATTGTGTACTGACTGCCTTTATCCTATGCACTTGCATCCCAATAAAACTCCAACTCACCTATTTATACACCACTTCCAATCCTCCCCTCCTTCCCTAAACAATAGGTGGCTCAATTACTTACTTGTAAGTCAAAGGTACCCAGTGATTGCAACATGTTGACTGCCATTGTCCAACTGTTTTGACAATAGCATGTGCCTGCATGCCCCACAGCCAACAATTTCCTTGACACTTTGTCCATGCAAAACGATCTTGGCAAACCCAAGCCTTGCCATATCGTCATTTCTGGCCTCACACCAATTCAGACTTTATTTTAGCCCTTCTACACTTATCTTTGCTGTTCAGGGACACCTAGGACTTGCATGTTTCTGAGATAATGGGAACTGCAGATGCTGGAGATTTTTCTGCCTGTTTGCTTTGTGTGCAGCATCACACTCAACTCATTCATCTGCATCTTATATCTCTTAGATAACAAAGTGTGGAGCTGAATGAACACAGCAGGCCAAGCAGCATCTCAGGAGCACAAAAGCTGACTTTTCGGGCCTAGACCCTTCATCAGAACGGTCTAGGCCCGAAACGTCAGCTTTTGTGCTCCTGAGATGCTGCTTGGCCTGCTGTGTTCATCCAGCTCCAAACTTTGTTATCTTGGTTTCTCCAGCATCTGCAGTTCCCATTGTCTCTTATATCTCTTAACTTGCTTTCTTGGCTCACCAACTTTGCTCTTGCTTGGACACTGGCTACTAAAGTAACTACTTCAAGTTGCATTCTTAGCAAAATCTCACTGACTTCAGCATTGACTCAAAGGTTCCCAGTCTCTTTGTGGCTCATATTATCTCTTACTGAACAGGGTCTTCAGTGCTCAGTTACAGGCTACCAGCCTCTGTGGCTTGAGTCACTTTTTCTCACAGAAGGAAAGGCTGGCAACTTGGCAACATGGTGGGGAACATTCAGCAGTCGAGGGTGGACCTCCCATTGTATGACACTGTGCTATGGCCAAGCTCCTTGACTGACTGTAGTGGTACAACTCCCTGACTGTGGTCCCCTTTTATCCCACTAAGGACTATAGCTCTGTGATTTTCACAAGTAGCAATTCGCTTGAAGCGCATGCAATGTATTTGTTGACACATGCTTTAAACAAATTACAATTTGTGAAAGTCACAAGGGAACAGTCCTTAGTGGAATGAAAGGGGAGTATTGCCACAGTTAGTCAAGAAGCTTGGTCTTATCTAAATCTGGGATCTGTGTCCTTGCATTCCATCTGCAGGGATTTCAGGATGGTCAGTGGAAAAATCAGTCCCGGGAGTGGCCCATGCTCAGTGAGCCTCAGTGACGCAGTCAGTCAATAATACTTGGGTGCTTATCAGGGCAGCCCATGGTATTCTTGGTAAAGCAAACAATTCAACTCTGAGGATGTGTTTCATTGTATTGATTACTGTGGGAATGGCTCTATTAATAGGTGGTAATTTTTCACAGAGGATCTCATACAGAATTGGAGGGAGCTGGGTATTTCGGGGCTTGTAGGGGCCCTTACAGATAATGGTCACTCTAGGTCTGTGTAAGGCCATCAAGGACATGAAAAAATGTCATGAGCTCTGGGAGCATTTTAAGAGAAAGGGGCTGAATTCAAAAGAAGATGGAAAAGCCATGGGGATATTCAACACAAAAGGGAAAATGGAGGATTGGGGCAATTATTCCATCTGAGGCAGAATCTGAAAGTCACTCGTAAGAATATGAATTTCAAACCTTACATGTTAGATTGAAAGTCAACTGTAAACTGAATATGCAAAAGATCTGACTTTGCATACAAATAATAAGAATAAGTTGTTGGCTATATCTTCAAGAGCAAAGGAAAACTGTTGGAATTGGAGGCTCTGATGGGGGAAAGTTGCACTAATCATGCCTCCACTAATTCACAGTACCATCCATTTGGTATCAGTTTCAATTTCAATTTCATCAACATGACATTCATTGGGCAAAGATACATATTCCAAATTTTGGCCTCAAGCAATCAGGACCATCACATTGTGCACACTAATTCTCTCCTCTCCTTGTCATGTCAGCAAAGCAACTGCCATGAGAACAAGGCATTAAGAAGTGGAACCTGAAGTATCTATTTTACAAATATATTCCATGGCTAGTACCTGGAAGACAATGTTTCACAGCTGCCAGATTTGTAAACTGTTATGTACATAAGCAAGGACATTGACAGTGATTTCGAAGGGAGCATTTTCATTGATTGCGGTGGCGTGGGGCATTGCAGCAATAATGCTGGCTTAGACCGTAAGACCTAGGAGTGGAAGTGAGGCCATTCGGCCCATCAAGCCCACTCTGCCATTTAAATCATGGCTGGTAGGCATTTCAACTCCACTTCCCTGCACTCTCCCCGTAGCCCTTGATTCCTTCTGAGATCAAGAATTAGTCGATCTCTGCCCTGAAGGCATCCAACGTCCTGGCCTCCACTGCACTCCGTGGCAATGAATTCCACAAGCCCACCACTCTCTGGCTGAAGAAATGTCATCTCATTTCAGTTTTAAATTTATCCCCTCTAATTTTAAGGCTGTGCCCACGGGTCCTAGTCTCCCCGCCTAATGGAAACAACTTTCTAGCGTCCACCCCTACTAAACGATGCTTACTGGCATCTGCTTACTGGTACTTGTTGTACATTGTATAATTTGATAACATAACATTGCTCAGAGCTCCCAATGGAGGCATGACAGTGACCTACATGGGAAGCTTTCATGCCACATTGTGTGAGAGCACAAGAAGCAGCTTAGTTATGATGAATATAAGAGCCAAGGAATTCTTTTAATGAAGTTGTGTTACCTTCCTGACATTTCTCACAGATTATCCATTCATGGATGTGACATGGAGATTGCTGTGGCTGTAATCCTGAATGTCATTTCCTCTGGCAGTCCTCTGAGTGTCAGATACCCAGAGGATTTCCACAACCAGTTCCGGAGATGAGCCAGTTTTATACCCACCGGAATATGTTCACAAGTCTAACCTGGAAACAACACCACTGGGACAAGAGCCTCTGAGATGGTGGAGGGTGCAGGTGAAAACTTTATTGGTGCATTGCCTGAGAGTTCAGTGGCTTCCTCCTCGGAAGGATGGCTGGAACAAAGTGTCATGGTGCTGTCTGCTTTGTGGATGCTTCCTGGGTCCTGCTTATACATGCATTAGAGAAGTGAGCATTTTTTTTTTGAAGCACTGTGCTAATATAACAGCAATGGAACAGCACAGTGAAGGTTATTGGGTTGTTTGCCCATTGAGTTCTCTTTGTCCCCTACATGAGTGATCGTGCTTTTATTTGGCTAATTCAAGAGTTTTCTCCTTGTACTGGTTAAGGAATCTGATATCTACCACTGCCTCTCAGTTTTGTACTCTCAGTCTTGGTATGGGGCATCAGGTTTCCCTGCAATGAGACATTGAATATGATGGAAATAGATGAAAGAAACATTAGCGGTCTTGCATAAAGTGGAGAGGTTGTGAGATGCCCCCATTGAATGAGGAGTAAACATAGACGTCAAGAAGAGGTAGTTTGGAAGGATCAGGTGGGTGATATCCCCTTCAGTAGACATGATGAATGCAAGATTGAACATTATAGTCCATGAACCTTGGTGATCTGCACATGTAGTGGCAGTTAAGATTGAACGTTGACCCTATATACATGAGGTAGCCTTGGGAACATAGTGACACCTAACCTTGTGGTGGACTGCAGAAGATCATTGCTGATGCCTAAGTGTCACTTTTTCCAAGATACTAACAGTTCTGATGAAGAGTTATTGGACTTGAAACATTAAATACTTCTTCCCACAGAGCTGGTGTGTTTTGCCATCAGTTTCTGTTCTTGTTTCAGATCTCCAGCATCTGCAGCTGTTTGTTTTACATTATTGTAGAAGGTCATTGACCTTCTTGTGACATTGCTCAGTGTCCTTCTTCATTTAGGACACTGTATTAACCCAAGTTGCAATATATGTCAGGCTGGCTTTGTCTAGTAACATGGCCTCATTTGGCAGTCCCCTGGGAAAAGGAGGCCCATCCTCTCCACTACCCTTTTCTCCAACACCTCCAGCTCTTTGTCCGTGAAGTGGACAGCTGGCTTGCCTTTCTTCTGGGCCATGGCTTCAGTGATCATGATTGAACTCTACTGGCTAACTGCCAGTCTCTGGCTTGCAGCATCTGAAATAATATGCGGATGATCATTAAATATGGCACCAGGGGAGTATAGACCAGAATGTCTTGCCAGTAACACACACATCTATGCCTCTCTGGTTCTGTGATTGCTGGAGAAAGATGCCCAGAAGACCAGTTGCATAATTAATAAGGTGAAGAATGGACAAGTGCACGAGAAAGGGTGCCCCAGCATATGGTGGACTGGATTCCATAAAACTCACTGGACAAAACTGTTTCAGTGCAAGTGGGAAACTTCCATCCTATGTCCCTTATCTAAGTTCAAGCTATCATAGGGAAAATGTATGCACACAATAACTACCTGGATACACTTCTTTCAATGCTTTCCCAGTCTAAGCAACAACTGGCTGCTCTATTTTTGTTTCTTGCACAATCACCCTATTTCCATCCACACTGCCCTCTTGTGCAATATGCTTGTTCTTTAACAAAACTTATCAAATAGCACCTGGAGATCTACGTACATTTACAACTTATCTTTTATTCAGTTTTTCATATTCACATCATCTTTTAATTGTCAAACTCTATTTGCCTTTAACAAATCATTCTTAGCTATCCTCGGAATGTCTGTGTCGAACAAAAATCTCTTCAAGTTTATCTTGCATGAGGGATTGTGTGAGTTTACCCACAACTGACCCATAGTTAGCTAGTTTATATGTCTCTTTTTCTTAAATCGCAGTGTTGTGTTACTTTTCTTCACTCCATGGCTCATTTAAGGAAGATTGAAAGATTGTGTACTTCCTTTCACTGACTTCCATTAGCAACTTGCAGTTCAGCTTATCTCGACTTAGTGACTTACCCACCTTGAATTCTGGAAGTTTCTTTAAAAAACTAATTCATTTTCTATGCTTATTTCTGACAGTTCAATGATATGCAGCACAAACACTGCTGTTAAGTTTGAAAAAACCATTACAGTCCATGGATATAGATTTTCTACTCAAGGGTGAGGCCTTCAGCAACAGTTGTGGTGATGACCCAAAAGCTTGGGCATGAACGCACACTCCTTTTTTTGAAGAAGAGCTATTGCACTCTTTGTGAATTTCTTGATCTAGCCTCTTCCCACATCTTCCTAGAGATTGGGTTCAGATAATTAACGTATGTACCTATTAAGTGTGAGGCAGAACACTGGCAAGGCAGTATTATAGTAAATTCATACACCGATTTGTTGTCTAATACCTGCCAGATTATCAAATGTAAAAGACCTTGATGAAAGCACAACTTCTTCAAAATGTGTCAGAGAATTTGGGAACTGCAGATGCTGGAGATTCCAAGATAATAAAATGTGAGGCTGGACGAACACAGCAGGCCAAGCAGCATCTCAGGAGCACAAAAGCTGACGTTTTGGGCTTAGACCCTTCATCAGAGAGGGGGATGGGGGGAGGGAACTGGAATAAATAGGGAGAGAGGGGGAGGCGGACCGAAGATGGAGAGTAAAGAAGATAGGTGGAGAGAGTATAGGTGGGGAGGTAGGGAGGGGATAGGTCAGTCCAGGGAAGACGGACAGGTCAAGGAGGTGGGATGAGGTTAGTAGGTAGCTGGGGGTGCGGCTTGGGGTGGGAGGAAGGGATGGGTGAGAGGAAGAACCGGTTAGGGAGGCAGAGACAGGTTGGACTGGTTTTGGGATGCAGTGGGTGGAGGGGAAGAGCTGGGCTGGTTGTGTGGTGCAGTGGGGGGAGGGGACGAACTGGGCTGGTTTAGGGATGCAGTAGGGGAAGGGGAGATTTTGAAACTGGTGAAATCCACATTGATACCATTGGGCTGCAGGGTTCTCAGGCGGAATATGAGTTGCTGTCCCTGCAACCTTCGGGTGGCATCATTGTGGCAGTGCAGGAGGCCCATGATGGACATGTCATCTAGAGAATGGGAGGGGGAGTGGAAATGGTTTGCGACTGGGAGGTGCAGTTGTTTATTGCGAACTGAGCGGAGGTGTTCTGCAAAGCGGTCCCCAAGCCTCCGCTTGGTTTCCCCAATGTAGAGGAAGCCACACCGGGTACAGTGGATGCAGTATACCCTTCCGCCATTTAAAATCTGACCCCACCACCCAAAGACATTTTTCCATCCCCTCCCCTGTCTGCTTTCCGGAGAGACCACTCTCTCCGTGACTCCCTTGTTCGCTCCACACTGCCCTCCAACCCCACCACACCTGGCACCTTCCCCTGCAACCGCAGGAAATGCTACACTTGTCCCCACACCTCCTCCCTCACCCCTATCCCAGGCCCCAAGATGACATTCCACATTAAGCAGAGGTTCACCTGCACATCTGCCAATGTGGTATACTGCATCCACTGTACCCGGTGTGGCTTCCTCTACATTGGGGAAACCAAGCGGAGGCTTGGGGACCGCTTTGCAGAACACCTCCGCTCAGTTCGCAACAAACAACTGCACCTCCCAGTCGCAAACCATTTCCACTCCCCCTCCCATTCTCTAGATGACATGTCCATCATGGGCCTCCTGCACTGCCACAATGATGCCACCCGAAGGTTGCAGGAACAGCAACTCATATTCCGCCTGGGAACCCTGCAGCCATATGGTATCAATGTGGACTTCACCAGTTTCAAAATCTCCCCTTCCCCTACTGCATCCCTAAACCAGCCTAATTCGTCCCCTCCCCCCACTGCGTCACACAACCAGCCCAGCTCTTCCCCCCCACCCACTGCATCCCAAAACCAGTCCAACCTGTCTCTGCCTCCCTAACCGGTTCTTCCTCTCACCCATCCCTTCCTCCCACCCCAAGCCGCAACCCCAGCTACCTACTAACCTCATCCCACCTCCTTGACCTGTCCGTCTTCCCTGGACTGACCTATCCCCTCCCTACCTCCCCACCTACACTCTCTCCACCTATCTTCTTTACTCTCCATCTTCGGTCCGCCTCCCCCTCTCTCCCTATTTATTCCAGTTCCCTCTCCCCATCCCCCTCTCTGATGAAGGGTCTAGGCCCGAAACGTCAGCTTTTGTGCTCCTGAGATACTGCTTGACCTGCTGTGTTCATCCAGCCTCACATTTTATTATCTTTCTTCAAAATGTGCATTGTTTTGCACAAGGTACCATGCATATGTGAGACTTTTTTGCATGAGGTAACAATGCCATTATTGCTTTTCTAATCCAATAGATATTCCAAGCTGAAGAGATGAAATAACTGATCAGCCTGAGAAGAACTATTACAACAAAATCATTTTTTCGCCTCTTCAACTTGTTTCAGATGTTAACTGTCAGAATCCCAAAACGTTCATACTGATTCTATTTTTCTGCCAAGAACATTTAATTTCCATATTTGTAGGTGGCTTGTTAGCCTTCATTTCTAATCAAATTTTATCTCTTTTTTGAATGAAAATAAAGTTGCTGGAAAAACTCAGCAGGCCAGACAGCATCTGTGAAGGAAAAAAACAGAGTTAAAGTTTTGGGCCTGGTAACCCTTCCTCTTTTGAAGGGTCACTGGACCTGAAACGTTAACTCTGTTTTTTCCTTTCACAGATGCTGCCTGGCCTGTTGAGCTTTTCCAGCAACTTTGCTTTTGTTTTTCCAGCAACTTTGATTTATAGCATCGCAGTTCTTTCGGTTTTTAGTTTTTTTTTGCCTGAAAAAGTCACAGCACAATGTCTTTATGCCTTTTTGTTGGTTGGGTAATCTATATCATCTTAGATCAAGTGTCTCCCATTATTGTTTAGTAGTGGTTCTCGTTTTGAACATAATAGCTCTTAATCAGTTTTTGGAAGCTGTTCAATCTTGACTTCCCACCATATGTTGACCCACTGAATTGTATTTATTTATGCAGGGAAACATGATCCATTATGATCAATTGCCTGAATCTGAAAAAATACTATCAGAAGCAATACATTGTCTATAGTGTCTGTAGCCAAATTTCCATCTTACTTTTTGGGAGATTGAAGGAACTTATGTTAGTCTTTATGAAGAGCGGGCTTGTAAGTTTTTAACAAATTAGAACTGTATTTAACAGTTGCAATTTAACTAGTAAATGCAAGATAAAAAGATGTTTTCCTTACTGCATCTAAAAATATTTGTGTACAAGTAAATTTCTGTGTTTTACACCGCTTCTGGATACCTGATCCAATTGTTGGAAAATGCAAAGATTGATCACATCATGATTGATTCTTTGAATCCAATACACATTCCTTACTCCATCCAAAGAGTAATTGTATATCCTAGAACCAAAGGAGTGCTGCCCACACTATTTCCCCCAAAGCAGAGGCTTGTGTCTATTTTAACAGCTTTCTTATATATTTTGTTCAACCTGTACATTATAAATAGAAACCAAAATAGTGCAAGTGCTTAAAGCTAAATAAAAACAAAGTGCTGGAGAAGCTCAGCAGGTCAGGCAGCATCTGTTGAGAGAAAAAAGAGAATTTAAAGTTTCAAGCCCAGTTCGACTGTTCTTCAGAACTGAAAGGAGCTGGAAGATAGTAGTTTTATGCTGTCAAAAGAAATAGAATCTGCCTCCACATGCTCTGCCTAAGAGTACCCAGAGGAAAGGACAAAGGTAGTGATGATGATGGTGAAGTAGCGATAGATATGTGAAGTAATGTCAGGTGTGAAAAGGAGAAAATGTATTCCATCTGCTGACAGCAAAGCCAATGTGACAGAAATAAGGCCAGGAGAGGGTGGAGATGTCAGAAAAACGGAGTACAGAGACCATATTCTGAAGTTGTGGAACTTGCGCCTTAGAAGCTGTAATGTCCATCAGCAAGGAATGAGATGTTGTTCCTCCAGCTTGGAGCAGGCCAAAGACAAAATGTTAGCATGGGAGCAAGGCAATTTATTGAAATGGCAAGCAACTGGAAGATCAGGATCATTCCTTCGAAATGTGTGTTTGAGTTGTGATATCGTCCAGTGGAAACGTCAGCTATAGAATAACGTGCTATCTTATAATTGGTATGGCATAAAAGTTGTTCCTTTTTACATTGAACTTCAAAAAATTGCATGCAGATATCTGATTTAAGTGTTCAACAGCATGGTGTCACTGATTAAAATCCAGCTCTGCTGTAGATTCTCTTTCTGAATCAATAGTATGTGACTCAGAGTCTGGAGAAGTAGTCTAAACATCTTCACTTTTATGGAAGTTGACACATTTCCTGTCATTCAGAGGTACAAAGAACTGAACATTTGTGCCATTTGCAAATATTTTTCAATCTTTCCACTTCTCATCTTCAAACAACTGCCAAACCTTAAACAGACCATTGTTTGCAGCAAACTACCCAGCCTCCAGGACAATATCGACCACAACACCACACAACCCTGTCATGGCAACCTCTGCAAGACATGTCAGATCATCGACATGGACACTACCCTCACACATGGGAACACCACCCACCATGTGCACTGCAGATACTCATGTGACTTGGAAAATGTTGTTTATCTCATATGCTGCAGGCAAGGATGTCCTGACGCATAGTATATTGGCGAGACCATGCAGATGCTATGACAACAAAGAAATGGATACCGTGCAACAATCGCCAGGCAGGGATGTTCCCTCCCAATCAGAGAGGCCTTCAGTGGTTAATGACATTCAGCTTCCGTGCTTCGGCTAAACGTACTCCAAGGCAGACTTCGAGATACACAAGAACACAGAGTCACCAAACAGAGGCTGATAGCCCATTTCACATTCTTGAAGATATTCACCTTGGTTTTGTGTCACACTGCATGTGACCCCACCACAATGTTTTGTATCTGTAAAACCTTCCTTTCTGTCTTGTTTTGACACAATTACCTTGATAAATTGTTATGATCTCTCTACCTTAATTAGTATGTACAGTTTTGGATTACCTGTTACTTTGGTTAGACCCTCAGCATGTGATGCTCATACCTATCATGTTAATCCAGCCATTTAGTTTATCACCAGCACCACCTTATTTTTAAGTTTTTGTAATTATCTTACTGCCTCATTTAATTGGATTATAGGTCATCTCTTCACTTATTATTCAACTGTTTCACTTTACTCACACTGTCTAACACTTTTGGTCACCTGCAGAGACTTATTATTCAACAATCCACTCACATCATTTGTATGTTCTTTTGATCTCTCTGCCCTTGATCTCTCTGCCTATAAATTCTGTGTCTGTGTGTTCTGCTCTGTCACTTCACCTGACAAAGGAGCAGCACTCTGAAAGATTGTGATTTCAAGTAAATGTTTGGACTATAACCTGGTGTTGTGTGACTTCTGACTAAATAAAACTCTGAATTCCCATGAACAAATCTGACTGACCTCAAAGCTGTTCTGTTCTGAAGGGCTTTCATCTCTCTCTATCTCCTTCTCTCTCACTCTCTTTATCTCCTTCACAGACAGATAGGGATCAATGAACATCCAACACAATGGGTACAAAGCATCTTTCCATTACCCAGACAGGCTAAAGATGTATCTACTGTTTAATCTTTGGTGGGAATGACGATTAGTATATCAACCATCTTTTATCTAGTTGCTTCTTTGTGACTATACATTTTGTTTATGACAGCATTCGATAGAAACTTGGTTTTCAAATATTTTCTGTAAAATTGGTTTGAATACTTTTCCATGTAACAATCACATATGGCTCAAATCTGCTCAGAATATTTTATTCTTTATACATTCATACAATTATTACTGACATTTTCTTTCCAAAGCAAAGTTAAAGGGAAGAGCAAAACTGTTCAAATTAAAATACTTGTGTATTGGTGCAGGTGATGCTGCTGACAACTGATAAATAAGTGCATGACATAATTTTGCATCCCAACCACCTTACGTCAGTAGTATTGCATGGAAAAAATAGTATCAGAGATAATGGGAACTGCAGATGCTGGAGAATTCCAAGATAATAAAATGTGAGGCTGGATGAACACAGCAGGCCAAGCAGCATCTCAGGAGCACAAAAGCTGACGTTCCGGGCCTAGACCCTTCATCAGAGCTCTGATGAAGGGTCTAGGCCCGAAACATCAGCTTTTGTGCTCCTGAGATGCTGCTTGGCCTGCTGTGTTCATCCAGCCTCACCTTTTATTATCTTGCATGGAAAAAAGGCAGGTTAGAGTGATTAGCGGTCAGGGCACTGTTATGATTAAGGTTGGAGAGGTGCATCATTTCCAGTTCTAGTCCCACGTCTCCACAGGTTACAACAAATTTTAAGTTTAACCAAGATGTTGATACGACCAATTATATGAATCTCAGACTGTATCAGGTTTAGTTTTAAGAACAAGTCAGCTAGTTTTCTTTAATCAACAACACATAACTGATTGATAACCTGATATATAAACTGAAATTATTGAAACAATGATGCAAAGTTTAAGGACAGACAGTTGAACTAGGCAAACATATATCTACCATTCCAAGAAATTAACACGCACAAGACGGAGGTAAAACAACAGAAAAGCTCTGCAGCGTTAACTTTAAAAGTATTTTGCTCAATTCATGAGAAAAGGTTAAGTTGAGGATTGTCCTAAATAGCATCTGTGTCTGAAATTTCTTGATATGCACAAGCCGCCCACAATGGGCTTTATTCTTAGAATAGTTGCAGCTGGCTGAATTCCCTTTGCTGATAGTGGGTAGTTTCCTCTTCAGGAACTGTCCCTGCATAGTAAAGGTAACTTTCTGTAGGTTTTCAGCATGTACACTTGGCTCAGAGAAATTGCAAATAAAGAAAGAGAGAGCTGTTGTTCTTCAAGAAGGTCAAATTCTGTCTTGCTCAGTTCCAAAACCAAATTGTCTTATTCTACCCCCATACTGGGCCATGTGGGCTGTGTCTGACATTCCTCCAGACTGAATGACTCCATCCAAATTATTTGCTCCTGCAAGTGCAGCATGCATAGAATCCTAACAGTGTAGAAGGGAGCCATTTGGTCCCATTGTGTATACACCACCCCTCCAAACAGCATCCCACCCACGACCCAATCCCTGCAATTCCCACCCAAGACACTATGGGGCAATGTAGCATGACCAATCCACTTTACCTGCACATCTTTAGACTGTGGGAGGAAACCGGAGCACCTGGAGGAAACCCATTCAGACATGGGAGAATGTGCAAACTCCACACAGACAGTGTGGAGGCTGGAATCAAACCTGGGTCTCTGGCGCTGTGAGTCAGCACTGAGCCACCGAGCTGCCCAAAACATTGCATGCTATTATGACATTGTTGCAATTATACCCCATGCATTTTTCCTAGCAAAGTTATTTTTCATTTAAAAGTTCCAGATATATTTACATGGCTCTATATAGTCTGTTAAAAATAATAAATGGATCACAACACTTTGTAACAGTAGCCTGATTGGCCCATTTGTAGAAATAACAGAAAGACCTATCTGTTGCTAATATATATGCATGATTTGCCATGCCCACCCACTAATCTTGGTAACGCAATGCTTTCGCAAGCAGTGGGTCATTGGAGATTGGGAGACAATCTGCCTGATTCTGAGGAAGGGTCGCTGGACCGGAAACATTAACTCTGTTGTTTTTTCCTTCATAGATGCTGCCAGACCTGCTGAGCTTTTCCAGCAGCTTTGTTTTTGTTCTGGATTGAAAGCATCAGCTGTTCTTTTGGTGTTTATTGCCTGATGCTAGGACTGCCACATCCATCAAATGTAGCACTCAGTTACATCTTTATTGGCACTAGTTGCCTCTACTGTTTCCGCAGAATGCTTTACTAAGTGGAAAGATGGTTGTGGACCTTCAGCTGTAGACCTGCAAACTGATTTATTTCTTCTCACTTTGGCCTGTTCAGATTTCTGTTCCACTTTCTGACAACTCATTATATTCATGCACACCTCTATAAAGTCATTACCTAATTTTCCAGGCCATGACTTGTGTGCTCTTTGAATGTATTTGAATCTTCAGCTGGTGTTGCTTTTTAATCAGAACGGTGAACTGATAGGGGATTCTTGTGTGTAAACAGGGCACTGCTTTGGAGCAGTAGTGAAATATTCTGGGGTGCTGGAAATCTGGAATATAAACAGAAAACATGGGAAATACTCAGGCAATATCTATGTAGAAACACGTTAGTTTTTTAAAAAATCTGATGAAAGATCCGCAACCTAATATGTTAACGCTTTGGGTTGGCATACCACCAATATTTTGTCATTCAGGTGTAAAATGCATCTACATCAGAAACTCTAGTGTTTGGAATAATCAGAGCTATGTGCATTTAATGCTGTATTGCTAGCTATCTCCTCCACAGACGCTGCCGGACCTGCTGAGCTTGTCCAGCAACTTTGTTTTCGTTCATGAAGTGCTGTGGCTGAGCCTGAACCAGTGGAATTGCAGATACTGAGTTCACTGAGAACCTGATTCACTCATCCAATAAAACAAAATACACCAAGTAGTTTAAAAAAGACATCTCCCAAGGAAGAATTAAAAGCACAGTTCAGCTTCTGTACAGAAAAGCACGCTGCCATTACTACAAATCTAAAATTAGAACAAAATATGGTAGGAACAGAAGAGAACCAAGGCAGACAACAGTTTAATGCCTCAAGTGCACGAGTTCACACCTGTTTGTGGGGTAGTGGAGATGGAAGAGTGGTCCACTATCAAAGACGCATCTGTTTCCTCTGAAATAATTTATTTATCTGGGGTTTTTGCCACACTACAACCTTTCAACATGGATAGTAAGTGTTGGCCGAATTTATTTGAATTGTGATAAACAACAAGCATCAGTGTGAAGCAACCTATACACTTTTCTCCACCACAAGCGAATGTCATTGCCTTATAATTAATTTCTGGTAATTGTCATACACTCCCTAATTGATTGCATCACAGAAAGTAATCTTCTGAGTTTTCCTCACACCTCAGGCAGATAGGAATGCAGCCTTATCCGCAAAATAAATCTTTCCCCAACTCTGCAGTTGTTACTTTTACGCTGATGCTCCTTCTGTTCAGATTCTTTGAACTGGGTCTTGGCCACAAAAGCTTAACATTGTTTTAGTGTGAGTCAACTGTTGCATTGCTGAAACTCAGGAGTAAATGCACACATTTAACTCAATAGACATCCAGTCCCCAAAATCTGAAGTGAACAAGCACCAACAATAACATGGTGAAAAATAGCTCATAAGTTGTAGTGATTTCCACACAGGCCACACTATATTGTTAAAACGACAGGCAAAAATAGATTTTTATATTCGAGATAATGGGAACTGCAGATGCTGGAGATTCCAAGATAATAAAATGTGAGGCTGGATGAACACAGCAGGCCAAGCAGCATCTCAGGAGCACAAAAGCTTTTGTGCTCCTGAGATGCTGCTTGGCCTGCTGTGTTCATCCAGCCTCACATTTTATTATCTTAGATTTTTATATTGTTGTCTGGGAGTGACTGAAATTACAGCCATGTAATCACCACTGATTTGTGAGAACAATTTTGTGCAACACTTTACCCAACTAAACTTTGTTTCTAATAAAGAAAATTTAATGTTGTTTAAGTATCTTCAGCTGTTGTGTTTTACACTCTGCTGAAGTTTGTGTCTTCCAATTCTAACTGTGGAGAGTAAACATGTAGAAGATAAAGAATGTCTAATAATTAAAAACACAGTGTAATCTGGTCAGTTGACAGCAAGTTTAATAATTTCAGATAAATTAGATTTTTCAAATTATTTTGCTTTGTGTTTCTTTGTTCATTTATTTTTATTACTTTTAATGTTTACCTAGTCCAAGTCTTTAAACTCTCATAAAATGAGAAAATTAAGTGGACAGCACTGTGCGTTTCTTATCCTTTCAGTTTCTGAGCATGTCACTCAAAAGTTCATTCGATTTAAAGCTACGAACATCTGAGAAAGGCAAAGGGGAAGAAAAATAAATATGACAAAGTCTAATTTCCTTTATTTTATTCGGGAAAAATATTTAATTTTGTTTTAAAAAATTGCCTAGGTTGGCCGAGATTTCTATTTCCATCCAAATCTGCTAATAAAAGTGCACCTTCTTTCAAACTGATTTGGAACGATTGATAAGCTCCATGGAGCTGTATAACTCTGATATAACTGCACAGAATTGTATAGGTCACACTGCACAGGCACACACAACATACTATGCTTGCCAAAAGGTAATGGACAGGCTGTCTCTTCTTTAACACTGTTTATTAGTTAACATCTGGAAAAGCTGCTTGCTCTGGCTGTTTTCCAGATTGCGGGGAGGGTGTATATTCTTTTCAGCATGTTATAAAATACTTTCTAGATGCTGCTCCTTTTCTGGTGGTCTGCGCAAGCTACCTCAAAGCTACCAGCATTGGATCGGGCTCAGTTTTAATCATTTATGTGATCTTTAATCTCAGAAATAAGAAAATGATATTTCATGGTCAGTTTAAGAAACAATGCATGCACAGACTTGTGCTCCGATTCTGTTTAACTGAAGAATTTCAGCACAAACAAACTTATAGGACGAATCCTCACCATTGCTTATCATGGCATCTAGCAGATTTACTGACACCATAATTTTTCCTGGTAGGGATGCACAGAACGGCCTGATCTAGTGAGGTAGTGGAAAATTGCTTGGCAGTCAAGTGAGGAGAAGCCCTTGTCTTTTTTTTAATTCTCTCATGGGCACCACTGACTGGACAGCATTTATTGAGCATCCCCAGTTCCTCTATAGAAGGTGGTGGTGAGCTGCTTTATATTAGATTCCCTACAGCGTGGAAACAGGCTCTTCGGCCCAACAAGTCCACACCGCCCCTTGAAGCATCCCACCCAGACCCATCCCCCTATTACCCACACATCCCTGAACACTACAGGCAATTTAGCATGGCCGATCCACCTAACCTGCACATCTTTGGACTGTGGGAGGAAACCGGAGCACCCGGAGGAAATCCACACAGACGCGGGGAGAATGTGCAAACTTCACACAGACAGTTGCCCGAGGCTGGAATCGAACCCAGGTCCCTGGCGCTGTGAGGCTGCAGTGCTAACCACTGAGCCACTGTGCTGCCCTGCTTTCTTGAACTGCTGTAGGCAATTCCAGGATTTTGACTCAATGACCATGAAGGAACTGCAATATTTTTCCAAGTAAAGATGGTGAGTAGCTTGGAGGTGATCTTGGTGGTGTTCCATGTCTTTCTAGATGGAAGTGGTTGTGGGTTTGGAAGGTGCTATCTAACGATCTTTGGTGAATTTCTGCAGTGCATCTTGTAGATAGTACACACTGCTGTTACTGCAATGTGTAGCGGAGGAGGCAGTGGGTGCTTGTGGATGTAGTGCCCATCAAGCAGGCTATTTTGCCCTAGATGGTGTCAAGCTTCTTGCCCAAGTGGGGAATATTTAATCACACTCCTGACTTGTGCCTTGTAGATGGTGGACAAGCTTTGGGGAGTCAGAAGATGAGTGATTCTTTGCACTATTCCTAGCTTCTGACCTGCCACTGTTTATGTGGTGAGCCCAGTTGAGTTTCTGGCCAGTTGTAAACTCAGGAATGTTAAGGAGCAGTAGTTAGACTGTCTGTTATTGGAAATGGCCATAGCCTGGCCTTTTGTGTGGTACAAATGTTACTTGCCACTTTTCAGCTCAAGCCTAGATATTGTCCAGATCTTGTTGCATTTGAACATAACCGTAACAGTGTCTGAGGAGTTGCAAATGGTGCTGAGCATTGTGGAATCATTTGACCTTCTGACGGAGGGAGGGTCATTTATGAAACGACTAAAGATGATTGGGCCTAGGATACTACCCTGAGGAACACCTGCATAGATATCCTGGATCTGAGATGATTGCCTTTCGACAACCACAGCCATCTTCCTCCCTGCCAGGATATGACTTCAACCAGTGTAGTTTTCGCCCATTACCCATTGAGTTCAATTTTGCTAGATGTATATACATTGAGGAATTGGGTGCATATATGCTGGGTTCTTAAACAAAATGTAGTTTATTGTGTGATAACAACAATGTACAATTTATATAAATACTTTTGTTTCAAGTTACACTGTACAAGCTACACTGCTGTGGTAGCCAAAAAAGTGTAAGATTCAGACCAGTGTCTAATTATCAGTTTTGGTGAGTTTTATGAAAGGTTTCTCTCTATGAAGCCTCACGAGTTTTCTCACTGCACCTTGCCAAATGTGCCTCAGTAATCCTCTTGTAGCCCATTTCTACTACTCGCCATACCTGAAATGACTTTGCCCCTTCTGGGATATGCCAAGATGGACTGGCATCCACGGGTGCTGGCGCTATCTATAAAAGGCCACAGTGAATCTGGACAAGCTCTATCTGCCTGGAGTTGCCCTGCATGGTTCCCTGAAGGCTACTTTGCTGTAGGATGCTGGGAATGGATTTCATCTGCCAGCAACTGCAGTTTTCCCAGCACATGCACTACTTATATGTAAACCTCATAAGGTAGATTTGTATGCATAGAGGCATCCTTGTTAACTCTTTCTCATCTAACAGAGAGGCAGCATTTTATGGTCTGTCTGCCTAAGTACTTTCAGATATAGGATGTATTCTGAAAAATCTCTTACAAGCCTACATGTGACTGAAAGAGCTTTCTACTCTGTGATGGCACACTGTGATTCTGTGTCTGACATGGCCTGTGATTCATCGTACCCAGGTATGAGAAACCCCTTTGGCAGCTCTTCAAAGAGCATGTTTCCAAGTCTGTGGCTAAAGCATCAGGAGCTATGACAGTTGGAAAGGATGGATTCTTGTGGGTGAGACCATCTGTGGATATCAGCATGGAATCGTAGAATTGTAGCTGTACAGTAGAGGCTATTTGGCCCATCATGTCTGCACTGGCACTCTGAACATTTTAGTTTGGTGCAGACCCCATGCCATTTCTTGGAAACCCTGCACATTGTTCCCTCTTAAATAATCATCCAATGCTGTATTGAGAGTCTCCTTTGAACCTGCCTCCACCACATTTCCAGGCACCTCATTCCATACCTAAACTTCTGACTACATGAAAGTTTTTTTTTTCTCACTTTGCACTTCCCTTTCTTTCAGAACACTAATAAACTGTGCTGTTGGATTATCAATCTGTTTACAAGTGGGAATAGTTTCTCTGTATCCATTCTGTCCAGACTCCATGTAACTTTGAAACCTTCTATCAAATCTCCCCTCAGTTTTCTCCACTACAAGGACAGTCTCTAATCCATCCTCTTACTAGAACTGTCTCATCCATAAACAATTCTTAAGATCTCTTTTGTGTTCCCTCCAATGCATTGGCATCCTTTAGCATAGACCTCAGAGCTGCACGCAATACTGAAGCTGATGTCCAACTAGTATCTTAACTAGTTATCATAGCATCTTGCATTTGTATTTTGTGTCTCTACTTGTGAAGCCTAGAATACTGTATGTTCTATTAACAGATCTCTCTACCTGTCTTCTCACATTTAATAATTTATTTACATTTGTGCCCAGCTCTCTTTGATCCTGCACAGCCTTAGAAGAGCACCATTTATACTATCTCTTCAGATGCATCTTACATGTTTTACATTCTCTGCTACCACATCCACACCCATGCTCTACCACTCTCCAGTATTGAAGGCAACATTTTCACTCAGTCAGACCCACTTAGCACAACCCTGATGCCACTAACCCTGCATGTCCTTTGTGCTGCTTACTTACTTGCTTTGAACACCTCCCAAGTAGCGCCAACCCCTAGTAATAGCTGGACCACCTACTTTCACCTGCTGTAATATACACCTCTGTCTCATTCCAAGAGAAAAACAGCCACACACGGACAGAAAGAGTCAAGGCTGGTAGTTAAGGCTGGTAGTGGACTGCCTGACTTTTGTCTCCTCGTCGCTCATGTGGAGTGGATCCTGACTCTGCCTGTTCAAAGCAGGCTGTGGATTGGGCTATCGCAGGCTGCCTTGACTTTCCATGCTGAGACCTTCTGACCAAAGGCCAAGCCTTTTGAATTGACTGAGGCTCGCTCACAACTACAACAAACTTCTTGACTATACATCTGCACTAAACAGCAAGGCCGAACAGTAGTCGTATGAGACCAGAATCTCTGGCTGAGGGGGCAAAGTGCAAAAAAGTCACGGCAAGGCAAGCAGGGATACTGTGAGTGTCCAGGGAAGCTCAGAGTGTGCAAGCACTATGACAGCAAACGAAAAGCCCGGCAATACAGCCTGCTCCAATCCTGGAGCTGGGTGTGTGTCTGGGTGTAAAGTGTTCTTGCTGCAGCATTACAATGATAGTTGCTGGAGGATGTGGTGTGTCTGTGTTGATATGTGTAATTTTCTTGAAGATCCTCTCCATTTTGAGCCGGCAGTTTGTGGTGTGGAAGCCTGAGGTGCAGCTTTGAAGTGCACAATTGTACTGTAAGTGGATCAGAGATATGCCATCAGGGTCCTTAGAGGCTACCATATTACAGCTGCCAGTGGCGATGGGCATGGAGTGTGTGTGGCTAGTACCTGTAGAGCGTGTCATGAAATGTCAGTGCCCTATATTCATCCTGGTAGGTGTTTGGAGCAATTTGTGAGTTTTCCCAATATCAAGCTTGTTTGACAAGTTTGGAAAATTGGGAAATTGAATATTAATGAGAGAAGTCAGTCTGTTAACAAGGCTTTAACAGCCAGTAATTCCTATCAATTAACCCCTCACCGCTGCCTAGAAAGAATCACTCCGCAGTGCTTGTGAAAAGCAGAAAAGATACAGTGAATTGCTCCCAACATTCAGATGGGCCTCAGTGTCCTTCTCTCCTGTGATTCATCATTGCCCACATCTCTCAAATCCCGATAAGATTCTGCCCTCTATGTGCTTTGTTCAAAAATGCTTCCCTGCATTAAACTTTATCAGCCACTTATGTGTGCACTTCACCAATGTGTCATCGTTCTTTTGAAGTTCTACACGTTCCTTCTCACAATTTACAATTCTGTCATGTTTTGCATCACTCACGAACTTTGTTCCTTGCACACTAAGATTTAGATCATCTATATATATGAGGAATATGGAGGGTCCCAAAACTGACTCCTCAGGAACTTCAATAAAACCTGAATACACCCACTAACCATTACTGTCTGTTTGCTATCACTCTGCCAATTTTGTATCCGTGTTGCTCCTGTCCCTTTTATTCCATGACCTCTTACCTTCTTCACGTGTTTGTTGTGTGGCATTTTATCAAACATTTCTTGGAAGTCTATGTACACCAAATCAACAGCCTTTTCCTTGTCAACACTTTCTGTTACATAGGCTGAACGACCTACTCTTGTCCCTATCAATCCTGCTCTCCCATTTAACGCAGCCATGGCTGATAGAACATATCAGTAACTTTTATACGATGTCACAGCTATGTAAGGACTGATAACCAAATGTTTACCAACATTGCCTTGAAATGAAATGAATAACTGAGTTTCCAAAGGCTTCTGGAAAAGAGAATTCCAAAAATTCACCACTTTGAGTGAAAAAGGTTCTCCTTGCCTCAGACCTAAAGGCTATCTCCTTTATTTTTAAATTGTGCTTCCAAGTTGTATATTCCCCAGCCAGCAAAAACATCTTACTTGAATTTATCCTGTCTGTCTGTTGAAGAATTCTGTAGTTTTCAATGAGATCATTTTTTTATTCTTCAAAACTCTAGAGAATAGAGGTCCAGTTCACCCAATCTTGTTTTACAATACAGTCCTGTCTTTTCAGGAAAAAAACCTGATGAATTTTTCATAGAACTCCCTCTACATCTTTAAAGAATTCCAGCAATTTGGCTCGAAATAATTATCTCTTAAAAAATCCATCGCCTCTCTTACAAATCAATTCACATTTTCCATATGACTATTAATTCTATTCTAGAAAATTGCTTCTAGAATTTTCCCCACCATCAAAGTTAAACTTGAATGCTCTGTAAATGCTGGGCTGATCTTGACAACCTTTTTTGAACCCTGAGTAATTTTTGCAATTCTCCAATCCTTCAACCGAAGTACAGAGAAGGTTTAAAGGTAAAAACAACACAATGTGAAGTTGGAGGAACATAGCAGGTCAGGCAGCATCAGAGGAGCAGGAAAGTTGCTGTTTCTGGTCAAGACCCTTCTTCAGAAAAAGGGAGGCCCAGGGGAGCTGGGAAATAAATAGAGAGAGGAGGGGTGGGGTTGGGGAAATTGGATGGGATGGTGATAGGTGAATGTAGGTAGGGAGTGGTGGGGATTAGTCAGTGAGGTGGGAGGGGTAGGTAGGTAGGTGGGAGAGAAGAGATACAAGTTGACTCAGGTCAAGGAGCCGGGGATGTGAGGGAGGGTTGGACATGGGATGAGTGTTGGGGAGGTTTTAAAACTGGTGAATTCTATGTTTAGGCCATCAGATTGTAGGCTCCGAGGCGGAATATGAGGTGCTGCTCCTCCAGTTTCTGGGTGGCATCATTGTGATACAGAAGGAGGCCCAGGATGGACATGCCACCCAGGGAGTGGGAGGGGAAGTTAAAATGGTTGGTGATTGGAAGGTGTCGTCATTTGTCCGAACCAAGCGTAGGTGCTTTACAAGGCAGTCTCCGAGCCTCTGCTTGGTCTCTCCGATGCAGAGGAGGTCACATTGGGAGCATCGGATGTAATAGACCGTGCTGACAGATGTGCAGGTTGGCTTTGGGCCTTGAATGGAGGAGGATTATTGCCAGTGCCTCTGCAATTCCCGTTCTTACTGCTCTCAGTATCTTTGGATGCATCTTATCCAGTTCCAGTACCTTTATCAACTTTAAGTACAAACATTTTTTTAAATACCTACTTCTTACCAGTTTTAAATATTTCTAGCTACTGAGTTTTCCTCCTCTGTCTCCATGGCCTGGGCAACACCTCTCCCATAGGTAATGACGGATGTAAAGAATTCAGTTTATACCTCAGCCATGCCTCATGCTTCTAAATGTAAATTCCCTTTTTGGTCTCTAATCAACTCTATTCCTCCTTTTATCACCTTTAACTGTCAGTGTGCTATTAGAAGACTTTGGGATTTCCTTTTACATTAGCTGCCGGTCTTTATTTCACAATTCCTCTTAACTGCTTGTATTTTCTTTATCCCCGCTTTTCTCAGCCTTCTGGATTCAGCTTGATTCTCAACTGTATTCATGATGAGCGGAGGCTTGGGGACCGCTTTGCAGAACACCTCCGCTCAGTTCGCAACAAACAACTGCACCTCCCAGTCGCAAACCACTTTCACTCCCCCTCCCATTCTCTAGATGACATGTCGATCATGGGCCTCCTGCACTGCCACAATGATACCACCCGAAGGTTGCAGGAACAGCAAATCATATTCCGCCTGGGAACCCTGCAGCCCAATGGTATCAATGTGAACTTCACCAGTTTCAAAATCTCCCCTTCCCCTACTGCATCCCTAAACCAGCCCAGTTCGTCCCCTCCCCCCACTGCACCACACAACCAGCCCAGCTCTTCCCCCCCACCCACTGCATCCCAAAACCAGTCCAACCTGTCTCTGCCTCCCTAACCGGTTCTTCCTCTCACCCATCCCTTCCTCCCACCCCAAGCCGCACCCCCAGCTACCTACTAACCTCATCCCACCTCCTTGACCTGTCCGTCTTCCCTGGACTGACGTATCCCCTCCCTACCTCCCCACCTATACTCTCTCCACCTATCTTCTTTACTCTCCATCTTCGGTCCCCCTCCCCCTCTCTCCCTATTTATTCCAGTTCCCTCTCCCCATCCCCCTCTCTGATGAAGGGTCTAGGCCCGAAACATCAGCTTTTGTGCTCCTGAGATGCTGCTTGGCCTGCTGTGTTCATCCAGCCTCACATTTTATTATCTTGTATTCATGATGACACCTGTTATAAGCACACTTTTTCTTCTTTAACTTAAATTATATCTCTTTTGTCATCCAGGGATTTGTTTGTCCTACCTTGGTCTTTTAAAGGAATATATCTTTCAGTGTCCAAATCATCATCTTTCAAGGTAGCTCATTGTTCAACTACAGTTTTTCCTTCCACCCTTTGGTTCCAGTCTATGCAGCCACTCTGTGGCAGGGGTTTGGGAACCGGAGAAGCTGGACAGTAAGTATAGAGGCTGGGGAAAAGCTTGAGACAACCGCAAGTATAACTAAGAGGAAGAACAATCAGGGAGAGAGTGCTGAGTTCAGCAGATCTGGAGGCTTGGACTGTATTTGCTTCAATGCACGAAGTACAACAGGTCATTCAAATGAACTTAGAGCCTGGATTAATGCATGCAATTATGTTTTGCTGCTGTCACAGAGACATGGGTGAAAGAAGGACAAGATTCTCAGCTTAACATTCCTGGATATTGACATTTTAGATGATACAGATGAAGAATCAAAAGATGTGGAGGAGTTGCATTACTGGTTAGGGACTGTATCAGCTTCATTGACGGAGCACACCCTGGAAGGATCTTACTGTGAGGCATCATGGGTAAAGCTCAGGAATAGGAACAGTGCAACCACAATGCTGGGAATGTACCACAGATCTCCCAGCTGCCAGCGAGAGACGGAGGAAGGGATATGTAGTCAGATTCTGGAAAGATATGAAAGTAACAGGGATGTGTGGTGGGTTATTTTTAACTCACCTGATATTGACTGGGACTTCCTTAGTGCTGGGGTTTGAGTGGGGAGCAATTTGTTAGGTGTTTCCAGGAAGGTTTTTTAAACAGTATGTAAATAGCTCAATGAGGGAGGGGGCCTAGCATTGGGAAATGAGCCAGGCCAGGCGGTCAAAGTTTCAGTGGGGCTTAGGGAATAGTGACCATAATTTCATAGGTTTATGGATACTTATGGATTGGGACAAGAGGGAACCTCAGATTAAGATATTAAGTTGTGGAGAGGCCATCTATAACTGAATTAGGCATGAATTAGAGAATGTGAATTGGGAGCAACTGTGAAGGATAGGAATGACAGTCTTTCGGAACTTTGAATGATAGGGGAAATTTTCAGTCAAGTCAAAAGAAAGGAAGCATACCTAAGGTCTAGACAACTAAAAATAAATGAGGTTCTCGAAAAATATAGAGGAAATAGGAAAGAGTTCAAACAGAGAGTTAGGAGGGCTAAATGGGGCCACAAAATGTCCTTAGCCAACAGGGTTAAGGAGAATTGTCAAGCATTATAAAGATATATTTAGAACAAGAGCAGGCACATTCGCAGTGTTTAAGCCATATCTTGATGGAAACATGAACAGGAGGTGAACAGAGGGATAGAAACCACATATGGGTATAAGTAGCAGGTCCAAGTCATCATTAGGAATCAACACTGGCTTGTTGGGCCATTGGGCCTGTGCCATATTATATCGTATTGTATCTCTGTTCCTGACCATTGAAGTCCACACTTTGCCAATTTATTTTTACTCTTGACAATGATTTTTCTTCTTGACCAATGCCATTTTCTGCTGTCATCCTAAACCTTATGATACAATGATCACTGTTCTCTAAATGTTCCTCCCATTGTCACTTGATTCACTTGAGCCACCTCATTCCCAAAGCCAGGTCAAGTAGTGGCTTCTTCCTGTTGAGACTACATGCATACTGCTGTAGGAAATTCTCCTGAACACAATCTAGGAATGTTTCGTTCTTCACTGCTTTTTATACCACCACAATCCCAGATGATATATGGTAATTAAGATTGCCCATTATAATTATTGTATGATATTTATACCACTGTGTATTATCCTTGCAGATTTGTTCTTCTCTTCCTTCCCACTAGTTTATGGTTTATGTATTACAACAAGCAGTGCAATTGTACCCTTGTTATTCCTTAACTATAGCAAAATCGATTCTGACCTTGAATTCTCTGAAACATCCTCTGTTGCAGTACTGCAATGCTCTCCATAAACAAAAAAAACCTTTTTTTTTCTCCTTTCCCTTTCCCTTTCCCTTTCCTTTTCTATCTTTTCTGAACATGTAATCAAAAATTTTGAATATTCAGATTGGCTAGTCCTAAGCAGGCTTCAGATATCACACTTTTGTGTGTTCTTGAACTTTGGAAAAGCATCCTCCTGATGTGGGCTCCAATGCCATCTTTGCATCTTCTTGAGAAGCAGCCAATCAGCATCTGCCATTGTTGCCAGATGAGACAAATGTTTCCCCAATTTGTTTGCCATTCCTAAAAAGTTATTGTAAATCATGAACTAATTTTGGAGTGGGAACTTCTATAATGGTCTTTATTTTCTGTGGGTCTGCCATTATTCTGTAACAATTGACAATCTATCCCACGAAGAGAGTAAATTCCTTGGAGACTTCACAAATGTTGTTCAGGAAGGGCCATTGGGCTGGTAGGCATTTTAAATGCACCTTCTAATCATACTCCTCAATCATTGTAATAAGTATCAGTATATTATCTGTGTGGTATTTGATGTCCTGTAGACCATATAAAATATCACACTTAACCTAAATCTTTGGGCCTGGGACAATCACAAATGACAGTCTGTGGAAGCAAAACTTCCCACTTATAAATGTGATGAACAGTCTCGATGCTGTGTTCAGTGGTTCCTGCTGGAATGCGCCATTTGCACTGGGTTTTGTGAAAACTCTACTTTTTGGGTAATTTAGCTAAACTAGTGTCAACTATAGACAAAGGGTGGATTTCTCTCACTGAAGCATTGTTGAGCTGTGTGAGGACAGTACAAATTTAGACCCATTTGGTTTGAATACAGTAACTGTGCTCAAACACTACTCCGTGTTCATTCCCAGGGAAATGGCATGTATTCTGGTTATCTCTTCACATTGTTTCTGGTTATCTCTTCACATTGTTTCTCAGTTTGTTTCATTAACAAACATAGAATCTTCCTGGACATGTAAATGCATAATGGCTTAGAATGTGTCTTTAGAGCTATTCAGTATTCAGTGTTGAGCTTACTGAATCCACCGAGTAATTTAGGATACTCCTTCAAAGGTTTTACTGTTCAAAGTCAGGGCCATAGAGGTCTAGCACAGAAAAAGTTCTGCAGCCCATTGAATCTGCACTAGTTAAAAACAACTGTCTAACTATTCTGATCCCATTTTTTCCAGCACTTGTCCCATAGTCTGTATGCCTTGGCTTCACAAGTGTATATCTAACCAGTTCTTGAATGTTATGAGAGTTTCTGCCATGACCACCTTTACAAGCAATGGATTCTGGATTCGTGCCATCCTTTGAGTGAAAACATTTCCCTCATATCCCCTTTATAAACCTCTTTCCCCTTACTTTAAATCTATACACCTGGTCATTGATCCCCCAAGCAAGGAGAAAAGTTCCTCCTGTCTACCGTGTCTATGTTTATAATTTTGTACACCTCAATCATGTTCGCTGCCTTAGTCTCTTATGCTCCAAGGCATACCCAGTCTAACCAATCTCTCTTCATAACTAAAACTAAATCTCGGGTAAATCTCTGCTGCACCTTCCTATAGTGTGGACCCAGAACTGTACACAATACTCTAGCTGTGGCCTAACCAACATTTTATGTAGTTCCAGCATGACTTCCTTGCTCTTGAATTCTATGCCTTGGTGGATAAAGGCATGTATCCCGTATGCCTTCTTAATCATTTTATGTCCCTGTCCTGCTACTTTCAGAAACTGGTGGATATTCACACTAAGGACCCTCTGATCATTGTTGCTTCTTTACTGTGCATCTGGATTGAATTCCATTTGCCATTAGTCAGCCCACTTGGCCACTCTGTCCATATCATCACGTAATCCAAGGCTCCTCACTAATTATCACTCCATCACTTTTCATATTCTCTATGCACTTACAAAAACATCTCTTAACCATCATCTTCTGCATCCTGCCAGCTATTTCTGGATCCAATTAACCAGTTCTCCTTGAATCCCATGTGCTCTTACCCTTGCTATCAGTCTAATTAGACTGCATCAAATCCATTCATCTCACCTGCACACTTGTTCAAATTTTTGAAAAATTCCATCAGTTGACCTTCCCTCAACAAAACCATGCAGTCTGTTCTTGATTAATCTCTGCTTCTCCAAGCGCAGATTAATTCTGTCCCTCAGAATTGCTTCCAATAGTTCCCCCACCATGGAGATTAGATTGACTGGCCTGTGTAGTTTCCTTGTGTATCCCTTACTTCTCTCTTGAGTAACAGTATCATATTGCTTCTCCCCCTGATCCCAGTCCTCTGGCACCTCTTCTGTGGCCACAGAGAAATTGAAAATTATTGCTTAATGCCCCTGCTATTTTTACCCTTGCCTCACTCTCAGCCCCAAATACATTTCATCTGGCCCTGCAGGTTTATGTGCTATATAGCCTGCCAGATCACTCAGAACCTCCTGTCTATCTTTGAGTATATGACAGCCCTTCTCCCTGATTTCTGTATACATAATGCCCCTTTCACCAGAACACTGACACAGAGTATTTGGTTAGAACTCTACCTATGTCCTCCAACTCCACGCACAAATTATGACTGTGGTCTTTAATGGACCCTACTCTTCCCCTTGTTATCCTTTCTACACAGCACTACAACCCCCCACCCCCACTATTGCACAAATGCTGCCCCCTCCATACTTCATGTCTGCTCTGATGAAGAACCATCTAGACTTGCTGTGTCTCCTGATAATGCCTGATCTGCTGTGATTTCCAATTTTTATTTTTGTTTTCAGTATCCTATTACCCTTAATCTAGTTGTAAAATAACTTCGATTTTTCTTTTATTTTACCTCCCTAGATTCTTTCATGCCTGCTTCTTTACTCTTCTAATTTCCTTTTTAAGTTTCCAGTTGCACCTTCTATACTTCTCTAGGGCTTCTGCTGTTTTGAGCCCTGGTACTTGACCTTTAGAAGAATATTGAGGGCAAGACACACATTTCTTCTCAAGAGTTGAAAGTTTTGGTTGTGAAATGTCAGTAGTTCTCTACTATCTGACATGCTTTATGTTGCGTGTTGCTTATAGCATACTTTAATCTTAAATACTGTACTTCAAGTACCGTTTAATTGTGCAGCAGTTGGCTGTAGATGGTGTTTCTCCAACCATGGTATGTTATCTAATAACATAGTGACACCCCCTTCCCGTGTATCAAGTTTAAAATTAGAATGTCCATTGATATAAATATCCTGTTGCCAAAATCTGGGATCACCAATTTCCCAAGGAATACGTTTTGGCTTTTCTTCTATTATAGCCTGTTCTACCTCATGGACATGTAAGTAGCTATTTGACTTCTTGCTGCTCTGTGGCTGTGTCCTACCTCAGCACGTTTGCTGAAGGTGACTTAATACTTTACAGATAAAAGACTTTTTTTAATGGTTTGACATGTATGTATGACATGTAGTATATGAGGTGTTTTTACATAACAGTGCTGACAATAATAGTTTATATCTGGTGGCTGTACTGGTTTCTCACATTTCTCAGTTCAGGGATTTTGTACCTTAAAGGTGGAATGGATTCTGCTGATACCCTTTGATGAGGTTGATCTTCTCTTAGGTCACAGCTGTAGAGCTTCTGGGCTTCTGCTTCTCACCAACTGAATGGGCCTGTCTGACTGACTGCAATAACTTTGATTAAAACTCATTAACAATTCAAACAACAATTCTGTCTCTTGTGAATTCTGACTTTAAATCACTGTAGTCACATTTCCCCAGTAATCTGAAGACGCTATTGATGAAATTGTACATGAATTCCTCTGAATGCTGAACTCTTGTGTTCAATCTTGTTCTTTCAAGAATTTTATTTGTTTTGAAGTTAAATAATTATCAAAGATTTGCAGAACTTTATCAAAAATGTCTGTTATGTCTTTTATACCTTAAAGAGCTATACCTCCAACAATTATATTGCTAAAATAAAAGTGTACTTACTTCATCAGCTTCTGAATTGGTATCAGGTTTGGAAGTAATTCTGTATCATAGTTGTTTTCTCCAAGATGTAGAGGTCTGTGTTTTAACTGTCCCATCTTCCTGGCAATGTTATTTCTGCTGCCAAGTCTTCAACATGTGATTATTTATCTTCCTTGCTTCAAAGGCATTTAATTCTGCAATGTAAGAATGCTGCTACTGCATACTGCAGCATTTGGAACTTGCTGTTTTTCTGAAGCGAAAATGGGGGGATTGCCACCTTCTGTGAATAAAATGGAGCACTCCTGCATTTTGTGAGTACAGTGGAGAATCCCATTTTTTCCTGAGACTTCTTTGGATGAATCTCACCAACACAGTCTGAATAAATAACTAAATGTGAGGCTGGATGAACACAGCAGGCCCAGCAGCATCTCAGGAGCACAAAAGCTGACGTTTCGGGCCTAGACCCTTCATCAGAGAGGGGGATGGGGTGAGGGTTCTGGAATAAATAGGGAGAGAGGGGGAGGCGGACTGAAGATGGAGAGAAAAGAAGATAGGTGGAGAGGAGAATATAGATGGGGAGGTAGGGAGGGGATAGGTCAGTCCAGGGAAGACG
Source organism: Stegostoma tigrinum (assembly GCF_030684315.1). NCBI lineage: Eukaryota > Metazoa > Chordata > Chondrichthyes > Orectolobiformes > Stegostomatidae > Stegostoma > Stegostoma tigrinum. The sequence continues at coordinate 2,451,635 of NC_081358.1, read as the reverse complement.
GACAGGTCAAGGAGGTGGGATGAGGTTGGTAGGTAGGAGATGGAGGTGCGGCTTGAGGTGGGAGGAAGGGATGGGTGAGAGGAAGAACAGGTTAGGGAGACAGAGACAGGTTGGACTAGTTTTGGGATGCAGTGGGTGGGGGGGGGGAAGAGCTGGGCTGGTTGTGTGGTGCAGTGGGGGGAGGGGACAAACTGGGCTGGTTTTAGGATGCGGTGGGGGAAGGGGAGATTTTGAAGCTGGTGAAGTCCACATTGATACCATTGGGCTGCAGGGTTCCCAAGCGGAATATGAGTTGCTGTTCCTGCAACCTTCGGGTGGCATCATTGTGGCACTGCAGGAGGCCCATGGTGGGCATGTCATCTTAAGAATGGGAGGGGGAGTGGAAATGGTTTGCGACTGGGAGGTGCAGTTGTTTATTGCGAACTGAGCGGAGGTGTTCTGCAAAGCGGTCCCCAAGCCTCCGCTTGGTTTCCCCAATGTAGAGGAAGCCACACCGGGTACAGTGGATGCAGTATACCACATTGGCAGAGGTGCAGGTGAAGCTCTGCTTAATGTGTATAATAAATAACTCTCAGTTTTAATCGTTATTTTACCACCCACCTAACCAGCCCATTGATATTTTCTTACAGACCCTAACTTTCCTCTTTACTATCGACCATGTGGTCAATTTTTGACTTGACTACTAATTTTATGATCATGTCCCTTCTCTCATCAGTAAAAACTGTAAATGCGGGGGACCTAGTGCTGAGCCATACGGACATTCCGCCCGCCCCACCCCTGCCTTTCAGTCACAAAAACAGACATCAAATATTTGAACTTTTTTTCTGGCCACTGAGCCAACTTTTTATCTAGCTTGCTACATGCCTCTGGATCCCATGGGATTGTTTCTAACCAGTCTGCCATGTGGACCTAGTCAAAAGTCTTGATAACGTCTACATAGACTACATCAACTGTGTGGCTCTCTTTTTTGTTCCCTCCTCAAAAATTTAAATCATGCCCATCAGACATAATCGTCCCTCAGCAAATCCATGCTGGCTGTCCTGGTTTAATCCATGCTTTCAAAGTGGCAGTTTATCTTGTCCCTCAGGACTCTCTGTGATTGAGGTTGCAATGTTAGCCGCTTTCTAATCATCCAATACCATGCCCAGATTCAAGAGGATTGGAAAATTGTCTTCAGAGCATTTGCTGTTTCCTCCTTGGTTTCTTTTGACAGACTGGGATTTGTTTCATTTGGCTCTGGTGATATGTCAACAAAGAATTCATGAAGAACTGTATCCATAACTTAGTCTCTACACATAGGTTACCGTTTTGGTATTTTAGGGGCCCTACTCTTCCTTAGGTATCCTCTTACTCTTACTCGAAAAAACAACATTGAATTTTCTTCGACTCTACTCACCAACAATCTTTGCTTTCCTAATTTCCTTGTTGTTTTCAACCCTGCACTTTCTGTACTCAGCTCAGCATTCTGCAGTATGTATTGTGTGATGTAAAATTTCATTTTTTGTCTTCTCTGACCCTGTACGCTTCTTGATGTCCAGGGTGCTACAGATGTGGCTGCCTTTCCCTTTTGTATGTGAGTAAAACTTTATTCTGAACACTTTGAGTATCATCTTTGAATACCTTGCTCTGTTACATAGAACATAGAACATTACAGCACAGTACAGGCCCTTCGGCCCTCGATGTTCTGCCGACCTGTCATACCGATCTGAAGCTCATCTAACGTACACTATTCCATGTACATCCATATGCTTGTCCAATGACGACTTAAATGTGCCTAAAGTTGGCGAATCTACAGCCATTGCAGGCAAAGCGTTCCATTCCCTTACTACTCTCTGAGTAAAGAAACTACCTCTGACATCTGTCCCATATCTTTCACCCCTCAATTTAAAGCTATGCCCCCTCGTGCTCGCCGTCACCATCCTAGGAAAAAGGCTCTCCTTATCCACCCTTTCTAACCCTCTGATTATTTTATATGTTTCAATTAAGTCACCTCTCAACCTTCTTCTCTCTAATGAAAACAGCCTCAAGTCCCTCAGCCTTTCCTCATAAGACCTTCCCTCCATACCAGGCAACATCCTAGTAAATCTCCTCTGCACCCTTTCCAAAGCTTCCACATCCTTCTTATAATGCGGTGACCAGAACTGTACTTTTATCTTAAAAGTTGCTCGTTTCAGTTCGCTTCTGCTGAATCACTCCACAGCTTTATTAAAATTGGTCAGTTGTCTTTAACCCAGTTGGGAACGTTATCTCCTCCTCCATCATTGCCCTTTTCCATAATTACGTTAAACTAACTGAAATTTAACTGATCACTACCAACAGAATTCTGCCCACTACCACTCCTTCAACCTTTCCAGCATAATTTCTTAAAACTAAATCCACAACTATTTGAGGGTGCATACATGAGGATCAATGTTCGGCACAACATTGTGGGCTGAAGGGCCTGTTCTGTGCTGTACTGTTCTATGTTCTATGTACTGTCCTATGTTCTAACTGCACCATCTCATTAGGCTTAATACATACTATCCAAAGATTTTCCCCTGATTGCTCGTCGAGTTCTTTTCCCTGATTCTTCCACACAAATTAACTTCCCAAAATATATTGGGCTACATAAATTCCCCAACAATTACTGCCCTATTGTTTTTGTACTTTTTAGAGATCTGTCTACACATTTGCTCTCTATATCTCATTGTTTAGGGGTCTCTAATACACTCACAGAATTGTGACTGACCGTTATTTATTCCTTAGCTCATATAATCTAATTTGTTCGTTCTTTAAACATATCACACTTCACACAGTTGTGAGAAGTTTCTTCAACCAGGGTTGCCACTCACACTCCTTTTTATCCCCCTCTCTATCATGCCTGTAGGCAGAAACATGGGGCTGCCATACCTGTCTCTCCTTAAGCCATTTTTCTGTGAAGTTTTGGTATCAACTTATAAGGTTTCTATCCGTGAATTCACCCTATTGCTTAATTTCCTGTACTGCTTGCATTGAAACATATATCCTAGAGGACCATCAAACTCTTTTTAACAAATATTTTCGAACTTTATAATCTCTGCTTATTGCTCAGAATCGGAGTTCTGAAAGAGATTTCTGAAGAAGGGTCAAATTGAATTTGAAACATTAAATCTGTTTTTTTTTATCCACAGATACTGCTGAGTTTCTCCAGCATTTTCTGTTTATATTTTATATTGGTACTGTCTTGCCGCACCATTTAGTGCAAACACAAAACCAAGAAGTTTGTCATGGTTGTCAGCAGATCTAGTCAAGTCAAGGGGGATAGCTTCACTCAGAGGTTCACTGATCAAACACAGCCTCAGATACTAGTCCTGATCAGGATGGACACAGTATGTGGAGTATTGCTCATAAGGTGTGAGGAGCCAGCTGATTTGTAGTCCACTACCAGTCTGGACTCTTTCTGACCTTCTCTAAGCTTTTTAGTTCATAGAATGAGAGAGAGGCAGGTTTAATGGGAGATGAATGTGTGGCACTGCTACTCCCGTTGGTGCAGGTGAGGAGGTGTATCAAACAAGTGTGTCAGCAGTGCAGAGTGCATGAGGGCCAGTGGTGTCGAGGATTGGGGTGGGTAAGAACCCAGGGGGAAGATATTTCAGGCAGTGGTGACAGGGGTAGATCATGAGCCTTGGTGGGAGCTAGGGGCAGAGAGTGAATGCAAGGTATCAGGGCAGAAATGGTGGAACATACCCTAGCAGAATGGAGAAGGACATTGACCTTTTGACCTTCTTCTTACAGATCTGTGCATTCTTTAGACAGCTGAGACTGAGAATTTAACCCTGTCTTGGACCAGGCTGGCATGGTCTGAAGTTATGGCCTCCATGATCCTTGGGGTGGAGGAAGTCCCACATCAGCACCACCTCTGTCTGCAAAGCAGGGCACCAAATTTCTTATCTGTCATTTTTTTTATTCATTCACAGAATAAGGGCATGGTTGGCTAGTCAGCATTCATTGCCCAGCCCTAACTGTCCAGTGGGCAGTTAAGAGTTGACCACATTGCTGTGGGTCTGGAGTCACATGTGGACCAGACCAGATAACGATGGCAATTTGCTTCCCTAGAAGGCAATAATGAACCAAACGCGTTCTTTCCTAACAACCGTCATTGGATTCATGGTCATCATTAGTCAACTATTATTGAATTAAAATTTCACCATCTGACGTGATTCAAACTCAGATCCCTCAGAACATTTTCTGGGCCTCTGGATTAATGATCCAGTGATAATACCACTAGCCCATCGCCTCCCCTGGGGTAAATGTGAGGAACCATGCTGGGAAGCTCCAGATTGACAGTGCTTACCTGGGGTGCTTAATGAGCTTTCCAAAACGGTGTAGTTTTAAAAAGGGATGCTGGTGAATTCCAAAATATCCACTAAGTAGTGAGTTGTACCAGGTAAGATGGGGTAGAATTCAGATATAAAAGGTGCCGTAGGGGTCGTGTAGGAAATTAAAGTGGTGCGTTTGATATGTTAAGACATGAGGACTTGCTCAGCCTCAAGGCAAAAAATCCCTTCAACATGTTGGCACCAGATGGGCATATCTGAAAAATGTAGGATTCAGCCCCATATTTCCTTTTGTGACTTTGTGACATGTCTTTCTTTTTACTTTGCATTTGTGAAGCATCTTTGAACTTTGCTTTAGTGGACTGCATATAAATCAACACAAGTTGTTGTCACTAACTGGTATTAGTCACTTGTTTTTTTGTAAAATCTGGAGCTCAAAGCTAGATATTTACCAGTCAAGCTATTCAGAAATGTCATTATGTTTCTCCAGAGTAAGTAAGGCTTGAACCTAGGCCTTCTAGCTTAAAGGTAGGGACACTACCACAACTGTGCTTTCCCAATTACTGTAAGCATCCTGCATCATGTTGTACCTCAACAGCACTATTACACTCAATTAGAATTCCATGTTTAGTCCAGTTGGGGTTTAGTTAGCTCAGTTGGCTGGATGGCTGGTTTGTGAGGTACGGTGATACTAACAGCTTGGGTTAATTCCTGCACTGGCTGAAGTTACTGTGAAGGACTCTCCTTCGCAACAGCTCCCCTCACCTGAGGCATGGTGACCCTCAGGTTAAGCCATCACCAGTCACCCCTCTCTCTAATGAGAGAAGGGGACTATGTCAACTTTACCTTTATCACACTCAACTTTCAATGGTCGTAAAAACATGGGCCAGTAAACGGTGAAGTTGGTGACTGAATTGTTATTATTTATAGTAGTTTGATTTTAAACAGGAGCACAAGCAATCATTGTGCGGTTTCAGTTTCACCTGCGCTGGTACTGTTTCCCTTCTGTCACACACGCCAAACTTAGAAAATACAAATCTTCACAGAACTTTAGCAACTATTGATATTTGTTTTCAGGTTGCCAAACTATCCCAGAGTCAGAACTAGAACAGAGGATGACAAATTCTGCAACAGATGAAACATGCCCCTGACCATATGCATATAATGCAGAAGTCACCAAAGTCTGGTAGGTGCTGTTTGTAAAGTATGCAAGCATTATATTTTGTTAATGATCGTGGTGTTGGATTTTTTTTCCTTGTTTTAATTTTACTTAGAAACTTGCCATTGGGAGTCATGTTCTGGAACCCGCTATTCTCAGCTGGGAACTCTAGACAGTTAAGGACTGTGAACATCTCCCCTGTGATTGACAGATGATGTGAAAATTGGAGGGAGCAAGCTGTAGATGTGGGATGTGAAATTGCTCAATGTTAGCATTCTAAATCAGGCACATGGCAGATCAATGGAAAAGAAGATTGTAGTGCGAGAAAAGCTGCATGTTCTCTGAATCCAAGCCTGCTTTTTGGACAACTTTCATCCCTGTTATATTCTTGTGCTACATGGAGTAAGGTTTCATATGCTGCGCAATAGAAATACCTTCTCTGCAACACACATCTTAGGAACCAGAGCCTCCAATGTATACAGTAATTAGGAAAGCTAATAGAATTAGTGAGGCAGTAACATTACCACTATTGGTAACGTCAGTGGCCTCGTAATCCCGAAATACAGGCTCATGTTCTGGGAATGTGAGTTTGAATCCTATCATGGCAGATGATGAAATTTGAATTTAATAAAAAGCTGGACTCAAAAGAAAGCCTCATGTCAACCACATAACCACGGTTGATCGTTTTAAAAACCCAGTCCCTTAGGGAAGGAAATGTGGTATTCTTGCCAGATCTGAAAGACTCAAAGCAATGTGGTTAGCTTTTAACTGTCCCTGAGCAATTAGGGATGGGCACTAAATGCTTGCCCAGCCAGTGACACCCATGTCCTGTGAACAATTTTTTTTAAAGTTAGCATTTATCACAAGGGAATATAAAAGTTAAAAGTAGACAGGTATGCTCCAGCAATACAGGGTCAAAAATCACAATACACCAGGTTACAGCCCAACAGGTTTATTTGAAAATGCAAGCTTTCAGCGTTCAACTCCTTCCTCAAGTGTAGTGTGACGGAGAGGTTATAAGACACAGAATGTATAAGCAGAAAGGTAACAACCCCAAAACTGGCTGCCTCTTGTTGACTCTTTAATCAGTTAGGAAGGAGACTACTGATTGAAATGCAAAATCCAGATTCCTTTCAAGACATTGTCCGAGATAATTAAAGGTTTTATCAATGTATACAAGAGGTGACATCTCAAGTCGGGCAATGCATTCTAGGTGTGGGGTCTTGCTTCAAATCTGTCTATATTTTAAACCGGGGTCAGGTTTTTTTGAACAAAACAGAATGTATCCGTAACTACATAAACACCTTGGATGAAATAATTTGTGCGTCTGTGTGTGTGCGTGTGTGACTATGAGCATGATTGATTCAACTAATTGTGAGTGATGACGAATGTGAGTGCACTTGTGTATTACTTTGTGTCTGTATTAATTTGTGTGTGTGTGTGTGTGCGCCAGCTATACAGACCGTTGGTAAGACTGCATCTGGAGTACTGCATACAGTGGAGCCACAGAAATCTACAACACAGGAAAAGGCTTTTTGACCGATCAAGTTTATGCCAGTTGAAAACAAACACCTAATTATCCTAATCCCATTTTCCAAAACTTGGCCCATAGCTTTTCATACCTTAGCATTTGTCTAAATACTTCTTAATATTATGAGTGTTTCTGCCTCAAAGTACTGACCGCTTTAGTAAAGGAAAGATACAAATGGGTTGAAAGCAATTCATTAAAGTCTTACTAGATCACGACCTGGATTGGGTGCATGTCTTATAAGGAAAGGCAGGACATGCTAGACTTTTATTCACAGGAGCATAGAAAATTAAGAGGCGACTTGATTGAAATCTATAAGACCATGAGAGGTCTTGACATATGGATGTTCCTATCTTTGAAGAATATAGAACTGGAGGTCACTAATTAAAAATAAGGATTCACCATTTAAGACGAAGATAAAGAGATCAGTTTTCTGCTAGGCAGTTGCGAATTTTTGCAATTCTCATCTTCAAAAAGCAGTGGTAATAGGGGGCTGAATCTTACATTTTTTTGCCTAAGTTTAAGTTGCGGTTGAGTTTTTTGGAGGGATTTTCATTGGAGTGTCTATTGAATTTTCTTGCTGCATCTCACCAAACTCCCTCATTAACTAACTAACCTACCCTGATAGCATTCTCACATCCAATGCTTCAGTGGATATCTGCCGGGAAAAGACAGTCATCCCTTCCACAACAAAAACAAAAGTTGCTGGAAAAGCTCAGAAGGACTGGCAGTATCAATGAAGGAAAAAACAGAGTTAATGTTTTAGGTCCAGTGAACCTTCCTCAGAACAGAGGGCCATCTTTGAAAAGCTACTCAGACAAGCATTGACAATCTCGCAGTGCCACTCATCGGCATTATCATGGCACAGCAGCCAGAAGCCATGCTATTCATGGCACATGGCTGATACTCCATTACACATACAACTCCATTCTTTCAGCCTCGTTGCATTTCAACCACTAGGCCACAGATTTTGCTTGTTTGTAGCTACATCTTGTCTAAATAGCCTCTCCAAATCACTTCAGAGATAGTAGGAACTGCAAATGCTGGAGAATCTGAGAAAACAAGGTCTAGAGCTGGATGAGCACAGCAGGCCAAACAACATCAGAGGAGCAGGAAGGCTGAGGTTTCCGGCCTAGACCCTTCTTCAGAAATGGGGGAGGGGGAGGGCATTCTGAAATAAATAGGGAGGGAGGGGGAAGTGGATAGAAGATGGATAGAGGAGAAGATAGGTGGAGAGGAGACAGGCAGGTCAAAGAGGCGGGGATGGAGCCAGTAAAGGTGAGTGTAGGTTTGCAGGTAGGGAGGAGATAAGTTAGCCCAGGGAAGACGGACAGGTCAAGGGGGCGGGATGAAGCTGGTAGGTAGGAGATGGGGGTGGGGCATGAGGTGGGAGGAGGGGATAGGTGGGAGGAAGGACAGGTTAGGGAGGCAGGGACGAGCTGGGTTGATTTTGGGATGCGGTAGGGGATGGGAGATTTTGAAGCTTGTGGAGTCCACATTGATACAATTGGGCTGCAGGGTTCCCAAGCGGAATATGAGTTGCTGTTCCGGCAATCTTCGGGTAACATCATTGTGGCACTGCAGGAGGCCCAGGATGGACATGTCATCTAGAGAATGGGAGGGGGAGTGGAAATGGTTCGCGACTGGGAGGTGCAGTTGTTTAGTGCGAACTGAGCGTAAGTGTTCTTCAAAGCGGTCCCCAAGCCTAGTAACCCTAACCCTAACACACCGCCTCTACACCTCCCCTCTCATCCCCATCCCAGGCCCCAAGAAGACTTTTCACATCAAGCAGATGTTCATCTGCACATCTGCTAATGTGGTATACTGCATCCGCTGTTCCTGATATGGCCTCCTGTACATTGGGAAAACCAAGCAGAGGCTTGGGGACCGCTTTGCAGAACACCTCCGCTCGGTTTGCAACAAACAACTGCACCTCCCAGTCGCAAACCATTTCCACTCCCCCTCCCATTCTCTAGATGACATGTCCATCATGGGCCTCCTGCAGTGCCACAATGATGCCACCCGAAGGTTGCAGGAACAGCAACTCATATTCCGCCTGGGAACCCTGCAGCCTAATGGTATCAGTGTGGATTTCATAAGCTTCAAAATCTCCCCTCCCCTAACCGCATCCCAAAACCAGCCCAGCTCGCCCCTGCCTCCCTAACCTGTTCTTCCTCCCACCTTCAGCCCCGCCCCCATCTCCTACCCTACTAACCTCATCCGGCCCCCTTGACCTGTCCGTCCTCCCTGGACTGACCTGTCTCCTCCTTACTTCCCCACCTACTCTCACCTCTACTGGCTCCATCCCCGCCTCTTTGACCTGCCTGTCTCCTCTCCGCCTATCTTCTCCTCTATCCATCTTCTATCCGCCACCCCGCTCTCCCTATTTATTTCAAAACCCCCTTCCCCTCTCCCATTTCTGATGAAGGGTCTAGGCCTGAAACATCAGCCTTCCTGCTCCTCTGATGCTGCTTGGCCTGCTGTGTTCATCCAGCTCTACACCTTGCTATCTCACTCTCCAAATCACTGTTTCTCTGTCTCTAATGCTCACTGTTGATCTGCAGTTTATCATTGTGCAGTTGGGAGCACCACATTCAAGCAAGCAATCAAACAAACATCATGATGAACTTCTATTTACAGCCAGCAAAAGGGAATATGAATAAAACTAATAATAATCATCACCCATAATGCAAAACAAATTCTGGCACGCTGACCATCAACTATTTTAAAGTCCACAATTGTTTGCTGTACTGACCGTCATTTATTGAAACCCTGGTGTTAGTGAGATTTTTCTGGCTTGACACAGCTGAACTCTATGATGGATAGGGACAGTTTCCACCTCCCCAGTGTCCTTTTCCTTCCTCTGCCTTTGAAGACTGTGCCAGCTACCCCAGTTCCTCAGCATCAAACACATAACCTTGTTGTTTAAGTTGTGCAGAGCACCCATGCTAGGATGATGCAGCACACTGTATCTGGATTATACTGGAGAGCTCCCCACCAAGACTGGTCCAGGCAGCCGAACTGTTTGTTCAGCAAACCTCCTGCTTCGTTGTTCCTCTGTGGCTCTTCTCAAAGCATGGGCAGCATCAAACCTGCCCTCCACATCAGTCAGCAGCTTGTGCAATGCTGCCATGAACCATGGTTGCAGTGTGCAGACCTTGTCCTTCAGTAACCAATGTTGTTAGACCCTGGGCTTTTTGCAAAAATATACAGTATTAATAAAAGAACTGTATGTACATATACAGGTAAAGAAGCAGTTCAATTCTGTACAGTCATTACGTATGAAGAACAAACAGCTATTGGGGTTTGACTTTCTCTATAGTTGGAACAAACCCAAAGGCATTTCTTAATTAGCCGAGATACTATTTGCATATATTTAAGACTAGGAGGGTCTGATAACTGAAAGGCCCCTCATTATACTTGGACAGAACACCTTAGATGTTGATCTTTCCCCTCTACACCTTGGCAGCAACTGCCTCAAGCTTTAGTGCAGCACTGAAGTAGTTGGATCTTGGAATGTATCAGTCTGCAACACTTTGTCCAAGATCAGCTTCTTGCTCTGAAAGACCAACAAGTTTCAAGCAGACCAACGAGCATCTTTCACTGAGTTGATGGTCTTCCAGATGCAGTTGGTATTTGTCTCGGTGTGTTTCCTGGGGATGAACCTCAATGAAAACTGTTGCATTTCTCTCTAGACTTCCATTGCAATTGTACATTCCAGAAGGAAATGTGTGACAGTCTCTGCTCCTCAAAAGACACTTTCAAGGCAGCAAGCAGGGGCACAGAGAGTTCGGGCATTTATGAAGGGTATGGTGGGTAGTGCCCTTTTCCAAGTGATGCCTTGGTGCTTGTTGGAGAGTTCTCGCAATGAGGCATTCTGCCAAATGTTTTTGATAGTCTGCTCAGGGAACCACTAAACAGGTATAACCCTCTCCTTTTCTCACTGGGCCTTGAGGACACTTCATGCTAACCATGGCCCGATGGACTTGTGGCTAAAGGTGTTTTCTTTCACAAATGTTTCCACAAAGGACAGGTGATACAGGATGGTCCGACTACTTGAAACATTCCACGGCAACAAGGCCAGGCCAATCTGTTGTAACACCGGGTTCAGGTAGAACCCCAGTAGGTGTTAACACTTTGTGTTAATGTGCCAAAGTTCTACACATAGCTTGATGCAGCCACACACAAAAGTGGTCATCAGGATGAGGGGGTCATTGGGTACATTCTTTCTCCCTTTATTGAGACCTCTTTACATGCTGACTGTTTGGACATGGTCCATCTTTGACCCCCAGATGAAGTGAAAGTTGGCTTGGGTGACTGCAGTGGTGCAGGCTGTAGGAAAAGGCCAGGCATGTGCCATGTACGACAACACTGAGTACCTCACATCTGGTGACCAGGATTTTACCCACTATAGAGAAGGAGTGGCACTCCCACATGCCCAGTTTTTGCATCCCACCCGGCCATTCCAAACCATATTCCCATCCTGAAGGTGAACGGTATAAAGGATAAGTAGCCCAGTTCCCAAAGGACATGACCTCACTGTTGCCTCAAGTTGCCTTGGCAACTGAGGCCAGTTCAAATTAGTTGCCGATGGTCATGAGTCTGTGCACTGACAGCAAATCTGAGCAGAAAACAGCGATGCCATTTGTGTACAGGGAGGCTTTGATCTGCAGGTCTCCACTGGCTAGAATAGCCACCCTTCTCAGGCTCACATCCTTCCTGATGGACCCAGCAAGAGGCTGTATACTGCACAGACAAGGCAGGAGAGAATGGGCCTCCCTGTCTGACTCTGGATCTGATCGGGAAGCTTTCTGATTCCCACCTACTGATTGAGACTACGATGCTGATGTTTCTACCAGTATAAAATTCCACACTGAATGTTTGAATATTTTTAAAGTAGAAATAGATGGATTCTGTACAAGCAAGAAGGTGAAAAGTTTGAGGATATGCAGGAATGTTGGGGTATCCGATATTATTGAATGGTGGAGCAGGCCCAAGGGCCCAAGTGACCTTCTTCCGCTCCCATTTCATATGTTTGTATGTTCTTCCGAATGAGTAGACTAACAACAAATAAAACTTCACCACACAGATTTTATTAATTTTTTTCCAAGCTCTCCAATTGTTTTTATTGAGCAGAGTAAGAATTTTGAATATAATCAGTGAAATGGATACTTATTATTTGACCTGATTAGCTGGCTTTTGCTTTCAAAAGCTTACTTCAAAAATTTTGCAAACTACCTAGTCATCACAATAAACCCAGAATTGTACATAATTGATTAAAAACATAGTTCAGCCTAGCTTAATTATTGTTTCTATTCAGTTAACTGTTCACTTTAAACCACCTCATCGTGCCTGGAAGTCACTGAATTACTGAATGGAAAGATCTTTATCATAAATAACATATTTTGGTTACCTTTAGTTTTATTATAACAATCCCTACTTTATAAGAAATGCCACCAGTTTCATCTTAAACATGTTTGAGATCTGATATTAATGTAAATGATTTTTATATACAGTTTTTGCTTGGTTTCCAATGTTGTAACTATCAAAGGCATTTCCTACTGTGGTTTTACTGAGAATATTCTGCTATCTTGTTCATATATCATAGTGCAGATAGTGCCATAGAACTACCACAGGCAATTTGTCTATGGTATGAAATCACAGTGCAGAATGGTTTGCAAGCATATACATGACAGAGAAGATCCTTTATATTCTAATGAAGGGATGTGGGTTTAGTTAAGCTGATGTCTTTGAAGTACTGGATAGGGAGCTTACATGAGTCTGCTGATGTGTTCCAGGCTTGTACATTGCAGTTTACCCACTAATTTCAGAAATTGAAGCAGGTGGGAACACAATATCAAATTGTTAATGGGATTAATTTATTTTCTTTTAAACAAAATAAACTGTCATTATTACTAAAGTGGAATTATGACAGCAAGACTATTATCTGAAACAGCCGAGCAACCTAATCAATATCTGCTAAATAAATGAACTGTCATTATCAAAGTCTATTTTATCAGCAAATCTAAACTGACAGTTCACATTTTACAGTTTCATATAGGGCATCTGTAACAAGAATGAAAAAGCCTTATTTATTAAGACTTTCTTCTAATTGAAATGATTCCTTTAGCTACAATAAATCGTTAATTCTGTTGATCTTGCTAATTATGACTTGGTTTAACTTCATTGTTTGACTCTATCTCACAGATTGTTCTCATTGAAGAGCTGAGGTGCACAAAATATAATTTATATTGTTGGGTAAATGTGGACTGGAGTGACCGGTGTTGCAATGAACTAATCAATTTAGTTCTGAAGAGGGTCACTGGGCCCAAAACGTTAACTCTGATTTCTCTCCACAAATGCTGCCAGACCGGCTGAGATTTCCAGCAATTTCTGTTTTTGTAGTCAGTTTAGACCATGGCTGTTGACTGTATGGAGATTACAAGTTTGAAGCAGATAATGCCAAATGTAGGAAGCTAATATTCAATTTTCTTCAAAGATCAATCACGTTGCTGACTCAAGTGACCCCATTGAGGAGTTTTTTATATTAGTAGTTTTTAATTTACTCTTTCACAGGATATTGCCCATTTTTAATTGCTTTGAGAAGCTAGTGGCCAGCTAAGATGCTCACACTACTCAAGTTCAGTCAAGTTCAGAAGTTGACCTAACATTGACTCCAGTGCACAGTTATTGAATGTAATAAGTGCAGCGGTTCAGAGAACGAAATTAAAATGGGTTGCCCTGGTGATCACTCATTGTAAATCAGACAAGATGATCCTGAGATCGCTGTATAGTGTTGCAACTGTCACCAGCAGCATCTTCACAACAGTTAGGGTCCATTCAGCAACACTCACATCCCCACAAATGAACAAAAAAGACTGACAGCCCCTCCCAAACCACCCTGCAACCCCAAGAACTTCATAGATCTGGAAACTGAGGGCACAAGCCTTTCTTGGATCCTTGAAGCAGGGAACAAGCAACACTACCCTGCCCACTTATGTCTCCAAGGGAATTATCATTACGCAAATGTTATTACTGATTACACACTTTAAACAAACAAAGAATAGTGTTCCTAACTCATCACATGATCTCTCACCTTCGTCTCACCCTCCTCAGATTCCTGTCATTGGACACCCAACAATGTTAATAATCGTCTCAGAGTCCTGCCTTAGTGTAGCTTTTGAGCTTGCTACAGTTTCGAATTTTGAAAGTCTGGTCACCCTACTTGTTGAGGTAGTTTTAGTTCCAGAAGCTGCTTGGCTTGGCCCAGTTCCAAGCTATCAGCTTCTGTAATTGCATTTATCACTGAGTTGCTTCGAGGACTGGCTTAATGGATTTAAGAGCATGACCTTGAACACAACTGTAAAGTCTTTAGTTCTGGTGAAGTACGAGCTTTCCTCTAAGAAAGTAATTACTGTAGCAATATTAATTCCACTTACATTTCTCTTAGGTCGGTGGCTGATGAGACAACACTGCAGCTAACAGAATCCACACAGGAAAACCCTGAAACAATTTTTAGCTGCAACCTTTAAATTAATTCTGCTCAGTGCATGTATTTTTCTGTAAAATCCTGTTAAAGTGCCTGTACTGTCTGGGGAGGTGAGGAATCAGGGAGCTGAGGAGGCAGTGTAATTATAGTAATGGCATGGAACCTTCTAGGTTATTGACAGTAATGATGCATGGCTTGATACAATAAAACGTAACTGGAAAAAAATGAGAATCCATCACTTCCTAATAGAAAAATTGATATGATTTTAAAACCATTTTTTTCTGTTACGTTTTATTGTATCAAGCCATGCATCATTACTGTCAATAATCAAACAATCTAATAGATTGTTAAAGACAAAGTTTTTAAAAGTCTTCCCACTCTGTGTCCTCATTCCAGTCTTCAATTCCCCCACCAGTTCACTCGACTATTTCTCCTCATGCCATAGAGCAGGTATATGGGCTCTCATTATCTTTAGCTGCAAGTCAGTTAAGGCATCTTCATGACTCAAAGTACATTTGGGTTACTGAGGGAAAACAACAGCTAAAGCATGTGTTGCTGATCACTATTCACTAATCTACTACATGTGGATATTGAATCAGCACAGGAGAAACATGGACTTGGTTGTAACTTCGCCTCTATAACCGAGCGTGTAAATCAGAATTTGGGCAAAGAACTCATGTTATCTGTGACCCCAAACTTCTTCAGTAACGGTAGAAGTATTTAGCCAAAATAAAAAGCAGGATCCCTTTGTTGTTCTGCAGAAGCATGTGATCACTGTTGGAATTTCACTGCATGGAACGAAGAAATTATATTGCATCTTAAAGCAAAGTGCATTTATTTGTCAGCAGTGGCTTATTGCTTTGCACTGTTACCTCTAAGTCAGAAGACCACAGGTTAAGATCACATTCCAGAGAAATGAGTACAAAATCTAAGCTGACTCTCCAATGAAGTTCTAATAACAGTACTGTCTTTCAATGCAGTGCTACTGAAGCTCCATCTACCCTCTCAGGGGGATAGTAAAAATTCTGCTGTATTATTTTGAGGAAAAGCAGAGGAATTCTCCCTCATGACCTGTCTTCAACCAACATCACTGAAGCAGGATGCTTAGGTTAGAAATCACACGACACCAGGTCAGGGTCAAGCAGATTTATTTGGACTATAACCTGATGTTGTGTGATTTCTGACTTTGTCCACACCTGTCCAACACCACCACCTCCACAGCAGATTACCTAGTCATTATAACGTCGATGTTTTTCAGAGCTTGCTTTTTTACGAGTTGGTTGGCTTGTTTTCTTACATTACCATGGAAGTCCAATACAGAGCAGATCAATAAACCACAAAATTGAGCATACTACAGGAGTCAGATGGCTCCAAAAAAAAACTGAACCAAATGGGAAGCTGACCTATATTGTATACTTTAAGAACAAAATTCTTTCATAGGATGGCCATCATTGGTAAGGCTAGCATTTGTTGCCCATCCCAGTTGCCCTTGAACCAAGAGCATTTAAGAGTCAATCACATTACTGTGAGTATGGAGTGGGCTGAAACAGGTGAGGATGTCAAATTCCCTTCCCTGAAGGACATAATAAACCAGATTTTTTTTTGCAATAATCAACAATGGTTTCATGGTACCATTAAGCTGGTTATTTAAACAAAAACAAATTTATTAATTGAATTCAAATTCCATCATTTGCTTTGTTGGGTTTGAAACAATGTTTATGGAATATTAGCCTGAGTATCATGATTAAGTAAAATCAATAAGCCACCACTTATTGTAATTCTTTACTTGTATGCAGCAGCAGATTGTATGATCAGCCTTTGTAAATGGGTATTTAGATGGGTTTTCCTGATTATCCCACAAGCTTTGACCCAAGAGAAATGCTGAAGTGTAATCAGCAGAATTTCTAGAATTTTCTGGAAATTTAGGAGAGCCAATGTAGACAGAGGCGTTTGAAACAAATTGAACAGTTAGCCATTTGCTGCAACTTGTCAACCCATCTCAACCTGACAACTGGAAATCACTTTCTCCTGCTGGAATATTTTTCTGTTTTTAAAATTCTGCTTCCATCTCACTTCGCTACTTGCATTTAAAATGTGCACACTGACATTATATGCAACTGTAGATGGAGGTGGTTGAAACTAACACAAACAGGAATTGTATTCTCTTGCTAAAAGAAAATACACTTCAGTTCTTGATCATCAAGCTATAATACTTTCTATCTAAATGCATTGTTAGTTCTCGGACCACAACATGTTCTATCAGACTTCCACTGTACTACAGCAACTACCCTTCAAAAATACTTAATTGGCTATAAAGTGCTTTGGGATATCCTATGGTTATGAAAGGTGCAGAAATCATACTCTCCATCTTGACACTTCACTGTGCCAGATGTAGCCTCTATTGTGTAGCATCTTGTCTGGCCTGTGTTAGTACCTGTCTGCCAAAACAGGATATAATTATCAATATCAACTACGTTGTCTTCCTGAATTCTTTGATTACAGTTGAAAGCATTCCAGAAGTACTTCTGAATAGCATTATCTTCAAATATTTTCATCATTCCTAATAAATGAATATAATTTTCTGATAATTGAGCTACTATTTAACCAGACTTTACAAATACCAAAGCTCTTATCACCCATCCTAGGCCCTCTGCTTCTTTTGCTAATCTGTAGATTGCCATTGCAGTGTTACGCATTACTGCCTGAACCCACTGCTCACAGGTTAAGCAACAAAACCTTCTACTGTGCTCCTGGGACCGGAGATTGCTGTGGAAATGATTCCTGGTGCTGCCTCGTTTATAATGGATGAGTAATTGTGTGTGTTTGGTTCATTTTGATGAATGTACTGGCCGCTATTATTTTGTTAATGACCATTTTCTGCATCCTTATTTCAGGGGCAGGACAGAGCAAGCTAAGTCATCTGAATTAATCTTATATAGCATGATAAGGGAGTCATTTATTACACTAATTATATGCTTAATGCAATAGGATGTTCAGATCATATTAAATCATCACCATTTTCCTTCATGTCTGTGTATTAGATTTTGAAGTGGATGCTGAGCACAGTAGTACTGAAGAATAAACTATATTAACGCTGCTGTAATGGACAGTATACACGTGGGGACACTAAGGGGTTCTCCACCTGATTGACAAATGCTACCCTCAAGCCATAAGTTTTTCCTTGTCTGTGTGAAAGGAGAGGAAAGAACATTATGGAAGAAAGGTTTATCCTAGGAGTAACTTCATTGATCCAGAGGTAGTAAGGGTACATATGAATGTACAATGTAGGAGTAGAAATAAACCAGTTGGTCTCCAAGACTGCTGTACAATTCCATAAAATCATGTCCGATCTGTTTGTGCTTTGGATTCCACATTCCCATTGACATCCGATAACTTTTGATTCATTACATAACAAATATCTATCTAATCCTGCCTTTTAAGTATTCAGAGATGCCACCTCTGTTGCCTTCTGTGGCAGAATTCCATAGCCACACAAACCTTTGAAAGAAAAAAAATTCTCATAAAAGAGTGATCCCTAAGTTGAAAGAAAAGCCCCTTACTTTTGGGTTGACAGACCAGAGGAATCGTCCTTTACAGGTCCACCTTGTGCAGAATCTTATATTCTTCAATCAACTCACTCTTCTAAACTCTGGTGGAAACTTTCTGAAGAAGGGTGTAGGCCCAAAATGTCAGCTTTCCTGCTCCTATGATACTGCTTGGCCTGCTGTGTTCATCCAGCTCCACACCTTGTTGTCTCAGATTCTCCAGCATCTGCAGTTCCTACTATCTCTTGTGGAAACAAGCCCAGTCTGTCCAGCCTTTCCTCATGAGACAAGCTGCTCATTCCAGGTGTCAATCTCTTAAGCCTTCTCTGAATCACCTCAAACATTTTTAAATCATTCCTTAAATAGGCAGACCAAAACTGCTTAAACCAAAATACCAAAAAGTATTTGGATCTGGTCTTACCAATGGCTTGTATAACTAATGATTAATAGGAGATGCGGTTTGGGTGACACAAACTTTGTGCTGTACAGATTCAACAATTTTCTATAGTGATTTCCCTATAATGTGATTTTCTATAAATCAAGGTCACACAAGGATGCAAGTATTGCACTATAGAAGAACTATCTGTATAGAATGCCTACATGCTCTCCTTTATTAACAGCCTTCAAAGAAATACAATGAAGTGGTTCAATATTTTTTTTTCCTCTCAGAAAACCAAGCTGACTCCTCCTCAATGCCTTTACTATTTGCAACTGCTCAGCTATAAACTCCTTAATGATCAATTTGAACACCTTCCCTACCACAGATGTCAACCTATCTGGCTCATAGTTCCTGTTTTTTCTTCTCTCCCTCCCTTCTTTGAATTGAGGATTTATATTTGCTGCATTCCAATGTGATGGAACTTTTCCAGAATTCGTCTAAATTTTGGAAAATTAATGCTAAACTACCATATTAGGTATCCTTTTACAGACCATGCAATGAAGACCATCAGGATCTGGGTACTTGCCAGGTCTCAACTTTGCCAGTTTGCATAGTAATGCCTCCCTATGATTGTAACTTCACCAAGTTCCTCTCATCATTTCACGTTCTGATTAACAGCTATTACTGGAATGTTTTCTTTGTATCCTCTATAGTGAAGACAGAAGCAAAATATTTGTTCATTTCAATCTCCATATCTTTACTATCTACTCTCAACTCCCCATGACAACACAGGTATCAGGTGTGCACAAAAAGCAGGACAAGTCCAACTTAGCCAATTACAGCCCTATCAATCTTCTCTAGATTATTAGAAAGGTGATGAAAGGTGTTTTCAATAGTGCTATTAAGGAGCACTTGCAAAAAAAAACCTCTTTAGTGATGTGAAATTTGGTTTCTGCCAGAGCCACTCAACTGCCAACCTCATCACAGCCTTCATTCAAACATGGACAAAAGAGATGAATTTCAGAAGTGAGGTGAGAGTGACACCCTTAATATCAAAGTTGCATGTGACTGAGTGTGGCATCAAGGAGCACTAGTGAAAATGGAATCAATGGGGAATCGGGGGAAAACTCTCTGCTGGTTGGAGTCATACTTGGCACATTGAAAGATGGTTGTAGTTGTTGGAGTTCATTCATTTCAGCTCCATGACATCCTGCAGGAGTTCTTGGGGTCATGCCCTTGGCCCAAACATCTTCAGCTGCTTGAACAATGACCTTCCATCAGAAGATCAGAAGTGAGCATGTTCGCCAATTATTGCACAATGTACCATTCGTGACTCCTCAGACACGAAAGCAGTCCTTGTCCAAATGCAGCAGGACCTGGGCAATGTCCAAACTTAGAGTGAAAAGTTGCAAGTAAACTTTGCACCACATAAATGTCACATAGCTGCCATCTTCAAAAAGAGACAATCTAACCACCGTCCCTTGTCATTCAAGTTACCATCACTGAATCCTCTGCTATCAACATCCTGGGGGTTACCATTGACCAGTAACTCAACTGCACTCACCACATTAACACAGTGGCTACAAGAACAGGCCAGAAGCTAGGAATACTGTGGGAAATAACTCACCTCCTGACTCCTCAAAACCTGGCACAGGGCACAAGTCAGGAGAGTGATGGAATACTCCCCACTTGCCTGGATGGGTACAGCCCC
Organism: Stegostoma tigrinum; assembly: GCF_030684315.1. Lineage (NCBI taxonomy): Eukaryota > Metazoa > Chordata > Chondrichthyes > Orectolobiformes > Stegostomatidae > Stegostoma > Stegostoma tigrinum. Next base: position 2,431,529 of record NC_081358.1, on the reverse strand, counting down.
AACAACACTCAAGAAGCTTGACACCATCCAGGATGAAGCAGCCTACTAGATTGGCATTAATTCAACAAACATTCAATCATGCCAGCACCGATACTCAGTAGTAGCAGTGTGCACTAATTATAAGATGCGCTCCAGAAATTCACCAAAGATCCTTAGACAGCACCTTTCAAGTTCATGACCACTTCCATCAAAACCGACAAGGGCAGCAGTTACATGAGAATGCCATCACCTGCAGGTTCCCCTCTGAGCTACGCATCATTATGATTTGGAAATATATTGCCATTCCTTCATTTTTGCTGGCTCAAAATCCTGGAATTCCCTCCCTAGTAGCATTGTGAGTCTATTTGCAGCAAATGGACAACAGCAGCTCAAGTACACAGCTCACATCCACTTTCTCAAGCACAGCTAGGGATAGGCAAAATGTGCTGGTCCAGCTATTGATACCTGTGTCTCAAGAGGGAATTTAAAAATAAACTCCTAGGTTTAACCATCATCAGGTACTCCAGAAATGACCTTCTGAGGTCAGAAGTGGGAATTTGCTTCTGATTGCACATGTTGAGCAAATTCATAACTACTCAGAAGTTGAAGTAGCCCATGTTTGTATGCGGCAAAATCTGGACAACTTTCAAGCTTAGACTGATAAGTGGCAAATGACATTTTTGCCACACAAGTGCCAAGCAATGCCAACAAGAGAAATGTAAAGATCATCCCTTGATTTTTAATGGCGTTACCGTTGCTGAACACCCCCCCCCCCCCACTTCCAAAGTCCTGGGAATTACCAATGATCAGAAATTGAACTGAACTGGCCATACAAATACAACGGCTACAGGGGCAGTCCGCCTTGCCTTCTCTCACCAGCAAACAAATATCGATTATAAATAGTTGAGGCCGTAGCACTAATTCTTGCAGCATTCACCTATTCATTACCTGTTTGTGCTCACCTTCTGCTCCCTGTTCATTAACCAATCCTCTGTCCATGCTGATCTATTATAATATCTCATAAGCCCTCTTTTTGCTTTTTAACTTTTTCTATGGCACTTTATTGGATGAATTTTGCCCTCTACAAATCTTCAAAAGGGTCTTTTTTTTTCAAATAAAGCTTTCCCCTGGTAATGCTATGTTAACTTGTTCTAATGATACTATGATTTTCTAAGTGCATTGTAAATTTCTCATTAACATATTTCAGCATTTTTCCAATGACTGATGTTAGACTAACTGTCCTGTAGATCATTGGTTTTGTCTCTTCCCTCCTTCCTTTGTAAATATTAGAACATTTGCTAACTTCCAAAGTAATTAGACTGTTTCTGAATCTAAAAAAATTTAGAAAATTATTGCAATTAACGAGGTGTGGGTCATCAGATCCTAGGGATATGTCGGTTTTCAGCCCTTTAAATTTCTCCAATACTTTTTTCTGTACTGATATTAATTTTTTCAATCATTTTAGCCCATATATTACCATCCATTTCTGATATAAAACATTTGTCTTCCACTGTAAAGACAAACATGAAATATTTGTTCAATACCCTTGCCATTTCCTCAGGGGGGAACTGGTAGCACAGTGGTTCAACTGGTGTTTAAGAAGCCCAGGACAATGTTCAGGTTCAAATCCCATTGTGGCAATTGGGGAAATTTAAACTTACTTAATACATTTTGGTCTCCATAATAATGGCCATGAAGGTAGCATTCATTACCTTAAAAACTTATCTAGTACACTAAAGTCCTTTAGGAAAGGAAACTTGCCATCCATATCTGGTCTGGTCTACACTGTAGGCTACTGGAATATGATTCTCCTCTGAAATAATCCTATCAAGCCTCTCATTTCAAAGACAGTTAGGGATAGGCATCAAGTGTCTCTGCTCCCAGTGATGCCTGTATCCCATGAAAGACTTTTCTTAAAACTGCCTGATTATCTCTCCTGTTTCTGGTTCTAAGGAACGAATTTTATATATTTTGTAAACATTTTTACAACCTGTTTTTGGTATTCTGGGTAATGACTCATTCTATTTTTGTACATTCTTAGCAATATTTTAAGGGTCCTTTGCTGATTTCAAAAATATTCCTAGTCCTCAAACTTTGCTACATTTTTTGCAACATTGCAAACTTTCCTTTTAACCTCATACTGTGTTTAACTTCATGAATAAGTTTTTGCTTTTTGAATTGAATGTGTTTGTTGAAAGATTTGAAGTGTTTCTTTACATGAATTCCACCATTTGTTTAATACCATACCTTTTTTTCCCCAATCTTCAGCAACATTATTCAGTTTTCCACCCTACCTATATAATTGCCTTTATGCATAACATTCTTGCCTATGATTGATATATATCATTTTCAAACTTAACACAGAACTCGATGTTATGATCACTATTTTCCAGTGGATCTTTTATTGTAATTCTATGAATTAACACTGCTTCATTACACCACACTAGATCAAATACAGCTTTATCCCGAGTCAGTTCCAAGAAATGTCTTCTAGAACCAATCCTTGCCAATTTAGTTTTCCCAGGCTATATGAAGATTCAAACTCCACACAATTATTACAATTACTTTATTACAAACGGCAATAAATTCCTGTTTAAGCTCTGTCCAATGGTTTAGCTTATTGTTAGGGGCCCAACAATTGATCATATTAATAAATTTTCTTATAAATTGATAAATTTTCTGACTCTTGCTATTCATAATTTCCACCCATTTGGATTCCACTTCATGATCTTCTAAAGCAAGTTGCTTTCTCATTAATGCCCTTATTTCATCCTTTACTATAAAAACTGCTTTCCCTCCTTTGTGATTCTGTTTAAGTTTCCAAAATATTGTGTACCTGGAATACTCATTTCCCAACCTTGATCACTTTGTAACCAGCTCTGTGTAAGACTGCTCAGATCTAAATAATTTACCATGATTACCTTTACTGATGGTTCATCAATTTTATTGCAGATGTATCATGTGATAGATAAAGAACCTTTCAGTTAACTTTTTTGTTGCTTCAATTCCCAGAAAAGAACTTATTCACTGTGCACAATTCGTGTTAAACACTCTGTCCCTTCTTGTCCCATTCTGGTCGGCTCGGCCCAAATCACTATTCTCTTCCATTGTGTCAATCTTTTCCTTTAGATCTCTAAATCTGTCTTCATCCAAAATCCAGCCCCACCCCCAACCCAACAAACCCTTCTCACCATTAGTTTAAGTACTGTCCACGGCCCTAATTATCCAATTAGCCAGGACACAGGCCTCATCCCAGTTTAAGTGGAGACCATCCCATTGGAATACTTTGTTCACTAAGTACTGTGTCTCACAATAAAACTCCATCTTCCAACACCATTTTTTGAGCCACTCATGTAACTTTCTAACCTGTGTGACTCCATGGCAATTGTTGCATTCTTGAGGTGTCAATGGTGTTCTGTCAAGTTAAGAAAATGTTGCTCTTAATTCAGTTGGTAAAAACATTTGGTTTCCAACAATGTTCTAAGTTAGTGCACATGAAAGATACAAAAACTCAGAAGAGAGGGCACAGAACGATTCACTAGGATTGGGAACTTTAGTTATATCGATAAATTGGAGAAGTTGGCTCTGTTTTCCTTGGAGGGGAGGAGATTGAGAGAATGGTAATCTGGACAGAGCAGATATGGAGAAACCATTTCCAAGGTTGAGACTCTGGTGCATTAATTAAGGTGACTGATGAAGGAAGCAATAGCAACATGAAGGAAGAACTTTTTCATAAAAGCGAGTGTCTTGGATTGAGAATACACTACTTAAAGTGTGGTGCAGACAGGTTCAATTGAGACATTCAGAATTGGATAATTTTCTGAAAAGGAAAGATGTGCAGACCTATGGGGAGAAGGATGGCAAAGGGCATTTAGGTGAATAGTTTCATCAGAGGGCCACAGCAGTCACATTGGCCTGAATGTCCTCCTTCTGTGCTATACCCACAAAGAACCTCCCTCCCTTCCAAATAACAACAGCTTATATTTATGTAGTGCTTTTAACTTCATAAAGTATCCCAAGTAACTTGACTGGAATGACATTAATCAAAATTAGACACCAGAGCAAAAGAGGTTTTAAAAAAATGACCGGAAGTTTAATGCAAAGAGTTATATCTTAAGGATGCAGCTCCAGAACTTAGGACACAGGAGGCTGGAAGCATGGCTACCAATGACATAGCAATTATACATGCTCAATCTGCCAGAAGATTGCAACAATCTCAGGATTGTAGTTTAGGAGGGGATGTCAAAGATTAGGAGGAGCAAGACCAGGAAACAATTTGAAAATAATGTTAAAAAATTTAAAAATAAGATGTTATTTGAAAACTAATGCACACAGTAGTCAGTTCACATAGGTGTGATAGCTGAACAGAACCTGGGATAAGTTGGATGACCTCAAGTTTTTGGAAGTTGGAACATGGTTAATCTGACCAGGAGCGCCAATAATTGTATGTGGTGAGACACCACCCATGCCAAGAGAGCCAAGTGAGAGCATATTAAGAGTTTCCTTTGAAATGGCTTCATATCCTCTTACACTCCCTGATTTGGTCACAATGTGAAAATTGTTTAAATGGGGGAACAATTACTGCAAGTGATTACTAATAAAAATAATAATCACCAGAACTGCTGTCAGGCCTTGGACAACTCACATACATTGAGTGCCATCGAGTGTAATGTGGAAGTAGTAGACTTAATTATCTGACACACCCAGGGCAGCTATTCTTCTGATATTGAGAGCGTTTTGACACAAAGTAGATTATGTTTAAATTGATACCACTCCCTGGACTCCAAGTTGTATTGACTGGGATAGGGCATAACACAGAACAGGGCACATGCACTTTCCACACATAATTAAGTGAATTATCTATAAATGCTATGATTATGTTCTTGGAGAATATAGGGAACAATTCAGGGAGCATTGTTCCCATTTTAACATGAAACATGTTATACTTATTCACAATTTATTTAAGAAATCAACACCCAGTGCTACTCAGGCCCTGTGCCACAACTTCTCCTCTGATACATAATACAAAATTAGAAAAATAATAACTTCTGCTTCCAATTTCTATTCTTCTTTCATCTTCATCTAGTCCATGTCTAACTCTTTCCTTCCATTCCTTAACGTCCAGCTTCCATTTTTGAGGATAGGCTGTCTGCCAGTATCCATTACAAACCCACTGATTACCACAACTATCTTGATTAAGGCGTCTTATACCCTGGTTTTGGTAAGAACTCCTGTCCATTCTCCCAGTTCTCCATCTCCATCACATCAGTTCCAATTATGCCATCTTCCACAGAGGTGCCTCCAATTAGTGATTTTTTTTGCTGTACTGAGGATTTTCCTCCTTACCAACTGGTTGATAGGGCTCTCGGCCATGCCTGGCCCATTTCCTACACTTCTTCCCCCATCCCTTCCCCTTCCTACCGGAAGAACAATAGTTCCTCATATAGCAGAAATAGAAATTGCTGGAAAGGCTCAGCGAGTTTGGCTGCATCTGTGAAGAGAAATCAGAGTTAACATTTCGGGTTGAACATAGAATATAGAACAGTACAGCACAGTACAAGCCCCTTTGGCCCAGAATGTTGCGCTGAACTTTTACCCTAAAAGTGACCCTTCCTCAGAACTCAGAGTTGAACTTTTCCAGCAATTTCTGTTTTTGTTTCTGATTTACTGCATCTGCAGTTATTTCGGTTTTTATATGTTACCTCTTTTCTTGACTTTCCATCCAAACCCTCCAACCCGTATCCAAAGGATCTTCCTCTACCATTTCCACCATTTCCAGCAAAGTGTTATAACCAAACACGTCTTCCTCTTTTTCTGAAGAAGGGTCTAGGCCCGAAACTTCAGCCTTCCTGCTCCTCTGATGCTGCTTGGCCTGCTGTGTTCATCCAGCTCTACACCTTGTTATCTCACATCTTCCTCTTCCCTCCTTTGTCAGCAATCTGCAGAAGCCATTCCCTATCTGACACTCTGGGTCGTTCCTAACACCATCTCACATTTCTAACACACTTTCCCATGTAATCAAGAAGGTGTAACGCCTGCCCCTTTACCTCTGTCTCCTCACTGTCCAAGGTCCCCATAATGCACTCTCCTCTATATTAGCGAGACCAAATGCAGACTGGGTGACTACTTTGTGGAACACCTCCACTCCGTTAGAACAACCCCTGAACTTCCAGTTCAGTACCATTTTAATGCGCTATATTGATCTCATACTAGTTTCCTGACCTAGACTTGCTAAAGTGTTCCAGCGAAGCTCAACGCATTGTACAGGAACAGTGCTTTATTTTCCCACTTAGGCATGCTACAGCTTCAGGACTCAATATAGAGTTCAACAACCTCAGACCATGAACACTCCCTACCTCCCCCAACATGTGTCTTGATTGCATGGGTTTGTCCTCAGCAGAACTGACCTATTTTCCTATTTAGCATTAGCACGTCATCTGCCTATACATCCTCCCTCTATGACCATTGACGTACTCTTTGTCTGTTGCTCAGGGGTCTTCCACTCACTTCATCTACAGCATAAAAATAACATTATTTTCCACCCCCCTTCAATTCTGAAGAAGACACGAAATATTAACCTTGTTTTTCCCACCACAGATGCTGCCAATGCTGCTGCATTCTTCCAGCACTTTCTGTTTTTATTTTAGATCTCTAGCACCCACAGTACTTTACCTTCATTAAAATAGCTGTGATGCTGATTTGTGCTACCAAACACACAGATCTCGCCCAAAGTGGCTATTTGTCAACATGATTCGTGAACTCTTCGCTTGCTTGGGGCAACATTTGTAGAACAGGTCATAGAATCATAGAGATAGTAGGAACTGTAGATGCTGGAGAATCTGAAATAACAAGGTGTAGAGCTGGATGAACACAACAGGCCAAGCAGCAGAGAAGCAGGAAGGCTCCTTTCTCATAGAATCATAGAATTTCTATAGTGTGGAAACATGCCATTCAGCCCATTGAGTCCATACTGACCATCCAAACAGCACCCCACCCAGACCCACCCCTCCAACCCTATCCCTGTACCCCTGCATTTCCAATGGTTAATCCACCAAGCCCACACATCCCTGGATACTTGTAGACAATTTAGCAGAGCTAATCCACCTGCTCATCTTTGAACTGTGGGACGAAACCGAAGCACCCCGAGGAAGTCCGTGCCAACACGGTAGAATGTACAAACTCCACACAGACAGTTGCCTGAGGGTGGAATCAAACCCAGGTCCCTGGCACTGGTTGGATTTCCCAGGGAACACTGAAGCAAGTGGGATAGGTTGGCATTGAGCAACTCAGCAGAGAGCAGGGATTGAACCTGTGATCCTCCTAGTTTTGTGATTCATTGCCATGCCACGCATTTGTTCATTGATCTATTGTATCTTGTCTGGATATGACATTGTCAGGTGTTGTATAGAACACAGGGAGATAAAGAAACTAAATGAATGCATATACAAAAGCTCTCCTTTCATGTCTTGCCCTACATTAAAAGTAGGCAAGAAATACTAAGGTTAATCAAAGCTTATAAGGCATCTTGTTATCTGGAACTTTGTACTTCCAAGAATTACCTTTAAAAGGTTTACACCAAAGTTATACCACAGGTAGGCTTTTAGCTGCTTAATCAACCATTTAAAATTTGGATTAGGCTGAATCGAGCTTAAAAGGAAAATTGGGATCACTAGGTTGCCCTTTAATGAATGAAAGCCACTTGAAGGAAGATTTAAGTTCTTCAGTTAACCCACTTATTTGCTTGACGGCTGCACAAATCAATGAGATTAAACATTCCTGATCCTCTTGATTTGTTCATTCCACTTGAATGAAGCATGTAACAATAGCCACCTCACCTGAAACTATAACAATTGCAGACTAAATTCCTTTACAAAAGTGCTTGCTTTTGTTTTTATAACATTTGCAACATACTTAATTCCAAACAATAAATTTTATATTTTTTTAATCATCAATTTGACTCCACAATGATATTTGTGGGCATTCTGGAAATACTTTCAATTCTGTAATAATGAAACATTTGATGTTTGCCAGTTCTGATCACATGATCTCAGCTACTCAAGATTGAGTTCAAACAATCTTGTCGTAGAGTAGTGGTCTCCAAACTTTAAATGCACAAGATCACTTTCTGAATTTAAGTGCAACTCAGGCTCTACCCTGAAGAAAATTTAGAATGAATGATTTATTTTTGGTAACAAAAACAGAAATTGCTGGAAAAGCTCAGCAGGTCTGAGAACAGTTGTGAGGAAAGATCATTCAACTGGAAACATTTTCTGATTTCTCCCCTTAAATGCTGCTAGACCTGCTGAGCTTTTCCAGCAATTTCTGTTTTTGTTTCAGATTTACAGCAGTTACAGTTTATTTCACTTTTTAATTTATTTTTAGTGCTGTGTAAATCTAAAATCTAATCTAACATCTCACTTAGTTTCAGTGGTGACACCTGTGACTGTATTATCTAGCAGTGCCTTGAAGTATGGGATGTACTTTAAGACTGCTAGACATGCACAGTCCATCAGTAGGGCATGTGTAAGGTGGGTGCAATACTTGGGCTTGATTATCTTCATCTGAGAAATACAGTCTCACAGAGCTATCTGGGGCTAAAGTAAGCTGTCACTTTATAAATACAGGTTAAAAAGTGTAGATATTTTCTCTGTTTACGAATCTCCAAATGTCGCTGCCTCTTGAACTGTCTTTCAACTCAGTATCAGTCTGCGTAGTGATTATCTCCATATAAACCCCGCTAATTTCTAAATCAGACACTTGTTGGAATTTGGTAGCCAACCTGCTAATATCCATTTGAAGGAATGGATCTGAGACAGACATCACAATTTGTTCCATCACATCTAATTCCTAAAATCCCTTGATGAATTCCACTGCTGACTTCCTGTGCACAACTTTTCTGGATGGAACAATTTTTCTTCGTCTTTGATTTTTCTGATATCTTCCCCAGACTTGGAATGTGTTCAAAGGTTCTTTTTGTTTGGGATGACCACAGACCCAGTTCCAGTCTGAACTCATTCCCAACATTTGTCATATATGGTACATTTCTGTCCTTTCTGCGCCCATGCACAGTTCAGCTTGTTTTGTTTTGACATTATGTTTGTAAGGAACCTAAAGTCAAGCAACCCATACTATCAGACAGCTGACTGCATATTTCATACCTTGATTTAAGAAATGCAATAATTCCAGGCATCAGATCTAAAAATCTTTTTTGGATTTTCCCTTGACTTAACTCTCATGACAGCATGGGGGATTAGTTCACCATGGGCAGCACGGAGTTTGTTGATTAAGGAATTAAGTGGGCCTGAAGGCACTTGCTCACATCAAGTTTACAATTCTGACAATTTTCAGTACATGCGAAAAATCCATTAAAGTACTTGCTAGTGTTTGCTGATGGATTATACAGTGTTAATTGACAAAAGAAGCAAAATTAGGATCAGATCTGTAAAATGGAACAGAGCCTGCAATTTTGTCAAGTACAGCTGGTAATCCATCAATTGTGATGGAAACTAATTTCTTGATTGGAATATTTCTCTCAAAAACACTTCTTTTGAATTTGTTGTGATATCTTTATCCTGTGTTTGCTTTTTAAGGGGCAAAAGGGTGAGAAGGTCCTCTTTAATTGTTATGGCCTTAAAAATCATGTGGTAAAACAATTAGCTGGGCTGTGCCGGTCTTCTTGATGAAATTATTCAACTGTGGTGAGAAGCATTCACAATCCTTCAGGTCCTGCTATAGTTTCTGAAGGACAGTTTTCGACAAAGATCCTACTCGTCTTGCTGCCGAGGAAGCGTCAAGTGACATGTTTGAGTTGCAGCTACTGTTTCTTCTTTGCTCTGAAAGCTTTTGAATAAAAAGTCAGTGGCTACAGTCATAGCTTCTTCAGCTACTTTGCCATCTGTCATCTGATGGCAAATGTGAAATAAATCTTCAGTGCAAGCCTTACCTTTTGGTGCTTGTTTGTTTGAAAGCTTAAAGAAGTTTTTTAAAATAGTTTTCAGCTCGTCAACGTTTGTTAACAAAATGTTCTGATCAAGGAAAAATTGTCTTTGAATCCAACATACAGCATTGTATGGTATCATCCCAAATTCCTCTTTTTATGTAACAATATACGTTGGTGATGTAAGAAGGCAAACTCGAACACAGATCAGAACAGAAATTCATTTTTCCATTGAGTGGGAGGGTGTATGTTTTTGTTTTATTTAGATAGTCCAAGTTCATCACTTATCATTATTGCTTCACCTTGTAGTCCATGATGTCATTCTATCACGTCTCACACTGCAGCTCGGCCTCGAGATCTGAGCCTCTGGAGCATTTAGCGTGTTGCTGCCTGCCTTCCATTGCAGGAGGTGTGAGAATTCAGTTCTATGGTTGTGCTTTGTTTGTGAGGGCAGTGATTTAGACCATAAGACCATAAGACATAGGAGTGGAAGTAAGGCCATTCGGCCCATCAAGCCCACTCCACCATGTAAATCATGGCTGATGGGCATTTCAACACCACTTCCCTGCACTCTCCCCGTAGCCCTTGATTCCTTTTGAGATCAAGAATTTGTCAATCTCTGCCTTGAAGGGATCCAACGTCCTGGCCTCCACTGCACTCTGCGGCAATGAATTCCACAAGCCCACCACTGTCTGGCTGAAGAAATGTTGTCTCATTTCAGTTTTAAATTTACCCCCTCTAATTTTAAGGCTGTGCCCATGGGTCCTAGTCTCCCCACCTAACGGAAACAACTTCCTAGCGTCCACCCCTTCTAACCCATACATTATCTTGTAAGTTTCTATTAGATCCCCCCCTCAACCTTCTAAACTCTAATGAGTACAATCCCAGGATCCTTAGCCGTTCATCATAGGTTAAACCTACCATTCCAGGGATCATCCATGTGAATCTCTGCTGGACACACTCCAGGGCTAGTATGTCCTTCCTGAGGTGTGGGGCCCAAAATTGGACACAGTATTCTAAACGGAGCCTAACTAGAGCCTTATAAAGCCTCAGAAGCACATCGCTGCTTTTATATTCCAACCCTCTTGAGATAAACGACAACATTACATTCGCTTTCTTAATTACGGACTCTACCTGCAAGTTAACCTTTAGAGAATCCTGGACCAACACTCCCAGATCCCTTTGCACTTCTGATTTACTTGCATTGCTCAGATTTAGAACGTAGGTCGCAGCAGTGTCCCATGTGATTTTTCTTTGTCCTACACAGAACCATTAGATGAGCGACTGAGAAAAATAACTGCAAGTCATAGGGTAATTCCGCAACTCGTTCACACTGCCCAAGCTTCTCAAACTAAACTAGTCCCATTTGCCTACATTTGGCCCATTATCTCTTTAAACCTTTCCTGTTCATGCACCTATCCAAATGTCCTTCTCTCTGAAAATGTTGCCCCTCAAGTCCGTTTTAAATCTTTATCCTCTCACATCAAAAATATGCTGTCCAGTTTTGAACTCCCCAAACAAAGGAAAATACCTTTGCTATTAATCATATCTTTGCCTCTCATGATTTTATAAACCTCTATAAGGACACCCCTCAACCTCCTATGCTACAGTGGAAAAAGTTCCAGCTTATCCAGTGTCTCAGAACTCAAACCCTTCATTCCTGGTAACACCTTGGTAAACCTTTTCTTCACCTTCTCCAATTTAATAATGCCCTTCCTATAGCAGGGCGACCAGTACCGTACGGGTCTGAGCAATGAAGGCAAGTGTGCTAAACATCTTTCTTGCAACCTTGTCTACCAGTGGCAGAGATGCAGAGGAGAAGAACACAGTTGAGCTGTTCTTAAAATCCACATGGACATGATGGGTGGGATGTCCTCATGTGTTCCTAGTACTGAAATAAACTGATTTTACAAAGCAATTTCAGGTATATTTCTTATACAATTGTTTGCATTGCCGGCACACAGCTTACTTTACCCTGCTGTCCTAGTCCATTTGGACCAAACTCAAACACAACGCAATAATCTAGCAAAACCTACAAAGAGCATGCGCTAGAGATAATAGGAACTGCAGATGCTGGAGAATCCGAGACAACAAAGTGTGGAGCTGGATGAACACAGCAGGCCAAGCAGCATCTTAGGAGCAGGAAGGCTGATGTTTTGGGCCTAGATTCTGTAGCAGCAGCTGCCAGAACCAGATGCCATGCAGTGGCATAACAATGTGGGTGAAACAAGGAAACTTACAGAGGTATGATCAACTTGCACAGCAAGGAAATGTGAGCAGTGAGATTGACTGCCAGATGCACACAGCAAGGGAATGCAGACAATGCGATCGACTATTAGAGACACTGCGATTGACCATTCAATCATGGTCTTTGGAATACTGGAGACCACTGGAGAGTAGGTTCATATGTGATATACATGGCATCAAACACCAAAGGACATGTGACTACTTCATTAAAATCACTGCAATGACTGCCAAACAAATTGGCCAAAACAGATATTACTGGGGAAAGTGAGATTTGCAGCATAGCAATCACAGCTTTGGCTGTTCCAATTCAACTCTGCTTGTAAGCACAGTATTCAGCTTACTTTAGTAAGCTGATTCTATGATCATTTGATTCATCAACAGTAATTTGATGTTCAATAGAGTAATTGTGAATTATTGCTTTAAACACACAAATGTATCCTCCAGTACTGTGATGCCCATTCACACACAGAGGAAAGGCCACCTACATAGTCACGTATTTGCTGAGGATGTGAATACTGGTTCAAGCTTCAGCATTCTTCCAACCTTCAACATTCTGATGAGGAAGGTTGGGTGTGGGAAGGGGAGGAAGCTCAGTGTGAATTGGCACAATGTCAACAACATTCCCAATGTAGGATTTTACTTTGTAGTTTTGTGGAATAATTACTCCGTATAGTGTTGAATTGAAAAGGCATTACCCATTTTATGTTCCACAGTACAATATGTACCATTTTATTAACACTGATTCTTAGCCAAAGGTTTTTTTTAAGTTGAAGCACCTTTCATGATTATTGGCATTGTTCAGTAGTAATCCTTTCATTTGAATTACCAAATTGTGGGTTTTAGCTTTACTTTCAGAGACATAATTGAGTCTAAATAAAAACCAAAAAAACTGCACATGCCATAAATCAGGAACAAAAACAGAAGTTAGCAAGAACTGCGGATGCTCAAATTCGGAGTCAATAGTGTGGAGCTGGAGGAACACAGCAGGTCAGGTAGCATCAGAGGAACTGTCCTGAAGAAGGGTCCCAACCCAAAATATTGACTTTCCTATTCCTTTGACGCTGCCTGACCTGCTGTGTTCCTCCAGCACCACAGTGTGTTGAGAAAAAACAGAAGTTGCTGGAAAATCTCAGCAGGCCTGGCGGCATCTGTGAAGTAAAATGAGTGCTAACGTTTGGGTCTGGTGGTATCAGAACATAATTGAGCCTGACAGTCTAGTGCTGTTTCGAGGCAGTGTTGCAATCGAAGGCACAGTCTTTCCAATGATGTTAATGCAATGTCACATCTGACCTTTTGAGTAGATGTAAAATGTCCCACAGAGCAACTGAACAGTACTTCATTGGCTGTGAAGTAGGTTGGGACATGCAGAGGTTATGAAAGATGCAATGCATGTTCATTCTTTGCATTTGAAGAGCTGATACTTTTTCATCAGTCACATCACATCAGTCCAAACTATCTCTAAAACAGGTATCTTGTTATTTTTCTACTTGTAACTAAAAAGGACTTAGAAATTTTATCCAATGTCGTGCCTTGGTGACTCCTAATTCTCATTTTCTTCTTGCATATTAGCATTTAAACAGAAAATGTTCATGAACAAGTACAGATGTAGGGGTGGGTTATATTTCAGTTTTGATCCCAGTCGGCTTGGCTGCCAGCTCAGCTTTAATTTTTTGGGTAAAAACTCCAAGAGGACATTTGCCTCACAGAGTTGTCATCAGTTGGCAGGGACTGCTGGTGTGGCAGGAGGTATAGGAGGAAGAGGAACCATACCTCTAACCTAGAAAGGTCCAGGATCTCCCTAGGTTGGGTTGACAGACGGGGTGGCATGTTGAATGGAAGACAATCCCCCAACTATGGTGCGAAGGATTCCAAAGGAGACAGATCAGTGCAACCGCTGCCCGCCCCCCGCCATTTCATTGACTAAAGGCTAAACCTAACGGTGCAGACACTGCCTGTTAAATCAGAGTGATAGTGGAAGGAGCTCTTTAATTGGGCATTCACTGCCAAGAAGGGCTATGATTGAACAGTGTGCCCATAAAATCAGGGCAAACATATTATTTTTTGTATCCACCCATGTGGTTTCCTGTCCATAGGTGGACAATAAAATTCAGCCCATGAAGTCAGTGGATGGGATCTGATTCTGAGTCACTTTGATAAGCAAGTGTTCCCTAGTGATGATATCAATAATCATCAATAACTAGCAGTTTTGTATCATAGTTTCAACATTGAGGAACAACTAAAGACCTTTACAATTTTCTGAAATTGATGTGCCTGGAGCCAAAGAAAGAAATAGTAGGAGTGTCTGAAAACTTGGCGAAAGCAATGGGATGTAAGAAAGGCCTTTTTAGCAGGAAAGGGTGTTGGATAACCAGGCAAAGGAGCTCAGTGGGGGAATTCCATAGTGCAGCCTCTAGTGGGAAGGTGAACAATGTGTGTATATTAAAGCCAGAGGAGGAGCAGATAATTTAAGGAAAGTTCAAAAGGTTTGATGAGGTTACAGAGATAAAAAGCTTCTTTTCAAGACTTGGGTGGAGTTTTATATTGGAGGCATTAGGAGACAACAATTGAATATAGATCAGCATAGGAGATCAGAGAATAGAATCTGTATAGTGTGGAAATAGGACATTTGGCCTGAGTCCACACTGACCCTCTGAAAAGCATCCCAACCGCCCTATCCCTGCAACCCTGCATTTCCCGTGGCTAATCCAACTTGCTTGCACACTATGGGGCAATTTAACATGGCCAATCTACAAGCTGCACATCTTTGGAATATGGGAGGAAACCAGAGCACCCAGAGGAAACCCACGCAGACATTGTGAACTCTGTGCAGACTGCCACCCGAGGGTACATTGAGCCTGGGTGCTGTGAGGCAGCAATACTAACCACTGAACCACTATGCCACCCTAGGATGGTTAGATCAGTTGACATGGTGGCTGGTTTGCAATGTAGAATAATGCACACCACGTGGGGTCAATTCCTGCACTGTCTCTTTCTATTGAGAGAGCAGCCCTATGGTCCACTAGGACTGGTGATTTTACCTTTACTGGTCAGCAAACACCAGCATGCTAGGTGAGCAGGACTTGGTGAGACTTAGGATATAAACAACAAAATTTTGAATGACCTGTGCTTTGGAATAGTCAAAGCTGGAAGTAACAAAGACGTGGCTTCTTGCTGCAGATAATGTGCTGGGGCAGGGGCAGAGAGGGGTGATGCTAGGTATGGTGGATACTTGATGTGGAACAAGGCGGTCTTGGTGATGAGATAGTAGGAACTGCAGATGCTGGAGAATCTGAGATAACAAGGTGTAGAGCTAGATGAATACAGCAGGCCAAGCAGCATCAGAGGAACAGGAAGGCTGATGTTTCGGACCTCGACCGTCCTTCAGAAAATTGGATTTGGGATTGAAAACTCAGGTAGGGCCCAAAGAAAAGATACTGAGGTTGTGAACACAGTTTAAACAAAAATATGCCATGTAGAAAGGATATCTCAGCTGATCATAGTTTCCATTAGTGGCATGATTTATTTTAAGATATTGAGCTTGAACTTCCTTCTTTAGCAAAGCTTTAAAGGGGAAAAGTTTCCTTAGTTATTGTTTGTATTAAAAACATTAATCCAAATATAAAGGCTGGCAAACAGGAGATCTCCCACACCATTTCCTGGCCTTACTTTATATTAATAATTCCATAGTTCCTTAAAAAAATTTGTCACAGATGTGATCTGTAAATAAAAGTTTGCAGCGTGTTCATTGCTATTAGGGCTTTTGCTTCGGGGAAGATGTTAACACTCCGCCTGGGCAAGAGTGAACCAACAGTTAAAATGGAGACACGCTGATATGACAGATTTTAGTAGACACTAGGAATCCTGCAGATATTGAATGGAATCTCAATATCAATGTATCAATGCTTACTTAGACTCTGGATGCCCGCAAGACCTCAGACACCTTTTAAACATGTCGTTAGTGTGAGAAGCTCATATTATTTCCCAAATAGGACAGTAGCAGTTCTCCAAAACATGAGAGAGCCTTCCGATGAGTATAAAACTATCTCTTGAAACCTGAAGTAGGGCAACCCAATTTATAGGCCCCAGAGAGAAATCTGTGTCTTCCCTTGACTCAGACTTCAGCTCCCCACTTACCCTTGCTGTGAGCCCTTTCTCAAATGCTCTCCTTGCCACCAACCAGAAAGATGGTTGGCTAATGGCAATACTACTCATTTAGTCAAACATTGAATCATACAGTACAGGAGAGGCCCTTCAACCCATCAAATCTGCACCGACAAACATCCACACTACATCAACACTCACCCACTTTCCAGCACTTAGTCCAAAGGCTTGAATGTTAAGGCATCAAATGTTCTTCAGATACTTTTTAAAATTGTGGACTTTACAACCTCAACTATTCTCTCACGCAATGCATTCCAGATTCCCAGCACCCTCTGGGTGAAAACGTTTTTCCTTAAATCCCTTTTAAACTTCCTGCCTTTCACCTTAACATTATTCCCTCTTGTTATATGACTCTTAACTAAGGGAAACAGCTGCTTTCTCTCCACCCTGTCCATGCCCCTCATTATCTTATACACCTCAACCAAGTTCCCTCAGCCTTATCTGCACCAAAGGAAACATCTGAGCTTATCCAATCTCCCTTCACAGCTAAACTGCTCCATCTCAGTCAACATGTTGTGAACCTCCTTTACACCTCTTCCAGTGAGATCACAGTTTCCTATAGCATGGTGACCAGAGCTGTACACAGTACTCTAACTGTAGCCTAATCAAAGTTCTGATTGGCTCCAATATAACCTCCATGATCTTATAAAGCAAGTGTTCCAGTATAGCATCTTAACTATCCTATTAACCTGTGCTGCTGTCTTCAGGGATGTTTGATCAAGCACGGACTGCTCCCCTGAGCTTCCTAGTATCCTGCCATTTTTGAGTACTCCCTCATCTTGTTACTTCTTCCAAAGTGCATCTCTCACACTTATCAGCGTTAATCTCGCACCTATCTGGGCTAAATTACATCGGCACTGAAGTATCCATCTGACCAATCCATCTATATCCTTGTATAACTTGAGACTTTCTTTCTCCTGTCAACACAACGGCCAATCTTTGTACCATTCTCAGACTTACTTATCATCCCGTCACCCCCATATTTCATTCTACATTGTTTTTTAATATTACAAACAATAATGGACCAATCCCAAGATAATAAAATGTGAGGCTGGATGAACACAGCAGGCCAAGCAGCATCTCAGGAGAAATCTCAGGATGCATCTGCAGTTCCCATTATCTATGGACCAATCCCATGTGCCTTTACCTTCTTTATCAGTTTCCCATGTGGGATCTTGTCAAAGGCTTTACTGAAATCTTAAAAGCAACATCAGGATGAAGGGTCTAGGCCCGAAACGTCAGCTTTTGTGCTCCTGAGATGCTGCTTGGCCTGCTGTGTTCATCCAGCCTCACATTTTATTATCAGCTACACTACTCTCATTTACACACCTCCTTGAAAAATTCCATCAAGTCTTTTAGGCATGACCTCCCTCTGACAAAGCCATGCTGACTATTCCTGATCAAACCTTGCCACTTTAAATGGAGATGAGAGAGGACCTAAACAAATCTAAACTTACTATATTCACAGAACAATTAATTCTGAAAGTAGCGTCTAGTAGCTAAGAGTCATGCCTGTCTTGTTTCAGATCAATGATAGAATTGTAAACCCAATTTTGTAATCCCCCATTATCCTAGCATGATTTGGAACGGGTGTGGTTCATCTGTTTTGGTTATCCAAGAAATAGGTGCCGAATTAGATCACATGGCACATTGAACCTGCTCCCTCATTTAATACGACCGGGCTGATGTTGGGCTTCAGCTCCACTTTTCCGCCCACTCCCTACATTCCCTTGAGACCGTAAATCTATCTTCTCAGCTTCAAGTATACAGTATTCAACTGTGGACCAGCTGCAACCCCATGGGAAGAGAATTCCACAGACTCACAGTTCCTTCGACCGAAATATTTCTTCTCAGTTATAACTGATTGGTGACAGTTTTTATCCTAAAACTATCCCTGCATCCATTTGAAATCCCCAATGAGTGGAACTGATCTCTCAGCATCTATCCTTATCAAACCCCTTCAGAACTTTTATGTCCCATTGAGACCACCTTTCATTCTTTTAAAGTCTAGAAAATGTACGCACATTTTACTTAGCCTCTCATAATTGGACAACCACATGTTCACAATGACATTGAGTTAGCTCTGTCTACCTTTATAACGTCAGCTCATTGGATTCATTTGCAGAGGCTCCCAATCAGCAAAGTAATATGGAATAGGGGGCAATATCTACCTTCTAGTAAAATTTGCGGATATGTACACACTTAAAAGATTGTTGTGCTGTCAATGTGGTTCCAGCAGCTAATATACTGTCTCACTCTTTTTTCAATTATTATCCTTCAGTGTACATCTGGTTCCTTTTTCAAAGTACATTCCATAACCTGCTAAACAGTTTATCCCATGGGTTGAATGATCTGAAACATATGGCCCAGATCTTCCAATCGGAAGATCGTTGTTGCTGATGTATAAATAGGAATTGGGCGTTGGGACCATATGGAAGTCTATTCACAGCTGATTCCACAGGAATTGCCCAGGAAGTTGAAACTTCTAATTGGAAATTAGCCAGCAACCCTCTAAAACAGTCCCCAACTATGAGTTTGACTAACTGCTGAGTTAAACTTGCTGCTCACCTTTTACTCTGTGTGGAGATCTTTAACGACCAATTTGGATCTGATTGAATCCTTTCAGATGGTTTGAATTCACTTATCTAGATAGTTAACCAGGAAATGTTAGAGGAATTATAATGTTCTGTAACACCGGGCTAACTATAAAGCTGATTCCCAATCACCCACACTGACCACCCCAATCTCTCATCTGACACCCACAGACACCAATCCTATCCCGCCAGCAGTCATTCCTTCCCTCACCTCCTAACTTTGTCGGAACTTGTCTCCTCTCTGAGACCATCCTGTCTTCCTCTGGACCTGGCCCATCCTGTACTGCTGCAGTCAATTTTCTGACAAAGCTGAAAGCTGAATTGTCATGAGAATGATCCTGTTGTATTGAAATCTCCCATTACTTCACTCAATTATTTTTATGATCAAAAATGAAAGGTTAATTGTTCCAGGCACTCACTGGCTGTAAAACATGCAGCTGTTGGTATACGTAGAAGCCTTGTGATGATAATAAGATAAAATTGACTTAAATTTTCTGTCCTGAAGAATTTAATTTAGTTGGCCAAATACTATTGTACAAACTACCTATCAGAGTTTGACAGAGTGTTCTGTGGACAAGACTTTGAACAAAGATTAAACGTTCCCACTAGAGATTTCCTTTCCTCAAATTAGAACTTTTCCTATATCTTGCTGTAATTAGGTGCACCTAGAATACAATTACTGTAGTAAGTGAGATTAAAAGGCGCAATTAATGAAAGTGAACCCTAAATTAGAGCAAAACCCAAATGGTGAAAGGAACAGACAGTTGAAAATTGATCAATATCTGCTGTGAAACTGATAATCTATGCTCAACATACAGATCATGTTGATAAAATCAACTTCTACACAAGAAACTAGATCTTTGGCTCTCAACAGAGTCATAATCAGAGTAATATCATAGGATGTGGTAATGCATGAACCAGCTTTGTAATGAGCTGACTTTGTTTTATTATATGAAGAACTCTTGCTTTAATCAAAAGAAATCTCAACTTGCACACAGCCAGCTTAACATTTCCTCTCACTTTCTGTATTCCCAACAGCTTGCATCTGTCTGCATTGTATAAGTATTCCAATGAAACAAAAGGCTGTTTTTACATGCCCGACACCATTTCCCACTTTAGGACCACTTTTCCTGTGCCCTGCCAGGCTTGCGTGGTCACAGTCAAATATTGTTGATTGCTGAATAAAATAGACCACAAATTGTAGCCTGTTTATACAGGGTGGGGAGACAAGGAAATCTGACTGAGGATTTCTACCAAATTTCAATCTGAATTCAGTTGTGACCCATTCTATTTGTTCTTTATACATCTTCATTCCCCTATCCTGGCCTTGCACAACTGCGCAACTTGTCTGGATTACACTTCAGTTTCATGTATACTTATGGTCCACTGAAACCAAAAGCAAGAGGAAGAAACATTCCTGATTAATTTTTACACCTCATTGCTCAACTTTGACTCTCAAAGTGGAGAGGTTTAATGATCCATTTGAATCGCTTTGAGTCCTTGAGATGGGGTGGAAACTGTTCTTGGAAACACTTCACTATCTATCTTTCCATGGTATGGAGATGTCAGTGTTGGACTGGGATGGACAAAGTCAGAAGTCACACGATGCCAGGTTATAGGCCAACTGGTTTATTTGAAATCACAAGCTTTCGGAGTGCTGCTCCTTCATCAGGTGAGAGTCAGCAGCACTTCCTCAGTATTTTCACCTTATCTTTCTTAAGTGGAGTATTTTACTGTATATTTAACAGATCATTTTATAATCTCCACATTCTGGTGGCAACTCATGTCTCTCTAGTGCATAGATTTGGGTTCATGCTGTGCACTATTTTGTTTACCACTGTCCTATTTTAGCTTGAAACTCATTTTTCTTTTGACTACAAGCAGAATTTTGTTTCCTTTATCATAGTAAAAAAAGACATGTAGTTCAGGACAGTTCAAGAAGACACACTTTGATTCCCCGATCAAGATTAAAGTGAGATACTGTATGAGCAACGACGCTTAGTCTTGAATTGAGAGATAACACTGGTGCAACCAAACTGGATAAGCACTCATCCAATAAAATCTCCCTCTTACCCAGTCATTTTTAATCATTTCCCTTTTAGAATGATCTCACTGGTGCCTTCCAAATTAAACAATGTCCTTGGAGAACAGCAACTGTTTTCATTTTCAGGATGTGGACATTGCTGGTTGGCTGGCCTTTATTGCTCATCCCTTTAAGCAAAATTCCAGCTTCTTTCCTTGCCTGAATGGTTGGCATTCTCCACCCTCATTCTGAAGGCCATGCATTGAAGTATCCCTGTAGAATTTAACACCACAATCTAGGTTGACAGCCCCACTGTCAGCTGGTGCTTTTCAAATAAGCCCTTAAACTAATGCCTTGTCTGTACTCTTGGATGATTGGGAGGATCCCTTGCCCCATGTGAAGGAAAAGCTGGGAAGCTCCTCTTGGTGACCTGGCTAATATTTATCTTTCAATCAACAGCAGATTATTTGGTGATTCACTTCTGAGCTTGCTGTAGGATCTTGCTATGTGCAATTGCCTGGCACATTGAATAATACAACAACCCTGACTACACTTCAAAAGTAATACATTAGGTGTGATGCATTCTGGGATGTGGACAGGTTTAACTGTGCGCACATTAAACTTTAGTACAGAAAGAAAAACATCAAAATGGGACTAACAAGGTGTAGAGCTGGATGAGCACAGCAGGCCAAGCAGCATCAGAGGGGCAGGAAAGCTGATGTTTCAGGTCAAGAAGGGTCTGGACCCAAAACGGCAGCTTTCCTGCTCCTCTGACGCTGCTTGTCCTGCTGTGCTCATCCAGCTCTACACCTTGTTATCTCAGATTCTCCAGCATCAGCAGTTCCCACTATCTCTATCAAAATAGGACTGTTGTGGTGCAATGGTAGTGTCCCTACCTCTGTGTCAGAAACTTGAACCCAAGCCCCACCCATTTAGAAGTAACATTTCTGAACAGGCTAGTTAGCAAATATCTTAACAGTAGGGGTTTGTTAGCTCTACTGGCTGGACAGCTAGGTGGTTTGTAATATCAGGTGTTACTAACAATGTCGGTACAATTACCAGGGCAGCTGAGGTTACCATGAAGGATCGTGTTTCTCAACCTCACCCCTGGACTGAGTGTGGTGACTCTAGGGTTAACCCTGCATTTATTGTCTCTTTTCAGAGACCAGACTTAAGCTTTAAAGTAAGGCCTCATGTGGCAAAGTGACAGTGTCCCTACCTCTGGGCTAGGAGGCCTGATTTTAAGTCCCACTTCTCCAATAATGCCTCTGTACATGTTGATTAAAAAATATCATTAATTTTAAAATAAGGCCTCTTTGTTACAACTATAGTGTCCCTGCTTCTGAGCCAGGAGGCCTGGGTGGTTGTAATTTCCCCAAACAACTTGATCAAAATAAATACAAATAAGAGTTGCTTGATGAACATTGGTAATGCCTCTACCTCTGGTCCAGAAAGCCTGGGTTCAAGTCCCACCTACTCCAGAATGTAATAGCAGCTTTCTGAATAGGTTGATGAGAAAATATTGATTAAATTTTCAAATCCCATGCTGGAGATAATCTACTTGGTAAGCACTGCAATCTATGTTGACATTAATTTAACAGCATTATTATTCAGAAGCTCAACTGCACTAATTTGACTTTTTTTCTGCCGTGTCAATTCATTGCATATTTAAGATATGCAGAGGAAGCAATGGCCTAGTGGTATTATCACTGGACTGTTAATCCAGAGACCCAGATAATGTTCTGGGGACCTGGGTTTGAATCCTGCTATGGCAGATGGTGGAATTAGAATTCAACAAATATCTGGAATTAAGAATCTAATGATAACTGTAAGCCCATTGCCGATTGTTGGGAAAAACCCACCTGGTTCACTAATGTCCTTTAGGGAAGGAAACTGTCATCCTTACCTGGTCTGGCCTATATGTGATTCCAGACCCACAACAATGTGGTTGACTCTTATCTGCCCTCTGGGCAATTAGGGATGGGCAATAAATGCTGCCTAGCCAGCGAAGCCCTCATCCTGTGAATGAATTAAGGAAAAAAAAGCGAATGACTCAAAGACTTCAAGAAAAATAAGTGAAAAAAAAAACAATTGACTACAGATGATGAAAATCTGAAACAAATGACTCCCAAATTTTATCCTCGTGTGACAGATGCTGGGTGTGTCCCGGCATTTCTGTTCTTGTGACAGAAATATGTCAGCCAGAAGCTAATGCAATAATTCACATACACCTGGTAACCATTTGATCTCAGCCAAAGACATTGGTGAATCTGTCCTTTCAGAGATGAGGATTAATTGATTGAACATGCCAACATATGAACAAAAGGGACAGAGCTCTTCCAAATATTTTGTTTTTAATTTTGGGATTTCTTTCGGTCAGTTGTGCCAAATAAAAATGACAGTCTCTCTAATTAGTGTTTGAATGATTACCTTTAAATGATCAAAAAAAGATACTGAATCTTTGATCTGGTTATAGCAACACCATGCATCTCCTTTGTTGCCAAGGTTCTTTTCAAGTTAAAAACCAAAAGAACTGTGGATGGTATAAATCAGGAACAAAAACAAAATTGCTGGAAAAGCTCAGCAGGCCTGGCAGCATCTGTGGAGGAGAAAACAGAGTTAACGCTTTGGGTCCGGTGACCCTTCCTCAGTTGTGCTGAGCTTTTCCAGCAACTTTGTTTTGTTCTTTACAAGTTGGTCAGCTTGCTTTTGGCCAAACACTTCTTATCTCCTAAATAACTTTAATGCTTTACTAAGTCCAAGTCTAACCAAGTTTTGGATTCACCCCTTGTGTCTGGGGAGGCTCATCTTGCATTTCTATCACACACCTTGGCAAGATAATCGAGAAAGTTTGTAATTTGAAGGAAATTCTTCTCTTATTTCTTGTATCCAACCTCTCATTCTCTCTTGTCACTGCACCCTATTTTGTTAGCAGTTCTATGGTTAATGCTTTTTACAAACTTTCCTCTGAAGTTCCAAATATGCATCCTTCATCCCCCTCCTAATCCCTGTATCGTTATACAGAACATAGAACAGGACAGCATAGTACAGGCCCTTCAGCCCACGATGTTGTGCCGATCTTTTACCCTAAGCCTACGGTCTATTTAACCTCTACCACTACCTTATACTATCATGCATATGCCTATCTAATAGCTGCTTAAATGCCCCTAATGAGGCCAATTCCACTACCCTCTCTGGCAGTGCATTCCAAGCCCCGAGAACACTCTGGGTAAAGAACCTACCTCTGATGTCTCCCCTGTATCTACCTCCCCTCACTTTAAAACTATGCCCCCTCATAATAGCTACCTCCACCCGAGGCAAAAAGTCTCTGGCTGTCCACTCTATCACCATACCTCTGATCTTTTTGTACACCTCTATCATGTCACCTCTCATCCTTCGTTGTTCTAAAGAGAAAAGCCATAGCTCTCTCAACCTTTCCTTGTAAGACCCTCCCTTCATTCTAGGCAACATGCTGGTAAATCTCCTCTGCACCTTTTCCAACACTTCCACATCTTTCCTGTAATGAGGCGACCAGAACTGGACACAGTCCTCCAGATGTGGCCGAACCAGGCTTTTGTATAGCTGGAGCATAACTTCACGGCTCTTGAACTCAATCCCCCTACTAATGAAAGCTAACACACACATTTCAGGCCTAGACCATTCATCAGAAAAGGGTTAGGGTCTAGGCCCGAAACATCAGCTTTTGTGCTCCTAAGATGCTGCTTGGCCTGCTGTGTTCATTCAGCTCCACACTTTGTTATCTTGGATTCTCCAGCATCTGAAGTTCCCATTATCTCTATCTGCCTGGGTGGCAGCTTTCAGTGAACTGTGTACATGAACCCCAAGATCCCTCTGCTCCTCCACACTGCCAAGAATCTTTCCGTTAACCCTGTATTCTGCTTTCAAGTTTGGCCTTCCAAAATGAATCATCTCACACTTTTCAGGGTTAAACTCCATCTGCCACTTCTCAGCCCAGCTCTGTATCCTATCAATGTCCCTTTGTAACCTAGAACAGCCCTCTGCACTGTCCACAACTTGACCCACCTTCAAATCATCTGCAAACGTACTAATCCACCCTTCCACTCCTGCATCCAAATCATTTACAAATACCACAAATAGAAGATTAGAATAGAATATGTTGAGAACAAAACTTTTTGTGACATCTTCCACTGTAATTCTGAAACAGAAAATGTTCCAGTAGTTCAAATATAGTTTAACCTATGTACAAATGCTGACTGATTGTCTCGAGACCCTTTTCTGAAGAAAATGTATAAGTTGCATTTAGTCCTGGTGAAAACGATTAAGGAAATTTGACAGAAACTACAAGGCAAAGAATGATTGTTTGAAGCTGTGTTTGAAGCCACTTTTGGAATCCTGTGTTCAATCCTGGTCTCCCTGCTATAGAAAGATGTTACAAAAACAAAATTTGCTGGAAAAGCTCAGCAGGTCTGGCAGCATCTACTGAGAAGAATCAGAGTTAACATATTGGGTTGGGTGATCCTTCCTCAAAACTGATAGTAACTGCAATAATAAAATGTGAGGCTGGATGAACACAGCAGGCCAAGCAGCATCTCAGGAGCACAAAAGCCGACGTTTCGGGCCTAGACCCTTCATCAGAGAGGGGGATGGGGTGAGTGTTCTGGAATAAATAGGGAGAGAGGGGGAGGCGGACCGAAGACGGAGAGAAAAGAAGATAGGTGGAGAGGAGAGTATAGGTGGGGAGGTAGGGAGGGGATAGGTCAGTCCAGGGAAGACGGACAGGTCAAGGAGGTGGGATGAGGTTAGTAGGTAGGAGATGGAGGTGCGGCTTGGGGTGGGAGGAAGGGATGGGTGAGAGGAAGAACAGGTTACCTTCCCCTGCAACCGCAGGAAATGCTACACTTGCACCCACACCTCCTCCCTCACCCCTATCCCAGGCCCCAAGATGACTTTCCATATTAAGCAGAGGTTCACCTGCACATCTGCCAATGTGGTATACTGCATCCACTGTACCCGGTGTGGCTTCCTCTACATTGGGGAAACCAAGCGGAGGCTTGGGGACCGCTTTGCAGAACACCTCCGCTCGGTTGGCAATAAACAACTGCACCTCCCAGTCGCAAACCATTTCCACTCCCCCTCCCATTCTTTAGATGACATGTCCATCATGGGCCTCCTGCAGTGCCACAATGATGCCACCCGAAGGTTGCAGGAACAGCAACTCATATTCCGCTTGGGAACCCTGCAGCCCAATGGTATCAATGTGGACTTCACCAGCTTCAAAATCTCCCCTTCCCCCACCGCATCCTAAAACCAGCCCAGTTTGTCCCCTCCCCCCACTGCACCACACAACCAGCCCAGCTCTTCCCCTCCACCCACTGCATCCCAAAACCAGTCCAACCTGCCTCTGCCTCCCTAACCTGTTCTTCCTCTCACCCATCCCTTCCTCCCACCCCAAGCCGCACCTCCATCTCCTACCTACTAACCTCATCCCACCTCCTTGACCTGTCCGTCTTCCCTGGACTGACCTATCCCCTCCCTACCTCCCCACCTATACTCTCCTCTCCACCTATCTTCTTTTCTCTCCATCTTCGGTCCGCCTCCCCCTCTCTCCCTATTTATTCCAGAACCCTCACCCCATCCCCCTCTCTGATGAAGGGTCTAGGCCCGAAACGTCAGCTTTTGTGCTCCTGAGATGCTGCTTGGCCTGCTGTGTTCATCCAGCCTCACATTTTATTATCTTGGATTCTCCAGCATCTGCAGTTCCCATTATCTCAGTAACTGCAATAATGTCAGTTTCCATGCAAAAGATAAGGTAGGGGGAGGGGGCAAAGGAGGAAACAATGGATGGGGTAGAGCTGAAAGAGAGAGAAGAACAGTTTGACAAACAAAGGAGTTGACATCAATCTGGCTGGGAAGGTGACTAGCTGTTAATGGACACTGTTAGTGGCAAATAATAGATAGTGTGTAAAGGCAGGCTATGTGATAACAAGGCCTGGTGTGTAGGGCAGGGGGATAGGACTTGGGAGAGTTTAGGCCCTAAAATTATTGAACTCGATATTGAGTCTGGAAGGCTGCAGGATTCCCAAGTGGAAAATGAGGTGTTGTTCTTCCAGCTTGCGTTGAGCTTTGCTGGAACTCTGCGGCAAGCCAGAGACAGAGATAATAAAATGTGAGGCTGGATGAACACAGCAGGCCAAGCAGCATCTCAGGAGCACAAAAGCCGACGTTTCGGGCCTAGACCCTTCATCAGAGAGGGGGATGGGATGAGGGTTCTGGAATAAGTAGGGAGAGAGGGGGAGGCGGACCGAAGATGGAGAGAAAAGAAGATAGGTGGAGAGGAGAGTATAGGTGGGGAGGTAGGGAGGGGATAGGTCAGCCCAGGGAAGACGGACAGGTCAAGGAGGTGGGATGAGGTTGGTAGGTAGGAGATGGAGGTGCGGCTTGGGGTGGGAGGAAGGGATGGATGAGAGGAAGAACAGGTTAGGGAGGCAGAGACAGGTTGGATTGGTTTTGGGATTCAGTGGGTGGAGGGGAAGAGCTGGGCTGCTGGTGTGGTGCAGTGGGGGGAGGGGACGAACTGGGCTGGTTTTGGGATGCGGTGGGGGAAGGGGAGATTTTGAAGCTGGTGAAGTCCACATTGATACCATTGGGCTACAGGGTTCCCAAGCGGAATATGAGTTGCTGTTCCTGCAGCCTTCGGGTGGCATCATTGTGGCACTGCAGGAGGCCCATGATGGACATATCATCTAAAGAATGGGAGGGGGGGTGGAAATGGTTCATCTAAAGAATGGGAGGGGGAGAGATGTTGGCCAGGGAACAGGGTGGCCCATTAAAGTGGCAGGCAACAGGTACTTCAGAGATAACAAGGTGTAGAGCTGGATGAACACAGCAGGCCAAGCAGCATCAGAGGAGCAGCAAGGCTGACGTTTTGGGCCTAGACCCATCTTCAGAAAATTTCTGAAGAAGGATCTAGCCCCGAAACATCAGCTTTCCTGCTCGTCTGATGCTGCTTGGTCTGGTGTGTTCATCCAGCTCTACATCTTGTTATCACAGATTCTCCAGCATCTGCAGTTCCTACTATCTCTGAATGAGGTAGTTCAGGGTCTTTTTTGCGAGCAGAGTGTAGATGTTCTGTGAAGCGGTTGCCAAGTCTGCCCGTCGTTTCCCCGATGTGGACGAGACCACATTGTGAGCAGTGAATGCAGTAGACTAGATTCTGGGAAGTGCAGGTAAAGTGTTGCTTCACCTGGAAGGTATGTTTGGGCCCTTGGATATGGGGAAGGGAGGAGGGAAATGGGCTTCTACGGGGTAAGGTGCAATACGGCTGTGCGGGGTGTAGGGGGTGAAGGAAGTGTGGACTAGAGTATCACAGAAGGAATGGTCCCTGTACCAGGCAGACAAGGGACGAGGTGGGGGAATAGGTGTCCAGTGGTGGCATCTCACTGGAGGTGGTGAAATTGGCAGCTGATGATCTTCTGGATGTGGATGCTGGTGGGATGGTAGATAGGAACAATGGGAATCCTATCGCTGTTGCGGGAGGGAAGAGAAGGGGTGAGGGTGGAATTATGGGAGATGGGACGGACCGACTGGTGACCCTGTCGACAATGATGCTCGGGAATCCTTGGTTGAGGAAGAAGGTGGACATTTCGGAGGCTCCCTTGTTGAAGTTGGCCTCATCTGAACACATGCGACGAAGACAGAGGAACTGAGAGAATGGGATGGAGTCTTTGCAGAAAGTGGGGTGTGAGGATGTATAGTCTAGGTAGCTGTGGGAGTTGGTGGGTTTGTAATGGATATTAGTGGCCAGTCTATGCCCAGAAATGGAAACAGATGTCAAGGAAGGGAAGGGAGGAGTCAGAGATAGACCAGGTGAAAGTGAGGGCAGGGTGGAAAGTGAAAGTGAAATTGATTGACTTTTCCAATCCTGGATGAGAGGGGGACACAGCACCAATGATATCGTTGATAGTGGGAACTGCAGATGCTGGAGAATCCGAGATAACAAAGTGTAGAGCTAGATGCACACAGCAGGCCAAGCAGCATCTTAGGAGCACAAAAGCTGACGTTTCGGGCCTAGACCCTTCATCAGAAAAGCTATGATATTATTGATGTATCGGAGAAAGAGTGTGGGTTGAGGCCGGAATAGGACTGGAACAAGGAATGTTCCACGGACCCCATGAAGAGACAGGCATAACTCGGGCCCATACGGGTACCCATGGCAACCCCTCTTACCTGTAGAAAATGAGAGGAGTTGAAAGAGAAGTTGTTGAGGGCGAGGACAAGCTCAGCCAAGCGGAGGAATGTGGTGGTGGGGGGGGAACGGTTCATGCCTTTACTCCAGAAAAAACTGGGGAGTTTCTGAGGATAGACAGGCCACTAATATCCACTATAAACCCATTGACTCCTATAGCTACCTGGACTATACATTTTCTTTCACGTGAATTTTAAACAAATTTTGTGCATGTGGATGATTATTGAATGGAGATTTAAACATTCCCTTTTCACTCATTATCTGAAATTGCCTGATATTTGGTAAGGTCCAGTAGGATTTTCCATCACGAGCTCACTGTCATTATTCCTATCCTCCCATTTACAACAGCAACAGCCTGATGCATGGAAAAAGTTTGGAAATGATAAATTCAATATCTGGCTTCATATAAGCAATAATCTGCCTTGGGTTTTACTGTTGTGATCAATGACACCTCAAAAGTCCTTGATTACAATATTGCCTTATAATTTACCTCCACTGATTCAAAATAATGTTAAGGATTAGTCCTCAAATTTATTGAGAATGCACAAGCATACAAGAAATAGGAACATAAGTGGATCATATAGCCTGCCATTCAATATGACCATAGCTAATTGCATTCTTTGACTCCACTTGCCAACCTGCCTTCCAAATCCCTTGATTCTCTGAAAGACTAAGTACAGTCCCAACATGAAACATATTCAACAATGGAACATCCACAACCCTCTGGGATGGAGAATTCCAAAGATTCACAAGCCTTTGGGTGAAGTAATTTCTCCTTAGTATAGTGCTTAATGATTGACATATTCTGAGACTGTGGCCCCATGTTTAGATTTCTTGCACAGCAGGAACAATCTTTCAGACTGAGATTTTTCATTTTGAATTTCAAGTATGGTGGCAATAATCTTAAGTTGTGTTATATCTGCCAGTGCCTGGGGTGCATTATCTCGCTCATCACAAGTTTCACAATTCATTAACTGTGCAACTGGGATGTTGTCTGAGTTAATCAGCAAATCACATGTGGTGGGCAAGTGCAGCCGAAGCTCCTGCCACAGGCTGGGAGCTTCTATGTTGGAAGGTTTGTCATGATATGCAATGGTCACATTGAACTATTGCAAGCCAGGAATTTCTAAGGAGCCTGTGGTGATCACCTCTGGATGACCAGAAATATCTGCCAAGAAGTCAAAACTGCCTCCTAGATTTACTGGTGGCACCAGGTGACTATTTCTTCAGACCTTCCCAATCTGGGAGCAGGTTGTAACGTGGATCAATGCTACTGGCCAGCACAAAACATGGGCAGCATTGTATCAATCCCCTCAATAGCATCTGTGGATTTCTTAGAGATATAATCAATTGGGTGTAGAAGGGGCCTCCCTTCCTGTCCAGCAAGCATTCTTGTATGGGCTGAGGGCCTTTGAAAGAGGCTGAGGTCTGTGATTGGCTCAGGATGTATGACCCATGGCAGCTCCCGAGTTATTTATGTAGTAGACCTACATTATCAGCCTGTAGTGGCTACAAATGATTTGAACAGTAAAGGAGTGGAATCCTTTTCTGTTTACAGCGACTGCTGGTTCATATTCATATCTGATCGCTGTGTGGTGCAATCACTTTCACACCAAACCTGCAGGAAATCAATGATGGCTGAGGGCCCTAATACCCAGCTGGTGACTTTCCATGATTGTTTTTTTATGCATTCATGGGATGAGGATGTCACTGGCTAGACAGTATTTATTGTCCATCCCTAATTGCCCAGAGGGCAGTTAAGAGTCAACCACATTGCTGTGCGTCTGGAGTCAATGTAGGCCAGACCACGTACGGATGACAGTTTCCATCCTTAAAGGACATTAGTGAACCAGATGGGTTTTTCCAACAATCAATAATGGATCCATAGTCATCATTAAATTCTTAATTCCAGATATTTTATTGAATTCAAATTCCACCATCTGCCGTGGTGGGATTTGAACCTTGGTACCCAGAACATTATTTGGGTCTCTGGATTAACAGTCTAGCAATAATACCAATAGGCCTTCATCTCCCCAAGAGGGAAATAGCAAAGGAAGTATCAGTGAAATCACAGATGCACTTATGAGTTGAAGACTGTGAAATTCCATAGAGATCCCCCAGAGCTCTTGAAATGATCTGCCAGCAAAGAAATTAAAGGCAGCTGTAGAAGCATAGAAAAGTTACAGTACAGAAAGAGGCCATACAGCCCATTGTGTCTGCATGGCTGAATAAAATAGCCACCCATTCTAAAGTCAGACTGCAGCACCTGGCCTACAACTGTGCAGGTTTTTGTAGATTATAGAACATTACAGCACAGTACATGCCCTTCGGCCCTCGATGTTGTGCCGACCTGTCATACCAATCTTAAACCCATCTAACCTACACTATTCCATGTACGTCCATATGCTTGTCCAATGACGACTTAAATGTACCTCAAGTTGGCAAATCCACTACCGTTGCAGGCAAAGCATTCCATTCCCTTACTACTCTCTGAGTAAAGAAACTACCTCTGACATCAGTCCTATATCTTTCACCCCTCAATTTAAAGCTGTGCCCCCTCGTGCTCGCCGTCACCATCCTAGGAAAAAGGCTCTCCCTATCCACCCTATCTAACCCTCTGATTATTTTATATGTTTCAATTAAGTCACCTCTCAACCTTGTTCTCTCTAATGAAAACAGCCTCAAGTCCCTCAGCCTTTCCCCGTAAGACCTTCCCTCCATACCAGGCAACATCCTAGTAAATCTCCTCTGCACCCTTTCCAAAGCTTCCACATCCTTCTTATAATGCGGTGACCAGAACTGTACACAATACTCCAAGTGCGGCCGCACCAGAGTTTTGTACAGCTGTAGCATAACCTCTTGGTTCCGGAACTCGATCCCTCTATCAATAAAAGCTAAAACACTGTATGCCTTCTTAACAGCCCTGTCAACCTGGATGGCAACTTTCAAGGATCTGTGTACATGGACACCGAGATCTCTCTGCTCATCTACACTGCTAAGAATCTTACCATTAGCCCTGTACTTTGCCTTCCGGTTACAGCTATTAAGCATCAGATCCAGGTTCCTTTAAACAACTCGAGTGTTTCTGTCTCAACCACAAAGCTGGACAGTCAATTTCAGATAGCCAGCACCGTCTGTGTGAAAATGTTTCTTCTCGCGGCCCTCCAGCACTTGTAGATTAGATTAGATCGCCTGCAGTGTGGAAACAGGCCCTTCGGCCCAACAAGTCCACACTGCCCCTAGCAGCATCCCAACCAGACCCATCCCCCTATAACCCACACGCCCCTGAACGCTACAGGCAATTTAGCATGGCCGATCCACCTAGCCTGCACATCTTTGGACTGTGGGAGGAAACTGGAGCACCCGCAGGAAACCCACGCAGACACAGGGAGAATGTGCAAACTCCACACAGACAGTTGCCCGAGGCTGGAATTGAACCCGGGTCCCTGGTGCTGTGAGGCTGCAGTGCTAACCACTGAGCCACTGTGCCACCCTTTACCTCTTACCTTAAGTTTGTGCCGTCTGGTTATTAACCTCCCTGCTAGGAGAAACAAATTTTTCCCATCCACTCCATTACAAGCCCCTCATTATTTCATACACTTCCAACATCAGCCTTCTCTAATTTAAGGAAAAAAATCCAGTTGATTCACTCATTCTTTTGGTCTAATTTTCAAGCCCTGGCAACATTCTTCGAAGTCCCCTCTGTACTCTATTTCTTCTGTTACGTTGAGAGTTACCCATCCTTGTGCCAGCTGCTGGCATGGGTGTGACATGAAGGTTCAGTATATTTTAAGAATATCTTCTAAATAGATTCTCACTCATTTTACAGAAGCAGCTAATCTTTAGACCCTGTTTTGTGTAAGAGCCCTTGTTCAGCGTGGTGACTCATGTCCTGCTGCTACTCCCTCTGCAAGCCATGTAATAGCTGGTGGCAGCTATTGCTCTGCAGTTGTCTCCATTGTATTCTGTGGGGTTTTTACGCTGTAGCACTTGTGCAAAAAGAGTTGCTGCATTAATCTCCACCATGCCTCTTTCATTTTCTGGAGAACTTTGAGAAAGTGAAAGTTTATCATTTTAGTAAAGGGATACTTTAGCCCCGTGGTCTTTCCTCATGAAGCTCCTGGTTTTGCCCTCACAGAGATTTGTCTCACACCTGGCCGAAGCCTCAAGCAGTATGCATTCTGTGTAATCCTGCATTACTGTGGTGCTTGGGAGGGCAGCTCCTTACCACCACATCACGCACATTAGTTATCCAATGTAATGTGAGGTAGCTGAAGCAAGTGTCACTATTCACTAACATTTATCCCCTCCTTTCATTTCACAGTGATGCTTTGCTGTTTCCCACAGCCGCATACTCCCACTGCCTTGCTTTCTTTACTAAAGTAAACCGTCTCAGCACAGGCTGACTGCTTGCCTTCAGTGCCAAAAAGCTGCTGCCTGACCTTGTCCACTAAAGTACCATATGAGGAGCTGATGCTGCTGTACTCCCATTCTCCAGCCAGCTGGAGCATTGAGTCAGGGTTGCATCTTGCCTTGATCCCATGGTGGTACTGACTGCCTTTGTAGAGGTTACTTTGAAAACAAAGAGAAGGACTGTTGAGAAGGTTTCAGTAGCAGCTTCCAAACCTGTGTGCTCAACTGGATGGAGGTTGAAGAGTTAGGTCGCCAAATACATAGTTAATTTGTGATCTTGAGCTTCCAAGGCATTAAGGATCTCTTATGCAGAGGTTATTGGTAAGAGGAAATTAATTAATCCCAGAGAGATGTGTAATGAATGAGATGCAAATGCCTGTATATAAGCTTCTCTCCATCTGATTGCAAGAAGTTCATCTCAGCATTTAAGAAGGGAGGACAAATGTTTACTTTGATGGTGAGAATCTGATTTTTGAATTCCCACCCAACTAACTCATCACGCCATCGTTCTCAGGTTTCAGGAAGTGGAAAAACATGATACCTGTTTCCCTGTGTAATTTGACAGCACTCAGTTCTACCACAGCACCAACTCTCCCAATCTCTCCACTGCCTCTAATTTTCTACAAGGTAATATCCCGTATGAGCCAGTTCTCTCAATTATAATCGGCAAGATGAAGAAATTGTTTTCAGCCTCTGCCAGAAACTCTGCTCCTGATTGCAAGCTGTTTGCTACTCATGTCCATGCTCAGAATAAGTTCTATTCAAGTTCTGAGGAAGGATCACTGGATCTGAAACATTAACTCTGTTTTTTCCTTCACAGATGCTGCTAGACCTGCTGAGCTTTTCCAGCAACTTTGTTTTTGTTCCATTCACCGATATTGGTTCTTGGTTCACTAACACCAGGTCACAGATTCCTGCAAAGAGGAATTCTTACCCAGAACTAACATCCTGTAATCTGAGAAAGGATCACCGGACACAAAACGTTAATGCTGATTTTTTTTTCACAGAGCTGCCAGACTGCTGAGCTTTTCCAGCAACTTCTGTTTCTGTTCCTGATTTATAGCATCTGCAGTTCTTTTGGATTTTATCCTCTAATCCTTACTCTGTATCCTGATTTTTGCTACTATCTGAGTGAGGCGAACCCTCCTACAGCTGCACTGTAACTGTCCAGATCTCTCACTGAGGAAAAGCATACCTATACAATACGTTTCAACAAGCAATATCCATCACTAACCTATAAGCTGACAGCTAACTGCGTGCTGCGTACTTGCATTGAGAGATTTAGGCACCAGACTAACAGCAGGAACTCGTGGAGTTACTGATAGAAGTTGGAGCATGAAAAGCGCCTAAAAGTCAAAGGGGGAGGTCAACTGAGAAAACTGTGAGAGTTTTTAAAAAATAAATTGTTTACATAATTTTATAACAATAATATCACGTGCTGATATGTGATGATATCACCTGTGCAATCTAATAACTGGAAATAAAAGCACGAGCTGCCAGGAAATTTGTAACAGGCATAACAGGAAAGAAAATATCAATCAGTATTCGGGAGTAAGCTGCTTCTGTTATCAGATTTGATTTAGAGATTGTAAACACATAAATACCGAGATTAAATTCCAAACTTGCAATTCCTCCCATGCTCCATGCATCGTACAAATAAAGCCTAAATTCTATTCAATAGAAAATATGACAAAAATTGGGCAGTAGTGATGGTGATTTGCGTTCACTGAGTCCTTGAACGTTGTGTGCTTATGATTTGTGGTGATGGATTTGAAGTGAGCCGAAACTAGGAGCTGACAATGTAATGTGCTATAATCTGTCATACTGCGGCGCTGACTGGAAAGTTCTGGGGCTGTTCTTGAAATACATTGCTTGCTCGGAATTGCCGTAAGGGAAATGTTGAATTGAGGCAGGACCTGGCCTTCAGAAGGGAAGAAAGAAGAGTCAGCAGGAGGGCCCCCCTCCAAAATGGGTTCCCATGTTCTTCTCAACAGGAATTTGTCAGTGGCTGTAATTGAAGGCGTGAAGACAAAATCTGTAAAATTGAAGGATTGTTGATGAAACTTTCCAAATATTTCTACATCCTTCTTGCTGCAGCATAAATGATTTTCAACTTCTGTTGTACGTGGCTTTAATGGTTTTATTGTGGTTACCATGGGGATACTGTTGAGATAGATGCCTAATTTTTTTTTTATGTTACCCATATTCCAAAGACACAGTAATATTCCAAGACCAGTGAACTGAACAACAAGCTGACTGAGAATTACATTTTCTATTAATCCAAAGTAGAATTAACTCTTGAAAGCTCTTTGTGGAAATAACAAACAACTCATTCAGCTTTGGTCTGTCTATTGCCTTGATGCCTATGATTCATTCTACATCCCCTTTAATCCAGATAGCCATAAACAAGACACATAGACTTTCCTCTATAAGGATGTGACTGCCGATTTTCATGGTTGACAGTTTAATTTGACATTGATTAGTTGCTTCTGGTGGATCCCTGTTGTTGCTTTCTCTCTTGGATTGTCGACTTTTGTTTTAATTCTACACTAAACTTTGGATTGGATGTCACGATGGTTCCTTTTTCTTAGTTGCTATGTTAGAGTAGAGACCTGGACTTAAAGTTGATGGAATTATTATTCCCAATAATGTGCTGCTTCATATAACAAATGTCAGTTTGCACAATAGCCACCAACTATACCCAAAGCAATGGTTTAGCCCAGCTGTATTTTATTCTGACTCATTTGCTGTTTTAACATCTTTTAAATAGTATTGGTTGGCAGACTTATTTGTGTTTAACTTTATTGAGAATTTGAGTAGGGAATTATTTTCAATGGCTTCTTGTTAGCTGTCAGCTCTGGGTCCCACATAGATCTATCCTTGGCTGCCTACTATTTCTCACCCTCCGTGCTGATTGCAGTAACATTACCTGAAGGCATACGTTAGTCTGCAACGTACACTTACAACACCAAGCTTTTACCTCACCCCTTGCCTCCTCCACTGTCGCTGAATTAACAGTATGTTTAGTTGATATATGTACTGGAATAACAGAAATATCTTCAAATTACATATTGGGAAGACCAAAGCCTTTGCTTTTAATCCAATTGGGCCTTCCCAAGAAGCAATATGGGTTTCCCCTCCAGCTCCAACTGATGGGCTGGACTGACATCAATTGCATCAAATTCTGCCTGTTAACTGTTTCTGTGTCTATTGTTGTTGCCTAAGTATTTCCTCTCCTCAGACCCCTGCTAAACTGACTCTTACCACTGCCTCACAGCGCCAGGCTCCTGGGTTCGATTCCAGCCTCAGGCTGTGTGGAGTTTGCACATTGTCCCCATGTTTGCGTGGGTTTCCTCCAGGTACTCCGGTTTCCTCCCACAGCCCAAAGATGTTCAGGGTAGGTGGATTGGCCATGCTAAATTGCCCGTAGCGTTCAGGATGTGTAGAGTAGGTTGGTTATAAGGAGATGGGTCTGGGTGGACGTTCAGAGGGCCGGTATGGACTTGTTGGGCTGAAGGGCCTGTTTACACACTGTAGGGATTCTGTAATTGTCAATGATTGCTCACCAGATTCTTGGCTAAATCCCCTGATATTTTCATATTCAGAACCTTTTATTCATATAAATCCGTGCTACGCATCCTCTCTAAGATCTTTAAGACGGGTGAAATTTCTTTATTGAGTCTGTCAGTATGAGTAACATGGAGAAGTTAAAGATGAAGAGACAGAGGGGAAGAGAAAATTACAACCAGAAACAAATATGGCAAAAAACGGAGGGACATATTCCATATTGAGAAAACTGGGACAGAGAAAAGAAAATGGAATGCAATTAGAATGACAAAGCTGAAAATGAAAATTTCTGGTAATTTGATGAAGAGTGGTAGCTGGAGATAGTGAAGAGGTTTTCAGGAACAACGAACCTGTGAATATTAGAGGGGTCTGGGGTGAAGTAGTGGTAATAGTGTTCCATGTGTTGAAAGATTGGATAGCGTGAGGTGGGCTGAATAGTCGGGATTAAAGGGACATACAAGATGATCAGAGGATTAGAAAGGGTGGACAGTGAGAGTCTTTTTCCGAGGATGATGACTTCAGCTTGTACAAGGAGGCATAGCTACAAGTTGAGGGGTGATAGATTTAAGACATATGTCAGAGGCAGGTTCTTTACTCAGAGAGTGGTAAGGGTAGAGAATGCCCTGCCTGCCAATGTAGTTAACTCAGCCACATTAGGGGCATTTAAACAGTCCTTGGATAAGCATATGAATAATGATGGGATAGTGTAGGGGGACGGGCTTAGATTAGTTCACAGGTCGGCGCAACATCGAGGGCTGAAGGGCCTGTTCTGTGCTGTATTGTTCTATGTTCTATGATTACCAGATTAGGGAAGATTTGGGAGTACTGTACTTGTGTGTTCTGGGAAATTTGAAGTGATAGATGAGCCCTGAGACCACTGAGAAGAGAAATGTGAAAATAGAAAATGGACTCTCAGCAATCAGTTTTGTGACCTTGAAATATTCAGATCACATGTCTGCATCTTGAGTACAAGTCATGGAAGCTGATCACAGGAGCATGTTTGGTGCAAAATAGAAATGTTAGTGGAATAGATGTGAAATGAACCAATGTGGGAGGCAAGTTAGATTAAAGTGCACATATTATTTGTGAGAAGGGGTACTGAGAGAAAGCCCAAACCTAGCAACTCAAAATGTTGAGAGGAATGTAATTTGAAGCATCAAGAAAATAAGCAAAATTTAAACAGAATTGCAAAGGAAACAGAGTACAGAAACAGATCATTCATTCAAACCAATCTTTGTATGCACCAATGTTTATACTCCAACAACAAATTTAAGAACAGCTTTCTCCCTGCTGTTATCAGACTTATTGACAGACCCCTCATATTTTTGAGTTGATCTTTCTCTGCACCTTCCCAGTAGCTGTATGACCATATTCTGCCTCTGTTCTATACTCTAATGTATTTGTGTATGATTTGTCTGGTTAGCATGCAAAACAATACCTTTCACTGTATCTCGATACATGTGACAATTATAAATCAAATCAAATCTGAGAAACATTATCTATGTGGGCATAATGTATTGGAGAGATTTGCAGCAGAATAACAATTAATTATTAGCAGATGCTCTGCATTGCTTGCATTTTAAATGGTGTTGTTCAAATGGACCTGGTCATCTAGCTGAGGAAATAGCATGGCTTGTGTTAACACATCAGGAGAAATTGTTCAAACTGTTTGATCCATTTTGATTGATTGCCAAGTGCACAATATGTGAGGTATTTTAATTGTGCAGATGACTAAATTTGCAGTTTTGATTTTGCTGCATTATAGAGTTATCAGCCATACAGTTTCAGCCTTATATTGTAATATACAAAGGAAACTCAGTGCAGAAGATTTACATGTGTGAAAGATGTTTTCAATCACCTTGAAACGATGATTTGTGTGTGTATACTGGATCTTATAATTTTGTAAGATAGTGTATGCATGTGGCACATAGAAAAACAATGACAAACCAGCTAAATATGGCCCTGTTGTTCTCGCTGGGATGTCAGTATGTTAAATAGAAGGAGAAATGCAACTCAAATATGTGATAAATAAAAGTATATATGTATACAGGATAAATGTCAGTGAACACGCTAGTGAAAGTGTTCTCAACAATGATGAGTAGAGTTTCACCAATGTTAACACTCTGGGCTGTCAGCCTCAGTGTATGCACACTATCCTATGGAGTTCTTATGTTGCTTTAAAACTTGTTGAGTTTTGATTTAAAATCTCCATGTTCTTTTTATGGATACAGGAATTGAGTTCAAGCGCCATGAAGTTATGCTCCAGCTATACAAAAGCCTGGTTCGGCCACATCTGGAATATTGTATCCAGTTCTGGTCACCTCATTACAGGAAAGATGTGGAAACATTGGAAAAGGTGCTGAGGAGATTTACCAGGATGTTACCTGGAATGGAGATAAGGTCTTACAAGGAAAGGTTAAGAGAGCTAGGACTTCTTAGAACAACAAAGGATCAGAGGTGACTTGATAGAGGTGTACAAAATGTTCAGAAGTGTAGATAGAGTAGACAGCCTTTTCCTAGATTAGACGTAGCGATTAGGAGGGTGTACAGTTTTAAAGTGAGTGGAGGTGGATATAGGGGAGATGTCAGAGGTAGGTTCTTTCCTCAGAGAGTGGTGCTAAAGTGTTAAGTTAACTAATTACAGGCAAGTATGTTATTGGGGCTATTGTGTTGAATGTGAGTGCCTGGTGGGAAGAATTAAAAGAAAGACTTGCTTTTCTATTGTGTGACCACAGTTCTTCTTAAAGCACTTTACAATCAATGAAGTATTTGGAACAATCACTGTTAGAAAGTAGGAAACACAGTAGCCAATTGATGTACAGGAAGCTCCCTCAAACAGCAATGCAGTAAAGACCAGAGTATAGCGAAGGAGAAATATTGCCCAGATGATCAAGGATGCCTTCAGTACTCATTGAATCCCCACGGAAAGACGCCATTCCACCTAACAAGTTGGCAATGACTCTCCAAAGAGCATTCAATCCTCACCCAACCCTCACCCAATAAAGCCCACATTTATCATAGCTAATCCACCTAGCCTGCATATCCTTGGCCAGTCCCCCTAACCTTTATATCTTTGGTCTATGGGAGGAAGCCCGTACAGACATGGGGAGAACATACTAACTCCACATAGATAGTCACACAAAGCTGGCATCAAAACCGGGCCCCTGGTGTTGTGAGGCAGCAGTGCTAACTATTGTGCCACCATGCCATCGCATTCTTTGAAGTATTGCAATGGGATCATTCATGTTTATTTGGAAATGCAGATGAAACCTAGGTTTAGAAGCTCGGTTGAAAGCACATTCAAATAGTGTGGCAGTCCCTTAGTACTCCTCCAAGTGCATAGGCATTATTTTGTACTCAATCTTATTTGAATTTTAATTGGAACATTAGACAGCTGGAGTGGAAATAAATCATTCAACCACCCAGAGTGTGCTGCCCTTGTAGAAGACCATGGCTGATCCTCTACATCAGCATAATTTTCCCGTGCCATCCCCATATCTATTATTGGCTTAAACATTGAAAATCTACTCATCAATGTATTGAATGTATACAATGCCTGTGCATCTTCAGCCCTCTGGAGTGGAGAATTTCAAATATTCATCACTGACTGCCTCAAGAAGTTCCTCCTCATCTCAGTCTTAAATGATAAGGATTCATTCTGAGACTGCATCTGCTGGTTCAAATATACAAACTTTTAGTTAAGTTCTGGACGTCAAGGCGAGATTCTTGCTTGACAACAGTGGGTGCCTATTGAGGGGATTATTCCTTGTTAATAACGTGAAGAACAGCAGATCTTATCTCCTTAATATTCAGTTTTCTATCACACCATCACTGCATGAAAACTAGACACAGAAAATTTTTGACATGGAAGTCAAAGTAAGTACCTGGTGGCTTCACTTGTCACTTGCTCCAAAGGACGTCTGCGTTGGACACTTTGAACCTGCTCGGGTATCATGGCTGAACTGATTTTTGACCTCAAATGTACATTCCTGCATATCCTCAATAATCTTTTTCGCCTTGGCAATCCAGAATCCTACTAGGTCTGCCTTAAAAATATTTGAAAATTCTGCATCCACTGCCTTTTCACAAAGGGACATCCAAAGACTGGCAACTGTCTGAGGGATAAATAATTTCCTCCAACAGAGAATCTAGCCAGGAGAGTTTCATTCCAGTATCTACATGAAGAATATTCTTTGTTTCAATGAGGTCACTCATCATTTTTCTAATCTCTTAAGAATGTAGGCCCAAATCTCTTCTATCTTTCCTCATAGGGCAATCCCGAAACCCCAGGAATCAGTCTGGTGAACTTTTGTTACATCCTTAAGAGGAAGACATTCTACAATAGAACAGAGAGAATTAAAACAGGTGATATGTCGCCCAACATTTGACTCCTTATGAAGAGAGATCTTGTCTCTGACTGCCCTGAGTGGCTGACTGACTGCATTGAAGCTCCTGGACTGGCATCAGAAGCTGCCCTTGACTTACTGTGTTGGGACCTGCAGAATGAAAGTTATCTCCTTTCACCTGGTTGAGAAGTTCTGACAACTATGACAAGCTTCTTGTCTTTGTGTTTGTACTAAGCGACATGCCGATACAGCTGCACTGTGAATTTGGTACCTCTGGCTGAGGGGCAGAGTTTAAAAGGCAAGGCAAGGCATGATGCTGTGAGCATTCAGGTAGGCTCAAAGTGAGTGAGCACTAAGAGAGCAAATAAACAGCCTGGAGATACAGCCTGCTCCAGTCCGTGAGCTGGATGCATGTTCCTGAACACAAAGTGTTCTTGCGGCAACAATACAATGATTGTCACCATCTGCCGTAAGGTGCAGGGGCACTCCACTGTTGTCAAGTAAGAAACTAGCCTT
Source organism: Stegostoma tigrinum (assembly GCF_030684315.1). NCBI lineage: Eukaryota > Metazoa > Chordata > Chondrichthyes > Orectolobiformes > Stegostomatidae > Stegostoma > Stegostoma tigrinum. The sequence goes on along the minus strand of NC_081358.1, from coordinate 2,389,519 downwards.
GACATCTAGAACTTAACTAAGACATTGTGAAAGGTGTCTCCTGGACTTCTGTTGTGATTCTGTCACATTTCTTACCATAGCCAACTAATCAGGCCCTCATAAGATTCTGCCCTTCATCTTGTTATTCCAATTGAAGATCCTCCCTCACTCATGCACTGATCTCATCCTTTATTAACAGCACTATTCCACATCCTTTTCCTTTCTTCCTAACTTTCCTAAATATTAAGTATCCTTGAATATTATGTTCCCAGCTTTGATCACTCAGCAGACTTTGCTCCATAATGGCAATTAGTTCACACCTATTTACTTCTAAGTTGTGCCATCTCATCATGAACACTACATTAATTTAGACAGAGTGCCTTTAATTTTGTCTTTTAATCGTTTTGCATATTTTGACCCTAATTAATTCTGGCCCTTCATTTCTGCAGTCTTCCAGTTGCCCGTACTGCTTTTCTTCTTACCATTATGTCTAGCTTAATTGACATAGTTGATGCATTAGGTTTTTGCTCATTACTATCTGGGTCCACATAGAAAGAATAACTAATTGCTGAGGTCTGAGAGGCGTCAGCATCTGTGGAATTATTTGTTCACACAAAGACCCAGCTTCACAGCCAAGCGTATAAAGCAAACTGGAGGAGCCCTCTGTACCATAACTCATTTTTTTGTATTGACAAGAACCAATGGAATGTCAGTGTCTTTTATGAATTCAAGAAGGCTCAGTAGCACTGGGAAGATATAAGTTTTGCATCAATAGTCTGTGGGGCTTTAGCACATCATTTAAATGTTTGAGAATTTCCCACAGACTCTTGCAGATCCTCAGACAAAATGTTAAACCAGCTGTTTAATTCATGCAAAACCTGCAGTATTGTAATTTTTATCCGGAACTGATTTTCTTTCACATGACACTTAACTCTTGTTGTGATTTCTAAGCTGTGGATTAGATTTCAAGATAAATCAGCCTTTCAGCCTATTTATTCTCTCTATATTTTCATACCCTCACAAATGATCTGCAACTCTGACCTGAAATATTTTTCCATTATGTGAACAAAAGATGTAATTGGGATACCAGCCTTCATTCAGTAATTCAGTGCAGAACACAGTATAAAATGGAAGCATGTGCACTAGAGTGATCCCAGCTTCAGCCTTGAGAGATGCTAATTCTTCATAAATTAAATATTAATCTATGGGACATCACTGAACAAAGCCCAGAAGAAAGATTCTAGAGGTATTAACATACATCTCCAACTTTTTTCTGTCATGTGTAAAAATGTGAACATAGGGAAGTAAAGACAGTTCAACTGAGAGCAAAGCGCCACAAAATAAAAATAAAATTTCCCTTTACAATAGGTAAGAAGGTATGGATGACAAATATAGTCAGGAAGGGTTCAGGAGATTGTCAGAAAGCTGGAAATGCTAGATATCAGATTGTAGTTTCTTCTTGACACCACTTCCCTGTCCATCCCATTGGGTTGAAGTCAATGAGCCAAAGGCTAAGGGAGATGGATGTGCCAGTGGTGTGCAAGTTATACAGTGTTGTGGTCATTGCTTGGTGACCTGCTGTTGACCTTGACATCAGCAGATCACTTCCTTTCTACTTGCCAGATTTGTTGGACTTGACAGATAAATCACAGAACTCACTGGCAGAATTGGTGCTCATTCCTAATAAGGTCCACACATAAACACACATAGATCAAAAGAACAAGGATTTAGCTTCTCTTGAAGAAAACAAATTGTTTATGTAACAAGGCACCGTTATATTGAACTGTACTGCAATACAATATAGCTTATGCCTGTTGGAGAAACATGATGTGTTTTATTAACCCTGGATCGGCTGACAGTGATTTATTTTTAAGTCTTGTTGAAATTGGGGCTGCCAACTTATTAAAGCACAGGGTCTCCATAATTAAACTATATAAGCCATTCACACATTCTGAATGTATTTAAAATATTCACACATTCACTGTGGCTGACCCATGGGATGAAATTCATGTTCTTAGAGATTTAATATGATGCACCCCTTGGATTCTCATATTAAAAGATCTTTCAATAAAAGTTACAAAGGATCCCCAGGATGTTCTTCTGAGTCTGTGAAACTGCAACAATGAACTGAGTGTTACTGTTGAATGTGATGTGAACGAGTTACTGTCCAAAACTATAATGTCCTGACGTTGGGGATGTTATGTCTTGATTTCCCATTGTGCTTTAATTTAACACAGAGAATACTTAGGAAAATGTGCAACCAAAACCTGTGTTACAAAGGTGCTGCATTACATTCTCTCAACAGGAGGCCTGCTTCCCCACTCTCACAAGAATCTTTATGGCCAGCAAAGAGGCAGTCCATCTTTTTAAAATAACATGATTCACTCAAGGACATCTTCACGGGCAGGAGTTATTCATTACTGCACTCCTCACTGTTCCCATTAACGACCCTCTAAATTCTTCTCCTTGTTTGCAATTGAGTGATTTAATCATGAGTTTTGACTTTTTACCCATAATTAAAGTGGACAGGAACGTTCTTAGTGGCCAGTTGTCTTTCACTAATGCTATTTTCTATCACATTTTGATGATAAGAAACTGGTGGCATGAAGACTGTTTGTAGAATTCTGGCTGAGTTGCCCTACCAGTGTGGCAGATGAAAAGCCTCCAAATTAAATAATGTAGAAGGGCTGCTGTAATCCTCAATTTGAATGGCCTGAGTCTTCCCATATTTTCGCTAAGTGTCATTTTCACTGAGTTTCATGGAAGGTTTCTGTCTGTGGGGCCTTGCGGTTTTCTCATCTGGATGTTTCTCAAACTCATCTCCAACCAATAACCCCCTGGTTATTGATACAGTCTACTAAGGGGAAATGTTTCTACCTATCTACATTGTCTCTACCCTTCAGAACTTTATAGACCTTATAACTGCCATCAAGCCGCCATGGTTCCCTCTCATCCTGTGCTAGCCCAATTCTCCCAAAGCAGCATGTATTCACCATTGCTGGCATCATCTTTCAAAGGGTGTTGTGCATCTGGTCAAGCACAGCCCAACAAGGTTCATGATATTTGCCATGGGCATTGTACTTAAGGGAAAGTAGGTGGTCTGCTTTATAGACAGGGGCCTAGAAGAGCAAGTGAACGCGGTGGTGCAGTGGAGAGACGTCCTGCCTCCCCTAGAACTGAAAGAAGAGGCCATACACCAGACCCTGCCAGCCTTATCCAAGATCATTACCTGGGTCAGTGCAGTCTCAGCCGCCTGGGGGAATGCCCAGCAGTGTTCAAAGTAGGTCCCTGACCTCAGAGAGTCATAGAGCTGTTGCAGCACAAAAAAAGCCCATCATGCCCATGCAGATCATGAAATGTCCATCTGTTACAGTACCATTTTTCAGCACTTGACCCTAGTATAATATGGTGTTTCAAACGCTCATTTGAATAATTCTTAAATATCTAGAGAGTTCCCATCTCTACCACCCATTTAGGGAGTAAGTTACAGGGCTGTCTGGGTGAGAAACCTTTTCCTCAAGTTCCCTTTAAACCTTTTGTTGCTTATGTTAAACCTATACCCTCTGGTTATTGATCTCTCTAATAACAGTAAAAGTTTCTCCTTATTTATGCTGTCTCCACTCCTCCGAACTTTGTACAACTCAATGTATTCCAATGGATTCCCCAGTCATCTCAACTCAAAGGAAAACAACTCCAGCTGGTCTAGTCTGCCTTCACCACTGAATCACTCCAGCCCAGGCCACATCCTGGTGAATCTCTTCTGCATCTTTTCTAGAGCAATCACATCTTTCTTGTACAGTGACATCCAGCTGTGGCCTAACTAATGTTACATATACCTCCACCAAAAACTCCTTGTATTCCGCGGCTTGACTGATAGAGGAAATTATCTCAGTTGTCCTTTTAACCACCTTATCTAGCTGTCCTGCTGCCTTCAAAGATCTGAACACCAAGATTCCATTGATCTGTAGTACTTACTAGGGTCCTCCCATTCAGCGTGTGCTCCTATCCATGTTAGTCCTCCAAAAATGCAACATTTCACACTTTCACACTTAGCTCCATGAATATAAATGCCACCATCTTCTATCTGATATCTCATACTGAATTTTTGATACTTCACACACCTCCCATCAATGTTCATACAGTGCTTTCACTCATTATTGCCTGCAAGACCTTCTCTCACTCACTCTTAACCCTTCGCACCACTAATCCAGCAGGTATCTTGTGCTACTTACTCACTCACCCAGGACACCTCACTACCTTTCCCCAGCTAACAGCTGTACCATCCACTTCTGTCTCATGAATCTCCCTTTCTTTCACTCCATGAGAAAACGGCCCACAAATGAGCAGAAAGAGCCAAGATGGTGGCAGGGTGCCTGACATTGCAGATCCTCACCCCTTACAAGAAGTAAAACCTGACCCTGACCTGTCCAAGTGAGCGGCTAACTGTGCCCAAGCCAATGGACTGTTACCGGAGACTGCCCTTGACTTACTATGCTGATACCCCCGATCAAAGGCTGCCTGTCTTGACATGCCTAAGGGCACCTTCCTTCAGAATTTGAGACATGACCATTTGCTTGAAATGCAGTGTATTTGATGTGTATAATGTTGGCACATGACGCAACTGTGCGATAATGTAATGTAGTGTCATACAGCAACATGCTCACCCCTTCATTGCTGACAGCTATGACAAACTTCCTGGGTTTGTGCCTATACTAAAAGGCAAAATAGGGATACTGTGAGCATCTACGTAGGCTCCGAGTGAGTGAGTACTAGGAGAGCAAGCAAGCAGGCTTAAGATGTAGCCTGGTACAATCCGTAAGCCAGTTGAAGTCTGTACAGAGTCCTTGCAGCAGAATTGCAATGATAATTGATGATGTGCTCTGAGGTCAAGCGTTGAATTGTAGAAGTAACTGTATGTAGATAGTATATGCATGATCAAATGTACATGACCTTGAGTAATAAAATCTAGTATTCATCAGTGCAATATTTCTCATCTTCTGGATGATATGCTAACGTTTTATATAGTGATTATGCCCCAGGGGACATTGTGAGTTGGAATCATTGCCTGAAAAAGACAGTGTAAGCAGATGAATTTATAACTTTTAAAAGAAATTGGATAAATAATTAAAAGGGAAAGTTGTCAGGGCATGGGGGAAACAGCAGAAAAGTGGGACTAATGGAACAGTTCTTTCAAAGGCATAATGGACTGAATGGCTTCCTCCTATGTTACAACATTTTACGAGTACATCAAGATTCTGTTTTATGTGGTGCCAGTGTTTTTGATAAGCTTACACATAGGAGAAATTTCACCACCATTTCCTAAATGACAGGCAATAAATTCCCAACTGTGAAGATCTAAAGTGATCTGAAGTACATTATTTATTGAAGTATATTATTTATTTATTTGGCAGAATCCTTTGATCTTTGTGACTGCTAAACTGTGTCTGCCAGTGTGGAGCGTGGGTTCAGTGGGTTACAAGAGCTCACTATTCGAAGCAGTGGAATAGTACTGTCATAACCAAGCTTTGGAAGTGCAAAGGTTCAAGTTCTTGTGCCAAGTTCAGCATCTTGCTGTAATAATGAGGGTGTCAAAAACTTTACATACCATTCAGCCACAACTTGAAAGGTAAACAAAGACTGCATAGCTGCAGAACACACTGCTAATCGTAATAAATTAGCTTAGATTTGCAAACCATCAAGCATGGTACAGGTGATTGAAAGAAACACCTACATGTGTATATAACATAATATTTCAACCCTGTTATCCCACGAAAACTGTACTAACGATTGCCTGTGAAATGGAAATGCTGCATACTGGCAATCAATCTAAAATGATAGGATTAAAAACTTTACAATTGCAATAATTTCTTTGCCAAAACCCTCAAGCCAATGGATAATAATGAGCAAGTACTCAAGTTTCTTCTTTCTGAACTAATTCCTTATTGTTATTTGTGAGAAAATGCTGTGCACAATTTGGCTTCTACGTTTGCCTTCGTTACAATGACAGCTTCGTAAGAGTGATCTATTAATGTGGACACTTTGGGATATCCTGAGGCTGTGATAAGGTGCAATATAAATGCAAGCTGTTTTTAATGAGAGAAGTAACCTGAGATTTAAATGGAAATCCTTAGTTTCCTCTATAACAGACCAAATAAAATACAGTATGCTGATCTACAGATACTTGTGAGCTGCTGTGACTATTATTTCACAGCACACAAGCAGAGTTCAGAATAAGTTTGTTTTGAAGAAATCATTAAGCGTACAACGTACATGGTTGTACAATTTTACTGTCCATCTAACTGTCCGTCTATTTTCTACCATCTTCCTTTGAAATCCAGTCTGATGCATTGCAGTAATAGCATTTGATTGCATTGGAGTTAGGTCAAAGAAATCATCTGCAGTGTTTAATGCTGCTGGAAGTGATATCCAATATGAAGACATGATGAAGTGTTTACCTATTTGCCTTCAGGACAACTTGTTTCACTGAAATTGGAGCTAACCATGGCAACTCTTTTGGCACCAATTGAAAGGCTATTCTGAGATTACAGAGCTTCATAAAGTATTTTTGTGATGGTTTTATAAAAGAAAAGACATTTGGGTCTGCAAGACTGACTTCTCAAAATTCCTCAGGTATGATTATAGTAAACAAAATTCCAATTTTTAAGCTAAAAAGTAATATTTGAAGTTGCACTAGATTGTGCAGGTGGATGCAGGTACATTGCTTAAAGGGTAATTTTGTTAATTCAAGTTGCCATGTCATTCTAACTGTTATGAATGGGATATCTACACTTATCCATCACCGCTGTCTGTGTTTAATCATTCAAAGCTACTATACAGAGGTTGCCTAGCAAGCTAACAAGTATTTTAAACAACTCTACTGAAGAGCTACTGTTTCTCTGTTGCAGTGAATTCAGAATCACTCCCAGAAACTTAGGGCATTCTGAGGCAATATTACATAAACACTTTAATCAATTCTGTCACATAAAGTCACCAGAAAAATAATAGCAGCTGTTTACTGTTGCAATATGCATCTGTTTTATATTTATTAGCTATAAAATATACCAATGTAAGGAGCAAGTTAAGACATCTGAGCACTGGCATTTTATTGGCATCATCTAAACTCCAGCATCAAAAATAATTTTTGATTCGAAAGGAAGGCAGATAAATAGTTGCTCATTAAATTGCAGTGAAGATAAATTGGAAGGCTTTGAGAGTGGATTATTCAAATACACATATTTTACTCCCTACTATTCAATTTACAGGCACATCTCTGACAAAGACTTGTGTTTGCCAGGAAACAGAATTCCTGTATCATGGCTAACTAGCTATTCTCAAAATCGTGTCCCTGGGAATAGACAGATTTTCAAAAATGATGATATAAGAATTTAGTACGTTTATTTCAATCACCTGTACTGTATTTAATATTTTGCAAATAGAAGATAATTTCTTATTGTTAATAGTGCGTTCCAAGTTTATGACATCTTTGTTCATCATTCAAATTGTGACTGAATAATATTAAATGCTTTTAACACTCCCACTAATAGCATATATTGAACTTGATGGGAGGAAACTGAACCTTTGTACTATTAAAGACAGGTCAGAGCTCACCTTGCTGACATGATATTGGTATCCCATACAGTTGTCATTCACAAGGCTACATGATAGCAGATTTAGTTATCTGTCATATAAATATTGAAATGTACTCAATAGAGTCAAATTCCATTTCAACATCATAATTATCTTGCAAAACTCAGTTATTTTAAATGTAATTTTAATGCTTCCTGGTATCTGCCTAAATCACTGTTTGAATTATTTTGTTGAATGTTTTTAAATGTTTCTAAGGTGGAGATAGTCTGTGCTAGTCTGTGATAAAGTGGCAGTGTTGTGATGTCAGCAAAGGGTCATGCTGACACTGTATCCTTATTATGAAATCCTTCATTGGAAATTCCTACAGTAACTTAATGATTAAACATATTACCCAATGTTGAACCATAGGGACCAGGAAAATAGATAGTGCAAATTCTGGATTTATAAATCTAGTGGGTTCCTGCTCACTGAATCATTCCCATTCTCAGTCCAACTCACACACCAAGTCAACCCTTCAACATTTGACTTGGAGCTCAGGGATACCAAGATATGTTCCTGCCAGATTGTTTTGTGTGCAAGGACATGCATCTCATATATATGTACAATTGCAACTTCTGAATTTTAGATTGTGTTCTTACCGTTCTCTCTCTGTGCACTTACTAGGAGGCTGTGTAAACTTCATGTTGCTTTTTTAGTGCACACTGACTGTAAGTCCGCTCTCGGTTACAGACAGCCACTCTCTGTAGCTTGCATTGCATTTTAGCACCCAGGTCATGAGATCTTGCTGGCAAACATGGTTAAGGAAAATCTCAAAGCCTTTTATTCATATATAAAGAGCAAGAGGGTAACTAGAGAAAGAATTGGCCCACTTAAGGACAAAGAAGGAAAGTTATGCGCTGAGTCAGAGAAAATGGGTGACATTCTTAACGAGTACTTTGCATCGGTATTCACCAAGGAGAGGGACATGATGGATGTTGAGGTTAGGGATAGATGTTTGCTTAGTCTAGGTCAAGTTGACATAAGGAAGAAGGAAGTGTTAGGTATCCTAAAAGACATTAAGGTGGACAAGTCCCCAGGTCCGGATGGGATCTATCCTAGGTTACTGAGGGAACCGAGAGAGGAAATAGCTGGGGCCCTAACAGATATCTTTGCAGTGTCCTTAGAGTCCTGGAGGACTGGAGACTTGCTAATGTTGTCCCCTTGTTTAAAAAGGGCAGCAAGGATAATCCAGGTAATTATCAACCGATGAGCCTGATGTCAGTGGTAGGGAAGCTACTGGAGAAGATACTGAGGGATAGGATCTATTCCCATTTGGAAGAAAATGGGCTTATCAGTGATAGGCAACATGGTTTTGTACAGGGAAGGTCATGTCTTACCAACTTAATAGAATTCTTTGAGGACGTGACAAAGTTGTTTGATGAGGGAAAGATTGTAGATGTCATATACATGGACTTCAGTAAGGCGTTTGATAAGGTTCCCCATGGCAGGCTGATGGAGAAAGTGAAGTCACATGGGGTCCAGGGTGTGCTAGCTAGATGGGTAAAAAACTGGCTGGGCAACAGGAGACAGAGGGTAGTAGTAGAAGGGGGTTTCTCAAATTGGAGACCTGTAACCAGTGGTGTTCCACAGGGATCTGTGCTGGGACCACTGTTGTTTGTGATATATGTAAATGATCTGGAGGAAGGTGTAGGTGGTCTGATCGGCAAGTTTGCTGATGACACTAAGATTGGTGGAGTAGCTGATAGTGAAGGAGACTGTCAGAAATTACAGTAGAATATAGATAGGCTGGAGAGTTGGGCAGATAAATGGCAGATGGAGTTCAATCCGGACAAATGCGAGGTGATGCATTTTGGAAGATCAAATTCAAGGGCGAACTATAAAGTAAATGGAAAAGTCCTAAGGAAAATTGATGAACAGAGAGATCTGGGTGTTGAGGTCCATGGTTCCCTGAAGGTGACAACGCAGGTCAATAGGGTGGTCAAGAAGGCATATGGCATGCTTTCCTTCACTGGGCGGGGTATTGAGTACAAGAGTTGACAGGTCATGTTGCAGTTGTATAGGACTTTGGTTCAGCCACATTTGGAGTACTGTGTACAGTTCTGGTCGCCGCATTACCAAAAGGATGTGGATGCTTTGGAGAGGGTGCAGAGGAGGTTCACCAGGATGTTGCCTGGTATGGAGGGGTCTAGCTATGAAGAGAGGTTGAATAGATTAGGATTATTTTCATTAGAAAGACAGAGATTGAGGGGGGACCTGATTGAGGTCTACAAAATCATGAGGGGTATAGACAGGGTGGATAGCAAAAAGCTTTTTCCCAGAGTGGGGGACTCAATTACTAGGGGTCATGAGTTCAAAGTGAGAGGAGGAAAGTTTAAGGGAGATATGCGTGGAAAGTTCTTTACGCAGAGGGTGGTGGGTGCCTGGAACGCGTTGCCAGCGGAGTTGGTAGACGCAGACACGTTAGCATCTTTTAAGATATATTTGGACAGGTACATGGATGGGAAGGGAGCAAATGGACACAGACCGTTAGAAAATAGATGACAGGTTAGACAGAGGATCTTGATCGGCGCAGGCTGGGAGGGCCGAAGGGCCTGTTCCTGTGCTGTAGGTTTCTTTGTTTCTTTATTATTTGGTGCTTAGTTACAGGCCTTCAGCCTCAATGGTTTATATTGCTGTTTGGCACAGAGGGGCAGGAACACAACTTTGTTGAGTGGAGAGCACTGATCAGTCAAGTGGGTGGATATGTCACTGATAGATTTTTAATCAGTAAGAGAGAAAAGGATTATGGAGTAAAGGCAGAAAAGTGGAGATGAGGTGCAGCAGATCAGATTGAATAACAGAGCAGTCTCAAAGAGCCAAATGACCTACTTCTGCTCCTATAGGTCTTATCTCACTTTCATACGTGCACACATTATCTGACCCACAGACCATTAGGGACAAAGTGAAAGTTGCTGATATAGTAGAAGGTTAGGTAACTCCTCAGGCTTCCATCAGGATGTGATATCTGAATGTTGTGCAGTGATATCATGGATGACAGTAAAATGTAGGGTATGCAGTGTAGCTTGATCTTAGAGTAGGATAATAGGTCGACGTAACATTGTGGGCCAAAGGGCTTGTTCTGTAATGTACTGTTCTATGTTCTATCATTTATGATAGTCAGCGAGTTGAGAGGACTTCTGAAGGAACTTCCATTAGCAGTAACCCTTAAATGTGTCAGAGTATGTGTAAGACTGCTGTATTACCATAAATGCTTGAGCATCTAGTGGACAGCATTGATCCTCTGAGAAGCAGTGCTTTATGCAGTTTTCTTCCTCAGCAGATTGTACAATGAAGCTGAGCGGACATGTATATCTGCCATGTATATTTGACTGGCAGTATGTTCCCTTGAAAAGATGACACATAGAATGAACCTTTCCCTGCAGAGATGAGTGGAATCATCACTGATACTGTACTGCTACTCATAAAATAAATCAAGCTCTGCTATTCCTGAAGTCCTCAGAAGAGTTAGAGATTTTATAAAAGCACGTAAAATTCCCCAATTTGCCTGCCTTTTAGACCCAGGTTGACAGAAAACATGGACTAGGTTTCTGTACATAACAAGAATTACTACTTATGTAGAGCCAGCAGCCTGAACACCAATTGGTCCTGAGAGTGGCAAACACTTCTATTTCTCTAGCTACACAATTCCCCAGGAAGGGTGCCAAAGGACCTGGTGAAGGGCCAAAGATTACATGAGAACAGTCACTCTTAGCTGTGGCAGACTGGATGCCATGAATCGCCTTTGACAAAACACTTGAACTGAAAATCGAAAAATTCTGCACATTTGATACTTCATGCCTACGGAGGATAGAAGATGTGAGGTAAGACGGGGGTGTGTTGGGATAGTCAGTTCTAGAACATAGAACATAGAACATAGAACAGTACAGCACAGAACAGGCCCTTCAGCCCACAATGTTGTGCCGACCATTGATCCTCATGGATGCACCCTCAAATTTCTGTGACCATATGCATGTCCAGCAGTCTCTTAAATGACCCCAATGACCTTGCTTCCACAACTGCTGCTGGCAACGCATTCCATGCTCTCACAACTCTCTGCGTAAAGAACCTGCCTCTGACATCCCCTCTATACTTTCCACCAACCAGCTTAAAACTATGACCCCTCGTGCTAGCCATTTCTGCCCTGGGAAATAGTCTCTGGCTATCGACTCTATCTATGCCTCTCATTATCTTGTATACCTCAATTAGGTCCCCTCTCCTCCTCCTTTTCTCCAATGAAAAGAGACCGAGCTCAGTCAACCTCTCTTCATAAGATAAGCCCTCCAGTCCAGGCAGCATCCTGGTAAACCTCCTCTGAACCCTCTCCAAAGCATCCACATCTTTCCTATAATAGGGCGCCCAGAACTGGACGCAGTATTCCAAGTGCGGTCTAACCAAAGTTTTATAGAGCTGCAACAAGATCTCACGACTCTTAAACTCAATCCCCCTGTTAATGAAAGCCAAAACACCATATGCTTTCTTAACAACCCTGTCCACTTGGGTGGCCATTTTAAGGGATCTATGTATCTGCACACCAAGATCCCTCTGTTCCTCCACGCTGCCAAGAATCCTATCCTTAATCCTGTACTCAGCTTTCAAATTCGACCTTCCAAAATGCAGTTCTAGTTCTAGTTGTAACAAAGACATGAATGAAGTTTTACTTAGCAAATTGCTGGAGGAAAAAACAGAGTTGGAAATGTAATGTGGATGAAATAGTTTGAATGTGGGTATGTGGTTAGAAAATCATTTTGAGTCCAATATAAGGATGCAAACAGTCTGCTTAAGCCTCAGGCAGTTGCTTGAGAGAGGGATGACTAGGTGGCCACTGAGGGAATAGTAAAAAATGGAACAAGGCAAGTGCAGTATAACCCAGGTGGATGATGGCAGAGAAATTTCAGAGGCAGTAAAGTGTGGTCAAGTTTTCTAAAATTTGCAGATTGAATGCAGAAGGCTGGTTAACCTTGTCACAGTCAGAAAGGATACTACTCATTCCCTGGATGTGTACACATGCAACATTTCCTACCAACAAGAGAATGAAAAGATATGTCTTCAGAAATTAGAAAGATTTCTACTGAGATGCATTTTTAAAAAACGATTTATCACCTTCAAATGGAAAGAGCCTAAACTATGATTTGATTTCTCAGAAAGTGGTTGAATTTGTAACCACAACACAAAGCTGGTTGGGAGTGCAAACTGTGAGGAAGCTGCATAGATGCTTCAGTGTGAGTTGGACAAGTTGGGTGCATGGAAAAATACACCACAGATGAAGGATAATGTGGATAGGTGTGAGGACATCCACTTTGGTAGCAAAAATAAAAATCCACTTTGAAGGACTATTATCTGATTAGCGATAGGGTGGAAATGGGGAAGATACAACGAGACTTGGGTATTCTTGAATACCCATCACTGAAAGTAAGCAGATGGTGAAGGTGGCAATGGTATGTTAACCTTCATATTGAGAGTGTTCGAGTACAGGAGCAGGGGTCCCTTGCTGCAATTGTACAGGGCCTCGGTCAGATCACACCTGGAATATTGTGTGCTATTTTGGTCTCCTTATCTATGGAAGGATGTTCAGGCTCTGGTGGGAGAGAAATGAAGGTTTACCAGACTGATTCGTGGGATGGCATGACTGGCGTATGAGCAGAGACTGCATTGGTTCGGACTATACTCGGTGGAGTTTAGAAAAAGGAGGGGCATCTCATTGAAACCGACAGAATTCTAACAGGATTAGTTTGGGTAAATGCAAGGAGGATGCTTCCAATCACTGGGGAGTCCAGAACCAGGGGTCACAGTGTAAGTACATGGGGTAAGCCATTTAGGATGAAGATGAGATAAGATTTCTTCACCCAGAAAGTGATGAACCTCTGGAATTCTCTGCCACAGAAAGTAGTTGAAGTCAAAACATTGAATGTTTTCAAGAAGAGGTTAGATATGGTTCTCCGGGCTAAAGAGATCAGAAAGTATGGGGGAAACGCAGAAAGCCATGATCAGATTGAATGGCAAAGCAGGCTCAAGGGGCTAAATGGATGACTGCTATTCCTATTTTCTATGTTTCTTTGGTTTTGAAATGTCACTTTTAAAAGCAGGATGATCAAAGTAGGTGGGTGGAGTGGAAATATTTATCAGCTGGTGAGCTTCTTCTTGGGTTAATTCTCACACTTTTTAACCTAGATATTTATACACCAAAACGTAGATTTTGTTTTCGGTGAATTGACTAAAACTTTATTGAGCTGCTTTGTGAGAAGTGAATAAGCTCAGAATCAAGCTGCTAAATAAAATGCTAGCACTTGGAGAATTCAGGGGTGGCACGGTGGCCCAGTGGTTAGAACTGCAGCCTCACAGCACCAGTGACTGGGGTTCAATTCCATCTTCGGGTGACTGTCTGTGTGGAGTTTGCACGTTCTCCCCATGTTTGTGCAGGTTTCCTCCTAGTGCTCTGGTTTCCTCCCACACTCCAAAGATATGCAGGCTGGGGGGATTGCCCAAAGTTTTCAGGGATGTGTAGATTGGATTCATTAGCCATGAAAAGTGTAGGGTTACAGGTAGAGGGATGGTCTGGGTGGGATGCTGTTTGCAGGGTCGGTGTGGACTTGCTGGGCAAAATGGCCTGTGTCCACACTAGGGATTCTACGAACAATTATTTGATGGGTTTTTAAGACTCTAATTTGTATATTGTAAGAATGGAGCTTTTGTTAATGATGTTTGCGTTCAAGGACAATTTGTTTTTTGCATTTTGGTGTGATTTTAAGTAATGTTACTGCTCAGGAGAGATAAGGCAAAAAGCTTCCCATCTCTGGAGCAGGCCAGCTTGGATGTACACCAGACAAGAGCTCCTCACTGTGCCAATGTAATTTCTTCTATTCCCACATCATTGATAATTAGAGACCAAATCTTTAATCTTGTTTCCAACAGCACTGACTGACCGTGACAAACTTAGTAACATGTTTGTAAATGTGCAGTTAAAGTTAAATCTGACATCTCTCACTGCTGGCTTCTTCAACTCTACTTGCTGTGTCTAGCAGCAAGCATGATATGATCACGGTGCGAAACACTTTGATGATAGGCCATTCAAATGCCAATCTGAAAACCATCAGTGTTTACCAACTAAAGTGACACAGCTGCCAGAGCAGATAGCAGTATATCAGATGTATTTCTTGGAAAGTTTGATCTGATGAGACATTTACAGCTAATAGTACCTTTACACTGTTCTCCACTGAGTGCATCTTCAGCGTGTGGATGTCTGCCCCAAACAGCAAGCAGTCACTTTGAATCACCCTGTTTAATAAGTGAGGAGTTGAGATTAGATTTGAAAAAGTAGGTTGAGAAGGATCAGGAGAAATTGGAAATTGGACAACATCTATCCTTGGGGCCTATGCGTGGACATTTCCAATTATTAATTTATCCATACTAAAGAAAAGTAAGATTGGATTCATTCAGAATTATTAGTGCTTTTAATTTGCATTTGACAGTAGCAAACTCTAAGAACAGAATGCCTGCACATTCATTCTCGATAGCAGAAATGAAAATTATCTGTGCACAGGTCTCATAGATCTTATTTGAGAAGCCTGTTAAGTATAAGTGCACTATATTTGGACAAAGATTCACCAACTCACAGAAATACACCTAATGCTCCCACATGCTGACACACCTGCCACCAAACATTTATACACGACTCCCCAACATCTACACACCCGACACACCAATATTTATATACCTCATACTCTGACGTCTTTACACCCAACATTCCAATTGCTGTATACACCAACACTTCAACATTTACACACTAAACCCCTTAACATTTATACTCCAACAATTATACACCAAACACTAATATTTACCTGTCAGCCCTATATTTGTATGGTCATACACACCTGAAGCCTCAACATTTATACAGGACACCCCAATACTGATACATCCTTATCTATGACATTTATATACTTGACTGCTCGATGGTATAGACCTGAGCCCAACACTTATACACCCTGTACCTAATTCCACACATTTATAAATCTACCTTTCCTAGTGGTGCCCAAAGGTTGCCACACACTGGACTACAATTTCACATTTTAAAAAAAATAAATTAATGCTTTTAGCTGCTCAGAAAATAAACCCAATTTTTGTTCAGCATTCATCTTTAATGCTCAATTGTATGTCACAAAATCTGTTTTTATCAGCTTCTTTTGATGTTGTGAGTGTGTCAAACCTGATTCCCCCTATTTGACTGAAAAATGCCAAGTTTCAGAGTTTAGTATGGAGTTGTATCTGCAACTAGAACATGTAACACCCATTTGCAGTTGATTCTGCCGTGAAATTTTTTTAGCAATCCGTTGAGAATTAGCAGATACCATCCATGTTTCTCATTCTCTGAGGTTCTACTTCCTTAAAAGAAACTTTTCACCCTGTTACACGAGTTGACTGAGTAGTTGAAACAACTCTAAATCATTTACAGTATCCCTAATTGCTTTGACATGTGGCTTTTAATTACAGGCCCAGCCCGGCTGGCTATCCTGCCCTTTTACGGTGTAATTTAATCAGAGATGTTAAGTGTCTGTGATAGATTGGCATCTCAAAGGCAGCATATCTTCTAGCCACTTGCTGTAAGCAATGAAGATGATGGGCAAAATGTGAAGAATGTCAGTTCCTGGTTGCTGCAAGCTAAGAATGTTTGAAGGTTCCCAAAATTCTGGTAGCACCCTGAATGGGATTGGGTGGGCAGATACTTGTGTGGGATTTTGTGAGAAGCCTAGTTAGGCTTAAATCAGTGACCCTTAGTGTAGAACAAAAGCAAGTTTTAAATAAGCAGGACAGAAGATGGATAAATCAGAGCGCAGTGGGTGGGGATATCACGTTTGGATTGTAAATGAAGGTACATAACAGCAGTGTGAAAGTTACAAAACCGAATGGTGGAAACACTCCAAAGACAAATTCTTCACCACTGCTTTTCTGTCTGAGCTGCTGCATGCTTCCACCCATCTGTGTTTTTATTTTCAGGTTTTCCAGCAATTATAGTATCCTGTTCTCTGAGCAGCCAAATCAGGGAGCAAGCCATTGTTATAAGATCCTGGGAATGATTGAGCTGGAGCAGAGTATGGTGACTTATCAAGGATGGGGAGAATAAAATGGGTCTGACAAATGGTGTTGGGATAGAGAGACAGAGACTAAAGGGGACTTTACAAAGAGCCTAGAAATCAGAAATGTACTTAAATCTAACTAGAAGAATTAAACAGCGAATAACTTGGATATTTATCCATCTTGTCAAGCAAGCTAGTTTGATTTGTTTCAATTCCTGCCGTAAGACTCTAGTTGCAAAATGGCTCTGCAGAGTCAGCAGAAATTCATCACTGAGATCAGCCGCATCACTTTTTACCTGGTTACTTCTGATGAAAAAGGCCTCTTAGTCATGAAAGTGTGTAATATAATTAGATGCTCAGTAATTGTGCGGTTTCTTGAATGGACTGTTTCACTGTAAGTTCGCTCTTTGAATAATAAACCAAAATATGCACACACCTATAAGAGAGGTCTACAGGAAAGGTGCTTGTAATTCTGAGGAAGTTTTAAGCCCTTCTTTTATTCAGGTAGAATTTTAGTCATTTTAATCAATCTGTTCAGACATGTTATGGCACATCGCCACAGTAATCTGGACTTGAACCCAGATCTTATGGCCCAGAGGTAGGGACATTACGACTGCACCAGAAGAGCCACCAGTCAGGTAAAGTTCTAAGCTGAGCTATTTTGATTCTAAACATAAGTTGGAGGACTGAAGGGAAAAGGTGTTTTGTATGTATGGAATATAATGTAATGAAGGGCCTGAATGTTCAGCAATGGTGCAGCAACTGAAAGCAGCAAAATCCCATACATATTTAATACATTTGTATTCCAACCAATAATTTTCATATAATTTATGACTTTAGAAAATGGAATTTGATTTGTGGGAAAGAAAGAAACCAAGGCGTCAGAATTTCTGGTGGAGATAATGAAAGACAAATACTTATCACTGTTTTAGATATTTTCTGATAACTTGTTCAGAGTTGTCATTGTACACTTTGGACAGGTACCGATCCTTGCAATAAGCGGGTTAATTCATTGATGCAGACTTATGTGCAAAAACAGCACGTAGTAAACTTTTTCAAGTTAGTCTGGTAGTGTTGCCAACAGTGATTTCGAGACTCCTTTTTTTGTTATTTTGGTAGCCTCTGCTTCTCGCTGGTTATTCAGTGTCACCAACACTTACTTTCATGAAATATTGAATAGTATTACTGTTCCTACAGATGTGAAGCTACAATAACTCTCAACACAAAAGATATGCTATAAGTAACATGACACGAGAAAGGAGGTCAGATAGTAAAGAATGTTTGCTTAACTAATAATCAGGAAACCCCTCCTTAGCAGGGAGTGTGTTTTGACAGTAAAATATGGAAGAAGTTGTATAACAGGTAAGTACAATTACCTTTGAGATGGGTTTGCTTAAATTAGCTGCAGGATTAGGGAAACTACGTACAGAGAATATAAATCTCATTAAGGAAGGTTGCTAAACCATTGTGTGACTAAACAACCGAGAAGTTTCCGTATTCCCCAATGACTTGAATTCAGAAGCATGTTGAGTAAAGCACCAGAATAAACATCAATTTCCGGATGACAAAGAGGCATGGTTAGTATGCTTAAACCTTGTGGGTCCTTCACAATATGCATTGATCTAAGATAACTCAAGAAAATGTTAATAAAAGGAATCCACCTTATATTTAATGTGGTCAAGATCTATGTCAATTTGCTGGAAGCAGAGTTATCACGAGACTCTGATAAATGATGTTAGGATAGAGTCAGACACTATAGGGGACTTTACAAAGAGCTTGGAAGTCAGGAGTGTGCTTAAATTTTTTCGGAAGAATTAAAAGCTGGACGTTAAATATTGTGGGTTCTGGTAGATACCATGAGATATTCAATGAAGACTGCTGACTACCTCTATCAATCCATTTGAGAGACTTTGCTTCAACAGGCTGCCATTCAACACTGCTTCAGTGCCACTGATTTTTTTCAAAAGACTTAAATTTATAGCTTAAATGGTTTAGGGAGTGTCATATGCTACGTGGATGAATTGGTAGATGGGGAGACAAGGAAAATAAACAGAGTTCATGCACTTTTATAGTGTTTAAAGTTGATACACTTAACCTTTATAAAAGAATGTGAATTCACCAACGAATCTACAGACTTCTTGATACATATTGTCACCAAGGATGAAATAAAGTCAAATCCACAGAAAAAAAACAATTAAGAGAAAGGCAATTAAGGAGTTCCCTACTCCAAAATCAGTTCATAACCTGAAAACATTTCTAGGCATAGTAAACCTATTTGTGAAACCTAACCCCCAAATGACAATGACTTCCGAATCTTCAACGCAGCTCCTTAAAAAGATGCAAAGATGATGCTGAGACTCAGATCACGAGGATGTTCACTAAAGAACCAGCATCCATGTTGATGAAAGGCTGGTCATTCCAGTTTCCTTGCTGCAAGGTAGGGACTGTTGTGATCACTTAGTGAAGACTGATGAAGCTGTGAGTGTGGCAGTCAGGAAAATCAAAGGCGAACGAGGACTCCATAGCTGCTGGTCAAACTTGCACTGTTCACATGTCTGAGCAGAGAGAACCACTGTTTTCCCTACCAGGCCATGGAAGCGAGTGGGACAGACCTATTTATGTTTAATAGACAACTTATTACTGTTAATTATTTTCCTCAATAGGTAGAGACAAAAAAAAATGCAACATCACCACAGAAGCAGCCAACAGGGTCTTGTGTGAAATACTCGCTGCGCCTGGTACCTGTCATGTTGATATGTTAGTGAAACACAGTTTGCTAACCAGTTAATAAAACGTGAGGCTGGATGAACACAGCAGGCCCAGCAGCATCTCAGGAGCACAAAAGCTGACGTTTCGGGCCTAGACCCTCTCTGATGAAGGGTCTCGGCCCGAAACGCCAGCTTTTGTGCTCCTGAGATGCTGCTGGGCCTGCTGTGTTCATCCAGCCTCACATTTTATTATCTTGGATTCTCCAGCATCTGCAGTTCCCATTATCACTTGCTAACCAGTTAGTAGCCTTTTATGAATTTGAATTTGAACATGTACCCAACCTGTCAAGGTATCCACAGTCAAATGGGAAAGTTGAGCATGAAAATGCTGACTTTTATACAAACTTGGCAAATTACTGACGCAGAGATAGTAGGAAGTGCCGATACTGGAGACGGACAGTTCAATGAGGCGGGGATGAAACTAGTGGAGGTGAGTGTAGCTAGGAATGGGGATAGAGATTGGTCAGTGAGGTGGGAGGAGTGGATAGCTGGGAGAGAAGACAGACAGGTCAAGGAAGTGGGGATGAGAGGGGGAGCCGGTCTTGGGATGAGGTCAGGGTTGTGGAGATTTTGAAGTTAGTGAAGTTCACTTTGAGGCCATTGGGTTGTAGGGTTCTAAGGCAGAATATGAGGTGCTGTTCCTCCAGTTTTTGAGTGGCATCGTTGTGATACTGGGGGAGGCCCAGGATGGACATGTCATCCAGGGAATGGGAGGAACCCTCAGGGAACTTCATCCCTGGCTCCTTGATCTGTCGTCTTCTCTCCACCTCTCTGCTCCACTATCCACCTTCTAACACCACCTCCCCCTCCCTCTACTTATTTCAGAGCCCCTTTCCTCACCCCATTTCTGAGGAAGGATCCAGACCCGAAATGTCAGCTTTCCTGCTCCTCTGGTGCTGCCTGGCCTGCTGCGTTCATCAAACTCCACACCTTGTTATCTCTACTTAAGTGCAAATGTCTTTCTTTATAAGGTGCAATTGCAGAGGGCTATAGACAGGTTCTGCTGAATAAATATTGTTTCATGATTATGTACATATTATTCTATCATTGTTGTCTTTACTGCTGTAGGAGTGAGATTTTCCATTCAATTCTTTTGTAGCTTGTCTACAGTTATTTCCTACAATTTAAGATAGAAAAACATAGTTGTAGGGCCTGTTTGTTTTGCTTCAGTAGCAGCTAAGGTGTTGACACAGTGCAAAACAACTCACAAGGATTCCTGTGTATCAGCAAAGGCAGCCACCAAGCACTAGAGATGATAACCATCTGATGCTGCAAAGCTTGGCAGCTTTCAGGAGCTCCTTTCCAAACTGATGGCACTGAGATACATCTAAACAGAACCTGGGAACTGCAGTTCAGCGGGCATGGCTGGAAGATTTTTTTTAGATCATCTACCTCACATGAAAGAGATAGATTTGGTCAGTAGATATTGTCACAAACATTCCTGAATTGTATATACAACAAGTATTAACATTAATATTTATTATGGGAACTTCATCAAGACTGTTTCGTTAAAGGTCCAGGATTAACAACAACAACTTACATTTATACACAGACTGTAAGGTAGCAAAATGTACTAAGCTGCTTGCAAGAGAGTGATCAGCCACATTTTGTCAGTGCTGTGAGAAGAATTGTGACTGGCTCCTGAAGACTTTGTCAAAATGAAAGTTTTAAGGATGACAGAGGTAGAGAAGTGTAGGGAGGAAATTCCAGAGTTTCCAGTGCTTAAGGCATGGCTACCAGTGGTGGATCAATTTAAATCAGACATATGTAAGAATCTAGAATTGGGGAGCGCTGTGATCTCAGAGGATTATAATGCTCGAAGAAGCTATTGAGATGGAGAATGGGTGGTGACATAGAAGGCTTAGAAATTTAGTTTATTTCTTGGCTTTACAGATACTGATCGATTTTCTGTGTATTTCCACCATTTCATTTTCTTTTACTTAGACGCCCTTCAATTCCAGGATCGTTCTTTATGGTACATGGGAAACGGTCTGCGCTCATTTCACAGGTGTTGCAGCAAGCCGGGCTTAACATTGCAGCAAAGACTTCATGTGAATGAACAGAAGGCACTTTATTTGTAACATCCTGCCAGACATCTGTTATTTTCTATATGTTTTCCAAAACAGAATCCTATGCCATTTGGCATGAGCACAAATTAGCAAGGTTAAAGTTAAGATCTCCGGATGAAGGAATGCATTTTCAAGTAAATAAAATTGAGTTGCAACTTAAGCGGTTTAATTTTTATTGCTGGGTATGTTTTCAGAAGTTAACTTATTCATGTACAAGTGGATAAGTTTTAACACTTTTGATTGAGTTAGTTTGGTGAGTAATGAGATGAACGGTGAGTTGAATTTTTTTTTCTAAAGTTACCTGATGTTAAACCATTTCAGACTGTGCTTTGAGTAATTGACTAATTTTGATCATTTACGATTCAGGTCAACCTTTCTTTTCTTCAAACTTTTCCAAATTCCACATATAATAGATAACAGCTGGCATCAATGGATGGAGAGACAAAGGAGTTTTAAAAATTTTTTTGTTGGTCTCATCTGAATATTGTTCTGTAATTGGGTGGGCAAGAAACTCAGCCGTAATCACAGCAACACGGCCGGGGTCTAGGTACCTTAGTCTTGTTTGCATTTGTGGGAGTATCTTCACCGTACAAACTGCAGCTTTTAGTAAAGGTATATCATCAACACCTTAATAAATATGGCCTTGCCAATAAAACCCAATTTCCAAGAATAAAAAATTTGCAAACATTTTAGTTATTCATTTATCTCACTCTTTGAATTATGTGTGCCTAGAGGTTTGGAAGTAGTGGATATTGTTTGGATACTATGGGTGATTTTAGGGGTGGGGCGGTAGGTGGATGGCTGGCCAGTGTAGGTGTGGAGGGTGTTGGGATTGTGCGTGGTAGTGGTGATGATTGAGTGTAGATGGTATTAGTCTTGTGGGTGGGATTAGGACATGGTGGTCGTGAGGTTGATTGATTAAATGGGGGTTATGGATGGGTGTGATGGTGGAGGTTGGAATGGAAAGTGGGAAATTGGTGGGAATGAGATGTAATTTAGTGTTTCAATTGGGTAGAGTTTAGGGAGGTGTGTCTGCATATTGAGGGTGGATGCCATAGAGGATGGTTGGGTAGTGACGTATAATTAAAAACAGAGCAGTGGGAGTAGCAGTTTGTGCCCTGATCACATTAGACACACTGCTGCTCAAAATAAGTTCCCCAAGGATTGTGTTTCATCCACCATGTCATTCGTAGTTCATGCGAATGATGGAAAATGTTGACAAGATGACGCTTAGTTGAACACACTAGGTTTGTGATGCTCTGAGTTAAACCCATTCAAACTCTTTGCTCTTTTCTGACAAATTAAGTCCAATGTTTTATCCATTACTGTTCAGAGAGCCTTGATAAGTGGAGTTATTTTTAAACAGGTCCGTGTTTTTTTATTTCTAGCAGCAGCGAGAAGGAATGTTCCTTAACAGTTATACGTCTAAACAAACAGCCACAGATTACAAATGGGTGTATCAATATTTTTCTAAGTAGTAAATGTTCTTGTTAAAACAATGTCAATTTTCAACCACTGATAATGTTGTATTGCAAAGGAAATGAGAGACAACTGGATCATAAGTCTCCAGTATTTGAGGGAGGGGCTGGAGGTATTTATCATCCTGTTTTGATCTTTCATAGATGTTATCCCTTCTTTGTCACTGAAAGACTGTGAGTTTAAAGGGAAATCCTGCTGTTCTGGCTGTTTTTATATCATTCCTAAGGGGCAGATTTTTAAGTGGATTCTTAGTAATTCCTTTAACAACAAGGTTAAATTTGAACAGTGAGATTGGAGAGATTGTGTTGTTCATAAGTGATTCTCTTCTGGAGATGATGCACAGTTCCACCAATCCAGCCTTGATGTCGGTGGAAACTGTGACACCACCAAACTCCTTTTCATTTCCACCATAATTCTTTCTCATGGATTCTTCAGCTTTACACTTCAAAAGAATTTCACTTACATTTCTGGAGCTCTCTTTTTCAGTGTAACAGCCTTTTGTTTGCTGACTGTTACTGCTACTTGTGGTTGAGGTAGTCAAGAACCATATACACATTCATACCACAGAAAGAATGATCAGCCTTGAGCAATTTGTTATATAGAGAGCACTTTTCAAGCTCCTGTTTTCAGTCAGATCTTTTGATGGTCATAGCAGAGTAAAAGTTTGAAGATTGCTAATCCTCATACTGCCCTCAGCTCAGAATAATGGTCCAGGTTACTATAAAACCAAGCAAAATGGGAATTTGATTAGTCTGTGCTAATCTTTTTTCTCTCAATTGTCGCTGTATAGGGCCTATGCCCTTGAAAGAAAGAACTCAACCCATCAAGTGCCTTTCACCATCCCAAGACTCCTCAAGTACCAGTGAAGTGTATTTGAAGTACTGTATAGCCATCATTGTAACACTGGAAGCACAACAGCCAATTGGTTTGGGGAAGAAAAAGACTGCCAGTGCTTTGTCGGATTCCAAACCATGACCCCTGTCAGAAAGGTTGAAGAGGTGTGGGGTCATGGAGGATGATTGGTTAGTGGCCTATAATTAAAAACAGTGCAGTGGGTGCAACTGTTTGTGTACTGTCCACACAAGAAATACTGCCGCTGAAGCTGAGCTTCTCAACAATTGTTTGTCTGTTGATGTCTGATGAAGATTATTTTGATTGTAATAGATCATGTTTTATCGGTTTGATAATATCTGCTGCTTGGACCGCAAGCGGTCCATCAGTTTTCCCATTTACTTACATGCACATCCTGGTATCCTGATTGAGAATTTATCTCTCATTTAGACTGTAGAACCAAGAGTTCCTCCTTCTGCACTTGCAGACCTGAAAATTTCAAAAAGTAGCAAGAAATATAACAAGATTGCATTTCTATAGCAACTTTGTTGACCTCAAAATGCCCCAAAAGTGCATTACAAATGCTGTAATGCTTTTCAGAAGTGTAGTCACGGTGCTGCCAATTTATGCATAGCAAAATCCCATGAGCAGCAGTTAAATAAGTTTCCAAATAAATTGATTGAAAGATAAATAAGAACACAAGAACATAAAAACCTGGAGCAGGAGAGGGCCGTCTGGCCCGTTGAACCTGCTCTACCATTCAATAGGATCATGGCTGATCTTTTCATGGCCTCAGCTCCACTCACCCATCCTCTCACCATAACCCTTAATTCCTTTACTGTTCAAAAAATTATCTATTTTAGCTTTAAAAACATTCAATGAGGAAGCCTCAACTATTTCACTGGCAGGAAATTGTACCAATTCACAACCCTTTGGATGAAGATGTTCCTCCTCAATTCAGTCCTAAACCTGCACCTCCTAATCTTGAGGCTATGCCCTCTTGTTCAAGTTTCACCTACCAGTGAAAACAACCTCTCTGCTTCTGTCTTATCCATTCACTTCACAATTTAAGTGTTTCTGTAAGATCCCCCCTCATTCTTCTAAATTCCAATGAATATAAACTCAGCCTACTCAGTCTCACCTCATAAGTCAACATTCTCAATTCTAGAATCAACCTAGTGTATCCCCTCTGCACCCCTTCCAGTGCCAGTACATCCTTTCTCAAATAAGGAGACCAAATATGCACGTAGTACTCTGGGTGTGGCCTCATCAGCACCCTGTACAGTTGTAACATAAACTCCCTGCTTTTAAATTCAATCCTTCTAGCAATGAAGGAGAAAATTCCATTTGCCTTCATAATTACCTGTTGCACCTGCAAACCAACCTTCTGTGATTCATGCACAAGGACACCCATGTCCCTCTGCACAACTGCGTGCTGCAATTTTTTACCACTCAAATAACAGTCCTTTTTACTATTGTTCCTACCAGAATGGATGAGTTCACGTTTATCAACATTGTACTCCATCTGCCCACTCACTTAAGATATCTATATTCCTCTGCAAACTTTCAGAGTCCTCTGCATACTTTGCTTCATCACTCATCTTAGTGTCATCTGCAAACTTTGACACACTACACAAGTTCCCCAACTCCAAATCATCTATGTAAATTATAAATGATTGTGGTCCCGGCACTGATCCCTGAGGTACACCACTAGTCACTAATTACCAACCAGAAAAGCATTCATTTCTCCCCATTCTTTGCTTCCTGCTAGTTAGCCCATCCTCTATCCATGCTGATACATTGACTGTAATACCGTGCACCTTTATCTTACACCTTTTGTGCAGGACCTTGTTGAGTGCCTGTTGGAAATCCAGATACACCACATCTATTGGGTCCCCATTGTCCACCACACTCGTAATATCTTCATTGAATTTCAGTACATTGGTTGAGCATGACCTGCCTTTCATGAATCCATGATGCGTCAGCCCAATGGGACAATTTCTATCTAGATGTCTATTTCTTCCTCGATGATAGACTCAAGCATTTTGCTCACTACATAAGTTAAGCTGACTGGCCTATAATTCCCCATAATTAATCTACTTCCTTTTTTGAACAATGGTATCACATTTTCTGTTTTCTAGTCCGCTGGAACTGCCCCAGATTCCAGCAAACTTTGGAAATATTGACCAGGTCTTGTGCTAATCTGCAGAGATAGTGACAAATAGTTCCTCCACTGCTCCAGGATAAATGGAAAACCCAAATCTGGAAAATTGAGCTTTAGAAAGCAGTTCTGAGGCTTCTTAATATTGTTGAGGTGTAATGGGCAACGCAGCAGGATAGGGAAATTATGGAGGGGTTCGTCGACAAGTAAAAGCATTTTAAACATAAATCGTTCAAGGATGGGAAGTCAGTAAAAATCCCTGAAAATGGGGATGTTGGACAAGATAAGAGTTAAAAGGAAGAGACCAGAGGCTCATTGGAGTGGTGGAGTGGTTGATTGATGATGACAAGTTTCAATCGTATAGCACTTGGAGGAAGAGCAGTCTTGTAGGGATAAAGTAAGCGACAACGGGTAGGACACGCGGACAATGATCAGCTCAGGATCAAGTGTGATGCTCAGAAATTATGAGTGATTAATTTATTAGCTAACAATTCTTTAATCTTTACTCAGCAAGATATACAGTCAAGACTTTTTCTTGTTGATAGATGCAGCTTTAATTTAAAATATGTCTATCTCTAATATATAGTTGTTGGATTACTTTCCTTTGCCAGTCACAATTTAAAAAGAAATTAATTCCTTATCTAGGAACATCAGGGCAACTTATTCTCTAACTTTTTTGGAATGCACAGGCAATTTATGTAAACTCACACACAGTAATGTACGGGGGCTGACTTGATCATGTCTGGAGTTAGCAAGATTGCTTTCACTTTCAGAGTCCAAAAGTACTGAAGTTGAGGCTGCCATCAGTAACTGTCACACTCTGAGTTCAGCTCCTGTGAATGCTGTTCAACATTCTAGTGCCAGGAAACCCACCAGCAGAACAACAAAAGTAGCTGTCTCACAAGCAGAGTTGCGACTTCTCCAAAGAATGTTTCCACTGTGACGTCGCTTATGTGCTGTTGGCAAGTAGTCGAAGCTCGTGGAAAACTCTACCACTTTGCTTGTGTTCATTGCTCTTCAGCAAAATCAACTGCTACAACAGTTACCAGCAGAATCACGCCACGTGTATGAAGTGTGCCAGTGACCTTGGAATCATGCCACATGTATGAAGTGTGCCAGTGCATTTGTATGTTTTTCCCTTAGTTTGATGCTTTCCTTCAATTCTTTAGTTAGCCATGGATGATGGGTACAACCCTTTGAATTTTTCTTTGTGGTAGAAGTATATTCAGAGTATTTAGAAATATCCCCCTTAAAGTCTGTTACTAATTCTCAATTATCTGTCTCCTGACTTTGTATCGCAGCTTATTTCAGCTGGTTTACTGTTTGTGAGATAACAAGGTGTGGAGCTGGATGAATACATCAGGCCAAGTAGCATCAGAGGTGTTTTGGGCCTAGGCCCTTCTTGAGAAATGGGGGAGGAGAGGGGGTTCTGAAATAAATAGGGAGAGAGGGGGAGGCGGATAGAAGATGGATAAAGGAGAAGATAGGTGGAGAGGAGACTGGCAGGTTGAAGAGGCAGGGGTGGAGCCTGTAAAGGTGAGTGTAAGTGGGGAGTTAGGGAGGGGATAGGTCAGTCCAGGGAGGACAGATCATGTCCACTTTATGACAGATCTAGGAATATGAGCATTTTCCCATACAACAGTGACAAACCACTGAATGTTCTCAGGATATTTGAAACATCAGAATCATTCTATGACACTAGATGAATGTTGTATTCTCTTTCATGTCTGCATATAGCAACAGATCTGTATGTAACTGTACCAATAACATTCTTGACTTGTATGTTGATGGTGTCACTGCTATTGACATGCTGAAAAAGTTACATGGAAGCTGCACTTAGACCCTAATTAGCCCTCAGTTGTGCATCACTGGTGATGCATACTTTCTTATGTCAGAAAGCAAAGAAGGAACTTCAATGATTACTTAATTTTAATATTATTTAGCAAGTTGGGATGAGCCTACCAAATAAGTCATGAAGAAACCCATATGTGAGAACCAAGTTTGAATCTGCATTCATATATGCAGTCACCAAACCAGGCCGTGCATCAAGAAAGACATTTGATATCAATAGTCGATTATTTCATTGGACAATATGAATGTGGCTGTATCTGACATCAGTATAGGCCACCATTAAGTTGAGTTTGCAGAAGAATTGCACTATTTTACAGTATTCTTCACTCACTTTTTAATACAAGGTGCCTTTTTGAATCAACTCAGTAATTAAGATATTTTAGCACTTATCTTCTTGAGCTTCTCCATAAGACTAATAATCAACATGCTCGTGATTGAAATGTGCATAATGAAATGTGAAATTTAAAGGAGATGAAAGTGCTTGTGAAACAGGATGGCCATGCTGAGAAGTAAACAACCTTTCTAAAGGATCAATGATTAATGATAAGTACGGTTTGGAAATCACAAAATAAAAATAACATCTTTGTTCAATTCTTAAAATGACTGTAAGCACCGTTTGTATGCATTGAATCTGAATGTGACCTTTTAATTTTTAGTCTCTGAGTGGCTTGCAAGCATCATTTCAGAGGCTGGTTGAGAGCCAATTACAATGCAGTGGGTCTGGTGTCAAACATAAGCCAGATCGGGTGAGGACAGCAGAATGTCTTCCCTGAAGCAGATTAGTGAATCAGATGGATTTTAATGATAATTAGCAATACTTTCATGAGCTTTAACACTGAGACATACTTTATATTCCAGGTTTATTAATTTGAATTTAAAATCCATTAGCTCAGTGAAATTTGAATTGTTATGCACAGAACATTAGCTTGTGCCTTTGGGTCAATAGATCCGTGATGACCAAACTGTATTACCAACCATTAATATCTTGGGTGAAAAATATAAGTTAAATGACACTAACAAGATCAGTTCTGAAGATGAATGATATTGGACTTCTCGATAGACCCTACCAGACTTGGTGGGTTTCTTGCAGGACTTTCAATTTTTATTGTATTAAATGAGACTATACATGATGCCAAATAATATCCTCCTCATGAGAGAAAATATCCACCATAGTGTAATAATTATGTTTCAAAGTAAATGGTTTTCTGTTGATGAGAAAACCGTCCATTTGAAAAAAACAGGAAGTGCTGGAGAAATTCAGCAGGTATAGCAGCATCTGTAGGAAGAAAAACAGTTAATGTTTCAAGTCCCGTGACCCTTCATCAGAGACTTTCATCTCACTATAGCTGACTGAATACATTGCTGAATTAATACAAAAATTTGCATTTGTATTACTATTACTGATGAAACAGAATGTTTATATTTGAGATAACACCATTGGAAACAAACCCTTAAAATATGCTACCAAATAGAAATTGTTGGAGAACCTCAGCAGGCCTGGCAGCATCCGTGTAGAAAAAGCAAAGTTAATATTTCGGGTCCAATGATCCATCTTCAGAACTCATATGCCTTATCAACTCACTTAGTAAAAAGAGGAGGAGCACAGTGAATTTTGTTCATTTAAGACTTTCATACACATATAACAGCAAATAATCCATGTTTAACCATGCATACAATATTGATTTGATGCGTCTTCTGGAATCTTACAGTTTCTTCTCAAGAACTTTAGATTTACATTTCCAACACAAACACTAGACTCCCACTGACAGTGTGTACCAATCCCTGTCTGGAGTAGGCATAAACTGAACATTCAACTTTTCCACTAACACTTTTACATATGCAAAACTTTGTGTGGTAATGTGAGGCCATTGTTGTGTGAAGTGGAATGCTACAGTGATCCTGGTGTGTGCATCAGGGGATTTGAGAACATTACTTGCAGTGAAAACTCAGTGCATGTGTCAGGGAAGTTGGCTGATATTGTTAGTGTGAACCCTGTGTGTGTTTCAGGTATAGCACCCACTGCCAGTGTTAGCCCCTGTGTACCTAAGGGAGACTGGATCTCCTCACCCACTCAGCACTTTTCATCAAGGACTGGTTCATTCTTTATCTGCTTTTTCTTTCCTCCATCTGTACGTGTTTGCTGTGGGCAATTTTAGATTTTCTCTGGCCAAACCTCAAAGCCACTTACTAATTCTGCATGTTTGATCTTTCACAAATAACTGGGGTTGCACAAATGGAGCAACACCCTAACATTACATCACACAGCTATTTTTATCAGCATCGAGTGAAACTCTGGCCAGAATCACAACTTTTTCATCTCATAAAATAGTATGAATATTCCAAAGTAAATAATCCTTCCTTGCATGACATATTGTGTGTCAAATATAATATGTATATCATTCAAAAATTTTGCTTTGATCCATTCAGATTTCCAGTTCTCCATTGGTTAAATCCTCCTATCAGATAAAACTTTTATTTTATTCATGACTGAGGAACTTGTTAATTGAAAAACCAAAACCCTATGGGAATGATATTAACGGTCAGCAGTTTTCTGCATAAAATAAGCAGAAAGTGATGTCAGATTACTTAAATTGCACTCAGGAAAGCTAAATTTAAACTTCAATATGCACCAACTATCTTTGCCTTGCGTGGCTTGGGCTTTTGCTTTAGGTGATAATGTGCATTTGTTAGAACCATTCAACACTGAACACTTCTTGTACAGGACTCTGTTAAAAGACACACTTTGTTGAATCTTTTGTCTTTATAAAAACTTTAATCATTAAATCTGTAAACAAAAGCATGCCAAGAGCACTTCATTTTGAATATTACTCGGACTTGCAAGAAAATTCAATATGTACAATTAGAACAGTCCACACATACAGTGTGCAGTCTGAGAGCAAAAGTTTCAAGTTACAATTTGAAAATAATGCAATAGATATGGAAATTGGACTCTTATAAGGGTCTGAATGACATGGACTATAGCGGGATTTGTAGCAGAATCCACTAGAAGTGCAACAAGGCCTAGCTTGATGCCTGGGAGCAACTTGCTGCATCTTTTATCCATCTGCCGGCCATCAAGGTGAGTTTCCCACCGGGAGTGGTAAGTTCCCTGTTAAGGGGGAATTATTACTTGTTAAACATCTTATTAACTGCTCATCTTGCCCCTATTAATATGTAGCTTATCTCACCAAATATGCCAAACTAGCTAGATATCAGGAATCCTTGACATGAAATTCAGAAGAGGTACCTGGCAACTTCAGTTCACTGCTGGCTCAAAAGAGTTTCTATGTTGGATAGCACACAGCAGCATTTCAGGGCATGATCCATTGGCACTGCACACACCTCTTCATCACAGATATTTGCATCTGATATTTGCAAACCCCTCAGGAGCCTTATGAAACATCTCTTATCCACTTTGAGCACACTTAGGAAGCATAGACCTGCATTGCAGGATACACCAGAAACTGGCATTGAAAGTTGGCTTCAAAGTTTCTTTGAGCACAGAGCCAGACACCCAATTTATGGTTAGGACAGGCTGCAATGCAGCTGCTCAATTGCTCTCTTAGGATAGTCAAGAAACCAGGCATCTTGTCTAGCTGGTCAGCAACCCTCAATCAGCAGGAAATGCATCTTGCAGTATGGCAGCATCTATATCAAACTCATATCTACTGCGAGTGCCAGAAGCTCATGCAACAAGCATACTGCAGCGAAAAAGCAGCCATGTCTCAATATCTTAAGTGAGTAATCCTCACGAAGCCCATGGAGATATCCATCTGTCAGGGGGTCCCAGTACATTAAGGCAAGGACAGCCTTCCATATCACTCCATGGAACTGGCCACAGGCAGGCATCCAGTCAAGGTGTTCTCAGCCAGTGGTCTGTGCATCTGCAACATGACAAGAGAGACCAAAATGACCTAAAACCATCAGGGAAATAGATAGGCATCATCAGACATCAGTGGGGGGTCAAGGAAAAGTGAAAATGAGAACCCAACTTCCTCTGGTCTTTCCTGAAGGGAGATTTCTGAGCAGCTTGCATGTGGTTCCTCTCTAAGTTGTGTATCTCCTGCTGGATTCCAGCTGGAATCGTCTTGTCATGCAATCAATTACTAGTGTGATGGAATGCAGGGTTTTGTGCCCCTCCAGCAGGTTCTGAGGGTGCTGAATGTGCTTCTCCATGGCAACCATCAACCAGTCCTTGGCTGTCAGACAATCGCATGCTTGAGGCAGCTAGATCCCCATAGTGTAGCTGCACTCCTGCAGCCTCTGGGCTATAAGGATCATTGCCTCCTACATACCTACATACTACATTGCCACCTGTTCCACTCTGTGCATGTAGACAAAGTCCCCTGATTACTAACGCTGCTGGGGTCCTCTCCTGCCTGAAACTGAGCAGTTTGCTCTTCTGTGACAGTCCACGCTGAAGAAGGATGCCTTCCTTTCCACAATCCCTTCAGGTCCGTGGTAAAGAATCGCAGCACCATCTTCCCCTTCGCTGGATATTTGAAGAGCTATGAGTTTTCTGCAAATGATACATGGTAAGGTGCACCTAGAATTGGACAACAAGGACAGTGTGGGGCAGAGTAGGCACTTTGTGATGTGAGATAACGAGGTGTCGTGCTGGATGAGGTGAGTTTGGTAAAACATGGTGAGAGATTTTGCAAGAACCTGCAGCAATAAACCCTCCAAAAACTCCATACGACTGACATTTAGCTGAAATAAGTAATATTAAGTCCAAAGTTCTCTAAATAACATGAGTCACTGTAGTGTGCCTCAGTACACTTTCAGCACTCTTGATTTGCAACATACATTCTTTGTGAGGCATGCAGCCCAAGGGAATTACAATTCCCAGTCCCTTATGTAATATTGCTGAAAGTTCCTAGGCAATGAACATTCTCCTTGGAACCTCTGTGGCACCTACCCCAAATTTTAGTGTATTGCTCATCATGTAGCCCAAGATCTTAGAAGATCCCAGTCTGCAACACTTACTGAAGGACAACCCCATGCACTGGACAAGCAACAATCTTCAGGTAAATCAAAGAGTGCATTTTGCTAAGTCAGTGGCTCTTCTGGTACAGTTGATGTTTGTGTGAATATCTGGGAGGATCTTACGTAGTATAGACTGCTGTGTCATAGAGCTACTCCAGAGTAACCTCAACAAAAAAAAACATTGCACCTCTTCCCAGACCTCATTTGCAAAATCTTAACCCACGAGGAGGTGGACAATAGTCTCTTGCTAGCCACACTCACCTCACAGGCAAGGTGCTGAAGAGGGTGAAACCTCAGGGGCATGGAATCTGATGGGAAGGGCCTTTCTCACCAACAGCCAAGCTGCATCTGATGCTTTTTCTTAAATAAGTTCTGGTGATGACATATTTGTCAAAGCTTTTCATTTTAAACTATCAGGAAAATTTGTCAAAAATACCAAGGTAAAGGGAAAACACATTTCTGCTGTCTGAGACGAGTGCTGATTGGTTGACAAGTGGACTCTAATTCGTAGAGATTTTGCCATGAAGAATGCACTAATTGGATGATTGATTGATTATTTAATTAGAAGATTAGTTCTTGCACACAGTAAATAGACCATAAATTGGAGTGTTTAATCTGTCTGTGTGCTTTGTTTGGTGCCAGAAAAATCAGTGTCAAACTGGAGCTTTTCTCAGTTGTTGAGGTCAGTTGCGATTACTGTAGTCACTGGTTCACAATAATAAATATCACATCAGGCTCCAGGCAGTGCTCACATAAAGTAAAAGCAGTCTGCAGCAGGAAATGGAACATTTTCAAATCATTTCATAGGAATGGGAGATTCATCCATCAGAAAAAAAAATTCTCTTCTATTGGGCCATTTTAAACGTCTTGATTAGATCACCCTCACATTCCTAATCAAGGAAAAACAAAGTAAATTTATGAAAATGTGGTGTGCAAATCAAACCCTGAAAACAGTAGGAGATTAAATAACATTTATTTAATCGCACCAAAAAGCATGTAATAAAGGAAAGTTTATACCAACGGTGTACATAATTGGCTTCTTTTCACAACATGTTTAAAGGTGACCTGTCTTGTTTCTAGCTCCTTGAATTATTTCTACTCACACTCATGTTAACAAGTGGTAACATAGAATAATAATATATGTTATGGAAGTAACTTAAATTATTTGAGTTCTAAGTTTGAAGTCTGCCTCTAGCGATTGATGTTCTGTGGAGATGGTAGTTGTGGTGTTGATATTTAAAGAAGGCCTCCAATCTCCACTTCCAAATTGAATTGGACCAGAGCCTCCTGTTATTCAGAGAATCCACCAATATCCCTCATCATAAGAAATGATCATAAGGTAACATTGGATCAAAAGGATGGAGGGGAACGAATTGAAGACTATAAGGATAAAGACAGGCTCATATCATGAAGCAGTGTAGAGCTCTGTGGTGGCTCACCAACTTCATTCAGTATTTATGTCTCAAATATGACTAGCCATGAGGCACTGTACTAGACTGGGGGAGGAGAAGGTGGATGTAGAAGAGGAATGGACAGAGTAGTGTTAGAGAAGCAGGAAGGGCCTCTAGAGGTTTGAAAAGTAAAGAGAGAATCAGTTAGGATTAGGGAGAGCTCCTAGGGGATAACAGAGCTGCATGGTGCTCATGCCTGTTTCAAAATCTTATTAATGCTCTCTATACTTTTTATATTCAGAATGCATGAGAAAAGTTGTAGAAGGTCCAGTGTTGAATAAAGATATACTGCAGCAAGTGAAGTGTGCAGTAAACGATCATCAGTTTGAAAGCTCTGACAGTCAATTCAAACACTGAGTAGCCCCACACACACTCAAAGAAAAATGCGTTTGAACTCTTCAAAGGAAACCTGGAAAGTGAATGTGAACAGGTGAAAAGCATTGCTCAAAGCAGCTTTGCTACCGAATATTAATGGTATTTAATCAGTGGAAAATAAAGCAGGGATGACATGTAATTGCAAAGCACAAAATATGCAAGCCTAAATTTACTGAGCCTGATGAGAAAACAATGAATTTGATAAATCAATTAGTCGAAATCTAGTGTTGTCACATTTCTAGCTTTCATTTAATAAAAGTGATGTATTAAATATTGCATCATGGAGAGGGCTGACCAACTCTCATTTGGATGTCTAGCAATTGCTTCATATTTAGACAAAGAATGATAGCAGTGGGTGTTTAATGTAAGATGGAAGTTATTAAATCTTACCCTTAATTGATTTAATTTGGCTGCACATTTCATCATGATTTTTAAAAATTCTCAAGGTCAGAATTCCACAAGCATCCTAATTTACTCATTGTAGTGTATTGGAACTACACAACAACAACACTTTATGTTCATTTAGCACCTTTAGTTCAGCAAAACATTATAAGATGATTCAATAGTGATAATAAGACAACATTTAGCTTTGATCCATGTAAAGGGATTTTTGGATTGATGATCAAAAGCTTGGTGAGTGAATTAGTTTTTAAGGAGAGTCTGTCAGACAGAGAGAGCGGGTGGACCTTTTAGGGAATAAATTCCAGAGTTAGAATGCATAGAGCAGAAGGCGCTTCTCAAGAGGCTGGAATTAGTCGTAGAGATAATGGGCCTAGGCCGAAACGTCAGCTTTTGTGCTCCTAAGATGCTGCTTGGCCTGCTGTGTTCATCCAGCTCCACACTTTGTTATCTATAATTAGTTGTACTTTTAATTAAACTGAATTAAAAAGGACCTGGATCTAATTCCTGATTTGCATTGACTTCTGATTTGCCACTGATCTCAGTGCTGCTGAGTTTGGAAGTGAATGAGGAGAGTGGAGAGTGAGCACGATGTGTGTGTGTGTGGATTTGCATTCAGTAACCTTGATGGAAATGCAATTTTCAGGGCATCTGGTGAAGACAGAATCTGATAGTGATTTGTTTTTTGCAAGCAGAAATGATGTGGATTGTTATTCCTAAGGTTCACATTCAGAAAATGAGCATCTGCGAGATGCAATACAAGCGGCCTGTTATTCCAGGTGCACAGGAGATGAAAATGCAACTAGGATGATAACTGTGTTGCTGACGTAAGCCCCATTCAGCACCATGTTTTAGGAAATATGTTTTCACATGAAAACTTTAACTGTCTAAATATGGAAAATGTATTGTTTGTGTTGATGTCTTTCTGGAAAAGATTTCCTTTTGGGGAAGGAACATGAAAGAGTCTGGTAGCAGCCTTCCCTCTCATAAGACATCAGTTTGTGTTGTGATAGTCAGCTCTGTGTTAGACATCAGCAGATATAGATCAGGAGCCTCATTCTGCTGTGCTAGTCTCTGCTACATGTGCTGTAGAGAACTGAGATGGTTCAGTGGACTGAGGAGGTGCATGCTTTGCTGAATTCTGTTTTCTCTGTGCTCTCTTCTTTGCTACTTGAACTGTTTTTCTGCTCGTCTCTTCCAATGCCTCTCCAGTCAGCCTCCAGATGTCACAGCCATCAGCAACTGTCTGCCAGTTGTCAGAGTCATGTCTCCATCTTCATATCTCAAAAGAATGAATACGTAATCTTGTCTGAAATCACTGCATGTTAAATGGTTCCTGAATGTTTGAATGTCTCTAGTAGCCTTTGAACAATAATCAAATCATGACTCCTTTGAAGAACAATGGTAATTTTATTTGTAGATTCCCATCAGGCAGATGATATAGAATGTGAATTTACAGACATCAACATATCTCTGGAAGCTGAGCTAATGGAAATAAGTGATTGTTTTACCTACTCTCGAGACTAGTACATTGTCGCTGTATTGCACAAGGAAAGCAATCTTTGTCAATACTCATCAAAATGAAATGCAGCTCTATCTCACTAGCATGCTCATAATGAAGTTTGATAAACAGTTCTATGCCCAGGAATCTCCCGGCAGTGTTAAACATTTGAAAGATATTGGTCATTTACTTTTCTTAGTATCCATTTCTAATTTAAGAGTTAAAAGATTCTGGAAAAGAATTTATTTGAAAACATTATTAATTTGGCCTCAAAGACTGATTTGAGGCACTAGTGATGTTGTGTCTCTCTTCATCCAACAGTTTATTTTGCTTTCATATAGATTTATACCCTAGAATGAGTATAGTTTATAATTTAGCTTAGAATTTAAATTGCATCAAGATTGCCTTTTAGCCTTAAAGAGACCAGAAATATATATTTGGCATCCCATGCTGTTTCTGTTAAATACGTAGGGACCATTTGATTCACACAGAAGGTTCTGTTTAAACTGTTTGGATAGGTCTGCCTCTTAAAGCTTATCTTTTGTAATGACATGAATAAAAATTGCTGTGGGAGGACCACTATTTTCATCAATGAATAGATTTTTATTTAGCTGAAATAAAGGGCTAGTTTTTAGCTGAAACTACAGTTTTTCATTTCCCACCTAAGCACTGACACAAAGTCATCCAGTTGTGCTCAGGGGCTGGTATTCTGTCATCATATCACCCAATATTTATGCGTGGAAAGTCCTAATACTGATCCAGCTCCCTCAGAGCCAGCTGTCGGAGTGAACAGACACTCTGACACTCCTGTTTATACCTGTCAGCCAGGGCTCCCTGACTGGACCAGGTTAACAACCCCAATGAGGGAACTCACATTCTATGAGGTCCACCTGGCTGACCTGGTTACAATGATTGCATATTGCATATTAACCAGCATGGTCCTCTTTAAAAAGAACACAAAGTCGATACACAGAAATTCTGCCCAGCAGTTTAAAAGGAATGTGTGAGCAGACTTAAGAGTAAATAATTGCATAGCATTTGCATAATCATAGAATCAGGAGTATTACTATGAAACAGAAAGAGGCCATTCACCCTGGTGAGTTCTTGCTGGTCTTCATAAAAATTCAAATAAATTTTAAATGTTTGTCAGCCTTTTAGGTTGAGAATAACTTGGAGGTGCCTTGGGAGGCAAGAATGAAGCGAAAAACAACCCAGTATGGCAGCATGAACAAGCAACAGAATGAAGTGGCTTCCAAATACTATTAGCTGGCTGTCAGAATGGACAGGCTGCTGTGGGGAATGGGTGGGTGAGGAAATTCTGGGTTTGGCACCTTTCTTCATGCCAGTACGCTGGTCACGACCAGGGTTTTGGAAACATACAGAAGGGATGACAAACCGCGAAAGTTGACACGCAAACACTGCCCAACCATACCGTGCAGGACTCAAGTATTTTCTGTCAGTTAAACCTGGGAAATACTGCACGATGGTTGAGGGGAATCGGGAAGAAAAATTTTTCATCCAATGGGAACCAGGATGGGGAAGGATGGATGCGTACAGTGGGAATTGAGAGTGGAGTACGATGAAAGAGGGCTGGTAATCAGAACTAAGCAGGAATAGGGGCCTGAGCAATGAAAGTGAGGACAGAGAGCACGACTTAAGCATGTGGTAAGTAAAACATAAGTTTTGATATATTTGGGTCTGAAAGAGTTAATACTGAGGAGTACCATAAGCACCACCAACAATGATGATGTCATATGGACTTATGAGCAGAAAAGATTTGGATGTTGAAGGAATTAGACCTAACACACAGCCTTCTTGAAAATCTCTATGATAATATCTATCAAATCAATATACTTGTAACTAGTTGCTAACATGCATTAAGCTACATAGTGTTAACTACAAGAGATTCTTCTAGTTTGACCAAGAAGTAGGCTTTCCTCCACCACACCTGATCTTTCAGACTGTATAGTTTCCTACATTTAAAGACCGTAGTGGCAGCATCCTTTATTCTGAGCAGGGGCGCAAACAGCATAGTGAGACGGCAGGCCCATATAACACGGTATGAGTCTAGGCCCAAAACGTCAGCTTTTATGCTCCTAAGATGCTGCTCTGCCTGCTGTGTTCATCCAGCCCCACTCTTTGTTATCTTATATGGGATTGGTGAAAATTTGGTACAAATTGCATGTGAGCATTCTTTGAGGTCTGACTGTTCAATAATGCTGGAATCTCATGAGTGACCATGGTGGAGATGCCGGGGATTATTTATTCCCTCAATTGGATTTCCAATCAGAAACTGTATTCAAGAAAAAACATTTTGTCAAAAAGAATCAGTGTTATATCAAAAAGCAGGTGAATTGATATTATTGTTGTTGCTAATTCTGTATTTTTTATGAGTTGAGTGTGAACTCTTAGGAACTTTTGCACAATTTAGTAACAATCTGTGAAATTGAATGAGTTCAATTAAATGATCAGAAAATTTAAGGATTACCCAGTTGTATGATGTTAACAGTGGGATGATGAAACTAAACTATCCTCCCACTCCTGTCTACAGTTCGAGGCAGTGACTTGTTGGTGGTTATGTTGCTGTTATTGTTAATCCGCCTGTCTGACTGCCTTAGTTGCATCCCTCTGTCTTTTGTACGAGTCACACCTATTTTCAATGCTATATAGTTTTACGTAGTAATGAAGAGAAAGTTGTGTGAACTCTATTTCTTTATAAATGCTAATTTTGTAAACATTTTCAAACAGTTCCTGCAGACTGATGATGAAACATGTATTCTGTGCAAAACAACTTCGCACAACTACGTGCTTACAACTTATCTTTTGCTAATCTATCCTACTGTTTAATTCTACAGTTGTTCTTATGCTCCCTGACAATGACGTTCTATGAAGCATGTTATGCACTGTGTTATAAGACAACCTGTTGTGAACGCATACAGTTAAAGCCTTATCAAATGTGGCATATAACTGGTGTTAGGTTCGAGTCCCACTCAAGAGACTTGGATACATAATGCAAACTGAGACTTTCAATGCAGTACTGCACTGTCAGACATGTTGTTAAATGAGATGTTAAATCAAGGTCTTGTCTGTCCTTAAGTTTAATGTAAAAAATCCCTTTGCAGCTGTTTTGAAGAAGAGCAGTAGAGTTCTCACTAGTAGCCTGGCCAATACTTGTCCCTTAATCATCACCATCAACTGGCTATTGATTTCTGAGATAATGGGAACTGCAGATGCTGGAGATTCCAAGATAATATCCTCCCACTTCCTACAGACTAAGGGGGTGGCCATGGGCACCCGCATGGGCCCCAGCTATGCCTGCCTCTTTGTAGGTTACGTGGAACAGTCCATCTTCCGCACCTACACAGGCCCCAAACCCCACCTCTTCCTCCGGTACATTGATGACTGTATCGGCGCCGCCTCTTGCTCCCCAGAGGAGCTCGAACAGTTCATCCACTTCACCAACACCTTCCACCCCAACCTTCAGTTCACCTGGGCCATCTCCAGCACATCCCTCACCTTCCTGGACCTCTCAGTCTCCATCTCAGGCAACCAGCTTGTAACTGATGTTCATTTCAAGCCCACCGACTCCCACAGCTACCTAGAATACACCTCCTCCCACCCACCCTCCTGCAAAAATTCCATCTCCTATTCCCAAGTCCTCCGCCTCCGCCGCATCTGCTCCCACGATAAGACATTCCACTCCCGCACATCCCAGATGTCCAAGTTCTTTAAGGACCGCAACTTCCCCCCCACGGTGATTGAGAACGCCCTTGACCGCATCTCCCGCATTTCCCGCGACACATCCCTCACACCCCGCCCCCGCCACAACCGCCCCAAGAGGATCCCCCTCGTTCTCACACACCACCCTACCAACCTCCGGATACAACGCATTATCCTCCGACACTTCCGCCATTTACAATCCGACCCCACCACCCAAGACATTTTTCCATCCCCACCCCTGTCTGCTTTCCGGAGAGACCACTCTCTCCGTGACTCCCTTGTTCGCTCCACACTGCCCTCCAACCCCACCACACCCGGCACCTTCCCCTGCAACCGCAGGAAATGCTACACTTGTCCCCACACCTCCTCCCTCACCCCCATCCCAGGCCCCAAGATGACATTCCACATTAAGCAGAGGTTCACCTGCACATCTGCCAATGTGGTATACTGCATCCACTGTACCCGGTGCGGCTTTCTCTACATTGGGGAAACCAAGCGGAGGCTTGGGGACCGCTTTGCAGAACACCTCCGCTCAGTTCGCAACAAACAACTGCACCTCCCAGTCGCAAACCATTTCCACTCCCCCTCCCATTCTCTTGATGACATGTCCATCATGGGCCTCCTGCACTGCCACAGTGATGCCACCCGAAGGTTGCAGGAACAGCAACTCATATTCCGCCTGGGAACCCTGCAGCCATATGGTATCAATGTGGACTTCACCAGTTTCAAAATCTCCCCTTCCCCCACTGCATCCCTAAACCAGCCCAGTTCATCCCCTCCCCCCACTGCACCACACAACCAGCCCAGCTCTTCCCCCCCACCCACTGCATCCCAAAACCAGTCCAACCTGTCTCTGCCTCCCTAACCGGTTCTTCCTCTCACCCATCCCTTCCTCCCACCCCAAGCCGCACCCCCAGCTACCTACTAACCTCATCCCACCTCCTTGACCTGTCCGTCTTCCCTGGACTGACCTATCCCCTCCCTACCTCCCCACCTACACCTTCTCCACCTATCTTCTTTACTCTCCATCTTCGGTCCGCCTCCCCCTCTCTCCCTATTTATTCCAGTTCCCTCCCCCCATCCCCCTCTCTGATGATGGGTCTAGGCCCGAAACGTCAGCTTTTGTGCTCCTGGGATGCTGCTTGGCCTGCTGTGTTCATCCAGCCTCACATTTTATTATCTTGGCTATTGATTTCTGTACTGTTTGTAAAAGTTTCCTTTGTTCTGATTGGTTGCTGCACTTGTCTACGAAATAATGCTAACTACACTTCAAAAGTTTGTAATAGTTTGTGAATTTCTTTAGGACATCTTTAGGTTGCAAAAGATGCTCTGTTAGATGTGTTATTTTTCTATC
Source organism: Stegostoma tigrinum (assembly GCF_030684315.1). NCBI lineage: Eukaryota > Metazoa > Chordata > Chondrichthyes > Orectolobiformes > Stegostomatidae > Stegostoma > Stegostoma tigrinum. The sequence continues at coordinate 2,347,901 of NC_081358.1, read as the reverse complement.
CAAAGTCTTAAGGATAAATGCAAATCCATCCAAGTCATCTTTACAGTTCAGGCCAGCAGCCTATTTTTACTTTGTGAAGTAGAGTATGTACCAGGCAGTGGGAGTGAGGTTTCCAGAGAGCTGATCATTCATCAGGAAAGTTGCTACTTTTGTTTATTCAACTGTGCCTCTTTCAGAAATATTGTGACCTCCCAATCATAAATAGAGATCTGTCATAAGAAACAGTTATAACTTTGTTTTCTGGAAGTGTTGAGGTATTTGTAAATGAATTGTATCTCTGCCCTATCTGCAGTTATCATAACCTAATTTCCTGGAAGCAAAAAACATGCAAATTTGAAATAAGATTAGGCCATTCAGCCCCTCAAGCCTGATCCATCATTCTTGACAACCTTAGGTCTTCTGTGTTTCAGAAGGTGATAGAAACATGGTCATTGAATATTTAAGACAGAGTTCCAAAGTTGCACAATGTTCTAAGAGAAAAAAATTATTTTCATTTCTTTTTGGGGTTGATTGGCTCACTGAGCTAGTTTGTTGTTCCGCAGACATTTCATTAACTGTGCTTGGTAACACCCTCAGTGCAGCCTCTGATGAAGTGCCGATGTGTTTTCCCACCTGGTTTTTAAACCCTGGGGCCCGTTACGATGGATTGCCTCACTTCCGGGTTTCCTTCGTAGTGGAATGTAAAGTGGGTTGGCCCACTATTGAGGAAATCCAGAAGTGAGACAATCCATCGCAACAGACCCCAGAGTTTAAAAACCAGGCGGGAAAACACACTAACACTTCATCAGAGGCTGCACTGAGGATGTTACCAAGCACAGTAATGAAACGTCTGCGGAACAACGAACCAGCTCGGTGAGCCAACCAACCCCAATACCCACAAGCCGAGCTGCAGATCTACTCAAAAACCTTACTTTCATTTCTGCGCTAAAAGGGTGACCCCTTCTTTAAACTGTGGCCCCTTGATCTGAACCTACCCACAAGAGGAAGCATCCTTTCTATATCTGTCTTATTCAAGACCATTCAGGATCTTGTATGTTTTAGTCAAAACACACCCCACTCTTCTAAATTCCAGAAGAAACAAGCTCAATTTGCCTACCTGTTCTTCATTAGCCAACCTGCTCAACCCAGATAACAATCTAGTAAACCTCCTGTGAACTATCTCCAATGTATTTTACCTCAAAGAAAGTCATTAAAACTTCACACATTATTTTGAGATTTTGCCTCACCAGTGTGCTTTACTAACTGAAGCATAGCATCCTTACTTCTATGTCAATTTGCCTTGTAACAACGAATTGCATATACATATCTTAATTGCTTGCTGTACCTGTACATTAACTTCATGTGACATGTGTACCAGAGCACCTAGATCACTTCTGCACCTCAGAATTCTGCAGTTGTTCTTCATTTAAGTAACACTTTTTTCTCCTTCCTGCTAAAGTAAATCACTTCACATTTTCATACGTTATATCACATCAGCCAGATTTTTGCCCACCTACTTTTCCAGTTCAGACTGCAACCTGATTTAAGGTGACGATCCACAATTAGATGTTGTGATGGTTCAACTTTTAAAATAAGAAATGTCGGCTTATATCCGAGGAGCACAAAAGCTGACGTTTCGGGCCTAGACCCTTCATCAGAGAGGAGGATGGGGAGAGGGTTCTCAAATAAATAGGGAGAGAGGAGGAGGCGGACCGAAGATGGATACAAGAAAGTTGCACTGGGAGAGAGATTCCCTGAGATTGGTCCGGAGGGAGGAGGGTAACTTCTTCAGGTTAGGCATCCCTGGAAGAGGCTTCGCAGTGAGGTTAAAATTGTGATCAGAGATAATGGGAACTGCAGATGCTGGAGAATCCAAGATAACAAAGTGTGAAGCTGGATGAAGCGGGATGCCTAACCTGAAGAAGTTACCCTCCTCCCTCCGGACCAATCTCAGGGAATCTCTCTCCCACTGCAACTCTGTTATATTCATCTTCGGTCTGCCGCCCCCTCTCTTCCTATTTATTTCAGAACCCTCTCCCCATCCCCCTCTCTGATGAAGGGTCAAGGCCCAAAACAGCAGCTTTTGTGCTCCTGAGATGCTGCTTGGTCTGCTGTGTTCATCCAGCTTCACACTTTGTTATCTTGGATTCTCCAGCATCTGCAGTTCCCATTATCTCTGATCCCTTGGCTTATATCCCATTGATTTTACACAAAAACGGTTCCAAAAGAAAAATATATGTTCACCAAAAAGTTCATAGAATTCACACATTGTGGAAACAGGCCATTTGGCCCATCCAGTCCTCACCTATGAAGAGCATTCCACACATACTCAACCCCCTACAACTCTGCATTATCTATGACTAATTCACCTAACCTGCATGTCTTTGCACTGTGGGAGGAAGCTGGAGCCCTGAAGGAAGCCCATGCAGACACAGCAAGACATGCAAACTTCACACAGTGACCTGAGGCTGGATTTGAACCCAGGCCCATGGTGCTGTGAGGCAGCAGTGCGAACCACTGAGCCAATATGTGAGACCATGTGAAGCCCATGCTGCTTCTCAACGTATACCGCCACCTACAACCCAAAAGTACTTCAAATTCGCCAAGAAGGGTAGAATGGTGGCTCAGTGGTTAGCACTGCTGCCTCAGCACCAAGGACCTTGGTTCAATTCCATCTTTGGGTAACTGTCTATGTGGAGTTTGCACATTCTCCTCATGTCTGCGTGGGATTCTTCCAGATGCTGTGCTTTTTTCCTCCCACAGCCAAAGATGTGTAGGTTTGATAGATTGACCAAAATAAAAGTTGTGCTGAAGTGTTCAGTTAGGTGGGTTAGCCATGGTAAAAAGCCCATGTGGGGTTCCAGGAATGGGGCGAGCCTGTGTGGGAAGCTTTTCCGAGGGCCTGTGCAGAATTAATAGGCCAAATGGCCTTTTTCCTGTCCTGCAGGGATCCAGCAGTTGTGTAAGACTCAGGTGCCATGAGCCAGAAATATTGTTGAATGACAACCACATCTACATCATAGCAGAGATTGAGAGTGAAGAATAATGGTACTGGTCTCACTTTTTTAGAGTCACAAGTCCGTATAAAAAAGGACACCGCAGAAGTCTTGACCTCAGGAAGATTTTTTTATTATGTGTTGGTCAAATATTTCTCCATTTATTAAACTTGGTAACAAAATATTGACCCAGCCTCTAGGTATGATTGTGTCAAATATCAAATGAGAGTCAGTGATTGTATCCACATCACTGGAAGTGTTTTATCTATATCACATGTATTACCCTTCTCACTGGTATCACACCACCCACCAGGAATTGATCAAGCAGCATCCAAGCCTTGTAGACTATGCGCATGAAAGGAATAAAGAGATAATAAGGGAAAGACCATGGCATTGGTAAAAAAAAATTAGTTATTATCAAGAATACAGCAGCATTAAAGTAAACCTGCCAACTGCAATCAAAATGGGACTATGTACACTCACCAGTTATTATTGAACATCCAAAGGCTCACCATTGGGCATGGCCATTGAACCAAAAAGTATGAATTCTAGTGAACTTTTCCTACATTCCAATTGTCAAAATTTTTAAATGAAAATTGCATCTTTAGACATTTATGGAAAAGAAGAGTTGATCTGATGTGGAAAGTTTCAGTGTAGTTGACATTTTGTTAGAAATTTTGCAGATAATCTAAATGAGCAAGCCTGACAGAATTGCATTAAATTGCCCTAATATGCATGAGGTGTAACTGGCATAATGTAACTAGTCATTGTGCACATTGAAGGCAGACAGTCTGCAGGAATAAATATGAGACAGGCTTACTTATCTGAGGACAAGTTCTGGCTCAATTTGAGGCATGAAAATTGTTGACTGTTGAGAGAGGGAGAACATATGCTTGAGGTTAGAACTGAGATTACATTTTGGGATATTGCTTTGGTTGGCAGGAATGTGCTCAGGTCTAGCTGGAACAAAAGAATAATTACATGTTTGATTTGTTAGCAGTTTACTGGAATATTTGCACTTTTATTTGCTAGTGTTGGTTCTTTACAACTGTTGGCATCTTTCTGAGCATAAATATTTAGAACATAGAACATAGAACAGTACAGCACAGTACAGGCCCTTCGACCCACAATGTTGTGCCGAACTTTTACCCTAAACCTAAGGTCTCTCTAACCTCCACCCCTACCTTGTACTATCATCCATATGCCTATCTATTAGCCACTTAAATGCCCCGAATGAGGCCGACTCCACTACCCTCTCTGGCAATGCATTCCATGCCCCTACCACTGTCTGAGTAAAGAACCTGCCTCTGATGTCTCCCCTATATCTACCTCCACTCACTTTAAAACTATGCCCCCTTGTAAAACCTACCTTCACCCAAGGAAAATGTCTCTGGCTATCTACTCTATCTGTACCTCTGATCATCTTGTGAACCTCTATCATGTCACCTCTGATCCTTTGTCGTTCTAAAGAGAAAAATCCTAGCTCTCTCAACCTTCTCGCCATTGCAGGCAACATCCTGGTAAATCTTCTCTGCACTTTTTCCAATGCTTCCACATCTTTCCTGTAATGAGGCGACCAGAACTGGACACAATACTCCAGATGTGACCGAACCAGGGTTTTGTATAGCTAGAGCATAACTTCACAGCTCTTAAACTCAATCCCACTATTAATGAAAGCAAACACACCATACGCCTTCTTAACAACTCTATCCACCTGGGTGGCAGCTTTCAGGGAACTGTGGACATGAACCCCAAGATCCCTCTGCTCCTCCACACTGCCAAGAATCTTTCCATTAACACTATATTCTGCTTTCAAATTTATCCATCCAGAATGAATCACCTCACACTTTTCAGAGTTAAACTCCATCTGCCGCTTCTCAGCCCAGCTCTGCATCCTATCAATGTGCCTTTGTAACCTATCTTCCTTGTGTTTTTTTTTCCTTATCTAGATTCTTTTTAAAGGCAACAGTGCTATTTCTATGACTATTCACTTATTCTTGCAGGCAGCCCCTTTCACTGCAGCAATTGAGCTCATTATTCTCTGTTCTAATGAGGAAGCTTGTTGCCATGATAGTCACAGAGGGAATCATACAGCATGGAAACAGGCTTCCTCACAACGTGACCCACCTTCATATCATCCGTGAACTTGCTAATCCACCCTTCCACTCCTTCATCCAAATCATTTATAAAAATCACAAATAGAAGAGGACCCAGAATAGATCCTTGTGGTACTCCACTCATAACTGAGCACCATGTTGAATATTTTCTGTCCATTACCACCCTTTGTCTTCTAAGGGTCGGCCAATTCTGAATCCAGTCTGTCACATTTCCCCCAATCCCATGCCTCCTTACCTTCTGCATAAGCCTACCATGGGGAACCTGATCAAACGCCTTACTTAAATACATGTATACTACATCCACTGCTCCACCGTCATCCACGTGTTTGGTCACCTCTTCAAAGAATTCAGTAAGATTTGTGAGGCACATTCTACACAAATCCATTCTGACTATCATGAATCAAATTGTGCCTATTCAAGTGATCATAAATCCTATCTGTCAGAGCCTTTTCCTTTATTTATATTGCCCTTTTGACTCCCATTTGTAAAATAACACTCCTGTGCCTCATCATTTGTCGTGAAGAATAGCACATACTGAAGAATGTGCAGGGTCCTTTTGTCACGCAGTGATATCCACAAATTGTAAATTTCACTGTTAGTGTCCTATGACACTGCACATGAGGGAGAGGGTAAAAAAAAGTCTCATGGTCATGAATGGAATTAAAAGATAGGAGATAAGAGAGGGTGATGTCCTAGTGGTATTATTGCTGGACTGTTAATCCAGAGACTCAGTTAATGCTCTCGGGTCCAGGCTTCAATCCTACCTTGGCAGATGGTGGAGTTTGAATTCAATGAAAAAATCTGAAATTAAGAGGCTAATGATGACCACAAATCCATTGATGCTTGCTGGGGAAAAAAAACATCTGGTTCACAGAGATAACAAGGTGTAGAGTCGGAGGAACACAGCAGGCCAAGCAGCATTGGAGGAGCAGGAAGGTTGACGTTTCGGGTCTGAGCCGTTCTTCAGAAAAGTCCAGACCCGAAACGTCAGCTTTCCTGCTCCTCTGATGCTGCTTGGCCTGCTGTGTTCATCCTGCTCTACACCTTGTTATCTCAGATTCTCCAGCATCAGCAATTCCTACTACCATCTGGTTCACTAATGTCCTTTAGGGAAAGAAACTGCCGTCCTTACCTGATTTGGTCTCCCTATGACTCCTGACCCCACAGCAATGTGGTTGACTCTTAACTGGCCTCTAGGAATTTGGGATGAACAATAAATGCTGGCCTAGCCAGCAACGCTGTCATCCCATGAATGAATAAAAAAAAGACAATGCACAGATGTGATTTATTTCCATTTAAAGTTCTACAGTTTTTATTTCCACGTCCAGTTTTATTGTCGAAACTGCTTGTGTAAACTTGCTGTGGTGGGCACCCTTCCAAATAATGGTAGGACTGCAGCGCCTAGCCTGGTCGTGGTGTGTGATTACAGCATGATGTGTGGGTGTGTGAACAGCTTCCATTATAAATGTTGACATAGGAAATTATAATGGAAAATTAGCAGGGAATGTGCACAGACTGAAAATTGTTAATCTGTTTTGAGAGCTCGGACCTAAAAGGGTAAGCTTAGTGTCACTTGTAAGAATTTTAAAATGAGGTGCTGACTGATTAGGAAGTCCATTTGCTTCAGTGACAATATTTTAGCATGGCAATAGTAAATCCATTCTTTTTGGGCCATTTGTGAAATATTTGTTCCTTGTCAATTTGTTTTGGGGCCATACATTCCTATAAAAGGCTTAAAAAGCTCATCCCACCTCAAGTCCTTCACAGGCAGGATCATCCACTTGATGCCCCAGAACTTGCTTTGTTCAGTGATGCCCTGAGCACAGATTGGGCATCCTAGTGTATCACATATTTCACCTGTAGTGTGTTGAACAAGGTTTTTAAATTTCAGTACAGTTCAATCAAGTCGAGAAAACTTGAGGAAACTTTTCTTAAAAAAGTTAATCTTCAAACAGATCTGCAATGCAGATCTGTCTATGTCATAAACTAGTATACAGTAACCAGCGTGAAAATATGCATAACAGATCAAACCTTGATTTGAAGGAAGACATGTCAGAGCTTGGATGAACTGAGACCTGTACATATCCTTTTTTAAATAGACATGCAGAAAGTCTGATACTAGAATAGGCATAAGAAGAAGTCAAGCACTCAGGTAACTCTTTGTTAAAGTTGATTTTCCTGTGTTTATTAAATGGGAAGCTTTGCTGTAATAGTGCACTATAGCTAGACAACTGCTCAGAAGTACAAACATTTTTCTCAAAGTGACATTTCCATTTTTAGCCATCACCCCACATCTCAGAAGGTGATGATTTCAGGTCACTGTACATCTGCAAGTTTTCTATCTACTTCACTAATAATGAAAGGGGATGCAGGAATTTCACAGACTGGTACGTGTGCCGATCCTGACATCTAATCATCACACTCTCAAACCACAAAAATCCAGAACTGACCTAGTATCAATAACTATAACCAACATTTATACAGAGCCCTTAGTACCATTAAGTATCCCAATGCTCTTCACCAGAGTGTTATCAGACAAAAAAATTTGATGCTGAGTCATGAAAAGATACATTATGGCAGATGATCAAAGGTTTGGCCAAATGTCAGATTTTAAGAAGTGTTTCGAAAACAGGTGGAGAGATGGGGATGGAATTTATGAAGGGAATTCCATGCTTTAAGGCCTTAGCAGCTGAAGGTGTGGCTACAGAGGAATGATTAAAATCAGGGTTCTCAAGAGGCTAGAATTAAAGGGGTGCAAAGATTGGAACCCTTTGAAGGTGTTTTTAGAGAAAGGCAGGGATTTTCATGTCTTTACAATTTAAGGACGAAATCAGGAATGGTGCTGGACTTTGCCAGGTTGAATGCCTACTGATCAGGATCCACACTGACATTCTGTTAGATCTCTGGAGTCCCTCTTGCTACCAGAATCATTCCTGCTGCAGGTAGAAAATCATAATAGAGGGGTTCGAAGGCAAGAATTGATTAAAAAGAATAATCGTTGAACCTCTACAGTTTGGAAACAGGCCATTCGGCCCAACAAATTTACACTGCCCCTCTGGAGCATCCCACCCAGACCCATTCCCCTATCCCTGAATTCCCATATCTAACCCAAACACCCCTCAGCATAGTGGGTATTTTAGTATAGCCAATCCATGTAACCTGCACATCTTTGGACTGTGGGAGAAAACCAGAGCACCCGGAGGAAACTTGCGCAGACACGAGGAGAATGTGCAAACTCCACACAGACAGTCACCCAAGGCTGGAATTGAAACTGGCTCCCTGGTGCTATGAGGCAGCAGTGCTGACCACTGAGCCACTGTGCTGCTACTATCTCATGCATTGGAATTCTTGCTTTATAATGTTTTCTCTAATATACCTCGTTAGGAAATGGGAAGCACTTTTGATTAAAATCCCTGCGAATGATGTTCCCCTTCTAAGATGAGAAACATTTTTACTTTCATGTTGATGGATGGAGGGAGCAATGTGCAGTGTCTCTGAGCCAGTTTCATTCAGAGAGAAAGATGGTCTCTTCAATTACTACTCGATAATAAGTGTTTCTGAGATTTAAGAATGAAGAAAAGGACTTCCGTTGTTGACTGTTCTGCATAATAATATTCCTAGGTTTGACCACAGAATCTCCAGGATATTAGCTAATGTTTTAAAGGAGCTCTTAGCATCCACAGCGTTTACTGTCAATAATACAAATTGTATCTTTGATGGACACAGAGTATGTTGAAATATGAACCCGGTTCTAGATTTAATCTCACCAGCATTGACAAGCTGTATGTTCTGTCACTTTGGAGCAACAACTTCACAAGTGATATCTAGGTGCCCAAAGATGTGAGTATCTCAATTAACTGTCTAATATTGAAATGAAAGTTTAATTAAGCACAGATGAAAATACAGTCTAAGATAGCAAGGTGTAGAGCAGGATGAACGCAGCAGGCCAAGCATCATCAGGGGAGCAGGAAGCTGACGTTTCGGGTTGAGATCCTTTCCTGCTCCTCTGATGCTGCTTGGCCTGCTGTGTTTATCCAGCTGTACATAGTGTTATCTCAGATTCTCTAGCATCAGCAGTTCCTGCTATCTCTGTTAAAATGCAGTCTGTCCAGATTGACTCAGTATTGAAGAATAATCAGAAGTAAAATTAGCTTCAGAGTTTTTTTTTCACCGATAAATGTGAAACTAGCTTAACAAACAGTGATAGACCATTTGTCCAGTGGTTGAACAGTGTAGCAGCCTAGTGATTCTGGTCCGGAGCCCTGAGAGCTCATGAGCTCCCATTGTGGCAACGAGTGAGAACAAATTCCATAAGCATGCTCATTTGAGAGCAGGCAACAAAATATAAAACTCCTGTAAAAACTACTGAAATGGTGTCAAAAAGCAAATTGGATCACAAATTTGTCTCATTAAAGGGAATCCTGTTGCTCACACTCAATGTGGCCTAATTGTAACTTCAGTCTAATGTTCTGTGGCCTTGTTTGTACCACCCACAGTATGAGAACAAGTGAAAGAGAAACCACAAACCTGACCCAGGTATGAATCATGCCTTATAATTTGGGACAACTTCATAGAATAAATGTACTTTCAGTGGAATACTGTCCTGATCTCGATTGATATCACAGTCTGAAAGATTCCAAGGTATATTCTGCCATTCCATATAATTAAATCACAAAACATACTTCTTATACCTTCACAATTTAATTGTAAAATAATATACAGCTAAAATCTCCCTCAGGGTTTATTTTTTCTTTGCAAGGTCTTTTGTATTTGGGATTGGGTTTCAGTGCTGCAGTTTCCTAGTTTCCTCTCAGTATGTTTGTGCTGTTTTTCTGGCTGTTGCTTGTGCTACCCAATGAACGATTAAAATAATGCCCACAAAATCATTATTCTGTTTGCCTCAGATCCATAACTATGTTGTGAGAGTGACCAGTTCTGCTGGCTACCTATTATTATTTAATAATTCTTTCCATGATAGAATCTGGGTCAAAATAATATCCATATAATATGTAGCATTGCACCATTCATATAAAGACCATAAAACATGACAGCAGAAGTAAGCCATTCAACCCATCAATTCTGTGCTCCTATTCAATGAACTCATGTCTGATCTGATAATGGGATAACTTTCCTTCCTTTTCTGTATTACCTTTGAATCCCTTATTGATTAAGAATCTGTTTATCCCAGCCTTGAATATACTTAAAGACCTAGCCTCAGCAGCTCTCTGTGGTAAAGAATTTTACAGATTCACAACTCTTTTGGAGAAGAAATTCCTCCTCATTTCGGAGTTTTTTGTGTAATCCCTAGATGAAGAGGCAGCCCAATCCTTTACTTTATAAAGTAATATTTAGTATGAAAATAATTGAGAGTTCAATGAACTCAACCTTACAACATATGAAATCTGGACTTGAATACAAAATATTGAGGATAGTATATTTTTAATGTCTATATTGTAAATTAAGGATATCTGCATCAGCAACTTATTGGAAATATCTGTCTGCTGGAATGATCATAATTGTGAAATTCTTTTATTATTTAATAAATAATTTCATGTTTTTGTTTTACACTTTGTTCGTAGCTATCATGAATTATGATTATTTATCTTATTTGTAGTATGATCTCAATTTATCTTCCCACTGTGATGATTTCTCAATAAATCAAGTTATCTGTCTATACTGATGAAAATTGTGAAAGAACAATTAATCAATAATGGGCAATCTTGTGTGGTGTTGCACAAGGGAGTAATGTCTATGTTTAATCATACAGTGAAATGATATTAGAGACCAGAAACTTAATTGCAGTAGTGTACACAGACACAATTCAGCCATTGTTTTAAAGTCATATATTGCCTTTGTTCCCTTTCTGTCATGCTGCAATTGCATCTTCCTGCCTGCAGTGATTCTGTTGTACTTTCATGAAAGGTGTGTGTAATTGCCATTGTAGTTCCCATTGTAAATGTGGATATTGGAATTTGTAATGGAAATGTTGACCTGGTAACTGTGGAAATGTGTTACTGTGTTAATTCTAAATGTGAGATTAATAAATTTTTGTTAAGCAAATCTATTAAGTCAATCAACATAATTCATTCCTGGACAGTATAGGCTAATGCATAAGCAACTGATTAATGAAATCACTAAGTCATTTGGGAGCTTCAGTGTTAGACACCTAACAACTGCTGCATTCAGAAGGTAAAACAAAGTTATAGATTGTATGCTGATTTTTTAAAAAACTGATTCCAGTTTGTGCATTTAAAATGCTGGGTCCTAGTCAAAAATAGTAATGCAGCAATTATGAAGAGATTGGAATTCTGTAATGGATTTAGCTTCATGTTGAGCCTGGGCTAGGATTGAGTTTGTGACTAAAGTGACTGTGGTAGTAATGAGAAAATTAATATTCTTTGGTGTGGAGCCAAGTTTCAAAATAGCTAGCTGAAAAATCCTGTTTTTTTCCAGGCTGGAAATATCAAACAAACTGCCTCTGGCACCTTGGAGCACAAGTTACATTCAAGGTGGAGCCTGCATAATGCTTCATAAGAATAAACCACTGTCTGTGTGTGCCAATGAATTGAAATATGGCAGAATTAGAAAGAGAGTGCCTCTTATTAATATCTCTCACTGGAATGAAGCACAGTTTAAGAAATGAAGCTTGTGCTGTATTTACATACTGTAGCATTCCTTTCAAGATTATTCATTAATTAGCTGTTTCCCTCCTTTCAAAGTCTGAGTATTCCCTTTATAAAGTTTCAGGGTTAGAAATTAGACTTCAGGGCAGCATAAATAAATGTGCTGCTTGTAAAGAACGTGGAACTGTGTAATATTACAGCACAGAAACAGGCCAGTCGGCCCTTTGCTGTATCTTTTCTCCTGCTTGGACCCTCTTTTATCAACAATTATATAATTTCCTTTTAAAAATACTCTGGATTTTGCTTTAGTTTCGAATTAGGTTCATGGTAGAATGTTTTGTTCGTACCTCTAATAGCAAAGTACTGCACCGTGGGCACCATTTCACATTTGCAAATATTTCATTCAGGTCTCTGTTTGGGGAGGAGCAGCAATGTCGATTCTCACAGGGAATATTCAATAGTTAGGTCAGCAGTGAAGCGCAACAACATCAGAGACACAACTCATATGATGTCAGACTTATAAGCTCCAAGTTCTCCAGAATCTGAAAATTCGACACTGTTTGATGTAAACAACATTTCAAAACAATGAACCTGATGAAACTTCGAAAAGTGATGTTATTTAAATGTTAGAAAAAGCCCTACCGCTGTGTGTGTGTGTGTGTGTGTGTGTGTGTGTGTGTGTGTGTGTGTGTGTGTCTGTCCATCTGTGGTTGTCTGTCCGTCCATGTGTGTGTGTGTGTGACTCTGCATGTGTGTATGTGTAAGTCTGCGTGTGTGTATCTGTCTGTCCATGTGTGTGTGAGACTCTACGTGTGTGTATGTGTATGTCTGTGTGTGTGTATCTGTCTGTCCATCTGTGTGTGTGTGTGAGTGACTCTGCGTGTGTGTATGTGTATGTCTGCGTGTGTATGTGTGTGTGTGTGTGTGTGACTCTGCGTGCGTGTATGTGTATGTCTGTGTGTGTGTATCTGTCTGTCCATCTGTGTGTGTCTGTCCATCCATCTGTGCGTGTGTGTGTGTGAGAGAGACTCTGCGTGTGTGTATGTGTATGTCTGGGTGTGTATATCTGTCTGTCCATCTGTGTGTGTGTGTGTGTGTGTGTGTGAGTGACTCTGCGTGTGTGTATGTGTATGTCTGCGTGTGTGTATCAGTCTGTCCGTGTGTGTGTGTGTGTGAGACTCTGCGTCCGTGTATGTGTATGTCTGTGTGTGTGTATCTGTCTGTCCATCTGTGTGTGTCTGTCCATCCATCTGTGTGTGTGTGTGTGTGTGTGTGTGTGTGTGTGTGACTCTGCATGTGTGTATGTGTATGTCTGTGCGTGTGTGTGTACCTGTCTGTCCGTGTGTATGTCTGTGTGTGTGTATCTGTCTGTCCATCTGTGTGTGTCTGCCATCCATCTGTGTGTGTGTGTGAGAGACTCTGCGTATGTGTATGTCTGCGTGTGTATATCTGTCTGTCCATCTGTGTGTGTGTGTGTGTGTGTGTGTGTGTGTGTGTGTGAGACTCTGCGTGCATGTATGTGTATGTCTGTGTGTGTGTATCTGCCTGTCCATCTGTGTGTGTCTGTCCATTCATCTGTGTGTGTGTGTGTGTGACTCTGCATGTGTGTATGTGTATGTCTATGCATGTGTGTGTACCTGTCTGTCCGTGTGTATGTGTGTGTGTGTGACTCTGCATGTGTGTATGTGTATGTCTGTGCGTGTGTGTGTACCTGTCTGTCCGTGTGTATGTATGTGTGTGTGTGTGTGTGTGTGACTCTGCATGTGTGTATGTGTATGTCTGCGTGTGTGTATCAGTCTGTCCGTGTGTATGTGTGTGTGTGTGTGTGTGTGTGTGTGTGTGAGACTCTGCGTGCATGTGTATGTCTGTGTGTGTGTATCTGTCTGTCCATCTGTGTGTGTCTGTCCATCCATCTGTGTGTGTGTGACTCTGCATGTGTGTATGTGTATGTCTGCGTGTGTGTGTGTACCTGTCTGTCCGTGTGTATGTGTGTGTGTGTGTGTGACTCTGCATGTGTGTATGTGTATGTCTGCATGTGTGTGTATCTGTCTGTTGGTGTGTGTGTCTGTGTGTGTGTGTGTGTGTGTCAGAGAGAGTGAGAGAGAGAGTGAGAGAGAGAGAGAGAGAGAGAGAAACCAACCACTCATGGCTTCACTACTGAAGATCCCAGCCCCATTTGCACCTTGTCCTCCTTCTCAATCTCCAGAATGAAGAAGGTATTTCTCATGTCAATTAATGCATGATACAACTCATTTCGTTCCTGGTTGAGTGATAGTGCAATATTGTAAAGGATCTGAACAAGTGGGAAAAAATTGCAAACCAGGTTAAAAAACAAATTAATAGGGCAACTTGATTTGCCTTGGAAGGAGTGTTCCTATAAAGGTTAAGCGAAAGATGATGAAAGCACCTTTATGTCTAGGCTTGTTTTGTCTGTAAAAGATACCATCTCTTCAAGCAATCTATCAAAGGTAAAAATGATCTATAGAGTCCTGTTCTGAGGGCATATCCACCCCCCCCCCCACCCATCCATCTCCTCTTTGCTCCATACTCACATGATAAATTGTTTATCCTGTTCTTTTCTAGTACTTGGCAGAGGGTTGCAAATCCCAGTAATAGATGGGAGCTCTGTGCTTGTAACTAGTTCCTGTATCTTAACAGTAACTAAGACAAATTCTGCTCATCCCTCTTCCAATAAATCTTCTATCTAGGATTCAACTTCCATTTTTCCTACTTGATCATTGCAATCAGCTCAGCCTCCTTGCAGAAGAGGATACATCCATCTCTCCCTCTCTTCTGTCACTAATTCTTTTCTCCTGCCTTATTCTCCTGCATATCTTGATGAGAATCTCAGCAGAACTATTTAAGGAATTTGAGAAAACAGAGAGACAATAAAACGGTCTGCAGTAATAGAGCAGATTTCAACATACTGAGCCTTGTTCTCAATGGTCAGCAGCTTTATGGTGGCTGAAATTATATTGGTGATATTGTTCATACAACTCTATTTATAAGTATTTTGCACGTTCTGTTCCTAGCAGTTAAATGCAACAGATGTAAAAATAGATACGGCGATCCTCAATTTAAAATAATCTGCAATTTGTCGTGGACATTTTTTGCTCCTGTAACTGTCTCACAATCTTAAATGTAAGCATTGTCACAATCTCACTACATCATTTCATTGCCTTATTTTTATTCCTGCATGCTACGTGATCAGCAGTGGCAAGGTCAGCATTTAATATCGTCCATAATTGACCCTGAGATGGTGGTAGTGAGCTGCCTTCTTGAATCCTACAGTCCCTGGTGTTGCTACATTGAACAGTGCAGGTAGGGAAGGAGTTTCAGGATTTTGACTCAATGGCAGTGAAGGAAAGCTCCAAGTCAGGATGGTCTGTGATTTGAAGGGGAATTTACAAGTGGTGGTGTTCCCATGCATCTGAGACCCTTGTCCTTCTAGATGTTAGAGGTTTTGAAGGAGCCTTGAAGAGTTACTGCAGGATACCTTGTAGATGGCACACTGTGCAACACCAATGAAGGGAGTGAAAGTTTAAGATGACAAATGTGCTAATCACATGGGTTGCTTAATTCTGAATTGAATGGAGCTTTTTGAGTGTTCATGAAGCTGCACTTTTGCAGGCAAATGGAGAGTATTCCATTACACTCCTGGCTTTTGCCTTGTAGGTTGTGAACTAAATTTAGGGAGTCGGCAGATGAGTTCTTCAATGTAGAATGCTCAGCCTGTGAGTTACACTTGTAACCGCAGTATTTGCATGCTGTACCTGTTCAGTTTCTGGTCAGCGGTAGTTCCTTAGATGCTGATGATAAGAAATTCAGTGATAACAATATTGTAAAATGTCAAGGGGATATGGTTAGAGATGGTTATAGCTTGGCACTTGTGTGATGTAATGTAACTTGCCACATCTTGACTGAAACCTGAATGATGTTCAGGGCATGCTGCACATAGCCACAGACCACTTCAGTATTCATGTATGTGGATTCAAGAAAAAATAAACTTGCATTAATATAGTGCTTTTCACAACTCTTGACATCCCAAAACACTTCACGGTTGAGGTCCTGGAAACTGTAACCACTGTTATAATTAGGGAAACACAACAGGCAAACTGTGTACAGCAGGCTTTGAAAAACAATAGAAAGGAAATGACATGTTAACCAGTTGTTGAGGGTGTTGCAGAAATGTCATTTGATCTTCTTCAGAGTCTTTTACAGTAGACAAAGCCTTGGTTTAAAAGATAGATCTTCTGAGGGTGAAGCTCTCCCTCAGTACCATATGGGAGTTTTGTGCATATCCGGTTGGAGTGCATCTTGAACTTATGACCTGGCTGAAGAGGTGAAAGTGCTACCCACTGAGCTACATCCAACAGGCTCTGTTACACCATTCAGTGATAATGGGAGCTGCAGATGCTGGAGAATCCAAGATAATAAAGTGACCCTGTTACACCACTCACTTTGCTTTTATTAAATAGCATGTTTCAGTAATTCAGATTGAGTGGTAAGTTTCAAAAGTAAACTTTGGATAAACATTCGCAGATTCACAGTTCTGAGGAAGGGTCACCAGACCCAAAACGTTAACTCTGTTTTCTCCTTCACAAATGCTGCCAGACCTGCTAAGCTTTTCCAGCAACATTATTTTTGCTCCTGATTTACAGCATTGGCAGTTCTTTTGGTTTTTATTCACAGATTTAAACTAGCTATGAAGTAACATCAACAAATCAACAATGTCAAATTTAAGACAACACGGTGTAGAGCTGGATGAACACAGCAGGCCAAGCAGCACCTCAAGAGGACAAAAGCTGACGTTTCGGGCCTAGACCCTTCATCAGAGAGGGGGATGGGGAGAGGATTCTGGAATAAATAGGGAGAGAGGGGGAGGCGGACCGAAGATGGAGAGAAAAGAAGATAGGTGGAGAGGAGAGTATAGGTGGGGAGGTAGGGAGGGGATAGGTCAGTCCAGGGAAGACGGACAGGTCAAGGAGGCGGGATGAGTTGGTAGGTAGGAAATGGAGGTGCGGCTTGAGGTGGGAGGAAGGGACGGGTGAGAGGAAGAACAGGTTAGGGAGACAGAGACAGGCTGGGCTGGTTTTGGGATGCAGTGAGGGAAGGGGAAGAGCTGGGCTGGTTGTGTGATGCAGTGGGGGGAGGGGACGAACTGGGCTGGTTTTGGGATGTGGTGGGGGAAGGGGAGATTTTGAAGCTGGTGAAGTCCACGTTGATACCACTGGGCTGCAGGGTTCCCAAGCGGAATATGAGTTGCTGTTCCTGCAACCTTCGGGTGGCATCATTGTGGCACTGCAGGAGGCCCATGATGGACATGTCATCTAAAGAATGGGAGGGGGAGTTAAAATGGTTCGTGACTGGGAGGTGCAGTTGTTTATTGCGAACCGAGCGGAGGTGTTCTGCAAAGCGGTCCCCAAGCCTCTGCTTGATTTCCCCAATGTAGAGGAAGCCACACCGGGTACAGTGGATACAGTATACCACATTGGCAGATGTGCAGGTGAACCTCTGCTTAATATGGAAAGTCAAATTTAAGGTTAGTGTACCTATAAAATCTAATTTAATACCCTAACATTCCAATCATTTCATGAAGGTAACTGGCCACATCCTTATCCAGAATTTGTATTTAATACTTAAGAGTTAACTTTGATTTTTAAATATTAGAACAGTTCACTTCGTGACTTACCACTTTGCACAATGTTGCTTCTCTTCTATGGCCTAAAACATTATACTATTCCTAAATTTTCCCAATGTATTAGACGATGCTACTTTAATCTGTGTCTAGTCTGTGTGTCTCCCTGTGTGCCCCGAATGTTAGATTCATTTCCATCTTCTCGGTTTAATCATACACTTAATATTCCTTCCACATTATGATTCCTTACTGTCTCATCAGCATGTTTTTGCAATTGTATTTGGAATACTTCTATGATTCATGTATACTGATCTTATTTGCTTCCTCTTGGTCTCCTTTCAGCTAATGTCAGCCTGTTCCTAGACCCAGTTCCTGAATATCTCTCTGGGTATTTATACCTATTTATTGATGCCTTCAAAATCTGTGGTCTGTATGATCTAGAACCCGATTCTGTCTATTTCTGCAAATGAACTTCCATTGCTGCTCAATATGCATGTAATAATCTTCAAACCTGTGCCTTACCAGATATGTGTGTAGCTTTCTTTTAAAAAAAGGGCAAAGCATTGAATATGTTTGTTAGGAGTCAGCATCTCAAATCTGTATACATTACTGATCAACTAAACCCATTTTTATATTCAAAGGTTTTGAGGTTTCTTAGGCTATTCTAAGTTAAAAGTTAACTTAGAATTTTTTGAACCACTTGTCTATTTCTTGCCTATCCTATTTCTCCTGCACAAGTTTGTTGATCAGTCTCGATTACAGATATCAAATGCTAACTCTGAGAACCATTCATGTTGCATTCCATCTCAAGAAGCCCACATAGTTTTGAAGGTGAGGTGCTTAACCTGCACATAGTATTCCTGATGTGACCTCACATCGAGCCTAATACGGTTAGAACAACTTGTTTTTACTTATCACCAGCTTCTAATCAAATGCCCTTGAGATTTAGCGTCACTTGATTAACCTTGGGCTAATTTTTTTTGCAGGCATGTTCTTGCTTTGAGAATTGTTAGATTCATACCACTTGATCTCAGCCAGATGCAAAAGTTGCCCATTACCACTTTTGCATGGGCTCTGACTTTTTTCATTGAATGGCCAGTCATTGTGTCACGGTCCTTTAGCACATTTGTTAATATCCCTTCCCTGCCTACTGCGCCTGCATGCTTATGTTCAGGACTGGTACACAAGGACACCATCCTCAGGGTGCAATCACTAGCCATTCAATGAAAAAAGTCAGAGTCATGTAAAAGTATCAATGAGCAACTTGATGACATTGTGAGTGTAGAACGGAGTGCAATTAAGGTTTACCAGACTGATTCCTGAGATGGCAATGTTGACTTATGAAGAAAGATTGGATAAGTTAGGACTATAGTCACAGGAATTCAGAGGAAAAGGGGGGAAATCTCATAGAAGGCAATAAAACTGTAATAGGACTAGACAGGGTCAATTCTAAGTATACAGAGTCGGCCATTTAGGACTGAGATGAGGAGAAATTTCTTCACCCAGAAGATGGTGCGCCTGTGGAATTCTCTGCCACAGAAAGTGGTTGAGGCCAAAAGAATTGAATCTTGTAAGAAGAAGATATATATAGTTCTCAGGGCAAAAGGGATCAAAGCATATGGGACCAGAGCAGGAAAAGGGTAATAAGTTGGATGATAGGCCAAGGCCATATCTTGTATGGTGGAACGTGCGTGAAGGGCCAAATAGCTTGTTTCTGTTCCTACTTTTGTTCCTGTTTGAGAATGAAAGAGCCTAGGTAGCCATGGTGGTTGATTTAAGATAACTTGAACTGATATATTAGGTTGAGGTCAGTTGATTAAGTAGAAGACATTGCACTACTCCACTTCTTGTTTCTTGCCCATCCTGATTTTAATCACACCACTACTGGTGACCATCCGTTCAGCTGCCCAGAAGATAAGGCCTGAAATTCTCACACTTAATCTCGTGATATCTTGACCATACTAAATTCCTCCTTAAAACTTAGCTGTTTAGCCAGACTTTTGTATACCCAGCCTAACATTTCTTGTGTGATACAGCTCCTGTGAAACTGTACGTCCTACTATGTTAAGGGTGCAATATAAAAGCAAGTTCTTCTCATCAGAGGTAATTGATTCCAGCATTATCATTGGTAAAACATCGAATGCTAAAGGAAATTGGGCTAGTTAACAAATTATAAACACTTTTTTTCCCACTTACAAAGTTCAAACAGGCTTGGTGGCATTGATGTGTTGCTGTTTTCTGATCTACTGCTGATTGAGTTTTGTTACTTGTGGAGAAACCTGAGAGTTTTACTGTGCTTATTTCCTACCTCTGCTAGTGAAATAAATAGGAAGACTCTGTGATGCTGTTCAGTATAACTGGTGATACACTGGAAGGAATGAGTTTTGTAACAAGATGGCATTTTATCATTTGCCTTAAGTTCATTTGGCTCTGGAATTATGGTGGTTCAACATCCAAAGAGGAAACAAAATAAAATAAATATACATTTTGTACATTTCTGATTGCAAATCATTGGTGTGGCCAAATTTGGAGTACAGTGGATTACAGTCTGGTCATCATATTACAAAAATGTTTTTGCTAACTACTTAAAGGTTGTGCGAGAGAACAGCCAAAATGATTGTGGGGTTGAAAGGAATGTACAAGTTAATTGGGCATATTCTCACAGCAAGTAGAAGTTTGAGAGAATGATGTGTTCACTCCTTTTTGGATTCTAAAGGACGAGGTAACACAGAGGATAATGAGCTGTGTCACCTTGTGCAGAATAGCTGAAGCAAAAGATGAGACCTGTGCCTGAAGGAAGGAAATTAAAATCTGTGAAAGAAGTATTCAGTGAGTTGTTTAGTCAGTTAAAGGAACCAGTGGAAGCTGTTAAAATTAATTCATTCAAATATAAATCAGAGGAATTTATTTCAGCAATACCATTTTGATGTACTATGATGTGGAGGTGCGGTGTTGGACTGGGTTGAACAAGGTCAGGAGTTACATGACACCAAGTTATGTAAGTTTATTGGAAATCACAAGCTTTTGAAGCACTGCCCCTTCATCAGGTCCCCACAGCTCTAGACCATGAGGGTATTTGTCATCTCATGTGCCAGTCTGTTGCAGACACACTTATAGAGGTTACCAGTGGTGGCTGATAAATAACTTCATTGTCGTTGTTTCATTGGACTACCATTTCATCAGAGAAAGTAAACTAAATGGATCCTGGAATAAATACAGAAGGTGCTGGAGAAACGCAGAAAATCTGGCAGTTTCAAAACTGAAAAACATTAACTCTCTTTCCCTGACCATAGATGCTGCTAGATATGCTGAGCTTTTCCAGCACTTCTTGAATTTATTTCAGAATTTCACTACATGAGCAGTGTTTTACTTTTATTTAAATGGTTCCTGGTATTTTTTTCATCCAATAATTTCAATTTCTGCAAAGAAACAGAAATGAATGTTACCTACAGGAGAAAGCTCTATTTAAATCACACAGATGTGCCTTGCCATTGATTAATTTGGTCCTATGAGATTGATTAGGAGTAATTTACCACTTCACAGATTTCCTGTTAGTGTTGCTAAGGCATTCTAACGATAATGGCACTGTATCACACAATTGGTCGATTAATTCTGGTGGAATTGTTGCAGTTGTAGTTGGCATATATGTAGTTTTGATAATGTACCTCATTCATCAGAATAAAGTTTTACTGCAGCACAATGGTACACAGAAGATAAGGCTAATATGATTTGAGGGCCTGATGAAGGGTCTAGGCCCGAAACGTCAGCTTTTGTGCTCCTGAGATGCTGCTGGGCCTGCTGTGTTCATCCCACCTCACATTTTATTATCTTAATATGATTTGACATTCTTTTTACTGAGTGGCTGAGATTTCTAATGATTTCCACACAGAAACTGTTCAATGAACAGTTTGCCAGTGCAAAGGACTCAAGGTGCCTCATTTACTTGAGGTTTTGAAAGGTGCTATTGATTACTTTTTGGCATTAAGTGTAATCTATAAAAGTTTTCTGTTCTGTTAGCTGTATCTTCATGGTGTCGTCCGACACACTGTAACAGTCCCATCATTGAACTCTGCCATGTTCCTCCCCTCCCCTTCCACGAAGGAGTTAATTCCTTGTTGGGTCCAGTTCCACAAGAATTTGGTTCTCTCTGCCATTTCTTCTGTTAGCCATTATTCATTTCTCAGTCACAACACAGAGTCTGAAGGCCGTTTGATCATGCAGTTCATCAAAACTTAGTGTGACTTGCTCAGCAATGCAGGCTATGGTCAAAAGCCTAGAGTCACAGTGACTAATTGATAATTTGAAAGTCAAACAATTTTAGATAGACAAGGAACAGAACTTGGGGTTTTGTCTTTATTGCTGACTGAGTAACTGTGGACCCATTGATCCTCTGGGAAACCATGAGGATGTGTGTAATCATTATTGTAATCATATAATCAATACCATTAGTATGAATCACAATACTCCTTACAGGCAGATATTTAGTCTCTCAGAGTCAAGGGATTACAGAGTAGGCAAGAAAATAGATTTGAGGTTGAAGATCAGCCATGATCTTTGTGAATAATGGAGCAGGTTTGGTGGCATATGGTTTACCCCTGCTCCTATTTCTTATGCAATTATGTTTCTGAAGATCAAACAAAGGAGTAACAGCATGTAACTCAGTAGCATCTTACAAACCTGTGTTGAATATAGCCACTTTCACTGGGACTCAATGTAGGATCATGATTTCAACACAACTGAGTTCAATATTGATTTTTTTTTATAAACACTCTCAGTTCATTTTTACTTTGTAGTTATATTAATCTAGGATGAATCTGGGCCTAGACTAGTGTAAGTGGAGGATTAAAAAGAAACATAGAATCCAGGAACAGGAGTGGGTCATTTGGCTCTTTGAGCCTGTTCCACCATTCAATATGATCGTGGCTGATCATCCAACTCAGTACCCTGTTCCTGCTTTCTCCCCATATCCTTTGATCGCTTTAGTCTTCTTGAAAGCAGTGTTTTGATCTCAACCATTTCCTCTGGCAGACAATTCTCTGAGTAACTTCCCTTCATTTCTGCCAGAGAAGGCAGAGCCCGTATCTTTAGATTGTGACCCTTGGTTCTGAAATCCTTGTCTAATCCTGTTAGAATTTAATAGATTTCTATGCGATCCTCCCTCATTCTTCTAAGCTCAAGTTTTTTATAGTCCTAACCGATCCAGTCTCTCCCTGTTTGTCAGTCCCACTATCCCATTAATCAGTCTGATAAACTTTCTTTGAACTCCCACATTATAGCCAAAATGTCCTTCCTCAGATAAGGAGACCAAAACTTCACACAATATTCTGGGTGTGGTCTTGCAACTGTACAGTTGCAACAAGACATCCCTGCTTGCAAGTCCTCTTGCCATGAAGGCTAGCATACCATTTGCCTTCTTCATGGCCTGCTGGGCCTGCATTACTTGCTTTTCGTGACTGCTAGATAAGGGCATCCAGGTCACATTGCACCTCCCTCTTTCCCAATATATCACCATTTGGATAATAACCTTGCCTTCCTATTTTTACTACCAAAGTGGGTAACCTCACATGTATCCACACTATACTGCATCTGATATATTTTTTCCACTTGTATTTGGTCAGCACAACATTGTGGGCTGAAGGGCCTGTTCTGTGCTGTACTGTTATATGTTCTATGTTCTATAACTTGTCCAAATCACACTGAAGCTTCTCTGAATTCTCCTCACTACATCACCTCCCACCCAACTTTACGTCATCTGTAAACTTGGAGATATGACACATAACTTCATCATCTAAGCATTCAGATACATAGGAAGAGTCCAAACACTGATCTCTGTGGTACTCAACTAGTCACCGCTTATGGAAGAGTCTAGAACCAGAGGGCATAGCCTCAGAATAAAGGATTGCCAGTTTAAGACTGGGATGAGGAGGAATTTCTTCTCTCAGAGGGTTGTGAATCTTTAGAACTCCTTGCTACAAGGAGCTGTGGGGGCAGAGTCCTTGTATATATTTAAGGCTGAGATACCAGTTGCCACCTGGGTTGACAGGGCTGTTAAGAAGGCATAGAGTGTTTTAGTTTTTATTAATAGAGGGATCGAGTTCCAGAACCAAGAGGTTATGCTGCAGCTGTACAAAAGTCTGGTGCGGCCGCACTTGGAGTATTGTGTGCAGTTCTGGTCACCGCATTATAAGAAGGATGTGGAAGCTTTGGAGAGGGTGCAGAGGAGATTTACTAGGATGTTGCCTGGCATGGAGGGAAGGTCTTATGAGGAAAGGCTGAGGAACTTGAGGCTGTTTTCATTGGAGAGAAGAAGGTTGAGAGGTGACTTAATTGAAACATATAAAATAATCAGAGGGCTAGATAGGGTGGATAGGGAGAGCCGTTTTCCTAGGATGGTGACGGCGAGCACGAGGGGGCATAGTTTTAAATTGAGGGGTGAAAAATAAAGGACAGATGTCAGGGTAGTTTCTTTACTCAGAGAGTAGTAAGGGAATGGAATGTTTTGCCTGCAACGGTAGTAGATTCCCCAACTTTAGGTACATTTAAGTCGTCAATGGATAAGCATATGGACATACATGGAATAGTGAAGGTTAGATGGGCTTCAGATCGGTATGACAGGTCGGCACAACGTCGAGGGCTGAAGGGCCTGTACTGTGCTGTAATGTTCTATGTTCTATGTTCTATTCCACGGCACAACATCGTGGGCCGAAGGCCCTGTACTGTGCTGTACTTTTCTATCTTCTATACACAGATTCTTGATCAGTGGGGAATCAAGGGTCCTGGTGAAAGAGCAGGAAAGTGGATGTTAGGCATGTAGAATCAGTCATGATCCTATTAAATGGTGGAGCAAGCTTAAAGCCTGTTCCTATTTCCTTTGGTCTATAGTTGATGCTGCCATTCAAAAAAAACCTGTTTCTTCCTACGCTTTTCTCCTGTTTGCCAACTAGTTCTATTCTATTTCTGTAAACAACTTCGATTCTGAAGTGCTTTAGTTCACATATTAATCCTTGTTAAAAGCGTTATGAAAATCTGACTAAACCATATCCACTGACTCCTCCTTTTCCATTATTCTGGTTACAGCCTCAAAAGATTCCAGCAGATTTGTCAAACATGATTTCCGGGTCTAGGCCCGAAACGTCGGCTTTTGTGCTCCTGAGATGCTGCTTGGCCTGCTGTGTCCATCCAGCTCCACACTTTGTTATCTTGGATTCTCCAGCATCCCTTTCATAAAACTGTGCTGACTCTGCCCTATGTTATCACTTTCTTCTCCGAGCTCTGCTGTTACATCTTTTATAATAGACTTTAGCATTTTTGCCAAAACTGATGTCAAGCTAACAAGTCTATAATTCAGCATTTTCTTTCTGCCTCCTTTTCTGAAGACAGAACTAAAGTATGTATTTGTTAGAGAGATAGTAGAAATTGCCGATGCTGGAAAATCTGAGATAACAAGGTGTAGAGCTGGATGAACACAGCAGGCCAAGCAGCATCAGAGGAGTGGGAAGGCTGACATTTCGGGTCTGAAGAAGGGTCTAGATCCGGAACATCTACTTTCCTGCTCCTCTGATGCTGCTTGGCCTGCTGTGTTCATCCAGCTTCACACCTTGTTATCTCTTAAATTATGTATTTAATTGGTTTGCTGATTTATTCCCTATTATAAAGTCTATTTCTGACTGTAGGGAACATATATTCACCTTTACTGATCTTTTTTCACCTCACTTACCCATAGAAGCTTTTACTATTGGTTTGAATGTTATCTACAAGCTTAACCTCATTTCTTTTTTCCCGCTTGTGCTCAGTCTCTTTGTCTCACTGTGCTGGAATCAAAACAGTTCCCAATTCTCAAGCTTGTTTGTTTTTAGCAATTTGTATGTCTCTTTCTGAAACTTAATACTACCCCTAATTTCCCTGTTAGCCATTGACCGACCACGTTTCCTGTTTTATATTTATGCCAGTGAATAACTTTTGCAGTTCATCGTTACGCTCTTAGATGCCATTGCCTATCTACAACCATCACTTTAAATAACAATCCCCAATTTAAGATTACTACATAGAACGTTACAGCACAGTACAGGCCCTTCGGCCCTCGATGTTGAACCGACCTGTCATACCGATCTCAAGCCCATCTAACCTACACTATTCCATGTACGTCCATATGCTTATCCAATGACTACTTAAATGTACCTAAAGTTGGGGAATCTACTACCGTTGCAGGCAAAGCGTTCCATTCCCTTACTACTCTCTGAGTAAAGAAACTACCTCTGACATCTGTCCTATATCTTTCACCCCTCAATTTAAAGCTATGCCCCCTCGTGCTCGCCATCACCATCCTAGGAAAAAGGCTGTCCCTATCCACCCTATCTAACCCTCTGATTATTTTATATGTTTCAATTAAGTCACCTCTCAACCTTCTTCTCTCCAATGAAAACAGCCTCAAGTCCCTCAGCCTTTCCTCGTAAGACCTTCCCTCCATGCCAGGCAACATCCTAGTAAATCTCCTCTGCACCCTTTCCAAAGCTTCCACATCCTTCTTATAATGCGGTGGCCAGAACTGCACACAATACTCCAAGTGCGGCCGCACCAGAGTTTTGTACAGCTTCACCATAACCTCTTGGTTCCGGAACTCGATCCCTCTATTAATAAAAGCTAAAAAAGTGTATGCCTTCTTAACAGCCCTTTCAACCTGGGTGGCAACTTTCAAGGATCTGTGTACATGGACACCGAGATCTCTCTGCTCATCTACACTACTAAGAATCTTACCATTAGCCCTGTACTTTGCCTTCTGGTTACTCCTACCAAAGTGCATCACCTCACACTTGTCTGCATTAAACTCCATTTGCCACCTCTCAGCCCAGCTCTGCAGCTTATCTATGTCTCTCTGCAACCTACAGCATCCTTCGTCACTATCCACAACTCCACCGACCTTAACATCATCTGCAAATTGACTAACCCAACTATCTCATGCTTCATATCATCATAATTTTCTCTATTTAAATTCAGGACCCAAGTGTCAGAAACAGTGATATTGCTCTTCATCTTAATGCGGAATTCTAACTATTGTGGTCACTCTTCCCCAAAAGCCCATGCATAACTAGATTGTTAATTGTTCCTTTCTTGCTACAGAATACCCAGCCAAGGATTGCCTTATCTCCATAAAAACCAAACGAACTGTGGATGATGTAAATCAGGAACAAAAAACAGAGGTTGCTGGAGAAACTCAGCAGGTATAGCAGAATCTGTGAGGGAAAAAAATCACAGTTAACGTTTGAGTCCAGTGACCCTTCCTCAGTTCTGAGGAACTCTCATTTTTCCTTCACAGATGCTGCCAGAACTGCTGAGCTTCTCCAGCAACTTTGTTTTTGGCCATATCTCCAACTGGCTTCTTAATGTATTGATTCATAGAACTATCCTGTGCACAGTCCAAGAATTCCTCCTCAATGGTATTGCTGCTGATTTAATTTTCCCAAGCTGCATGCAGATTGAAATCACCATTATTATATTGAAATCAGCATAATTACAGCTATACATTTATTGCTTATTTCTCTAATCTCCTTTTCCATGCCTTCCCCAAAATGACTGCTACAGTTTTGGACTCTATACACATTCCCAACTGTCATTTTATGCCCCTTGGTGTTTCTAAGCTCAACCTAAACAGCTTTTAATTCACCAGATTTAATATCCTTCCTCACTATGGCATCAATTTCCTTCTTAATCAGCAATGCTACCCCATCTCCTTTTCCTTTCTGTTTGCCCTTTCTGAAAACTGAATACCCCGAGATATTCAGTTCCCATACCTGGTCACCCTGCAACCACATCCCTATGATTACCATTATACCATGATGTGCAGGTGCTTGCGTTGGTCTGGGGTAGGATAAGGTCAGAAGTCAGATAACACCAGGTTATAGTCCAACAGGTTTATTTGAAATCATAAGCTTTCACAGCACTACCCCTTTGTCAGGTGAAGTGAGAGGGAAGCAGAAAGGCACAGAATTTATAGGCATAGAGATAAATGGACAGAGCGATCAAAAGATCATACCAAGTGGAATGCCTATAGGTAGGTGTAGGTGATCAAGAGCGTCAGACAGTGTGAGTGAAGTGTCAACAGCTGAATAACAAGCAAATGGATGATTAAATGAAACAGAGAGACACTTACAAAAAATCAAAAATAAGGCGGTGCTGGAAACGAACCAAATGACTGTATTAACATGATAGGTATAACAGCTGCATGTTGAAGGTCTAACCAGAGTTATAAGTAACCCAAATCTGTACAGACTAATTAAGGTAGAGAGATCAGAACAACTTATCAAGATGATGTGCCAAAACAGGACAGTAAGGAAGATTTTGCAGATACAAGTTGTGTGGCATGAGCCCATAATCATGGTTGAGGTCATCTTCATGGGTACAGAGCTTGGCTATCAGTTTCTGCTCAGTGATTCTGCATTGTTCTGTGTCTCAAAGGCTACCTTGGAGGACACTTACCCAAAGATCTATGAATTCTGTGCCTGTGTGCTTCTCTCTTACTTCATCTAATGAAGAGGCGATGCTCTAAAAGCTTGAGATTTCCAATAGACCTGTTGGACTATCATAAAAGATAGGATTTATGGACATTTTGAAAGGGAAAAATTGATTAGAGATAGTCAGCATGGTTTTGTGCAAGAAAAAGTCTTACAAACTTGATTGAGTTTTTTATGGAAATTACCAAAAGATTGATAATGGCAGAGCAGTGGACGTTGTTTATTTGGATTTTCGTAAAGCCTTTGACATGATTCCGCATGGCAGACTAATTAGTAAAGTTAGGTCACATGGAATTCAGGGTGAGCTTGCCAATTGGATCTGGAATTAGCTTAATGGCAGGAGACCGTGAATAATGATGAGGGTTGCTTTTCAGACTGGAGGCCTGTGACCAGTGGTATTCCACAGGGATCAGTTCTGGGTCCTCTTTTGTTTGTCATTTATATAAATGATTTGGATGAAAATATAGAATGCATGGTTGGTAGGTTTGCGAATGACACCAAAATTGGTGACATAGTTGACAGTGAAAAAGGTTTTCTAAGATTAAGGAGGTATCTTGATCAAATGGACCAATGGACTGAGAAATTGCAGATGGAGCTCAATCTGGATAAATGTGAGACATTGCATTTTGGTTCAACAAACAAGGATAGAGCTTGTACAATTAATGGTAGGGCCTTCGGTAGTATTGTAGAACAGAGGGGTCTAGGGGTGCAGGCACATAATTCTTTGAAGTTTGCATCACATATAGACAGGCTCATTACAAAGGTGTTTGGCACACCTGCCTTCATTGCTCAGTCCTTTGAGTTTAAGATTTGGGAAGTCATGTTGAGGTTGTACAGGACATTGGTGAGGCATCTTCTGGCATCTTCTGGAATACTTTGTCCGGTTCTGGTTTCCCAGTTATTAGAAGAATATTATCAAGCTGGAGAAGGTTCTGAAGAGATTTATCAGGATGTTGCCAGGTCTGGACTGTTTGAATAATGAAGAAAATCTGCATAGGCTGGCTCCTTTTCCGCTGGAGTGTAGGAGTTTGAGAGGCAACCTGATAGAAGTTTAAAAAATAATGAGAGGTATAGATAGAGTTAATGGCAATCATCTTTTCCTTAGGATGGGGGATTTCAAGGCTAGGGGGCACATTTTTAAGGTGACAGGAGGGAGATTTAAAGAAGACAAAAAAGGCAATTTTCTTTACACAGAAGGTGGTTCACATGTGGAAAGAACTTCTTGAGGAAGTGGTGGATGTGAGTACAATTACAATGTTTAAAAGATATTTGAATAAGTACTTGGATAGGAATAGTACATGAATTTGGAAGATATGGTCCAGGAGCAGCAGGTGGGATCCGTTTAGTTTGGATTTATGTTCAGTATGGACTGGTTGGACCGAAGGGTGTGTTTCTATGTTGTATGACTCTATAACCCTGGTGTTGTCTGACTTCTGACCCCATTATATCATGTATACTTGGATATATTTGCATGACCAATTCATCTATTTTATTGTGAATGCTCCACTCATTAAGGTGCAAGGTTTTAGGCTTGACTTTTTAGCATTCTTAATCTCATTCACTGTGGCCTTGCTCCATTTCAGTCTTTGAATTCTCTGTGTAATATCTTGCATCTCTCTCATTTTGCTTTTTGTCTTAGTCCTTATTTTCCATCTTCCTGTATAGATTCCCATCTCCCTGCCATTTTAGTTTAAACCATCCCCAACTGCACTAGCAAATACTCCCCAGGATATCAGTTCTGGTGTTGCCCAGATGCAACCCATCCAGTTTGCACCCATCACTCCCAATACTTTTCCCAATCTCTCTACCCTTTCTGACCATGTGTTCATCTGATATATTGTACTGTTTCTGTTCTGACCAGCACCAGGCACTGGTAGCAATCCCAAAACCTCCATTTAAGGTTTAACTTGTTTACTAACTTCCCATATTCTGTTTTTAGGACCTCATCTCTAATGTATGTCATTGGTACTGATGTGTACCATGACCACCCTGTCATATCAGAATGCCCTGTAGCCTCTTCAGGACATTCTTGGCTCTAGCACGCAGGAGGCAATGTACCATCCTGGAGTTTAATTTGAAGGCACAGAACTGTCTATCTGTTCCCCTTACTATTGAATCCCCTGTTACTATAGCATTCCCTCTATTTTTTCTCCTCTCCCATGTAAGTGGGAATACTCTTTGTGAGGATGTATTAAAACCATTTTCATTGCAAATAAATGATTCAGTATTATTTTAAAATTGTTCTAACTATTTTTGTGTCTCAAAAAGTACTTCACTCTAATCCACCCTTTTGTAAACTTTTCAATTCTCCAAATGTTTAATGTGGTGGCACTCTTATGCATCATGAGTCCGATTTGGTTTTGGGATAGGGATCTCACAGCACACACTTCCATTAAAAAATTGAGTTCCACCGCTTAATTTGGTGCATTTTTGACTTGGTCTTTCCATGTGTGCTTTTCTAATGGCTCTTGTCACCAGCTCAAAGGGCCATGTTTTAAAATGACCCCATTGATAAGTTGAGATAATTTAGATAGTCTGCTGAAAACAGTCCAAAAGACATTCTTTTCACTAGGACCAGCAGTTAGGAACCTTGACTATATTGAGGGCATTGATGTGCAAAGTTTGTAGAGTAGACAGTGCTGGAATCCATTGCCAATTGCTTCATTCATTTGAGGACTTGCCAGTGTGAATGCTCTGCAGCTTCTAATTTGGCCTGAGAGTTGCTTAGGCAAGTCCTTTCCGCCGCTCTGGATTCAAAGTTCACAGGAACTATTCCAAAGTTAAAATTGCTGCTGGGATCCACTTTATTTTAAACAAACACTTTTTGTATTCTTTTTCTTCCAGTAAAATGTAGAAATAGGAGGAAAAGACTCTATTGTCATTCATCAAAAATGTTCTTCTTTTATACCACAGGAAACCTGTATCACAAATTTTTCAAACACAGGCCAAAAACAGTCAGGCTGCAACATCAAAATAAGCTGCCATTTTCACAAATAGCAGCAGCCAAGAGGCCCCAGAGTGTATTGTAAAAAGTATTGTATTTATTGTATAACAGTAGCATTCGATGATGTACGTGAACCAGTTTAATCATCCTTTGGCCCTCATTTAATTTCTGTGGCAATCCTTGTGTACTGCATACATTTTGTGTTAAAATAATAAACTTCAAATCAGCAACAATTTCTTCATAGTCCACTGCTTACAGCATAAGAAACGTGTTCTAAAAATAAACTTGCAATACTGAACATACACACATAGTACTAACAGGCTGGAAGGATATGTTGATGAGGTAAAATGAAAGATTATATGAGGGAGGTCACTAGATTCTTTGACTGAATAACCTCTTTCTTTCTCTGCTGTATATTCAGTGTAGTTTTATGCATTGTTTGCATAAATTTCCCAGCATAAATGGAGCTTTCAGAGATCAAGAACAAGTAGCATATGAAGTAAATTCAATCTTTTGGAATACATCTCCAAGTGAGATTATCTGGAGCACAAGAGAACACAGTCAACTCAAACTGACTGTGGAAAGTTTCTCTGAAGATAAATTTGTCAGGGCATCCTGATGTATCCTTCCAGATTGCATTTCAACTCCACACAGCGTGACAGTAGCCAAAAGAACTTGATGGGTTTTAGACTAATGTGCGAGCACTGTACACTCAGTGGTTAACCTTGTGCACACATTTGGTGTTCCACCCTTCTAATCTCTATGTCAGTACAACGTCCAACAAAGCATTACGACTGAAATGATACGCTGTACAGTATTAGATACCAACTATCTGAGAATTCCCCAAACCCTGCCAGCAAATGCAGATTAAACCTAGTATGTTGTTTTGCAGGCTGAGATATTTTGTATTGGATTACTCTAGACTATTCCGAATCTTTAATAATGTTTCCTTGTAACAACAAAAATAACATATAGACTTCTTTGTACACCCTCAAAAATTCTTTCATGGGTTGTGGCTAGGACAGCATTTGCTTATCCTCTGTTGCGCTCAAGAAGTTGGGCTTGATTTACCTTCTTGAGATGTTGCAGTACATGTATTTTTGTCGTGACTTTGTACAACAAAGTGGCTTGTTACACTATTGTGGAGAGTAATTAATGATCAGCCACATTGCTTTGGGTCTGCAGTCCCACACAGAGCAGATGACGACTGGTAGATTACTTTCCCTGGAGGATATGGGTGAACCATATGGTTTTGTTTTACAACAATCAGCATTACAGAAACATAGGTTTCATTTCTGGATGTATGAATGGAATGGACTTAGTAAATAAAATTCAAATTCCAACATGGCCATGGTGGGATTTGGACTGTGTGCCCAGAGCATTAGTGTAGACTTTTGCAATCCAATGACATTTTCAGTTTGCCATTAGCCCACTTGTGGCACAATAATTTGTCCATGGGGTGAGGGGATAATAAATGGGTCCACATTGGCTTAGCTTTAGGCTGTGGATAAGAAAGAGGGCCCAGAGTTTTGCAATGAACTATTGCAATGAACTGCAATGAAGTATTATTGACATTACAGTGTGTGATCATGTGTAATCATGTAAATGGGCCTTTTATTTTGAAATATGCCCTTTTCTAATGATGTGATAGTGCAACTGCAATGTAGCGGTATGGATAAGCATATGGATGTACATGGAATAGTGTAGGTTAGATGGGCTTGAGATCGGTATGACAGGTCGGCACAACATCAAGGGCCGAAGGGCCTGTACTGTGCTGTAATGTTCTATGTTCTATGTCCATTTGAACTTAGAACTGGATATTCCTCCCAACTCTACTGAAGCAAAATATGGATTCCAAAAGATGTAAATCTGAAATAAAACAAAATGCTAGAAACATTCAGCAGGTGGGTTTAAACTAATTCAGCAGGGGGATGGGCACCAAAATTGTAGTTCGACTATAGAAAAGGTTGAGAGTAGGGTGGTCCGAAATAAAGTTTCAGGGAAGCAAGATGGCACTGGCAAGCAAGAAGTTGGTTTGAAACTGTGTCTACTTCAATGCCAGGAGCGTCCGAAATAAGGTGGGTGAACTTACTGCATGGGTTAGTACCTGGACTTCGATGTTGTGGCCATTTCGGAGACATGGATAGAGCAGGGACAGGAATGGTTGTTGCAGGTTCCGGGATTTAGATGTTTCAGTAAGAACAGAGAAGATGGTAAAAGGGGCGGAGGTGTGGTATTGTTGGTCAAGGACAGTATTACAGTTGCAGAAAGGATGTTTGGGGACTCGTCAACTGAGGTAGTATGGACTGAGGTTAGAAACAGGAACGGAGAGGTCACCCTGTTGGGAGTTTTCTATAGGCCTCCGAATAGTTCCAGAGATGTAGAGGAAAGGATAGCAAAGATGATTCTCGATAGGAGTGAGAGAGACAGGGTAGTTGTCATGGGGGACTTCAACTTTCTAGATATTGACTGGGAACACTATAGTTCGAGTACTATAGATGGATCAGTTTTTGTCCAATGTGTGCAGGAGGGCTTCCTGACACAGTATGTAGATAGGCCAACAAGGGACGAAGCCACATTAGATTTGGTACTGGGTAATGAGCCTGGCCATGTTTTAGATTTGGAAGTAGGTGAGCACTTTGGTGATAGCGATCACAACTCTGTTATGTTTACTTTATTGATGGAAAGGGATAGGTGTATACCACTGGGCAAGAGTTATAGCTGGGGGAAAGGCAATTACGATGAGATTAGGCAAGATTTAGGGAGCATAGAATGGGGAAGGAAACTGCAGGGGATGGGCACGTTAGAAATGTGGAGCTTATTCAAGGAAAAGCTCCTGTGTGTCCAAGATAAGTATGTACCTGTCAGGCAGGGAGGAAGCTGTAGAGTGCGGGAGCCGTGGTTTACGAAGGTGGTGGAATCTCTAGTCAAGAGGAAGAAGAAGGCTTATGTTAGGATGAGATGTGAAGGCTCAGTTAGGGCACTTGAGGGCTATGAGGTAGCCAGGAAAGACCTAAAGAGTGAGCTCAGAAGAGCCAGGAGGAGACATGAGAACTTGTTGGCGGATAGGATCAGGGTAAACCCTAAGGCTTTCTATAGGTATTTAAGGAATAAAAGAATGACGAAAGTAAGATTAGGCCCAATCAAGGATAGTAGTGGTAAGTTGTGTGTGGAGTCAGATGAGATAGGGGAAGCGCTAAATGAATATTTTTCAACAGTATTCACTCTAGAAAACAACAATGTTTTCGAAGAGAATGCTGAGATACAGGCTACTAGACTAGGTGGGATTGAGGTTCAGAAGGAAGAGGTATTAGAAATCCTTCAGAGGGTGAAGATAGATAAGTCCCCTGGGCCGGATGGGATTTATCCTCGGATCCTCTGGGAAGCCAGGGAGGAGATTGCCAAGCCTTTGGCATTGATCTTTAACTCGTCATTGTCTACAGGAATAGTGCCAGATGACTGGAGGATAGCAAATGTGGTTCCCCTGTTCAAGAAGGGGAGTAGAGACAACCCTGGTAATTATAGACCAGTGAGCCTTACCTCAGTTGTTGGTAAAGTGTTGGAAAAGGTTATATGGGATAGGATTTATAATCATCTAGAAAAGAATAAATTGATTAGGGATAGTCAGCACGGTTTTGTGAAGGGAAGGTCATGCCGCACAAACCTTATTGAGTTCTTTGAGAAGGTGACCAAACAGGTAGATGAGAGTAAACCGGTTGATGTGGTTTATATGGATTTCAGCAAGGCGTTTGATAAGGTTCCCCACAATAGGCTATTGTACAAAATGCGAAGGAATGGGATTGTGGGAGATATAGCAGTTTGGATCGGAAATCGGCTTGCTGAAAGAAGACAGAGGGTGGTAGTTGATGGGAAATGTTCATCCTGGAGACCAGTTACTAGTGGTGTACCGCAAGGGTCGGTGTTGGGTCCACTGCTGTTTGTCATCTTTATAAATGACCTGGATGAGGGCGCAGAAGGATGGGTTAGTAAATTTGCAGACGACACCAAGGTCGGTGGAGTTGTGGATAGTGACGAAGGATGCTGTAGGTTGCAGAGAGACATAGATAAGCTGCAGAGCTGGGCTGAGAGGTGGCAAATGGAGTTTAATGCCGACAAGTGTGAGGTGATGCACTTTGGTAGGAGTAACCGGAAGGCAAAGTACAGGGCTAATGGTAAGATTCTTAGCAGTGTAGATGAGCAGAGAGATCTCGGTGTCCATGTACACAGATCCTTGAAAGTTGCCACCCAGGTTGACAGGGCTGTTAAGAAGGCATACAGTGTTTTAGATTTATTAATAGAGGGATTGAGTTCCGCAACCAAGAGGTTATGGTGAAGCTGTACAAAACTCTGGTGCGGCCGCACTTGGAGTATTGCGTACAGTTCTGGTCACCGCATTATAAGAAGGATGTGGAAGCTTTGGAAAGGGTGCAGAGGAGATTTACTAGGATGTTGCCTGGTATGGAGGGAAGGTCTTACGAGGAAAGGCTGAGGGACTTGAGGCTGTTTTCATTAGAGAGAAGAAGGTTGAGAGGTGACTTAATTGAAACATATAAAATAATCAGAGGGTTAGATGGGGTGGATAGGGAGAGCCTTTTTCCTAGGATGGTGATGGCGAGCACGAGGGGGCATATCTTTAAATTGAGGGGTGAAAGATATAGGACAGATGTCAGAGGTAGTTTCTTTACTCAGAGAGTAGTAAGGGAATGGAACGCTTTGCCTGCAACGGTAGTAGATTCGCCAACTTTAGGTACATTTAAGTCGTCATTGGACAAGCATATGGACGTACATGGAATAGTGTAGGTTAGATGGGCTTGAGATCGGTATGACAGGTCGGCACAACATTGAGGGCCGAAGGGCCTGTACTGTGCTGTAATGTTCAATGTTCGATGTCAGATGACATCAGTAAAAAGAAACAGGTAATGTGAAATGGAAATAATGTTTTATAATATAAAAGAAGCAATTACCTTTTTTCCTTTGTGGGCTGTGTTATTTTCTTTATGTCTTTATCCAGCTTCTGAATTTAAAATTGTCCTCCACATAAAGATCTGAATGAGGTGGCTATGGCGAGATATGTGGCAGAATTGGGCAAGAGGCCCATCTCGACATCGCGATTAACTTGCTGCATCCTGTACACTTTTCACAAGCAGCCAGGTGGCAGAGAGCTGCCACTTGTCAGTGATGAATGTTTGTTAAGCTTCTTGTTGATGGTCCAACTCACCTCATTAATATTCAGCTCCAGTCTTATCAAACCTACTGAATAAACTAGCTATTGGGAAAACTTGACGTGGAAACCAGATGGATCCTGGTTGCTGAAACTTGGTGTATTCAGTCACCACTTTGAATGAGTCACTTCCATATTTCCCATGACCAAACTTTATCCCAATGCACAATCCATGAGCACCAGCCACATGTACTCTTCCGTTATGAATATTGTCATCTGACAAACAGCAATCCCTGACCAACATCCTGGCACCTCTCTGATACATGCAGTGTTCCCTGGAAACCCAAACTTGCATATCAGGACACATTAACAACCAGCATTGCAGAGCTGCATCAGGCAGATTAGTCGTACAGGAACAGACATCCAGTCCATGGCTTGGACCAGGCTGTTTCCCATGCTTAATAAAGACCAAAAGAAATGCGGATACTGTAATTAAGGAACAAAAAAAAAGTTTCGGGTCTGGTGTTCTGGGAAGGGTCACCAGACCCGTAAAGTTAACTCTGTTTTTTCCTTCACAGATGCTGCCAGACCTGCTGAGCTTTTCCAGCAGCTTTGTTTTTGTCTCCCAATGCTAGTTGCTTACTCTCCTGGATGGGTATAAATGTGATGGAAATTATAGCAGCAGAATCAGTAGCAGCATCTGAAGCAAAGGTTATGATTTAACAGGGTCGAACTCACTGTCCTGGAAGGTGAGAAAGTTCCTAAGTGAAAGACTGTTGCTGCTTCTCAAGCTTCTGTTGAGCTTCATAGGAACAGTGTAGATTAGAGACAATAGTGGGTGGATTGGGCAGAGAATTAAAGTATCAGGCAACTGGAAGCTCGGAGTCATACTTGCAGACCTAACAAAAATATTCTACAGAAGCAATCAACCAGTCAGTGGCTGCTGCCTCTAAATACAAAACATTTTTCCAGTGTGGAACAAATCTTACTAAAGCATGGAATGTATTGTACAGAATTGATTGAGGTACACGTAAATCTCTTTTTAACTGGGAAGCAGTGTTTGGGCCCTGGTTGCTGAAATGGAAAAGGTATAACGGGAAGTTTACTTACTTGGAAAGATAGCATGGAAAGTGGACCAGATGTTGTGGGTGGTTGTGTGAGCCAGAGTACCAGGGAGGGAACTGTTCCTTCAGAATGCTGAAAGGAGCTGATACAGGAAAATGCAAGATAACAAAGTGTGGGGCTGGATGAGCACAGCAGGCCAAGCAGCATCTCAGGAGCACAAAAGCTGATGTTTCGGGCCTAGACCCTTCATCAGAGAGGGGGATGGGGTGAGGGTTCTGGAAAGCGGGGGAGGCGGACCGAAGATGGAGAGAAAAGATAGGTGGAGAGGAGAGTATAGGTGGGGAGGTAGGGAGGGGATAGGTCAGTCCAGGGAGGACGGACAGGTCAAGGAGGTGGGATGAGGTTAGTAGGTAGGAAATAGAGGTGTGGCTTGAGGTGGGAGGAGGGGATGGGTGAGAGGAAGAACAGGTTAGGGAGGCGGGGACAGGCTGGGCTGGTTTTGGGACGCAATGGCGGGAGGGGATGAGCTGGGCTGGTTTTGTGATGCAGTGGGGGAAGGGGAGCTTTTGAAGCTTGTGAAGTCCACATTGATACCATTGGGCTGCAAGACGTGGTGCATGTGAGTACAATTGCAATGTTTAAAAGATATTTGAATAAGTACATGTATAGGAATAGTACATGAATTTGGAGGATATGGGCCAGGAGCAGCAGGTGGGGTCCGTTTAGTTTGGATTTATGTTTGGTATGGACTGGTTGGACTGAAGGGTGTGTTTCTATGTTGTATGACTCTATGAGTACCTACACAGGCCCCAAACCCCACCTCTTCCTCTGTTACACTCCCAAGAGGAGCTCAAACAGTTCATCCACTTCACCAACACCTTTCACCCCAACCTCAAGCTCACCTGGGCCATCTCCAACACATCCCTCACCTTCCTGGACCTCTCAGTCTCCATCTCAGGTAACCAGATAGAAACTGATGTCCATTTCAAGCCCACCGACTCCCACAGCTACCTAGAATACACCTCCTCCCACCCACCCTCCTGCAAAAATTCCATCTCCTATTCCCAATTCCTTCGCCTCCGCCACATCTGCTCCCAGGAAGAGGCATTCCACTCCCGCACATCCCAGATGTCCACGTTCTTCAAGGACCGCAAGTTTCCCCCCCCCCCCGCAGTGGTCGAGAACGCCCTTGACCGCATCTCCTGCATTTCCCACAACACATCCCTCACACCCCGCCCCCGCAACAACCGCCCTAATAAGATCCCCCTCATCCTCAAATACTACGCCACCAACCTCCGGATACAATGCATCATCCTCCAACACTTCTGCCATCTACAATCCGACCCCACCACCCAAGACATTTTTCCGTCCCCACCCCTGTCTGCTTTCCGGAGAGACCACTGTCTCCGCGACTCTCTTGTTCGCTCCACACTCCCCTCCAACCCCAACACACCCGGCACCTTCCCCTGCAACTGCAGGAAGTGCTACACTTGCCCCCACACCTCCTCCCTCACCCCCATCCCAGGCCCCAAGATGACTTTCCATATTAAGCAGATGTTCACCTGCACATCTGCCAATGTGGTATACTGTATCCATTGTACCCGGTGTGGCTTCCTCTACATTGGGGAAACCAAGGGGAGGCATGGGGACCGCTTTGCAGAACACCTCTGCTCGGTTCGCAATAAACAACTGCACCTACCAGTCGCGAACCATTTTAACTCCCCCTCCCATTCTTTAGATGACGTGTCCATCCTGGGCCTCCTGCAGTGCCACAACGATGCCACCCAAAGGTTGCAGGAACAGCAACTCATATTCCGCTTGGGAACCCTGCAGCCCAATGGTATCAATGTGGATTTCACAAGCTTCAAAATCGCCCCTTCCCCCACTGCATCCCAAAACCAGCCCAGCCTGTCCCTGCCTCCCTAACCTGTTCTTCCTCTCACCTATCCCCTCCTCCCACCACAAGCCACACCTACATTTCCTACCTACTAACCTCATCCCACCTCCTTGACCTGTCCGTCCTCCCTGGACTGACCTATCCCCTCCCTACCTCCCCACCTATACTCTCCTCTCCACCTATCTTCTTTTCTCTCCATCTTCAGTCCACCTCCCCCTCTCTCCCTATTTATTCCAGAACCCTCACCCCATCCCCCTCTCTGATGAAGGGTCTAGGCCTGAAACATCAGCTTTTGTGCTCCTGAGATGCTGCTTGGCCTGCTGTGTTCATCCAGCCCCACACTTTGTTATCTTGGATTTTCAAGCGTCTGCAGTTCCCATTATCCCTGATACAGGAAAATGTGTTTGTTGGCAGCATCGCTGAAAACAATAGAGAGTGATCTGTTGAACATGAAGGCCTTAGGAAGGAAGCCTTATTGGAGTTCTGTAAGGGAGGGAAAGGGATGAAGTGAAAGTGCAAAAGGTGGGACAGGCCCAAGTGACTACAGTATTGGGGGCTTCTCTGTTGAGGATACAGAAACACTCTGAGTCGGTTAGTTTTGGTCACCTAGATATGTCTAGGGAAGTAATTCCTAGATTTCTTTTCCCCAAATTAACGTGGGTTTTTAATCAGTTTTTCACTTCATTTTGAAAAATCCCATTGTTCTGGGTGAGATGGAATCACAGAAAAAAATATATATACTGAGGTACTGGAGGCATTGTAATTGTGTGCGACAGGCTGAATAGATCAGAAGGTTTTTATCTGTCAGTCATCATTCTCAATTCCTCCATGACCTCCTTTTTTGATGTAACACTTTCTGTTTCTGTGTTTTTCCTGAACCACAACCAATATTCTTACGCACAGCCCATCCAAGCCAAGGCACTGGCTGGTGATCAGTAATGGAAAACTTCTTGATATTTTCCACTCCTCACTAGCTCAAAAAGACTGAGTTCAATGTTTGTGCCCTGTGTCACCCTGATTGAGATCAGTAACATTAGCTCACCATGGGGATTGAGCCTGAACCAGACCTTGTCTATATGAGTCAAGATCGGTAGCTGATGATGAATTCCCTGTGAGACCTTAGTTCACATTTGCCGTACGAAATGTAATGTTTTGAGTAAATCTGAGCTGATAGCTATAATGTTAAGAGGCTGCAACTCAGGACCAGATTCAAGTTCATTGTTTTTATCAAAAAAGTGATGCTGATCCAGAGAAAAGAACTGAAATCAATTTCCTGTGTTTAAGTTGGAGTTTGATATTTATAGTTTTCATACATTGCTACATTGTACAGTTCTTTAAAAGTTCTGTTGTTTTGTGTCCAACTCACATACCCAGATCATACAATGTGCAGGAACTGATTATCACCCAATTGATTCAAACTGAAGTCTGCTGGCACTAATCACTGGTTCACAAGACTGCCTGGAAGTAAGTTATACGGTCTGTCTTAACCCCAAACGACTAAAGGGAGGGCTGTAAGAAAATGGAGGGATTTACACCTTTAAAATACAGATGTTTAGTTACTGCTAAATCAAAAGGGTAACTTATAATACAACGCTTTTTTATGGGGCCTTTTAATTTTTGGATCAAATATCCATGTTCTTACTCAACACCCTTACCACACTGTACAACAGAAAATAAATTGGAAACTGTGGAACTAATGTTTTATTGCAATGCATTATTTACAGTAACATAAAGCTGGCAGTAACTTTTAGACTGTAATTCAGTTTTCATGTCCTGCTGACATTGATAAACTGCTTCTGCTCCAATCTCATAATTTATGACATCAGCAGAATTCCTATTAAGTTACAATATTGTTTCTTCGTCCAACAATCGATTGCTCCCTGTCTAATCCGGTCAATCCAACTACGTCCTGGGATTGTTGTCTACAATATAGATTCCACCTCAGCACAGTGAGCCACATGTTCCTTTCAAAATATGCTTCGGCTTTTTTGAAATTTGTTTACAGGATATGGATGTCACTGTGTGGGTCAGCATTTGTTGCCCATCCCCATAATTGCCCTTGAGAGGGTCATGGTGAGCTACCTTCTTGAACAGTTGTATCCATGATAGGTGTACCCACTCTGTGGTCAGGACAGGAGGGCTATCGTCCAGAACTTTTAAACCAGTTATGTTTGGGATTATCACATGTTAGGGCCTGCCCTGAAGAGAGCATTGTCGTTCCATTTCTGAGCTTCTTGATCCCAGTTGAAGATAGAGTTAGCTGTGGAGCACAGTCATTCAGAAGTAGCTGTTGGTAACCCAGCCATGGATTCCAGCCAGTTGTGGATCCTGGTCACCAGGCAGTGGATCCCAGTCTGTCACTATAGTTGCTGGTTAGCCAACGCAAACCCTGACCTTCTAACTGTGGAACCTGGCCAGCAGCCACATTTGTCCAATCAGCCAGCTTTGAATCCTCATCACCAGTTTTTCATAGAATCCCTACGGTTTGGGAAGAAGCTATTCAGCCTAACAAGTCCACACCAACTCTCCAAAGAACTTCCCACCCAGACCCATTCCTCTACTCGGCCCTGGGACCCTACAATTCCCATGGTTAATCCTCCTGATTTACACATCCCTGAACAATGTAGCCAATTTAGCATGGCCAATCCACCTATCTTTGTACTGTGGGGGAACCGCAGCACCCGGAGGAAGACCACACAGACACAGGGAGAATGTACAAACTCCACACGCAGTCACCCAAGGCTGGAATTGAACCTGGGTTTCTAGCACTATCAGGCAGCAGCCCTAACAATTGAGCCACCATGCTGTCTGTGGATTCTAGTCAGCTACTGTGAATGGTAGCAGGGGAATGGCTGAAGGCAGTTTGTGATCAGATTGTAGAGTATTTGGAGGCTGTAGACAGGAGAAAGAGCAGTCTCTGGCTTCACTTGTGCTCAACTGAAGAATTTCTAAAGATGAGTCAGTGCCAGCAGTTTTTTGATTATGTTTAGATCATTGCAAAGTGATACGAACAAGAATCTGAAAAATTTGCCCTGCTGAAGTAAGTTATTTAGAGGGTATAGGTTGGGAACAAGAGTATACCCAGCTGTGAAAAGATATGAATCTGTATACCTCAGTGCTATTTTCAAGTGGCATGAAATCTTCTTAACTGGGTGTTTACATTCAGCCTCACAGAATCAGTTCCAATTCAGTGGAATTGTGATTTTCAAGAAAAGCAGGCCCTTTCAAGTTTTTCCTCAATGTTTTCTAAAATACAGTTGCTGCCATTTGGGAGGGGATGTAGACAGTCTGGGGACATTCACGGTTATCACTCAATCTAAGCCTTGGGTTTGAATAAATACAGGTGTTGACGACATTCTGAGCTGGTCGCGATTGTAGCAATCTCTGTTAATCACTTGCCCCTGCTGTGCAGCATTGTAAAGTGGCTAGTCATTTATCATTACAAATCTCAACAGAAGGATATATTGCATCAGGCTTGCTGAACAGTGGGTGGCAACTGAGCATCAGGATATTACCTGAGGATCAGCGTCCCTTCAACAGTCCTGAACTTCTGAGTTACATGATGGCACGAGCTTAGTTTGTTATTCCTGTTATAGAGCTTTTTTGACTTGGAGACAATCATAGCGAGGCAGAGGGTCATCTAGAAGTGGTCTTCATGGCTTTCAGTCTCTGTATGACGCTGATTGTATTATACAAATATTCATCATCCTTGCATTTCAAGATGAATGAATCGTGAATCTTTGTGATTTCTCAAATAGCCATTTCTGTGATAATGGCAGAAGAACAGAGGATGGGATAACTAACCAGGGCTGGAACGTCTACAGTTCAGTTTCTATATCATAATTCTGCCAATATGGAGTCTAAAAACAATGAACAGCAATTTATATTTAAACAGAGTCTTTAATGCAAGCAAACACAGCAATAAACTTCAATATAAAACCAAGGATTAGGTCAGGTGTCCAAAAATTTGGTCAACATGGAAAATAGAACAGAACAGCACAGTACAGGCCCTTTGGCCCATGATGTTGGTGCCAACCTATTATCCTACTAAGATCAATCTACCCTGCATACGCTACATTTTACT
The DNA here is from genome assembly GCF_030684315.1 of Stegostoma tigrinum. Taxonomy (NCBI): domain Eukaryota; kingdom Metazoa; phylum Chordata; class Chondrichthyes; order Orectolobiformes; family Stegostomatidae; genus Stegostoma; species Stegostoma tigrinum. The sequence goes on along the minus strand of NC_081358.1, from coordinate 2,304,889 downwards.
ATAGTCCATGGGCCTATGCAAGAGTCATTTAAAAGTTTCTAAAGTATCTGACGCCACTACTGCTGCTGACAGCCCACCTCTCTCTGTGTGAAGAACCTACCGCTCACATCTCCCCTATATTTTCTTTCAATCACCTTAAAATTATGCCCTCTCATAATAGTCATTTCCGCCCTGTGAAAATGTCTCTGACTAACCACTCTATCTATGCCTCTCATCATCTTGTAAACCTCTATCAAGTCACCTCTCATCCTTCTTCACTTCAATGAAAAAAGGCCTGGCTCCCTCAACCTTTTCTCAAACGATGTGCCATCCAGCCCAGGCAACATCCTGGTAAATCTCCTCTGCACCCTCTCTAAAGCTTCCACTTCTTTCCTATAAGAGGTCAAAGTGTGAAATTTTTAGGTGTATTGGAAAAAAGGCCAGAAAGAAAGAGAGGTGGAGAAATAAAGGAGCGCATTCCAAAGCTTCGGACCCAGACTGCTAGATGCGCCCATCAGCGGTGGGACAGTTACAATTGGGGAAGCTCAAAGGGCTGGAAATAGAGGAGTATGGGCATATCTAAAGGTACAGCAGTGATTGAATTCTCCTGCACTTTCAACAGTTAGAGAAGTCACTGCCATATGTTGGTTAAGTGTGTTGGGTGCAAACTGCTGTTTGCACAATGCCATACTGCTTTAACGCATGGGGCAGGTGATAGGATTCAGGGACTACATCCTTGAGTCTTAAAACAAGTAGCTGCTGAGTTAGTATATGCATGGTTGTATTTTTTTTTGAACGTCATAGTTCCTGGAACAGTCTCATCAGTTTTGTAAATAGCAAATATATCTGCACTGTTCAAAAAGGAGGGATTCAGAAAGCAGGATACAACAGGCCAGTTAGCCTATAGTATTTTCTATACATTTGTTGTAGCAAAGATGCTAAAATCTATTATAAAATTAGTTATGTCACAGCACTTAATAACTCTGAATGCCATCAGGCAGAGTCAGTATGGTTTTGTGAAAGGAACATTGTGTTCAACTAATTTCTTACTTATTGGACCATTTTGAGAAAGAAACAAGCAACATGGAGAAAGGTAAACCTGTAGGTGTGGTGAACTTGAATTCACAAAAAGCACTTGATGAAGTGCCACCTCAGAGGTTAGAACACAAAATAAGGGATCATGGCGTAGGAGTTAACGTATCAGAATGAATAAAAGTTTAATTAGTGAACAGAAAACAAAGAACAGGGACAACCATTTTCAGGCTGCAAGCTATAACTGTTGCTGTGCCATGGAGATTGGTGCTGGGACCGCAACTATTCACAATCTATATCAATATAAAGAAACATAATCAATATAAATAAATATAAAGCAAATAAATACAAATTTGTGGATTAAACAAAGATTGATTGGAAAGTAAGTTGTGAAGAGGATAGAGAGTCAGCGATGGGTTAAGTGAGTGAACAAAGATTGGGCAGATAGAGTATAAAGTAGGAAAATGTGAACTTGTGCACTTTGGCAGGAAGATTTTTTTTAAAAGCATATTGTATAAATTAGGAGAGATCACAGAACTCAGTGGTGTAGAGGGATCTGGGAATCCTGATGTACATTCACGAACAGTTACTATACAGCTACAGCAAGTGATTAAAACAGCACATAAAATATTGGTGTTCATTACAAAGGGAATGGCGTACAGAAGAAGGGAACTTTTTCCACAGTTTTAGAGGACTTTGATGAGACCACATCTGGATGATGAGAGGATAGGAGGAGCAAATGAGATTTAATCATAAATGATGGGAACTGCAAATGCTGGAGAATCCGAGATAACAAATTGTGGAGCTGGATGAACACAGCAGGCCAAGCAGCATCTCAGGAGCACAGAAGTTGATGCTTCGGGCCTAGACCCTTCATCAGACCACAAGAACTGATGTTTCGGGCCTAGACCCTTCATCAGAGAAGATGAAGGGTCGAGGCCCAAAACGTCAGCTTTTGTGCTCCTAAGATGCTGCTTGGCCTGCTGTGTTCATCCAACTCCACACTGAGATATTAATCATGCATGGAATAGGAGGAGGTAATAATTCTGTACTCTTTAGGAGTGGGTAATAATCCTTTATTCTATAGGAAGGGTGAGAATCCTGTACTCTATGGAGGGAGTAATAACCCTCTACTGTATGGGAGTGATAATAATCCTATAATCCATAAGGAGTAAAGTATTCTATAAGTGTGGCAATATTGGGATGAAATTTGTCTTTATAATCACTTTTGTGAAGCGCATTGGGATGCTTTACTACATTAAGGCCAGTAGTTGCCATTGTACTGGTTTCATAGTTACTGCTTTACGTTTATTTCTTTTAATTGCAATGAACTCCACTAATGTTCCTCAGCTCCTTAAATTGCTGCACCCAGATTGTCATTTTTTCCATTTTTCAGGACTTTCACATTGTCAGGTGCAATCGGCAAATATTTATTATTTTCCAAAATATACATTATTCCAGATTCAAGGCACCTGAGCAGAAATCCTGAGAGAACCATTACTCAGGACCTATGCTGTCTCAGCAACTTCTACTGTCTACTATGACGCTTAGCTTCCTATTCATTCCACAGTATTCTTTCAAAAAACACTTCCATATGGAGCTTCAGTAACTAAAATCGAAGCCTGTTAGCTGAATTTCATATCTCCTTGGTTGACAACAACTTCAATAAAATCAAGAGTACAAAATTAGTATGTAACTAAATGCCAAACTATTTAAACCAGATTTATTTAAGTCTTTTGCTTACTTAAATTTACTTAAATTTATGTTTTCAAGGTCATTCGCTGAATACTATGGAAGAATTCTCTGCAATTCTTGAAGACAGATAGAAACAGACCACCAGCTGGTCTTCGCTTTTCACAGCTTCTGCTTTCCAGACCCGGGAACGTGCTGTCAGAGCCAAGTCAAACTGCATATGTATGATCTTCATAAAAGTAACTGTGTAATGTCCCCTATCTTGTACTTTCGCCAGAATGGAGCTTATTTAATAGCTGCTTGAATTTTGGGAGCTTCCTATAAGTAGTACGTGATGTTTACCATTTCAAAGAGTTTCTGGGGCCAAATGATTCACTACATTTACTTAGCATAACTGGAAGAGACTCTGATCCTTTCAAGTGCACACATGGCCACGCTGTAGACAATATTGCATTTAAAGTAAACCATATTCTGCTGGGAAAATTGTTATGCTAAGACTGACTGCTACCAAAATGGCATTTGATAGTTATCTGTTTTACTCTTCCACTACCATATTCATGTTAGAATTATACTTCAATTGTTATATGACCTAACAATGATGGATTTACTGCTGTTCTTTAATACTAATGGATTCTCAGGCACTTTTCGAAGTTGCAAACTCATGCATCACATTTCAACAATTTGTAACAGCCCAGATGCATATGATGTGCAAATGAAGGAATATACAATTTTTAAAAGCTATATCTTGTGAAATGTAAAGTTGATGATTAAATAAATTAAAGTTTATCATTAAGCTTAGTATTGCATTACTTGTTATTGGCATTCTTTCATATTTGTATGATGATGAATATGCAGCAAGTCAACCCCATCAGTGTGGGCTAGCTTCCTGTGGTTCACTCTTGTTGGTGACTGAAGAGACCAGTCTGTGAAAAGCCAAATTACTCCATTGGGGTTATTATCAGAAATGCTGAAAAATATCAGCAAACACAATTTTTAATTATTTCTCAGTGTACATATTGTCCATATTTTATCACCATTTGTTTCACACTAAGCTGATCACAGTGCTGAATCCATTGCCTCTTGATTTCCATGGACTGGCTTCAGCTGCTATGATAATTTTGCATTTGTACTTCAGCTCATGGATGCAATCCAACAGGGAGTAGAACTTAAACTCTGTATGATGGCATATATTGTAATGGAATGAGTTGGCAGCCTATTTTATACCTCTCCCCATTATATCTACGTTATTTTTATTGATTTCCCCCCACTTTTCCCTAGGTATTTGTCAAATCTTGTGTGAAATCCACTTCATCTTTTACTTGTTAAAAAATTCTGTCATGGGATATCAGCTTTGCTGACGTGGCCATCATTTATTTCCCATCCCTAATCGCCCTCGAGAAGGTGGTGTTGCAGTTCACTGAGGGTAGATACACCCACCGTTCTGTTAGGAAATTTTAGTCTTAGTTATTTCAGTAATCCAGGTAATGACAATCAATACTGAAAACAGTGACATCAGTAGGTGATTGAGTAGTAAGGCTATTTCTAGGTGTTTTTTGTTATGTCAGGCATGCAGTTTGGAATCTCATGCCACTACTCCAGGTTGCATTCCTAAAGGTCAGTGGGAGCATTCTTGCCTCTGAGTGCACAGTTCATGGATTCATGCAGCACTGCAGCATTTGTGCACAAGTCTAGGCTGACTCTTCTAATGGCATGCTGTAGTCTCAGAGATGCCACCTTTCGGGTCAGACTTTAAACTGAAGTTGTGTCAGGTTCCTTTTAAAGATCCCACAGTCTTTGCTTTGATGCTGAACAAGGGAGTTCTCCTTGGCTAACCTCAACCACTATCTATCCCTCAACCAGCATCACCAAAAACAAAGGATTAATTGATTATCTAATTGCAGTTTGTACGATCTTGCTATACACAAATTGACTGCCACATTTGCCCACAAAACAACAGTCACTACTACACTTCAAAAAGCACTTCATGTCCTGAGGCAGTTACAGATGCAATATATATGCAAGCTCTCCCTTCAGGTAAAAATCTGTAATTTCCAGTTATCCTACAGATTTGTGAATTCTATGTGAAATCTTCTAGTTCCTTAAAGAAGACAACTCCAATAGAAATCACCAAACCTGCAGGCGTAAGTAAGCAAAGGTTCTGGGTTGGCAATGCTGCATACCATGCCAGTGAGAAACCCCACATTTCCTGCTTGTTACCAAATGTGGGTCAATGCAGTAATGCACACTCATTGAGGTGAGCTGATCCCAGGAACCCAGCAGCAATTAATGTGTAAAGACAAGCTGTGACCAGCTAACATCACATCATCTTCCTCTCTAAAAGAAAGTCTAAAAAATTGTCTTGTTTTCTAAATAGTTGTGTGTCTGCACTGAACATTAATCCTTTTAGATATGTGTGTTCAGCAGCTTCTGGTATGCCACTGCAATAATCAGCTTTAAGCTGATTTCGTGTCAAGGTCTGGAATAAAAATGGCACTGATTAGATAATAAAGAGGCTATCTCACAGTCACTACTGGTATTATCACCATACTGGGTTGTTACAGCACCAGTGTTTCAAAGTTGGCTTGAGAATGTATGAACAAGGTGTTTGATGTTTTCCTGGGGAAATGCTCATCTCACCAGAGAAGTTGAGCACAACACAATTCACAGCTATACTCTCCTCGCCACCTATCTTCTTTTCTCTCCATCTTCGGTCCGCCTCCCCCTCTCTCCCTATTTATTCCAGAACCCTCACCCCATTCCCCTCTCTGATGAAGGGTCCAGGCCCGAAACGTCAGCTTTTGTGCTCCTGAGATGCTGCTGGGCCTGCTGTGTTCATCCAGCCTCACATTTTATTGTCTACAATTCACAGCCCTAGTACTTGTGAGTTGTAGGTCTGTCACAGGCTTAAGGAGACAGTCACTGTGTCTACAATCTATCGTGTATTCTGAAAGCTTGAACTTTCCTTTAAGTTATATATTGCCGATAAGTTTAAAGCACTACTGTACTATTGTAGGGCACTTGAAATGGTCAGGAATTAATTGGTCTGTCCTACCTTACAACTTCAGAAATGTATAGAATTGACTATGAAACACTTTGCTTGTCCTGAGATAGTGAAAGGCACTGGAGAAATGTGCTTCTTTGTTCTCTGTTTGTTTGCAGTTCTACTGTATTGTCACTTTTTTAGTTTCACCGTGTTTTCAGTGGCACCGTATTTTAGAGGAAAGTATTTTCAGTAGCACCACCTTTTCTGCGTCACCGTGTTTTCTGCGTCACCATGTTTTCAGTGTCACCGTGTTTTCTGTGTCACCATGTTTTCAGTGTCACCGTGTTTTCTGTGTCACTGTGTTTTCAGTGTCACCGTGTTTTCAGTGTCACTATGTTTTCTGTGTTACTGTGTTTTCAGTGTCACCATGTTTTCAGTGTCACCATGTTTTCTGTGTCACCGTGTTTTCAGTGTCACTGTGTTTTCAGTGTCACTGTGTTTTCTGTGTCACTGTGTTTTCTGTGTTACTGTGTTTTCTGCGTCGCCGTGTTTTCTGCGTCGCCGTGTTTTCAGTGTCACCGTGTTTTCTGTGTCACCATATTTTCTGTGTCACCGTGTTTTCTGTGTTACTGTGTTTTCAGTGTTACCGTATTGTCTGTGGTACTGTGTTTTCTGTGTCACCGTGTTTTCTGTGTCACGTGTTTTCAGTGTCACCGTGTTTTCTGTGTTACCGTGTTTTCTGTGTCAGCGTGGTTTCTGTGTCACGTGTTTTCAGTGTCACCGCGATTTCTGCGTCGCCGTGTTTTCAGTGTCACCGTGTTTTCAGTGTTACCGTGTTTTCTGGGTCACTGTGTTTTCAGTGTCGCCGTGTTTTCTGTGTTATTGTGTTTTCTGTGTCACTGTGTTTTCTGTGTCACCGTGTTTTCAGTGTCAGTATTTTCAGTGTCACCGTGTTTTCTGTGTCGCCGTGTTTTCAGTGTCACCGTGCTTTCAGTGTTGCCGCGTTTTCTGTGTCGCCGTGTTTTCAGTGTCACCATGTTTTCTGTGTCGCCGTGTTTTCAGTGTCACCGTGTTTTCAGTGTCACTGTGTTTTCTGTGTCACGTGTTTTCAGTGTCACCGTGTTTTCTGTGTTACCGTGTTTTCTGTGTCAGCGTGGTTTCTGTGTCACGTGTTTTCAGTGTCACCGCGATTTCTGCGTCGCCGTGTTTTCAGTGTCACCGTGTTTTCAGTGTTACCGTGTTTTCTGGGTCACTGTGTTTTCAGTGTCGCCGTGTTTTCTGTGTTATTGTGTTTTCTGTGTCACCGTGTTTTCTGTGTCACCGTGTTTTCAGTGTCAGTGTTTTCAGTGTCACCGTGTTTTCTGTGTCGCCGTGTTTTCAGTGTCACCGTGCTTTCAGTGTTGCCGCGTTTTCTGTGTCGCCGTGTTTTCAGTGTCACCATGTTTTCTGTGTCGCCATGTTTTCAGTGTCACCGTGTTTTCAGTGTCACTGTGTTTTCTGTGTCGCCGTGTTTTCAGTGTCACCGTGTTTTCTGTGTCGCCGTATTTTCAGTGTTACTGTGTTTTCTGTGTCACCATGTTTTCAGTGTCACCGTGTTTTCTGTGTTACTGTGTTTTCAGTGTTACCGTGTTTTCTGTGTCACCATATTTTCTGTGTCACCATGTTTTCTGTGTTACTGTGTTTTCAGTGTCACCGTATTGTCTGTGGTACCGTGTTTTCTGTGTCACCGTGTTTTCTGTGTCACCGTGTTTTTTGTGTGGCCGTGTTTTCTGTGTCACCGTGTTTTCTGTGTCACCATGTTTCTGTGCCACCGTATTTTCTGTGTCACCGTGTTTTCAGTGTCACCATATTTTCTGTGTTACCGTGTTTTCTGTGTGACTGTGTCTTCTGTGTCACCGTGTTTTCTGTGTCACCATGTTTCTGTGTCACTGTGTTTCCTGTGTCACCGTGTTTTCAGTGTTACCGTATTTTCTGTGTTACCGTGTTTTCTGTGTCACCATGTTTCTGTGTCACTGTGTTTTCTGTGTCACCGTGTTTTCTGTGTCACCGTGTTTTCTGTGTGACCATGGTTTCAATAACACTGATATTCATTTCCACCAGGTTTTTGGTAATCCAGTTGTTTTTAGGTCAGTAATTTTTGATCCAATGAATAATTTGTTGAGCTATTCACATCTATCACATTGCACCGTAGTTTCGGACTGTGAAATAGTGTCTACCTGTGTTAGTGAACAATTATCTCCAGGTGTGAATCTAATTGTCGGAACTGATTGGAGCTGTTTGAATCATTTTGCCACAATATTTCTCATTAATGTTTATTTAACCATCAACAGAGCTGTAACATTACTGCATTTGTATCAAACAATTAAGTTCTACTTAACTGATTATCCAAAGTATTTTTTCCCTTGTGAACTGTGGAACTTTCTTACATGCAGACTTAAAAATCTCAGAACTTAAACATTCTCAGCTCTGAATATTTTGCAGGCTTCGAACCAAACACATGTAGCTTGGAAGTTGCACAAACTAAATCTTGACACTGAAGTGATATATTCCCTGAACTGCTCTGAAAATCTCCGCTCCGGGAGAGAACCTACACTTCTGACCACTTCGCTGGTGTTTTTTGAATATCAATGGTACAGAGATTGGAATTAGGGATGCTTTAAAAAGCCTGTGCTGTGGTGGAATATACGTACTTTAGAGGGTTTTGGTACTGGAGGAGTTGGGGAGGGTTCAATGTCATGGATTGATTTGAAAGCAATAATGAGAAGCATGAAACTGAAGCACTGCCTGTGAGAAAGGCAATGCAGGTCAACAAGCACAGGGCTGCCAGTGAATATGACTTGATGTGAGTTAGGATGTAATATTCAGACTCCAGTTCCAACCAAAGAAGTAGCAGCCTTAGGAGAGAATTCTCTGGCAGCGTTGCTCAGCATTTAATCCTCAGAGGCCTGCAGCTCTGAACCCTTGCTCTCGCTCCTGGTAACATTCCCACTGATTTTAAAAAATGAATGAACTGCGGATGCTGTAAATCAGGAACAAAAGCAAAGTTGCTGGAAAAGCTCAGCAGGTCTAGCTGCATCTGTGGTGAAGAAAACAGAGTTAATGTCTTGGGTCTACTGACCGCTCCTCAAACTCAGTTCTGAGGAACGGTCACCGGACCTGGAATGTTAACTCTGTTTTTTTCCTTCGCAGATGCTGTCAGACCTGCTGAGCTTTTCCAGCAACTTTGTTTTTGTTCCTGATTTACAGCATCTGCAGTTCATTCATTTTAAAAGTTAAAAGTTGAACACATTGCTCTAGGTCTGGAGTTACATGTAGACAGACTGGGTAAGAATGGAAAATTTCCCTCCCTGAAGGGCATTAACAAACCAGATTGTAGCGAGTTTTGAGAAGATTTGTAGCTCAGGTTGAGGTTCTGGATGTGAGTTTGCTCGCTGAGCTGGAAGGTTAGTTTTTAGACGTTTCGTCACCATTCTAGGTAACATCATCAGTGAGCCTCTGACGAAGCGCTGGTGTTATGATCAACTTGCCACAAAACGACATGACCCATTATCACTCGTATCCTTACACACACATGAGGAAGGACACCACTTTGATTGGGACAACACATCCCTCCTAGGACAAGCCAAACAGAGACACGCACGAGAATTCCTAGAAGCATGGCATTCCAACCGGAACTCCATCAACAAACACATTGATTTGGAGCCAATCTACCATCCCCTGAGAAAAAGAACAGGAAATGACATCACCAATGCAGGAAATGACATCACCAACCCAAGGAAACCTAAACAGATAAATAGAAAGCGGGACATAACACCAGCGCTTCATCGGAGGCTCACCGATGTTGTTACCTAGAATGGTGATGAAACGTCTGAAAACTAACCCTCCAGCTCAGCGAGCAAACTCACATCCAAAACCAGATTGTTTTAGGGAAACTAAGAGTCACCTCTTTAAATTGAATTCTTCATATTTTTAGCATTTAATTGCCTCTGTACACCTGTTATGGGAACTGTTAAATCTGATTCAGCACAAGATTTGTTTTTTTTAAATCTATTTTTATTAAAACAGTCAAGTAAGAGTCAATCAAGTCCTAAATACATGGCTAGAACTCATTCTGCTCTTATTTCCTGCTGATTATGAGGTACTTTATTCTATTTTATGAATAGTTACTATTCAGTTCTTACACAGGGTACATTGACAATTGCCCCAAAATACATTTTTTTCTATTTATTTGTGGGATGTGCGAGTTGCTGGCTTGCCAGCATTTCTTGCCCATCCCTAGTTGCTATTGAGAAAGTGATGGTGAGGGACATTGGACAGATGTAGGCCATGCAGCCCTTTGAGCCTATCTTGCCATTCATACAATAATGGATGATCAAACATTTCAATACCTTTTACTCACCAGTTCCCTCTTTGCTATTGATAATCAGAAATCTATCAAACTCTTTCCAAAGCATACTCCAAGACTGAGCATCCACAGCCCTCTGGAGTAGAGAAGTCCGAAGATTCGTAGCCCACTGAATAAAATAAAAATTCTCATCATCTCACATCACCTCATTTTTAAATTGTGCCCTCGGTTCTCAACTCCCCAATCAGAAGAAAAGTCTTACCTGCACCTAACACTTTTAAGTATTTTGTATGTTTTATTGAGATCAACTATCATTCTTCAAAACTTTAGAGAATACAGTTTGTCCAATCTCTCTTCGTAGCAGTCAGGCTTACCAGGAAACAATGATGGTTTTCCTGAGATAATGGGAACTGCAGATGCTGGAGAATCCAAGATAACAAAGTGTGAAGCTGGATGAACACAGCAGGCCAAGCAGCATCTCAGGAGCACAAAAGCTGACGTTTCTGGCCTAGACCCTCTCCCTATTTCTTCCAGAACCCTCTCCCCATCCCCCTCTCTGATGAAGGAACTAGGCCCGAAACAACAGCTTTTGTGCTCCTGAGATGCTGCTTGGCCTGCTGTGTTCATCCAGCTCCACACTTTGTTATCAATGATAGTTTTCCTGCTGTGATGGAAGATGTGTGATTTATATATCTGTTAATATCATTTATTTTGAGCGAGTATGAGAGAGGGATTCTGGGGGGCGGTGGTAATGAGAATTTGTTTATTTTGGGAGAATGTAACCAGTGGACAAGTGTATAAAGAGCAAATAAAATTACAGCACAGGAACAGGCCCTTCAGCCCTCCAAGCCTGCGCCGATCCAGATCCTCTATCTAAACCTATTGCCTATTTTCCAAGGATGTGTATCCCGCTGCTCTCTGCCCATTCATGTATCTGTTTGGATACATTTTAAATGATGCTATTGTCCCTGTCTGTACCACCTCCGCTGGCAATGCTTTCTAGGCTCTCACCACCCTCTGTGTAAAGAACTTTTCACGCATTTCTCCCTTAAACTTTTCCGCTCTCACCTTGAACTCATGACCCCCAGTAATTGAGTCCCCCACTCTGGGATAAAGCTTCTTGCTATTCACCCTGTCTATACCCCTCATGATCTTGTAGGCCTCAGTCAGGTCCTCCCTCAATCTTCATTTTTCTAATGTAAGTAATCCTAATTTACTCAACCTGTCTTCATAGCTAGCACCCTCCATACCAGGCAACATCCTGGTGAACCTCCTCTGCACCCTCTCCAAAGCATCCACATCCTTTTGATAATGTGGCGACCAGAACTGTACGCAGTACTCCAAATGTGGTCAAACCAAAGTACTATACAACTGCAACATGACCTGCCAACTCTTGTACTCAATACCCCGCCCAATGAAGGAAAGCATGATGTATGCCTTCTTGACCACTCTGTCCACCTGTGTTGTCAACTTCGGGGTACAATGGACCTGAACACCCAGATTTCTCTGTGCATCAATTTTCCTTAGGACTTTTCCATTTACTGTATAGTTTGCCCTTGAATTAGATCTTCCAAAACGCCTGACCTTGCATTTGCCTGGATTGAATGCCATCCGCCCAACTCTCCAGTCTGTCTATATTCTGCTGCATTCTCTGACAGTCCCCTTCACTATCTGCTACTCCACCAATCTTAGTGGCATCAGCAAACTTCCTAATCAGACCACCTACACCTTCCTCCAGATCATTTATATATATCACAAACAACAGTGGTCCCAGCACAGATCCCTGTGGAACACCACTGGTCACAGTTCTCCATTTTGAGAACCCTTCCACTACAATGCTCTGTCTCCTGTTGCCCAGCCCGTTCTCTCTCCATCTAGCTAGTATACCCTGGATGCCATGCAACTTCACTTTCTTCATCAGCCTACCATGGGGAACCTTATCAAATGCCTTCCTGAGAAATTATTGAGGAGAATTAGCTTGACTTCAGTTAGAAGAATCAGGATTTGATTTTTCTTGGCTTAGGAAAAAAATCTTGGAACAATTTTTTTTTCAGTTTGTAGGGGTCTTGGTGGAAATTAGATGTATGAAATAGTTTCTGTTGAAGAAAGAAGATAGAAGACTGTTCGGAAATAGGCTACCTCAGTGTAAGAGTTTTAGTATAAAATTTCCTAATCAAAAGTGTTTGGTTCACACCCAGAAGGGAGTGTTTGCAGCTGAGAAAGTCTAAGCTCAGTTGTGTGGCTAAACAAGGAAGAGGCTATCAAAGTCTCAAGACTGGGAACTGAAAAAGACAGTTAAGTCAAACCTATATGTAAGCTAGAAAAGAAATTCTCTCTGTTGTTTGAGTACTGAAAAATGATATTGTTACATAGATAAAGCCTCCTTGGCAATGCAATCTCCTTTTTAAATAAAAATCAAAACAAAATATGTACACTAAGCCAACTTTTAGTCTGGGATCTGACTTGTCAAGTAATAATGTCAACATGGATCATCACAATTGGATCCTTTGTGATCCATAAATTCAGTGGATTTAAGATAAATCTCTTTACTTTTGAAGGAACAGACATGTTGTTGGTTCTGGATATTAAAAAGTCAATTGTGGTGAAGCTTATTTCACAGAGTTTGAAAATGGCTTTGAATATTACAATTTTATGAAAGTTTAATAACAGTAGATCATTTGAAAGTTTTTGCTAAAACTAAATTGAGAGCGTTAACAGATAAATTTAAGGTAGAAATGAAAGTAGGCTCTCAAAGGGATGAGAGACTTCAAGTCATTATCCAACATTGGTGTGATTAGGGTTATCCTAACCCTAACCCTATCGCACCCTGTCCCTACATCTCCCCTTCACCCCCACCCCAGGCTCCAAGATGACGTTCTACATCAAGCAGATGTTCACCTGCACATCTGCTAACGTGGTAAACTGCATCCTCTGTACCCGTTGTGGCCTCCTCTACACTGGGGAAACCAAGCGGAGACTTGGGGACCGCTTTGCAGAACACCTACGCTCGGTTCGCACTAAACAACTGCAACTCCCAATCGCGAACCATTTCAACTCCCCCTCCCCTTCTGCAGACAGCCTGTCCATCCTGGGCCTCCTGCAGTGCCTCAACGACGCTACCCGAAGGTTGCAGGAACGGCAACTCATAGTCCGCTTGGGAACTCTGCAGCCCAACGGTATCAATGTGGACTTCACAGGCTTCAAGATCTCCCGTACCCCGACAGCATCCCAAAACCAGCCCAGCTTGTCTCCGCCTCCCTAACCTGTCCTTCCTCCCAGCTATCCCCTCCTCCCAACCCAAGCCCCACACCCATTTCCTACCTACTAACCTCATTTCGCCTCCTTGACCTGTCCATTCTCCCTGGACTGACCTATCCCCTCCCTACCTCCCCACCTACACTCACCTTCACTGGCTCCATTCCCACGTCTTTGACCTGTCTGTCTCCTCTCCACATGTCTTCTCCTCTATCCATCTTCTATCTGCCTCCCCCTCTCTCCCTATTTATTTCACATTCCCCCTTCCCCTCCCCCATTTCTGATGAACGGTCTAGGCCCAAAACGTCAGCCTTCCTGCTCCTCTGATGCTGCATGGCCCGCTGTGTCCATCCCGCTCTACACCTTGTTTTGCCTTAAACAACATGAGTTGGCCGAAGAAAAGTTTAAAGTAAGGAAGGAAGAAGGAGGTAGTATCTGGGACAATGATTCTGATTCCAATAAGGGAAATGATTTATTTAAGAATCTTATGCTTAGTGTCTAAATTTTCTGACAATGGATTCAAAAGTTATTTCACCTCATTTACGAAGGTAGCTGTGGAGAAGAAACAGCCAAAAGAAGTTTGAATCTTAATATTAGCGAGTGTTTTGACAGATACAGCTATGGCTGTACACACCAATTTGTCTGGAGAACAATTAGATACAAAGCACAAAGCTGTCAAAAAGGCAATGCTGAATTCTTAAGGGCTTGTCCCTTTAGGTTATAAACTAAACTTTCGGACTACAATAAAGAAACCTAATCAGACATTTGTAGAATTTGCAAAGGAGAAAGTAATGCTGTGGAATCAGTGGTTTAAATTAAACAAGCTAGAAAAGAATTTTGAAAATGTATGGGAAATTTTGTTAGTGGAAATAGCATTCCCACAAACTTAAAAACTTTTTTAGGCAAGCATAAAATATTAAGGACCAGAGAAGCAGCAGTTCTTGCAGATAATTATGACATCTCAGTAACACAATCACAGGCAGAGCAATGGTCACATAGATACCCACATGGAAAGCAGATGTAAAGAAAACCTGTGACTATGACATGTGCAAGTTTTAGAGGACAGACCTGACTAGAATATTGGCCACACCAAGGGTGATAGAACAACCAGTGGAGGGAAAACAAACTGAAATATCCTGGACAAAAACAGATGCTGCTGGAAAAGCTCAGCATCTGTGAAGAAAAAAATCAGAGTTAATGTTTCGGGTCTGGTGACCCTTCCTCAGAACTGATGGTGGCTGGGAAAATGTCAGTTTATATCCAGAAAATAGGGAAGTGGTAGGGAATAACCGATAGGATAGAGCCCAAAGAGAGAGAAAGACAGTTGGACAGACAAAGGAGTTGCTGACGGTTAGGCTGGGAGGGTGAGTAGTTGTTAATGGGGGCTGTTAGTGACTAACAAGAGGGGGTGTGTAGTGGCAGGCTGTGTGATAACAAGGCCTGGTGTGTGGGGTGGGGGGCTGGGACATCGGAGAGTTTAGGCCCTAAAATTATTGAACTCAATATTGAGTCCGGAGGGCAGTAGGGTCCCCAAGCGGAAAATGAGGCGTTGTTCCTACAGCATGATCTGAGTTTTGCTGGAACACTGTAGCAATCCGGAGACCGAGATATTGGCCAGGGAACAAGGAGGTACATTGAAGTGGCAGGCAACAGGTAGTTTAGGGTCTTTTTTGCGAGTAGAACGTAGACGTTCTGCGAACCAACCATCAAGTCGACGCTTCGTTTCCCCAATGTAGAGGGGACCACATTGTGAGCAGTGAGTGCAATAGACTAGATTCTGGGAGGTGCAGGTGAAGTGTTGCTTCACCTGGAAGGTATGTTTGGGCCCTCGGATACTGGGGAGGGAGGAGGTAAGTGGGCAGGTGTTGCACCTTCGGTTACAGGGGAAGGTGCCGTAGGGCTGTGGGGAGGTGTTGGGTGTGAAGGAAGTGTGGACCAGGGTATCCCGGAGAGAACGGTCCGTTCAGTGTTCCTCAGAGCTGAGGAAGGGTCACCGGACCTGAAATGTTAACTGTGATTTTTTTTCTTCGCTGATGCTGCCAGACGTGTTGAGCTTTTGCAGCAACTTCTGTTTTTGTTCCTGATTTACAGCATCCACAATTCTTTCAGTTTTTATGAAATATCCTGGACTGTTTCCAAACTGTATTTTAACATTTTTGATCATGGGCTCATGGAACTAGGCAGGAAGCGAAGAGGTCTACAAAATGACTTGGAAATTGAGTTACTGGATACAATTTTTAATAATTCATCTAAAAAAAACTAAAGAAATGAGAATGAGGCTGATATGTATAGCCCATCTTCTTTCATAGAAATGCAACAAGCTATTTCAGAATTGAAAGAATTAGAGCAGGCAGCCTAATCAGAAACAATGTCTTAGCGTTATTACTTGAAAGACAAAGGATTAATGAGGAATTGGAGACCGCCTCAAATATCTACTGAAATTTGAACAAACATCTGATTATCATTACCAATTTTACGAGTGGTGCACAAAATTCCATTGGAAGGTTTCTCTGTTATTCAGAAAACAAAGGATAAAATATTAAAACATTTGTATTGACCATGGTTATATAAAGATTCAGACAAGATTTGCCTGACGTGTCATATATGTCATGTAGTGGGAAGTCCCCCAGTCCTCAATTAAACCTGTGCCTTCAGGTCCCATACCAGATTTTGAAAAACTATTTAGTAGGGCCTAAATAACTTGTGTAGGCCCTAAAGCCAGGTATACAAATCGATACATTGTAATGGTTGTATATTGTTTGTAAAGATTTCCTGAAGTGGGGTCTTAAGGGAAAAAATTATTACAAAAGTGACATTGAAAAGGTTTGGTTTTTGTTTCAATAAATGAATCACCAAAGAAATTAATCAGATCAGCTTTCAAATTTAATGTTGCAAATCTTCAAAGAAATGATGATTAGTTGGGCATCAAAAAACTTCTACCTTCTGTTTATCACCCACAAAGAGCTTATTTGGATAAAGCAATTACTTTGTTACTCTTTGCCATTAGCAATGGTCCTAATGAGTTCACAGGATTTTGTTCTTTTTAACTAATGTGTATGGACATGAGATGAGAGGACCACTTCAATTAATTTTAAATAATTTGTAAACCAGAACTCAGAAATAACGCTTCCAATCTTTGTCTTAAATGTATAAATGAAACTAACCAGTGCATGTGAGTTGGCTGAAAAACATTTGAAGGGCGCTCAACAAATGAGAAAAACTAGGGTTCATAAAAAGGCCAAAATTTGAAAGACTGTAGTTTGAGGCAAGGTATTGGTATTGTTTCTGTTTCTGGGAAGCTATTAAACACAACATTCACTGAACTTGGTCAAATCGAAAAGAAACTCAATTATGTAAATTTTGTGGTGAGTTCTCCAGACAGGAGAAATGATCAATGAATTTGTCATATTAATATGTTGAAGAGTTATTATGACAATGATGAATGTCAGGGGAAATATTTACTTATGGTAATAAAAGAAATAAGGAACAAAATGGAAACATCAGAACAATTACTAAGTGAACCAGAAATTAAAACTTCAAAAGTTAACCCTCTTCCAATCAGATTGGGGAATATGGAGAAGCTTAGAAGATTGGATAGTATCATGTTTTAGCTTGCAGAAAACTATGGAAGTAATTTACAAAGGCAATTATAAAACCATAAATCCATTTCGGGAAATCAGCCAGGAAAAACAATTTGGCTGTTAATACGTTAATCTGGGAGATGTGTTATCTATAAAGCAACATCTTTTTTGGTTCAATTCAGAGCAATTAGCTCAAGCGAGAGAAGAAATTAAGTTCATGATGGACAATGATATTATTGAACCAAATCATAATAGTGGGAACTCACCTGCTGTGATAGTCTCAAAACTGGATGGATCATGAAGTTTTTTTTATTATTTATCACAAAGTTAATGTGATAACCAAAACACATCCTATTTCAAGATTTGAGAATTGAGTTGAATGAATTGTTCGAGTACGATCTGTCACCAAATCAACTTGCTAACAGGATATTGGCAACTTCTGTTGATGGACTTAGCCAAATTAATGTTGGCTTTAGTAACACCAGATGGATTTTATGAATGCAAAGCCATACCATTTGGAATGAAGAATGCGCCTACAAAGTTCTTATGATATTCCAACAATTAATCAATGAAGAAATTGAAAGACTATGTTACTATGTTTATTACATCAACAATTTGGGAAGAACATTTCACTATTTAACTAAACTGTTTGAATGGCTACAAAAATTTGGTTGTAAATCTAGTTGAGAGTGAATTTCCAAAAGTAAAAGTGATGTATTCAGGCTTTGCTGCAGCACAAGGTCAAACAGCCCCTTGAGAACTGAAGGTCAAGGCTATTTTGGATTTTCCTGTGCCTGAAACAAAATGTGAAATTTACACCATAGACTAGTGAATTTTGCCACAAGTTTATCCCAAACTCTAGCACTGTCTTTGCAGCTTTCATGGTTTTTCTGAAGTAAGGCTGAAAAGTTGAATGGATGCAAGAGAGTCGGCGCATCTTTGAAATCTTCAAAGCTAACAATTGCACTGATTTCAGCCATGCCAAATTATGAGAAACCATTCAGAGTGTCGGTTGATGTCACTTTGCTATGGGGTCTGTTTTATTACAAGAAGGTGAAATGGGAATCAAGCAGCCTGTCAGGTATTGTAAACAAAAAGATTCAACAGTTGTGAAGGAGTCATTGAATTCAGTGTTAGCTCTATATCATTTTGAAATATACATCAACAACTTCTCTTATATGGACCACAGTCCTTTCTTTTCTGAGGAAACTCTTGTGGACAAATACTTACTAATATTTTTGTGGACCTTAATTCTCCAACTGGATAATTTGAAAATTGTTCATACGCCTATAAGATAAAATGTTACCGTCATTGCTTTATTGAGAGCACCTATGGAGCACACTAAGTGATGTGGTGCCCTATGTACTTTTGTAAAATATAGTTGCTGAGTTACTCATTGTCTGCTTAATATCAATATATTGCTACTGTTAATGTGGCATGGAAGTTAAGATAATTGTTGATGGGACATGAAAATGCCGCTGAAAGAAAAATGTTATCCTTAATTGGGAGGTGTAATGTAAGGTGTGATGTAAGGTGTATGATTTGTACACATTGTGTTATCTGTCATAATATCAACTGGGATCATAACACTTTCCACTAAAAAGTAGGACAAATCCAAACTGGCCAATAAAGACCTACTCATTAATCTTTAGTTCAGGCTCTAACTAGGTGTCTCAGTTCCTGCCTCATCACAAACTTTGTCCAAACATGGACAAGACAGCTTTATTCCAAAATGAGATGAGAATGACTACAGTCTTTAATCAATTGACCATTGGAAACCTTGGCAAAACTGATTCAGAGATAGTAGGAACTGCAGGTGCTGGAGAATCTGAGATACCCAGGTGTAGAGCTGGATGAACACAGCAGGCCAAGCAGCATCAGCTTATGAAGGTTTTCTGAAGAAGGATCTAGGCCCAAAATGTCAGCCTTCCTGCTCCCCTGATGCTGCTTGGCCTGCTGTGTTCATCCAGCTCCACACCCTTGTTATCTTCAAAACTGAGGTCAGTTTGAAATCAATCAATCGTAGTAAGAGCCATACCAAAGGAAGACAGTCATGGTTGTTGGAGTTTTAAACCAGTGCTCATAAATCAAACACTGCTTCCCCAACCCCTACTTCTGACCATGTCATCTTGAAGCCATTCACCTAATGCCTCTCCTCTGCCTTTTTCTCATAGACCTGCACTATTTCCTTTACAGAAAATAATAGATCAGTGTTCTCAGGTGCTTGATTCTTCCACTAATGGGAACAGTTTCTCCCTATCTCCTTACCGCCTACCTTTTGTTCCCCAAGTAAAACAGTCTCAATTACTCTAACCTATTTATATAACTGAACTTCCACATTATTAGGCCCATTTTCTACCCTTTCTCCATTTGGAATGAGAATGTTTTTGGAAAGGCTGGTAAGCAAAGAGGTGAATTTTTTTATCTATCACCAAAAAGCAAATCCATGTTTTTATTGGCGAGTTTATGACAACATTTCTTCAGCTTTGCAGGCCCTCAAAGGTAGTTAATTTTGGGTGAATACCTGAGCCTTGCTCCAATTGGCTTAGGAATAAACAGTTCAGAAAATCAAATGTGTGGCTCAAAGAATAATGTGGTAAGAAGGGTGTTTTGATTTGTGAGGTACTGACATCGATACTTTGGCACTGGCATAAATAAGCAAAAGGGTGAGTTATTGCGTTAGGATGGGCTCCATTTTAAACTGAGCTGGGATCAGTGTGTTCTCCATCATGTAACTAAGGCAGCAGACAGGTCTTTAAGCTAACAGAGGAGAAGGACAGGAGAAATCCAGACAAAAAGGTTAAGGCATTAGAACATTACATGTAAAACCAACTAGAATGGGGCAGAGAGAATAACAAGAATTGTACATCAGCAAGTAAGATCATTGCACCAAACAGAAGTTCAAAAAATGAAATTGAACATTTTTTATCTCAATGCACAAAGCATCTCCAACTGGAAAGGTAAACTAGTGGCAGAAATGGGTGTAAATGATTTAGACCTAATCATCATTATAGCAGCATGATTACAAGCAGATATTTGGATTAGGAAAGGAAATAGACAGAGAAGAATGGCATAAGGATATAAGCGGGAAAGGACCGAACCTTGGAAAATTGTGAATTAAATCAATATGGGTGGAAATTAGAAATTTTACTTCTGTTGTTCGAGCCCTACCCAATGGCATTTCCTGTTGAGCCTCTGCCCCCTGAGTTTCGTCTCCTCCTTAACACCCAATGATATCATCAAGCTTTTATGGCTTCATTTGAGATCGCCTCCTTTGTGAAATGCCCAGTTTATGTCTGATCGCATCTTTACCAGGCAGTGTGGAACATTAATCTACTTCAAAATGAGAAGGTTGTGCCTGTTCACTAGGAGAATTGAGGACTATGGCAGGGTTAAATCCTCCAGCCCCATGACCTGATCTGAAACACAGACAGAACCAGCTGATCAATAGTGAAGTAATGCTGGAAGACTATCAACAAATGAGTAAACAAAATGTATACCTGAATTTAGAATCCAGCTGGATCTACTGATGTGCGACTGTCTAGCATGGAAGTCCCTACTTATTCATTCAGTTTTCAAGTCAATGACTATTCTGACATGATTCCAAAATTAAGACACCTACCCAACATTTGAATCCATCCTCACAAAGTAAGCTGTTATTAATGGAGGTGAAATTTCATAACATTTCCATAACTATGTTCCAGAGCCAACAAAAATATTCCCACTCAAGCTATTTTGATGTCTAGAGGGTTTGCGCACAACGTTAGATGTTTCTGAATCCCTCAAAACAGAAATGTTCAACATGTGAAAATACTTTCTTTAGGAAGTAATCATGCTAGGCTCAAAGACATATAGGCTGGTTTGGAAAACTATTGGAAATTCTCTGAGTCCTGTGCAGAATGCTCCAGTTATCAATTGAAACAATTGGAAGCAAGGTCATTGGAGTCATTTAAGAGACTGCTGGACATGCATATGTCACAGAAATTTGAGGGTGCATACATGAGGATCAATGGTCGGCACAACATCGTGGGCTGAAGGGCCTGTTCTGTGCTGTACTGTTCTATGTTCTATGTTCTATGTTTTATGAAACCTCTTGAATTGATTACCCTTGGGCTTCCAATAGCTGGACCTGTGAAGACTCATCCATGGCTGTATGGACCAACGGATATTTAGGTAGAAACCCGGACAGTAAGTTCATTATTCACAGGGGAAAGCTTGTAAACCTCTTCATTAATCAGCATGATTGTCCTAACATTTAGGTTTCGGTGAAATCCAGGGGAATCCTTGGTTTAACTATTCCACATAGTCAGCAAAACATGCTCAAGGGTTCCGATTGTTCATTTCTTGGAAATATATGATTAAATTATATTCTTTAAAAGTAGAACATTAACCAAAATTACATTTGAGCCATTACACTTAGTTTTAAAGTATTCATTGCACTTTTTAGTTAACATGATTGGATGGGTAGAGGCTGTTACTATTCCCACTGATGTGTTTTTCTTATTGTTTTCTATTCCCACATGCAAGTCACACCTTTAAATTTGTTGAACAGCTGTTTTTGTCACCTAGTCAACCAAACATAATGTTTCTTCATGTACAACTATAGACATCTAACAGAACGGCGAGATCACCTGCCAATGATGAAGAAATGGGATGCCAGCCTGAAGGGTTTTGAATTACAATAACCCAAACACTATATAACATCAATATTATTTATACTTCTGTCAGGTGTTGAAAACATGTCCAGAAGATAAATGAACTTTGGGAATATTGTTCCACTGCAAGCATTAACTGATGAAATATGACTAGTTTCCTACATGTCTATCTATATGCAGTGAAGTGAATTCACAATGCCAAAGTGAGGTTCATCAATAAATATTCATACTAAGTAATTCACCTGTGGTGTTTATGATGATTAAAAGATTTGATAAAGTAATGAGAAACTATATCCTTTAGTCAGGGACTTTAGAACAAGAAGGTATAATGGTAATATTAGAGCTTGGTTATTCAGGCTTAATATTATGAAGAACTTTTTTACTCAGAGGCCAGTTGAAATCTGAAAGTGTCTCCCTAGAAATGTCTGATGAACTAATGGGTTGAGAGCTATTACAAAACTGAAATTGGCAGTTTTTTCTTCAGGCAGGGGCATTAGGATTATAGAACCAAGGTGGGTAGGTGGAGCAGTCATAGAGATCTGCCATGATCTTATTGAATGCATCTTTTCCAAAGGTGGATGGATCTACTCATGAACGATATTCCAATTCATTTTCTTCAGAGTTGAATCTGAGCTTTTGTAGCTGTAGAAATTATTGGGCACAATATGCCGAGAAAGAATAGAATGCAGTGAATGACTGGTATGATACTTGGAGCTATCATGTGAGTTGAACAGTTACAGTCCTGCTAAACATATTAGATTCTGAACGATCCTACATTCAACCTCAGTAGAACATGCTCAGCATTCCCAAATTGACTGTTTTTCCATCTATTTCAGAAATGGCAAAATGCACTATCTCTTTCCCAGACAATCTTTTCTCCAACCAACAACTGAGAAAAAAACGAATAGTGTTTTGAATTTCTTTCTTAAAAGCATTGGTGTGCGAGTGTGCATATTGTATGGGGAGGTGGAAGTATCAATATTATTGAAGATAATGCTCTCTGTCTGCCTTGACAGAATATATTTGTGTTATATCAGTGAACAAAGAGTTATGTTACACACTAGATTTTGTAAAGTTACTGGTTCGGGTGCTCAACTTGGATTCCCTGGAAATTCAAAAGAGAGACAGCTAATTTTCTATCAATAGCTGGTTTTGGAGGTCGGTGAGGCTTTGCACATGTTTAATTGCCACTGCTATCCTGTAACTTGTTTTAAGATGAGACAGAAATATTCCAGCATTTTTTATTTTCAACTGACCGAGCAGTCTCTTCTTTTTGTGATCTCTTTAAGTGAAAGTAATGGCCTTGTGTCGTTGCTGCTAGGTTATTAATCCACACATAAAGGCAATGCTCTGGAAGCATGAGTTCAAATCCTGCCATGACAGAGCTTCAATTTTAAAGAAATCTGCAGTTAAAAGTCTAATGATGACTATGAAACCATTGTTGCTTGCTGAGAAAAACCCAGCTGGTTCACTAATGTCCATATTTAGGGAAGGAAACCTTTATCTGCCATCCTTACCTGCTCTGCATCCATGCGACTTCAGATCCACTGCAATTTTGCTAGCTCTTATTGCCACCTGAGCAATTAGGGCAGGCAATAAATGCTGGTCCAGGCAGCAATGCCCAGACCGAATGAATAAAACAAGCCAACAGATCGCATGGGTAGTTTGCATGGTGTAAGAGATGCTATAGGGGTCATGATGCTAACTTACACCAGGACTATGTTCACTGCTCCAGCCAATCTTTATTCATCTGCTATTTCAGTTGCTCCAATTTCTTTTGTTGTTTTGACTTTTGTTAATGGAATGAGAAGATGTGGAGCTGCAGCAGGAAAAGGGAATTGAGGTAGAACGTCAGCACTGATCTTATTAAATGGTGATGTAGACATTGGAAACACTCCTGCTACTATTTCTTACCTTGACCTGTTTGACAATCTCTTTGGGGCATTGTTTTGTGTTCAGAGCATCATTGTCTCTACTGTTTTGTAAGGTCAGGGGTTTTACTGTTTCTTGTTTTATTGATCTGCTCTGCTTTAAAAGCTGTTCAGTCTGATTGAATCTTGACTGATCACTTGTGAATAAACTAAATGTAAATTAGATTTTTTAATGAGTTTGTTCCAACTTAGGAACAGTAATTCTGTAAACATGAGGATATTTTTGAAATTCTGGTATGAATTTCAGAAGCAGCATTATACCTAGTATGATATTATGTCCAGAATGTTAAATCTTTGGGCTGCCACAAACATCTCTGATGTAACATATGCTAATAGCATTATGGCCATCACTGTGTTTCATAGTGTTGCACCAACTTGGCCAGTGACTTGCTCAGCAATACCACAGGAAACCAGTTTTTGTGTCTGCATGTATCACTCAGGTAACAGTTGGACCCGGCTACACAGTTGTCATTCTGTCCCTGTTGTACAGTATTATCATGTGGTATATTTTTATTACAAATATAGCTGTAAACTGCCTGTGTAAACTCGGTGCGCTGTGATTACACTGTCAGATATGGTTCAGTGGATAGCACACTTACTCTTGTAATGAGGGGTCTAGGCCCGAAACGTCAACTTTTCCGCTCCTCCGATGCTGCTTGGCCTGCTGTGTTCATCCAGCTCCACACCTTGTTATCTCAGATTCTCCAGCACCTGCAGTTCCTACTATCTCTTACATTTGTGTTGGATGGTTATTGGATCCATTACTGCACCTGAGAGCTGACTGCAAGGACATAGGCCGACCCCACAGTACTACTGCGGGAGTTGCTGTGCAAGTCGGCAGTGGGAACTTTTGGATGAGATGTAAAATTAAAACTCGTGTTAGCCCTCTGGAACGGATGTGAAGAACCATGTGAAGAAGAGCAAATGTCCGTGATTAATATTCATGTTTCAATCAACATTACTCTAAAACATTCCGATGTTGCCATTGATGAAGGCTTGCTGTGCACACACTGGCTGGTGCATCTTAATTTATAACACTTGATCACTCGGGAGGCACTTTAGGACTGCTGTGCGAATCCCTACAGATGTGCAGGTATCTTAATTCTGTCGGTGGTGCTGGAGTGCCTTTGCTGGTGGGAGATGAAATTACCGTGCGACAAGTTTGTACAAACAATTTCCATTATAAATGCTACCGTTTCCATTCTGTAATGCAGGAAATATCTGCAGGCTTAAGGGTTTAATTTATTACGTGGATGTTTTATAAAAACACACACACAGAAATAGATGGGAACCGCACGTGGTTTATTTTAGTGATTGGATATAGTTTCTTTCTTCTAAAACCCCGTTTCGCACATGGTCCCAGCACACTGCGAACAGCAGCCTTTATTCAGACGAGACTGCTCGGCAAGCACACTCTGGGTTAAGAAAATTTTCACAGAGGTCGTTTCATAATGAATGCGACACACACACACACACACACACACGCCTTATCCTCTCACTGAACTGCAACATTTAGGAGCCGGGGCGATCCGGCCCCCGCTCTGGTTAGCACTGTGAGTGAGCGTGTCTGTGTGTGTGTGTGTGTGTGTAACTCTATCTTTGACCGGCTCTCCCTTTCTACTGGCGCAGGTGGCACTGTCTCCCTGTCTGTGGTTAGCGCTGGCCTCCCACACATGAATGGTACGATAGATTACATTCAACCGGCGCCAAAACACTGTCCCGACAAAAGATCCTTGTTAAACTCAACTAAGGCTATTTGTTCCTAAATTGTACAGAATCCCTGCTCCGCGTTATAAATGTTTCGGCAAATTATAGAACTATCTGCGGGGACTCAACTCAATCAACTGGGATTGAGGATGAGCCGGCGGACAAAGTCGAAATATTGCTACATCTCCCGAGATATCCACATAATTTAGTGTAATGTTTGTCCAAGGGCGATTCAGATAAAACCCGTTTATATTAAAGGGAAGCAAATGCAGCGAGAGCATTAAGATCAGGCGCGCAACTAATCCTGCGCCAAAATCCTGCGCAATTTCACAGCAATATCTCTGACGGGACAATTTCACTCGGTTCGTCTCAATGTATTTGCAGGACGGCCCATTTATTTCTGGGTTAATATCACATCAGACTCTAGGAAAATTACTGACAGTTTTCTTTGCTCCGATCTGCATTCAGATTTCACATTGTTCTGACAGAAGAATTAACTGATGTTAGCATGTACTCCTGAGACACTCGTGCTGAGTAGATAAAGGCGATAATCAATCGAAGGCTCTGGGTGTCTGTCTGCTGGTCTGGGGGCGGAGGGGTCACTGAGCCGACCAGAAGCTGACTGGGTGACATGTGTCCAGTGGTGTGCTTCGGAGGTGGGTCCCAGTGAATGTTTGCTTTGCTTTAGCAGCTAAACTCTCTCAGCAATGAGCCAGTGAGTGGTTCACTAGAGGCTAAGGATACCCGGAGGAGCAGCGCTATAAGTGGTAGAGCACAGATAGAGAAGCCAGCCCCGCCTGTAAGACTCCCCCAAACCACCATCCCTCCCCAGCCCACACCCACCCCCCCCCCCTCCCGACTCGGCTGTTTGTGGCGCCGGATAACCGGGACTGCGAGGAGGAGGACCGGGATGAGCAGGAGACCGCAGTCCCAGGGATGCGCGGCTGTGGCTGTACCTGTGTGTGGGGTAGCCTGGTGCTAAGCGCCGGCTGACAGGAACTGCAGCTCACTCACACCTGGCCGATGTGATTCCCGGCTGCCGCTGCTTGGGGGGTTTCTGACCGAGTCATTGCACTGAAGATGCTGCTTCGCCTGGAGCGCACCCCGGCAAACGGGCCGCACATCCGCAGCCGTTCACTGCTCTGCTTCTTTCTAGTGCTTCTTTCCCAGATCACCGTCTCCCGGCTCCTCCTAACAGGTAAGGAAAATCCTGACTCAGCGCCAGTTTTACTGAAGCACATTGTATCGCTGCCCAAACCGGCTGCTCATGCCGCTGTTTTCGTGTTTAGGCTCGGTGGCAAGCTGTGAGAATGAAGGTGCTGCGGTAGAAATCCCACGAATTACAGATAACCCGTGCATCTCCTGTCAGTGTTTGGTAAGAGCGCTTTCACGATTTAATATATAAACCTCAGGAGTAGGAGCGCAGCGCTGGCTCTGAAATCTAAATTAAAAGTGAGGTTTACTGCAGTGAGTGGTTCGGATTTAGATCACTGCATATATTCCGGTGAAATGTTTGTGATTCATTAGGAGTGTTAGTGTTTGCACTTTGGAATAAAACAGAAAACGCGACCAAAGTTGCGCCGTTGAAAGCATCAGTGTCTCATTCCATAAACTACGGAACTGAGGAGATGAACACATCTCTGTGTTCCACTCCGGCCCCTTCGCTAATGACACGCGGAACAGTGCCTTAGCGTATGCTTTCGGGCAAGGTCACATCTCCACTTAAATTGTGTGTGTGTTTTGCGAAATTGGTTGGAATGTTCAGTCTAAAACGCGGGAGGGTGCGACCGGCACTAGGACCCTGTGGTTGTCAGGAGGCGGGGCTCCCGGTGTCTGTGCACAGCCGGATCCCGGATCCCGGATCCCAGACTCCATCCCGCGGCTTCTCGGCCCGAGACCACACAGTGCTGGACCCCGGGGGAGGCTGAGCATGTGGGGAATGGGAGGGCTGTTGCGGCTCTGCGTGACGCACTATTACAAGTTAAGGTCCCCCAGCGGAATTTCTGCCCTGTGTCAATCACAGCCGGTCCCCCACGCATTGCAGCCTGCACTCTGTTTAATTCGCTGCTTACTACCTGCACCCAGCTCATGTCTGCCCAGATATGTTAGGGTTTCCTGCATTCCAACCAAAAAAATCCATATGTCATTGATTTCAATTTGCAAACTCAAATTCAACATTAATGTTCCTATAAAGGCAGGATACCTCTAATCGCTATCATATTAATACAGGAGCTGCAGGTGTTCCTACGCTGGGCTTTAACAATTTATTGCCGCAAATCCATACACAATTTACAGCCAGGAACAGGCTATATTCTGGAAAGTTCCGCATCATTTTGCTGCTCTAACGAAAGCCAAAGCAAAACTTCAAGCCCTTGGAAATCTGGAACAAAAACAGGAAACTTGAGCGGGTCAGGCACAGATACAGTGGCAAGAACTAGGCAACACGAGAATTCCAGGAGTTTCCGGGAATGTGGATCACGGGACGGGGCGGGAGGGGGGTGGTTACCGTCGTTTTGAAAGTCAGCCAAGGGAGACCCGCTGTATAATGCTGCGACTCGCTGTGTTCCACTCCGGCCCCTTCGCCCATCTGCTCACGTACACACAGCGGTCCCGGGAGTAACTCGGAATACTTTGGGCCAACTGGTCTTCAACGAAATTTCACAGGAACATTGCAGACGATCCGGCGTCTGCCCGGAAATTCAATGAGAGGAGTGGGACAGAGTGGGAACGCCTCAGTTCATTCATATCTCTTCCCCATGTAGAGTTCCATCTCCGCAGGCTGCAGAGTTCGAGGGGCAGGGATCTCTCTGCCGAGTTTGCCATGCTGGATAGGTACCAGGTCCGGGAGCTTTACCTGGAAATTAGGGCCATATTTCCTCACCGTTTACTGCCCCCACACACCCCACCCGCAACTACAGTGATTGCCCTGAGCAGAGCTGAAGTTGCGTCTTATTAAATTTGCCCAGAACAGGAGGAAAGCGCGCAGCACATCTCCGGTTGAGGCAAGTTGTGAAAAGACTAAACCGAAAGAACTGCGGATGCTGTAAGTCGGGAACAAAAACACAGTTGCTGGAAAAGCTCAGCAGCATCTGTGAAGGGAAAAAAACAGAGTTAACGTTTCAGGGTCCAGTGACCCTTCCTCTGAACTGAAACGTTAACTCTGTTTTCTCCTTCACAGATGCTGCTGAGCTTTTCCAGCAACTGTGTTTTTGTAAGAAGACAAACGTTGGCCAGGCAAACAGGACCATAAGCGATAGACCAACGGTGGAGCGGTGAGCCTTGTTTCTGATCGTTCTCAATGCCTCAGGTGCCCTGTGTCCCGTCACATTCTACCAGTCAAGCGTGAACTTTTCTCAGAACTGCGCCCCTAATGGAGATGGTGTGCGGGCCTTGACCAGTCAGGAGATGGGTTACTGGCTACAGTAGTAAGCGCCAAACTAGTTCAGTTTCTTGTCAGTGCTGAGCTGCCAGGATGTTAGTGGCGGCTTCAGCAATGATAATGCCACTGAGTGTCAAGAGGAGATGGCCGAGTGCTTGTATGATACTATTACCGAGGAGCCCAAGGCTGGATTTTGTCCAGGCCTTGCTGCATGTGGATATTGACTGTTTCAGTGAGGAACTAGGAGTGAAACTAAATGCTGCAGTCATCAGAAACGTTTCCACATTTGACTTTATCACATAGGGAAGTTAATTAATGAAGCAACTGAAGATGGTTGGGCCTGGATGTTACTGTGAGGCCCTGGATCCTTGTGGCACAGTGATAATGTCCCTATCTCTGGGCCAGGAGACCCACGTTCACTTCCCACCTGCTCCAGAGTTGTGAAATAACACCCCTGATCAAGTTGATGAGGAAAGTACTGATCTGAGACACATGATGATGTCTACAGTACTGCCCCTGTCCCTGGGGAGGAAAATAAAATCTATCTTGAGGAACTGCTGCAGAAATGTCCAAGTGACCACACAGGAGTTTCATCTGATTTCAAACAATGTAGCCTTAGCAACAGTGTACCAAACAGCAATAATTCCAATTCCACAAGATGCAACCATTAGCCATCCCTAATTGTCTTAAATTAAATACATTGCATTCCTATGGTGCCTTTCACAGCCTCAGGACATATGGAGGCATTTACAGCCCGTAGTTTCAAAATGTAGTCACTGTTCGAATGTAGGAAACATTGAAAAGATGGTGGCTGGCCTTTTTTTTGCTCTGCTTGGAGAGGACCTGATCCAACTTTGTGTTTTGCTACAAAAACAGAAGTTACTGGAAAAGCTCTGTGTCCGGCAGCAACTGTGAAGAGAAATCAGAGTTAACATTTTGGGTCCAGTGACCCTTCCTCAGAACTGATGGTAGCCGGGAAAATGTTGGTTTTTATGCAGAAGGTAGGGTGAGGGGAGGGGATAAGTAGTAAACGATAGGTGGTGATAGAGCCCAGAGAGAGAGAGAGAGAGAGAGAAGAGCAGTTGGACAGACAAAGGAGTTGATAACAATCTGGCTAGGAGGGTGTATAGCTGTTAATGGAGACTGTTAGTGGCTAACAACAGGGAGTGTGTAATGGCAGGTTGTGTGATAACAAGGCCTGGTGTGTTTTACTAGGCCACTTTAGAAGGCAGTTAAGAGTCAGTCTCAAACCTTTCAGATACAGGCCAGACTGGGTAGGGACAGCGGATTTCCTTTCCTAAATAACATTATTGAGCCAGTTAGGTTTTTACAACAAACTGATAGTTTTATGGTCACTTCAACAGAAACTAGCTTTTTTCACAAATTTTTGAAAGTGAATTCTAATCCTGAATTTGACAGAGTAAATTTAAACTTAGGAACAAAAACAGAAGTTGCTGGAAAATCTCAGCAGGTCTGGTAGCATATGTGAAGACAAAAGTCGGAGTTAATGTTTCGGGTCTGGTGACCCTTCCTCAGAAGATTCAGTCACTGGACCTGAAACAGTAACTCTGATTTTGTCTTCACAGATGCTGCCAGACTTGCTGAGCTTTTCCAGCAACTTCTGTTTTTGTTTCTGATTTACAACATCCACAGTTCTTTTCAGTTTTCATTTAAATTTAAACTCACGTTGTTTGAATTACTGGTTCAGCAACATAATCATTACACTACCATATTTGCATCATCTGAATGGATTACTGCCATGTTCAGCTGTATGTATACCCTGACATTTTGAATTCCTTCACTTCACAATTCCTTCACAAGTTTCTCATGCACTGCCAGTGTTAACTTGCTTCATGATTAGATGCAATTTTTCCAGTGCGTTGCAGACCCTACCGCAACAAGATCTGCTGGTAGCAGTACTACAAACAGGACAGGAGGAGGAGGCTAAGTTGTACATCTTGCTTTGTGTGCTGAGTTCTTTGTACGTTCCAGGCCTCCAGTACAGCATGGCTACAGATCTGGAGATCTGTTGCTTTATAAATCACATTCAGATGGTTGAGGGTGTGTAAAATATTTTTTAAAAATAATTTGAAGAAGACCAAGGAATTGACAATGCAGCTTCAAGTTACACTGCCAGACAGGGTCATTTGTTATATTCATGTGTGTTCATGTTCTTGGTAGACCCAAAATTCATCACAGTTGAAATGGAATGTGTTTGACTTGTGAGTGATGTGATGTATTTACTAACTGCAAACCTTTCTTGCTGAATTTTGTTGATTGGTCTCTTATGTATCCAAGATCCTGCCTTTGGAAACTTTGTCCAAGTTACAGTTTATTCCTCGTTGAACCTGCTCCATAATTTTACATTTCAGTCAAAATTTGTTCTTTTCCCATTTATTTGTCTATGATAGCCTAAGTGAGTGGGCAAAGGTCTGGCAGATGGAGTACAATGTTGATAAGTGTGAGGTCATCCATTTTGGTTGGAATAATAGCAAAATGGACCATGTTTTAAATGGTAAAAAATTGCAGCTTGCTGCTGTGCAGAGGGACTTGGGTGTCCTTGTGCATGTATCGCTAAAAGTAGGATTGCAGGTGTAGCAAGTAATTAAAAAGGCAAATGGAATTTTATCTGTTATTGCTAGAGGGATGGAGTTTAATACCAGGGAGGCTATGCTGCAGCTGTATAGGGTCCTGGTGAGGTCACACCTGGAGTACTGTGTGCAGTTTTGTTCTCCTTACTTGAGAAGAGATATACTAGCACTGGAGCAGGTGCAGAGGAGGTTTACTCAGTTGATTCCAGAGTTAAGAGGGTTGGATTATGAGGAGAGACTGAGTAGACTGGGATTATACTCATTGGAATTCAGAAGAATGAGGGGAGATCTTATGGAAACATATAAGATTATGAAGGGAACAGATAAGGTGGAGGCAAGGAGGTTGTTTCCGCTAGCAAGTGAAACTAGGACTAGAGGGCATTGCCTCAAAATAAAAGGAAGCAGGTGTAGGACTGAGGTCAGGAGGAACCTCTTCACCGAAAGGGTTGTGAATCTGTGAAATTCCCTGCCCAGTGAAGCGGTTGAAGCTGCCTCGCTGAATGTTTTGAAGGCCAGGCTAGATAAATTTTTGAACAGTAAAGGAATTAAGGGTTATGGTGAGTGGTTGGGTAAGTGGAGCTGAGTCTCGAAAAGATCAGCCATGATCTTATGAAATGGCAGGGCAAGCTCAAGGGCCCAGATGGCCTCCTCCTGCTCCTCATTCTTATGTTCTTATTTCCTGATTATACGTCTTTGCCAGTGATTATTGAGGAACTAATGAAGACAAGAGTTCACCAAACCCCATCACATTATTTGTCAGCCTATTTAAATGCATCTATACTAATCTCTTCAATCACTCCCGGGTAGCAAGTCCTAACATTCTCTACTGAAAAGAGTTTCTCTGGAATATTGAATCTATTAGCCGCTGGTTGATATTTATCTGCCATAGTTTTAACCCCATGCTAGTGGAAATATCTTCTACCTCATCACTCTAAATCTCTATTGTAATCTTAACGATCATTTTCAGATCCCACGGTCTTCTCTTCACAAGTAAATAGTCCCCCAGTCTGTTCAGCTTTTCCTGATTTGTAGTCCAGGAATTGTTCTTGTAAATTTGTTTATGTCAACTCCTATATCTCTATATCTTTTTAATTGAAATTATTCACTTGATGAGACTATACTATTCTGCTTTCTCCATCATGGAGAAAATCATGGAAAACCCGTATTCCCCATGCTAGCTTGTTGTAGACACTGTTTGTTATGGTGGTGTGCATGATCACTAGGTTTTGTAGTTTGTTGTGGAGTATTTAATAGCTTGGTTACAGTGACTGGAGAATAAATCTGAATGATTAGAAGGCTTAGAACAGTTTGGAATTCATTGTAATAACTCAGTTAGCAAAGACATTTAACAATACTGAACCAAACAGATCAGAAGTTCTTAAGATAACAAGGTGTAGAGCTGGATGAACACAGCAGGGCAAGCAGCATCAGAGGAGCAGGAAGGCTGATGTTTTGGGTCGAGACCCTTTCCTGCTTCTCTGATTCTACTTGGCCTGCTGTGTTCCACCAGCTGTACACGGTGTTATCTCAGATTCTCCAGTATCGGCAGTTCCTATTGCCCCAGAAGTTCTTAACTTCAGTTTGGGCTTGCACTAAGTTAGAATGATACCAAGGAGGCCAAAGCAGCTGTATGGGTCTCAATATTTGTCACAGTTCAGAGGTGAATAAACAAATCAGAACTATGCTGTCATAGCCCAGCAGTGCCTGTCATGGGCCAATGGCTGTGTCTGTCACAGTTTGCCAAGACTTGTTTATGTGGAAAGCCCTAATGTATTTCTCCTTTCTCACTTTGCTGATTTACTGGGAGTCATGACCTACCTAAGTGATGCTCAATAGATCATGAGATTTCCTCTTTAAAGCGTGGAAGTCTACTGAAGGACATGCTCATTCATCTAAAGTCGTTGGAACTTCCTGTGTTTGTTTTATCTGTATTTTCCAATCAGGATCGAAATGATCATCCATGGTTCAAGTCTTAGAGAAATGTGTATTCTGGTTTTTAAAATAATTCCACTTGAGGAGAAATTTCATGCAAGTCGCATTGAACCATTACTCATGAAACAGAAAACAAAATTGCAATGTGCCTTAACACTCAGAGACTTTCCCTAGAGATTTCTTTGGAGATTTGGGCAGCACAGTAGCTCAATGGTTCGTGCTGCTGCCTCACAGCTCCAGGGATCTAGGTTTTATTCCTTGGGTGAGTGCCTATATGTTTGCACATTCTCCTGTGTCTGCATGTGTTTCTGCCAGGTGTTCCAGTTCTCTCCCACAGCCCAAAGATGTACGTGTTAGGTGGATTGGCCAGAGTAAAAATATGAGGTTACAAGATAGGGCGGGGTGCTCTTTAGAGGGTTGGTGCAGACTTGATGGGCTGAACGGCCTCTTTCTGCACTAAAGAGGTTCTGTGATTCTTCTACTTCATCACAACAAGCTTGGCCAGGCCTTGCTTACAGTCTGGAGCAAGTGAAGACCCAAGGAAACGCTCCCTGAGTTATTTTTATAGCCCATCTGTGGATTCATAGAGACTTGTTATGTTCCCAAGGTGTCTATAAGTTACCAGGTCAAACTAAGAGGTGAAATTGATCTTTGCATTAATAGACATCTGACAAGAAGAAATCAGCTGGTAATTATACCACCAATCCAATTTTATATCCTATTGACTTTAATAAAGGGTGATTCACTGCTGGTATTTTGTGCTATTGCTCATGACCAATTTCAAATTACCATCCCATGTTGTCTGGAGTTTCCGTGGACACAGGGAGAGTTGTAACTGTTTAGCGCCTATCTCAACCTCACAACATCCTAAAGTGCTTCATAGTCAATGAAGGACTTTGTTTTTGAAGTCACTGCTGTAATTTAGGGAATCTGTGGGAGGCTGTGCTTCAGAAGAAAAATCTTTGTGCCAATGTGACCATGGTGCTGTTGCACTTTGACTGCATGCTATAGGTTGCAGGGGAAGAATTTTCCACAGTGTAGTTTGACTGAGTTTTCTCTTTCTGTTACATACTTCAGAAGTTGATGTCACTATAGGTTGGGGAGGCCAGTAACCTGTTGTCTAATGAGTAGGGTGAGAACTCACATGGACATGAAAGCCTTTATTGGGAGGACTGAACTGTGGGGATTAACACTACTTCTGGATTACTACTGCTGAGAATTCAAGTGAATGGAATTCCCGTGGTATAGCCAGGACCTACAGTAGCAGCCATCTCCCTCTATGGTATAATCGCAAACACTCCATTTTAGACTGTTTTCTTTGACTGTGCTTACATTGAAAGTTAATTTGGATTTCCTGTTCAGTTTACAGAAAAATTCATCCGGAGCGCTGCCATTTATAAAAACATTCATTTGGACAGCCTGTCCTGTTTAAGTGGATCGCAGGTCTGCAGTTAGTGAATTATGAACAAATGTTTATCAACACAAATTGCGACCTAGTTGTCCAATTTTTTCAAGGAAGCTGAGTTCCTGTTTGGGTGAATAAACAAAGTTGCCTGTTTAGTTGCAATCTGTACGCAATTATAGCCAATTTTATGCAGTGGACTCTCGCCAAATTGAAACTAGATTGAGATTATCCAAAGCAATTCCCTTTAAGACCTTTATAGCTGGCAAGAAAAGAAGGTGTCATCTGCTCAGCCTGATACAAGGTCTCAGGAATCAAGAACAGCTTATTACACAGTACACCTCCCAATCCTTCAGCTATTTGGAGTCTTTAGTTGCTAAACCTTTTTCCACCATTTGTTTTTTGCATATTCATATGTGGGATGTGGGTGTCATTTGCTGGCCGGTATTTATTGCCTGTCCCTAGTTGCCCTTGAGAAGGTGGTGGTGAACTGCCTTCTTGAACCTCTGCATTCCTCCTGTTGTAGGTTGACCCACAAAGCTATTAGGGAGGGAATTCCAGGGCTTTGAAGGATCGGCGATATATTTCCAAGTCAGGATGGTGAGTGGCTTGGAGGGGAAGTTGAAGGTGATGCTGTTCCCATGTATCTGCTGCTTTTGTCCTTCTAGATGGAAGTGGCTGTGGGTTTGGAAGGTGCTGTCTGAGGATCTTTGGTGAATTTCTGCAGTGCATCTTGTAGATAGTACACACTGCTGTTACTGAGCGTCGGTGGTAGAGGGAGCGAATGTTTGTGGAAGCAGAGCCAGCAAATAACCAATCAGTTCCAATTACCTCACTTGACTCCGAGATAACAAAGTGTGAAGCTGGATGAACACAGCAGGCCAAGCAGCATCTTAGGAGCACAAAAGCTGTGTTGACCCAGCTCCACAATTTGTTATCTCGGATTGTCCAGCATCTGCAGTTCCCATTATCTCTGATCACAATTTCAACCTCACTGCGAAGCCTCTTCCAGGATGCCTAACCAGAAGAAGTTACCCTCCTCCCTCCGAACAAACCTCAGGAGATCTCTCTCCCACTGCAACTCTCTTGTCATCTATCCATCGTCAGTCTGCCTCCCCCTCTCTCCCTATTTATTTCAGAATCCTCTCCCCATCCCCCTTTTCTGATGAACGGCCTGGGCCCGAAACATCAGTTTTCCTGCTCCTAAGATGCTGCTCGGCCTGCTGTGTTCATCCAGCTCCACACTTTGTTATCTTGGATTCTCCAGCATCTGCAGTTCCCATTATCTCTGTCACCTCATTTGACTCCATTGGCTATCGATTTTTTTTTTACAAATTTTACCTGCTCAATATTACTTAGGCCAGAGTGACCATATTTTTAAAAATGCCAGAATTAAAGCGTTTTGTATGGAATAATAGGTATCTCAGCCTGACTACAATTTTCTAATGGAGGATTTCACAGGATGCCTTACTCTGAGCAACTTCAGTTCTTAACTGCCATTGATACACACAGTCCAGCTCTCATAGTAGTGGAGTTCAGTGATAAGAGCTGTTCTATACACCAGGAGTTTTGCTGACTTGCAAGTCTGTGGCCATTAACTGAACCTGTAATTTAATTACAGCCATGAGCTCATGTACTGGGAGAAGTTGTTTTGAATATTTGTCATTTAATTTTATTAGGAGAGGAGAAATTAATTAAAACATCCACTTTGTTTTTGCACTATCAAAGACTTGCCAGCATCGTGTCCCTATGTGAACAACACTACCTTTCCTTTTAATTGTCAAAATTCAAAATGCTCCTGGAGTTATATTGATTGTACAACATAGAAACAGGCCATTCAGTTCAACTGATCTTGTTCTATAGTAGCCTGTTCCTTCTTTGGCTAATCCCATCAATATAACCTTCCATTCTTTTCTCGCTCACATATTTATCTAGTTTCCTCAAAAATTTATCAATTTATTCTTTGGTTTGAAAGTGAGTTTCACATTCTCACCATTTCCTGGTTGAAAATTATTGGATTTATTATTTTTGGTCTCCACCACAAATGAAAACATCTTGACAGCTATCCTATCAAACCCTTTATAATTTCAAAGATATCTGTTTGGCCAACCCAAGTCTCCTCTTTTCTAGAGATGACCAAGATCCTCTTGATCTCTTCCTTTCTGTATGCAAGAATATCAGCCTGACTTTGACTGTTTTTGTCAAATATCAACTCACATCTGGTTAGCCAAACATTCCAGGTTCCATAGATGTTGAATGAAATATTCTGGAATATGTTGAGCACTTCCTACATCATTGCAGCCACCTCTCCCAAAAGACAGGGATACTGACACCAGATCAGCTGCACCAGTTCAGCCTTCTATAAGCTGCAGCAGTAAGAGTGTGACAACAAAGAACTCTGCAAGTCAGCAAAGCTCCTAATTTACAGAGCTGCTTTGAGATCCGGACTGTGCTTATCCATGGCCGATAAGAGTGCAAGAAATTTTATTTGCAAAGTTTCTATCTCATCTTCCAGATCCATTAGGAGGACCATCACACAAACACTTGTGTCCTTGAAGCCAATTCCACCATCCCTCAGGCAAAACTCCCATAAATTCAAATTCATTCTACTAATATTATAGAACATTACAGCACAGTACAGGTCCTTCGGCCCTCGATGTTGTGCCGACCTGTCATACCGATCTCAAGCCCATCTAACCTACACTATTCCATGTATGTCCATATGCTTATCCAATGATGACTTAAATGTACCTAAAGTTGGCGAATGTACTACCGTAATATTGTGGCCAGAATAGGAAGAAAAAGAAGAAAATCTTGCACTCCAGATCCCAATGTCTCATGAGATGTCCTGCCCCATGTGCCAAAGGCTAAAGGATTGAGAAATTGCTCTATTATGTCACATAAGGAGTCAAGGCAGAAAATCACAACCTTCAGTCAACGACAACCTCAAAGCAAAGGATGGCAAATTACAATGACTAATATGAACAACTTTTCTCAGTGAATATAAAAACATATTACTTTCTCTCCATCCATGTTTTTGTTACGGTACCTTCAGTGTCAAAACTCACCTTTTCATCACACCCACCCTCTCAGTGTGCGTTTTCAGAGAGTATGTTGTGCAATGTGCGAGTTCGAATGGGGAATCTCACTGAGAGGAGTGAGTGACTTCAACTTGTGTGAGAGGTCAGCATCATTCCCAATCTTCTAGCTGTTAATTGGATTAACTGGATTAGCAGGAGCACTGGAGATTGCACACTCATTTCTCTGGATCTCCTGGTGAGCCAGACTCTGCACTTGGGGTTCAAGCATTGAAAGATTTCCTTGTTTGTCAAAACTCTGCAGAAAAAGAAAACAAAGCAAATTATGTTATTTTCCCCAATGATATTGTAAGATTCAAGTGCCAGATTTTGTGAGACTGTAAGTTTTAAAACAATTGGCTGTTTGTGACTCTCATATGCTTAGACCCTTTGGCTATTTGGCCTTGTAAAGACTTTTGATGCAATTTTTAGTAAAATGTTCCTTTTTATGTGTAACTTACAGGGGTTTGAATCCATAGAATCTAATTGATCCTGTACTAGGCAGTTGCTCGGCTCCAGTTAGAGCAAAGAGAAAATGGACACATATTGATGCCACCTAACAGAGAGGTTTTTATTCCAAAGCTATGCACTCTATAAAAGATCAAAATGACTGAACACGCAGCAGCAGGTTCAAGAACAGCTTCTTCCCTGCCATTATTAGACTGATGAATGGACTCTCAAACTTCAAATAATCTTGCTAATGTTGATCTTGCTTAACACACACCCTGTACGAAGTAACCTGTATGCCTCTGTCCAAGTTTCTTCTTTCACCCTATGGTAAGTATTTCCTTGCTTACTATGATCCGCCTGTACTACTCATAAACAAAACTTTCACTGTACTTAGGTACACGTGACAATAAGCCAATCGATCAATCAATGACTTATTGCTTAAAGGGACATGGTCCACATACAACCTACATAAACTGTAATATAATGCAACTTGCTTCAGGCGTTGAGGGTCCATTTAAAATAAAACCCAGTCAATATTAATGCAAAAGTATATGGATGGAATGCTCATCACTCTGTTTAAGAAGGAATTCCTAGACAGGGAGTCTTTTTGTGACCTTAATTGCTCTATTGGTCAATCAATGGGCAAGGAAACTGGGAGAAAGCCTTTGGTTTCCAAGCCAGCTGAAAAGTATGGGAACAAAAGGGTTCAAGTTCCAGGGCATCTTGCAGTAAAGTCAGAGTACATTCTCTCATTACATTTAGGACTGACCAGTTTCAGAAATTCTTCAAGTCAATAGGCTGCATTTAGACCACTAGCAGGGACGACGTAGTATGTTTTCTCTTTGGTGAGTAGTACAGAATAATAGCCAAACCAATTTTCAGAAGAAAAATGAAATTTATTATTTTATTCATTCATTTGCTGTTTATACATCATTGCCCTGATGATTT
Source organism: Stegostoma tigrinum (assembly GCF_030684315.1). NCBI lineage: Eukaryota > Metazoa > Chordata > Chondrichthyes > Orectolobiformes > Stegostomatidae > Stegostoma > Stegostoma tigrinum. The sequence goes on along the minus strand of NC_081358.1, from coordinate 2,265,950 downwards.
ATAGTCAACTTTGTCTCGCTAAAATGTTAATTTGATATCTGAGGTGGTTGGATAACCTCAAATTAGGGTATTTGCAGGTTTAAATATTCAGGTTATCGGATTAGTTTTTCGTTGTTCTGAGGCTGCATTTTGGTTTGATTTGCTTTGATTTATTATTATCATATGTACCGAGTACTGTACAAAGCATTGTCTTGCGTGCTAACCAGACGAATCATACCTTACGCAAGTACATCAGGGTAACAGAACAGAATGCAAAATATAGTGCTACAGCTACAGAGAGGGTCCTGGAATATGTCTTCCACTTGCTTCCTGAGCTCGATGGCCAGTTCCTTCATTGTGCTGACATTGAGGGAGAGATTGGTGTCTTTACATCATGCCGTTAAGCTGTCAATTTCTTTCCTGAACTCTATCTCATCATTATTTGAGATCCGACCCAATATGGTGGTGTCATCAGCAAATTTTTAAATGGTGTTAGTGCTGAACTTGACCTCACAGTGGTGAGTGTACAAGGAATATAGTAAGGGGTTGAGAGTGCAGCCTTGCATGATTCTGGTCTTGAAGATTATGGTAAAGGAATTGTTGACACCTATCCTTACTGATTGTGGTCTGTGGGTCTGGAGGTTGAGGATCCAGTGGCAGATGGGGCAGCAGAGTCCTAGGTCTGAGTTTGTTTGGAATTGTGGTTTTGAAGGTGGAGCAAAAGTCAATAAATAGGAGTCTGACGTAAATGCCCTTGTTATCCAGATGTTCCAGGAGGGTGAGTGCAGGGACAGGGAGATGGTATTCTGTCTTGAACCTATTACCCTCATAGACTAGAAATTAGGCATTAGGGGTAGACTCCTGATCATAATGGACATGGGACCCATTTACAGGAAGACCAGTCATGTGTAGAAACTGCACCGAGGATTCCACACCCTGTCCCAATCACTGAGGAATCCCTGAATTCCAGGCACAGAGCTCTCTGTCTCAAAACCCCATTCACCAAAATTGACATTACTAGTTCACTCACTGGTTTGAAAGATCCCTTTTGAAGTTCAACTTAATGTATTGAATATTTCTGTGACACTTTTATTATAATTTTTTAGTTGCGATAATCAAAGTAATTTTGCATTGAACTTGAGAGGACACAAAGGCTTCTATGGGAGAGAAGCACAAAATTGCAGGTCATGTTTAAATGAACGAATAATTGCTGAGTGACATGGGAACAGTTGAGCACTCACCAAAATTACCCCAGGCTGTTTGATTTATATTGCACCTTCAGAGGGCAGAAAATATCTACTGAAGGTCTTTCATTGAAACATTTTTGTGTGTTTTTGATAGAAGGTAGTGCCTCTCTGCTCTCTTGAGGTTGAATGAACCCATCACCCCACCAGATTTCATCGGGATGTTTGCCAGTTGTGGAAGAGGACTTATATAGCAACAACAAAAACCAGCTGTTAGCTTGTTGTTCGATGCCCAGTGTGACTGTGAACTGAATTATTTCCACTTAGAGATATTAAGACAGTTGGCTTCAAACTAGCTTAGTGATTTGCTGCTGGCCCAGTTGGTGCTTTGTACTGTAAGATTAGCTTCCTTCAAGTTTTCTTTTGAAAATATTACTTATGCTCATGAAGTTGGACGATATTGTAACCAGGGAACAAAACGTTTTGCATTTCAAGAGGCTCAGCATCATGGCAGCAGTTTACAGCATTAAGCGCCATCTGCTGTTTCACATCACCACCTCTAACCCCCGTCCCCCGCAATCCAACCAGCTCCACAAATAACAGCACTGAGCCGCCCAGGGATACCTCGCATTCACTGATCCTACCGTGGTTGTATGAGGGGGGCCAAATTAGCAGAACGTCTCTGCTCTTGCCTCATTACCCACAAGCACTTATACCAAGGCTTCCCAGGTTCATTTCACACAGTCAGTAAAGTGAGAACTATGATTGTTGTTGAAGATGGATAAGGACTATCATTCTGAACCTAAACTCTTCCATTCATAAAAAGAATGTCCCCATAATAGTGGCTTCTGGTCTGGCAGTATCTAGAGTTAAAATTCTTATCACTATTGATGAAGTGCTGCACTTTCTGAGAGTCCAGACTGAAACAGTACTGTGCTGTTGGAGGGTTATGACTGAGGAAGTGTCAGAGGGCCAGTAATCTGGGGGGGGGGGCGGGGAAGTTGCACTGTCAGAAGGTGCCAGATATCAGATGAGAGACTTTATCTACCCTTTCAGTTTGGCACAAAAATACCGCAGTTACTCCTATGGAATTGCAAAGGGATTCCCCATACTGCCGTAACAACATTTATTCCTCAACTAAAATCACCGAAAACAACAGAAGATTTGGTCACTGCGGCTGTTGGGACCTTTCTATGAAGCAGTCAGCCATGTTTTGTACATTAAACAGAGACTACCCTTTGAAAGCACATTATTCTACAGTGTATGTGTGTTAGATAAATGCAAATCCTTTATTTTCATCAGTGTTACCATTCTTTGTAACAGTGCATGAAGAAATGTTCACCTTCTCTCTGACAGATTTTCTGTTGAGTAGTTCAGCTCACCGAGTTGCTTGTTTATTTGAAGCAATAACTCGTATTTGTCATGAGCATGAAGCAGTAAATAAATTCTGTACAAACTCTATGTTCCCTGAGCCAAAACATTTAATCTAACTGATGGAGAGGATTTATTGCCTAGAGCGCTAATCCATGTGAGCTGATTGCTACTAGACTCTAGAGTCAAATCATTTTTTCAAAAGGTTCCTGAAAAGACTTGACTAAAATATTCTACATAGACCTTGACATAACAGAGGCCCTCTGGGCAATGTTTAAGCAAAGAGTTGTAGAATGGAACCCCTACAAAGCGCTGTGAGTCAAACTGCCAATTCCAAATCCCTGCCAGACTATTTCATTCTCAAATCTTCACTTAACTTCTCTTTGGTTGGCAGGCCTCCAACAGCGGACAATGTCAATCAAGGACTGCATTGCTTGAAGTGTTCCTCAGGGGCCAGTCAAATCGGGAGGGCAATTGGCAGTGTGGGGAAATGTCAACCAGTAAGCTTGTGTGCTTTGCTACCTTTTCCACTTCAACTGGGTGTAATCAAATAATTAGAAAAGGCCAATTGCATGTTTGGAAGTCTCATTCTGTTAGTCCAAACACTGAGAGCTAGAGGGGAGGGAAGCTAACTAACTGGTGAATCTGGTCTTGATAAACAGATTTATGATTCTGTTACATGAACAAAACAGGAAATCTTCCCCGAAGGTAAAATGCATGAACAAAATGAAGATTTAACATACTTATGATAGGTCCCATGATGCAGAAATGACTGAATGTGATTTACCATCGATGAATTCTCATGGGAAACACTCCTCTGCCTCCAATCCTCTCTATTATCCCAGAAATAACAATAGATTCTCCATATGGAGGGACATGTTTACTGATGAATTTGCTACAATAAGACAATGTGGTTGTTGTATTACAATATTGAGAACAGCTTCATCTTGCATTAATGAATTCTCAATCCTCTGCTATGATCCATTGTTCTGATGTGCTTGTGTGTGTGCTTGTGTGTGTGTGCTTGTGTGTGTGTGCTTGTGTGTGTGTGCTTGTGTGTGTGTGCGTGTGTGTGTGTGTGTGTGTGTGTGAGAGAGAGACTAGGAGCGTGATTGACTCTGCTAATTGTGTGAGGATGAATGTGAGCGCACTTGTCTATTGCTTTATGTGTCTGTATCAATTTGTGTGTGATTGCTTGTGTGTTTGTGTGCGTATACAAAAGCATGTATGTGTTTTAATGTGTGTGAGTCTGCTCTGAATTCTATATTTCTCCTTCCTTCTATTGTCTTTGTAATCCCAATTATATCTTGTAAACTATGAGAAGTTAGATTGTTTCCAGTGATTGCTGGCCTGATTTAAGGGGTGTAGCTATAAGATTAAATGGAAGAGATTTAGGATCGAGGGTCGGAAGAACTTCTTTTACACAAAGGATTATATGAGCCTATTAAAAAAAGAATCATTAAAACAGAGGCTATTTAAGAATGGGTTTGGCAGGTGGATGAAGAAAAAGGTGACAAAGAAGGAAGGAAACAGCACCTCTGTGGAGGAAAAACACCAGTGTAGAACTGTTGGCTGTATAGCCTGTTTTCCTGCAGTAATTCTGAACAAAATAGAAAGTTGGGTAATTAATGCTTGTTTATCCAGCCAGGCTTGTTTAGGCTATGAGTCCCTGGCTCCTAATTCCTTCAGCAGGGTTTCTGTTTCCAGGAGCAGGCAGGCACGCTGCCAACAGAATGAAATGACAGCCTCCCCCAGCAGGATTTTCACTCTTTTTTTTGAAAAACATTTTGGAAATACTTTAAGCAACATTGACAACAACTGTTGAAAGTTAAATGTCATGACATGGTTTATTTACAGCCAAAGAGTTTGAGCTGAAGGAACACTTTCTTTCTTTTTAATTAACGCAGCATCTTGTAGTTTATTTTCTGATCAATTGGCCTTTGTGAAAAACAATCATCAGGGTATTGGACTCTGGATGCTATGTGCAGATATTTTATTTTGTGATTTGAATTTTACTTTTCTATTTAAACCTGTGTATGGGGATCAGTGATGTACTGATGTCACCGGACTGGTAATCTGGTGTACTGGTTATTGTTCCCAGAATGTAGGTTCAAATTCTACCAAGCAGATGGTGAAATTTGATTTCAATAAAATTTGGAAGTAAAAGTGCACCTAATGTTAATGTGTAACCATTGTTAATTGTTGTGTAAATTTATCTGATTTACTAATGTTCATTAGGGAAGGAAATCTCCATCCTTACCTGGTTTGGTTCACATGTGACTCCAGATTCACAGAAAAGTGGTCAACTCTCAACTACCCTCTGAAATAGCCTAGAGTGCTGATCAGTACAGGGGCAATTCGGAACGTGCAACAAATGTTAACTGTGCCAGAGACTCCAACAGTAGTTGTACTGGCTGAAGCCCGTATTGTTCTCAGAAAACAACCTTTCCTTCTGTAAATCAGTTGAGGATATGAGACAGTTTAGCTAACAGGAAAGACTAAACAAATTATTTCTCTTTTCTCTAGGAAAGAGCAGATTGCAGAGTGGCCTGATAGAGGTCTTTCAGATTACAAAATGTTTCATTGGATAGAATTTGAGATGTTTCGTCTTGCGGTGGAGATTAGAATTAACATCTACTAAAATGCCAGCCACTAATAAATTCAGTCAGGAATTCAGGTGAAAGTTCTTGACTTAGAGTGGTGGGATTGTGGAACCTGTTTCCACAGACAGTGGTTTAGTTGAATTGTATGGATGCATCAATGGGGAAACTGAGTGAACACTTGAGGGAGAAAGAAATGGGACAATATGGTGATAGCGTTCGATGAGTAAGGATAGAAAATGATTTGTGTGCATTGTAAAACACTGTTTAGGCTGAATGTCCTGTTTCTACGCTAAGTTTTATGGCATACTCACACTGAAACCTGTCCTATGCACAGCTACCCACTTCATGCCTGAAGTAAGGACTCAGGAGAGGATGAACATGAAGACCTCTTTATATTTTATCCTGCTGACCAACAGAGATTTCCTGAATGCTGAAGTTAAACAGTCATGCTCATTTTGAGATTGTTCAATTCCTCCACCACTGATCTAGACCGTTCCTCCAGAGGAAACAATCTCACCATACTAAATTCTCTCGTCTTATGCAACTAGACAACCACATACTCATAACCTTCATGGAAATAGCATGCTGCTGGACTGTTTTTATGGGGTGTGCTTCTTGAGTGTTATTACCCTTGTGCCTTGCAGGCAGGGACACATGTTGATGTACAGATCTGCCTGTCTGTTGAACTAGCCTACAGATTGGAGTATTAACAACATAGTGAAAAACAACCTGACATTTGCCCAACACAGGAGCCACTAGCTGGTCGTCTTGATGGCCTGTTGTGTTTTACATAGCTCATTAACCAATTATGGAACTGCTCAGTGTTATTGGGTAACCCTAAACAAAGTCACAACTAAACTAAGAACTTTCATTGCCTAAATGGCACAGTGACAACAGCACAGCTATGTTTATTCAGAAAATCTCATAATAAAGATTTTCTCCAATAAGCTATGCAGTGAGGCTAACTAACTGACTAAGAGAAATTAATTTAGAGCGATCATCAATCCATTTCCCGTATAGGTTAAAGGTCACGAACCAAACAATGCAAACTTGTGGCAGTTATTTTTTGTTTGCAAGAAGGAATAACTTTACTGCGATCCTTTTTATTAGCAAGTGATGAATCATGAATGATAGCCTTCATTAATAAGCCAGGGAAAGGAACCTGGTATTAATATGCAGTCCTCAATCTGCAGCATGGCTCATTATTACATTAATCATTGGTTTTGCATTGATGAAACATGTCATTGGAGTTTGCTGTATAACATATAATTATTGAATTCCGTCTCTCTCATGACCACTTCATTAACTGAATTTGACACAGATGTTACTCCAATTTTATTGATTTCATGAAAGATAGAATGCAGAATTGCTAACCTAAATATAGGTTTATGCCATCGCAAAGGAATTTGGTTCGACCTTCCATCGCGGTTTATGGCAGACCAGAGTTTAAATTTATTAACTCGACTGCAGATGTCTTAAACACTAGACAATAAAAAATATCAATGCAGGTTTTATACTTCATACATCGGACAGTGGAGAAAGTTACACTTGACCATTCTTGGAACCTAAAGAACTTATTCTTCCTTTACCTCGTTGTTGAGAAGCCAACATGGGAGACAGTGTATCATGAATTGACCCCCAGGATCCAGAGAAAATGGGAGTCCTAGATTTCCATGTGATTTAACTCTTTAAGCCCCCTATAATGCCGTGGAACTTACTGGAATGTAATAAGTGCAAATGTACTGCCATCTGTAGGAACAATAGTGAGTTGACTGGGATTACTAGCCTGACATCTCACTCTTAGCATCTATTGCTATATATCCTCCTTTTCCTCATAGACTCATAGATGTTTACAGCATAGAATGAGGCCATTCAGCCAATTGTGTCCATGCCAATGAACAAAGATCTGATAATGCTAATCCAGTTTTCCAGCTCTTGGCCCGCTGCCTTGGACATTTTGACAATGACAGTGAATATCTAAATACTGCTTAAATGTTATGAGAGTTTCTCACTTGACCAACTTTTCAGGCACTGAGTTCCTGATATCTTCTGGGTTTAAAAATAATTCTGCTCAACTCTCCTCTCAGTCTTTTATCTCTTACCTCAGATTTGGTCATTGATACCTCTTCTAACGAAACTGTGCCATCTTATCCACCTTCCTTAGCCCCGCATAATCTTATACATCTCCATAAGATTGCCTCTCACCCCTCACTGCTCTATACAATGCAACTCCAGCCGAATACAAGATAACAAAGTGTATAGCTGGATGAACACAGCAGGCCAGGCAGCATCTCAGGAGCACAAAAGCTGTCGTTTCAGGCCTAGACCCCGAAAACATCAGCTTTTGTGCTCCTGAGATGCTGCTTGGCCTGCTGTGTTCATCCATCTACACACTTTGTTATCTTGGATTCTCCAGCATCTGCAGTTCCTATTATCTCTGTCCAGCCAAATCAATCTTTCCTCAGTTCAGACCTTCTAGCTCAGGCAGCATCCTGTAAAATCTTCTGTGATCTCAGTCAAAAAATGTCACATCCTTTCAAAAACGTAGTGACCAGACTGCACAGCATATTCCACTTGTGGTCTACCCAGTATTTCAAACAGTTCCAACATAGCCTTGGTCTGCCTACTTGATCAATTCATTTATATCTGTCAGCAGTTTATGGCCAACCTCCTCTCTGCTAATGTTTCTGCTATCTGAAAACTTTGTGATCATCCCCCTATGTGGTCATGGCTATGTTATCATGCTCTTACATGTTTAACTATGCCTTCAGCTCATTTGTCTAATTTCTTATGCTCCTTGCATTAAAATATATCCCGCTTCGCTTTGCTTCCTTATCTAGCATATGTTTCCTCTGCTTTCCAAAGTTTTAACTTCTAATTCCTTGCAGTTTCTCTCCCCTCTGAACTACTTATCAGCTTCCAGAGTGGGGGATTCAATTAATAGAGGTCATGAGTTCAAAGTGAGAGGAGGAAAATTTAAGGGAGATATGCGTGGAAATTTCTTTACACAGAGGGTGGTGGGTGCCTGGAACACGTTGCCAGCAGAGGTGGTAGACGCAGACACATTAGTGTCTTTTAAGATATATTTGGACAGGTACATGGATGGGCAGGGAGCAAATGGACACAGACCGTTAGAAAATAGATGACAGGTTAAACAGAGGATCTTGATCGGCGCAGGCTTGAAGGGCCGAAGGGCCTGTTCCTGTGCTGTAATTTTCTTTGTTCTTTGTTCTATCCCATCCCCCTTGTCAATCTAGTTAAAATCACCCACACAGCATGAGCAATCCTCCCCTCCAGGATGCTGTAGCTGTTTCAGTTCAAATACAACTTTTACAGGTCCCACCACCCCTAGAAATGATCCCGATGCCTCCGGAGCCTGAAACCTTCCCTCCTGCACCATCTCTCCATTCATCTGCTCTATCCTTCTATTCAGACTCTCACTGCTGTGTGACACTGGAGTAATCCAGAAACTACTATTTCAAAGACCTGCATTTCAATTCCCTACCAAACTTTTAAAAATCTATTTGTAGGTCATCATTTCTCCTTCGTCCCATCTCACTGGCCTCAACGTAGACCATGACCTTTGGCTGTTCACCTTCCCCATTCAGAATGTTCCTCAGCCATATCGTAACATCCTTCACCTTGGCAACTAGGAGGCAACATACCATGCCATCCTGGTGCCACATCTGTGGCCTCTCACCAATGAATTCCGTACCATTATTGCCCTTCCACACTTCTTCCTGTTCCCTCCACCCACCAGCACAAGCAGCTGGACCACCCACAGTGCCAAGGCCCTGGTTCTCGCTCACCTTCACAGAGCTGAAAAAACTCTTTTCAGGTGAGATGCACTCAGGGGACTCCCCCACTATCTGCCTGGTCTCAGTCATTTGTCTGGCAGTCATGCATTTCCTCAGTGCCTGCAATTCCTGATGATGTAGGGTGACCGTGTGCAGAAAAGTGCTGTCTCTGAACCGCTCGGCCTCACGAATGTACTGCACAGCTCCAAGCTACTGCTCAAACTCCAAAGCCCAGAGATTAAGTTGCTCAAGCTGGAGGCAGCTCCTTCACACACGATTATCCAGACTCCCGGCAGTTTCCCACATCACGCAGGAACTGCTAATCATGAGCCTGAGCTCACCAGCATACCTCAACAAAATAGAATATGGACCTTAGCTTTACGTTTACAGTTAGTCCATCTTATTGTACATTAGAAAAATTCTCACTTCAGGCAAACAGTCAGAACTCCTTAATTCTGTCAAGTGAAAAGGTTTATTTTTAAAGTTCTAAGATATTCATTATGCAACGTTTTAAGCTTTATTTATATTCTTAAATAAATATTTAGTTAGAAGCAACAACAGAGAAATGGCCACAAATTGTCTATCTGTGCTGTTGTGACTTCATACTTTGGTTTTATTGAAACTGTTCCACTGCTGGTCAGTCTGCTTCTGGCACTTCTCCACTATCACTTCTTCTTTTAACCTCACTGGCACTGCACCTGGATCCCACACAGCTCCAGCACTTTGTTTGCTTGCCTGTCAGAAGCTCACCACACAGCTAGTTCCTTTCTCTGTGGTACTGTAAGAACCAATTCCAGTCAACTGCAGCGAGTCTGACATTCCTCTCACATCGCTGTGCCGAGCTGAGGAGACCTGGCTGGCAAACCCAATTCACTGGCTTCATACTTCTTGAAATGTGGGCTTGGGAGATTGAGTGGGGAGGGGAATTTGAAAACCTTTGAGTGCAGTGATGGCACTAGTTCTAGTTTGGTATATTGTTGATTCACAGGGCAGAAACTTCATAACAGTCATGAAGAATATTAGTATTAAACTCCAGAAATCCTAGTCAAGCTAGAATCAGTTGACTTTAGACTAAATGTTTTGGAGTTAATCTGCATTACAGGAATAAGTAGAAGATCACTAGGGCTAGTCTTTTGCATGGTGGGCAGGATTATGCAAATAAGCAACACTTGGTTTTGATGGAAGAGTTGAGAATAACCAAGGAAATTGGTGTAATTCTAACCTAAATCATTTGTACACTAATTAACTTACAAGAAACAAAATGCTGTCAATATTCTGATGGGCTCTGAGAAGACCAATGTGGAGTATAAATACCAGCATGGGCCCATTGGGCTGAATGGCCTGTTTCTGTGAGATAGATGTGTGAAAATACTGGCACTATGTTACACTTACACAATAGTTGTACTGAATCTTCCAGGAAATTCAGGCCAATAAATCAGAAAAGATCAATCTCTATTTTTTCAAAGTTCTTATTGGAATTGTTGTTTTTGATAGTTTTCTTGCACTGTTAATTATCTTTTTATACACGTAACAGTCTATAAACCAGTGGAAATATGATGTCCTGTTTATTGTCAATGATTCTGTTTGTTTTTTACTCACAGAACAAAGAAGTAAGATGTACAAGAGAAAAATGTCCTCCCTTGCCAAAAGACTGCGCTCTTGTTGTCAAACAGCGAGGAGGTTGTTGTGAAAAATGCAAAGGTGCTTTAACATTCCCTCCTTTTCCACATTTGACGAGTGTTTCTGATTGAGTGCAGGCACGGTGTTATTCTGTGTAGTTCTGATTCTCTCCATCGGAAGGTTTGAATTGACACAGCTGACAACATGCTGCAGTAATGGGTTTTTCTCTTCAGAACTTTCAATGTTTTATTGAGTTTCCTCCACCTTACACAGTATTTACAGCGTTAGTCAGCCTGGACTGATCACCACCCTCACTTAACCTCCCTAGGTCACTGACCATCATCAGGACTGAAATTTATTCTCTTGCTTCTTCCTGCTCTCCTCGATTCTTAAGGATACAATTTTTGCCTTGAGCCCAGAACTTCCTGGTAACTTGTCCCAATGGGCAGTCAGTCTCAGTGAATTCCTGCTGAGTACCAGCATGGAAGATAAAAAACAAGCACTAATTACTCTGCCATGCACAGGCACACATGGACAAATGGACTTTCATACACTTGTGTAGAAACACACTCTCCTATGTACACATTTCCCCACAGGATAGCAAAATGTGAAACCCCTGAATGATTCATCCCTGAAACCAGAGTTATGGAAGTTACTTGCAATGGCCAGCTGTGGTCCCTGCACTTGGAACAGACCATGTAGGGATTATGACAGAAACTTTCTGGAATTAATGCTAACTCTGTTGGGGGCTTTAGCTGGGGTTACGTTGAGTTATACTGTTTTTTTTATTGTCCCCCTTTTTACTGCCTTCTCCCACAGTTGGGAGGGCTCCACTGGCAGGCTGTGAATTTGTCATTGATTTCAGACTAATCCTCAGGCAAAATCTGCCTGTTGTGTCCTGGTGTTAAATTTTTCAGTTCTGGAGGCATTTCCCTTTCACTCTCTGGGCCAAATATCTTATGCAGTTGTTGGAAGCCAGGGTCCTAACAAACATTTATGTCAACACAGAACTGCCACGGACAAGGCATCTTGTCACTTTCTGTTTATGTTTCAAATTGTCAGACCAGACTTCTTCATACAGTCGCAATTCACTAAAACAAAAGGTTTTAAGTGATATATTTTGTGTTTGAATCATAGAATCCGCTCCGTGCAGTAGAGGCCATTCCGCCCATGGCGTCTGCTGCAACCCTTCAAAGAGCATCTCAACCAGAGCCGCCAATCCCTGTAACCCTGTATTTCTAATGGTTAGTCCACTTAGTGTGCACATCCCTGGACACTATGGGCAATTTAGCATGGCCAATCCACCTAGCGCACACATCTTTGGACCGTGGGAGGAAACCAGGAGACCATGCAAGCTACACACAGTCACCCAAGACTGGAATCAAACCTGTGCCCCTGGCATTGCTAACTACTGAGCCACTGTGCCATCCCACCAGAGGATTCTATAAGAACAAATATTTCCTTTATTTCCTGAATTGACCTGAAATCCCATTGTGAACCACATCTGCCTCTTCTACCATTGTTCACTTCCTAGCATTCAGAATATAGAGTTAAAATTCAAAAATTATCAGGGAAATGAAAACCTTAAAAACAAGTAACACAGAGGGAGGCCATTTAGCCATTCATACTTTTCCCAGGCCTTTGATAGAACTCTGCACTTAGTTTTACACCCCCTACTCTTTCCTGTCACACATTTATTTAAACCCTTTTTGAAAACGCCGATTGAATTTACTTTCACGTTCCTGTCAGCCAAAGCATTACAATTCACCACAACCCGATGAAAACAATTCTCCTCATGTTTTTTGCTAATTTTCTTAAATGTGTCCTCTGGTTGCTGGTCTTCCTACCAATACAATCGTTTCTCTCCTGATTATCTTTATTAAAATCCTCCATGATTTTGAAAACCTATTAAATTTCCCCTTAACTTTCTCGGTTCTGAGAACAACTTCAGCTGTGACATTCTCTCCACAACACAGACGTGTGTGGAAAGGCAACTCACAAGAGGAATATAAACAGTTTACAGGAAGATATTGACAGGGTTGAGTAAGCAGGCAAAAGATTAGAAAATCTAGTACAATGTGGGAAATGTGCAGCTTCTCATTTTGGGAGGGAGGAGAAAAGAATGTAGTATTATTTAATGGAGAAAAACAGCAAAAGCTGCAAGACAAAAAGGATTGGGGTTGTACACAGAACGCTAGCACGCAGGCCCAGCAGGTAATCAGGAAGGCTAATGCAATGTGGGCCCTTACTTCAAGGGGGTTAGTGTGTTCCTGCAGCTGTACAAGGTGCTGGTGAGACAACATCTGGACCACTGGGACCACCTCTGGTCCCCTTATTTAAGAAAATATTTTATTGGAGTTATTAGGAATGTAAACGTGGTACAGTCAGCTGGGTAGACACAATTTGTTAAAAAAACAAAAGAACTGCGGATGCTGTAAATCAAGAACAAAAACAAAATTGCTGGAAAATCTCAACAGGTCTGGCAGCATCTGTGGAGGACAAAACAGAGTTAACGTTTCGGGTCCGGTGACCCTTCCTGAGAACTGATGGCGGCTGGGAAAACATCAGTTTATATGCAGAAAACAGGGATGTGGGTGGGGTTGGAAGTAACCGATAGGATAGAGCCCAAGGAGAGAGAAAGACAGTTGGACAGACAAAGGAGTTGCTAACGGTCAGGCTGGGAGGGTGAGTAGTTGTTAATGGGGACTGTTAGTGATGAACAAGAGGGGGTGTGTAGTGGTAGGCTGTGTGGTAACAAGGCCTGGTGTGTGGGGTGGAGGGCTGGGACATGGGAGAGTTTAGGCCCTAAAATTATTGAAATCAATATTGAGTCTGGAGGGCTGTAGGGTCCCCAAGCGGAAAATGAGGCATTGTTCCTCCAGCTAGTGCTGGGCTTCACTGTAACACTGTAGCAAGCCGCAGACCGAGATATTGGCCAGGGAACAAGGAGGTACATTGAAGTGGCAGGCAACAGGTAGTTCAGGGTCTTTCTTGCGAGTAGAACGTAGACGATCTTTGAACCAACCATCAAGTTGATGCTTCGTTTCCCCAATATAGAGGACACCACATTGTGAGCAGCGATGCAGTGGACTAGATTCTTGGAAGTGCAGGTGAAGTGTTGCTTCACCTGGAAGGTGTGTGTGGGCCCTTGGATTCTGGGCAGGGAGGAGGTAAATGGGCAGGTGTTGCACCTTCAGTTACAGGGGAAGGTGCCGTAGGGCTGTGGGGAGGTGTTGGGGGTGAAGGAAGTGTGGACCAGGGTGTCCAGGAGAGAACGGTCCCTGCGGAAGGTGGACAAGGGAGGGGAGGGCAATTTGTGTTTGGTGGTGGCATCTTGCTGGAGGTGGCAGAAATGGCATCGGATGATGGTGGATGGTAGGTGAGGATAAGGGGGACCCTATCGCTGTTGCGGGAGGGAAGAGCAGGGGTGAGGGCAGAAGTACGGGAAGTGGGTCAGACCTGATTGAGGGCCTTTTTGACAACGGAGCTGGGGAATCCTTGGCTGAGGAAGAAGGTGGAGATTTCAGATGCTCCCTTGTTGAAGTTGGCCTCATCTGAACATATGCGACGGAGACGGAGGAACTGAGAGAATGGGATGGAGTCTTTGCAGAAGGTTGGGTGTGAAGATGTATAGTCCAGGTAGCTGTGGGAGTCAGTGTGTTTGTAATGGAAATTAGTGGCCAGTCTCTCCCCAGAAATGGAGACAGAAATGTCGACAAAGGGAAGGGAGGAGTCAGAGATAGACCAGGTGAAAGTGAGGGCAGGGTGGAAATTGGAGGCGAAATTGTTGAAGTTTTCCAATTCTAGACGAGACAGCGAGGCAGCACCGACGATATCATCAATGTATCAGAGTTGTGGGTAGGGGCCGGAATAGAACTGGAACAAGGAATGTACCACTTACCCCATGAAGAGACAGGCATAACTGAGGCCCATGTGGTTACCCATGGCAACCCCTCTTACCTGAAGAAAATGAGAGGAGTTGAAAGAGAAGTTGTTGAGGGTGAGAACAAGCTCGGCCAAGCGGAGAAGGGTGGTGGTGGGGGGGGATGGTTCGGGTCTTTGCTCCAGGAAGACACAATTCTTTGCAACCCAGAGAATGAGCCCAGAAGAAATTTCTTTCCAGTACCAGTGCTTGAGACATCTCGTCAGGACTGGAGAGGAATTTGCAATGGGAGAGGTAGGATCCATTTCTCATGGTCCCTGTGATAACATAGATAGCAAGTAGCTGCAGCAAAGGGAGTATGATCAGCCAGGGTCACAAATAAAAAGCAAATATTCAAATTACTTGAGCCACTAGCACATTTTCACAGGATAAATAAGAAAGACCAGTGTTAACGAAATGGGCTTCGATTCATGGGACACTGGTTTCAGTTCATGGGCACTAGTTTGGGTAAAATTTAGAACTGTTCCAATTGGATGAGCTCCATGTGAACCAGGCTGAGACCTGATGAGTCATTTAACAAGGGAAGTAGAGAGGTCTTTAAACTGAATAGTGGTGTGAAGGAGGTATGTATGAAGAGATGTAGTTAGTCAGTAGAAAACAACAGGCAATAAATCAGAGTAACGATCATGAGTTCATGGTAGATTGGGACAGGCTGTACAAATGTAAAAATATACTGGCAGATAAGGCCATAGAATATAAGGCCACATAATAAAAAGGCAGTGTTGATGATTCTGTATCTGAATGCATGCAGCATTTGTAACAAAGTGGATTAACAGGTGTCACCTACAACAACAGATGTACATCATTACAGAGACATGATTCTGAGGTGTCTGTACAGCTGGGACCTAAATATTGAAACATATTTAATTATAAAAATGCCAGGAAGCTAGGAAAATGTGCTGGCTAGCTACATTCGTTAAAGATATAGTATCAGATTAATGAGAAATAAGAAAGAGGAATGCTAATAGGAGGTCACTTGTGAGATTACCACCTCCTCCCACCCTTCTCCAAACTATTATATTGTAGGGCAAAGTTACAGGAAGAAGTAAGTGGGTCATATAAGAAAGATGTCACATTGCTCATGGCTAACTTTAATCTACATGTCGATTGAGCAGAGGTAACATAGTAGTGTATCCAGAACAAGTTATTTGGACAGTACATTCTAGAGCCAATTAGGGAGCAGACTATCCTAAATCTGATAGTGAACAATGAGACAGGCGAAACTGATCATTATATGGTAAAATTTCATGTTCAATTTCAAGGGAAGAAGTTTGTTCAAAGATTGGTGTTTTAAACCTGCATAACGGTATGAAGGCAGAGTACTGGGAAATTAGGTTAAAAGGTAGGATAGCAGAGGCACAACAACAGATTTTTAAAGAACTATTTAACGACAAGGGTATATCACAGTGACAAAGAAACTACCTTTGAGAAAGATGCAACATCATGGCTAAATTCAACAGTTTAGGATTGTGTTTCTATAGGAAAACATAACTAAAGCTCATGTTAATCCTCCAGAACATAAGTCTGAAAAGCTGATGATGTTGTCCCAGGAAATGATGGAGATGTTGAAGAAGTATATTTTGTCTGTCTTCATTGTAGAATATTTAGAAAACTTTCTGAAGACATTTGAAAATCACAAAGTAAAAGGGAAGGAGCAAATTAAGAACAATCACAACATAAGGGTTTATATATAATAAGGAGTAACATGTTAGCATGGATAAAGGGTTGGTTAGCTAACAGGAAACACAACTTGTGATGGGTCGAGTTCCATTTGGATCAGTGTTGGGGCCTCAACTATTTACAGGCTGCGTCAATGACTTTCATGAAGGACCCAAAAGTATGGTAAGCTAAATAAGCTGATTACACCAAGATAGAATCATTGAATCATACAGAGGCTGAAGGGGCCCTTCAGCCTATCTGAGGTTAGCCTGGTTAGCAAGGGTGGGTCACCTGGAACCCCGGGGAGCTAACCAATTGGATACAAAATTTGCTTGAAGGCAGGAGACTTCCAGGCTTTTCAGACTGGAAAGCTGTGACCTCAAGGATCTGGGATGGATCCACTGTTTTTTGTCATTTATGTAAATGATTTGGGTGTGAACATAGAAGTGTGGTTAGTAAGTTTGCGGATGACTTCAAAATTGGAGGTGTAGTGGACAGTGAAAAAGGTTACCTCAGAGTACAATGGGACCTTGATAGATGGGCCGATGGACTGAGGAGGGGCAGATGGAGTTTAATTTAGATAAATTTGTGGTGTTTCATTTTCATAAGGCAAATCAGGGCAGGAATTATACACTTAATGGTAGGGTCCTGGAAGAGGACCTAGGGGTACAGGTACATAGTTCCTTGAAAGTGGAGTCACTGGTAGATAGGCTGGTGAAGAAGGTGTTTGGGATGCTTGCTTTCATTGATCAGAACATTGAGTATAGGATTTGGGACATTATGATGCAGCTGTACAAGACATTGGTTAGGCCACTTTTAGAATATATGTTCAATTCTGGTCTTCCTGCTATAGGAAAGATGTTATTAAACTTAAAAGGGCTCAGAAAAGATTTACAAGAATATTGCCTGGATTAGAGGGTTTGAGCTTTATGGAGAAGCTGAATAAGCTGGGATAACAAGGTGTAGAGCTGGATGAACACAGCAGGTCAAGCAGCATCAGAGGAGCAGGAAAGCTGCTCCTAAGAAGCTGCTTGGCCTGCTGTGTTCATCCAGCTCTACACCTTGTTATCTCAGATTCTCCAGCATCTGCAATTCCTATTATCTCTGAGTAGGCTGGGGTTATGTTCTCCTAATTGTTGGAGGCTGAGGCGTGACCTTATAGAGAGGACCTGAAGAGCATCTTTCTCACACAGAGGGTGGTGCCTGTAGGAAAAAAGCTGCCAGAGGAGGTGGTGGATTCTGGCATGATTACAACATTTACAAGGCATATAGTTGGGCATATGAATAGGAAGGGTTAAGAAGGACATGGGCAAAATGCTGGTGAATGGGACTAGGTCAGTTTAGGATGTTTGGTTGGCCAAATTTGGACGAAAGAATCCGTTTCTGTGCCATAGGACTCTATGAGTCTATCGGTTTATGCTGCCAAAAATACACTACAGTCTACACTAGTCACTCTTCCCTGCAGTAGGCCAGTTGCTTTGAATATTCTGACACTTTAAGTGCTTACCCAAACATGTTTTAAAGGTTGTGTGGTTTTCCACCTCACCTACCCCAGGCAGTGCCTTCCAAACCCCCACCAACCTCTGGGTGAAAAAGGTTTTTCTCAAATCCCCTTGAAGCATCCTACCTTTCAGTTTAAAATTAATCCCCCTTGTTATCGACCCTTCGACTAAGGGGAACAGCTGCTTTCTATTCGGCCTGTTCATGGCCCTCATAATAGGCTATGAAAATAAGTTGTCAAGAGGAGGTAGAGAGTCTGCAGAGAGATATTGATAGATTAAATGAGTGGGGAAACATTGGCAGATGGAATGCACTGTGGGAAATGTGAACTTTTCCACTTTGACAAGAATAGAACAACAGGATACTGTTTAAACGGAGAGAGATTCCAGACTTTAGAAACACAGAAGGATCTGGGTGTGCTTTTCTATGAGTCACACAAAGTTAGTTTGCAGGTACAGCAATTATAAGGGAAAATGGAATGTTGCCAGTAAATGCAAAGAGATTGGAACATAAAAGCAGGGATGTTTGCTTCAGCTGTAAAGGGTCTTGTTGAGATCACATCATATGTCCATTGTTGGCCTTCTGATTTGGAAAAGGATGAATCACAAAGCAATTTAGTGAAGAGATAAAAATTTATTCCTCTGACAAAGAAACATTCAGCATGTTGGGCCTTTACATGCTAGAGTTCAGTAAAATGAAAGGTGATCTTGGTGAGAGGTAAGGTCCTAAGAGGACTTGACAGGGTAGATTCTGACAGGGGCAGCTCAGTGGCCCAGTGGTTAGCACTGCAGCCTCACAGCACCAGTGACTAGGGTTCAATTCCAGCCTCGGGCCACTGTCTGTGTGGGGTCCCTCCCACAGTCCAACAATGTGCAGGCTAGGTGGACTGGCCATGATAAATTGCCCATAGTGCTCAGGGAGGTGTAGATTAGGTGGGTTATAGGGGGATGTTCTGAGGCTCAGTGTGGACTTGTTGGGCCAAAGAGCCTGTTTCCACACTGTAGGGATTCCATGATTCTTGTAGGATAGGCTAGAATTAAGTTTAAGAGTATGATGTCTAACTTTTAAGATGAGGAGAAATGTTTCCTGTTCGATGATTGTCTTTGGAATTTTCTTCCCCAGAAAGCAGAACTCTGGGTTATTGAATTTATTCAAGGTGAGCGAAATCGATTTTTGGTAAAGTATTACTGGGCAAACAGACATGACTAACCAGGAACAAAAACAGAAGTTGCTGGAAAAACTCAGGAGCTCTGGAAACATCTCTGCAGGAAAAAACACAGAGTTAATGTTTTGGTTCTGGTGACCCTCCTGAGGAAACATTAACTCTGTTTTTTCCTCCACAGATGCTGCTATACCTGCTGAGCTTTACCAGCAACTTTATTTTTTTCTCCTGATTTACAGCATCTGCAGTTCTTTCAAATTTTATTAAGACCAGTCAGGATCTTATTGAATGGTGGAGCAGACTTAAAAGGGTGATTGACCTAATTCAGCTCTTAAGTCCGAAACTCTGTGTTCCCCCACAGCTTTCACACTGCCTTTAACAGCCACCATCCCATCCACCCTGAGAATAATACATCTGAATGAGTTCCAGGTGAATGTGATTGAGGAAACTTGTAGAAATAGGTTCTAATAATATCTATGCATGTTTCTGGAGAGAATGGAGTTGTGGGATATGAAGCAAATTCAGATTGGTTACATTGAAATATCAGGAAGCGGCAAGCTTTCTCAGAAATTGCTCTACATTATTAATGAGAAGCCCTCAGTGAACTGTGATGAGATATGCACCAATTGTGGAAATGAATCTCAGGAACTCATCACTTATTAATCAGCCCACCTAGCTTTAGGGGCACTGTTGCAGTGTTAGTACCACTATCATATTTAACAGGCAGAAACTGTACTCAAATTTACATATCTACAAACATTACAACCTCAGAGTCACCAACTGATGCTTATATTTGGGAATAAGTCAAATTGCTGTAATAGGTTAAATGAAACACAGGATAGAGTGGCTGCTGCTTCTAAAATCTCAGCATGTTGCTGGATGCTAAACTAGAATACTTTATAACCAGCAAATCAATTAAAGGTTGCAGTAGTTGGCCAGGGACGTGGGGTGGGATCTCCGAAGGCAATATCTTTAACACAGACCTGATATTTGCCCCATTTTATTCAGGACTATGTATCAATTTCACATCCAAGACAAAGAGAGTTGGGAAGGGACATGTATTCAAGTTGGTAAAAGGTAATTTCACGAGTAATGTAACCACTTTGACAAGAAGCGTGAAATAAGTTTTAGATTGAGCGATGGAGGCAAAAGCCTTTGGAATTATTTAAGATAAAAGACAGAAGAACCAAAGAAATAATTAGGAGAATGGTTTGGATGCAGTGAAGTATTGTGAACTAGAACGAGGTGCTTATAAGGTAAAAACCATGTCGGAGGACACCAAGTGCACCAGCTCCGAATGAAAACCATATTCATGAAAATACCCACACATCCAAAACCCAACAGCTCTTTTAAATAATAAAATGTGAGGCTGGATGAACACAGCAGGCCCAGCAGCATCTCAGGAGCACAAAAGCTGACGTTTCGGGCCTGGACCCTCTGATGAAGGGTCCAGGCCCGAAACGTCAGCTTTTGTGCTCCTGAGATGCTGCTTGGCCTGCTGTGTTCATCCAGCCTCACATTTTATTATCTTGGATTCTCCAGCATCTGTAGTTCCCATTATCAGCTCTTTTAAATGCCATCTACAACTCTACTGTATCAGCTGAACTACTGATTTAGAACAACAAAGAACAAAGAAAATTACAGCACAGGTTCGGGCCCTTGGGCCCTCTAAGCCTGCATTGACATGTTGCCTGTCACAACTAAAACCCGCTACCGTTCCGGGAATTGTATCACTCTATTCCCATCCTATTCACGTATTTGTCAAGACGGCCTTTAAAAGTCACTAGAGTATCTGTTTGCACCCCCTCCCCTGGCAGCAAGTTCCAGGTACCCACCACCCTCTGTGTAAAAAAGTTATTTTGGTTTGAAAATTATTCTGCAGAAAATATATTTAATGTCTGTTCTAATGATGCCACCCGAAGGTTGCCGGAACAGCAACTCATATTCCGCTTGGGAACCCTGCAGCCTAATGGTATCAATGTGGACTTCACAAGCTTCAAAATCTCCCCTTCCCCCATTGCATCCCAAAACCAGCCCAGCTCGTCCCCGCCTCCCTAACCTGTTCTTCCTCTCACCCATCCCCTCCTCCCACCTCAAGCCGAACCTCCATTTCCTACCTACTAACCTCATCCCGCCTCCTTGACCTGTCCGTCCTCCCCGGACTGACCTACCCCCTCCCCACCTATACTCTCCTCTCCACCTATCTTATCCTCTATCCATCTTTGGTCCGCCTCCCCCTCTTTCCCTATTTATTCCAGAACCCTCTCCCCATCCCCCTCTCTGATGAAAGGCCTAGGCCCAAAACGTCAGCTTTAGTGCTCCTGAGATGCTGCTTGGCCTGCTGTGTTCATCCAGCTTCACACTTTGTTATCTCTGTTCTATATTTGTGTTTTTTAAACCTGTTATGTAAATTATGAAGCAGATTCAGTAATAACTTTGAAAAGGACTAAGTGTTCTTTCTCAACTCTATAGTAATTACCTTGTGACATTCCTTCATATGGTTCCTGGGCCTGCTGACTGCTTCTGATCCATATCTTTGTCTCCTCTCTCCATAAGAATGCATGTTTGGTGGGAAGATATACAACAGCTCGGCAGCCTGGCTTGTACCTTCCAAACCCTGCATCATGCGGACATGTCAGGTATGTGTATCTGCTACACCACGTGTGTAACCAGGTATTAATGTGTTTGTCTGGATTGAATGGTGAGGATGTAACGAGTGCTTAATACTTAAGAAGGGATTTTTAGTTAACGATTGGTGTTGAGTGATCATGCATTGGTTTTTGGAGTTGGTGCTCACAGGCTTAGATATCTCCCTCCAGTGACCAAGCAGTTTTCCTGAGAGACTTCTAACACCCCATTCTAACCAGCTTATCCCTCCTGTGCATAGTTCCAACTTCTACAGCTATGTCTCTGCCCTGTCATATTTCTGGGCGAAGAAAGTGATGTATTGTTTCAAAAACTCAGACAATGTACAGAGCCTTTAAGATGCTGCAACACTTTAAATACTGCGGCAGTTCACAACTTAATGGCAAAGCTAGATCTTATGTGATAAAGGAATAGAAGGATATGTTGTCAGGATCAGATAAAGGTCATGTTGAGAAAAAACAAAGTACTCACTTTTTTGTCTGAATGGCTTGTTTTTTTTACTGCACAATTTATATATTTCTCTGTAACTATTAGGGAAAGGACCACACCATCCCTATCCAGGCTTATGTGTCCGATTTCACAGCAATGCGATTGACTTTTAAATGCCCTTTAAAGTGGCAGAGCAAGCCACATATGAACCGTTCAATAAAATGGCCCATGACATTCTCAATATTTTCCTTTCTTGCAAAATGACTACACTTCAAAACTATCTTATTGATTGAAGCACTTTGGAGTGTTAAAAGGTTGTAAAAGATGCTATATAAACGCAAAAGATTTTCCTCCCTCATTCTAACTTGAATCTTTGAACCTTTTTTTGTGTAGTTATTGTGTAGTTGAGACACAACTAATTACAAATGCTTCTCACAGAACATGAGGATCAATTAATGAAATGGAGTTTAGCTAAATATTGATTGCCATTTGCACAAGTTTGAAAGAAGCAGGAAGTTTTGAAATATCAAAGTTATCAGCAACAAAAGTGCAGGCAGCATTTAATACATTCACACAGGGAACTGTGAAAATTCATGATGTCTCCTTGGATTTCACTCATTTTCCACACAAATGTGGGCCCTTTTTTCATATTAAAACCAGTCTCATGTTTGTACCTGTTGTTTGGATTTTTTTTCCGCTGTGCTTTGGTTTTCTGAGGGATCAAAGAAAGCCATGTCAAGCTGGTGTGGAGATCTGGAACCTGCGCAGACACAGAATCATAATCAGTGCAGTGTAAACCGGACATAACAATCTGTCTTTCATGTGTTACCCGCAGGAAGGTGTCATTACAGAATCAGAGGTACTGTGTGTGGTCTACTGTAAAAAGCCCATCATGCAGCAGGGAAGCTGCTGTCCAGTGTGTCAAGGTAAGTCAATCCTTCTCTTCCCCACCTGCACCCCCCTCCTCCCCCCCCCCCTCCCACACACACACACACACACACACACACACACACACACACACACACACACACACACACACTCTCTCACACATACACCCTCACACATACACACTCTCACACACGCCCTCACACATACACACGCCCTCACACATACACACGCCCTCACACATACACACACACACACACACTCTCACACATGCACTCACACACGCACTCACACACACACACACACACTCTCTCTCACACTCTCTCACACACACACAAACACACTCTCTCACACACACACACACACACTCACTTTGAGTGACTGAGAACTCATTGTACTTGATGGTATGTCAGTAACTAGGAATTGCAATTTCAACATTGTCAGCAAGGGAGCTACGAGTAAGATGAGGAGAAACTTCTTTACGCAGAGAGTTGTTAGGATTTGGAATGCACTGCCTGGGAGAGTGTTGGGAGGTAGAATCCATAGGAGATTTCAGAAGAGATATACATATTTGGATATATACTCGAAAGTGACGAAGTTCGGGAGCTACAGAGAGGGGGCTGGAAAATACGATTAGCCGGATAGCTCTTTCATAAGCTAATACAGACATTTGGGTCAAATGGCCTCCTTCTGGACCATAAAATTCTATGAGTCTATGAAAAACATGAGCACGAGCACCAATTGTGAGTCATTAACCATTTGTATACAATCAGCTGCAATTTGAAAGATTGTGTGGTATTAAAAACTCAGTGGTTTGTTGCGAATGAGATGTGAAGGACCTTTTGGGTGCTGGTAACTGATTGTATAGTATTAACCAGGGGAGGTGTATCAACCTAGAGTTCAGTCCAGTTGATAACAGAATCCAACTCCTTACTGTATCAGAGATAATGGGAGCTGCAGATGCTGGAGAATCCAAGGTAACAAGGTGTGGAGCTGGATGAACACAGCAGGCCAAGCAGCATCTTAGGAACACAAAAGCTGATGTTTCGGGCCTAGACCCTTCATCAGAAAAAGGGGAGGTGAAGGGGGTTCTGAAATAAATAGGGAGAGAGGGGGAGGCGGACAGAAGATGGATAGAGGAGAAGATAGGTGGAGAGGAGACAGACAAGTTAAAGAGGCGGGGATGGAGCCAGTAGAGGTGAGTGTAGGTGGGAGGTAAGGAGGGGATAGGTCAGTCCGGGGAGGACGGACTGGTCAAGGGGGCGGGATGCATCCCTGCCCCTTTAACTTGTCTGTCTCCTCTTCACCTATCTTCTCCTCTATCCACCATCGATCTGCCTCCTCCTCTCTCCCTATTTATTCCAGAACCCTCTCCCCATCCCCCTTTTCTGATGAAGGGTCTCGGCCCGAAACATCAGCTTTTGTGCTCCTGAGATGCTGCTTGGCCTGCTGTGTTCATCCAGCTCCACACTTTGTTATCCAATTCCTTACTGTTTTCTTTCAGCCTGATCATTATCCTTACAAAGAATCATTCGTGATTCAAGCCCAGGACTGACTTTAAGTTAGAGGCACAGGAGCCTCTGGGGTCAGTGACCTGAGCATGAGTGTAGAGGGAGGTATGGCTGGGCGCTAAGGGAATTAAGAAAGGCCTGATGGACAGTGGGTAAGCTGGTGGAGTGGATGTGATAAGGGAGTGTGGATAGATAGCAGTAGGGACAGAAAAGTGGAAAGAAGTGGACTGGAGGAGAGGGAATTGTTGGAGGAAGTGGAAGAAGATGGATAGGAGAGTGTGATGGGATTGGGTTGATAAGCAGGAAAAAGAAAGGTCTATGAGTGTTGTGAGGGGAGCAGGCAAGTGGGATGGGGGTCACACAAGTCAGTGTGTTATCAGGGACTACCTATCCATTGAAAAAATGCTCAACTTCTGAGTGATTTTATGGAATGCCAGGTTGGCAGGGAGTTTGAGACTGTGGATGAATGGGAGACTTTACCTGGTTTTAGATAAAATGTGAGGCTGGATGAACACAGCAGGCCAAGCAGCATCTCAGGAGCACAGTCCTCCATCTGGACCAACCTCAGGGAATCTCTCTCCCATTGCATCCTCCCTCCTTACCTGGTTTTAGAGTCACTTATACTCACTGCCCTGGGATTTGTAATTATTTACTCTCTCTGTTCTCTCCATTCTAGCTACATCTGACCTGTTGTTTGTTGCAGTGTGCGAGTTTGCTGGTCATCACTACAGAGAAGGTGAAGATTTCTACCCAGATGGAAGCAAGTGCATTAAATGTTCCTGCACTGTAAGCATAGACAAATCATTCCTCTCTAACTGGCCCTATGTTTCTCAGTGTGGGCAGGGTGCTGCTTTAGAACAATTGGCACCTTCAGTCAAAAAGAAAGTGTCGAAAGAAATAAGTCTGACAGTTCCAGAACATATGCATTACACATACACTGTGATCACAATTAGCCTCGATCCCAATTCACCAGCATCCCTATTCCCCTCAATCACTATTAACTGTGAACTTCATTAATCTCAATGCCCACTCTCCTTGATACCCATTCCCACTAATCAAGGGTGAAAACACTTTCCTTTTGGGCTACTTATTGACTTTACAGTGACCTCCTCATAATTTTTAGAGGCTTCTTTCTCATACTCATTAATTCCTGCACTAGATGACTCCATTATGTAATATCACTGCTTCCTGTATTTATGTTAACATAAGGGGTATTTGTACTTTCACTGAAGCAGAATTAGAAGAAATCATCCATTTCTTCAATAGCCATTACTGCTTGAAACAAGAGTCACAGTACACAAGGAAAGCATTAATTTCCTTGGTTCCACAGAATTTAAATTGCTAGAAGACAACAAATAGGCATAAGTTAACAACTGTTTTTGAATAGCTGACATGCATTTTATTTGTAAAAACCCATCAACCTTAACATGCTGTGGCCGTAGCTAAATGGTTGCACAGCTTTCTCTAACACAGTCAGTGCATCTCAGGTGGTTTGCAGTATGTAAGATGATTTGAGGTACATTAACACATAAACGGAAATTCTTACGAAATAAAATTCTTCATTATTAAACTGTTCAATTAGCAGTATTCATAACATTTGCACCCAGTACATTTTCCCCATATAGTAGCTCCTTAAATTCTGCAGCCTTAAGCTAGAGACTCCGCATTCATTTATAAGGAAGCCATTACTTCAATGAATTCAAGTTTTCCTGGTTACCAGTTCATTGAATATTGTTGAATGGTATTAATTTTTCTTAGCAGCCCATCACTGACCTTTGTAGCCCCTCACTCTCCCTTCTCCTCTTTGCATCCCATCATTCTGCTTTTCAGTCAATCAGTCCTGTGTGCAGACTTTCATTCCACTTCGCAAACCTTCACTCCCGTTTGCAGCTGTTCACTCCATTTTTCAGCCCCCTTCCCCTTTTCTTCCTTTTGGTCCGTCTCATCCATTTGCTGACCCCCTTCATCCCTCACTGCAGCCTCATTTCCACTCATACCCCTGAGAGGTCTAACCTCAGCATCCCCTTGTTCTCACACCTCCATACTGGTGGACTTGGCTTTGCCAGCTTGACTTTCTGCAGTGGCCCTCATCCTACAGTCATTAACCTCACCAGCTACGTCCTCCCCCACACCCCCCCCCCCCCCGCCCCCGCCCCCATGGTTTTCCCCCTCTGTTAACATCACTTCCCTCGGTCTTGTTTCCATTGCCTGAGCTATCTTGCTTCCTGCAGCCACTCACCTTCTCTGTGCTGCTGAAATCGCAGGTTGCTTCTGCCCTGAGGGTGGGATGTGAGGTTATATTGCTCATCACATGGAGCAGTTGTATTGTTCACCATTAAGATGAGGTGTTGCTCAGTGTAATGCTGTCCACATGATCCCTTGAGGGGTTAAAGCCGGTTGTGCTCCTGTTAGACCTGTGCTAATAATATGTTTTCAATCACTGCCACTTTGAACCCGTGCATCTGCCCCATTACAGCTTCCCACACTACCATTACTGGCATTCCTCCCTTTACAAGCACCAGATTAGATTTCATGAATCTTAACATTTGACCCAAATGTTTCTTCTGCAGTCAGATAAGATTTGCTGCTCTCAGTCTCTCTCCCCTCGAGTTCAAGCAGTCTCTGCATGGAACGATAATGTCACTCTCAACTCACTTGACAAAGTATCATCTCATTAGCAGACATACATGCACACCCACCAGAGATAGGACAGTGTTCTCATTGTAAATCAGATACTGCACAAGAATTAAACAGTTATTCCAGGAGGTGACTTAGAGATAAATCAACTCTTCCTGTGAGACTTTCACTGTCAATTTCCTCATTCCTATATGGCAGGGCTTTGACTGGGCCAGTTTTAATTGCTAGTAGAAACTTTTCAATCATTAATCCGGGCCCAAGGAACTACTGAAACAAGACATTGTTCATCATATGAGCTGGTTCACCTTCAGGGTGACCAGATTTCCCAGCTAACATTCACTCTGCCTTCAGGCAAATGACCTCAGCAGAAGATCAGAAATATTGAATCATGTAATGTTTTAAGAACAAAGAACAAAGAAAATTACAGCACAGGAACAGGCCCTTCGGCCATCCAAGCCTGCGCCGATTGAGATCCTCTGTCTAATCTGTCATCTATTTTCTAAGGGTCTGTGTCCATTTGCTCCCTGCCCATCCATGTACCTGTTCAGATACATCTTAAAAGACACTACCGTGTCTGCGTCTACCATCTCTGCTGGCAACGTGTTCCAGGCACCCGTCACCCTCTGCATAAAGAACTTTCCACGCATATCTCCCTTAAACTTTCCTCCTCTCACTTTAAACTCATGACCCCTAGTAATTGAGTCCCCCACTCTGGGGAAAAAGCTTCTTGCTATCCACCCGATCCATACCCCTCATAATTTTGTAGACCTCAATCAGGTCCCCCCTCAATCTCCGTCTTTGTAATGAAAATAATCCTAATCTACTCAACCTTTCTTCATAGCTAGCACCCTCCCTACCAGGCAACATCCTGGTGAACCTCCTCTGCACCCTCTCCAAAGCATCGACATCCTTTTGGTAATGTGACGGCCAGAACTGTACACAGTACTCTAAATGTAGCCGAACCAAAGTCCTATACAACTGCAGCATGACCTGCCAACTCTTGTACTCAATACCCCGCCCAATGAAGGAAAGCATGCCATATGCCTTCTTGACCACTCTATTGACCTGCGTTGTCACCTTCAGGGAACCATGGACCTGAACACCCAGATCTCTCTGTTCATCAATTTTCCCCAGGACTTTTCCATTTACTGTATAGTTTTCCCTTGAATTAGGTCTTCCAAAATGCATCACCACGCATTTGCCCAGATTGATCTCCATCTGCCATTTATCTGCCCAACTCTCTAGCCTATCTATATTCTGCTGTAATCTCTGACAGTCCCCTTCACTATCTGCTACTCCACCAATCTTAGTGTCATCAGCAAACTTGCTGATCAGACCACCTACACCTTCCTCCAAATCAGTTATGTATATCACAAAGAACAGTGGTCCCAGCACAGATCCCAGGTCACAGGTCTCCAATTTGAGAAACTCACTTCTATCACTACTCTGTCTCCTGTTGCCTAGCCTGGTTTTTATCCATCTAGCTAGCATGCCCTGGACCCCATGTGACTTCACTTTCTCCATCAGCCTGCCATGGGGAACCTTATCAAACGCCTTACTGAAGTTCACGTATATGACAGCTACAGCCTTTCCCTCATCAATCAACTTTGTCATGTCCTCAAAGAATTCTATTAAGTTGGTAAGACATGACCTTCCCTGCACAAAACCATGTTGCCTATCACTGATAAGCCCATTTTCTTCCAAATGGGAATAGATCCTATCCCTCAGTATCTTCTCCAGTAGCTTCCCTACCACTGATGTCAGGCTCATCGGTCGATAATTACCTGGATTATCCTTGCTACCCTTCTTAAATTCGGGGACAACATCAGCAAGTCTCCAGTCTTCTGGGACCTCACCCTTGTCTAAGGACACTGCAAAGATATCTGTTAGGGCCCCGGCTATTTCCTCTCTCGCTTCCCTCAGTAACCTGGGATAGATCCCATCTGGACCAGGGAACTTGAGCACCTTAATAATCAGTGATAATGGGAACTGCAGATGCTGGAGAATCCAAGATAATAAAATGTGAGGCTGGATGAACACAGCAGGCCAAGCAGCATCTCAGGAGCACAAAAGCTGACATTTCGGGCCTAGACCCTTCATCAGAGAGGGGGCTGGGGTGAGGGTTCTGGAATAAATAGGGAGAGAGGGGGAGGCGGACCGAAGATGGAGAGAAAAGAAGATAGGTGGAGAGAGTATAGGTGGGGAGGTAGGGAGGGGATAGGTCAGTCCAGGGAAGACGGACAGGTCAAGGAGGTGGGATGAGGTTAGTAGGTAGATGGGGGTGCGGCTTGGGGTGGGAGGAAGGGATGGGTGAGAGGAAGAACAGGTTAGGGAGGCAGAGACAGGTTGGACTGGTTTTGGGATGCAGTGGGTGGAGGGGAAGAGCTGGGCTGGTTGTGTGGTGCAGTGGGGGGAGGGGACGAACTGGGCTGGTTTAGGGATGCAGTTGGGGAAGGGGTGATTTTGAAACTGGTGAAGTCCACATTGATACCATTAGGCTGCAGGGTTCCCAAGCGGAATATGAGTTGCTGTTCCTGCAACCTACGGGTGGCATCATTGTGGCACTGCAGGAGGCCCTTGATGGACATGTCATCTAAAGAATGGGAGGGGGAGTGGAAATGGTTTGCGACTGGGAGGTGCAGTTGTTTGTTGCGAACTGAGCGGAGGTGTTCTGCAAAGCGGTCTCCAAGCCTCTGCTTGGTTTCCCCAATGTAGAGGAAGCCACACCGGGTACAGTGGATGCAGTGTACCACATTGGCAGATGTGCAGGTGAACCTCTGCTTAATGTAGAATGTCATCTTGGGGCCTGGGATAGGGGTGAGGGAGGAGGTGTGGGGGCAAGTGTAGCATTTCCTGCGGTTGCAGGGGAAGGTGCCGGGTGTGGTGGGGTTGGAGGGCAGTGTGGAGCGAACAAGGGAGTCACGGAGAGAGTGGTCTCTCCGGAAAGCAGACAGGAGTGGGGATGGAAAAATGTCTTGGGTGGTGGGGTCGGATTGTAGATGGCGGAAGTGTCGGAGGATGATGCGTTGTATCCGGAGGTTGGTGGGGTGGTGTGTGAGAACGATGGGGATCCTCTTTGGGCGGTTGTGGCGGGGGCGGGGTGTGAGGGATGTGTTGCGGGAAATGCGGGAGACGCGGTCAAGAGTGTTCTCGATCACTGTGGGGGGAAAGTTGTGGTCCTTAAAGAACTTGGACATCTGGGATGTGCGGGAGTGGAAAGTCTTATCACGTGAGCAGGTGCGGCGGAGGCGGAGGAATTGGGAATAGGGGATGGAATTTTTGCAGGAGGGTGGGTGGGAGGAGGTGTATTCTAGGTAGCTAACTTGTCCACCTTAATGTCTTTTAGGATACCCAACACTTCCTCCTTCCTTATGTCAACTTAACCTAGACTAAGCAAACATCTATCCCTATTTGTTTGACCAACTCCTGTTCCCACCTTTTCCCTCAATCGTCACCTTCTCAGCTTCTCCCTTCTGGAATACAGGAAGAAACATAGGAGCAGGACCACTCAGTCTTCCGAGGCTGCTCCGTGCAATTCTAGATCATGGCTTTTCATTTATCCAATGCCATATTCCCACAGTATTCCCACTTCCCTTGATATCTTTTGAAATCTCCAGCATTGGAGCCAAATGGCTTTGATAAGAAATTTCTCAACATCTGAAACTTCTACTGTTCGCTAACAGAATATCAAATGAAACATTTCATTCCTTCTATGTATCATATAATTATGATCTCAGTAGTGTTACAACAACATTCACTCACTTAATCTGCACAATCATAAGTTAACTTTCATGGCAAAGTACAATATACATTTTACTGTCACTGTTCCCCTGTAAACAAAAAGACCCTGGTCTATGGTCAAACTGGATAACCAGCAATAACATTGTCCAAGTTCCTGACAGTAATTGTGCCTCTGCACCCCATACTTTCATTCCCTGACAAATATCCAAATTTAGTCTTAGCCAACCCAGCCCTTGTGCCTTTCCTTGAGAATAAAGGGCCTGTCTAATTACTGACTGATACTGGCAAGTTTACAGGAAAGATGCAACTCTTTGTGTGGAATACTCGAATATGGGACTTACACCTGATGTGTCCCCTTTCCACCACCATAACTGCCACTGTCTGTAATAAACTTGCTGTCTACCTTCAAGAAGGTTAAGAATATGAAACAATAAACAGAAATCTTGATCCTTTGGCTGCCTTTCCACCCCACTTCCACCTCTAACCATCTTCCCCATCCCTTTTCTGCCAGATCATTGATGCCCTTTCTGCATTCCCATTCCCCCACTCCTATCCCATTCCTTCCACAAACTCTTTTGCACATACTGCTTTCCACATAATCCCACTGCTTCTTCCTCTCATTTTCTCCCCACTCATCCCTCTGAGTCCTTCCCCAACCCCTCCCATATATTCATGCTCATCCAGCCTGTTTGGGGATTGGGAGGGAGTGTGAGTGGTGATTCTGGGCAGGGGGGAGTAAGTGATACGTACTCTGCAGTTTCTGTTGTGTGGTTATCGATCAGCAAGAGCCTGTTTCCTGATCAGTTATGGAGTCTCTAACCCTTTAACTCATTGAGATGCTCCACAGCAGATTTTGCTCACATATTTATTAGGGTAGTAAGTTCATTAAACTATCATTGATGAAAATAGCCTGCTCAGCTTGGATCATTTTCAAATTTTGATGGATGCTGCCTGGTGTATGTGAGTTATTACACTTAAAGGAATTTTTTTCAATTTGTGGCTCCCTGCTTGAGACCTGCCACCAGTACACACACTGTATATACTCAATTCAATAAACAGGTCATTCCTGTTGATACTAACATCTGTGTGAAAGAAATAAAAGGGACTTTACTTCAATCCAAATATCATTTTGTGCCAATGATGCGTTCCTCAATCCCACAGTATTAGGATTCTCGAATTCCCAGGAATTGGAGTGTGGGAAGAATGTTAAATGTTTAATCCACACAGCACAGAGGGAAGACATTCAGGTCCTAAGGCTATCTAATTGGTCCCAATCACCCTGCTGTTTTCCCAGCACCCTTTCCTTTTCAAGTATTAATTCAGTATCTTTGTGAAAATTCCAATAAACTTGCTTTCACTGCCCTTTCAAGCAGCACTTTCCAAATAATAATAACTCGTTGCTTATAAAGATACTCTTTGTCTTCCTCTTCTCTGTTCCCAATTGGGCTTAACCCTGTATCTTTCTGCTTTCTGAACCTCCTCCCACTGGATACAATTACTCCTTAATCTGCCTGTCAGTTTGCACACAAATTCCTGAAAACAGAAAAATGGGATGAAATGTCCTGACAATAAAGTGTGAAGCTGGATGAACACAGCAGGCCAAGCAGCATCTCAGGAGCACAAAAGCTGACGTTTCGGGCCTAGACCCTTCATCAGAGAGGGGATGGGGTGAGGATTCTGGAATAAATACGGAGAGAGGGAGAGGCGGACCGAAGATGGAGCGAAAAGAAGATAGGTGGGGAGGAGAGTATAGGTGGGGAGGTGGGGAGGGGATAGGTCAGTCCAGGGAAGACGGACAGGTCAAGGAGGTGGGATGAGGTTAGTAGGTAGGAAATGGAGGTGCGGCAGGCCCCAAGATGACTTTCCATATTAAGCAGAGGTTCACCTGCACATCTGCCAATGTGGTACACTGTATCCATTGTACCCGGTGTGGCCTCCTCTACATTGGGGAAACCAAGCGGAGGCTTGGGGACCGCTTTGCAGAACACCTCCGCTCAGTTCGCAATAAACAACTGCACCTCCCAGTCGCAAACCATTTCAACTCCCCTTCCCATTCTTTAGATGATATGTCCATCTTGAGCCTCCTGCAGTGCCATTATGATGCCACCCGAGGGTTGCAGGAACAGCAACTCATATTCCGCTTGGGAACCCTGCAGCCCAATGGTATCAATGTGGACTTCACCAGTTTCAAAATCTGCCCTTCCCTCACCGCATCCCAAAACCAGCCCAGTTCGTCCCCTCCCCCCACTGCACCACACAACCAGCCCAGCTCTTCCCCTCCACCCACTGCATCCCAAAACCAGTCCAACCTGTCTCTGCCTCCCTAACCTGTTCTTCCTCTCAACCATCCCTTCCTCCCACCTCAAGCCGCACCTCCATTTCCTACCTACTAACCTCATCCCACCTCCTTGACCTGTCCGTCTTCCCTGGACTGACCTATGCCCTCCCCACCTCCCCACCTATACTCTCCTCCCCACCTATCTTCTTTTCTCTCCATCTTCAGT
Organism: Stegostoma tigrinum; assembly: GCF_030684315.1. Lineage (NCBI taxonomy): Eukaryota > Metazoa > Chordata > Chondrichthyes > Orectolobiformes > Stegostomatidae > Stegostoma > Stegostoma tigrinum. The sequence goes on along the minus strand of NC_081358.1, from coordinate 2,232,779 downwards.
CCTCCTCTCCCTCTCTCCGTATTTATTCCAGAATCCTCACCCCATCCCCCTCTCTGATGAAGGGTCTAGGCCCGAAACATCAGCTTTTGTGCTCCTGAGATGCTGCTTGGCCTGCTGTGTTCATCCAGCTTCACACTTTATTATCTTGGATTCTCCAGCCGCTGCAGTTCCCATTATCTCTGAAATGTCCTGACAGCTTGTTTGAACAATTCTGGCTAATTCGTTGTGAGATCTGCAAATTACAAGAGATAACAATTTATACAATGCATCAGCCTTTCCAAGACAGCAACACAGAGAGCCAGAGCTGAGTCTGTATGTTTTAGAGTGATGTTATCCCTTTGGCATTTCAGTTCAGATTGCAGAGTTTGGTCTCTGCAGGGAAAACCCCTGAGTCAACCTGATAGTTTCCTGGTAATTGCAAGGTCTCATTCATTAATAATTTCTGACATTATCTGCATGAAATGACCAACAGTTATGATCTGATTGTATACAGGGTGGCACGCTGCACTGTTTCCAGGAACTGTGTCCCATCCTCTCCTGCCCTCAGCACCTCAGTCATGTGCCACCTGGAAAATGCTGCCCCAGATGTTTAGGTGAGTGGATTCCATTTCCCTGCATCACTGTAAGAATTTCTTTTTATTCAATTACGCGTGAGGTGTTTTTATTAAAAGTGCAATATCCAGGTTCCTGTATAACCTAATAACTGTTGTAATATTGTAATTAATTTTAAGCCATTATCACAAGTTAATTTTAAATGTACTTCCTAATTAACAGAGTGAAGAATTAATCAGTAACCATCAGGAACGACTGAACAAACTGAGGATGTTTTCTCTGGGAAATAGAAGAGGGGGGGATCTAACAGAGGTTATTAAAATTATGGAAGTGAACGATAGGATAAACACAGAGAAGATCTTTCCACTTGTGGGAGAGACCAAAACTAGGGACTGCCAATAGAAGACAGCCTCTGATAGATGGAATAGTGAATTCAGGAAAAATCCTTTTTGCCAGTCAGCTGTGAAAATGTGGAACTACTTATCACTGGAAATGGTTGAGGTGAATCATGTAGATGCATTTAAGGGAAAACTAAATACCTGAGATCGAAAAGAATAGAAATATATGTTTAACCAAAGATGCCATTTATGCAACGATTATAGAAAACTTTGGTTGGGAAGATCAGGGTGTAGAATTGATTTGGTTAGAAATAAGGAATACTGTAAGATGTCACCAGCAGAAGTGATCCCCAGGAAGAATGTTGACTGCTTGTGATAAAGGGATAGGAATAATTACACATGACTTTAATCTACATATAAACTGGAAAAATCAGATGGCAATGGTAACCCGAATGAGAGAGTTTCTTCGAGCAGCAAATTCTAGAACAGACCAGAAAGTAGGTTAAATTAGACTTGATATTGTGTAATGTGTTAGGATTAGCAAACTACCTCAGTGTAAAGGCAGTGACAACAATATGATTGCATTTTATATTCAGGTTTGAGAGAGAGAAGAGTGTGTCCCGGCCTAGTGTTTTAAACTTAAATAAGGGCTAATATGTGGGCATGCAAGCTAAACTGACTGAAGTGAACCTGAAAGCTAGGCTCAGAGACTGATCAATGGCATACATTAAAGCGGATATTTCAGAATATTCGGGATAAGTATATTTATACTATTGAGGAAAAATTCTAAGGTGAGGATCATTCATTTGTAGCTAACTAAAGAAGTTAAGGAAAATTTCAAACCTAAAGAAAATGCACATGATTATGCAAAGATGAATGGCATGTCAAATGATTGATCATGATGTAAAGGACAGATCAGACTGACATTAACATTAGGCAGTATGGAGTATGAGAGGAAGCTAGCTAAAAATGTAAAAATAGTTAGAAAGAGTTTCTATTAAAATTTAAAAAGGAAAAAATAACCAAGGTGAATGTTAGAGATAACAAAGTGTGGAGCTGGATGAACGCATCAGGCCAAGCAGCATCTCAGGAGCACAAAAGCTGATGTCTCGGGCCTAGACCCTTCATCAGAAAAATAAAAATCAGAAAAAGGTGAATGTTATCCTGTTGAGGATAAGAATGGGAAGTTAATATAAATTAATACGAACAAATTAAACACATAAATATTTTGCTTCTACGTTCACCATAGATCATACAAAAAACATTCAAATAATCCAATATTCAAATTCCAAAACTCAGGAGGTGAGAAGAAGAGAGACACTTGATGAAATTACAATTACTGGGGAAGTGTTACTGTGAAAACTGATGGGGCTGAGGGCAAACCCCCAAGTCCTGGTGGACATTGTCCTAATGTCTTCAAAAAAGTGGCAAATAGGGTCATGGGTGCATTGGTGTTAATTTTTCAAAGTTTGCTAAATTCTGGAAAGTTTCCACTAAACTGATGAGTTGCAAATATAACTTCTACTTTCAAGAAAGGAGGAAGGCAGGAAACTATAGGTCAATTACTTTGACAACTGTTGTAGGGATATTGTTAGAATCAAACATTAACAAGATTATAAAATGCGGAGCTGGACGAACACAGCAGGCCAAGCAGCATCTCAGGAGCACAAAAGCTGATGTTTCGGGCCTAGACCTGTCTGATGAAGGGCCTCGGCCCGAATCGTCAGCTTTTGTGCTCCTGAGATGCTGCTTGGCCTGTTGTGTTCATCCAGCTCCACACTTTGTTATCGTGGATTCTCCAGCATCTGCAGTTCCCATTATCACATTAAGAAATTTATAACTGGGCACTTAGAAAGACGCAAGATAATTGGAAAGAGCCGGGATGATTTTAAAGGGGAAATGGCGTTTAACCAATTTACTGGAGATTTTTGAGGTAGTGACATCACTCTAGTTAAATGGATTAAATAATTAAAAGACACATATGGGACTTGAAATGTTAACTCTGTTTCTTTCTCCACAGATGCTGTTACAGGCTGAGTTTTTCCAGCACACTCAGATTTTATTTCAGACTTTCAGCAGCTCGATATTTTGGTTTTACTGCAGGTGGATACAGTGCTTGGATTTCCAGAAGGCGTTTGACAAGTTGTTGTTTAAAAGATCAGGGAAGCAAAGGCATGGCAGTTAAATTTGCAAATGACACGAAGACAGCTGGAAAGTACATTGTAAAGAGAACATAAGGAAGTTTCTGACAGATAGATAGTGTGAGTGAGAAAAATATATGACGTAAGAAATGTAAAGTTTTACAGGGAAAATAAAACAACACCATTATCTAAACAAAGAATGTCTGCTGAATTCTGAGGGATCTCTAGTGCACAAATCACGCACCTATACAGGTGCAGCATGTAATCTAGAAGACTAAAGGGATGCTATCCTTTATTATGAGAGGAATTGAGTAGAAATTTAAGAATGCTATGCATCAGTTATATAGGGTATTTGTGAGGCCATGCTTGAAAAATAAACAATTTCTTATCAATTTGTTTGAGATGTTATTAAACACTTCTGGGACAGGTGTGACTTGAATGCTGGCCTCCTGGCTCAAAGGCAGGGATACTACCTCTGCACCACAGGAGCCCTCTGTAGTGACGACTGTTTTGGTTTCCATATGCAAGGAGGGGTCTAAATGTGTTGGAGTTGGTTCAGAGGAAGGTTACCAGATCGACACCTGACCTGAGCAGCCTGCCTTATGAGGAAAAGTTGGACAAACTCGGTTTGTTTCTTCTGGGGTTTGGAAGAGTGAAGGTTGAATTCATTGAAGCACACAGGATCCTGCCTTGACAAGGTAGATGTGGAAAGCAGGTCAAGAAATAGGGGAATGATGTAGAAATTAGAGATATATTTTTCTAACAGAGATTTGTTCTACTTCAGACCTCTTTATCATAGAAAGCTAGTGGAGGCAGGGTCAATGATAATTTTAAAGGAAGTGCTAGGATTTTGTTAGGCAAGGGAATCAAAGGATATTGAGTGTAAATTGAAATATGGATTTAAGCACAAACAGATCAGCCATGATTTTAGTGAATGGTGTCGCAGGCTCGAAGGACCATGTGACTATGTTTTGCTTCTAATTCACATGCTTGTGAAAGGGAGAGGTAAAAAGAAGGCGGGAGGAGGTGTATTTAAAGCATAAATACTGAACAGAACAGTAGACTAAATAGCGTGATTCAGTATTGCAGTTGCTGTAATCCAGCTTAATGCAACCCTTCAGATGGTTGGTTGTTTTACTGTTTGTTACATGTGGAAGGTGAAATTTCACGCTAATCCATATCGCCCTGCTGTTTTATGATGCTTTCTTTGCAGGTCAGCGTCGAGTGTTTGACCTTACGGCTGGGAGCTGCTTGTTTCGCAGTGAGGTTTATGAACATAGGACAGTATTCCAGCTCGATAACTGCACTATTTGTGTGTGTGAGGTACACGTCAACCTCTTATTTTTAAACACTGACAGGTTTCACTTCCACAGGCTGGAGAGTGAACCAGCTGCTGATCAGCGCTACTGGATGTGGCCCTAAAGTGAGGCAGTTTCAGAGTTGGGGGCAGTGGCATTGATATCAGGAGTTCTGCACAGGAAGAGAGACACCCATGCCTGAATTTTCCCAACCCTGTGGAGACAGGGTCAGTGGTGGGGCTTTAGTTGGGGAGGGGAGCTGTGTTTGGATTCTGAAGGAGCTGGGATAATAGGGGTAATTTGCATTTGGATCGTTGTACAAAGCATTCCAAACCCTGGGGAAATTTTCCGGGTTGGGGTTCAGATCAGGTGTGTGTAGCTTGGAGGATAACAGCTAATGAAGGTGGTGAAGGCATCATTAGGGGTGCTCTTGTAGAGACTACCAGCTCAATGGCCTCCAGCAGAGAAAGGTTGGGGAGGGACGTAGGTTCCAGAGATTCAATCTCCCTTTCAAAGGGCTGCTAGGGGGAAAGGCTTCACAAATGGCTCAATAGCCCATCCAGAGAGGCTTGTCCTCCTGCCCCGGGAACTAGCAGCATTGTTCGTTATACTTCAATGTTTTCCTCACATCTTTGTCTGCCTCAGCAGAGCCTACCTGTCTGGATAGTCAGTGAGGGACAGCCAATCAGGAAACAGCCTTTGGAATCATTGTTGAGCCAGAATTGACACTGGGATCTCCATTCAGTCCCAACATCGAGTTGGAATATCATGTGTCAATCAGCCACAGGAAATTCTGGCAGTGGGGTCAAGGAGGGAGATTCTCGCAATGTGATCAGGGATGCAGATTCTGGGAGTGGGATCAGGGAGGGGGATTCTGGGAGTGGGATCAGGGACAGTGATTCTGGGAGTGGGATCAGGGAGGTAGATTCTGGGAGTGGGATCAGGGTGGGGACCCAAAATCAGGTGATGGTATCTCTGAAGTGAATCAATAAAGCACTGGCTTCGATTTTGCTGATTGAAGCCTGAATAAAACACTGAAGTATGTCACATCGAATACTGTCTCAAATCCATCTTGAATTCAACAGACTTGCTATTTTAATTGAAAATATGGAGGTAACAAAAGCTACTTTATCTAAAACAAGTTTCTAAAACAATAACATGCCTGTAGGATGGATTTTTATAAAAATAACTGGGAGAGCTAGCAACCTTACTGTTCAAAAGGTATCTCAGTGAATCTCAATGAGAATGACGTTGTTCAAAGAGATTTCCTTCCAATCACAGTATTCCACCGTGGTTTGTCGGAAGCGATGCTCCTTACCTGGAACGTGTTGGGGGAGAGCTCAGTGCTGTGAAGAATGTCTCTCCTATATCTCAGCTGATAGTCTCACAGTCTGTCGGGTTGGAAACAGGATTTACAAGGTTTGTAGCTTGATGAACAGGACTGGTCAGAATGTGTTGCCCTAACTGGTTGTGGCAATTAATAAACATATACATAATGAATCCTTGGGCTGATTCCCCCTCGTGTTTGACTGAAGAAGTTTTTGTTCAGGAACATGAGAATTAATTCGGCCCCTTGAGCTTGCTGCTTGGAGCACAGATTGGGTAATGATCCAGTAGACAGTCAAGTTGACTCAAATATAATTAAAACAGAAATTGCTTGAAAAAGCTCAGCAGATGAAACAGCATTTGAGGAGAGAAAGCAGAGTTAATGTTTCAGGTCCAGTGATCCTTCTTCAGAAATGATCCAAAACCCAGTTAACGTTTCAGGCCCAGTGACCCTTCCTCAGAACAGCTTCTTCAGATGGGATCAGCTCCAGAACAATCCTCTGTGTTAAGAACTAGGAGAAAAGAAGCAACATTGACCTGTAGGCTCCTGACTGCCCAGTAATCGGGACATTCAATGGTTCAGACCCGAGGAGGGGCAAATATTGAACCATGAAACATCCAGTTCTAGGTCATGTCTTGGATTTTGACTTGAATCTTGTTATGGACATCCCCAAAGACCTGACAGAAGAAGCAACCAAACGAGATTAGCCACCGACGGAACATGCATGAACCAGTAAACCCAGCCCTAAATTCCTTGACCCCAATGCTGTCACATGCTTCATTTTCCTTCCTTGACTGTCTGTAGGAAAAGCAATGATAGTGAGTCATGTAACAGGATGGTGATGAGAGTAAGAGGATTAACACCATCCTAAGACCTTGTGCTGTCAGAAATTGCCAAAATAGGGGAAGGGTAGTGATGATTCCTTGTTAAAGTACAGATCAAGGGGAGAGGATTTCTATAAAGTCACATTTTTTCTGCACTCTCTTTAGGATGGAGAAATGTGGTCGTCCGTGAACTGCTCTCTTTGTACTTGTAAGAAGGGAGTGACAGAATGTTGGAGGAAGGAATGCTCCCCCATCAAGAGCTGTCCTGCGGTGAGTGAACGTGATGTAGCCAAACCTATGTTTGAACTATGTACCGCACATTCCATCAGCTTTAGTGGAAGGTATAGTGACATGGGCAGCTTCTAAACTCTTCCATAGCGTCACCAACTTTGAAATGGACCAGAGGCAGGTGCGTCCAGCAGTTACAACTGGTGTTTTCCAGCTGGAAAATAAGCGATGAGCAATTTGATTACGGACTTACTTTGTCAGCGTTTGAGTGAAAATTTATAGCACGGATGCTGATTGTAGATGTTGGTGTGTTCGCTGAGCTGGGAGGTTTGATAGCAGACATTTCGTCCCCTTGCTAGGTGACATCCTCAGTGCTGTGGAGTCTCCTGGGAAGCGCTATTCCCTTTTGCCAGTCTGAATTAATATGATTCAGTGATAGTGGGAACTGCCGGTGCTGGAGAGTCTGAGATAACACAGTGTGGAGCTGGATGGACACAGCAGGCCAAGCAGCATCAGAGGAACAGGAAAGCTGACATTTCAGGTCTGGACTCTTCTTCAGAAATGGGGGAGGGGAAGGGGATTCTGAAATAAATAGAGAGAGAGGGGGAGTCAGATGGAAGATGGATAGAGGAGAAGATAGGTGGAGAGGAGACAGTTAGGTCAAAGAGGCGGGGATGGAGCCAGTAAAGGTGAGTGTAGGTGGGGAGGTAGGGTGGGAGTTGGTCAGCCCGGGGAAGACGGACTAGTCAAAGAGGCAGGATGACACCTCCTGCAGTGCCACAACGATGCCACCCAAAGGTTGCAGGAACAGCAACTCATATTCTGCTTGGGAACCCTGCAGCCCAATGGTATCAATGTAGACTTCACAAGCTTCAAAATCTCCCCTTCCCCCACTGCATCACAAAACCAGCCCAGTTCGTCCCCGCCTCCCTAATCTGCCCATCTTTTCTTCCACCTATCCCCTCCTCCCACCTCAACCCCCATCCCCACCTCCTACTTACTAGCCTCATCCCCGCCTCCTTGACCTGTCCGTGGCTCAGTGGTTAGCCCTGCAGCCTCACAGCACCAGAGACCCAGGTTCGATTCCAGCCTCCGGCGACTGTCTGTGTGGGGTTTGCACATTCTCCCTGTGTCTGCATGGATTTTCTCCGGGTGCTCCGGTTTCCTCCCACAGTCCAAAGATGTGCAGGCTAGGTGGATTGGCCATGCTAAATTGCCCGTAGTGTTTAGGGGTTATAGGGTTATAGGGGGATGGGTCAGGGTGGGATGCTTCGAGGGGCGGTGCGGACTTGCAGGGCCGAAGGGCCTGTTTCCACACTGTAGGGAATCTAATCTATTTCCTCCTCTGTCCATCTTCAATCCACCTCCTCCTCTTTTCCTGTTTATTTCAGAACTCCGTTCCCCTCCCCCATTTCTAAAGAAGAGTCCAGACCTGAAATGTCAGCCTTCCTGTTCCTCTGATGCTGCTTGGCCTGCTGTGTTCATCCAGCTCTACACCTTATTATCTCACTTAAAGGAACACATTCTTTTTCCCAGTTTATATTATCTTTTGTAGTTGTCTCACCTAGCAGAGTTATTTTCTGGCTATACAGAGATTTATTGAAACTACTTCTATAGGTATTTAAGGAATAAAAGAATGACGAGAGTAAGATTAGGCCCAATCAAGTGGGAAGTTGTGTGTGGAGTCAGATGAGATAGGGGAAGCACTAAATGAATATTTTTTGACAGTATTCACTCTAGAAAACGATAATGTTGTCGAGGAGAATACTGAGATACAGGCTACTAGACTAGGTGGGATTGAGGTTCACAAGGAAAAGGTATTAGAAATCCTTCAGAGGGTGAAGATAGATAAGTCCCCTGGGACGGATGGGATTTATCCTCGGATCCTCTGGGAAACTAGGGAGGACACTGCCGAGCCTTTGGCATTGATCTTTAACTCATCATTGTCTACAGTAATAGTGCCAGACGACTGGAGGATAGCAAATGTGGTTCCCCTGTTCAAGAAGGGGAGTAGAGACAACCCTGGTAATTATAGACTAGTGAGCCTTACATCAGTTGTTGGTAAAGTGTTGGAAAAGGTTATAAGAGATAGGATTGATAATCATCTAGAGAAGAATAATTTGATTAGGGATAGTCAGCACGGTTTTGTGAAGGGTAGGTCGTGCCTCACAAACCCTACTGAGTTCTTTGAGAAGGTGACCAAACAGGTAGATGAGAGTAAACCGGTTGATGTGGTGTATATGGATTTCAGCAAGGCGTTTTATAAGGTTCCCCACAATAGGCTATTGTACAAAATGCGGAGGAATGGGATTGAGGGAGACATAGCAGTTTGGATCAGAAATTGGCTTGCTGAAAGAAGACAGAGGGTGGTAGTTGATGGGAAATGTTCATCCTGGAGACCAGTTACTCGTGGTGTACCGCAAGGGTCGGTGTTGGGTCCACTGCTGTTTGTCATTTTTATAAATGACTTGGATGAGGGCGTAGAAGGATGGGTTAGTAAATTTGCAGATGACACTAAGGTCGGTGGAGTTGTGGATAGTGACAAAGGATGTTGTAGGTTGCAGAGAGACGTAGATAAGCTGCAGAGCTGGGCTGAGAGGTGGCAAATGGAGTTTAATGCGGACAAGTATGAGATGATGCACTTTGGTAGGAGTAACCAGAATGCAAAGTACTGGGCTAATGGTAAGATTCTAGTTAGTGTAGATGAGCAGAGAGATCTCGGTGTCCATATACATTGATCCTTGAAAGTTGCCACCCAGGTTGACAGGGCTGTTAAGAAGGCATACAGTGTTTTAGCTTTTATTAATAGAGGGATCGAGTTCCAGAACCAAGAGGTTATGCTGCAGCTGTACAAAACTCTGGTGCAGCCACACTGGGAGTATTGCATACAGTTCTGGTCACCGCATTATAAGAAGGATGTGGAAGCTTTGGAAAGGGTGCAGAGGAGATTTACTAGGATGTTGCCTTGTATGGAGGGAAGGTCTTACGAGGAAAGGCTGAGGGACTTGAGGCTGTTTTCGTTAGAGAGAAGAAGGTTGAGAGGTGACTTAATTAAAACATATAAAATAATCAGAGGGTTAGATAGGGTGGATAGGGAAAGCCTTTTTCCTAGGATGGTGACGGCGAGCACGAGGGGGCATAGCTTTAAATTGAGGGGTGAAAGATATAGGACAGATGTCAGAGGTAGTTTCTTTACTCAGAGAGTAGTAAGGGAATGGAACGCTTTGCCTGCAACGGTAGTAGATTTGCCAACTTGAGGTACATTTAAGTAGTCATTGGACAAGCATATGGGCGAACATGGAATAGTATAGGTTAGATGGGCTTGAGATTGGTATGACAGGTCGGCACAACATTGAGGGCTGAAGAGCCTGTACTGTGCTGTTATGTTCTATGTACTGTAAGTCTGAACTGATTTGTAAATAATTCCACAGGTTTGTTTTATTTCTCAAATAAAGTATGTTTTCATCTGACAGGGTAAAATCATTAACAGGAATGGATGCTGTCCAATCTGCACGGAAAGTGAGTAAATATATCCCTGTCTATAATCTTTCCAACTCGGAAATATCAGCTCCAATTGACAAATTCATTCACTCCCCTGCAGCCCTCTTGCATTGGATGTGGGGGTGAGATAATAGGGCATGTGGATGAAAAGAACCATACCAGGACCATTCTATGTCCTATATGTTCTCAAAGGAGAATCCACTGGGGGCAAGGACATGGGGAATGGTAGGAAAAAGAGGGAGGGAAGCGTTTTCAGGAAGAGAGGAGCACGTTGGAGGGGGCATAAGGATTGTAACGTGGGAGATGAGAGAGGTACAATAGAGAGAACAGTGGTTGGGGGAAGGCCGATGGTATGGGGAGGGTTACAGGGTAGGGAGGGACTTATATATTTTGTCAGCATTGTGGTGAGGTAGGGAAGAATGGAGGAATGGACTTTTCCATAGGCTGAAATTCCCTTCTTTGCTGTTCCCACCCTGTGGAATATTTGCCAGGTGAGGAGTGGAAATTTTGTTCAAGTATAATCGAGTTTTAATCCCACTTACAGTAAAGTTTCACTGTAAAAGTAACAACCAGGAAACTGCTGGTAATAGAAGCCTTGCCTGAATATTAGCCAGTAACCAGTAACCTCCACATTCTGCGACTCCCCCCACCCACCCCCGCCTTAAGGCCCCTGCTTGTGCTGACGCTATGAACAAAGCTGCCGAGCTATTTGTCGGGGTATTCTGCCCTTTAAGCAGCCTTCTGCCTTTCATGCTACACAGCTTACCTCTACCTCCAGGAGCAGCGAGGTTCATTATGATGCAATGAAACCAGCAGAGAACACCTGATTCAGAACTCAAAACTTTAGTGTTCATTCAAAAACGTATTGACTCCCCATTTCTGTAATCTTTTCCACCTCCTACAACCCTCAGTATCTCTGTAACCTCCTCCAGCTCATACAATCCTCCCTATCTCTGTAACACTTCCAGTCTTAATCTCTTCCAGGTGCTCCAAATCTTCCAGGCTCTTTAATCTTCCCAATCTCTAACCTCTCCCAGACTCCATATCTCTGCTATATAACAAAGTTTGGAGCTGGATGAACACAGCAGGCCAAGCAGCATCTCAGGAGCACAAAAGCTGACGTTTTGGGCCTAGACCCTTGTGCTCCTGAGATGCTGCTTGGTCTGCTGTGTTCATCCACCTCCACACTTTGTTATCTTAGATTCTCCAGCATCTGCAGTTCCCATTATCACTGATACAATATCTCTGCTATGTTTGCTACAACACTCCTCAACTTTGTAACCTCTTCCAGTCGCTACAGCCCTCCCTATCTAACTCTGTAACCTCCTCCAGTTCCTTCAGCCCCTGTCTGCCCTTCCCCACTTCTCTCCTCCTGCATGCTCCCCAACTCTCTTCCTCTTTCCCCAGGCCCTGTCCTCCAACCACCTTCACTTCCTCCACCCATTTCTCTCCCTCTCCAAGCAAGCTTATCTCTGCCCCTCATCAGCATATCTCTCCTTCCCCAATCCTGTCCTCCATTCCCCAAACCCCTCCTGCCCACTTGTCCCTTCCTCCCCCTGCCTCCCTCTCCCCTTGGCTCTGTCTTCCCATTCTTTGCCCCTTTTCATCTCTGGTCTCTGATGTGATTGTACTGAGGTCTCCTACTGTAAGTCTCAATGTGTGTTTCTGACGCTGACTGTCTGTTTTAACCTTCCCAGAGCCGGGTGTTTGCACTGTGTTTGGTGACCCTCATTACAACACGTTTGATGGAAGAGCCTTTAACTTCCAAGGGACGTGCCAGTATGTGTTAACTAAGGACTGCTCTAGTGTAGCTAGTTTCCAGGTGTTGGTGCAAAATGATGCCCGCAGGACCTATGCCTACTCATGGACCAAATCCATCGAGGTGATGCTAAGTGGGACCAGTATTAGCCTCTTGCAACATCTGACTGTGAAGAAAGATGGGCTGAAGATCTCCCTGCCCTATAAGAACCAACAATTCTCCATTGAATTAGATGGTTACTTACTGAAAGTAACAACAGAAGCAGGTGAGCTACAGAAATATTATTGATGTATAAAAATTCTCTCGCAACTTGGAGCTGCTGTCAGCCCTGGCTCAGGGATTGGACTTAGAATGCTTTACGTTCAAATCTTACTCTGAAGGTGTACACAAAATGAAAGCTAAGGAAGTGCTGCAGTGCTGGAGGATGGGATAAGGAAAATCCCATGACATTTATTTTTGTAGAAAAGCAGAGGAGTGCTTACTGGTGGCCAATATTTGTCTCTCAGTTAACACCACAAAAACAGATTAGCTGATATTTTCACATTCTTGTTTCTGGGAACTTGCTGTGTTCAAACTGGTTATGTTTCCTACATTACAAAGTGAAAATATCTCAAAAATACTTCCATCAGCTATAATAGATAACAAGGTGTAGAGCTGGATGAACACAGCAGGCCAAGCAGCATCAAAGGAGTAGGAAAGATGACGTTTCGGGCCTAGACCCTTCAGCACACCTTGTTATCTCAGATTCTCCAGCATCTGCAGTTCCTCCTATCTCTCCATCAGCTATAAAGCACTTTGGGATATCCTGAGATTGTGAAAGGTACTGTAGACTGTGAAATGTGAATTTTATTACCAGGCAATATCGACAATATCATAAGTTGCATATCTACAGCGCACTCATTATATCGGATATGCATTCCCTAGAACAGCATTTCCACATACTGTATGTGCTGCATCATGAAGTCTGTTTGGTCGGTAGATCATTCCTCCTATGTAATTAAAAGTACAGATTATTTTCATCAAGGTGAGGAGCGTGGAAGCAGCATGTAGTTCTGTTGCTGACCTTTCGTCCCTTGAAAGTGGAGGTAAACAGGCTGGTGAAGAGAAGGCATTTGGTAGGCTTGCCCTCATTGGTCAGAACATTGAGGTTAGGAGTCGGGACATCATGTTGTGGCTGTAGAGGAAATTGGTGAGGCCACTTTTGGAATAATGTGTACAATTCTGGTCTCCCTGCTATAGGGAGGATGTTCTTAAACTTGAGAGGGTGCAGAAAAGATTGACAAGGATGTAGCCAGGACTGCAGGGTTTGAGTTATAGGGAGGGGCTGAATAGGCTAAACTGTGACTTTCTTTTTTTCGAAATGTTTGAGGAAACAGCTTGTATGTTTAAGAAAAAGAAATATTTTAAATAACTCTCAGTGCCAATATATTCCATTATTAACTTGTTTTTGCTTTCGATATTTGAGTACAATTTAAAGACCAGGCTTTTCCTGCTTGAAACTGATCTAAAACACTTTGTTCACACACTAAGTCTGTGAACCACAAGTTAATGTATAAATTTCTCAGGAAATTGTAATCTAGTCAGGGATAACTTTCCCTCTGCAGAGGTGGTGCAGCCAAAGTAAATGCGACACATCCCTCAGTTTTACCCATGCTATAGTAATCAGATCCTTTCCCAGTCAGTGGAAGATTTTGCTCAGTGCTGAGCTATACAAATCTGGGATGTGAATCCTTTCCCTCTGGCAGAACCCCTGTGATGTTTAATTAAAAAGGAATGTGAGGTGGCCACCCCCTTAGGACTCAATGAACAGATGCAATGTGTGATCTGAGCTACAAAACCACTTCAGACCAGGGAACGTCATCATTTCGTCCTCAGTTTATCAGATGAGTGAATTGTTCAAGATCATGGATGGGAACACTCCACCCATTCTAGCAGTGCTGATCCTTTAAAATAATTACCAAATATCCTCATTGCCCTTTCACTTGTCTCTAAATCCTGTAAAAATTCTCCTTTTCAGATATTTATTCAAACTGCTTTTGAAAGCTATGAGTAAGTTAGCCAGCACTGCCCTGCAGTCAGTACAGTTGACAGAGGGCCTGTACTGAACAACACTTTTTCTTATTGTGGGGTGTGGGCATCGCTGGCTGGGTCAGCATTTCCTGCCCATCCCTAGTTGCCCTTGAGAAGGTGATGGTGAGCTGCCTTCTTGAACCACTGCAGTCCTCCTGCTGTGGGTTGACCCAAAATACTGTTAGGGAGGGAATTCCAGGATTTTGACCCAGTGACAGTAAAGGAGCAGTGATATATTTCCAAGTCAGGATGGTGAGCGGTTTGGAGGGGAACTTGGTGGTGCTGGTGTTCCAGTATATCTGCTGCCTTTGTCCTTCCAGATGGACATGGTTATGGGTTTGGAAGGTGCTGTCTGAGGATCTTTGGTGAATTTCTGCAGAGCATCTTATAGATAGTACACACTGCTACTGAGTGTCAGTGGTGGAGGGAGTGGACGCTTGTGGATGTGATGCCAATCAATGGGCTGCTTTGTCCTGGATGGTGTCAAGCTTCTTGAGTGTTGTAGGGGTGGCACTCATCCAGGCAAGTGGGGAGTATTCCATCACTCTCCTGACTTGTGCCTTGTAGATGGTGGACAGGCTTTGAGGAGTCAGGAGGTGAGTTATTCACTGCAGTATTCCCAGCTTCTGGCCTGCTCTTGTAGATGCTGTGTTAATGTGGTGTGTCCAGTTGAGTTTCTGGTTAATGGTAACCCCCAGGATGTTGATAGAGGGGCACTCAGTGATGGCAACACCATTGAATGTCAAGGGGCCATGGTTAGATTGTCTCTTATTGATGATGGTCATAGCCTGGCATTTATGTGGCGCAAATGTCACTTGCCACTTGTCAGCCGAAGCCTGGGTATTGTCCGTATCTTGTTGCATGTGAACACGGACTGCTTCAGCATCTGAGGAGTCATGAATGGTGCTGAACATTGTGTAAACATCGGTGAACATCCCCACTTCTCACCTTATGGTGGAGGGAAGGGCATTGATGAAGCAGCTGAAGATGGTTGGGCCTAAGACACTACCCTGAGGAACTCCTGCAGAGACGTCCTGGACCTGAGATGACTGACCTCCCACAACCACCACCATCTTCCTATGTGTCAGGTATGACTCCAACCAGCGGAGCGTTTGCTCCCTGATACCCATTGATGCCAGTTTTGCCAGGGCTCCTTGATGCCACACTCGGTCGAATGCAGCCTTTATACCAAGGGCTGCCACTCTCACCTCACCTCTGGAACGCAGCTGTTTTGTCCATGTTTGAACCAAGGCTGTAATAAGGTCAGGAGCTGAGTGGCCCTGGCAGAACCCAAACTGGGCGTCACTGAGCAGGTTATTGCTGAGCAGGTAGCTCTGTTACTGACACTTTCCATCACTTTACTGATGATCGAGAGGAGATTGATGGGGCAGTACTAGACAGGTCGGATTTGTCCTGCTTTTTGTGTACAGGACACATTTAGGCAGTTTTCCACATTACCAGGTAGATGCCAGTGTTGTAACCGGACTGGAACAGCTTGGCTCGGGGAGCAGCAAGTTCTGGAGCACAAGTCTTCAGTACTATTGCTGGAATGTGGTCAGGGAGCATAGCCTTTGCAGTATCCAGTGTCCCCAGCTGTTTCTGGATATCACATGGATCAAATAGAATTGGCTGAAGGCTTGTATCTATAATGGTGGGGACCACTGGAGGAGGCCGAGATGGCTCATCCATTCAGCGCTTCTGTCTGAAGATTGCTGCAAATGCTTCAGCCTCATCTTTTGCACTGATGTGCTGGGCTCTTCCATCATTGAGGATGGGGATATTTGTGGAGCCTCCTCCTCCAGTGAATTGTTTAATTGTCCACCCCCATTCACAAATGGATGTGGCAGGACTGCAGAGCTTAGGTCTGATCCTTTATCTGTGGAATGTCTAGTCAGCATGGACGAGTTGGCTTCACCAGATTGACACCTCGTCTTCAGGTTTGCTCCTGACATACCCTCCTGAACCAGGATTGATCCCCTGCCTTGATGGTAATGGTTGAGGGGGGGATATGCCAAGCCACAAGGTTACAGATTGTGCTCTATTATTCTTCCGGCTGCTGTTGGCCCACTGTGCCTCATGGATGCCCGTTCTTGAGTTGCGAGATCAGTGCGAAGCCTGTCCCATTGATCACGGTGATAGTGACACACAATGCAATGGAGGTTATTCTGAACGTGAAGGAGAGACTTTGCCTCCACAAGGGCTGTGCGATGGTGGCTCTACTAACACTGTCATGATCTCCAGCTGGGAGGTTAGTAAGGATGAGGTCAAGTATGCTTTTCCCTCTTGTTGGTTCCCTCACCACCTGGCACAGACACCGTCTAGGAGTTATGTGCTATAGGACCCGACCAGCTCTATCACTCGTCCTGCTGCTGAACCACTCTTCATGGTGGATGTTGAAATCCCTCACCCAGAGTACATTTTGTGCCCTTTCCATCCTCAGTGCTTCCTCACATTGAGGAGAGACTGACTCATCAGCTGAGGGAGGACGGTATGTGGTAATCAGCAGGAGGTTTCCTTGCCCAAGTTTAACCTGAAACCATCAGACTTCATGGGGTCTGGAGTCAATGTTGAGGATTCCGAGAGTAACTCCCTCCCGACAGTATCTCACTGCGCCGCCCCCTTTGCTGGGTCTGTCCTGCTGGTGGGACAAAATATATCCAGGGATAGTGATGGTGTGTCTGGGACAGTGTGTGTGAGGTATGATTCTGTGAGTATGACTGTGTCAGGTTGTTGCTAGACTAGTCTGTGAGACTGCTCTCCCAGTTTTCGCACTAACCCCCAGATGTCAGTGAGCAGGACTTTGCAGGGTCCACAGGGCTGTTTCTGTCATCGTCATTTCCAGTGCCCAGGTCAATGCCGGGTGTGATCTGTCTAGTTGCATTTCTTTGAGACTTTGTTGCGATTGGTACAACTGAATGGCTTGCCCAGCCATTTCAGAGGCCAGTTGAGAGTCAATCACATTGCTGTGGATCCGGAGTCACATGTAGGCCAGACGAGGTGAAGCTTTCAGATTTCCTTTCCTGGAGGGCATTAATGAACCAGATTAGATTTTCCAACAATCGGCAATGGTTTCATGGACATCAATAGATTCTTACTTCCAAGTTTGTTTCTGTTGAATTCAAATTCCATCATCTGCCGTGGAGGGATTCGAACCTGGGTCTTCGGAACATTATCTGAGTCTCTGCATTAATAGTCTAGCAATGATACTACAAGGCCATCGCCTTCCCCCAGTGCAGCATTGTCAAAGGGTCAGTGCTGAGGGAGTACCGCACTGTCGGTGGGTCAGTGCTGAGGGATGGCTGCATTGTCGGAGTGTCAGTACTGAGGCAGTGCCGCACTGTCGGAGGGTCAGTACTGAGGGAGCGCCACACTGTCGGAGGGTCAGTACTGAGGGAGCGCCGCACTGTCAGAGGGTCAGTACTGAGGGATGGCTGCGCTGTCGGAGGGTCAGTACTGAAGGAGTGCAGCACTGTCGGAGGATCAGTGCTGA
This sequence comes from Stegostoma tigrinum, assembly GCF_030684315.1. Taxonomy (NCBI): domain Eukaryota; kingdom Metazoa; phylum Chordata; class Chondrichthyes; order Orectolobiformes; family Stegostomatidae; genus Stegostoma; species Stegostoma tigrinum. Next base: position 2,215,251 of record NC_081358.1, on the reverse strand, counting down.
GGGAATGCCGCACTGTCAGAGGGTCAGTGGTGAGGGAGCGCTGCACTGTCGGAGGGTCAGTACTGAGGCAGTGCCGCGCTGTCTGAGGGTCAGTACTGAGGGAATGCCGCACTGTCGGAGGATCAGTGCTGAGGGAGCGCAGCACTGTCGGAGGGTCAGTACTGAGGCAGTGCCGCACTGTCAGAGGGTCAGTACTGAGGGAGTGCCGCACTGTCAGAGGGTCAGTACTGAGGGAGTGCCGCACTGTCAGAAGGTCAGTACTGAGGGAATGCCACACTGTCGGAGGGTCAGTACTGAGGGAGTGCCGCACTGTCGGAGGGTCAGTACTGAGGGAATGCCGCACTGTCAGAGGATCAGTGCTGAGGGAATGCCGCACTGTCAGAGGGTCAGTACTGAGGGAGTGCCGCACTGTCGGAGGGTCAGTACTGAGGGAATGCCGCACTGTCAGAGGGTCAGTACTGAGGGAATGCCGCACTGTCAGAGGGTCAGTGGTGAGGGAGCGCCGCACTGTCGGAGTGTCAGTACTGAGGGAGTGCCGCACTGTCAGAGGGTCAGTGCTGAGGGAGTGCCACACTGTCAGAACTGCCATCTGACAGGTAAGATGTTACACTGAGGCACATCTGTACCCTTTGGTAGATGTATAAGATGGAATGGCTCAAAATGGAGGAAGATTGGGTATGGGGCTCCTGCCTGGTGTCCTCGAATCAAATTTTATCTCTGAATCGTGACCTCTGTAACAGCTTATCTGGTAATTATCGCATGCTGGTGGGATCTTGCTGTGTATCTTTTCCTATGTTAGGACTTTAACTGCACTTCAAAAAGTGTGTCAAAGACTGAAAAGTGCATTGCATCTTCCTGAGATTGTGAGAGGTGTTTAATAAATGGAAGTTTTTATCTATTTCAAAGCAGTGTATCTCCTCAAATACTAACTTCAGAACCCAGCATTTGAATTCACTCAGATGTCTAACTCCTGGTAACACCAGGAGTTTAATTTATTGTTTAAACCTTTGTCAGTCACATTTCAATTAGTTTTAAAATAATATTTTAACAACCTGAAAGCTAATATTGTTTCATAGAGCTCATTGCAGGAACAGCTATAAAAATACATCTCACACAGGAGTGTGATTAGCAATCTACAGTTAATTATTGTCACTCCAGGTGGCACAAAGCTTTCAAAGTAGAGTAAAAGACTTGCAGATTTTGAAAAAGCAAAAATTAGAATATATCAATAGTCTTCTGCACTTCAAGCCACAGATAAGCGGTCTACTTTGCCTCTAATGGAGGCTGTTTATTGGATTTTTTTTCCTGTAACTCCAGACCGGCCTTTGTCTATATCTCTGTGCCTTGATCAGTCTGCCTGGGCGGCTAGCCCATCATCTTCTCACCCTGTCCCTATAAAATGATTGGTGGGCGAGTGCCAAAATCACTGCATGTGCCTCGGTGCAATTCTTACTTTAACAGAATTCCTATGAAGCACCATGGGAAGTTTTACTATGTTGAAGATGCTATATAAATGCAAGTTGTTGCTGCTTTCAGATTGGATCGGGCTAGTGATCCTCAGTGAGCCAAAGGTGGAAACTTTCCATCTGGATTAACTTTAAAGCTCTCTCCTGAATCATTGTGAAAGAAATGCCTGACAGCGCATTGCTTGAGCTGCGTGTCACATTATCAGCATTCTCACTGCAAATGCTGTCTTCTTTTCCCACTTATTCAAAAACCCACTACTGCCTTATAAAACTGGTACTTGTACTATTGGCTCTTCAGCTCAAACTGCCTACACAGCATCACACAATAGGGGTTCTGCTTCTTGGCAAGAGGAATCTCAGAAAATGAGGTTCACCCCCTGCAATTCAGGAGAGCCAAGCTTCATTTCAGAGTACCCCAGCAAAATCTGATCATTAGGCAAACAGATGTGCTGGATAAATGTCCAATTAGGTTGCCAAGGAAGCTGACATCTCGGATACAAAATCTTTCAAACCATCCATACAACACAGACTTCAGATATTTAACTATCCATGAGCTGCTGGAGAATTGATACACCACGATCACTGCTCATTGGTACCAGTCCAGGGTGAGGAAAAACAACCATAACATTAAAAACTGGAGCAACTTCATATGGAAGTAGAAACTGAGCAAGTATGGTTACTTTGTTCCAAACAAAATAGAGAATTTCCTTCCAAAATAGGAAGTGTTGGCAAAGTTAATCTCGAAGGTTAAAGAAAAGAGCACAGATAATGGATGATTGTAAAATGAAAAAGCACTCAATATTTTCTTCCAGCTGTTGGCTCGTTAACTCTTAAAAATTAATCTTCTGGTATTACTTCATTCCTCCAGTGTAGTCTCTGGTCTCAGTCTGATGGGAGGACCTTCCTGCGCATTAGCTGCTGTGTCAGTTTACCATTATCTGACCTTGGGGACAGCTCCCCTAAAACAACATCAGCAATAGAGCCGTAATGAGTTACTTCTGCCATCAGTATGGAAACACATTCACGCAGCACAAAACAAACATTGAAGGGCTGAAGTGATTTCATGCCAATTAAAACTGTTCCTCTAAAATATTTATTTAATTTTCATGAAATATAGGTTATGTCAAGCATTAAATATTCAGCATTCTGTCGCATCACTGTCATACAGGTACATCTTCAGTTAAAGCACTGAAGCAAGTTGCTCAGGACCTTTTAGGGAATCTGCCTTCCCAAGAACTAAGACACTGCCCTCCTGAATTTCCCTGTTTGTGTGACGTACTTCATGTGACAAAAGAGTTTCAATACGGTACCTATTCCACGTTAAAGTCAAAATGAATTCATTAGCAACATAACCATTGAAAACTCAAAACTGTCATTTTCTTTATTTGACTCAAGTTCCAATTTAACATTTTGTGGAATGTTGCCGAGGATGCTCCCAGCTGCCTGTAATGAATTTGGAAATTTGGACAGGATAATCAGGGGAGAGAAAAGAGAGAAAGGGAGAGGACCTTGAGGAAACAGAAGGCCAGAAGGAACAGAGGAGAGAGAATAAAGTTGACAAAGTGTAGACAGAAAAATAGGAAGACTATGACAAACAAAAACTGGACATTGCTGGAAAAGCTCAGTAGGTCTGGCAGCATCTCAGCACTGACCCTCCAACAGCACAGCACTCCCTCAGCACTGACCCTCCGTCAGTGCAGCACTCCCTCAGCACTGACCCTCCAAAAGCGCAGCACTCCGTCAGCACCGACCCTCCGACAGTGCGGCGCTTCCTCTGTACTGACCCTCTGACAGTGCGGCACTCCCTCAGCACTGACCCTCCAACAGTGCGGCACTCCCTCAGCACTGACCCTCCAACAGTGCGGCGCTCCCTCAGCACTGACCCTCCAACAGTGCGGCACTCCATCAGCACTGACCCTCCGACAGTGCGGCGCTCCATCAGCACTGACCCTCCGACAGTGCGGCGCTTCCTCTGTACTGACCCTCTGACAGTGCGGCACTCCCTCAGCACTGACCCTCCAACAGCGCGGCACTCCCTCAGCACTGACCCTCCAACAGCGCAGCACTCCATCAGCACTGACCCTCCGACAGTGCGGCACTCCATCAGCACTGACCCTCCGACAGCACAGCACTCCATCAGCACCGACCCTCCGACAGTGCGGCGCTCCCTCAGTACGGACCCTCCAACAGCGCGGCACTCCATCAGCACTGACCCTCAGTCAGCGCGGCGCTCCCTCTGTACTGACCCTCAGACAGTGCGGCGCTCCCTCAGCACTGACCCTCAGACAGCGCGGTGCTCCCTCAGCACTGACCCTCAGACAGTGCGGCACTCCCTCAGCATCGACCCTCAGACATTTCGGTGCTCCCTTAGCACTGACCCTCTGACAGTGCAACACTCCCTCAGCACTGACCCTCCGACAGTGCGGCATTCCCTCAGTACTGACCCTTTCACAGTGCGGTGCTCCCTCAGCACTGATCCTCCGACAGTGCGGCGCTCCCTCAGCACTGATCCTCCGACAGTGCGGCGCTCCCTCAGCACTGATCCTCCGACAGTGCGGCGCTCCCTCAGCACTGACCCTCCGACAATGCGGCGCTCCCTCAGCACTGACCTTCTGACAGTGCAGCACTCCCTCAGCACTGACCCTCTGACAGTGCCCACTCCCTCAGCACTGACCCTCTGACAGTGCGGCACTCCCTCAGCACTGACCCTCCGACAGTGCGGCACTCCCTCAGCACTGACCCTCTGACAGTGCGGCACTCCCTCAGCACTGATCCTCCGACAGTGCGGCACTCCCTCAGCACTGACCCTCTGACAGTGCGGCACTGCCTCAGCACTGATCCTCCGACAGTGTGGCACTCCCTCAGCACTGACCCTCTGACAGTGCGGCACTGCCTCAGCACTGACCCTCCGACAGTGTGGCACTCCCTCAGCACTGACCCTCCGACAGTGCGGCACTCCCTCAGCACTGACCCTCTGACAGTGCGGCACTCCCTCAGCACTGACCCTCCGACAGTGCGGCACTCCCTCAGCACTGACCCTCTGACAGTGCGGCACTGCCTCAGCACTGATCCTCCGACAGTGCGGCATTCCCTCAGCACTGACCCTCTGACAGTATAGTAGTCATTTGTAATGGTCTGTAATTTCTGTGCTGAAGTTACTGGAGTGGAACCTGAACCCACAGCCTTCTAGTTCAGAGACAAGTGTACTACCAGCTGTTCCCGAGCCGAGTTTGAGCGTTCATGTTAGTTTGAAGATTGTCAGTAATACCTTCTTACTTTTTCCAGGTATTGTGATTTCATGGGATGGAGACAGTTTTGTGGAAGTTCTGGCAAATCCAGGATTGAAAGGCAAGCTTTGTGGTCTGTGTGGGAACTACAATGGGCATAAACGAGATGATCTGATTGGTGGAGATGGCAATTTCAAGTTTGAAGTTGATGCTTTCGCTGAATCATGGCGAGTGGAATCAAACAGAATTTGTAACAGACCCCAGCGGAGATTACGACCGCATCTATGTTCGGGGGTTGTAAAGGTGAAGTTCCGGGCTCACAGGGAATGTCAAAAACTGAAGTCCTGGGCCTTTAAGAACTGCCACTCAAAGGTCGACTATGTTTTGTTCTACAGGTGAGCATTTCCTGCAGGATTGTCTGTGGTAAAAGGTAACTCCGATCCAACCTGACCAGAGTGCTCTCAGATTCCCATTTTAAAAAATCAGTCTTCTGTTAAGAGATTCCTAATAACTGAGCACTGTGTCCAAGCTTCAGATCATTTGTTCTAAGATCTCTTCATCTGGATTAGCACCAGGTTTAATTTGCTAATGACTCCTGTGAAGCACCTAGGGATGTATTACTGTGTTAAAGCTGCTGTATTAGTGGGAGGCAGCCTGGCCTCTATGTGACTCCATTCCGACTGCATGTGGCAGATTCTTCACTCTGAAGTGGGACAATAAGGTTTGACCAGCCATTCAAGAAGGTTCACTTAACACTCTCTAAGGCCCGGGTAATAAATATCGGCACTTATCAGGAATACCCACATCCTGAGAAGAGATTTTAACAGTTCTGCTGACTGTCAGGTAGCACTAAATAATCCCCTGTCCCAGAGAGTGGGCAGCCCCTCCCCACCCATTGTTACTGATGTGGGTGGATGGGGGTGTCTCCCTCTCTCAGAGATGACTTATTTAGACTCTGATTGCCCAGGCCTGCCCTCGGTCAGTGTGGGATGTGTGAGCAGGAGGAGTTATAAACATTCCACAGTCCCTGTGTTAAACTGTCACAGGGAAGGGATAATGCAGCCTTGGCACGGTACTGTTATATATATGTGAACCAGTCACACATACACTTCGGAGAGATTTTTTGCCATATTTTGAGTTTTAAATTCCTGCATAGAGACAATATTCCTAAATACATGTTAACCCTGTTAGGGCACAGTCTGAAGTTAATGAACAAATCCTAACCGGCCTCCTCCCTCTTGCTCATTCTATTCCGGGAAAGATTTGCTAAATTCAGTTTGAAGGGACTGAGAAGGTCAAGTATCAGGAATTTGGCTCAACTCCCCAGCAATGGTGAGGGAACCAGGCCTTGCTGTGCAGGCAAGTAACCAACATTGGGTCTGTGAATTCAGGGCATTGAGTTAGTTATCTAGTCTGGGACTGGAAACATGTGTGGACCTGGATTGGAAAAAGGATGGTGATCTCTTTCCCTAAAAGGCATTCATGAATCACATGGGATTTTATGACAATCCAGTGGCTTCATGCTGAGCTATTTCTTCCTGGTTACAAAATATCAAGCTTCATGAATTCATATTCCGAACTCTACATATCAGGTACACAAGTACTAATGAGATTGATGATATTTTAGTACAAGCTTGCTGAAGTAGATTATGTGCTTAATAGACCAAAGCCATGTTAAGAAATAAGGTTGCGATTCGGCTGTGATTTTAAGGGGAATTGTGATAATTTGCTGAAGTGTATAGTGTGTTTCAATATATCCACTATAGTGATCATGTACGATTTTCTGTTGAGTGTGTGCAGTGCACCATGTTTGCTAACAGCATGGTCAAATCCTTGTTAGAAACACTCAGTGAGAGACACTCATCCTCTGAGGCAGCAGTTAAAACGATATGTGAAAAGTGTCAGATCTGGACCTGAGTGAGTCACCCAGGAAGAGATCACTGGCTCAGCTTAAAATGAGGAGACAGGCTTTACGTTTCACCGAGTTTACAAACTGATGGATTAGTGAGGTACTATCAGCCATCTCAAACTCTGCTGAAAGTCAACAGGTTCGATGTCATTTGATGGTTTCAGGGCCCTGTCACAGTCTGCTGCATTAAGTTAGTGAGCCATCCTCGAGAGTAATAAACACTTCACTAGACAGGGATGAGAAAGTTATTGCTCCATCTAGTGCTCACTTAGATCATTGCAATTTCAAACATAAATTCCAGTATCCCTGCGATTAGCTTGTCTGTTGCAGATATATTGTGTGAGACACGTGAAAGCCAACATTAAAATTGTACGATTCACTGTGATCCTGCATGCTCAGAATGCACTCTGACTCTGCACATGAGACATTAAAAATCTGAGCATGAGCTGTGATCAGTGCCTGACAGAGCAAGATCCTCATTCGCGTCTTAGTGAGCTCTGAATGAAAAGATACCTGCAATACATAAGGAGGCCATTCAGCCTGTCATGTCCATGCTGGTTTTCTGCACAAGCAACTCAACTGGTGCCACCCTTCCCCATTGCAATGTAACTTTTTTCTCTGAAGGTAATTTCTGAAAGCCATGATTGAACCTGCCTTCAGCACACTGTTCAGTGCACTCCCGAACTGAACTTTTCGTTGCATCAGGAGATTTCTGACATGTCACAATTAGCTGTTTTGCCATTCACAATAAATTGGTGTCCTTTGGTTTTCAACTTGATTTGCTATTGGCAACCAAACAGTTTCTGTCTTAACTGTGCTGTGCAAAACTCATATGATTTTGTACATGTCCAATCAAATCTCCTCTCGGCCTTCTCTTTAAGCCCCAGCTTTTCTGACCTATTCTCATAACCAGCATTCCTTCTCATTTTTTCTTCATCTGCACAGGCCTGTGAGGTGCGCATGCAGCAGCGACCTCTGGAACTGCAAGTTAATGAAGCAAACGGAGCGGTAGTGCATGTGTGCAGCTTAGAGACAGCACTGCTTGTAACTGAATTCACTTGACCCTGCAAATCTTCCTTGTAAACCTTTTCTGCACCCTTTCTTATACCTTCTCATGTTCCCTAAAGTATGGTGCCTAGAAGTGGATTGAACTAGTGTTTTCTGCAGGTTCACCAGCATTGGCCTAGTTTTGTACTCTGCCTCTATTTATAGCTCTGTTAACCCCTTTCTAAAACTATCTTGCTAGCCTCAGATTTGTACAGATTTTCCCCCAAGTCACCTTCTCCTGCACCTATTTAGAACTGTGCCTTTCCTTCCATATTGTCGTTCCTCGTTCTTCCAACCACTTCATACTTCTCTCCATTAAATTTCATCTGGCACATTTCACCAGCATGTCAGTTCCCTATTGAAGTCTATTGACATCCTCCTCACAGTTCACAATTCTTCCAACTCTTGCGCCATCTACCAGTTTTGAAAATGTGTCCAGTCCAACCATCTTTGAGTCATGAACATAGATTAAGAAAATCAGGGGTCTTACTATTGATCTGTGATCCGGTCCATTGTAGACCATCTTCCAATCCAAAAAAAACCATTCACCACTACCCTGTTCTCTGCCACTCAGTAAATTACTATACTCTTACTCCAAGGGTGTTAATTTTACTGATGACACAGTGTATACTGTGGCTGCTTGTCAAATGCCTTTGGAAGTATATTACGCCACATCGACCTTCTCAATTAACTCATCAACTATCTGAATCTCAAGTTAATTGAATACAATGACTTTAGCAAAGCCATACTGATATTCCCTAATAAACTTAGAACATAGAACATAGAACATTACAGCACAGTACAGGCCCTACGGCCCTCGATGTTGTGCTGACCTGTCATACCGATCTCAAGCCCATCTAACCTACGCTATTCCATGTATGTCCATATGCTTGTCCAATGACGACTTAAATGTACCTAAAGTTGGTGAATCTACTACCGTTGCAGGCAAAGCATTCCATTCCCTTACTACTTGAGTAAAGAAACTACCTCTGACATCTGTCCGATATCTTTCACCCCTCAATTTAAAGCTATGCCCCCCTCGTGCTCGCCGTCACCATCCTAGGGAAAAGGCTCTCCCTATCCACCCTATCTAACCCTCTGATTATTTTATATGTTTCAATTAAGGCACCTCTCAACCTTCTTCTCTCTAATGAAAACAGCCTCAAGTCGCTCAGCCTTTCCTCGTAAGGCCTTCCCTCCATGCCAGGCAACATCCCAGCAAATCTCCTCTGCACCCTTTCCAAAGCTTCCACATCCTTCTTATAATGCAGTGGCCAGAACTGTACGCAATACTCCAAGTGCTGCCGCACCAGAGTTTTGTACAGCTTCACCGTAACCTCTTGGTTCCGGAACTCGATCCCTCTATTAATAAAAGCTAAAACACTGTATGCCTTCTTAACAGCCCTGTCAACCTGGGTGGCAACTTTCAAGGATCTGTGTACATGGACACCGAGATCTCTCTGCTCATCTGCACTGCTAAGAATCTTACCATTAGCCCAGTACTTTGCCTTCCGGTTACTCCTACCAAAGTGCATCACCTCACACTTGTCTGCATTAAACTCCATTTGCCACCTCTCAGCCCAGCTCTGCAGCTTATCTATGTCTCTCTGCAACCTACAGCATCCTTCGTCACTATCCACAACTCCACCAACCTTAGTGTCATCTGCAAATTTACTAACCCATCCATCTACGCCCTCATCCAGGTCATTTATAAAAATGACAAACAGCAGTGGACCCAACACCGAGCCTTGCGGTACACCACTAGTAACTGGTCTCCAGGATGAACATTTCCCATCAACTACCACCCTCTGTCTTCTTTCAGCAAGCCAATTTCTGACCCAAACTGCTATATCTCCCACAATTCCATTCCTCCGCATTTTGTACAATAGCCTATTGTGGGGAACCTTATCGAATGCCTTGCAGAAATTCATATACACCACATCAACCAGTTTACTCTCATCTACCTGTTTGGTCACCTTCTCAAAGAACTCAGTAGGGTTTGTGAGGCACGACCTTCCCTTCACAAAACCGTGCTGACTATCCCTAATCAATTTATTCTTTTCTTGATGATTATAAATCCTATCCCTTATAACCTTTTCCAACACTTTACCAACAACTGATGTAAGGCTCACTGGTCTATAATTACCAGGGTTGTCTCTACTCCCCTTCTTGAACAGGGGAACCACATTTGCTATCCTCCAGTCGTTTGGCACTATTCCTGTAGACAATGACGAGTTAAAGATCAATGCCAAAGGCTCGGCAATCTCCTCCCTGGCTTCCCAGAGGATCCGAGGATAAATCCCATCCATCCCAGGGGACTTATCTATCTTCACCCTCTGTAGGATTTCTAATACCTCTTCCTTGTGAACCTCAATCCCACCTAGTCTAGTAGCCTGTATCTCAGTATTCTCCTCGACAACAGTGTCATTTTCTGGAGTGAACACTGTCAAAAAATATTCATTTAGTGCTTCCCCTATCTCATCTGACTCCACACACAACTTACCACTACTATCCTTGTTTGGGCCTAACCTTACTTTCGTCATTCTTTTATTCCTTAAATACCTATAGAAAGCCTTAGGGTTTACCCTGATCCTATCTGCCAACAACTTCTCATGTCTCCTCCTGGCTCTTCTGAGTTCTCTCTTTAGGTCTTTCCTGGCTACCTCGTAGCCCTCAAGTACCCTAACTGAGCCTCCACATCTCATCCTAACATAAGCCTTCTTCTTCCTCTTGACCAAAGATTCCACCTCCTTCGTAAACCACGGCTCCCGCACTGTACAGCTTCCTCCGTGGCTGACAGGTACATACTTATCTAGGACACACAGGAGCTTTTCCTTGAATAAGCTCCACATTTCTAATGTGCCCATCCCCTGCAGTTTCCTTCCCCATCCTATGCTCCCTAAATCTTGCCTAATCTCATTGTAATTGCCTTTCCCCCAGCTATAACTCTTGCCCAGTGGTATACACCTTGCTTTTCCATCACTAAAGTAAACATAACAGAATTGTGATCGCTATCACCAAAGTGCTCACCTACTTCCAAATCTAACACCTGGTCAGGCTCATTACCCAGTGCCAAATCTAATGTGGCTTTGCCCCTTGTTGGCCTGTCTACATACTGTGCCAGGAAGCCCTCCTGCACACACTGAACAAAAACTGACCCATCTATAGTACTCGAACTATAGTGTTCCCAGTCAATATCTGGAAAGTTGAAGTCCCCCATGACAACTACCCTGTCTCTCTGACTCCTATCGAGAATCATCTTTGCTATCCTTTCCTCTACATCTCTGGAACTATTCGGAGACCTATAGAAAACTCCCAACAGGGTGACCTCTCCTTTCCTGTTTCTAACCTCAGCCCATACTACCTCAGTTGACGAGTCCCCAAACATCCTTTCTGCAACTGTAATACTGTCCTTGACCAACAATGCCACACCTCCGCCCCTTTTACCATCTTCTCTGTTCTTACTGAAACATCTAAATCCCGGAACCTGCAACAACCATTCCTGTCCCTGCTCTATCCATGTCTCCGAAATGGCCACCACATCGAAGTCCCAGGTACTAACCCATGCTGCAAGTTCACCCACCTTATTCCGGACGCTCCTGGCATTGAAGTAGACACACTTCAAACCAACTTCTTGCTTGCCGGTGCCATCTTGCTTCCCTGAAACTTTATTTCGGACCACCCTACTCTCAACCTTTTCTATAGTCGAACTACAATTTTGGTGCCCATCCCCCTGCTGAATTAGTTTAAACCCACCCGAATAGCCTTAGCAAATTTCCCCCCCAGGATATCTTGTTACTTTTGGCCAGGATTATTGTTTTTAAAAGCTTCTCCATCATTGAAGTTAAACTCACAGGCCTACAGTTAACACAGTGTGGAGCTGGATGAACACAGCAGCCCAAGCAGCATCAGAGGAGCAGGAAAGCTTGATGTTTCAGGCCTAGACACTTCATCAGAAATGGGGGAGGGAAAGGGGGTTCTGAAATAAATAGGGAGAGAGGGGGAGGCGGATAGAAGATGGATAGAGGAGAAGATAGGTTAAAGAGGTGGAGATGGAGCCAGTAAAGGTGAATGTAGGTGGGGAGGTAGGGAGGAGATAGGTCAGTCCAGGGAGGACAGCCTATAGTTACTGCGTTTGTCCTGATGTGCTTTCTTGATCTGTAACGTTTGCAAGTCTTCAATATTTCGGCCCCAACATGCCTAAAGAGGATTGAAAATATGAATGTCAATGCCTCGACCACTTCCGTTCTTCTCTCTATTTTTACATGCAACTGATCCAGTTTTGGTGAACTGGCTAAGCGCAGCAAATGCTCTCTTTCTTTATCAATTTTAGTCCAATGTCTCAACTGCCTCAATTCTTTTTCTTCACATTTAGAATTTGCCTAGCCATTGTTCCAGGAGTTCAGTTGTGTTCTTCACGATCTTCCTTCTGTCTGTCAAGGAAGAAAAAACTACTAAAAAGAAATAGATTCTTTTCAAATAGCCCAAAGGAGTGAGGAATAGGTTTGGCTGTTTCATGTTTTATTATGAATTCTTCCAAATTGTGCATTTTTTCTGATTTAAGTTATGAACTAATGACACGCTAATTTTCTGGAACTTGTTAACAAGCAAATTTTGAGTTCCTTTTCGTAGAAATTGTGCTCTTGAAATGTCTGATTATATTTAGGCAATTGAACTTTCTCTACTCTTGGCTCTAAGCCATGTCCCAATTCTCCACTAGGTGGCAGTGTGAGTGCAGGACATGGAAGTTGGCAGAAGTGAGTCTGACTTTCACTTTGATAAATGCTCATCTCATTCTATTACTCCCCGTAATCATAAGGGGCTATTCCTGCAGGAATAAGGCAGCTCCTTGTTTTCAGCCAAGGGCAATGAACAACCTCATAAAATGCTAGCCTAAATCTGAAGCTTAATTTAAACTAAAATGTAAAAACATTGCTAATTTTTAAAATAAATAAATTAACCTGTGCTCAAATTTTGCTGGTTGACCTTTGCAATGGAAATGGCTGTACCTTTAAACAGAAACGGGAAGACAGATTGTCATTAATTTAGTGACTGAGGGACAGATACACTGGCATCTAGAATGAGAGATAAATATGGTGAGGCATTGAGCATATAACAGAAGGATGATTCCTGAACATTGGCACGTGAAATTCTCAGCTTGCGTTTTAGACAAGTTGCATGTGGTTGCAGATCCTTTTTTGAACTGTTGCTTTCTTGACTCCTCCATCTAATACGTAGTTTGTGTTGCTAACAGATCCTGTCTCACAGATATGTGTGAATGCCCGCTACACAAGAACTGTTACTGTGAGTCTCTGCTTGCCTACATGCGGGCCTGTCAGAGAGAAGGTGTTCAGGTTCACTGGCGCCCAGAGATGAGCTGTCTCGGTAAGTTCACAGCAATGGCCAAAAAATAAGCAATAAAGAATAGCGGCAGGGGCAGGTCATTTAATCACTCAGTCATTTAATGAGAACATGGCTGTCTGATAAAATCCTCCTCTCCACTTTCCTGCATGCCATTTCCTCCTTTGTAGATCAAAAAATCTGACTAATTCAGCCTTGTAATACATTCAATGATCCAACTTCCATTGATTTTTGTGGAAGAAAAGCCCAAACATTACTTAAATCTCTGGGAGAAGGACTTCTCTGTCAACCCCCATTGGAACTGTAAACATCATAACAAGATCAGCTCCCATTCTGTTGAATTTCAATGAATACAGGTAGATCCACCCTGCTCACCCTTACCTCATGAAGCAAACCCTCATCCCAGAAACCAACCAAAGGAACTTCTTCTGAACAGCTTCCAAAGCAAGTTTCTCATTCCTTAAATAAGCTGACCGAAATTGCATGCAGTACTCTAGGTGTATAGTAATATGTGTCAAAGTTAGGTGGTTTTATTAACTGCATTTATTTACAAGGCACGGTAAGAGATGATATTGTGGTGGAACTATACAGACTTAGGCTTCCATTCCATGTGACCTGATGCACATGCTCAGTACGTACTGTAAGAGTAAAAAATAATTAATCTTTTACTCCACGACATTTGGTTTTGCTATGAGCAATGGTAGCAACATATAAATACAGCAAAGAATGATAGATGCTGGAAATCCAAAACAAAAACAAAAATTGCAGAAGAAACTCAGCAGGTCTGGCAGTATCTCTGTTGAGACTCGTGTTATATTTCCCTAAATGTCTGCCACTGCTTTTCAATTCTCCTACTGTTAAACCTATTTTCCTACTACACTTTAGCCAATGGTCTTCATGCTCTTATATGTGCCCCAATTTAAGACAGTAGTGTCAGATCCATATTGCTCTCTTTCAAACTGGATGCAAAATTCTAGCACATGAATATCGCTCAATTAAAAGCCTGAGCACTTAAGAAAAGTCATATTGGACACAAATCTTTATATCTGTTTCTCTATTCACAAGTGCTGCCAGACCTGCTGATGTACTGCAGCATTTTCTGGTTTAATTTATGTTAATGCCACTCTTGCCAAGAGGATCTAGGACATTATTCATTAATCCATTACACATAACCAGGCCCAAAGTAGGCTGGTCCCTGGTACAACTGAGAACATAGTGGTTGTAAGAAACTGTCTTAAATGCATTTTTTGAACTCAGTATCCTGGTTTGCCCAATTGGTGAACGTTTTTAATAAAAAGAGAAACTGTTGGAGAAACTCAGCAGGTTTGGCAGCATTTGGGAAAGAGAGAAAAGATTTAATGCTTCAAGACTAATATGACTGTTTTGTTCTGACTCAAACCATTAACTCTTCTTCTCTTTCCACAAATGCAACCACACCTTCAGCTTTTCTCAAACAATTTCTGTTTTTTTTCAGAGATCCGGTGTCAGCAGTATTTTGCTTTTTGTTTGATATTTCCTATCTTCACCCGAACTGATTCTACATCTTGATTTTCTGAATCAAAATCATTTCTCACTGATCTCATCCTTTCCTAATAGACCTTAATTTCTTTCCTTTTGTCAATCCAAATCCACCCTTGAATATTCAAATCCCAGCCTAAGTCACTTCACAATCTTGCCTTTGTAATGCCTATCATACCATACTCATTTCTTTTCTAATTGTGACAACAATTCATTTGTGCAATTAATGTTGTGAGTGTTCAGATAAAGAGATTTCAATTCTGTCGTTTTAGCATTTTTCTGACTCTGACTTTATGTTTGTACACTCTCTTCCTGTCAGACTCTGGTTTTTATTAACTGTATAGTTATCCTGCATGAGGAAATAAGCAAACCTGCATGGGCTTAATCCCTACAAGAGCATTTGTAAACTTTACCATGTGTAATCACTGGAGATCTGGGAAGAGTAATATTTGGGAGCACCTTTTCCCAATTTTACCCAGGGTTTGGATTGGTGGGTTTGCACAGAGTCCATAATTGTAGATTATGTCTTCACTTTTTCAAACATTTTTCCCAAACATTATCAGCTGACTGTAAAACATTTGCATTCTGAGAGTTTGGGCAGCATTTCATCTCTTTGTTCAGCAGATATTTGTATCTGCAATGAGAACTTTTGATTCCGAGTTTCTGTACACTCGACAGTTCCTGTTTAAAATTATTCAAACATTACTCACTCACCAAACACAGCACATCCTATTTCATTGCATAACTTTTCAAAAATGGAAATATTTTGCCTTCATCTGGTTGCATTCTGTTCGATCAAGTATCTCTGCTGTAGTCAGAGAAAATGGTTTCTCTTCCTATTGCTATGCGTTTATTTCTAATATCCCCAAAGATCTATTCTCCGTCCCCCATCCCATACGTGTTGTTTTTGATGATGTTATCTGAAAGCCTAGCATTAGGGTTCACATATATGCTGATGACACCCAGCTCTTCTAAACATCTCCACTGTCTCCAAATGGATAAGCAAAAAGCTTTGCTACTTACTCGTTATGAAGAATGAGAAGATTATCTTCTGATCCTGTGATAAGTGCTGACAGAGGCAGGTGTTTAAAAGATTTGTTAACCCATTTAGTAATTTCTTGACCTCAGAATTTCAAAATGCAGAAGTCCATAAGTGGCAGATTACTGAAGTTAATCGTAAAAACCAAAGATAGATCTTTCACTTCACAACAATAGACAAAATATGTCAGTGTTCTAAATCTTTATTCATTCTCTTCTCAGCTACCCAGTGTAAGCATGGTGCTGTATATGACACATGTGGTCCAGGCTGTTCCAAGACCTGTGAGAACTGGAATGAAATTGGCCCTTGCACTAAGCCATGTGTGGCAGGATGTCATTGCCCAGCAAACATGGTACTTCACAGAGGACGATGCATAAAGCCAGCCTTATGTCCCCGGTGACACAGTTGGGGACCTCTGACCTCACAATCAATGGTGATGATTAAAAAGCAGTTTCTTTCACCAGCCTTGGATTGACTGCTCTGATGTTGTAACTTCAACAAAGAAAGAAGAATGCATGTATATTTTCAGTATGAGCTAATTGATGATTAACCATTGGAAAAAATATATAAACTGATTCTGAATGTATAAACAGACTAAACCTTTAAATTAATATAAAGAGAAACAAACTTAAGCCAGTCAAAAATCATTTATTGTACTGTTTTCAACATTTAAAATATTTCAGAAGTCAGTGTTCAATATTTAAATATTGGCCATTGCACGTTTCTGTGGTGAGCTAAAGAAAATTTAACTGCAAGAGTGAAGAATTAGCAGCTTAAAATAGTGCATGAATGGAGGGCACACTCTCCTCACTAGATCAACATGGTTAGAAGTGTGATCTTGTCTCTGGAAAGATGCAAGACTGAGTTTTATTTGATAACAACAAGTTTTGTTCATTTTCCATCCTTTGTGAAGGCAGATGATAAAGGAGCTTCACGATGGGCAATGTCTTTAACATCGCGATTGCCTTTTTCTGAAATTCCCTCAGATTCAGGTTGGCACACAAAACGAACAAGTGTGGACAAAACTTCAACTTCCAGATGTTGGGGGAACAACAGCTGGGTCTTTGTCCCAGAGCTAATGGGAACTGCAGATGCTGGAGAATTCCAAGATAATAAAATGTGAGGCTGGATGAACACAGCAGGCCAAGCAGCATCTCAGGAGCACACAGCTCAGGGACTGAAAGCATTCTGTTGCCTTTTCTCAAGAACTACTGGCTTGATGCGTTTTAGGATTATTTGTTCGTAGATCCAACTTGTGAACGGATCCAGTCAACATTATCCTCACTAATAATTACAGAACTCACTATACACAGAAAGTCAAAGTGACTGCAATGTTCATAAACCAATAAGGAACACTGCCTGGTGTGGAATGTATCTGGTGTATGTCTCTGTTATTCCTGTTTAGAATGGAACAGGATAGTCTGATGCAATGTGTTTCCACTTCTCACCCTGTTCCAAACAGGAATTAATTGTTGGAAGAGCACAAAACAGAAATAAACATCAAGTTGGTACAAGATTGATTCAATTTGAAGTTACCAAAAGACGATTGCTCAACTTAAGGTGCAAGGTTTGTTTTCTACACCTGCTTATTGTGGTGTGAATTGTTATTTATTTATAGAAGGCAAATATGTCTGTGAATGTGGTCACATTCCATATTCTGCATGAAAACCCAGTAGCTACAACAGCAGTCAAGAACAGAGATGACAGCACTATTTCATTCAATGTAGCATTAAAACATTTTGGTGACTTATTTTGTTTATTGATATTTTTGTATATTTCATAAATTCTAAAGGGCATCTGGGTTAAATGTTGGCACCTGCTAGTGACCAGTTTTCTGTTGTCCATGTGACAGACAGTATTTCATCTTTTTAAAAACATTTTTTAAAATATTATTAAGAAAATACCCTGCTTGGAACAACAAAGTTTCAGTTGAAAGGCAACATCCTCTTCATTATTTTTTTAAAGATAATCTGATTGCTACATTGTGTGTTAAGATTTAACTAAATTACTTGGTCAACATTCCTTATTCACTTTTGTTAATTGTCATAGTACAATTGTAGAGTTCAGCTACCAATGCTTTATAACTCGTAGCATCTTGTGTGGAACAAACACAACCTTGAGGAAAATTTCTGCAGTTTGTGTTTCTCTGGAAAAATGAGCGAAGATATCCCATGCAGAGCACAACTGCGACTGTACCTTCTTCCTGTGCCATTAGTATGTTTCATGTCCCTGGTTAAAATGCTTGTAAAAGTTGTGTTAGATCTATTGCCTGTGCAAAATAGAACCACATTCAGAAATCCCAATTGTGACTGATCACATCAACCCTGCGTAGTCAATTTATTCAAGTGCACAGCAATCAAATAAAGAGTGAGAGACAGACAGTTAGCTACTGCCAATAATAAAGATTCTTTAAAAAAAAACACTGATCTGAATTTACAGGAGTGATCCTCTTGGCTCCTCCTTATAAAACCATGCTACCCTCCTCTTCCAGACCCATCTCTGCCCTGGTCAGGGAGTAGTTGATGGTCTAGTGGTATTATTGCTAGACTATTAATCCAGTAATTCAGCAAATGTTCTGGCGACCGGGTTCAAATCCCACATGGTGGAATTTAAATTCAATTAAAAAATGCTGGAATTAAGAATCTACACATCATCATGAAATCAGGGCCAATTGTCAGAAAAACCAATCTCATTCACTAAAGTCCTTCAGGAAAGGAAATCTGTCTCCTTCACCTGGTCTGGCCTATATGTGATTCCAGGCCCACAGCAATGTGGTTGATACTCCATTGCTGTCTGAAATGGCCAGGCAAGCCATTCACTTGTACCAATTGCTACAAATTCTCAAAGAAATGAAACTGGATGGATCACCTGGCATCGACCTAGGCCCTGGAAAAGGCAACTACGGCCGAAACAGCCCTGTCAACCCTTCAAAGTCCTCCTCACTAACATCTGGGGTTAGTGCCAAAACTGGAAGAGCTGTCTCACAGACTAATCAAATGACAGCCTGGCGTAGTCATACTCTCAGAATCATACCTAACAGACAATGTCCTAGACACTGCAATCGCCATCCTTAGATATGTCCTGCCCCACTGTCAGGATA
The DNA here is from genome assembly GCF_030684315.1 of Stegostoma tigrinum. NCBI lineage: Eukaryota > Metazoa > Chordata > Chondrichthyes > Orectolobiformes > Stegostomatidae > Stegostoma > Stegostoma tigrinum. Next base: position 2,196,584 of record NC_081358.1, on the reverse strand, counting down.
GACCCAGCAGAGATGGTGGTGCATAGTCGGGAGGCTCTGGAAGGCCTCAGCATCGACTCAGGACCCTAAAGGACACAGCTGCTATACTGGGTCTGTGGCAGGTGGTGAGGGAACAAACAAGAGGGAAAAACAAACTTGACCTTATCCTTACCAATCTGCCAGCTGCAGCTGCATCTGTCCATGACAGTATCGGTAAGTGTGACCATCACACAGAGCTCTGCCTTCACACTGAGAATAACCTCCATCATGTTGTGTGGCACTAGCACTGTGCTAAATGGGACAGATTTCTCACAGATCTAACTGGACATCCATGAGGCACTGTGGGCCATCAACAGCAGCAGAATTGTAATCCAGCACAATCTGTAACTTAATGGCCCGGCATATTCCCCACTCAGCCATTACCATCAAGCCAGGGGATCAACCCTGGTGCAATGGAGAATGCATGAGAGCATGCCAGGAGCAGCACCAGGCATACCTGCAGATGAGGTATCAACCTGGTGAAGCCACCAAACAGGGATACTTGTGCACCAAGCTGAATGAGCAGCAAGTGACAGATAGAGCTAAGCGATCCCATAACCAACGGATCAGATCTAAGCTCTGCAGTCCTGCCACATCCAGTCATGAATTGTGGTGGACAATTAAACAACTAGGCACAGGCAATAAATGCTGGCCAGCCAGTGATGCCCACATTCCACAAATGAATAATTTTAAACAGTCTCCAGTTCCATCCCAATGAGATGTTAATCTGTATCTTTGCCTAATGCACCCTGTAAATGAACTGATCTCCCCCAGGAGTTTAAGGGCCCTAACATCCGAGAGCTCAAATTCCACAGCAGAGATCCTACTCCTCTTCAAAGTTGTACAGTGAGATTTCTTACACACACCTGCCAGACCATACCCTGTTCTCATATGATCCAAAAGACAGCCCCTCTTACTCTGATGCAGTCCCTTCGTGCTGCCGGTAAAATTTTGTATCCAATTTTGTGGAATGAAGCTTGATCCCACTACCGACTGACTCAGAGACATGAGTCATGGCTGAGGGTGAATTTTTGAATTATACAGGAACTAATGTGCAGGGAAGGAATCCTCATTGATTATTGGAATACGTGCTGTTAAGACAATGAAGAGACAAAATAAACAAAAACTTGATACAAATGACCTTGTCAGGTATTTTTTTAATAACAGCCAATAGAACAATTCAACTAATGTTTGATAAAAAGCAAATGCTGTATTCAATGACAGTCATGAAAGGTGCCAAATAAATGCAAGTTGTTATTTTCAAGCATTGCTCATCTTTTGGTGTTGATTACTGAATGACCAGGATACCACAGCAATGAGGTCAAGCATGTTGCAAGTGTCTTAATCTCAGCAGGTATAAGCTCCAGAACTGCCACAACAGGAATGTGCTCTTATTCCTTAAGTGGTCTATGTTTGAATGCAGCAAGACCTGGATAATATCCACTGACAAATAATATTTGCATCAATATATTGCCAGCCAATACATTCAAATGAGAGAATCTAACCATCACCTCTTGACATGCAATGACATTACAACTGACCAGAACTATACTGAATTAGCCACGAGATTACCGTGACTACAGCAGGTCAGGGGCTAAGAATTCTGTAGTAAACAGCTCATCTCCTGATTTCCCAAAGCCACTCTACCATCTACAAAGGACACATCAGGAGTCTGATGGAATAGTCTCCATTTGCCTGGGATGTGCGCAGCTCCAAAAACACTCAAGAAACTTGTCACCAGCCAGAACATACCCATGATTGGGACGACATCCACAAACATTCACTCCCTCTATGCCAATCCTTGGTAGTAATGGTATGTACAATCTATAAGATATACTGCAGAAATTCACTGAAGGTTCCTTGACAGCACTTTCCAACCCATAATCACCACTATCAAAAAAGGACTAAGGCAGCAGATACATGGGAACACTGCGACGTGTAAGTTTCACATCTAGCCACTCTCCATTCTGACGTAAAAATATTGTCACTCCTTCAGTGTTGCAGTGTCAGAATCTTGGAACTCCCTCCCTCAAAATACTGTGGATATATCCTCAGCAAATGAACTGCAGTGGTTCAAGGTAACTTATCATTACCTTGTTTATAGGGATAGATGATAAATTCTGGCCAAACCAGTGATGGGCATATATCAGGAACAAATTTTTTTTAAAAAAGGCATCCAAGAAAAATCAGAGTTACTGGGGAAAGTCAAATATCAAGAAAACAGCTAAAGTGTTCAGAAATTGTAAACAGAAAATTAGATGAAAACAGACAACATTAGAAACTCAACAGCACCTGTGGAGAGAAGAGGCAGTAAAAATAGCAATGACCAAAAGTATGTATGTAGAGGAATAATTGCAAAACTTCATGTTTTACTCACAAAATTTTTATTGAAAATAATCACATATTGCATAACTCCATAAAGACATGAAAATTCTGTTTATAAAGAAACACAAAGATCATATTTCTACATTTGTTTTCATCTTCATTCGCGCCTCCTGTCACTTTCTTCAATCAATTTGGAACATTTCATCTGCACAGCAATGTTCAACCAGAATTGGCTTTGAAATTCCCTTGTTTATCCAAATTAGCATAGATTTCTATGTCCAGTTGAGACTTTTCTTTATCTTTAAGACTTTGTAAACGTCATTCTGAAACACAGGGGTGAAATGAGGGGCAGGCGACTTGGAAAGAATTGAACACAGCGGGGGTTTCATTGCATTGTGCGTATCTTCCACGTCCCAAATTTCTGGCATGCTGCAGCCAGGCCTGTATGAGACAGAAATCTATTATAGTCACCTCCGTACGAAAAGGTTGTGGAAATAATTTGCTTACATCATTTATAAAAAGCTATTTTAACTGAAAGTGGACACAAGTTTGTAATTCAGATTTGGAAGAAGTTGTATCCAGGAAGGTTCATTATATTGATTGGGTTTACGCACTTGTCAGAAACCACTTGTCAGCAGTAAGTTCGTTTAGTGATTCTCATGGTGAACAATGATGTGTTCATTATTTAAAAATTAAATAATTGCCCCAAACTCATTACGAGTATGTGGGATGACTAGGTTAATAACAGAATCAAGACCGACAATGAGGTAGCGCCCTCAGAAATACCCCAGTATGTCCAATTGAATCAACTGAGCAGGGCAATTAGAACAAAAAAAGGCAGAAATAAACCAAAAAGTGCTTCATTGAACTGAACTGAATTTCAGTCCAGCCATTTCCACAAGGTATTTATACGAGCGTATGAATTAGGAGCAGGAATAGATCATTCAGTCCTTCGAGCCTGCATTGCCATTCAATAAAATCATAGCTGATCAGCTGTATTTCACATATCACTTTTGATCTTTGATTCCCTTGTCTATCAAGAATATATTACATAAAATATTCAATGATTCACCTCTCTGCTACCTTCTAAGACAGAGTTCCAAAATTGCACAACCTTCAATGAAAGCAATTCTCTTCATCTGTTTTTAAAATAACCAGAGGGTTAGATAGGGTGGATAGGGAGAGCCTTTTTCCTAGGATGGTGACGGCGAGCACGAGGGGGCATAGCTTTAAATTGAGGGGTGAAAGATATGGGACAGATGTCAGAGGTAGTTTCTTTACTCAGAGAGCAGTAAGGGAATGGAACGCTTTGCCTGCAACGGTAGTAGATTCGCCAACTTTAGGTACATTTAAGTTGTCATTGGACAAGCATATGGACGTACATGGAATAGTGTAGGTTAGATGGGCTTGAGATCGGTATGACAGGTCGGCACAACATCGAGGGCCGAAGGGCCTGTACTGTGCTGTAATGTTCTATAAAGGTCCAGTTCTGGTCGCCCTATTATAGGAAAGATGTGGATGCTTTGGAGAGGGTTCAGAGGAGGTTTACCAGGATGCTGCCTAGACTGGAGGGCTTATCTTATGAAGAGAGGTTGACTGAGCTCGGTCTCTTTTCATTGGAGAAAAGGAGGAGGAGAGGGGACCTAATTGAGGTATACAAGATAATGAGAGGCATAGATAGAGTTGATAGCCAGAGATTATTTCCCAGGGCAGAAATGGCTAGCACAAGGGGTCATAGTTTTAAGCTGGTTGGTGGAAAGTATAGAGGGGATGTCAGAGGCGAGTTCTTTACACAGAGAGTTGTGAGAGCATGGAATGCGTTGCCAGCAGCAGTTGTGGAAGCAAGGTCATTGGGGTCATTTAAGAGACTGCTGGACATTCATATGGTCACAGAAATTTGAGGGTGCATACATGAGGATCAATGGTCGGCACAACATTGTGGGCTGAAGGGCCTGTTCTGTGCTGTACTGTTCTATGTTCTATGTTCGAAGGGTGACCCTAAGTTTAAAACGGTGTTCCCTAGTCCTGGAATCATCCTCAAGGGGAAACATTCTTTCCACATCTATTTTATCAAGACTGTTCAAGACGGTATAAGATTCAATCAAGTTACTTTGAGAATCTAGTGAAACTCCTCCAACAAATTTACATTTGTAATAAGGAGATCAAAAACTGCATGTTGTATTTCAGCTGAGGTCTTATCAATCCCCTGTATAATTGAAACAACATTATTTTACATTCAGTTCCTTTTGGAATAGTGGATGACAGGATTACATGAGCTCCTATTTTAGAAAATAACCTTTTATGAGGCACCTTGTCACAAGTGGTGCACAAGTAGTCCTGTTTGGTGGCTTCACCAAGTTGACACCTCATCTGCAGGTATGCCTGGTGCTGCTCGTGGCATGCTCTCCTGCACTCTCCATTGAACCAGGGTTGATCCCCTGGCTTCCTGTTGGAAATCCAGGAGTAAATCAGCAGGTTCACATTATCGATCAAACACATTACTCCTTCAAAGAATTCCAACAAACTGTGAAAGACCCTTGAAACAAAACATGCTGAATTATCCTGATTACCTCAAGTATTTCTCATCATCCAGCTACAATCTCATTACTGGCTGATTCTAGCACCCCCTCCATAATAAACATCAAGCTAACTGGCCGACAGTCTCCTGTTTACTACCTCACAATTTTCTTGAATAGAAGGCTATAAGGTTTCTATTTTCCAATCTGATCGAATGGCTCCAGAGTTCAGCAAAATTTGGAAAATTAACAACAATACATGTACAACATCATTAACCATCTCTTTAAAGAATCTAGCATGAAGTCCATCAGGACCCCGGAGCTTATTAGCCCATAGCTCCATCAGGTTGCTCAGCACTGTTGCCCTGGCGATTGTGATAGATGTGGTGTGTTTATCCGATGTGGCAATGCTTACTATTTTCACATTTCTAGCTAGCTTCCTCCCATACTCAAATTTCTTCCTCCTGATTAGTCATTCTTGGCTGTTCTTCATATTCTGACTAATCATTTGACCTGTTACTTATCTTTGCACAATGATATGTTTTTTCCTTAAATTTGATGCTTACCTTAACTTGTTTAATTGACCACAGACTGTGGGTTCTCCTTTTGGAACTTTTCTCTAAAGTAGGAATGTACTTTCTTTGAGTATTCTGAAATATTCCCTGATACGTTCTATTTATCTGTTTGGGTTTCCATTGGTTGGTGATGTCATTTCCTGCATTGGTGATGTCATTTCCGGTTCTTGTGTGTGACATGTGTGACATCAACAACGCAGGAAATGACATCACCGACCCAAGGAAACCTAAACAGATAAATAGAAAGCGGGACATAACACCAGCGCTTCATTGGAGGCTCACTGATGATGTTACCTAGAATGGTGACGAAACGTCTGAAAACGAACCTTCCGGCTCAGCGAGCAAACTCACATCCAGAACCTCAACCTGAGCTACAAATCTTCTCAAAACTCGCTAATTTAAAGATCAACCCACACCTGCAGCAGTGCACCTCGGCTGCAGTGTGTAAACACATTCACAGAAGGCTATAGAAGACAGGAATCTAATGCCATTTTAAAGTTATTTTTAAATAAAACCTATAAAACTTGTTTCAGGAGGATCATAGTTAATTTAAACCCAAATTAATCACTGCATATTGAAAATAAATGCGACAGAATTTGTTTAAAAACAAAGTTGCTAGAAAAGCTCAGCAGGTCTGGCAGCATCTGTGGAGGAGAGAAACAGAGTTAACGTTTCAGGACCGGTGATCCTTCCTCAGAATTTGTTGATCCTGTTGCACACAACAGAAACAGTTATCACTGGCAGTGGCTAAGGGGAAAACAGCCAGTCAACTCAAATTTACCTTAAATGAAGAAAACCTTAGATATGAAAAAGGAAATTATTCTGATCAGAAGCTACTTACAAAATTTTAAATTAAATGTTACCTTGTTTTTCTTAAACACCAGGAATCTTCAAAGATAAAATAGTCTACACCCAGTCTTATGAGCCCATTCTTCACCTCCTCGGCTGATTTCCGACTGTACATCGCGTAAACTTGCTTTGTCCTTTCTCTATTTAAGAGCAAAGAGAGGTTTTAACATCAATGTAAACATATGTAAGCGAGGGTAGGAAGATGATGAGCACAGTACCTCCAGAATAAGGATTTAACTGAAGTTGGGTTGAGGAAAATTCAGGGCAGAAGTGATGAAGAAAAGGAGACAAGGTGTAAGGAAGCAGAGAGAGGGCAGGAGAGGGGTTAAAGAGTGAGGGGGGGGATCGGTTAAGGATTGAAAAATTGAAGGGGAGGATGGGGAAGGAATGAAGTGCTGGAATGTAAAGGAACAAAATTAGAGAATGGTGGAGATGATGATTTAGCAGGGGAAAAAGGAGCAAGGGTGGAATCCTAGGTGGAAAATTGAAGGGGTTGGAAAAGTGCAGGAGCTGAGAGGGTGGATGGGGAGCAGCTTCACTCAAGTGTAAATAGATCCAGTTAGCTTTACTACAGCAAGAATGGCAGCACAATACAGGACAGTGTCATGTGAATCTTATAGAATAGGGAGGTAGGAGTTTAAAAAAAAATTAACAGCTGCTGGAAATATCTCCAACTAAGAAAACTGGAGATCAAATATTCAGAGTCTGAGTTGGAAGAAGGACAGGATTTTCTCAGAGAAATGGCAGTCACCCTACTGAGGGATGAGGGATGGCGATGGGGAGGAGGGAATGAAGGGAAGAAAATTATTGATTTAGATGGAAAATTATAAGCATTTGTTGGTCAGAAATGCAAAAAGGGACATGCTATACAAGAAAGTAATTATATAGAAAGGAGAGAATACATAACTTTATCACAGAACTGAGATATCTGCATGATGTTTTCAATCACTGCATCCTCTAAATTTCCCTGCAACTAAATACTTGATTGTGGCTCTTACAGCATGATGCAATGGGAACAGAGTTAATTGTAATTACAAGTTAATTTTCAACCAGTTATTACACTCCTGTGTAATTTAATACACATTAGATAATCACATTGTGATAGCAGGGTAATAGTGAGAATAATAAAGTAATTGCTAACCTCAGTCCAGCATCTTCATAATGTGGGTGATTTACAATAGGTCGCCCTGTAGATAACTTGATGCTAGCCATTGTGGGCATAGCCCCAGCAAACACAGCATCTGCAATGTGAATTAATCATTGCATTTTCTTATTAACATCTCTATTGTACTGACACCTACAATGTCACTACTTAAGTTTCAAAATAAAATGAATTAGGATTATATATTTGGTGGATTAGGCCAGTCAGCCCATTAAGACTGAATTATCATTCAACTTGACCATGGTCAATCTTCTAACTCAAAATCATTTTCCTGCACAATCCACATATTCATGATACACTTAATAAGTAGAAATCTACCAAACTATGGTATCGAATATAGTCGATGACTGATTCTCCATCGTCCTTTGGGGGAGAGAATTCCTAAGATTCACGACTCTGCAAGCATAGAAGCTCTTCATGACTTTTGCTCCTAAAAGAACTCTCTCTTATTTTGAGACTGTGTCCCTGGTTTTAGATCTCAACTCCAGTCCCCAGAGATGACACTGGACCAGCAATCCCCAAACTCAGGCTAATGCTCTGGCACCTGGATTCAGGGCAACTAGGGGAATTTAAACTCAAATAACTGACCTGGAATTAAAAAGCTATGTCCCATTTTTTTTGGTCACCATTGAATGTTGCATTTAAACAAAATCCATCCTATAGTCATGGAAATCTGCTGTCCTTACCTTATTTGACCTACATGCAACTCCAGAACCACAGCAATGTGGTTGATTCTTGACTGATTTAATGCAAGCGTCCTTCATAAAGTAATCAGTTTAAAGTAAAAATGCTAGCTTTTCCATTGATACCCACATCCCATTAAAAGAATAAAGAAAAAATAAACCTGAAAAGGTGAGAACATTACCTTAACTCTAGACAACAGGGTGCCAAAAGGTTCAGTCACTTTTCCTAATTCCCTCACCAACCTGAATAAAATAGTAGCTTCACTCAAACAGCACCCTCTGTTTCCACATGGACTGTTCATTTACCCTTTGCTCCACTGTTAGAATTTACAGGTATAACTATAATTGATCACCAACACTGATAATATTGCTTGATTTGAAACAATTTAATTATGGATCCTCATATTGCACCTTCCTCGTTCATTAACAGCCTCAAAAGATTTGACTCGTATCTAAAATAATGCAGCCATTTTAACCTGTGCAGTAGCAACAGTGTTAGTCACAGGAAGATGCAATAAAGTTTTTGTGAAGAGCAGAGAAGCACATAAAAGGTTGCAGCTGAGCAAGCCCAGCTTGAGCTATCTTAAAAATTGCAGGATCATTTGAAATCTCCAGTAATCAAGCACAAAGTAAAGGAAATTCTCCCCTATTAATGACATTTTTTAAGTGTCTGGACTGAAGGGAAAGTTGGGTAATCCAGACAAAAGGGTCACAGAATGAGGGAAAATAAAAGTACACAATGTAACTGCTTCTGTGGCAGAATCTTCACTTACATTTAACTGCGATTGATGGGTAATTCATTCTGTGTCGTGTAGAAACCCTTATATTAACTCCTGGTCTTTTCAGCTGTGGGCAAACATGGGTCTATTGCATACGTATAACACTGCCCCTAGCTGAATACTACATTAAAAATCTCATCTGCTGGGCTGCTCTCTAAGAAATGGAAAGATTACAACGCAATAGGGAATAAAAGGACAAAAGCAAAATTTTGCTGATGCTGATTATGTGAAGTTAATGTATTAACAAATAAGTATCAAGCAGCATTAGTGCATAGCAGTCAGAATTGTATTCTACAATTGCTTCTGTGATCTGCTTACCTGGCTGATGGGTGTATGATGGGTCCATTCCTAGTATTAACATCCTTAACTTAATGAGCAGAAGTACTCAATGAAAGAAAAACCAAGGAACCAGACATGCTAGTTAGCTACCAAAACACAGTTGGGAGATTTATATAGATAATCCGAGAGCCTAAATATCTGTAGAAAATTAATTCTTCCTATACATCAGTTTACATCTGTAAACATGTTAATTAAAACAAGAATTAGTACTTGCCTGCAGACATGTATAGGACTAACAGCAACATTTTTCTGAAGAAATAATTTCTATAACACTCACCCTTTTTAGTATTTTCTTTAATCCACTCTAATAACTCCTCTTGAGGAAAGTTGCTGAACTCTCCAATGATGCTCCATTGTTCTTTCAGATTTATTGCTCCCTGTAAGGCCATTGCTGCAAGCATGATGCACACAATTATCTGGTGATGGTATTTAGTGCGAACTCCACTAAATAGCTGACAAAAGGAGGAAACAAAAAGAAGCCATGAAACGAACTTCCAAGCTAATTGCTTTTATTTTGGTTAAGGGAGAGACAAATAGAGCAGTAAAAGAATTCACAGGTCTGGCAAACAAATGCACCCAATACATAAGTCTCAACAACAAAGGGGTTTTTACACAGAGCTGGTAGTTCAAAACATGCCCTTTATTTCACAAACCTATGTAAAAGCACAATGAAGAACCATGAAGATCTGAAATGCTAACTGTTTCCGCTCCACAGTTAACGCCTCTTGCTGAGTATGTCTAGGATTCTTAATTGTGATTTCAGATTTCCAGTATCTGCAGTATTTTCCTTTTGTATGATAGGACAAGGTTTACTACAGTAACTTTGTGCCCCTCCACCCACACATCAACGGGAGAAGACAGCCACACTGAACCCTGCCGCATCTTCACCATCCCCACAGACCTCCCACTGACTGAGGATGAACGGTCAGTCCTAAGCAAGGGGCTCACCTTTGTCCCCCTCCACCCACACATCAACGATACCAGTCACGTTTAGACATCAAGCAGTTTTTCCGCCACCTTCGCCTCCACGCTTATCTCTTTAACCGGGAGCCGAACCCTCCCTCCACCCACCTCCAACACAAGTCCTCTTCCTGGACACCACCCCCAGGCCTCCTACCCTCCCTCAACCTCTTCATCTCCAACTGCCATCGAGACATCAACCACCGCAACCTCTCCACCCCTCTCACCCACTCCAACCTCTCCCCCGCAGAACGGGCAGCCATCCGCTCCCTCCGCTCAAACCCCAACCTCACCATCAAACCCGCAGACAAGGGTGGCGCAGTGGTCGTATGGCGCACTGACCTCTACATCGCCGAGGCCAGACGCCAACTCTCCGACACCTCCTCCTACCACCCCCTCGATCATGGCCCCACCACCGAGCACCAAACCATCATCTCCAACACCATCCATGACCTCATCACCTCAGGGGACCTCCCACCCACAGCCTCCAACCTCATTGTTCCCCAACCCCGCACGGTCTGTTTCTATCTCCTTCCCAAAATCCACAGACCTGCCTGCCCATTGTCTCAGCCTGTTCCTGCCCCACCGAACTCATCTCCACCTATCTGGACTCCATTTTCTCCCCTTTGGTCTAGGAACTCCCTACCTATGTCTGACACCACCCACGCCCTCCACCTCCTCCAGGACTTCCAATTCCCTGGCCCCCAACACCTCATTTTCACTATGGACATCCAGTCCCTATACACCTGTATTCCTCATGCAGATGGCCTCAAGACCCATCCCAAAACCAGCCCAGCCTGTCTCCGCTACCCTAACCTGTTCTTCCTCTCACCGCTTCTTCCTGTCCCACAGGCCCGACCAACCCCCCTCCACCGACACCCTCATCCGCCTAGCCAAACTTGTCCTCACCCTCAACAACTTCTCTTTCGATTCCTCCCACTTCCTACAAAGGGGATGGCCATGGGTATCTGCATGGGCCCCAGCTATGCCTGCCTCTTTGTAGGTTATGTGGAACAGTCCCCCTTCTGCACCTAAACAGGCCCCAAACCCCACCTCTTCCTCCGTTACATTGATGACTGTATTGGCGCCGCCTCTTGCTCCCAAGAGGAGCTCAAACAGTTCATCCACTTCACCAACACCTACCACCCCAACCTCAAGTTCACCTGGGCCATCTCCAACACATCCCTCACCTTCCTGGACCTCTCAGTCTCCATCTCAGGTAACCAGCTAGAAACTGATGTCCATTTCAAGCCCACTGATTCCCACAGCTATCTAGAATACACCTCCTCCCACCCACCCTCCTGTAAAAATTCCATCCCCTATTCCCAATTCCTCCGCCTCCGCCGCATCTGCTCCCAGGATGAGGTATTTCACTCCCGCACATCCCAGATGTCCACGTTCTACAAGGACAACTTTCATCCCGCAGTGGTCGAGAACGCCCTTGACCGCGTCTCCTGCATTTCCCGCAACACATCCCTCACACCCTGCTTCCGCCACAACCGCCCCCAGAGGATCCCCCTCATTCTCACATACCACCCCAACTACCTCTGGATACAACGCATCATCCTCCGACACTTCTGCCATCTACAATCCGACTCCACCACCCAAGCTATTTTTCCATCCCCACCCTTGTCTGCCTTCTGGAGAGACCACTCTCTCCGCGACTCCCTTGTCCGCTCCACACACCCCTCCAACCCCACCACACCCGGCACCTTCCCCTGCAAGGAAGTGCTACACTTGCCCCCACACCTCCTCCCTCACCCCCATCCCAGGCCCCAAGGTGTCCTTCCATATCAAGCAGATGCTCACCTGCACATCTGTTATTGTGGTATATTGTATCCATTGTACCCGGTGTGGCTTCCTCTACATTGGGGAAACCAAGCGGAGGCTTGGGGACCGCTTTGCAGAACACCTCCGCTCAGTTCGCTACAAACAACTGCACCTCCCAGTCGCGAACCACTTCAAATCCCCCTCCCACTCCTCAGACGACATGTCCATCATGGGCCTCCTGCAGTGCCACAATGATGCCTCCCGAAGGTTGCAAGAACAGCAACTCATATTCCGCTTGGGAACCCTGCAGCCCAATGGTATCAATGTGGACTTCACAAGCTTCAAAATCTCCTCTTCCCCCACTGCATCCCAAAACCAACCCAGTTCTCCCCCTCCCCCCACTGCATCACAAAACCAGGCAAGCTCGTCCCTTTCCCCCACTGCATGCCAAAACCAGCCCAGCCTGTCTCCGCTTCCCTAACCTGTTCTTCCTCTCACCTATCCCTTCCTCCCACCTCAAGCCGCACCTCCATTTCCTACCTACCACCTCATCCTTGACCTGTCCGTCTTCCCTGGACTGACCTATCCCCTCTCTACCTCCTCACCTATACTCTCCTCTCTACCTATTTTCTTTTCTATCCATCTTCGGTCCGCCTCCCCCTCTCTCCCTATTTATTCCAGTTCCCTCTCTCCATCCCCCTCTCTGATGAAGGGTCTAGGCCCGAAACGTCAGCTTTTGTGCTCCTGAGATGCTGCTTGGCCTGCTGTGTTCATCCAGCTCCACACTTTGTTATCTTGGATTCTTCAGCATCTACAGTTCCCATTATCACTTAGTACAGTACCTTCTGCTTTTTGTGTTATGGAAAACACAAGAGAAGAAAAGCATTAAAAACAGCAGTAGGAATAATGCAGACTGCCAATAGAGTCTGAGATAACAAGGTGTAGATAACCAATTGGCCTGCTGAGTTCATTCAGCTCTACACCTTGTTATCTCAGATTCTCCAGCATCTGTAGTTCCTACTATCTCTGCCAATAGAGTCTGCTCTGCAATGTGATATGATTTGAGACCGATCAGATCGTGCCTTCAGCCCCACTTTCCTGTATAGTTTTCATAATGTTCAATGTCCCAATAATTCAAATACGGTTTAACTCATCTTGAAAATGTCCAATGCCCCAGCATTCACTGCACTCAGAGGTAGGGAAATTCCAACGATTAATGCTGTTCTGACAGAATAAATTCCACCTCATCCCCATCTTAAATGGAATTAAATGTGAGACCCCTTTTGTGCTTCCCAGTTCTAGACTCCCGCATTAAGGAAAACATTATGTCTTTGTTTCTTTGTTTGTTTCATTGTTACCTTGTCAAGCTCCCTCAGAATTTATATTTCAAAATGATCAGCTCTCCTTCCATGAAAATCCAATGAGTATAGACCTAACCTAATCAACCTTTCCTCAAACAATAACTCCTTCATTTCAGTGATCAGCCTGATATACTTGCATTGGAAGCTGTACAGGGAAAGTTAATCCTTCCATAAATAAAGCAACCAAATCTGAATACAGTATCCAGGGTGTGTTCTCTCACCACACCCTGTACAGTTGTAACAAAGCATCTATACTTTCGAACTCCATGCCTCTAACTATTAAAACCAATGAATATCCTGCTTGTCTATTTTCCTGACCAAAGTAAGCAAGAAATGATTATGAGTGTTGTTTTTTTCATTCCAGAGTAAAGCACTCAGTCGATAACAGTTTCCTCCAGACTATGTCCATCCAGATATGCAAAGCTGCAGTGGGTATTGGTGTAAAATAGTATGACAGTTTGCATTAACAGAATGTAAATGCAATTAGAATTTAAGCAACCAGACAGACGTATTTCTAAATGCAAGCTGACGAAACCTAGGTCGGGGGTAATATCAGATCTATTTTCCTTCAGAGCAGTCACAAAGCCTGGTACCCAATTCAAACGTTCCTGGCTTTGCACTTAGGACAAAGAAAATTACTGTACAGGAACAGGCCCTTTGGCCCAGCAAGCCTGCACCAGCACGCTGCCTGTCACAACTAAAAACCCCTACCCTTCCGGGGACTGTGTCCCTCTATACCCATCCTATTCACGTATTTGTTTAAGACCTTTCCCTGCAGCAAGTTCCAGGCACCCACCACCCTCTGTGTAAAAAACGTGCCTCAAACATCACCTTTAGACCTTGCCCCTTGCTCCTTAAACCTACGCTTCCCGGTAACTGACTCTTCCACCCTGGGAAAAAGCTTCTGACTGTCCAGTCTGTCCATGCCCTTCATAACCCTGAAGACCTCGAGCAGGTCACCCCTCAACCTCCGTCCTTCCAGCGAGAACAACCCAACTTTCTCCAACATCTCCTCATAGCTAAGGCCCTCCATACCAAGCAACATCCCAATAAATATTTTCTGTTCCCTCTCTAAAGCCACCACATCCTTCTGGTAGAGTGGCAGCCAGAATTAAACACAATATTCCCAATGCGGCCTAACTAAGGTTCTATAAATCTGCAACATTACCTGCCAATTTTTAAACTTAATACCCCAGCCAATGAAGGCAAGCATGCTGTATGCCTTGTTGACTACCTTCTCCACCTGCATTGCCACTTTCAGTGACCTGTGTACCTGTACACTCAGATCCCTCTGCCTATCAGTACTGTTAAGGGTTCTGCTATATACTATATATTTTCCATCTGATTTGACCTTTCAAATGCATTACCTCACATTTTTCCGGATTAAACTCCCAATTGCCATCTCTCTGCCCAAGTCACCAACCGATCTATATCTTGCTGTATCCTCATCGCTATCCGCAATTCCACCAACTTGAGTGTCATCGGCAAACTTAATAATCAGACCAGCTACATTTTCCTCCCAATCATTTATAATTATTACAAATAGCAAAGGTCCCAACACTGATCCCTGAGGAATGCCACTAATCACAGCCCTCCATTCAGAAATGCACCCTTCCACTGCTACCCTCCGTCTTCTATGACCGAGACAGTTTGTCACCTATCTCGCAAGCTCACCACTGACCTGGTGCGACTTTACTTCTGTATCAGTCTGCCATGAGAGACCTTGTCAAAGGCCTTACTGAAGCCCATGTAGATAACATCCACTGCCCTACCCTCATTGATCATCTTTGTCACTTCTTTGTACAAAGTGGCTTTGTGTTGAGGCTTGACATTTAGAATGCACACCAAATAAGTTACACCGGAGAGCACTGATTGCAATATCTCCGTTTTCAACTGCACACAATACAGGACATGTAGTGTTGATTTAGCGTGCAATACCTGACAATAACATACATCCAAGACCACATCATAAATAAGGGCTAGCACAGTTTTATGACAAGTCTCATAACTTTTACTACCAGCTTTAAAATTTTAAATCTACATATCAAAGCCAGAATTACATAAATCTCACTCTACACAGCAGGAAGGTGTTTGGCCCTTATTGCAACACTACAGTAACACTATTTCCTTTAATCGCACATTCCACACTTACCCTACACTTTGCATTTCTATGTACAAACTTTACAAAACCTACCAGATTAAGTTCTATGTTATTAAAATTAAACACCATTCAGTCAAGTACTAAACTTCTTTTAAATTCCATCAGTGCACTCTGGTTGAGTATTGCATTAGTGCCAGTATAACACAGCTACTTTCAATTCAATGACCTGTTTGACAGGGTTGTACAAGTAGGCACAGAAGTAATAATGTTGAATTTTATAAATGAAGCTTCATCTTACCTGCCTGGAGCAAATTAGAGAAGCCATGATGCACATGTGAGGAGTAAGAAAAAGTTTCAGTCTCATGATGAGAATTGCCAGGACCACAAACGCGATCAACTGGAAAACATGATAGACCAGCTGTGGAGACAGAAAAGCAAATTACACATTGAAAGTTTATCAATTCAATCTAGCAACAACAGGCATAACAATTTCAATTACCCTCAAAGCTCTCTAATACAACAGACCTTGAAGAGGAGGGCCTGAAATTCCAAGAGATTGAAAGTAAAATGGTGCAAGACCGCAGGACAATTCTGATGTGCAAATCACATTAATTTTGGATATCCACAAAATCAGAGGAGCACCTTGCCACTTCAATAACAAGCCAAATATCTTCTATGTCTTGTATATTGTATTCACTATCTCTTTCCAAAGAGAAATATAAGAATCATAGAATTCTTACAGTGTGGAAATGGGCCATTTGGACCACTGAGTCTGCGGCAACCCTCCAAAGAGTGTCCCATCCAGAGCCATCCCCCCACACTGTCCCTATAACCCCATATTATCATGACTAATCCACTTAACCTGCACATTACAGGGCAATTTAACATGGCCAATCCACATAGCCTGCATACTTTTGGGGGGAAAACAAAACAACCTGAGGAAACCCATGCAGACACAGGGAGAATGTGTAAATTCCATATAAATAGTGCCAGCCACCTGAGCCACTGTGCCACCCCAAGTATAACTTTGTTTTTAATGAGAGCTGATTTCTTCTGTGATTGACAACCTTTACTCAGAAGTGTTCATGGGGCCAGTACATTACAGTGCCTTGGATCCTGTTCTCAGTGGACACAAGAGTGAAGAATTGAGTGGATTTTGCAATGAAGCCTTCAAATGCCCCTAACCCATAAACACGCTCAGTACCAGCTACTGGGATAGGGAAATCAAACAGAAAATGCACTCACTGGCTGAAAAATCAAGATTTATGTCAAAGGTAAAGTCAGATTGAATGATCACGTTTAATAGTTGTGTTCAAATTCTGGCCAAGAATGGATAGAAGGAAAAATCTATTCATTTTGTTCACTTCAATCAGACAGAAAATGTGATCAAAAGAAGTCAAAATTCCAATCTATTCTCTTCTGCAGATTTTTATGCAGAAGAAAATACTGATAAGATCAGTTTCAACAGAAACCAAGGATGCCACTTACATATGGAGCAACCAGGAGATGGCTAACAAGACAGCGAGCCTAGTATAGTCAATGCGGCCTGCGACTGTCCCAACAGAAATTGCTTGCATTAAGCTCATCACTTTATAGGTATGGAGAAAAATGGATCAATAGAAGAAAATACATTTCAAAACTGTTTTTAGCCAGTAAAATAGTTAAAGATTAGTTTTTAGGGTTAAAGAAGTCAAAGTGGAACTAGGATGTGGGAACTGGATGATCAGTCACGATCATATTGACTGGCAGAGAAGACCTGAAGGGCCATATGGCTCCTGTTACAGCTCCTGTAATAATTCCTGTACTTATTTCAGATGTTTTCTATGGAAGGCAATGACCAGAGAGCCATATCTTCAATACAGTTGATGCAAAGTTTTTTACCCGAAAACTTGTATCACTGAGTGCATTAAGTTGTTTTACCTCTCCTCGGGTTGGATGCCTCTTCCTGAGAAGAAAAGAAAAAATAAATTAAAATACAGAAACATATTAGAAGTAAGACATCTCTCCTCATCTCAGTCCTAAAAGGTTTACCCTTTATCCTTAAACTATGACACTGGTTTGGGACTGGCAATTGTTGTGCAATCCCCGTTCAACTGTTGTCATAGCATCTGTGATGACATAACTTATGTCTATTATCTTCCCAGAGTGGAGAAACAATGCCGTGTCATTCGCAGCCTTTAGCATACCATTGATGATGACAAACATCTTGCCAAGGCCATCCATACACCTCCACTACTCGCCTTCAAACAGCCGCCTATCTTCAAACAGACGATCGTTCATAGCAAACTAGCCAGCCTTCAGTAGCACAGCAACCACAACACCATACAACCCTGCCAGACATGCGAGATCACTGATATAGGTAATATTATCATACATGGGAACACCACAAACCAGGTACATGGTATGTACTTACGCAACTTGGACAATATTGTCTACCTCATATGCTGCAGGAAAGGACGCCCCAAGGCATAGCATACTAATGAGATCATGCAGACGTTACAATGACGGATGATTGGAAACCGCGCAACTATCACCAGGCCAGAGCATTCCCACAGAGTCAGGGATCACTTCAGCGGGTCAAGGACATTCACTCTCCTACCTTCTGGTAAGCATTGTCCAAGGCAGCCTTCTAAATACATGACAAAGCAGAATCACCTGGCAGAAACAGATAGCCAAGTGCCATACTCATTGGTGGGGGTGGGGGGCAAGGCCTCAAATGTGATCTTGGCTTCATGCTATACTACATATAACCCCACCATGTGCAATAACACTGACCCTTTCCATTTCCTGTGCCCTTCTCTTTGATAGTAAATCATGCACCAGAACTGAAATTTGCCTCAGACAATCTAGTGCAATGTCTCAATGCTATTCTAACATCATTTTCTAACACTTGAGCTTTAACAGGCACTTTCCTTTCAACAAGTAACACACTTAGGTTGGTTCAAAATAAAAATCAAGCCAATCGTTGTCCCTTCTCGTGCTGCCAGAATGTCATGAAATTTTGAAGGCAATTTGGAATTCTGATTGTACACTAACTGGATGGGCAGTAATCTTATTTCACCTGCAAGGATGTTTTTGAATGTGCTGCTCTGCACATTCCAGTGCAGTTTGCAACATCATCCAGCTGATCTGACAGTGTTTCATGCAACATCTCATCAATTATCACATGGTTTCTTTTGACAAGCTATTGTCGAGTGGACTTTTTGCAGCAATATGCATTTCTATAGTAAAGTTCTAGCACGGCCCGAAGTTCTTCACTTGTAAATTCACCTCTGCTACCCATTAAGATTTTGTTGCTGACTGAAAGCTTGTGCTGCCCCACTTTTCGAAGACTTTGCCTAGTAAAGGTTATCTGTCCTTATTGTTCATCACCACAGAGGCACTAAACCAGGTCACAAATCTACAAAATAGAAGGAGGAAGGGCCACTGGACCCAAGACATTAAGTCTTTTTTTCTTCTCCACACATGTTGCCAGACCTGCTGAGCTTTTCCAGCAACTTTGTTTTTTTTCCAGATTTACAGCATCTGCAGTTCTTTTGGTTCTTATACCTTCCTCCAGATCAGCTATGTATATCACAAACAACAGTGGTCCCAACACAGATCCCTGTGGAACACAACTGGTCACTGTTCTTCATTTTGAGAAACTCCCTTCCACTACAACTCTGTCTCCTGTTGCCCAGCCAGTTCTCTGTCCATCTAGCTAGTGTACCCTGGACCCTATGGGACTTCAGTTTCCATCAGCCTACCGTGGGGAACCATATCAAACGCCTTACTGAAGTCCACGTATATGATATCCACAGCCCCTCCCTCATTTATCAACTTTGTCACTTCCTCAAAGGATTCTATCAAGTTGGTAAGACGTGACCTTCCCTGCACAAGAACATGCTGCCTATCACTAATAAGCCTATTTTCTTCCAAATGTAAATGTGGTGTCCTAGGCTTAACCCTTTTCTGCAGCTTCAACAATGAACTTTCCTCCAACATAAATCAGAGGTCAGGATATTTGCTGGTGTTTGCTTGCATGGGTTTCAGAGCCATTTACAATTTACTAGAAAATGAAGCAGTTTGTCTTCATATGTGGAAAGGTCTGAACAAAACTTAAAGGCATGGACAGATAAAAGACAAGTAATATTAATTCCACACAGATATTGGGTAATGATCATCTCTCAATGCCATTCCCATTAGCAACATTCTGCAAATCACTGTTGACCAGAAACCAGACCAGCCGTATAAATTCTGTGGCTACAACAGCGGATCAGAGGCTGGGAATTTGGGAGCAAATCGCTCAATTCCTTACTCCCCAGTGGTTGCTAACATCTACAAGGTCCAATTTCAGAGAATTATCAAATACTGCATGCAGCTCCAACAACACTCAAGAGGTTTGAAACTATCCAAGTAAAAACAACCTGTTTTCCTGAAATCTCATGCACTACACATGCAACGTAGCAGCTATGTGTTTTAGGGTTAGCATTTGGATAAACCTAACCACCATCATTAAGGAGATAGTAGGAACTGCCTAGGCCCGAAACGTCAGCCTTCCTGCTTCTCTGATGCTGCTTGGCCTGCTGTGTTCATCCAGCTCCACATCTTCTAATCTCACCATCATTAGGGAGCTCCTGTTTTGGCAGCATCTTATAAATCTGTGACCTCTACCACCTTGGCAAATAAGGGCAGCCGGAACAGGCAACACCACTACCATCTGCAAGCTCCCCTCCGAGTCCTCACCATTCTGACTCGGAAACATAAGGCTGTTCCTTCAGCGCTGAGTTAATATCCTGAAATTCTCTTCCCAACAGCCCAATGGAAACACTAACACCCGAGACTGCAGCAGTTCAAGGCAGCAACACATCAGCACTTCTCCAGAGTATTTAGGATGTCAGAGACCCTCAAGCTAAGAACGAATTTACCATTTACTTTTGGACTCTTCTTTTCTGTGTTTATATGACCTATTATGTTGTATTATTATTCCCTTTCTTATATAATCTCTTCTGCCGTCCTTAACACTGACCATTCCTTATATTCTTTCCTCCCATCCATTTTTATTCTGCCTCTGCACTCGCTTATGAACGGTTAAATTCCCAATGATTTTTCAACTTTCATGAAAGATTAACAACTCAAAATATCAATATTTTTCATACACTCCAGCTGACTGGCTGATTATTTTCAACACTTTGTGGTTTAAGAATTGTTAAAGACAAAACACCTTAAATGTTGCTCTATGGCAGAGTTCGCGCAACGTACCAATTTTGGTGGCACAACATTTGATTAAATAATGACGTGGCTTAACCTCACTTTGACATTCCATAGGGCCAGAAGCAAAGGCGATAGGTGTAACGGGACACTTGCTTAGTTATTCATGCTGCTGACTTTTATAAAAATAACTTCTTGACCACATTAAATCTAAATGTCAATTGGAATTTTGCATGCTTTCACTTATTAGTTTTAAAACTGTGATAAAAGCATAATTTACGGTATTTCAAAACCCGTAACACAAATTGCCACATTCTGGACACTTACTCGTCAAAGCCTTCTGGAATTTTTCCTTTTAACAAACAGAGCAGCTCCTTCAAAGTCTACAAATAAGAAGGAAATAATTAACACTTTCAGAAGGTCAAGAAAGGTTTCAAAGTTCTAAAGCACATTAAAGAATGTTCAATGCTGAATGATTAGAAAAACAGTGTAGAAGCTCAGTTTAAAAAAAAGTTTACCAATAAACAGTGCATATTTGTTTGTTAAATGTTAATAGTTAACAGAAGGGCAAAGGCTCGACTGAAGGCTGTTGAACTGACACAGCTGCACACAAATTACTGTATCCAGGAGCTTAAAAATTACCCAGGAAGAAGGAGGCTTTCCAGTCTAAGTGCCAAGTTATGTTCAACCAAAATCTCTACCGCTGAGCCCAAACTTAACATGCTGTTCAATTTTCACTCCTAAGATACGTTTAACAGGCCCATTTTAAACAGGCCACAATAAAATGATGAAAAGAAAATCAGTATGTCATTTTCCAAGAGCTAGGAACCATAACTCCAACCTGGGCTCCTCGGTGCATTCTCCCTTTGTACACTGATGTGGTGCTTACAAATACCAGGCTACATGAGATTCGTCTGGTGGCTAAGATCAGGAAAACTTCTGTCCTAGGGAATTTCTGCCTTAATCCTAGCATCTCTCGTGCTCCTAGCGTGTGTAGCAAGTCAAACCTCCACCGCTTATTAGCCTATGATGCACAGTACCCAGATCCTCACTAGTCCACTACCGACTTTACATCATGAACATCCTGGAACTACTATGAAATTCTTGCTCCCACTCTAGTCCCTGTATATTTAAACGATTGAACTGGCCAAGGCATCATGCACTGATAAAAACAAAGCAATTTTAAATGCAACAAAATGCAAATAAATTATTGAGCAAATAATTACAAATGCACAGAATTATATCCTGAAATGACAGCATTCAGTTCATTGTGACTTATTGTGTTATGATGGCTTAATATTTAATTTTTGGTGGAGTTCAGTTTGAAGGATTGCAGATAACTAGATTGCTTTGTTTTAACAATGTTGATGAAATGGTACTTTTTTTTAAAAAACAAGAAATTACTTGGAATCTGTGATTCTAGATAATTACTGTCTTAATTGTTTGGACTCAGTTCAGGGAAAACGTCCAACCGTTTTTATGACCAAGGCTGATGGCTGGTTGAAATAAAAAGAACATAAATGGAGCAAGACTGCAGAATTCCAAGGTGCATGTAGATCTAGTGCACGAATCATAATAAGTCAGTATGTAGGTCTAGCAAGTATTTAAGATTAATGGAATGCTATCCTGTTTTAGGTGAGGAATTGAACACAAAAGGAAGAAAGTTAGGCATCAGTTACACAGGGCACTGGTAAGCCCACTTCTCAAATACAGTGTGAAATTATAGTGTCTGTTATTTAAGGAATAATTTAAATGTACTGGAGTGATTCAGGAGGTGGTTTACTCGATTGACACGTGGTACAAGTTGGTTGTCTCATGAAGGAAGTTTGGACAGATTGGGCTCGTTAACACTTGAGTATAGAAGAGTGAGGAGTTGCTTGACTGAAGGACATGATATTCTGCACAGTCTTTACATGATGAATATGAAAAGATGTTTTCATCTTATGGAGAGTCCAAAGCTGGGGTAGTGCTTTAAAATTAGGGGTCAACCTTTTAGAAAACAGATGAGTAGAAAATTCTCTCAGAGAGCTGTGTGACTTTGGAACTCTCTGCCTCATATGCTGCGGCAGGGTCACTGAGCATTTTTTCACAGAGGTAGATTGATTCCCTTGCCTAAAAGAAAACCCAAGATAATTGGGGGTAGATGTGAATGTGGAATTCAAAACACAAACAGATCAGTCATGACCCAATTGAATGGGAGAGTATGCTTGAAGGACCATATTATCATTTAATTCCGCTCCTAATTTGTATGCATGCATACGTATCACAAATTTGAATGAAATTTCAATATTATAGCTGCTCCACTAGGATATTTTTGGCATGGTTCTGGAGGGAGAACATGCAAGCTCACGAAATATCAGCTTTTGTGCTCCTAAGATGCTGCTTGGCCTGCTGTGTTCATCCAGCTCCACACTTTGGTTATCTCGGATACTGCAGCATTGCTGGTTGGCCATTTAGGTAATGATATCCAGACTGGGACCAGAAAGCACAGAGTCCTCAAACGTAAAAAACAGCAGTAAATAGCGCCAAAAGGGGAAAAATAGTTATAAAGTCAAGATTAATGGCTCTTTACATAAATGTTCACAGTATTTAGAATCAAACATATTAATCAATAGCATGGACAGAACTTAATGGAGTGATGGCTACATTAGTGACGGCTGTGATGAGATGAAATACTCAGACATGTGACTTTTCAAAATGTTAGGCAGGAAGGACAGGAAGAATGGTGATGTGGCTTTGTTTGTAGAAAATTAAACAAAGTACAATAGCAATAGATGAAGTTGAATTAGAAGATGTAGAATCTCAATTAACAGAGGGAAGAAATAACAAATTGGGGGGGGGGGGGGAGAAGAGATGGGAAATCACTTGTGGGACTAGTCAATAGCTCCCCACCCCTCAATAATAATTAAACTGTAGGATGGAGAATAAGTCAGGAGATAATGAAGGCATGTAAAAAATGCAGTACATTAATCAAAACGAAATTTTGATTATTCCAATCAATGCAAATATTAGCCACAAGGAAGAATACAAAGACCATATTCAGGCCAGCTTCCTACGATGTTATGCCATAGATCTAAAAAAAAATCTGGCTATTTTGGATTTGGCAATAAGGTGAAATGAGGCAGTTTTATTAATGATCTCAGAGTAAACGATCCCTTAGGAAACAGTGACCAAATCATTCAGATTGAGAAGGAGAAACGTGATTCAGTAAAAACTGTACCAATCTTAAAGGAGGGTAATTGTAAAGGAATGAGGGCAAAGCTGCCTGGAGTGGAAAAGACCGTTCTTAAACAATGGCAGACATTCATGAAAATTGTTCATGGCTCACAACCAAGACATACCCTAGTGAGAAAGGAGGATCCTCGGAAGGGAATAAACTAAATATGGTTAACCAGAAATTAGAGACAGCATCAAATGACATAAAAGACAGAAAATGTGAAGAAAGTGATGTGAAGGAAGAGGATTGTAAAAGTTTTAAAAACCAACAATATGTAACAAAAATTTCAAAAGTAAATTATAAGGGTGCAGTAGTGAGTAATACGAAAATGGATACTAAGAGTTTCTTTAAATACATAAAAGGGAAGTGAGAGGCCAAAATGAACATAGAAAATCAAGCTAAGGAAGTAATAATGAGGAACCAGCAGACAGCAGATGTGACGGGAGAATACTTTGCAAGTCTTCACTTTAGAAGACAATATTAGCATTCCAAAAATACTAAATAATCAAGGGGCAAAAGCATGAAACAAGTACAACTGTGACCAGAGAAAAAAGTGCTAGGGAAACTAATACAACCAGAGGCCAATAAGTCCTTTAGATCTGACGGGTTGTATATTAAGCCAGCTTATCTAAATGGAGATATAACTAGCATTGTTGAGTGTAGTTTGCTTGCCGAGCTGGTTTCACGTATATCAGACGTTTTGTTACCATGCTGGGTAATGTCCTCAGTGCAGCCTCCGATGAAGCATCGGTGTGTTTTCCCGCCTGGTTTTTAAACTCTGGGGTCTGTTGAGCTGGATTACCTCACTTCCAGATTTCCTTCGTGGTAGAATATATATGGATCGAGTTTTAAGTGTTCATTAAAGGCATGCTTTGTGGAGTGCCTGGCTTCTAGAAATTCTCATGCCTGTCTCTGCCTAGCTTGTCCCAGTCGAAATGGTGGTTCTCCTTGTGGAGATATACTGGTATTGGAAATGATCCAGAGAATGTTCACTAGGTTGATACAGGTACAGGAGGATTATTTCATAAGGACAGGTTGAGCAGATTTGACTTATATTTATTGGAATAAAGAAGAACAAGAGGCATATAGGATTCTTAGGCAGCTAGATTGGATAGATACAGAAAGATTTTTTTGCCTTGTGGGAGAGTCCAACTCCAGAGGGTATAACCTCAGATGGTAGTGAATCCATAGAATTCTCTACTGCAGAGGGCTGTTGACGCTCAGTCATGAAGCACATTCAAAGTTGATACAGATTTTTTAAATCAGTAAGGGAATCAAAGGTTATGGCGTAAAAGGTGGAAAGTGAAATTGAAGATTAACAGATCAGCTATGATCTCACTGAAAGGTGAAACAGACTTGCTGGGCGAAATGGACTAATTTTCCTCCTACGTCTTATGGTCTTGTTCATTCTAAAGGGAAGGCTGGGAGTTTGAGGCAACATTTGAGAAACTGAAAGCTAGCTTGATCAGTGAATGGGCAATGGCTGCTACTAATTTCTTTAAATCCTTTAAGGAAATGATCGATGCTAGTGACTTCGTGGTAAAAGTCTTGTAAGATGTGAGATTAACATATACTTTGATGTAATTTATTACAGGTTTTGGAGTTGGAACCAGAGAGTTTTGGTTTGTGTTTATGAGGCTTTTAACGATTAACTTTTCACTTTTTGTTGAGCCATGATTTTTTTTTACAACCAGAATGAGAGAGTCCCTTGGGTGGGAAGGGGGAATTTTAGAATTACAAAATCCTTACAGTGCAGATAGAGGCCCATCAAGTCTGCACTGATCCCCCAAAGATAATTCTACCCAGATCCACTCCCCCACCCTATCATCATATCCCCACATTTACCATGGCTAATTCACCTATCTTGCACATCTGTGGACTGTGGGAGGAAACCGAAGCGCTTGCTGGAAATGAAAGATGTAGGGCAAACATGAAAACTTTACATAGACAGTCACCCAAGGCTGGAATTGAACCCAGATCCCTGGCACAGTGTGGCAGCAGTGTCAACCACTATGCTACTCTGCTGCCCTATGTTTCGATTGACAGGTTTTACAAATGGATAGAATAAACACTGAAGTGCATTAGCTTGTTGTCAGTTAGAAGGATCAGGAATCTTTATTCTTTGCTTCAGAAACCAGTAGCTTAGATTTTTTTTTCCAGTATGCAGAGGTTCTGGTGGAAATTGGATCTGTGAAACAGATTCTCCTGAAGAAATGAGATACCTTAGAACTGATAGGAAATAACTTAAGTCAGTGTATTGATTTTAGATTGGACGTTTTACACCAGAAGTGTTTGGTAAGAATCTTGAAGAAGTTACGCAAAGCTGAAAAAGTCTAAGCTCAGTTGTGGCTATCAAGTGAAAGCCTGTCAAACTCTCAAGACCATGAACTGAAAGTAACAGTAAAGTTAAACCTGGAGATGTGATAGAGAACTGGTATGAGTACTGTAAAAGTGTGTTGGAATAGATGGAATTATATTTTTACTGTGTATCTAAATCTTTCAAATTGTGTTATATGGAAATAACAGTTTAGTTTATTTTATCGCCTTTGTTTTTACATAATAAAACTTGTTTCATTGTTAAACACAAGCACACAATACTGCAAATTTGGTTTTAAGTGAAAGATCACTTTGTTAAATAGGAGAATCATGTCAGATTTCAATCTGGGATGCAACTTGACTAGTAATGACGTCAGATGATATCCTAACACTAATTGCACTGGTGTTACAAACTAAATCAACACAAAAAGTGATACTCTACATTGAAAAAGGAAGTCTTGGGATTTCTACTGGATCTTTAACATTTGACACATTTATACCTCATGATTACAAGGATACAGATTTATATTTAATAAAATCCCTTAACCACATGGTGACTCAGTGGTTAGCATTGCAGCCTCACAGCACCAGGGACCCAGGTTTGATTTCAGCCTCGGGTGACTGCGGGGGTTTCTTCGATTTCCTCCCACAGTCCAAAGATGTGCAGGCTAGGTGGATTGGCCATGTTAAATTCCTGTACTGTTCAGGGGTGTGTGGGTTATAGGGGGATGGGCCTGGGTGAGATGCTGCAAGCGGCGGTGTGGGCTTGTTGGGCCAAAGGACGTACATGGAATAGTGTAGGTTAGATGGGCTTGAGATCGGTATGACAGGTCGGCACAATGAGGGCCGAAGGGCCTGTACTGTGCTGTAATGTTCTATGTTCTAGTGGTTTGGTTTCCACACTGTAGGGAATGTAATCTAATCCAAAAATGACAGACATTTTTGGTGGAACGTAGTGCTACTAACTTATCGGTTAGAGACTATTTTTACCAGCATTGTAAACAATGTAATTGTTGATGCCTTGTTAAAAATGCAATTGTTGGAATTATTCAAATACAGAAAGTGTCGGACATAACTGTATCGGTTACAAGAAAAAGAACAAGTGGGTGTATAATTTATTTGTATTTAGTTCTTATTTATACTGTGCAATGAAACACATTTGGAAATGGTGTTTTATTATTTCAAAGGTGGCAAACATGATGACTTCATATTTCATAATTTGTGTGGACTTGAATAAAGAAGGATTATGAATATATGCATTGTGTTTTTTTTAAGTTAATGAAAAGATCCTGGAACTTGTATTTAGCAAAGGCATTTCTTGGAAATGACACAGTTCCAGAAAATGGCTGGACTTAGTTACCTGAACTTAGTTGAGGGAAAACACCTGACTGTTTTTATGACAGGGTTTTGTGGCTATTGTTTCACAGGTTTGCAGATAGTTTTAGACCTGTAGTTGAACAATAGCTTGGTGAAGCAAGGGGGGGAAAAAAATGCCCAGTTTAGCTCTGCTGCTTGTTACGAAACTAGAACTCTCCGCACAAAGAGCATCTGGAAGAATCCTCACTATTTCCTCAGCAAGCTAATTTTTCAAAAATCCCAGTGTCTGGGATAGATGAACTGGGCTGAGAGGTGGCAAATGGAGTTTAATGCAGACAAGTGTGAGGTGATGCACTTTGGCAGGAGTAACCAGAAGGCAAAGTACTGGGCTAATGGTAAGATTCTTAGCAGTGCAGATGAGCAGAGAGATCTCGGTGTCCATGTACACAGATCCTTGAAAGTTGCCACCCAGGTTGACAGGGCTGTTAAGAAGGCATACAGTGTTTTAGCTTTTATTAATAGAGGGATCGAGTTCCGGAACCAAGAGGTTATGGTGAAGCTGTACAAAACTCTGGTGCGGCCGCACTTGGAGTATTGCGTACAGTTCTGGTCACCGCATTATAAGAAGGATGTGGAAGCTTTGGAAAGGGTGCAGAGGAGATTTACTAGGATGTTGCCTGGTATGGAGGGAAGGTCTTACGGGGAAAGGCTGAGGGACTTGAGGCTGTTTTCACTAGAGAGAAGAAGGTTGAGAGGTGACTTAATTGAAACATATAAAATAATCAGAGGGTTAGATAGGGTGGATAGGGAGAGCCTTTTTCCTAGGATGGTGACAGCGAGCATGAGGGGGCATAGCTTTAAATTGAGGGGTGAAAGATATAGGACAAATGTCAGAGGTAGTTTCTTTACTCGGAGTAGTAAGGGAATGGAACGCTTTGCCTGCAATGGTAGTAGATTTGCCAACTTTAGGTACATTTAAGTCGTCATTGGACAAGCATATGGACATACAGGGAATAGTGTAGGTGAGATGGGCTTGAGATTGGTATGACAGGTCGGCACAACATCGAGGGCCGAAGGGCCTGTACTGTGCTGTAATGTTCTATGTTCTAATGTTCTATATTACCCACTTATGAATGTCAGAATAACAAATGGATAAAAATATTCCAAACCTTACCCTTTGTTTCTTTCTCTTTTATCTGGACATGAATAGGCGTTCATTTGTGGTTAATTAGAAGTGTAATATTTACACTTTCCTGTTAGAAGCTGCACTGTGTTGAACGACAGGATTTAGAAATATATAAATTAATTTTGTGCTTGTATTTGAAAATAATGGTATATGGGTGATGGTTACCTTAGGAAGGAATTGTAACAAAAACAGGTCAGACATTTCTTCCAGAACAGTGAGACTTGATTCAGTATGTTTCAGAGAGTAGACGACTTACAAACCCTTGGAATGTTAATGGAAAATAGTGTGTATTTTGCTGGTTTATAGTCACTTTTAGAATAGTCAGAGATTTATTTTGGTTTAGAAAACCTAGAGATTGAAAGATTTTAGGTTAGTTCAAAGTTGCTCTGACTAGAGTCAAAAGCAGGTGAATCAGGTACTAAAACTTAAAGAATAGATACAGAGGGTTCATTTCTCTGGATCTGAATTTTGGTAGAATTATGGTATTGAAAAGCAGGTTGAAAACTTTGATTTACTGTCTGTTTTATAACGTGTTCTACATTTAGATAGCCCGGTGTTTTCATCTTTTGTGTAATAAATGTCTATTCTATTGCAAAAGAAATTCTGCAAATTTGTGAGACTATATTTCACTGAGTGACCACAAAATTAAATAAAATTTACACAAAATTCATCAGGACAGAGTTCATTCTGGGATCTGACTTGTCCAGTAGAATTATCAGCTGGGATCAAAAGAATGTTAACCAATTCTGCATCTTTGAAGAAGAAACCTTGTTCTATAATAAACCTGGATGATGGCTCCTTTTGTTTGAAATTCAGTACTGAGAAAACCTACAATTAGTCATGACAGAAAACTTTACTCATCATATCTCAGTCCTAACCACTGGTGGTAGAGACTTAAGTGGAGCTGCCTCCACTTCCACCTTCCTGTATACTTTATATAGCTTCAAGCACAATTATAAATCATTTTAAGTGACATGGTAGTCTCTGCCTCTATAGGTATTCCCAGAAAATATTCCACTCTCAAAAAGGCAGCATCGCTTCTAATCCAGGCTGTCAGAAGTTTAGCTCCCACTCCAGAAATTGGAGCACATATTAAAGGTTGATACTTTGCAAGTAAATACTGAAAGGGCAGTGAAACATGTCCCGGGGAGGCGTTGTACAATTGTGGGTCACAACTGATGGAGTGATGCACTGGTCAGGTGATATGTACAAAGGGAACAGCAAATCAGAAGTCCGATATACATTGAGGTGGCGAAAAATACTGCAGAAATATCTTCTAAGTTGTCAGTGCACCAAAGAATTATTCCAATTCTCTCTTTCATTCCCCCAGTGATAGCCCTCAGACAGTGTTGTAGGTGACATAACCTATGGACTCAACAATTCACTGTTTGCTCAAAATTTTAATATTTAAGACTATCTTTAACCGTTTCTGTTCTAACAAGAGATAATCCAATTTTCTTTTACATCTTTATTCATGCCATCTATTTCCTGCTTCAGTACTAATGAATTGTTATGAGATTCTAATAACCTGCCTACATGTTGATTCCACATCATATTCCAACCATTGTATCACTGAAGTCATGTACAAATTCACTATCATGAAGAATTGATATGATGCATAAAACCATGCATTCTTGTAGTTACTTTCCTGAAACCTATTCTCCTAACCCAACTTTTCATTATTTCTGCACTTCTTTTTACACCTTAAACATTTAGAGTGCACATCATTTCCTATTTTTGAATTCTCTGGAACTGCTAATTCTGCTGAACTAGACTCATCTTTACAATTTACAGCACGCTTCATTCAATTAAACATTGGCTTAAGACAATGCCATTAGCAAATTCCAATACGATTCCTTGTGCACCTGTATTGAAATCATTCATTTAAAGTTCTTTCCCATTGTATTTCTCACTGTCATGTGCTGCATTTTAAAATGCTGAGCATTCCATATATCTATTCAATTAATCACTTGACTAGATCTCAGTTAACAACATATCAGGCATGGCCTAAATGAAATGAAATGAAATTTACAGAAATGTTGCAGATTCTCAGCAGTCAGCCAGACCTTGAGAGAGAATGGTCTGACCTGCTAAGTATTTCTGGCATTTTATTTTTACTTCAAATTTCTAGTATCTGCAGTATTTTGCTTATGATCTATGTAAACATTAGGACAAGTTTAAAGGGGCTGAATGGCCTATTCCTTTCTTAGGAAATTGTGTGCACCTTTATATTCACTCCTTTTGAAAGGTGGACCATAATTCAGCATGACTTTTTGATACATTCTCTGACAGGAATTCAGTTAAATCTCTACTTATTTAAAGTACATATCGGTGAATCCCTGTGGATCAAATGACTGGAATCATAAAATGCATAAGCAGTGAAATGCAATTTTAACTCTTCCTAAACAAACTACACTGGCTACATCAGAAAATAGTAAACTATCTAGTAAGCTATTAATAACTAAACTATGGATCATTATTCTATCTATTAATCTATAGAAAACCCAATAAATAATTCCACAAAATTAAATGTTCTTACCCCTCTTTATATCAGGTAATGATGCCCTTGTCTCAACCCAACTATCACAGAAATAGAACCTGGTCAGTGTACCTCTATTCGGGTTTTGAAGAATCGATCAGGCAATCTTAGGCTGTGAGTACAATAAACGTCTTGTACGGTGGAGGGTGAGTATTGAGCTCCCATCCTATCCACCTAAAAGACAATATGTACATCCCTTATGTAGATATAACTACTTTGAGGTCAAATGTATTGTGAACTGAATGCACTAATAATTCAACTTAACTTCAAAACTTAAAACTAGATGTCTAGAAAGTGTTGCCTGTCTTGCAACATATTCCTCATTCTGCAAATTAAGTATACTACAAAGTGGTCCAAAATGGCAAGCAGAGAGAAACACAACGTAATTCCTTCATGATAATTTGATTGTGTTGTAGCAGCCACGTCACTCCCTCTTCCAATAATAAGTATTTCTCTTAGGCTATGCCATTTGGCTTACCATGGAATTAGAACAGTATAAAATGAGTTATGTTTAATCTTCAAAAAGTTATGCAATTAACCCCACTCTCCAACTCACCCTCCAAATATTTCCTTTCAAATCCCATTGAATATGCTTCCACCGCATTTTCAGGCCGAGATCCAGATCACGACAGGTCGCTTTATAAATCTTATAAATGTTTCATCTCTCCCCTAATTCTTTTAAAAATACACATTCTTTGCTGACTTGTTACAGCTTGCCTCTAATAATAAACTCCAAGTCACATCAGGTGACAGAACTGAGCAAAGGGAAGAGCTCCTTACACATTCAAGATGACCTATATTCATTTTGCAAGAGAGCGAACCCTCTTTGACTGATCAAGTGAGACTTGTTACTGAAATACTTTGGGTTTATTGCTATATTGTCTTCATCAACCACTTATTTGGTAGAGCTTGAAAATCATGCCATTCAGGCGAATTGATACATTGCTGACTCATTGGTTTCAATGCATTGTCGATTAGCATATTTTGCTGTCACTGTGTAATTAAAATCTAGGATTTAAGAGTGGAAATAGGGCATTGAAACCTGCAGCATCATTCAATAATGTCATAGCTGATCTCAAAAAGAGTGTGGAGAAACAGGAGGTCTGGAGGCAACTGCAGAGAGAAAACAAAGTCAACGTTTCTCTCTACAGATGCTGCCAAACATGATGTGTTTCACCAGCACTTTGTTTTTGATTTAGATTTCCAGTATCCACACTACTTTAGATTTATCATCACGGCTGATCACGTTGTGGTCTCAAATCCCCCTTTTTTAATCTGCCCTCCATAAACCTTGACTCCCTTCTCTGTTGAAATCTATCTACTTCAGCTTTGAATAAACTAAATGATACTGTCTCCTTGGGTCTTAGACTGCTGTCAAAGGGTCTTATAAAGAAGTAACTGCAGCAATAGCTAAACACTGCTTAGAATCTTCCAAAGTGCCTTAGATACTATAAGTGTAATATCTTTATTCAAGAAAGAGGAGAAAATGAAAACAGGATATTTAGAAAACTATAATGAAATCAGGCAGAGTCAACATGGTTTAATGAAAGGAATTGTGTTTAATTAATTTAACAACATTCATCGAGGAATAACAAGCAAGGTTGATAAAAGGGAACCTGTAGTCTTAAATTTTCAAAACCATTTAATAACGTGCCAAATCAAAAGTTTACCATGCAAAATTAGAGCTCATAGTAAATGAAGTAACAGCGGCATGAATTAAGTTAGCAAACAGCAAATTGTAAAGACTGTGCCTTTCTATTTTTGAATCTATAAAAAGTTCTTTATTTTTGCACTCAGGAGTTACGTAAACAACTCAGAAGATGATTGGTTTGCAGTAAATGAGGATTGGAATTGTAGGTAAGTTGGGGGGCTGGGCAGGCGAGGGGGGGGCGGTACTCATGCGAGGATGAAAGAGATAGAGGGGGCTGGAGAGACACAGAGAGAAGCAGACACAGTCTGTAGTAGTTCTTTCAAGCAGAAGATATCTGTTCTCTGCAGTAAAAATAATCAGCTTAAACAAGAAAAAAAAACTTTTCCTGAAGCATTTATTTTGAATTCAATAGAGTTAGCAAAGTCACAGGTGGATAAGATCATATGAAGCTCTTAAAGAAATTTAAGAACTCTCTACCTTTCATAATAAGGACCAAAACGTTGCCACTACTGTTACTGGTGGCAATAATAACTGATGATGAGTTAAACCATTAAAATGAAACATTTTTCTATCATTCTCATAAGTTTGAAAAGGACAGAAGTAGAAGTCTGAAAGTAGCCAACATAAGGAATGGACAATTTGGATAGCTGGTAATGCCTCAAGGTCTCCTCAGATCAGAAAGCAAGTGCTAAGAGACCAGGGGAAAATCAGAAGCCAAGATGTTCGTTTGTTCACAATGCTAGAAATTGAAAGGGAAATCTTTAGGGCATATTGGAGTTTGCAAGGAGTCTGAAAAGGAAACTCAGAAGGAAAAGGTCACATATCAGGTTGTAGCTTTAACTACAACTGAGAAAGTGGACACTGTTGAGAGCGTGGAAGTAGTACATTTCTCATCTGTATGTAAAGGGTTTTTATTGAAAGGGTAGATAACCCCTTTTTCTTCAAAGCAAGGGTCCAAGCTCATAACAATTCTCAGGGGTACAGTGGCTAGGCAAACTATCTTGCTGGAGAAGGGTTGAGTTATCCATTCATAGAGATGGAGAGTGTATCCCAGTTCCATTGTACAAGGTTCAATCTAGTGAACCTCTTTTGAACTGTCTCCAATGCAACTACATTCCTTTCCAGGAAGGGGGCCAAATATTATACTTAATACTCCAGGTGCAACCTCACTAATGCCTTGTACTGTTGCATCAACTTCTCCCTACTTTTGCACTTTATTCCTTTAGAAATAAATGTCAAAATTCTATTTGCCTTTCTTATTACCTGCTGTACCAGCATTCTAGTTTTCTGCAATCCATGCATATCCTGAATATTGTGTTGATAATAGATCAGTTTAATGAAACAGGAAATTTCATTTAGCCTTTTTCTGTCTTTTGTGGACAGAGTTTTCTTTTTTTTGAGCAACATGCATTTATAACTAGCACCACCAAAAGAAGAAATACAGATCAAAAGATTAACCTATTTTGAAATAAGGTGTAATCATTAGAAATAACTGATATGGAAAACTTTAGCACTTAGTACATCAGTGTAAATTATTTGCATGATTGCAAAGCCACAGAAAATAAGAACAATCTTTATTACTTTACCTGATAACAGCTAGGCCAGCACTGACCCTAAGAGCCCAGACAAAAGTAAAAGAAAATTCGAGTTCCTATTCTTACTGGGTATGTGTATCAGGTCACTGATTGGGATAAGGTTTCAGTTCAGCTCCAGTGCTGAACTGGAATAGAATATTAACTGTTTTCTGCAAGTATATATGCAGAATGTCTACTTGACATGGCACAGACAAGTTTGTGGCATTCTTTGAACTGTATATGAATTGTTACTTCTTCAGAGGATGACAGTTAAATACTGATATTGTTGACGCTATAGGGTATATAAATAAATTCTGAACAAATTTAAAGATATTAAGGATGTAAAAGCTACGATGGGATTTATTCAATTACCAAATCTCAGGCCAACTAAGGATGAGCAACCAATCCTGGCTCAGCCAATGAAGCCCACAATCCCTCAAGTGAGTATTAAAAAATAGTGTACCAACTACCAAATGAGCTTGATTGCCACATGTTTTACAATACAAATAATCAGAAACTAGCATTTATGTTTCACTTCAAATTTATATTACAGCAATCTTTGTTTTAACGAGCACCTTATGAACCAGCACTCTCGATAAACCGGCATAAGTATATGCCTGAAATACCGGATATTTAGTGTATTATTGTAATCTCTGCGATGTCCAAGTAGTCAGTTTAAGGTACAAGTGAGAAGGCTCTCTGGTGGCAAGTTTTATTTAAGGCAAAGGTACATTATTATTTAAATAATCTGTGCTGTAAATAAAGTAGCAGTGATGTGTATACACCCTGCATTATCTTTCTATTACTTAGTGTATGTTTTTACATTGATTACATGGACCTCTTGATTATCTGAAATATTTGATCAAGCAGTACACTCTTAGTCCCAGAGGTGCCGGTTAATAAAAGGCTCACTGCACTGGGAATCAAGATAAAATTTTGAGAGTCACAAAATAAATATAGAATAACTTGGCAAATAAATGTATTTAACTATATCGAAGATCATGTAAAAATTACATAAAAGGAATACTCTTGAATATCTAAGTAATTAAATCAAAGTGTCTCCGGATAGGAGAAGACCATTAGATGCCTCAAACTTGCTCCACTATTTGAGTACGATCATGACTGATCTATAACTTAATTCTATATAGCTACCTTTCTTCCATTATCCAATTCATTATATGCAAAAGATCTAATCACTTTCAGCTTGAAAATTAATATATCTACCAGTGAAGCACACAAAATTCCTACAGGAATTGGTAGTGTAGATGCAGGAAAGATAGTTTTCCCTGGCTGGGGTGTCTAGAATTAGGGATCACCATCTTAGAACAAAAGGCAGGGCATTTAGGAATGAAATGAGGAATTTTCTTTTTTAACTGAAGGCAACGAATCTTTGGAATTATGCACCCCCCTCAGGTTTGTGGAGGTTCAGCCCTTGAATAGAGTCAAGCAATTGATCAATATGTTAGATATTAAAGATACCCAGGAATATGGGGATAGTTCAAGAAAATGGTGTTAAGCAGATCATTAGCCACAATCTAGTTAAATGGTAAAGCAGGCCTGAGGGACCGAATAGCCTACTTTAGCTTCAATTTCCGATCTTGCCATTCGAAGAGAGTTGCAAACCTACTATTCACATATAGGACAGTTTCCTAATTTTACCTGAGAGAATTGGGTGTCCTAGGCTTCCCAATCAGCAGAGTTTCTATTTATTCCTATCTATTCCCATAGTGACCTGAAAATTTCATCTAAATCATCCCCTTAACTGTCTAAACTCCTGGAATGCAACTTGCATTTATGAAATTTTCTTTAATTTAACACTTGCATTCCAGAAGATCATTCGGGTAACTCTACATGGTATTCTCTTCCAAGGCCAATATAACCTTTCTAAGTTATGGTGCTCAGAAATTATCTCAGTATTCCAGATTCTAACCAGGGTTTTGTATTGCTGTGAAACAACTTTTATCCCCTTGTATCTTCAAGACTAAAATGCAAAGACCAACATTTCAGAAGGTGTTCTGATGATTTTCTGTATGAGAGACATTTTAGTGATATACGCATAAAGACCAACCAATTGTTTCTGGCTATTCACTTTTTCGATTTTTGGATTTATTCTTTGTAGATTCAAAGTGGCAATTAATGCTAGGTCACCTGCAAATTTTAAAGTTTATAGCAGAGATAATTTTTATTATCCAAAGGCATCAGGAGATATGGGACAAGATGGGCTAATGAATTTTCTGAAGAAGGGTCCAGACCCAAATCGTCAGATTTCCTGCTCCTCTGATGCTGCCTGGCCTGCTGTGTTCCTCCAGCTTCATAACCTTGTTATCTCAGACTCCAGCATCAACAGTTCCTACTATCGCTGGGTTAATGACATTACGTCACAGATCAGCCATGATCTCAATGAGTAGGAGAGCAGGTTTGAGGGGCTGACTAGCTAGCTCCTATTCCTACATAAGGAGACACTTCCTTATCATAAAGTACTTCCATACATCAGACTATTTTTCCTATTATTTTTAAATGATTTATGATATCATTAAAGACATGCTTTACCTATATTTCTAGAATTGCCAACTTTAAAATCCATTAGGTAACTTGGCTTATTCACTTAAGCTGTGATATCTTTTTATAATTTTATGGTTCTATCTCCTCTGCTTACAATATTGCCAATCTTTGTGCCATTAACAGATTGTCTTTTTCTCCCAGCAATAGCCAATCTGTTGAATTTTATTGTTTTGCCAATCACAGCAGAATCACAATAATACAAAATCTCAAAGATAACAACAACTTATACTGCAACAGAAGGTGGTACTGATTGGTAGATGCAATGCCACGGAGGATGCATCAGGGAATAGTAAACTGTAAAACTACTTGTAGTTTTGTTTAAATTCAAACAAGGAAATTTGACTCTGATTCGTCATTGCCATGAGGAACGTACCAGGGAATGGTGTTCCCAAGGCCGAAAAGGATGCAATGCATGGACATGCATTGTTTGCAAAAGACAGGGCCCCACATATGAATGTACAGAGTTTTTAATACAATTGAGTCATACTGATAATCTGAAATTGATTCCTGGTGTATCTCTAACACAAAAAATTGTTAAGTAACTGCTGTCCAATCTCAGAATCAAATCTAAGATCAAGCAGTATGGAGATGATTAAGCTTGGGCTAGTTGGGTATAGTCAGTACAGTACCTGTTGTGAAAGGGTGTGCTACATAATATAATCTGGCAGTTTTGTGTACATACTTGGTACTGAATTGGTCCCAAAATTCTTGGAACATATTACTATTCAGCATAATAGGCAGGGAACATTTTAAGCTTGATAGCAGCATCCTATTAGTGGAAAATACCATATGTTGTTGCTGCATAGTAGCAGCTTGATAGCATTAGCAAAGCAACCACAGAAGTTTCAGACTGCAACAGAAACATGTATTCTCTGATTAACAAGATTCTGTCATCAAGTCAAAAAGAACATCTGTTTAACAATCAGCAGGTGGTATATGAATTTCTATACTGGTGTGATGCCAAATACGTAGGCCATATATACCAAAGATTGGCTGATTTTATTAAACAGCAATAATAGGCAGCGTACTAACCATACCTGTGCAGTTAACACTTGCCACACACAGAAAACAGCACTCAACATTAAAATGTGATTCTACGATTACACAACATTTACTAAATAATCTTGAATTAGACAACAACCAATTTAAGATAATCAAATGTGTCTCCAATGTGGTGAACTTACTGTGCCAAAAGTTATGTATTTTCATGTGCAAGGTCCTGTCCTTTGTAAATAGAAAGGTCATGTCCATACATTGCGGATATTTCAACCAAAAAGAGAGAGAGACACATTTATTCCTTGGTGCATGACCTATGGCAATGCCTTGGCCAATCAAAGTCCACTTGTGTGGGTTGAATTTAAAAGCAGGAACAGGAACAGGCCATTTGTCCTTTCAAACCTGCTCCATCATTTAATAAAATCCATTCTTGCTGTGGTCTCAGCTACAATTTCCTGTCTGTATTCCATCACAACTGACACACTTGTCCACCAAAAATCTAGCTCAGCCATGAATAAATTGAAAGGCCCAGCTTCCATGCCGTCTGAGGAAGATATATTCACACTTTTACAATGCTTTATGAGAAAATAATTCTCATCTCTGTATTAAAAAGGGACTATTATTCTTAAATTGTCCACCTGTTTTAATCTCTCCCACAAGGAAAAATTGTCTGGTTCCATCCTACATACCTCAAGATTTTATATGCTTCAATAACATTGCATCTCATTTCTAAACCCCAACAGATATGAGCTAAATCCACTCATCCTTTTTTCATAAGTTCAGCCCATTGTCCAAGGCATGTGCTTAGTGGCAGCAGACCACACAGCTTAGAGAAAACAGTGACTAGGGCCCTTAGATCCCACAGAATCCTGTATACTCTCTCTATTTAACTAGTATGTTCACTTTTATCCCATTGTACTCGATCTGCCAATTTTTGGCAATCATTTATCTGTCTATATTCATAGAACATAGAACAGTACAGCACAGAACAGGCCCTTCAGCCCACAATGTTGTGCCGACCATTGATCCTCATGTATGCACCCTCAAATATCTGTGACCATATGCATGTCCAGCAGTCTCTTAAATGTCCCCAATGACCTTGCTTCCACAACTGCTGCTGGCAACGCATTTCATGCTCTCACAACTCTCTGTGTAAAGAACCCGCCTCTGACATCCCCTCTATACTTTCCTCCAACCAGCTTAAAACTATGACCCCTCGTGCTAACCATTTCTGCCCTGGGAAATAGTCTCTGGCTATCAACTCTATCTATGCCTCTCATTATCTTGTATACCTCAATTAGGTCCCCTCTCCTCCTCCTTTTCTCCAATGAAAAGAGACCGAGCTCAGTCAACCTCTCTTCATAAGATAAGTCCTCCAGTCCAGGCAGCATCCTGGTAAACCTCTTCTGAACCCTCTCCAAAGCATCCACATCTTTCCTCTAATAGGTCGACCAGAACTGGACGCAGTATTCCAAGTGCGGTCTAACCAAAGTTTTATAGAGCAGCAACAAGATCTCACGACTCTTAAACCCAATCCCCCTGTTAATGAAAGCCAAAACACCATATGCTTTCTCAACAACCCTGTCCACTTGGGTGGCCATTTTAAGGGATCTATGTATCTGCACACCAAGATCCCTCTGTTCCTCCACACTGCCAAGATGAACAAAGCAAAGCAAAATGAAGGTACATGGAGCTTCAAAACATGAAGGGCACCAAGAAGT
This sequence comes from Stegostoma tigrinum, assembly GCF_030684315.1. Classification (NCBI taxonomy): domain Eukaryota; kingdom Metazoa; phylum Chordata; class Chondrichthyes; order Orectolobiformes; family Stegostomatidae; genus Stegostoma; species Stegostoma tigrinum. The sequence goes on along the minus strand of NC_081358.1, from coordinate 2,156,877 downwards.
TTGCAGCGGGGGAGTGGGGCAATGGAGGCATATCGAAGAACTTGAATGAGCATGGCATGGGAAGGTGAATGTTGGCCAAGCTCGATTGGGTAAACATACATTTTTGGCTAAAGAACATGTGTTTCAATGTGAGCTTATAGGAAGGATATTATTAAACTGGAGAGGGTGCAGAAGAGATTTACCAGGAAGTTGCGGATATGGAAAGTCTAGTTATAAAGAAAGGCTGGGACTTATTTCACTGGAGCATAGAAGGTTGTGAAGTGACCTTATATAAAAGTTTATAAAACCATGAGGGGCATAGATAGGGTTCATTGTGGCTATAGATATAATTGAATTGGGGATTTCAAATCAGAGGGCATATTTTTAAGATCAGAGGAGATAGATGTAAAAAAACAACACAAGGGGCAGATTTTTTAAAAAACACAGAGGGTGGTTCACATGTGGAAGCGAGATAACTTACTATTATATCCAACTTGCTGTCATTGCCAAATTTAGCGACCATATATTTGATCCTTTCATTCAAAACACTTATGTAGATTGGAAATGGCTGAGGATCCAGCACTGATCCCTGCGGTTTTCCACCAGCTACAGCTTACCAACTTGAAAGAGACTGATTTGTTCCTACTGTCTACTTTCTGTCAGGCAACCAATTATTTTGCCATGTAAATCTGTTACACCTAAATCACATGTCTGTATCTTGGGCAGCAACCGTACCAAATGCTTTTTGCAAAAACCAAAGTAGGCCACTTCTACTAAAGCCCCCCTATCCAGCGAGGATGTTACTTCACCAAAAATCTCAATTGATTAGTTAGAAGACAATGTTTTTTACAAAACCATGTTGACTCTGCTTGATCGTTTATTATTTTCCAATCTGCCAGGACCCTTCCATAATCTGAAAGAACTGTAGAAGATGCATCTACTATCTGTACTGCCACTTAAGAGTCAGACAGCATGGAAACAGACCTGGTTTCAACAGACCTGGTTTCTAAACTGAACTCAACTCATTTATCTATAATTGGCCCATATCCTTCCAAAGGTTTTTTCTATCCATTTACCAGGCCTGAATGTACTCGACTTATTTTATGACTCTTCATTGCAGGCTATCTTGGGAACTAATCAACCTTCAGGCTCAATTGTTTCACTAGCGTGTTTTTTCTGGTGTTGGTATAGTTTTACTTCATTCCTCCCCATCACCTCTTGAATTTGATTTCCTGAATCCTTCTACCATGAAGGCAGACAAATAAGCCTCTGTCATTTCCTTCTTCCATTATCTAACTTCTCATGCTCTCTTTCCAGAGGGCCAACACCAGCATTCTGTTCAAGTACTTTTAGATATTCTTACCATCTGTTTTTATATTACTAGCTTTCTTTCATAATCTGCTGCCTGCCTCTTTATCATTTTAGTCATTCTTTGCCAATCTCTTAATTTACCACTAATCTTTGTAAATTTGTACAGTTTTTCTTTCAATTTGAGATCATTACACACATCCTTATATAGTTAACTGCCAAGTTTTCAAAGCAGTTGTCTGCTCCCTGGTGCATTCTCCACTGCAGTACCTCTACCAGAGTTTACCTGTCAACAAATCAGCACCCTCTTCTTATCCAGTACAAATGGTTCTTCCCTTTGTGATTTGGTACTTTTGCAGTCCTGCCCTAAAGACTGCAAGATGAAAGGCTTCAACAGCACATCTCTTTCTTTCGGCAATACTCAAGTTCTAAACTACCAAGAGTCTTGGATATACCCAATAATTTAAACTAATAACAAATCACTTCGGATTCAAATACAGATGAATGTATGACATCACGAGTCATGTACTGTTAAATTAAGTAGCTCATTACCGTTACACTTATTCAACTACTTCGTACGCAGCCAAATTCCCAAGTAGATCTTTAATTATATGAACTTCACCCTTAGCTAGCAGTCTCTTACAGGAGACCATATGAAGTAATTTCTTAAAGTCTGTATAAATAGTTTCCATAGGCATCTTTCTGTCAATTACTCACTTCTTCAAAACTTCCATAAGATTGGTTAAGCATAAGCTACCCTCTAAAAGTTCATTTCGGGTCCGGTGACCCTTCCTCAGTTCGAGGAAACGTTAACTCTGTTTTCTCCTTTACAGATGCTGCCAGACCTAGTGAGTTTTTCCAGCAACTTTGTTTTTCTTCTTGATTTACAGCATCTGCAGTTCTTTTGTTTTTTTTTCCTCTAAAAATTCATGTTGGCTCTTTTTGATTAGGTAAAAACTTCTCATGGGAACACACAATCTATTCGGTCTAATGAAGGAAAGTTTGTCAGTGCTGCAGGGGACTGTGGTCAACATTACTTTTTTATGAACAGAGAAGGAAACAAAAAGAGATGAAGTTCAATTCATTATGCAAACCGTCACTTGTTACAGCAGTTCCAGTGCTGTGAGGGTACATCCGTCGGGATAGGAATGTTTGCTAGTCTCAGAAAAGGGAAACAAAGCTGATCAATGATGAAAAAGAATTTCTCCTTCAAGTACAAAAAAGTGTAACAAAAACTGTTGATCGGAGAACAAGGTTGAAGGTACAGTTCAGAATGAAGGCTGATGGATGATTCAAATAAAAACATCACAATGGCCCCAACCCATTCTGCTTTTGTGCTGCAGCTAACACAAATTACTGTGCATGAGATTTAGCAAGTGATATTGCAATTTTTGAAAATTTGTGTGTAACTGCATTAAAAAAAAGACATTTGTTGAAACAGCGAACCTTTGTCCTCAGTTTGACATTGACCATCATGTGAAAATGATTTCTGCAGCTCAACATTAATCAGTTATTGACAGCCTTCAATAAACTGTACTGGGTCTGTTAATATCCTGGGATAGTAGGCTGCTCACTGATGCTCCAGTTCCAACCAGGCAATGGGGAGGAGTAATGAGTTACCTGATGTCATGTCCTTGACTGTGTTGCCCGTAATATTTAAATTGGGTTAGACAAATAATTGTTAAAGATTAGAAAAAAAGCAAGATCAGGAATCATTTTAGTTATATAAATGTAATTCTCAAATCAACCAAAATATAAAAAAAATTATAGAACTTACCCTTGAAGCTATAACAGAAAAAATGCAGGCAGTCACTGGAAGTAATAAGGTTTTAGTGTACCTCAGAGGAGTCTAAAAGCAAGAAATAAAAAGACAGATTAATAACAACTACTACTTTCTGCTAAATTACCTGAAACCAGTTATGAAAAGCTAGGATAAGTTCAGGAGCCGGAGCTGCAGACGCAAGTCAGACTTACAGAATTAACCTGAGGCTTTTACATCACAAGCCCTTCTCAACTCTCACAAAGAAAGATTAAAAACCAGGGCAAATATTGCAAATGGACTTTTAAACCCAATTACATTTGAGACTATTTCAGGTATCATGGTCAGAATATAAATTAACAACCTGAAAATATTAGGTCATTCAATTACTCAGAAAGCCTGGGTGGGCTTACTGAGTAGAGCTAGATCACAGTTTCAGGAGGATCAATCATACACATTAGTTTAGGCCCATCACTCAAGCTGGGAGGCACAGGAACCCCTTAAAGTCTTCTTAACTTTGAGAGTATCACATGACCAACTCAAATCTCATGTTGCACAACAACCAATTTTCAGAACAGGCAGAGAAGCCATCATCGCAAAAAGGAGAAACAATCCAGCCAAACTGAAATAGCAATATCCAAACATTCCAAATCACAACCAAATAAGTGCAATAGGAGCCTGAGTTTCAACATGGTATTATTACTCAATTTCCAGGCACCACTGTATAACCAAATTGCTGGTATGAGAATATACCCACTCCATATGCTTAAACAGCTGTTCATTGTTGGGTTTTCTATATTGCCTATGGGGTGCAAACTTCTGACATCTAAGCTATGGTTCTAAAATGATTGATATTCCATCATACAATAAATGTACCTTTTACCCAAAGAACTATCGGAATCCAAGAAATGCATGTGAATCTTTCATTTCCTTAACTCATTTGGTTTTCTCTCAGAGACACTTTCTTCATCTGGTGTTACTTCTTGCTGTCCTAATTGTTCCCTCTGGGGTCAATGAACTTCATCCGGGCAAGTTGAGGGGCATTTTGAAAGACATCAATAGTGTCAACTTTGTCAGCTTTGAGGATTATGAAGTCATAATGGGCAATGTTCTCAGGATCTCCAAGAAACCCCTGAGGCAAGGAAGTGCAGACAAGAGAATCATTGGCTACACTCTGTAGAATTTACAGGAAGATAGGCAGATAAGATGAAGGTGAAGAAAATTAGTACACCATCCTTTCCCTTGAGCCCACTTTGCCAAATACAGATCATGGCAGATTTTCTGCCTGAACTCCACTTTCTTGCCCATTTCCCTTATCCTTTCCTAAGACAAAAAAAGCCTTCTGTCTTGAATATATTCAATGATAGAGTATCCATCAGCCTCTAGAATAAAGAATCCCAAAAGGTTCACCAAATCTGAGCAAAGAAATTTCTCATCTCAATCTTAAAAGGTCATTATTCAGAGATTGTGCCTACATGTTCTAGATTCTAAGCCAGCAGTAAACAATATTTCAATATCTAATTTGTTAAGCTCATTCAGAACCATTAAATAAAACTGAAAATCACCTTTCATTTTCCTGAACTCCAAAGAATATTTTCCAATTTGTTCAGAGAGAAACTATCCAGTAAAAAACCCTTTCCAGATGATCTGTTCAACTTGGGCCCACGCATCAAGGAAGAACACCAGGCTTTCTATCACTTACTTATTCCTCTTCACCCGCAAGTCTATTAGTACATGGCAAGTGTTTAGATTCCTTTGTTTACTAATAGACAGACTGTAAGTGCCAAAGAAAATGAAAGGGAAGCACAACGTTTTCTCTCACTCAGCTGCCTTGTTAACCTAATGAAACAACATGCAATTGAGCAGGAATTGGCTACGCAGCTCCTTGAACCTCCTCTGGCATTTAATAGGATTATGGAGACTCATATCTCTCGATTACGTTAGTAGCCGTACGTATATCAAACTCAGTCTTGAACATATTCATTGACAGAGTGGATATATAAATTACATGTGGACTTCAGTGATGGCCCTTTGCATCAATAAAATAACTGAAAAGTGAGTATACACAATAGAGTGAAACCACCCTCCCTGTAAATTCAATAGGCTAATCCCCTGTAGATAATGGAATCCAAACCAATGCATTGAGCATTTCACAAAAACACCTTTTTTTTAAAGAAAAGCAGTTTCCAGAATGACATTGGCCAAATATCTGCAGAGATTAAAACTTGTTAAATAAACTTTACGGTATTTTTCTTCAGACTGATAAATTATTCCAAAGATCAACCTGCTTCACCTGATGACATTGCTCCATAAAGTGGGTGTATGGCCCTCCTAACCTGACAGCAAAGTGAAAATGTGTACACAGCAATGTGTACTGGATTCCTTGCCTCTTAGCCTGACATCACTACTATGGACAGTTGATACACAGGGCTCTTAGACTGACCGACCCTCTGCTAAAGTAAAAATCACGTCTTTAAAACCAGGAAGGCTTGCTGCAAGGTTTGAAAGCATGTAGCTCAATACTCATTGTGAACACTGTTTGTATAGCTGTGGGCCACTATTGGCTCCAGACAAACTGGAGCTGACAGACGATGTACAAAAGTGGAGCTTTGGTTGGCCATAAGTAGCAGATTGGTAACTGGTCACCAGTCCACAAACCAATACAAAAGGTCTCCTGCCTCCCAATATTTATATGAATGGGTCTCAGAAAGCTGAGCAGCTTACAGCTGTGAAGATAATACAGGAAGAAGCATCAACCACCACCAGCTTAGGTGCTATCTCTGTTCTCTGTAGTAAAAGGCACGTTAAGTCTGATGAAATCCTGTTTCCTTCAGCAGCTGCTTTGCATTGCAACTTTTAGTTGATAAGTCACCTTTTATACCAGTAATTTGTGAACTAGAAAAAGCAAGACTAAAAAGCGGTATTCTGATCAGCACTTGATCCATCTCAACAAATTCTGTGAGCAACAAAATCTACACTGCTGTCTCTGTTTTCTTTTCATCCGTAACACACTACCTATATTTGTGTAGGTGTGCATGCGTTAGGGATTAGACTTTTAATTAGTGGAGTTATTGCTGATGGTTAATAACCAGAGTAACTAAGTGTAATAAATCATAATTCTTGTTAGGTCAGAAACATGTCAACTTGGGCCTTAAAAATCAGATAAGTCAGGAATCTTTGCGTACCGTTAAAAATCTTTAGTTTTTGTGACAGGTGCAGGAATAGCAGGGTTGATGTGCAGCATACTAACTTAGACAGTTACGATACAGAGAATGGATACATATGGCTGCTAGCACTACAGCTGACAGCATGGTTACAAGAGGCCACTCACAGGGCCTCCTTAAAAGTCATCATTTCACCCGCTTCTTGGGATGCTTTGCTAAACAAGCCAGTATCCCTTGTCCTCACTCTTTCAGTTGATATTTCCACACTTACACAAGTGTCTGACTAGCCTACAGGGTTAATATGGATGTGATCCATAGTTTCCACCCTATTCACTGTTGACTGACATCTCAATGTTCACATCAATCTATTTTACATACTTAAAAAAGTACCTCAATTTCCATGAAATCAAACTCCACAGCACACGTGTACATCAACGTGTCAAAATCCTTGTAACTGGTGAACTTAGATTTTAGTAGATTACTTATGTGCGCCTGGAAATAAAAGGAAACATATGGCTAGAGAAATTAATGAGCACAAGGCGACAATACATTAGTCTTAAAATTGATCACAACATAGATTAAAACTTGGAACAAACTGATGTGGGAAACAAACAGAAAAACAATACACATATCAAGTGACCTGAAAGAAAGTGTACTTCAAGTTTGAAAACCATTATTAATGACTGCAAGTTCACCTTTGCCACAAGGTGACTTCTCTTAAGTAAATCCAAACTAACTTACAAACAAGAAGAAAACTGCCTGAAAAATGTGACGAAAGGTTATGAACATGTGGCCAGTCATGATCTAGGCATAATTGATGACAAAGACAACTAACAGGAGATCTGGGTATATTCATCAATTTTCACTCCCAACTCACCCTTTACACCCTTGGAAAATCAGTGAAATAACCCATCAAAATTCCCAGAATGGACACTGCTAGCTGTAGATATTTGGGAAGTTTACAAGACCATTGTTGTTCTCCATTTTGCTAAATCATTTCAACAGGCAATAGCACATTGTATATTTTTTTTCTGCACTTGGACAAAGGGTTATTCATTTGGAATGACAGGATGAACGACTGACAGAAAATCTACCAAAACTTAATCGCTTCTAGAGCACTTACCTCTGCTAGCCAAGAATCTACCTACATCTCCTAACACATGATTGCAAGGTAGTAGCTCTTACATATCTTTCCTAAAATAGATAGATACTTACATCATCTGCAACTCCTAATAACTTAGAAGCAACGAATTTGAGCGCTACAGTTCCAAGAAGCCAGACAGCTCCTTTAGCCACCTGCAAAATTATACAAATATTGAGAGTTTACTGTTTACACAATCACAGAATGGTTCCAGCACAGAAAGCCTTTAAGCCTATCATCTGTACTGGCTGTGAAGGAACAATTCACCTGTTGTCACTGTGTCACCTACTGCTTGCAGTCCAGCACAGTCTTCCCTTTTCATTTCCATCTTGAATGATTACTTGAAATTGCCTTCATCACAGATGCTAACTGTGCATTCCAGACCCTAACTACTTGCTGTGTGAAACGTGCCCTTATTCTGCCATTGTTTCTGGTTCAAATTACCTTATACATAAGTGTTCTGCTTCAATATCTTCCCACAAGCAGGAACAGTTTCTCCCTACCTACTGTCCAATAATTTTATCAAATCTCCTATAATCATCCCCCCCCACAAAGAAAATAATGCCCAACTTCTCCACCTTTCTGCATAATTGTAGTTCTTCATCCCTCAAATCATTCTCATTAATTTTTTTTCATCCTCTGCAAGACTTTCAAATCACTGTTAAAATGTGGTACCCAAAACTGTAAGCAATTCCCTGACTGAGACCAAATAAATATTTTAACATAACTTGCTATTGTACTCAATGCCCTTACTAATAAAGCTGAGGATGCTGTAAGCTTCATTACTCAATCTTGTAACCTGTTCAGCCATCTTCAATGATTTGTGCACAATACACCCTGGGGCCCCCACTCCTGTATGCACCCCTCATACTAAATATATAGCCTTTCTGTATTATTTCCACCAAAATGAAACATTTCACATTACACTGCATTAAATTTCATCTGCCATTTACCTTCTCACACTTACAAGTCTACATCCTTTTGACTTTTAGTACCATCAACTTCATGACCACAACACCTGCAACCTTTTCATCATTTGTAAATTTTGAACTGGTGCCCTGACGTAAGAGTCTATCTTCCTAGTTCCTAAATGGTACCAGCTGTCAGTTGGCTGCCTTTTTATTCTTTATGTACCAACTTATCTTTGTAGAACAGCGTTGTGTTTTATAGAATAAACAAACAAGTGAAAGCCTCAGTTGGATCTTAAGTTCCTGTTTCATTCTATTATAGACAGGCGTAATCACAGAATGAAAGATCAAAGAACTAATGGAAACAAACTAGCTATTTTTTCATAAATTATAACAAAGTTTTTCAAAAGTATAACAGTATCACAAGTTCTCAAGATGCAAAATTAAACTAAAACAAAAATGAGATTTAAACAATTCGTAATTCTGCTTCCATCAGTGGTCCCTTTATCAAAAAGGCAAAGAGTCTTTCTTTGAAAATAAATTTATTGAGACTAGCACGTTATAGTCCTTCATTAGTCCACCAATGAAATTTTTCTGACCAAAATGTGTTGCCCCATTAGGTACCCCTGTAAAATGTTTCCCATAGTGATGTACCACTGTACTTTTGAAAACTTTTGATGTCTATCCTCAGAAAGCTTTGGCTTGATTTTTGGAAACTCAGCATTACAGTTTACTCTTTTGATAAGGTCATTAACATTGTACGCCTCAAACATCTTGTCCTGCTCATTTACTTCCTTCAATGGAGGTGAGAAGCTGTGTATCAGTGTTGTTTCTTTTCCACAGGAACATTGGAAAATGTGCAATTTTAAAATTGATTCAAGATTGCGTTCATCTGATGATTGATTTGATTTATTTTTCCCAGAGAGCATAGAACTAAGGAATAAAAATACTGCAAATAAATATATGCACGACAGTCCAGTCAACAGTACAAACGACTGCCCTACACTTTGCAGCTTGGATTTCCCACTGGGTGGAAGTTTGAATGAAGTGTGGCAGACTGCCATTTATGCCTGCCCGCTTTTATAACAATCAGTACTGTTGTAATTTATAAAGGCAGCATTATTCAGTAGTTTGGCTGTAATCCTGCTTTAGAAATGCTTCTTGTTCAGAGCTTGGCCATTTGGGAACATGAAATAGGATTCAAAGATTTGTTGCAAGCTTAAAAGGGACATAAAACACCATTGTCAATTCTATGTAACCAATTCAAGAATGACTCAAAGGGTCATAGTGAGACAGAGCACACTAGATTCTCTATTGTTCAGATAGCATGCCTGGGGAAGCAATATATTCTGGCACTGTACAGCGCAGACTGCAGCACCAAGGGAGATAATGACAAATGGTAATCAGGGCACGTGTATCAACTCCATTACTCCAAACTCAGGAAGTCCAAGAGAGAGAATTAATTTACTCATTGTAATAGATTAACCAAGATATCCACCTTTTCCAATAAAGCACTGTATATGTATTTAATTGTTACAGAGTGTTGTCCTTGACACTATTAGGTAGCTTAAATAGATTATCATGTATGCCTGAAATTGCATGGTTCCCTGCACCTGGAAGAATCCCTTTATTACATCCATGCATTCCTTCATAAGAATCATGCATGAAAATGCATCTTGCATGCCCACGTATACACCTTTTAAGTGCCCACTGTTAGCTCAGTTACACTGCCTAAAGCTGGAACATGAACGGGTAACTAACTTCTACCATCATTTCTCAAAAAGCTAAATAGACATGAAAAAGAGTTGCAACATGAAATAGTCACACAAAACTGATCCCTCATCCAAAAGCACAGTTGTAAACAGGCTCAGCACATTGAAGTCTATACAAATCATAATTTGATAGTTAATGGATTGAAAATACTACTTGTAAAAAATGTTACCTTGCAAATTATTTTGAACCCATCAGTAAGTGATTTTGATATATGCCCTTTTATACAGGATTTATGTAATTTGTTTCAGTGATATTGATCGTTTGCACCACAAGATGAAATGTTGTCACTGTGACCATCACTGGGCTATTTTAAACAATCAAGCTCACATCACCACTAGTATATTTGAAATAAGCTGATGCCAATCTCAGGAGTGGTGTTGCTTCTAAATTCCAGGAAAATGGGGATTAAAATATACAAGCCTATATTTTTACATTCTGAAGTCAGAATCTGGGGAGCTGCACATTATGCTACTAGAGATTAATTCATTTAAAAAGATTATATCATGTGTGCTGTAGAAAATGCAACTTACCCATGAATATGCAATAGAATGTGGCCAATATGTACAAAGACGTGATCTAAAAGCAACCAATCCCTGAGGGGTAGGAAAAAATAATTGTTAGTGATGATTATCACAGGCTAACCATAACAGAAAATCTAACAGAATTTTATTTCCAGGAGGGCAGCATTGTAAAACAATGTTATATCTAACATGTTTGCACTTTGCCATTTCCCACCCTTAACTGATTCTTTCTGACACCTCAAAACAGTCAAGACTCGTTATGGCCCAGACTTCACAGTCAATGGCAAAATGGTCACACTCATCATGGAACATGAAAGAAGTTATTCCTAAAGACCAAGGCTGCTCCGATGTGGATTCCCTTTTCCAAACATTATTTGCAACCTGCTGCCAGTAGTAAGGGAGGCAATGGCCTAGTGGTATTGTTGCTGGACTGTTAATCTAGAGACCCAGATTACGTTCTGGAGACCCAGGTTCAAATCCTGCCATGGCAGATGGTGGAATTTGAATTCAACAAAAAGATCTGGAATTAAGAATTTAATGACGATCATAAACCCATTGTCGACTGTCAGGAAAACCCATCTGGTTCACTAATGATGTTTAGGGAAGAAACTGCCATCCTACCCGGTCTGGCCTACATGTGACTCTAGACCCACAGCAATGTGGTTGACTCTAAACTGCCCTCCCGGCAATTAGGGATGGGCAATATATGCTGCAACGTCCTCATCCCATGAATGAATTTTTAAAAAATGCAACAGTAATGAAATCATGCAGGATAAATATTTGTGTATTATCATTGAAGGGAGCAGGATAGGCAGATAAACCAGACAGTAAAGCATAGTGTTCTCTTTTATTAATAAGGGCATAGAGTACAAGAGCAAAGAAGTACTGTTGAACTTGAACAAGGCACATGTCAGACCTCAGCTGGACTGCTGTGTACTGGGTGCCACAGCATAGAAAAAATGTGCATGTGCTGGAGAGAGTACAGAAGCAATTTACAAGAATGGTTCCAGTAATGAGACACTTCAATTAGGAGTACAGATTGAAAAATTGAGATTGTTCTCCTTCAAAGGGAGGCTGGGTGACATTTGACAGAGGTTTTCAAATTTATGAGGGCTAGATTGGGCAGAACGTTTACAACAAAAAAAGGGGCACAGATTTAAAATAATGTGCATATGAAACAAGAGTGATGAGAGAGTGACCAAAGCTTAAGTTAGAGTCAAATTGTTTTTACTTTTGAATTGTGCTAGGTGAAGCATGGCCTACAAATACCTACACACTGTGATGGTAAGGTCACCGTTACCAGTCTACTTCCTGAACTTGACTGGAGGTTTGAATTTGGACATTCAGCCAAGTGAACAATCTAAAATGAGTTTCGACAAAGCGTTATTACCAGAGATGTTAATTCTACTTCTTCTGCCATACGTACTGCTTGGCTTGCTGAATAAATCAATCATTTCCTGTTAATGCAGCAAATCCTGGTTGCTTGATATATCTTCAGCATTGGGTATACTAAACAGAGTATGAAAATTCGGTAATACCCCATAATCCAGAAGTGACAAATGCCACAGCTATAGTCCACTGTCTCAAGACAGTTGGCTGCCGAGTACCACATCACACAAGTACATTGATGTTTGCTCTGCAAACGACTGCATTATACACCCTGAGCCAGTCACCACGTAATTTTCCAGCCAATACAGAAAATCAGAGCAATGTTTTTATGCTACTGCAACTATTCATCAAGTTCTGTTTGCAGGAACAAAAACAAAATTGCTAGAAAAACTCAGCAGGTCTGGCAGCATCTGTGGAGGAGAAAACAGAGTTAACGTTTCGGGTCTGGTGACCCTTCCTCAGAACTGATGGCGGCTGGGAAAACATCAGTTTATATGCAGAAAACAGGGAGGTGGGTGGGGTTGGAAGTAAACAATAGGATAGAGCCCAAAGAGAGAGAAAGACAGTTGGACAGACAAAGGAGTTGCTGACGGTCAGGCTGGGAGGGTGAGTAGTTGTTAATGGGGACTGTTAGTGACGAACAAGAGGGGGTGTGTAGTGGTAGGCTGTGTGGTAACAAGGCCTGGTGTGTGGGGTGGGGGGGCTGGGATATGGGGGAGTTTAGGTCCTAAAATTATTGAAATCAATATTGAGTCCGGAGGGCTGTAGGGTCCCCAAGCGGAGAATGAGGTGTTGTTCCTCCAGCTAGTGCTGGGCTTCACTGGAACACTGTAGCAAGCCGGTGACCGAGATATTGGCCAGGGAACAAGGAGGTACATTGAAGTGGCAGGCAACAGGTAGTTCAGGGTCTTTCTTGCGAGTAGAACGTAGACGTTCTGCGAACCAACCATCAAGTCGACGCTTCGTTTCCCCAATGTAGAGGGGACCACATTGTGAGCAGCAAATGCAGTAGACTAGATTCTTGGAAGTGCAGGTGAAGTGTTGCTTCACCTGGAAGGTATGTTTGGGCCCTTGGATTCTGGGGAGCGAGGTGAATGGGCAGGTGTTGCACCTTCGTAGGTTTCAGGGAAGGTGCCGTAGGGCTGTGGGGAGGTGTTGGGGGTGAAGGAAGTGTGGACCAGGGTGTTCCGGAGGGAACGGTCCCTGCAGAAGGTGGACAAGGGCGGGGAGGACAATATGTGTCTGGTGGTGGCATCTTGCTGGAGGTGGCAGAAATGGCGTCTGACGATCTTCTGGATGTGGATGCTGGTGGGATGGCAGGTGGGGATAAGGGGGACCCTATCACTGTTGTGGGAGCAAAGAGAAGGGGTGAGGGCAGAAGTGAGAGAGATGGGTCGGACCCAATTGAGGGCCCTGTCAACAACGGAGCTGGGGAATCCTCAGTTGAGAAAGAATGTTGACATTCGGAGGCTCCCTTGTCGAAGTTGGCCTCATCTGAACATTTGCAACGGAGACGGAGGAACTGAGAAAATGGGATGGAGTCTTTGCAGAAAGTGGAGTGTGAGGATGTATAGTCTAAGTAGCTGTGGGAGTTGGTGGGTTTGTAATGGATATTAGTGGCCAGTCTATGCCCTGAAATGGAAACAGAAATGTCGATGAAAGGAAGGGAAGAGCCAGAGATAGATCAGGTGAAAGTGAGGGCAGGGTGGAAATTGGAGGTGAAATTGATGAAGTTTTCCAATTCTTGATGAGACAGCGAAGCAGCACTGATGACATCAATGTATCAGAGAAAGAGTTGTGGGTAGGGGCCGGAATAGGACTGGAACAAGGAATGCTCCACATACCCCATGAAGAGACAGGCATAACTTGGGCCCATGCGGGTACCCATGGCAACCCCTCTTACCTGAAGAAAATGAGAGGAGTTGAAAGAGAAGTTGTTGAGGGTGAGAACAAGCTCGGCCAAGTGGAGAAGGGCGGTGATGGGGGGAGTGGGGGGATGGTTCAGGTCTTTGCTCCAGGAGGAAGCAGACAGCCCTAAGAACCTCCTGGTGGGGAATGGATGTGTAAAGGGATTGCACGTCCACGGTAAAGAAGAGGTGGCTAGAGCCAGTAAATTGGAAGCTTTGAAACCGGCGTAAGGCATCAGATGAATCATGGACCTATGTGGGTGGGTGGGGTGGTTGTTTGCAGCAAGTGAGATAGAGAGCCAGAACAGGAGACAGAAAGCAAAATAATTTGAGAAAATGTAGGGAGAAGGACTAGGATAAGAATATAAAAATAGAAAGAAAGAGCTTGAATGTTCTGGCTAAATGTTATAGATGTGCTTGATAGAACGTACTTACCCAAATGACTGCCAGAGATGAAGCGTAATAGGAGCATAACAGCATGGCATTTCCAAACATTAACACAAAACAAATAAGCAGGGATATCTGTGGAGGGAAGCAGTAAAAGGTAAAGATAAAATGCTTGAAATCTGTGTAACCTCTCACCAACTCCTCCAGATACCTCTGAAGGCTATCTTTAATCCAAAAACATCAAATCAGTTATTTCATAGTAGACTCCAAAGAAAGCCAGAGAGGAGAATCTATTTTCTTTTCTTTATTCATTTGTAGGATGTGGGCGTTGCTGACTGGCCAGCATTTATAGCCCATCACTAGTGGCCCTTGAGAACATTGCAGCAGGCTACCTTCTTGAACCACTGCAGTCCACCTGCAGTGGGTTGACCCACAATGCTATTAGGGAGGGAATTCCAGGATTTTGACCCAGCGACAGTGAAGGAATAGCAATATATTTCCAAGTCACGATAGTGAGTCGGTTGGAGGGAAACTTGAAAGTGGTGGGATTCCCATACGTCGGATGCCCTGGTCCTTCTAGATTGAAGTGGACATGGGTTTGGAAGGTGTAGGCTGAGGATCTTTGGTGAACTTCTGCCGTGTATCTTGTAAATAGTAGCAGCAGTGTATACTGAGTGTCAATAGTGGACGGAATGGATGCTTGTGGATGTGGTGCCAATCAAGTGGGTTGCTTTTTCCTGGATAGTGTCAAGCTTGAGTGTTGTTGGGGCGGCACTCATCCAGGCAAGCGGGGAGTGTTCCACCACTCTCCTGATTTGTGCCTTATAGATAGTGGACAGGCTTTGAGGAGTCAGGTGGTGAGTTACTCCTGCAGTATTCCCAGCTTCTGAACTGCTCTTGCAGCCACTCTGTTTACGTGGTGAGGCCGGTTGAGTATCTGGTCAAAGATAACCCCAAGGGTGTTGACAGTGGGGGGTTCAGTAACGGTAACACAATTGAATATCAAGGCAAAATGATTAGACTGTCTCTTATTGGTGATGGTGACAGCCTGACATTTGCGTGGCACAAATGTTACTTGTCACTTGTCAGCCCAAGCCTGGATATTATCCAGATCTTGTTGAATGTGAACCTGGTCTGTATCTGAGGATTCATGAATGGGGCTGAATGTTGTGCAATAATTGGCAAGCATCCTCCCTTCTGACCCTATGATGGAGGGAAGGTCAATGATGAAGCAGCTGAAGATATTTGGACCAAGGACACTACCCCTGAGGAACTCCTGCAGAGATGTCCTGGAGCTGAGATGACTGACCTGCAACGGCCATGATCTGTGTGTCAGGTATGACTTTAGCCACCAGAGACTTTGTATGTACAGTGAAGAAAGGAAGAGCAAAGAATAAAAATGTGGGCACACAACTGTGGTTAAAACACTCGAAGACCAATCGATATTCACACACTGATAGTGCTGTGTAAGCCCCAAAGATGCTACCCTCCTGACTTCACAAAGAACTGGAATAGGACCTGCTTCTCCAAAGCACTGAATTCAGTTCCAAATCTTACCACTAATTATATCAAAGAAACCATAATCTCCACAGCCACATTCACACTCTGGGATTTTATCTTAAAAGCAATTAAATACTGTTTCAAATTAACTTCTATTGTTTGGTGCAATAACAAACAGATCACTAACAAGACAGACTATTGAATTTTCTGATGAAAAGTCATTGAGTGGAAATGATAACTTCGTTTGTCTTTCCACAGATTGCTGCTTGATCTACTGGATAGTCCCACTATTCTTTCTCTACTTTAGATTTCCAACATCTTCAGTATTTTGTTTTATACAATTTTATGATGGTGCTTGAATACAAATGCAGAAAGAAGACTGTTCCTGATGATTTAAAATCAGCATACTGAGAAATTATGCAAGGAGTTTTTGTTTATAGCTCTGGAGCCTAATCACTCTAATCTTTCTTACCTTTGTTTCTTGTCTGAAGCCAGAAGCACACTAAACTATTTCCTCAGTCAAATACAAGCTAATAGTTCAACTAAAAATATCATAAATATTTTTAATTTAATGCTCTTATTGTCAGAAAAAATACAAATGAACTTTCTTTTCAGCCAGCAGTCTATTCTGTTAACATTCTGAATATAATTTGAAGCAGGTTACTTTCGTCACATATTACCTGTGTGATTCTACAGATCTTCATAAACTGAAACCAATATTAGAAGCATACCTTCTTCAAACCTCTGCCACCATCCAATATGATCATGACTGACCTTCCAACAGATCTCCACTTTTCTGCTGACTCTCCTAATTTCCTTAAACCAAAAAATTGTCTCAGTCTTAAATAGGTAACACCAACGTAGCATCCATAACGTCTGGGCTACAGAATTCTCAAAAGATGAAGAAATTTGCTCTAAACTCTACTTACATGATTGATTCCCAATCACTAATGTGTTCTAGATTGAACAACCAGAGGTAACAATGTATCCTTCTACCCTGTCAAGACCCTTTAGAATCCTGTATGTTTCCCTAATATCACCCCTCATCTTTCTGAACTCGAGTGTTTAGACCCAACTTAGACAGCCTCTCATCACTGAGCAACCCTCACATGCCAAAAACAAATCTAGTAAAACTTCTTTTACTGCTTCCAGTCCAAGTAAATTCTTCAATAGATGCAGAGGCAAAAACTACAGTAGTCCTGGTGTAGTTTCACAACAGCCCTATATAATGAGAACAAGACTTATTCTCATAATGCAACCCCACTTACTACAGCAGTCACAATATTATCAAAAAAACTATCATCTCCACAGCCACATTCACACTCTGGGATTTTATCCTAAGAGCAATTAAATACTGTTTCAAATTAACTTCTATTGTTTGGTGCAATAACAAACAGATCACTAACAAGACTATTTTCACATTTTCCATGACATTTTCTCCTGTCTTTGCTTCTAAGGGACCGATGTTTACTTTAGCTACTCTTCTTTTCAGATAATCTAATAATCTGCTTTTATATTCCTGGCTAATTTAATATCATGTTCTATCTTTAATCTTGTAAAATGAACTGTTTGATCATGGCATGCTGGTTCTAAAACTCCCAGTCCTCAGGCTTACTATTACTTATGCAACATTAAAATGACCCTTTTTAAAAAAATCCTTAAGTTTGCTGATTAAACCTGTTTCCACTCAAATATTTCCTTCACCTTTGTAGTCCAGTGCAAAATTAAAAACCAGATATTTTCTTTTCTAGTAGCAAAACAAACCACTGAATGTCATACTACCGAAATTCCAGGACTTAAATGGATACTGGTGATCCATATGAATTGCCAGCACTAAGGAACAAAAATTAAAACCAGGAACTTGAAATACTAAAACTAATTCAGTCAGACCAGAGAAGCCCAAGGAAGTAAAGATTTTAGCAAATTAAGTTAAGGTTTAAGAAAGGATGAAGAGGAAAGACTATTTCAATAATTTCAAATTTCCGCTCAGTTAAATTATCAATATTCACACTGTAGGTGTGCCTATTGCAAAAAAAATCCTCAGATAATATTTGTTTTCACATATTGTACATCCACTTTTTCAACACTAAATACAAAGAACACAGAATATTTTACCATATGAGCATAAAGGATGTTTAGCAGCTTGCAGGCATCAATATACCCCAAAATATATGTCACAAAGAGCGATGCAACCTAAAAGAATAAGGAGAGTACAATGACTAAACAAAAAGGAAGCAACTCTGAATCAGAATAAAACAGGATTACTAACAAATCCCAATATATCTCACACAGACATAATTCACAAATTGGCAAAAGTAGGATCACATAATATTTATTGAAATACATTATTTGCTCAAAGGTTCAAACAATTGCATTGTACTAAAAGACGCACCAACTAGTTTAGTGAACTGAAATACAATTTCGTAGCAATTACATATTCACAAGAAAAATGCCAATTTGTTTGATGTTAAAACAAATTCCATTGGGACATCATGGCAGAACTGACCTCATTAAAAACTGACAAATACATGGAATCTGCTGCCATCAGGGGGCTGTGAATCACCAACTGTTAATTCTCTTATCCAACCGACCCACAAGTAGGCAGCACACAATACAAATGAGTTGATGTCCAGAAAATTAAAAGCATACACAGATATTTGCACCCTGCCAAAACATTCTTGGTGTCTTTTTTTGAAAATAATCATCTGAAAACAGGAGGCCAAAATTCACTGTTCTCTCCCCAGCCAAACAGAATAAAGCTGAGTACTTCAGAAACAAAATGTCAATAGAAATGATTAAAATATGAGTGACAAGTATTGACATGAGAAATGACTGTGAGACTAATGAGTGAAAAACAACAAATTGATTACGAGTGAATGTGGGGGGCAAGACTAACAAACAAGATAATAGACAAGTGAGAATTAAGATACACATTGTCAAAGCAATACCAAAATGACACAAAAACATAAACAAAAAGTAAACTGCTCTTCGATAATTTAACATCTCCCTGGATTATAGGGAATGATAGATACAGGAGTTACGATAGAGCGCTTCTTCCCAAAGACACCAAACCTCAATGCAATCCTCCATTGCCAATTTTTGACAGGTTCATCACGTAGCAACAGATCGCCCCACCATCCCCATTCCTTAACCTTGTGCCTGCCTGACTGATGAACCAGACTGCGACAAGAAATAAAGTGGTGACATTACATTAGTTGAAGTAATATATGAGAAACAGTGCTCTGAGCCATTAACTATTCAGGAACAGCACCCTGGGAGACATCTGGGTTGTTATAGTTTTACCAGACAGAACACGAAAGACACTTATGTACTCTAACCTCTCAGCACGGCTCATCAATTTGAATTAATTATTAAATACAACATTGTGCAAAAAAGACAGCGTGCATCATAAATCTCAGTTTCCAGGTCAAGTAGGCATATGTTAATTATATAAATTGTAGTTCTACAAATGACAGATGGGATCCTCTGCCTATTTGTCTATAATAACAAAAGAATTGGGGCATTAAAAATTATCTGCCAGTAAGCAAAATATTTGGTCTGCAGGATGACATGTTATTAAAGCAGAAACAAGTTTGCAATGCACTAAGATTGTGGTCATTTGGCCTAAAACATGGAGCTGTAAAAAGACACAAACTACTCTCAAAATAACCTGAAGTTTTTAATATAGGATTTTTTTGTAGTCAGAAACATCAAAATCTTATCATTCAAATGTCAAATATTAGTGTAAAAGCTAGACACGATTATCATTAATATTTCCCATTAGTGTTTTTGTCCGAGAGACAAAGACAAAGACATTGTGTAGCAGAAACGTGTGTGCTTGTCTGTTTAGTTAGTTTCTTTTAAGTCTAGAAAGGAAATCTCAACTTTTACCATTTGTGTCAATGTTCCTCACCTGTGTAAGGAGCACAAATTGTGCAAACTGCCATGGAAGCAGGAACAGAATAGTTGCAATACAAAATGAAACAAAGGTCCTCTTTTCCACACAGACTCTTCTGTTGAAAGGAAAATGCATATAAAACATTTTAACGCAGACATTAATTGTGACTGCACGTGCACTCAACATAACAAGGAATTTTCAAACAGGAAGATGAAGGTTAGTACCTTAGTATGCGGGTTAAAAGCAGCATCTGCAAAATTAAAAATGGATAGGAGAAGCTCTCACGGAGAGGAGGGGTCCACATGACTCTTGTACACTAAAACGAAAGAACAGCTGCTCAGCATAGAGTTCCTCAGTAAATTAAAATCCAACAGCTTACTCAAGTATTTCCCTTTCAACCAAAAAAACCCTACTACCTACATTCCACATGGACAGGAATAACAACCTCAATGTATTCCCACAAATAACAAATGGAACATTCACTAAGGTAACAGTAATACCTTGATCAATGAAAAGGAATTAGGAAAATATTCAATTATTCAGACAGCAAAATACCATGGCAAGATAATAGAAAAAATATAAGAATCCTAAAAAGGACCCAAATTAAGGTTAGGGTAAATTAGATTGAGGAATTGAGGCTACCATCAGATTAGTGACAATCTTGATAAATGGGACAGCAGACTAGAGTGGTCAAGTGGCCTATCCCTGCTCTGTTCCTTCATTTAAATGCCGGAACTGTGCCAAGTCACGAACCACTCACAGCTACCTGTGATTACCCCAATGAACAATCTTGCATCAGCCATTACACTGTACTAAATAAGTGCAGCTAACCACAGTTTCTCAATTAGAAACTGGACTTGGCCCAACTATTGCATTGCTCTCAACAACCTGCAAATCATGAAGCTTCGTAAGATTCCATACTCTCAAGTTGCTATACAAATGTTTCGCCAGGCTTCTAGATTTTTTGGTTAAAGTGCACAAACACAACAATGCTGTGTCTGCTCGCACGCAGATACTGGTTACTGCTCCAGATCCTGGCGCATCATTAATTTAAAACAAGATTAATATTTTCAGATAAAAGCAAATTACTGCACGTTAAAATAAAAACAGAAACATTAGAATTATTCAGGTGAGCTAGCATCTGAGAAAACATAATTAATATTTTACAATGATAATCTGTCATCAAAATTCAGCACAGTTAACTCTTTCTCTTCACTGATTCTACCAAACTTATTCAGTAATCCGGCATTTTCTGCTTTCCTTTCAATTTTCTACTATTGCTAAGTCACTTTGTATTTAGTTATTTCATAATATGCTCAATCAAGTAAATCAATATGTTAGAAGGCACCAAATTAGAAAATAGCCAAATTCAATGGGGTTCCAGGTTTCCTCAAGTCTTTGTGACACAAGGTCAGTCATGGACAGAAACAGGCTTGCATGGTTCAACCAAACGGTCAAATAGCCTGCTGTTTATTGTTGAAACTCACACATAAACAAAGGCTTCTTGCAGATGGTACCAGAAGGCAATGGCTTTCTCTGAAACCATTCCCCAGCAAGCACCATCTGGATTGGTGGAGTAGGAGGTTGATGAACTGTTTGGGGTCAAGGGCACAGGAAAATAGATGAAATTTCGGCTTTTAAGTGTGGTCCTTAGAAGATTGATCAAAGTGCCATTGGGCTGGAATATCCTGTCGTCCATTTAAGAAAACAGTATGCTGGGAAGTATAAGGGAATTAGAAAATTACAATTAACAACAAGTTTAGTATGGCTAATAAAACAAGTCATCATATTTTAGAAAGCTGATCCACACTCAGTAAGGAGACATATTAACATTTTAACATGATGAATGGGTTGAGTGCTCCTGCATTAAAAGTGTCATTAAAATTAAATAGTTGTTAAAATAAGATCAGAGCAGGCAGAGAAGAAACATTAAGTTCATTTAGCAACTGCATATTTCTCTCAAAAGTTAAAGCATTGCTTCAACATCTGATCTAAAATTAAGATTTCAATTCCAATGTTAATGTGAATACAAAACGTTTTCAACTAGTTTGCTATTTAAATATCAGTTTATCCATTAATATATGTTCAGCAGATACAGTAATATTATTTTAAATTACTAATTTGTCAGTAAAGCTTGCACCTTTTAAGAACCAATGAGGAACATTAGAGCCTAAACAAAGACATATTGAAAATCTTATTAACTTTTCTGAATTTTCTGTGTCTTGGCACAGTGATTCGGAAGTTTTGTTTAAAATGCTTTTGTTGCACCAATGCTTAACACAAATAATTCACTAGTCATGCATACAAAGAGCTTCAACAGTATTTAGCAACGCCTTGATTTGAAAACTGGACATGAAGTTTCACTTTCACACACTAGGACATGAATTGCCAATCATACTCGAAGTAGATATGGAAGGTCAAAGGGTCAGGGAATGCAGCAGTGTAGGACTAAGGACACCAGCAACAGGAATTTTGGATGAACTGAAGTTTCAACTATCAGAATTGTCAGGAGCGAATCTGCCCACCAATGGTGCCAGCTTTAGGCTTGAGACACCGAATTCAACAAAGAAGCAGCTTAATAATGCAAGGGCTAAACAATATCTTTACAACAATGAAAAATCAAACACAGGTGACCGCAAAATAAGACTGAAATAAAAGTAGAATTTTAAAATCTGTTATGCTTACCTCACCATGGTTAAAAAAAAAGCAAACTACAGTGATCACTCCACCAAACCTGCTCCCACTGCAAAATAGGACAATTATATATCAGTTACAACTTCATACCTCCAGTCTCAACAATAAATATTCATTTATCAAAATTTCATTATTTATAACCATCAATGAATCCTTATTCAATAAGATGCAAACAAAAAGTGCATTGAAAAGATGCTTCTCAGCCTTGGTCTTTTGTTGCACCTTTGCTCAAACCTTCTCTTGCACTTAGCAGCAATCACAACAGTCAATTTGTGGACAGAATGGTTACAAAAACAAATGAAAATAATGACCATGCTTTCCTATATTGGTAATGTTTGTTTCACACAGGATACAATACTAATGATTAAAAAAAAAGGCCAATATTCTGACTAGTTTGTGCCAGCATTTTACTACCTCCTGAGCCTCTTCCCATCTTGGTCTATTTAAATCTACCATCAGTTCCAAAGAAGTGTCATATTTGGCTCAAAAGGTTAACTCTGTTTCTCTCTTCTCAAGTACTGTCAGACTCACTGGGTTTTTCCAGCACACTGTTTTTATGGTATTATTCCTCTCTCTAGCTTACTTGCTTAGTTTGCTCTTAAATGCACTGATTTGCTTCAATTACACCTGCGGATCAACTTCTACATTCTCATCATTCTTTGAGTCAAGAAATTTGTTCCAAATTCCCTATTAGGTTTCTTGGTGCCAACCTCAATGATGATCTACAGCTCCCTCACAAGAAGAAACACTCTCTGCGTTCGTGCTGATTGAGCAATATTTATCGCTCACGACACTCGGGAAAACTTTTGTCCTTTATATCCACCTTGAGAAGCAGACAGGATTTACACACTGTCAGCATCAAAGTAACTGGTCATTAATTCGTTTGCTATTTGGGAGACATGGTAGAATACATAATGGCTGTTATGTTTTCTTGTAGTGGCTATATTATGATTCACCATTCACAAAATTCTTTGGGGCATCTTGGAGACATAATTGCTTCATATAAACATAGGGCTCGCTTCTTCTTTGTATTAACTGGTTAAACTAACTCAACAAAACTGCAAGCTTTCAACTTAATATATTCTTCCTGCTCAGGGCTCTCAGCCAGTACTGCACAGAAATGTATCAACACATAGGGTTTATTTCCAACACTGTAACTGGCCGTTAAGTAATTGTCAGAAATTAACAACTGAGAGGCAGGGCATTTGACCCAGTCAATCCATGCTGATGTTTGTCCTCCAAACACAAACACAAAATCCTAATCTTGGGTTCACATTGTATTCCCATAGTTGTTCTTTCAGCCACCTTTCAAATACGAGAGTAATTCTGAGTAATTTTCTGGTTGGCAAGATGTAGCCTTTCACAGCTACATAAATTACTTGGATTAAGAGACCAAAGGTACGGTTGATATCTTTGTGTCATCAACAAATTTATGTGGGAAAGTAATCAGTCTAGAGAGCATAAGGAGTTACAAACGTTTATCTAGACAACTTAAGATTTTTAAAAAATATTATATTGTGGGAGTGGGCATTGTTGGCGTACCAGCATTTATTGCCTGTCCCTGGTAGTCCTTGAGGCAGGTGCTGCAGTCTACCTGCTGTAAGTTGATCCACAATGCCATTAGGAAGGGAATACCAGGACTTTGACCCAGTGACAATGAGGAATGGTGATTTTTTTTCCAGTCAGGCTGGTGAGTGGCTTGGAAGGGAACATGAAGGTGGGTGGTGTTCCCATATACCTGCTGCCATCGTTCTTCGAGTTGGAAGTTTTAATGGCCTGAGGATCTTGGGCGAATTTCTGCAGTGCATCTTGTAGATAGTACACACTGAGTGTCGGTGGTATCAAGCTTCTTGAGTGTTGTTGGGGCTGCACTCATCCAGGCAAGTGGGGAGTATTCCATCACACTGCTGACTTGTGCCTTACAGATGGTGGACAGGCTTTGAGGAGTCAGGAGGTGAGTTACTCACCACAGTATTCCTAGCCTCTGACCTGCTCTTGTAGCCACTGTGTTTATGTGGTGAGTTCCTGGTCAATGATAACCCGCAGGATATTGATAGTGGGGGTTCAATGATGGTAATACCATTGAATGCCAAGGAAGAGTGGTTAGATTGTCTCTTAATGGAGATGGTCATAGCCTGGCATTTGTGTGGCATGAATTTTACTTGCCACTTGTCAGCTCAAGCCTGGATATTGTCCAGATCTTGTTGCATGTGAATATGGACTGCTTCAGTATCTGAGGAGCTATGAACGGTGCTGAACATTGTGCAGTTATTGCCAACATCCCCATTCTGACCTTATGATGGAGAGAAGGTCATTGCTGAAGATGGTGGACCTGGGACACTACCCTGAGGAACGCCCACAGAGATGCCCCGGAGATGAAATGATTGACATCTAACAACTCGACCATCTTCCTATGTATCAGGTATGACTCCAACCATCGGACAGTTTGCCCCCTGATACCCAACGATTCCAGTTTTGCTCAGATTACCTGATGCCACACTCTGTCAAATGCAGCCTTGATGTCAGGGTCTATCACCCAGTTCTGGAATTCAGCTCTTTTGTCCATGTTTGAACTAAGGGTGTAATGTGGTCAGAAGCTGAGTGGCCCTGGCAGAATCCAAACTGGGCGTCACTGAACAAGTCATCGCTGAGCCAATGCTGCTTGATAGCACCGTTGATGAAACCTTCCATCACTTTACTGACGATCGAGAGTAAATTGATGGGGCGGTGTTGGATTTGTCGGATTTGTCCTGCTTTTTACGTACAGGATATACTTGGACAATTTTCCAAATTGTCGAGCAGATACCAGTGTTGTAGCTATACTGGAACAGCTTGGCTGGGGGAACAGCATGTTCTGGAGCACAAGCCTTCAGTACTATTGCTGCAATGTTGTCAAGGCCTGAAGCCTTTGCAGTATCCAGTGTCTCCTACCATTTCTTGATATCACAGAGTGAATCGAATTGGTTGAAGACTGGTATCTGTAAACCTGGGGACTGGTGGAGACCAAAATGGGTAATCCACTTGGCACTTCTGGCTGAAGATTGCAGAGAATACTTCCGCCTTATCTTATGCACTGATGTGCTGGTCTCTTCAACCATTGAGAATGGGGATATTTGAGGAGCTTCCTCTTCCAGTGAGCTGTTTAATTGCCCACCACCATTCACAACTGGATGTGATAGGACTGCTGAGCTTAGATCTGATCTAGAAAAGAACCAAAAGAAGAACAGCGGCTGCTGTAAATCAGGAATAAAAACAAAGTTGCTGGAAAAGCTCAGCAGATCTGGCAGCATCTGTGGAGGAGAAAAGAAAAAAAGAGTTAACGTTTCGGGTCCAGTGACCTTTCCTCAGAACTGAGGGTCGGAGGAAGGGTTACTGACCCGAAACATTAACTTTTTTCTCCTTCACAGATGCTGCCAGACCTGTTGAGCTTTTCGAGCAACTTTGTTTTTGTTCCTTAGATCAGATCTGTTGGTTGTGGAATCCCTTAGCTCTATCACTTGCTGCTTTCACTGTTTGGCATGCAAGTAGACCTGTTTAATCATTTCACCAAGTTGACACCTCATCTTCAGGTATACCCTCCTGCACTCTCTATTGAACCAGGACTGATGGTAATGGTTGAGTGGGGGATATGCTGGGCCATGAGGTTACAGATTGTGTTGGAGCATAATTCTGCTGCTGTTGATGGCACCTCATGGGTGCCCTGCCCAGTCCTGAGTTGCTACATCTGTTTGAAGTCTTTCCCATTTAACGCAGTGATAGTGCCACACAACACAATGGAGGTTATTCTCAACGTGAAGGTGGGACTTCATCTCCACAAGGGCTGTGCAGTGGTCACTCTTACCGAAACTGTCATGGACAGGTGAATCTGCAGATGGCAGGTTAGCAAGGATGAAGTCAAGTATGTTTTTCCCCTCTTGTTGGTTCCCTCACCACCTGCCGCATACCCAGTCTAGCAGCTATGTCCCGTAGGACTTGACCAGCTCGATCAGTAATACTGCTGCCGGACCACTCTTGGTAGTAGACATTGAAATCCCCCACCCAGAGTATATTTTGAGTTTTTGTCATCGTCAGTGCTTCATCTAAATGTTGCTCAACACAGGAATACTGATTCATCAGTTGAGGGAAAATGGTAATCAGCAGGAAGTTTCCTTGCTCATGTTTAAATAAGTGGACAAAGATCTGTAAAATGGAATATAATATGGGAAAATGTGAAATTGTCAATTTTGGTATGAAGAATAAAAAGCTATACTATCCAAATGGTGAGAAATTGCAGGCCTTGAAAGGTGCAGAGGGTTCTGGGTATTCTAGTGTAGGACTCACAAGAAGTTAAACATGTAGATACAGCAAGTAATTAGGAAAGCTAATACTGTTGAATATTACAATTTATTGCGAGGGAAACTGAATATAAAAGTAGGAGGTTGTGCTTCAGGGTATTGATGATGTATGCATTTTTTAAAAAAAGTCTTTGCTTCAATGACTCACTATACAACCAGCTCTGCAGACTCCTCAAGCATCTCAAGAGGGTTGGAATATAAAAGCAGCAATGTGCTTTTGAGGCTTTATAAGGCTCTAGTTAGGCCCCATTTAGAATACTGTGTCCAATTTTGGGCCCCACACCTCAGGAAGGACATACTAGCCCTGGAGCGTGTCCAGCAGAGATTCACACGGATGATCCCTGGAATGGTAGGTTTAACGTATGATGAACGGCTAAGGATCCTGGGATTGTACTCATTAGAGTTTAGAAGGTCGAGGGGAGATCTAATAGAAACTTACAAGATAGTGTATGGTTTAGAAGGGGTGGACGCTAGGAAGTTGTTTCCGTTTGGTGGGGAGACTAGGACCCGTGGGCAAAGCCTTAAAATTAGAGGCGGTAAATTTAAAACTGAAATGAAACGACATTTCTTCAGCCAGAGAGTGGTGGGCTTGTGGAATTCATTGCCGCAGAGTGCAGTGGAGGCCGGGACGTTGGATGCCTTCAAGGCAGAGATCGACAAATTCTTGATCTCAAAAGGAATCAAGGGCTACAGGGAGAGTGCAGGGAAGTGGTGTTGAAATGCCCATCAGTCATGATTTAAATGGCGGAGTGGGCTTGATAGGCCGAATGGCCTTATTTCCACTCCTATGTCTTATGGTCTTATCTGTGCAATGCATGTTTCTGCTGTCAGTCCTCGTAATCTGATATCATATTGATGTGTACTTATAAATCTAACCACACATGAACAAGTTGAGGGTGCAATAAACATTATCAAGCTAGAGAAGATTAATGCTCACAGAGGGAGCTGAATGGAGTGCACAAATCATAACATTCAGCTTAAAGTTTAAAAAAAACTACTTTCAAGTCACTAAAAAAGGATAAAAAGAGCTATATTTCTCAGTGATGTTACGATCCTGGATTGATAAAACAGGAGGAGCACCCCCTGGTGGAGCTAAAAATATCAGCCCTAGCTAACTCAAAAACAGATTCAATTCATTCCATATAGAAATCACTGCATACAATTTAAACCATGAGCTAGGTTAACTTCAGCATCAATGTCAAGGAATACTCATCATCAGGCATACCACAGCTGAGGCATTGATCCCATGCAGAAAAAAAAATGACCTATTTTCATATAATCTTCCTTTCATTCACCTTGCAGCAAGGAAATGTTTACATTTTATACACAGATTGATTTCCTGCAGAGGTCACAGAGTGCAAACTGGCTACTGCATTTTCCACAGAATAATAGAGACTAAACTTTTACACTTAAAAGAAAAAATATTTCCAGAGAGATACACTTTGCGATCCAAGTACTACTTAAGTCATAATGTGAACCTTAATTATTTGATGTATTCACATTTTATGCTGTACAAAGTGTATTTCACCAATATCAGATCACAAAAGATGATTCTATACATAAAGTTAAATCTGTACATTCTGTTGCAATCATTTCAAAGTTAAAAAAGCAGATTACAGTCTGGAATCGCTTGTTTTAAGCAGAAGGTGAGGGGATTAATTTGTGTTAATTTGTTTACAACGTGGTTAATTTTCCATATTACCTTTGTCAATTGTTATTATACCAGATGCACCTGATCAAAGGGAAATCCAAGAGTGTTGCCTCCCCTAATCTTTCTGGAGCTTCTTTTTAAATACAATGGAGATTTTAAATAAATAAGCTAATGTATCAGGGTCAGTGAATTCATTCTGAGAAGCAGATTAGCAGTACAGGAAGTAACAGGGTGAGTTCCGGGTCCAGAGTCATTGAAAAGGAATTAACTTTCACCAGGTAATCAAAATCATGCTGGGGTTTCCTCTCATTTTGCAAATTACTTAACAGTTCATAGACTAAACTCTTTCAAAAGTTAAAATTAACCGACCTGAGAAAAGAAACTTTCTTCTCCAATCCTTGAACTACATTATGTGATAAAAATAAAAGTATGATTTAAAAAGTTATGATGATCTGGAAAATGCTGCCTAAAAGGGTGGTGAAAGCAAAGTCAATAATATCAATTACAAGGAAATTGCATGTTTGAAAAGGAGAATCTTGAAGGATGATTTTAGGGAGGCAAGGGGGGCCAGCGTGAGTGGAATTGGATAGTTCTTTCAAAGAACTGGCACGGGCATGATGGGCTGAATGGCCTCCTTTCAAGTCCTCTGACTAAAATCCCCTAAATTTACTTCTGAAATCAGTGTATTAAACAAGAATAAAAGTTTTTCAAAAATGAAACAGCTTAATTGATTCCTTCAGCTTTTTGGACTTTTCAAAGTTTTAAATTCTACATCATTAAAAATGTTTTCTTATTCAACATGTTAAAAGAGCAAAATGCACCTGCCAGGTTAGTTGCATTATAAATCTACACAAAATTTGTTTGGTTTTCTTTCACAATAGACAGTGAAAGGAAGATGCACGATAAGAGAATAGTTGTGGTGAGGATGTGGTCACCATCAGGAGATTGGGAAAGTGGTAAGGAAAATGTGAGGGAGATGAAGTCTTTGAGGAAGAGGTCCATAAAGTCTGGTGTAGAGGCAGGCTTGGTAGGCAGAAGAGAGTACAGTTGAAGGAAAAACAAGTGAGAGTCATGGGCTGTTTTAAGCTAGGAATAATCTTGGATCAACAGCAGAATTTAACCAAGAAGAGAAGGTCAGGAATAACAAATTTCAGTTAGTAACAAAGCTAGTTATGCTCCAAGTGCCTCAAAAATCTGCAATGATCAAATTCAGAACTCACTGTAGTAACGTATGCTGCAAGGAGATATGCAATTTTACAATATTCAAACTCGCGCAATGTCCAGAATACAATTTACAAAAGGTAATGATACATTTTCTGTACATTTAATGCCTGTAGATATTTATTAACAGGAATTTTTAGGAAGCTTTCATAGGCTCGTATGGCCATTTGAAAGCCTGGGCCCAAAAGGTCCCTAGATATTGGTTTATTTTTAGATGACTTGTGTCACTCCAGCCTTGCAGTGCAAATAAAAACATGTAAATCCCACTTGCAAACCATCTTGCAGTATGGTCACTTTTTAAACTGTACTGCAGTATCTTCTTACCTCAAGTAAGTTCCGTAGAGGAAAAATAGCGACATCATGAGCCCATTTAAAATAAAAACAAATGTTACATAAAAGTAGGCAGGGTCTCCCATTCCTATCAAATAAAAAAAATACATTTTAGATCACCACCTACACAAACATTGAAAAACAGTGCATAAAGGCTGTATCTGAACATTCAGAACTTACCTTCACAACTCTCCACAGGGCTGAAGCCCTTACCTCGGTCCACACGCCAACACATTTTTGTTGAAATGCCAAGGAAGTCTGCCACAGCAATATAAATACGATACCAGCTGCCAAGCACTACCTATACAGAGAAGTAGTCAGGGTTTCCCCACCATACAAGTGTCAATTTTAAAGTAATTGTCACAGCTCATTGTTGCCAATAGCAATAGCACTGAAGACACTAGTTTTTAAACTAATAAAGCACTTATTATAAAGCTATTATGCAAGCATGAAAGAGAATTGACATTTGATGGAGACACATAATTATCATTTGTTAACGAGGCAATAAGTATTATTTTAGTCAAAGTTGGAAGTTACTTTAATTAAAGGTTTAAGCATTGACCATGTAATCAGTAATAAAAAAATGCTATCAAAGCATGTGGAAACCACTGATGTACAGAGAAATGAATCACAAATGAGACATTTAGATTGTCAACACTAGTTGCATTGAAGTCACACCATCTGAAAGCTTTCTCTGAGTAAAATAGAAAGTGTCATGAAAGGCTGTGGGAAAGAAAGATAATGCGAGACACATGGATATTGAAGTGTGGGAATTGTTAATATGTACACTGTAATCTATATAATACTTGAAGGTGTTCTATAACCCACCAGAGTGAACTTTACACTTCTTAGTGATAAGATTGACCTTCAACATATATATGCAAATGAAATAAACGATCATTAGGGATAGATGTTTGCTTAGTCTAGGTCAAGTTGACATAAGGAAGGAGGAAGTGTTAGGTATCCTAAAAGGCATTAAGGTGGACAAGTCCCCAGGTCCGGATGGGATCTATCCCAGGTTACTGAGGGAAGCGAGAGAGGAAATAGCCGGGGCTCTAACAGATATCTTTGCAGCGTCCTTAGACACGGGTGAGGTCCCGGAGGACTGGAGACTTGCTAATGTTGTCCCCTTGTTTAAGAAGGGCAGCAAGGATAATCCAGGTAATTATCGACCGATGAGCTGGACGTCAGTGGTAGGGAAGCTACTGGAGAAGATACTGAGGGATAGGATCTATTCCCATTTGGAAGAAAATGGGCTTATCAGTGATAGGCAACATGGTTTTGTATAGGGAAGGCCATGTCTTACCCACTTAATAGAATTCTTTGAGGACGTGACAAAGTTGATTGATGAGGGAAAGGCTGTAGATGTCATATACATGGACTTCAGTAAGGTGTTTGATAAGGTTCCCCATGGCAGGCTGATGGAGAAAGTGAAGTCATGTGGGGTCCAGGGTGTGCTAGCTAGATGGATAAAAAACTGGCTGGGCAACAGGAGACAGAGGGTCGTAGTAGAAGGGGGTTTCTCAAATTGGAGATCTGTAACTAGTGGTGTTCCACTGGGATCTGTGCTGGGACCACTGTTGTTTGTGATATATGTAAATGATCTGGAGGAAGGTGTAGGTGGTCTGATCAGCAAGTTTGCTGATGACACTAAGATTGGTGGAGTAGCTGATAGTGAAGGGGACTGTCGGAAATTACAGCAGAATATAGATAGACTGGAGAGTTGGGCAGATAAATGGCAGATGGAGTTCAATCCAGGCAAATGCGAGGTGATGCAATTTGGACGATCAAATTCAAGGGCGAACTATACAGTAAATGGAAAAGTCCTAAGGAAAATTGATGAACAGAGAGATCTGGGTGTTCAGGTCCACTGTTCCCTGAAGGTGACAACGTAGGTCAATAGGGTGGTCAAAAAGGCATATGGCATGCTTTCCTTCATTGGGCGGGGTATTGAGTACAAGAGTTGGCAGGTCATGCTGCAGTTGTATAGGACTTTGGTTCGGCCACATTTGGAGTACTGTGTACAGTTCTGGTTGCCACATTACCAAAAGGATGTGGATGCTTTGGAGAGGGTGCAGAGGAGGTTCACTAGGATGTTGCCTGGTATGGTGGGTGCTAGCTGTGAAGAAAGGTTGAATAGATTAGGATTATTTTCATTAGAAAGACGGAGATTGAGGTCTACAAAATCATGAGGGGTATAGATAGGGTGGATAGCAAAAAAGCTTTTTCCCCAGAGTGGGGGACTCAATTACTAGGGGTCATGAGTTCAAAGTGAGAGGAGGAAAGTTTAAAGGGAGGTATGCATGGAAAGTTCCTTACACAGAGGGTGGTGGGCGCCTGGAACGCGTTGTCAGCAGAGGTGGTAGACGCAGACAGGTTAGCGTCTTTTAAGGTATATTTGGACAGGGAGCAAATGGACACAGACCGTTAGAAAATAGATGACAGGTTAGACAGAGGATCTTGATCGCCGAAGGCTTGGAGGGCCGAAGGGCCTGTTCCTGTGCTGTAGGTTTCTTTGTTTCTTTATTACCTGTGCACCTGAAATCTCCCAAATTTGTCAATTTCATCTGCAACAACATCTCTGCAATACTGTTTTGCCCAATCACAATGAAACTAACAGTCAGAACATTGTGGGTATGCATCAATAAGATGTAAGCACAGAAACTAGCTTGTTACTGCAGTTTTTGGAGATAAGATGACAAGCGTGAAGGTTTCACAAGATCTAGCACAAAAGGTGATTCTCAGAAGAGTTCTGAATCAGTTAGTTTGTGGAATTGGTGAGGCTGAGGAGACCGCAGAGAGAATACAGCGCAGGGAGGCAATAAAAGAACATCTAAATTTTCTCACCATTGTCACTTTGCCTATTTACATGTTTGTCCTGCTGAATTGATTGATGTAATATTGGCTCTGGATTGAAATCAGGTGTCAGCAGATAACCTACCTCTGGATAAAGGTTGAATCGCTTCAAGGTGTTGATAACCAAAGGATATTCAGTCAACCGATCATTCATGATGTTACTTAAACCTTCACAATATGAAGGTGCTTCAATGATGGTCTTAAAGAAAGAATAATACAAGCCCTAGAACAAGACAACAATTTTACAAAGCATTACATTATAGAGGTAGATTGTTCCCTAAACAAACAAAGTGCCAAAAGATCATACTCCTTTCCAAAAGGATCCATCAGGATACTATGGATAGAGTACTTCCTACAAAGCTACAAATTTTCAATTCGGTAATAATTTCCTGACTATTCCATTTAATCGCCCCTCCTTCCAGAACTATAGCTTTTAACATTTTCACTGTTTTAGAAGGACTGAAAAACTGTAAATCTCTCCTTATTTTTTAAAACCACAGCTTATTAAAAATTCATTCATGTGATGTAGGCATTGCCGGTTTAGTCAGCCTTTACTGCCCATCTCTAGTTACCTCTGAAAAGGTTTTGGTGAGCTGCCTTCTTGAACCACTGCAGTCACGTGCTGTAGGTAGACCCATAAAGGCATTAAGATGGGAATTCCAAGACTTTGACACAGATGAAGGGCCTGAAGGAATGATGATTGACTTGGAGGGAACTTGCAGGTGGTGGCATTATCATGTTTCTGCTGCCTTTGTCCTTCCAGATAATAACGGTCATGATTTTGGAAGGTGCTGTCTAACAGCATTGCTGAATTTCATATGGTTTTTTTTCCCCAACATAAACAGATTTCATTATTAAATCAACAGACGATGGACAGCCTCTGTTCAAGAAGGTTGGATAGACATACATTGCATACATCCTTACAAACTGCCATCACAGCTGTGCTATCACTTTCTGTCCAACTGTAGCAGAGGTTTGCACATGACAATCTGGGACAGCTGTACATCACAGCACCCACAGTGGACTTTACTGTTCTTGGCTCTTCTGCCTTTGCCCATAGAGATCAATAAAAGCTGAATGCCCCTAAACATTTTCAGACTCAATCAGGCTTCTATATGTTAATCTTCCCCAGTTAATGTTCTTGGACATATTCTTCCCTGGCACCTGATGAGAAGAAAAGCCAATTTCAACACCATTAGAATTAGCTGATGATTAGAACTGCCAACAGCAAGCTCCCATTTACTCAGTTCCATTAATGGGTCTTTGCCACAGTACCATACTTCAACTGAGTGAATAATGAAGTAAACTGCTTCCATTTTCAAGGATTACAAATATATGAATAGTGAAGAACACAGCAAGTGTTAGCATAAATAGCAGCAACAAATAGCAGTACACCGAAAGCAAAAGGATCTGTACACACAACACTCAATTCAAGCAGAAGATCAAACCACAAGGGGGAGTCACCAATAATCAGTTTCTCTATTTTAATTATAAAAAATCATGTTGTCACATCAATCTCCAAATGCAACTTTAAGGATGCAAAATTGTTTTTTACAACTTTCCATATTTCACAAGCACAATTTTCCTGCAGTAGGAGCAAAATGCAGGGGTCTTGAACGTGACAAAGTGGCCTCCTTTACAGAAACCGAATATAATTTAGCAGAATGGCGGAGACTAATAGGGCTAGAAATGAGGTCAGTCAATGGCAATTTCAAATTCAGAACACCACATTCGTTACCTAATACCTTGACTGCCATTTAGCAGACTCATCTGGCTAGTTGATGTTAGGTAGGCTAGTTATACAGCAGGGATAATGGGAACTGCAGATGCTGGAGAATCCAAGATGATAAAGTGTGAAGCTGGATGAACACAGCAGGCCAAGCAGCATCCTGTGCTCCTGAGATGCTGCGTGGCCTGCTGTGTTCATCCAGCTTCACACTTTATTATCCTAGTTATACTGCAGGCCCTGGGTTTCATCAATAATATAGCTCAAATGCTTACCATCTCTGTGCGAAAAGCCATTTCCCTTTCTAGCGTTGAAAGGTGAGAGAAATGTCGATTATTTTCAAAAAGACTAGATATATGGTACCTAAGGTAAATTAGAGCAAAATTAGAGATAATGGGAACTGCAGATGCTGGAGAATCCAAGATAACAAAGTGTGGAGCTGGATGAACACAGCAGGCCAAGCAGCATCTCAGGAGCACAAAAGCTGACATTTCGGGCCTAGACCTTTCACCAGAGAGGGGGATGGGGAGAGGGTTCTGGAATAAATAGGGAGAGAGAGGAAGGCGGACCGAAGACGGAGAGAAAAGAAGATAGGTGGAGAGGAGAGTATAGGTGGGGAGGTAGGGAGGGGATAGGTCAGTCCAGGGGAGACGGAACTCGTCCTCACCCTCAACAACTTCTCTTTCGATTCCTCCCACTTCCTACAGACAAAGGGGGTGGCCATGGGCACCCGCTTGGGCCCCTGCCTGCCTCTTTGTAGGTTACGTGGAAGAGTCCCTCTTCCACACCTACACAGGCCCCAAACCCCACCTCTTCCTCCGTTACATTGATGCTTGTATCGGCGCCGCCTCTTGCTCCCCAGAGGAGCTCGAACAGTTCATCCACTTCACCAACACCTACCACCCCAACCTCAAGTTCACCTGGGACATCTCCAACACATCCCTCACCTTCCTGGACCTCTCAGTCTCCATCTCAGGCAACCAGCTAGTTACTGATGTCCATTTCAAGCCCACTGACTCCCACAGCTACCTAGAATACACCTCCTCCCACCCACCCTCCTGCAAAAATTCCAACCCTATTCCCAATTCCTCCGCCGCATCTGCTCCCAGGATGAGGCATTCCACTCCCGCACATCCCAGATGTCCACGTTCTTCAAGGACCGCAACTTTACCCCCACAGTGGTCGAGAACGTCGTTGACCGCGTCTCCCGCATTTCCCGCAACACATCCCTCACACCCCGCCCCCGCCACAACCGCCCAAAGAGGATCCCCCTCGTTCTCACACATCACCCCACCAACCTCCAGATACAATGCATCATACTCCGACACATGCGCCATCTACAATCCGACCCCACCACCCAAGACATTTTTCCATCTCCACCCTTGTCTGCCTTCCGGAGAGACCACTCTCTCCGTGACTCCCTTGTTCGCTCCACACTGCCCTCTAACCCCACCACACCTGGCACCTTCCCCTGCAACCGCAGGAAGTGCTACACTTGCCCCCACAACTCCTCCCTCACCGCCATCCCAGGCCCCAAGATGACTTTCCATATTAAGCAGAGGTTCACCTGCACATCCGCCAATGTGGTACACTGTATCCATTGTACCCGGTTGGGCTTTCTCTACATTGGGGAAACTAAGCGGAGGCTTGGGGACCCCTTTGCAGAACACCTCCGCTTGGTTCGCAATAAACAACTGCATCTCCCAGTCACGAACCATTTTAACTCCCCCTCCCATTCTTCAGATGACATGTCCATCATGGGCCTCCTGCAGTGCCACAAGGATGCCACCCGCAGGTTGCAAGAACAGCAATTCATATTCCGCTTGGGAATCCTGCAGCCCAATGGTATCAATGTGGACTTCATCGGCTTCAAAATCTCCCCTTCCCCCACCGCATCCCACAACCAGCCTAGTTCATCCCCTCCCCCCACTGCATCCCAAAACCAGCCCAGCTCTTCCCCTCCCCCCACTGCATCCCAAAACCAGCCCAACCTGTCTCTGCCTCCCTAACCTGTTCTTCCTCTCACCCATCCCTTCCTCCCACCTCAAGCCGCACCTCCATCTCCTACCTACTAACCTCATCCCACCTGCTTGACCTGTCCGTCTTCCCTGGACTGACCTATCCCCTCCCTACCTCCCCACCTATACTCTCCTCTCCACCTATCTTCTTTTCTCTCCATCTTCGGTCTGCCTCCCCCTCTCTCCCTATTTATTCCAGAACCCTCTCCCCATTCCCCTCTCTGATGAGGGGTCTAGGCCCGAAACGTCAGCTTTTGTGCTCCTGAGATGCTGCTTGGCCTGCTGTGTTCATCCAGCTTCACATTTTATCTTAGAGCAAAATTAGTTTGTTCTGAACTCTGGAAGCAATGTTTAAAAAATGTTCAGGAAAGCTGCTGTTGATTTAACAGACAAGTTAATTCTATCACACATGCTGTAGCTAACAACCTTAAAATGAGCAGGTAGAGATCATACATACCCACCAGCATGAACTGCCATTCAATAATATCACCTTTGAAACTTCTACCTTCTTACCACTTTCCGGGCTGTCCTGATATATTTTGATTCCCTGAGATTATTATAATCGATTTGATCTCAGAGCAGAATGTATTCAATGACTAAGCACTCACAGCACATGGGATAGACAATTCTGAAGATTCATAATACTCAGTTAAGAAATTTTTCCTAGTCCGCGTTTTAAATAGTGTCTGTTTTGAGTTTATGACTCTAATCATTAGACTCTCCAGCCAAGGGGAAACAGCTTTTCAGTGTCAAGCCATCTAAAAAATTTAAACTTAACTGGTAAACGGTTTTCAAACAATATATTAAAGTCTCCAATCTCATATGCTTGAAGATAACTACAGAGAACAGAAGAAAAGTAACTAACTATATGATAACTGAAAGCAAGCAAATTATTAGCAGTGACACATTAATCTGATATTTCCCCAGGCTTGTTGTGTATATGAGGTGGAAGAACTTGTTTTGTTTGTTGTATTGCTGAAAACTATGGTCTATTAATTTAAGAAAATTAGATGGAAAATACCCTTAAGCCACCTGATCTCATACTTTTGAAGGACACAGGCAGCTACTTCCGGACAACAACTAGTCATCTGCCAGTCATGGAGTTACCAGACCTGGCAACCTGTTGATCAGCAGTATGAATAGAAACTCTTAACTGGGCCCTAAATTTGTTTCTCACATTCTGTGTACTTTACTTTTGTTCTCCAATCTAGCCAAGATCTTGAAGGTTACCATGAGAACAGATTATCTGTTTCTCTCACTGCAGGTGCTGGCTGCCCACAGCCTTATTATTGTGTATCCTACATTACAAAAGTGACTGCACTTCCAGAACTCGCTTGGTCAGCTTGACATCACAAAAGAGGCTATAGAAATGTATATCTATTTTTGTTTCACATTTGTCAAGCATGACATGCCTTGAACAAATTAGCAGTGATCCTCCTTGATTAACTCATGCCTACGTGGACACTTTCTAATTTTAACATGAATTAAGATTTAAGAATCTGGCCATAAGTCATATCAGACTAATAAATCACTGGTCATCTAGTTTATGTTAAACAAAGAAGTACACTTTGAAAAATCTCCACTGGCTAATGGCACTCTCTCAAGAACTACCAAATCTCACTTCCATCGTTTCTAGGTGCATTCAAGCTCCGTTGAGGAATGAATTAGATTTCATCCCCATCACCCAACCAGTAACAATGTTTCACACAAAACTCTCAGATCACAGAGGACAAGTGTCTGAAGTGGAATAAAACCACATTGCTTTTTACCTTTGATAAAATTCCCAGTACAGATGTTTTAGCACATTAATTATCTCCTCTGCGCTGCACATCATGCACTTCGGTTCCTGAGAATTTAGACTTACTCCCTGACTATCCCTCTTTTGTTGCAATATCAGAAGAATGTTCTGGTATTTTGCCTCCTTTCCAGTTCTCTCTTGGTGCACCAATCTCCTTTTGTACTGTGGTAGTATAAATTTCTCCCAATGGTCTTAGTCTTCTCGCTTTCCCAATGAGACTTTGTTCAAAAAAATCCCCAAACTTCATTTCAACTTCTTAATGGGATAAAATTTAACCAGTGATTAATTTGACAACATCACACTAAAATTCAAAAAGATGTTTGTTCAAACGGACATTGCCTAATAAAATGTTACACAACTACTTATTGAGAAACAGAGCAAATATCAGCACTATTATGTTTAACTACATGTTAAAACAAATTAAACTAATAATTGCTGTGGGAAAATATCATCTCCTTAGAACAACTTTACATATCCCAATCCTGCTTCACCGAATCTCCTGGAAAAGTAAATGAATTGTTAAACTGGCACTCAATCACTGCAGTTTACACTATCTGCTGGTACTGCCAGTTCTGATAAACCAGTAATAAAGCAATTCCTTTTCGGTATTCTGAATTCTTATGACGACTGCTAAACAAAACTTTAGCCACATGCCAATAATTTCACAAATGCTGTCTTTATCTATGTAAAAAACATAAACTACCTAATTTTTAAATAGTTTGTGCTATTTTTGAAATTTGCTAAGTTTACAGATGTCAATACTTGAATAATACTAAGGAAATTAGTCTCCATCTGATCTTATTTCTTACCTTAACTAACATAACTTTTATGCACAAGTGCAAATATAAATTGCTTTGTCACATTAAAATTATTCAAAGAGCAAGTCAATTGATTCAAGAAACCAAAACTCATTCAATGCAAGACAGCAGCAACTTTTCTACACGTTAGACTTCCTAAAAATCCAAAGTAGACATCTGCAAAGTAATCAATAACACTTACCAATGTAAAATTCCTGCAATGATAGCTGTAAAAGGAGGAACAGAAAAGACCAGAAGCAAGTTATAAATGAAGGGACTTAAACTATTCCTAACAATTTAAAATACCTGTCTTCTCAAACACATGATATAATATTTAAAAGTTGTGTGGATTGCAGTTAGAAACATGGAAATTTAGGGCTCAGAATGAAGTCAACCAATCCACTATGTCAACTAACAATACTACACAATCTGATCCATCTTCCAACCAATATATGTGTAGATCCAAGTCACTTCTTAATTGTGATACTGGTTTACGTGTCACCAACTTTTAAAACAGCGAGTTCCAGATTCCCACTACCTGATGGGTGAAAATAAATCACATTCCCGCAGACATTTCACCAATAACTTTTAAATCTAGGCCTGATTATTGACTACTGTGCCAACTAATTAAGAGGAGCAAGACTTGATGTTCCCTGCAATGCACGCTGATTGGCATGCAAACACATTAGTTACTAGCGCTTGAAGTTACTGCCATACTTAGGTCTCAGGAGTTCCTCCATCATCTAGTCACTTCTCTTCTCGCCTCTCCCAGTTGTGTGGTGGACTCTAAATTTTTCTCCATCATTTGTTGGCTCCTAATTCATCCCACGTATTTTCACCTCCACACTCAAAGCTCCACCTCCCTTCCTTACTACTAACAAGATCATGGCCCCCAAGAGTTTTCCCCAATCCATTCCTTGCCCCTTTGCCTGTCTCACTCCTCTCAATTAACATCCTCCAGCTATTTCCCCATCAACTTCATATTCAATCCTGCTCCCCTCCCATTGTTTCAAATTCTACTTTCTCAACCACCCTAATAACCATAGATAGATTCTTGTTAGGTAAATCAATCTCTGCCTTAAAAATATCAAATTCTTACACCTCTACTTCCTTTTGAGGCACCGAGTTCCAAAACTTCACAATTCTTCAAAAATATTCCTCACCTCTGCCATAAAAGGGCAATCCCTGAATGTAAAATAGTGCTCCAAGTTTTGGACTCAGCCACAGGAGGAAACGTCTTTTACATATTCAGGATCTTACACATTTCAATCAAATTAACCCTCACTCTTCAAAATTCCATGGGAAACAAACCAAGTGTGGCAATTCTATCCAATCCAAGATAACTCACTTATTCCAGTTATCGGTAGCAGTTCCTTCAGATTTTGAACAAAACAAATGTAAACTCCCATTTAAAGGGGGGGCGGGGGGAGAGAGAGAGAAGAGAGAGAGAGAGAAAATACAGAGAACTACAGATTATTCCAATAGAATCCCTACAGTGTGGAAACAAGTTCTTCAGCCCAACAAGCCCACACCGACCCATCCCCCCAATTAACCCAGCTAACCCAAACATCCCTGAACACTACGGGTAATTCAGCATGGCCGATCCATCTCGCCTGCACATCTTTGGACTGTGGGAGGAAACCGAAGCACCCAGAGGGAACCCACGCAGACACATGGAGAATGTGCAAACTCCACACGGACAGTCACCTGACGGTGTTTTCAAACCTGGGTTCCTGGCGCTGAGAGGTAGCAGTGATAACCACTGAGCCACCATGCCACCTTAGAAAGCGCCATCCATATCAATCCAGAAACCTGCCACTGTAACAATGGAACACTATGGTTTCTGCCCAGCTTTGCAGTGAGGACTTTTTGTGTGTTAACCTAACATTAGTAGTGCAAAAAGTGATTGAGTCCACTATAAAAATGTAATACCAGGAAATTTGGCAAGCACTAACAGAAACGATAAGGTCACTGCCATAAAATGCCGGGCAGTGACAGGTAGGCCAGAGTGCTAAGCAGTTTGGAAAGTAAATAGTGTATTGGCCGACATTGCAAGAGCATTTGAGTTCAGAAGTAGGGATGCCTTACTGCAGTTGTACAGGTTCTTCTTGAGAACACATGTTGAGTACTATATGTGGTTTGCATGCCCTATCTAAGAAAAGGATATATTTGCCATACAGAGTGCAGCAGAGGTTCATGACGCAAAACTGCAGATTTGTCCTATGTGGAGAGAGTAGTTCAACTGAACCTATATTCTCTGGGATTTAGGAGAATGAGGGAAATCTGATTAAAACGTATAAAATTCCAACAGGGTTGGACAGTCTAGAAACAGAGAGAACGTGAGAATGCTCTAAGGTAGTGAACCTGTGGAATTCCCACCAGAAAAGGTTGCGAAGGCCAAGTTACTGAATATATACACGAGAGATATTGTTTTCAGATTTCAAAAGCATCAAGGGGCATAGAGAAATGTAAGAAAATGGCACTGAGAAAGAGATCAGGCATGATCTGACTGAATGGCAGAGCAGGCTCGAAGAACCAACAGCTTACCCCTGCTCGTAGTTTCTATGTTATCAATCTAGCAAACTTCTTGTCAACAGCTTTTTTAAAGCAGGAGACAAAACTTGCACACTTTCGAGATATAGTCTTACAAAGAAGTGTATAACTTAAGCATAACATCCTCATTTTACTTGTTCAATTCCTCATTTGAAAAAAGGACAGCATCCAATTATAATTCTTAATTACTTTTTGAACCTGCATACTAAATTTTTTGTGACTTAGGTCTTAAAACAACAAGGTCCTTCTTCACCTTGGAATTCTGCAACCATTATCTGCATGTAACACTGTTCATTTCAGCAGGAAGGGCAACAAGAACAACTTCATACTTTCCCCACATTATACTAGATCTGCCAAATTTCTGCCAACTCACACAACTAACCAATAATCAACACACAATCTTTGTATGTGCTGTTTGCAACACGCTTTCCCACTTGTCCCGGAATCATCTTCAAATCTAGCTGCCATGCCAACACTCCCCTCGTCTAAGTGATTGATATGAATTTTCAAAAATCAAGACTCCAGCACCGTCCCTTGCAGGCCATTCAGCCAACAGAGTAAAAAAGAACCATTTTCACAAACTCGCCTTTCGGCCAGACGGTTAAACTTCAACTTGTGCTGTCGATTTCCCTTACACCATCAGCTCCTACTTTGTACAATAAAAGAATTGACATATGGCACAGTGTAAAATCTGGCCCACCACCCCTCTTTCCCGATACCCATCGCCCCGTCAACCCAATCACCAAGTCCAAACCCCCTCCCTGCCCTCTGCTCCCCTTATTCCAGTCGACACTACCCCACCCCTCCCCAGGTCCCCATATTCCAGTCTACAATCCCACCCCACATCCCCGTAATCCAGGCTACACTACACCTCACCCTCCCAGCTCCCCGTAATCCAGTCTACACTACACTCCCCCAAATCCCTATATCCAGTCTGCACTGCCCCCCCACCACCCCCCAGGTCCCCATATTCCAGTCTACACTCCCCCCCCCCCACACCCCATATTCCAGTCTACACTCCCCCCCCGATCCCCATATTCCAGTCTGCACTCCCCCCCCCACCCCCCATATTCCAGACTACACTCCCCCCCGATCCCCATATTCCAGTCTACACTCCCCCCCCCGATCCCCATATTCCAGTCTACACTCCCCCCCCCCGATCCCCATATTCCAGTCTACACTCCCCCCCCCGATCCCCATATTCCAGTCTACACTCCCCCCCCCGATCCCCATATTCCAGTCTACACTCCCCCCCCCACCCCCCATATTCCAGTCTACACTCCCCCCCCACCCCCCATATTCCAGTCTACACTCCCCCCCCCCCACCCCCCATATTCCAGTCTACACTCCCCCCCCCACCCCCCATATTCCAGTCTGCACTCCCCCCCCCACCCCCCATATTCCAGTCTGCACTCCCCCCCCCCACCCCCCATATTCCAGTCTGCACTCCCCCCCCACCCCCCATATTCCAGACTACACTCCCCCCCGATCCCCATATTCCAGTCTACACTCCCCCCCCCCGATCCCCATATTCCAGTCTTCACTCCCCCCCCCGATCCCCATATTCCAGTCTACACTCCCCCCCCCACCCCCCATATTCCAGTCTACACTCCCCCCCCCCCACCCCCCATATTCCAGTCTGCACTCCCCCCCCCCACCCCCCATATTCCAGTCTGCACTCCCCCCCCCCCACCCACCCCCCATATTCCAGTCTGCACTCCCCCCCCCCCACCCACCCCCCATATTCCAGTCTGCACTCCCCCCCCCCCACCCACCCCCCATATTCCAGTCTGCACTCCCCCCCCCCCACCCACCCCCCATATTCCAGTCTGCACTCCCCCCCCCCCCACCCACCCCCCATATTCCAGTCTGCACTCCCCCCCCCACCCCCCATATTCCAGTCTGCACTCCCCCCCCCCACCCCCCATATTCCAGTCTGCACTCCCCCCCCCCACCCCCCATATTCCAGTCTGCACTCCACCCCCCATATTCCAGTCTGCACTCCCCCCCCCCACCCCCCATATTCCAGTCTGCACTCCCCCCCCCACCCCCCATATTCCAGTCTGCACTCCCCCCCACCACCCCCCATATTCCAGTCTGCACTCCCCCCCACCACCCCCCATATTCCAGTCTGCACTCTCCCCCCCCCCACCACCCCCCATATTCCAGTCTGCACTCCCCCCCACCACCCCCCATATTCCAGTCTGCACTCCCCCCCCCACCACCCCCCATATTCCAGTCTGCACTCCCCCCCCCCACCCCCCATATTCCAGTCTGCACTCCACCCCCCATATTCCAGTCTGCACTCCCCCCCCCCACCCCCCATATTCCAGTCTGCACTCCCCCCCCCACCC
The DNA here is from genome assembly GCF_030684315.1 of Stegostoma tigrinum. Lineage (NCBI taxonomy): Eukaryota > Metazoa > Chordata > Chondrichthyes > Orectolobiformes > Stegostomatidae > Stegostoma > Stegostoma tigrinum. Next base: position 2,112,911 of record NC_081358.1, on the reverse strand, counting down.
CCCATATTCCAGTCTGCACTCCCCCCCACCACCCCCCATATTCCAGTCTGCACTCCCCCCCACCACCCCCCATATTCCAGTCTGCACTCTCCCCCCCCCCACCACCCCCCATATTCCAGTCTGCACTCCCCCCCACCACCCCCCATATTCCAGTCTGCACTCCCCCCCCCACCACCCCCCATATTCCAGTCTGCACTCCCCCCCCCCACCCCCCATATTCCAGTCTGCACTCCCCCCCACCATCCCCCATATTCCAGTCTGCACTCCCCCCCCACCCCTCTCCCGCCCCTCACCCAGGACGATGGTAGTCCCCAAGCTGCTGAGCGCCGAGTCGGTGAGTCCTAGCGGCCCTCGGATGCCGGTTACCCATTTGCCGGAGTGTCCCACGGCGGAGGGTTTATTCTTGGGGACCGCACACTCCTTTCGGCGCTCCCGCCGCGGGCTGGCGGCTTTGGTCGTGGGCCTGTTCCCGGAGGCAGGGCTGCGCTCCGTATCCTCGGCCAAGGCCCGGCCCCGGCTCCAGCTTCGGGTCTTCACTGCCATATCGGTCCGGCCAGCCCTCACACCGTCGGTCCGACTCCTGCTGTTGCCGGGCCGAGGCCCAGCCTGAGCCTCCGGCTCTCGGTAGCGGCTGGGGCCGGGGCTTCGCGCTCTCGGGGCCGAGGAGAACGGCCACCGTCACCACAGCAACATCATCAATGACAAGGAAATCACAAGCCAGCCAAGAGACTCCGAGCTCTGAGAGAACTAGTCATCCAGACCTCCCAGGCTCCGCACGCTTCCCACCCCACCCACTCTCCTCCTAGCAACCAGCGTCCTCCTAACAACTACCCTCCTTCGTAGTAACCAAGCGCCTCCTAGCAACCAACCTCCTCCTAACAACTGTTCTCCCCTTAGCAACCAGCTGCCCCTAGCAACCAATCTCCATTTAACAACTGCCATCCACCTAGCAACCAGCAGACCCTAGCAACCAGTCTCCAAAACCTCCTCCCTTCCTCAGCAACCAGTATTTTTTTCCCTTCCAGAATTTCATTTCAGCTTCACACTGTCTTTCCTGATAGAATGCCCAGTTTAAACACAGCTTCCTTGGATGCCTCTGATTTCGGGATGCCCTGCAAACAGTGTGACGGCTGAGGGCATAAGTCTACTTCATTCATGCTTAATGCACAGGTCAAGCTTTGTGCCTTGATTATACACCAAGCATAAAAACCTGGGAACAGGAGACCGTTCAAGACTATTGTTTTCCTCATTCTTTCATGGGATATGGGTGTCGCTGACAGGACCAGCATTTGTTGATTATCACCGATTGCCTTTGAACTGAATGAGATCCTAGGTCTCTGCAGAGATCAGTTAAGAGTTAAGCATATAACTGTGCCTGAAATCATGTGTAGACCAGGTAAGGTTGCAGATTTCTTTCCATACAGGTCATTGGATGAGATTTTACAACAATTGTTGGAATGGTAACCATTATTGAGACTAGTATTATATTCCACATTAATGATTGAAATCGAGATTCCTCCAGTTTCTATGGTGGGGTTTGAACCCATTTCCTGTGAGCATTAGGCTGGGCTTCAGAGCTACTTAGCGCAGTGACACTACCATAAGCCAAATTCTACCCTCATTTAATTAAATGATCCCTGATCCATGATCAAATTCAAATTAGCCCACCTTAGTTCCATAACTTTAATCCCCTTACCCATCAAAAACTTTTCAATTTCTACTTTAAAATTTTCAATCAACCTCCAGTCTCAACTGGGGAGAGAGCTTCAGATTTCTACTAACGTTTATGTGATGAAGCACTTTCTCATGTCATTCCCAGAGTGTTTGGGCTTTAATTTTAGTGTTATGCACCTTTGTTTCGGGAGGGGTGGGGTACTCCACCACTAGAGGATGTGATATATTCAATACTGAAGATTTAACAGCGCAGAACTCCCTCAATCCTGACCCTCTGTCAGTGCGGCAGTCCGGCAGCGCTGATCCTTTGGAATGGCAGTTTTAAAGTTTTTTGCTCAGTTATGCATTTACAGTAACTTAAAGGGGACAGCTTGTGCAGACTATACAGCTTTGAATGAATATTGGTAATAAGTTCCAAATTGTCATTATTCTCTGGGTAAAGGAGTTTCCCCTGAAACCCCATTATTATTGCCTCTGATTTTAAACTCACATGCAAGTGAAAATGTTCAATACATCAACCGTTTCATAAGTTTAAAGCTTGTGAGATGTTTTAAAAATACTAAGTTTTGCTACTTCTACATTATTAAGCAATAGATGGGAAGCCACTGGAAATGTGAACCTATATAACAAATCATAGAATCCCTACAGTGTGGAAACAGGCCCTTCAGCCCAACAAGTCCACACTGAACCTCAGAGCAACCCACCCAGACCCATTCCCTAATCTACACATCCCTGAACACTATGGGCAATTTAGCATGGCCAATCCAACTGGCCTGCATATCTTTGGACTGTGGCAGGAAACTCACGCAGACACGGGGAGGATGTGCAAACTCCACACAGACAGTAGCCTGATGCTGGAATCAAACCCAGGTCCCTGGTACTGTGAGGCAGTAGTGCTAACCACTGAGCCACCAGATATCAGAAATCTTTCTAATATGTATCCTATTTCTTATGGAAAGGAAGGTTTACTCAGCTCATTGGTTAACAAGTTAAACAATTAATCCTGATTTTATCATCTACCATTTTAACCTTCGTTTGAAGATCAAAATGACCTGTATTTCCCATTGGACCATTAACCAACAGAAACATAGAATTTTATGAAACAGAAGGAAGCTATTTGGTCCAATATGCGTGCGTTCTTTGAAAGTATTTTCCAATCAGTTGCAAGGTTAAGTGAGTGGGCAGATGGAATACAATTGGGGAATTGTGAGGGTGTGCATTTTGGCAGGAAGAATTGGGGAGCTGGAAATTATTTAAATAGAAAAAGTCTGTAGAAAGCTACAGAACAAAGGGAATCAGGAATCACCATCCACAAATCAGTAAGGGAAACTAGGGTTAGGGGGAAAAGACAGGCAAGTGGAGTTGAGGATTATCAGCAGCCATGATCTCATTAAATGACAGAGCAGTCTCAATGTGCTGAATGGCGTACATCTACTCTTATGTCTTATAGTTTTTTGACAAACCCTGCCTTTCTCTCCTGCTCAGTTGTCCTCAGTTGCAATATATTGTCACTAGGTGGCACAGTAGACAAGGTAAAATTATTATTTTCTGTTTCCAATCATCTTTACAAGTATCTTCCGAAAGCTTTAAATAATCATTTTCTTTCCTTGCCTGCATAGTATTTTTCATTGCTTTGCATTTTACTTTGTCAAGACAACATGCAGCTGTGTAGATTTAGTTAATGAGACCATATCAGTACTGGAAACATTTCATTACCTTATTTTGCTTTCAGTTTATTGGTTGATGTTTTGATCATTGAGCAAGATGTTGCCACTGTGACATAGTAACACCATGGTCACACGTAGAACAAGGTAAAGTGAAGTTACTTTGCAATTGAACATCTAGATTCATGTCTTCACTTTAGTGTTTAAAAGAAAAACAAGGCAAGATAATTAAGGGGTCTGACTGGCTTCTCTGGGGCACAGCACCCTCTAAATGGGTAACATCTAGCTTCTTCCAGTCTTCACTCATCCACAATTCCCCAGGGCACAGCATTCTGTCTTCAATCAGCAGAACAGCAGCAGCAAAAAGCCAGTTACTGCTGGAAGCTGGCACCGAACTTGGGAAGAGATAATGGGAACTGCAGGCCTATCTTCTTTTCTCTCCATCTTCGGTCCGCCTCCCCCTCTCTCCCTATTTATTCCAGAACCCTCACCCCATCCCCTCTCTGATGAAGGGTCTAGGCCCGAAACGTCAGCTTTTGTGCTCCTGAGATGCTGTTTGGCCTGCTGTGTTCATCCAGCTCCACACTTTATTATCCTGAACTTGGGAGTTTTTTTTTCGTATCCAGGCACTAGCATCTTACACAGATGGTGCCAGTAGGATCTGAAGAATGGGAGAACTGGGAATGATCTCATTTGTTTGATTTGGATTAAGAAATTACAGCTTTCATGATGATATCATGACAGTTTCTGACTTTTAAACAAACCAGCTCAAGGCGCAGCAAGATTGCTGAAATAACAAATGGGCTGAGAGCCATGGTGCATAGTGAGGCATTCCCTCAGAGTCTCTGTACAGCTTAATGTCCCCACATTTGGAGACTGAAAACAAGTGTAAATATTACAGAAGAATGATTGAATCCAGGCAGGACAATATCAGGAGGTGGGGACAATTTAAAGGTGGGAAGTGGAGGATGAGAAGAGGAGGGAAGGAGAGGAAGACACAGTGAAGAGAGAAAGAGAGGAATTGGGCAATGAAGAGGAAAGAAGAGATGATGGTAAAGAGAGGATCTGAACAGAATTAAAGAAGAGAAGTAAGAGGTGAGATGGGAGAGGAGTGGGATAAGTGTGGTGCAGGACTAAAGTGCAAAGGGTCATTCAGGAAGGAATAGTGAGTTATCCATTCCTCCCACAGTTCAGAGTTCAAACTTCTGTGATGGAGGGAGGTAGAGGAGAAGAGGTGAGGATAAGAAACAAGCTGATAATAAGGGATGGGGAGAGCTATTTGAACTTCAATCATAGGGATTGACTTAGGATAAAATGTTGTTATCAGGGAGTTATTTGGAGAAATTCTGTCTTGTGAGGAAATTAAATGCACATTTCCTGCTGAATGAACTAACATTTAAATATCCTTCGCTCTATTGATAGTAATTCAAGCACTACATTCCCACTTGGCCACTTAGAACATAGAAGAGTACAGCACAGAAACATGATGCCATTCTAAACAAATCGCATCTGCCTGCACGTGGTCTGATTGCCGTATTCTCTGCCTGTTCATGTGTCTGTCTAAATGCGTCTTAAACTTTGCTAATTTATCTGCTTCTACCAGCTCCCCTCCCAAAGAAGGCCCAGATGCCATTTGCCTTCCTCAAGGCAAAAAAAAACGGTTGGTTCGCAAAGGGCTCTGAATCCAAGCAGCTTGTTAAAAAGTGTCAGACAAGATATGTTCCAAAGAATAACTTCAACAAATGTTTTCTTTACACAAATACACTTTAAACCTGTTAAGATTAATACTAATGTTAAACAAAACTTTCGTTTAAATTGGGCCCTGATCGTGTGCCTGTCTGTTCAAGGAGGACTGGCTGCAGCATTTGCTCTTCATAAGTTGTTGTGAAACACACTGTATCAGCCAGTGTGATACAGGTGGAACAGAATTACATGAAGACATAAGCTGTGGTTTTTAAAAGAGCAAACAGCCTGTTTCATATGTACACTACAGCAGACAGTCTACAGTGTCTGCTTAAAAAGGGGTTCAATGAAGTATTGCCATCAAAACTTGAAAATTAAGTGACAGCAACTTTTTCCAGTAAAAGCAGCATCATGTCTGCAATGAGTTAAGGACAGTTACATACTCTGTATGATTTGCATGTAATCAGTCCCAGTCACTTACAGCAGTATGGATTCCCAGTGAGACTGACAAGGAAATTACCAATCACCTTTCATCCTGACCAAGAACAATGGTCCATTATGTACAGCATTTTGCTTGTTCCTCTGTCCGACTTTGCTAATAATGGTTAGTTTGCCAGTCACGACACCCACCGGTCTACTGTAGCCAATGACTTTCAAATCTGTGAAATAAGCTCAAAGATTCCTTAATTATGATTGAAAGATGAATTGAGTCGTGAAAAACTATGACACCATTCAAAACAAATCTGTTAAAAAACCCAAGCAGCCATGGACAATGATTCAAACACGGTATTTCTAGCCGTTCAGAACACCTGGAGATTGTTGTCCCAGTTATGTTCTTGTCTCTCTTCCTGTTATATGGTTTCTCACAGGCAGGTTGCGTAGTTGTTGGGTTGTTATGACAATGGTTATCAACATTCATGAAATATCATTATATTTTCTAACTGACTTGTCCAACTATAACAAAACACCTCTGAGAATTTGAATGTAATTCAAAGCTTTCAGTGGATATGCTATTTGAAACTTTATCAAATATAAAATGCCCCACTGTCATCCCTCTGAATGCAATAAATATCAGTTTACTAGTGACACCCAGAACTAGTTAGGATGTAGAGCTTGATTTTAAACAAAGTTGGATATGGGCTGCAGGAGAGGTGAAGTGATTGAAAAGCAGTCTGAACATGAAACCTGAGACCATGGGAGATTCGGTCTCCGAGACCTCATTTCTCTGTCAGCCTCCTGTGCACCTGTAGGCACATTGTAATCAACCTTTTCAGAGATGTTATTATGCACCTCTGGAGTAGGTGGGACTTAAGCCCAGTCCTCCTGGTCCAGAGTGATCCTTATCACTGTACCACAACAACCCCTTTCCTGTATGCCTCTTTTTATATATATATATATAGAAATGCTCTTACACGTGATTGTTTCTTTTCTCCCTTCACCACACCACCCCCCGTGGTAATCTTTTTGCCTCTGCTAGAGAGAGCTTCACGAGGTACAAATGTGTGAGATTCTGAGAGACAGCAGGTGGCTGTTAATAACCCCATCAAAAAGGCTACAGATCTAAGGTAAATGTTTAAAATTGGAGGGGGAAGAGGTGATTTGTGCAGGGAGGCCTCACAGTTTCCATGTGGAGGGCGTTGGAATGCACCTAACTCAGCTGTCCTTTGACAAGCCCATGTTCCTCGACCTGTTTAGAAACTGGCTCTGTTATGATTGGTCACAGATCCATATCAACATTTTAAGCAAGGAAGCCAGTGGAAGTCCATTCTACTTCAGTTACGCACCTTGCCTAGTTTTTGTTGGGCAGGAAAATTTAGTATTGCTAGCACCTTTGAAACAAAGTCACATTTAGGGGGAATTGAAGGTTTGTTTATCCATAACAAAATCACACAAACAGCAATGTGATAATGACCAGATCGTCTGTTTTTAGTGATGGTGTTTGAGGGATAAATACTGATTAAAGCATTAGTCAGTCTCCCCTCTGCTCTTTCCAAATAGTGCCATCTTATCTCTTGCATCCATGGAAAGGGAAATGAAGTTTAATCCCTTGTGTGAACAAGATCTAGCTCTGGCTTCCCTGTTAGAGGAAGGATATTATTAAGCTGGAGAAGGTTCAGAAAAGATTTACCAGGAAGTTGCCCATAATGGAGTGTTTGAGTTATAAAGAGAGGCTGGATAGGCTGGGACTATTTTCACTGGAGCATGAGTGGTTGAAGGATGACTGACTGAGGTTTATAAAATCATGAGACATATAGATAAAGCGATAGCAGGTGTCTTTTCCCTAGGGTGGGGGATTTCAAGACTGGGGGGCATATTTTAAGGTGAGAGGAGAAAGATTTTTTAAAAAAGACATGGTGGCAATGCTTTTACACAGAGAGTGGTTCTTACGTAGAAGTTGTGGATGTGGGGACAGTTACATTTTGATGAGTACATGATTAGGAAATGTTTGGAGGGATATGGGCCAAGTGCAGCCAGGTGGGACTAGTTTAGTTTGGGATTGTGGTCAGCATGGACCAAAGGATCAGTTTCTATGCTGTATGACTATAACTCTATAAAAACACCTCTAACAATATTGGAGCCCTCACTCAGGATTGCACTGGGAGAGTTCACCTTAATTATTACACTCAATTCTCTAGAATGGAACTTGAATCCACAACCTAATGACTCTTAAAATGAACTTGCAACATCTTGTAAAGCACTTTAAGGACATCTTAAGGTTGTGCAAATGCAAGTAATTTTTTACTAACAAGGGAGGAGACATCGAAAGGGATGAACTAGGTGGAATGCTGAGCACATGAACAGGCTGAAAAAGAGATTTGGGAGAAGAGTCATTGGTAGAAATTATATCCTGCACAAATAGCACAGAGAAGAACTCTGCCTCATCACACTTTGTTCACATAGGGAGGTTGAAATAATAATTGGAAGAAGTTTGTTTAAGCCAATAGACTTCCCTGTCTAGGAAGGGAGAGTTAAAGAAACAAACAATTAATACAAGAGCTACTGTACTCACAACCAGAAGCCGATGACAGAGTTAGATAGCCAAGGCATTCAGATGACTCAAACAAGCAAACAGCCCTTCAAAACTCCTCCACACCTTTGTCAAGAACTGTAAGTCTGTAAGAGAGGCAACATTAACCTTAGTTAGTATTCCCAAGACACAAATCCAAGCAATAGGAGCTGATATCAGGACATTTGGCATCACCGTGGGAAATAGGTTGTTCATTTCAATGAACAGAAATTTTAGTGAATCTCTTCATGCTGCCTTATGTGGTTGCCTAAAGTTTGTATTAATTCAATATATGTACTTCATAATCACAGTAGATGACAATTTTCTAAGAGATAAAACATCAGCTTGTCTTTCAAATCTCTTGTCACTGTCAACCATCCATGTTCATGTAAATTTTCAAACCATATTCCCTATGTCCAAATCCTAATCATCATTAACAAAATGAGACTCAGAAGATGGTTGAGTACTGATCCCTGGAGTACGTATGTGGTACACCGTATCAATTCAGCCTTAATCCCAACTGCTGTGCCAGTTAAGCCTCAATCCCAATCACCATTCCAATTCAACCTCAGTCCCACAATCCATTCCAATTCAACCTCAGTCCCAATATGCATTTACTTTAACTCTTTCCTTCCTGTTTAACAATCAACTTGCTGTCAATGTTATGACTAGATAATTTGTATTAGTGAAGTAGCATAAGGGACAAATGTTGAGCAAACTAAGGCAGAAAAGAATAATTTAAGTAAATCTCGTAGCAAAAATAGGATTGCAAAGGCCATGCACAATCTCCACCACCTTCTGAATCAGGGAGTCCCAAAGTTGGACATCAGTCTGTACAAAAATAAATCCTCTCATCTCTGTCCTAAAAAGAGGATTCCTAATTTTAAAATTGTGCCCCTGGTCTGGACTCACCCACAAAACATCCTTGCCACATCCACTTTGTCAGGACCATTCAGGATCATATAAAGCCACTCCTTGCTCTTCTAAACTCCAATGAAAACATGGCCAACTTGCCCGACATATTCGCACAAGGCAACCTGCTTCTGTACAAATGCTGATACATCCTGTTTCAGGTTAAGACCTGTACCACCCTGTTGGTCAATTCAATGGTACAATGAAACATATCTGAGCATGCATTCAATAAAACCATCAAGCAACATCCTGAAATACAGCAGCTCAATAACCTCCATTCAATAATATGAAATAAGTATGAGAGCTTTCAAACCACACCAAGTGAATGTACCAAGTATAAAAACAGAAAATGCTTGACAAAAATCAGCAGGTTTGGCAGTGTCAGTGGGGAGAATGTCTGCTGAGATTTTCCAGCAATTGACATTCTTATTTCCAATTTCTAGCATCAACAGTCCTTTGGTTTTATTTGTGAAGTGTGTCAAGTACATCTGGTAGAAATTGACTTCCTCACATACAATGTAACAGCACAGAAGGAGGCCATTTCACCCACCATACTCTGCTAGACCATTGAAAGAGCCAACCCCCTACTCTTTCCCCATAGTCCTGCAGGTTTTTTCATTTTGAAATATTCATCTACTTCCTTTTTGAAGGTTATTTTTGAAGCTGTTTCCATTACCTTTTCGGGCAGCACACTCTGGATTGGTCATAACGTTGCATTTTTTTTAAAGACAAATTCCTCATTTCCTTTTTTTAAAAACCAAAATTCTTAAATCTGTTTTCATGTTCTGGGTCCGGTGACCCTTCCTCAGAATTGGTCGCTGGACCCGAACCATTAATGCTGATTTCTTTTCATCACAGATGCTGCCAAAGTTGCACAGTATTACAGGTAATGTATTGGCATGGATAGAGGATTGGTTGACCAGTAGAAAGCAAAGAGTAGGGGTAAATGGGTGTTTTTTTGGTTGGCGATCAGTGGCTAGTGGTGTGCGTCAGGGATCAGTGTTGGGACTGCAATTTACGTAGATGATTTGGTGTTTGGGGCTAAGTATGGTGTGTCAAAATTTGCAGATGACACTCAGGTGAGTGGTAGAGCAAAGTGTGCAGAAGATACTGAAAGTCTGCAGAGGGACATTGATAGTCTGAGTGAGTGGGCAAAGGCCTGGCAGATGGAGTACAATGTTGATAAGCGTGAGGTCATCCACTTTGGTAGGAATAACAGCAAAATTGATTATGTTTTAAATGGTAAAACATTGCAGCACGCTGCTGGGCACAAGGACTAGAGTGTCCTTGTGCATGAATCGCTAGAAGTAGGATTTCAGGTACAGCAGCTAATTAAAAAGGCAAATAGAATTTTGTCTGCCATTGCTAGAGGGATGGAATTTAAAAGCAGGGAAGCTATTCTGCAGCTGTATAGGGTCCTGGTGAGGCCACACCTGGAGTACTGTGTGCGGTTTTGGTCTCCTTACTAGCACTGCATGGGGTGCAGAGGAGATTCACTCAGTTGATTGCAGAGTTGAGACGGTTGGATTATGAGAAGAGACTGAGTAGACTGGAATTATACTCATTGGAATTCAGAAGAATGAAGGGAGATCTTATAGAAATATATAAGATTATGAAGGGAATAGATACGGTGGAGGCAGGGAGGTTGTTTCCTCTAGCAGGTGAAACTAGGACTAGGGGGCATTGCCTCAAAGTAAAGGGAAGCAGATGTATGGCTGAGGTCAGGAGGAACTTCTTCACCCAAAGGGTTGTGAATCTGTGGAATTCCCTGCCCAGTGAAGCGGTTGAAGCTACTTCATTGAATGTTTTTAAGGCCAGGCTAGATTAAAATTTTGAACAGTAAAGGAATTAAGGGTTGTGGTGAGTGGGCGGGTGAGTTGCGCTTAGTCTCAAAGATCAGCCATGACCTTATTAAATGGCAGGGCAGGCTTGAGGGGCCAGATGGCCTACTCCTGCTCCTAGTTCTTATGTTCTTATGACCTGGTGAGCTTTCCCAGCAACTTCTGTTTTTGTTCCTGATTTAGAGCATCCACAGTTCTTTTGGTTTTCTTAAATATGTGTCTCCGTGGTTACTGACCCTCCTGCCACCAGACATAGTTCCCCTTCACCTGTTTTCTCAGAATGTCTCACAGCATGTGTAGTTGTATGTGCTTCTGGTAAAAGTTCTGATGTTTCATACACTTTTAAAAGATTTCTTTCATACTTAGAATTCAAATTTTGGCAGCTGATGTTAAATACTAAAATAATCACAGCTCTTTTCAAGTAAATATCTACTTTTCAACACCACTTCCTTTTAAAATGCACATGGGGGCATTCTGGGCAAGAGACTGCTTCACAGTCACAGACTTTAGTTAAATACAATACCTCAAGAAACTATACACATTAGTGGTGGAATTGAAACAGACAGAAATGTTTCTCTTGTTAGCTCAGCTTGTGGCCACACTAAGAGAATTTATTTTCTTAGCAAACAAATGACTAATTTCTTTGTCTGTGAAAAAAAATTTTTAGGCTGTTTCATGATTATGGGTGACTGATGAAATGTCTTGGAATAGTATCCAACAGTGATTTCTATTCTGCAATATGGTGACCAAAATTCTGGAAGACGATGCAGTCTAGAAATAAGCTTCAATAAACTTCATTGAGATTAAGCCTTTGACAGACACCTTTGGAAAAGAAAGAAATAACGCAAGATATTGGAAAGCCAAGATCACTGTCATTGTCAAAATAGGACAGGAGACTGGAGAATCTGTTATAATCTACATGGGTCTTTGTTTACATTATGTCTTTGGTTAGAATCGAAAAAGCCTGTGGGAGGCTCAGTGTTTTGTGAACTTTGTCTATTATTAAACTTTGTTTTTAAATATATACTGGACAACACGTCGGAGAAGACCTCACATAGAGACATCTTTCAGTAGACTCTGTTATATTCAGAATCATAAAATTGTTACAGTGCAGAAGTATCCCTTCGATCCACTTACATTGTCTGAGCATTTTGAATTAATGCCAATCGCCTGCTTTTTCCCTGTAACCTTGCACATTGTCTCAATTTAAATAATCGTCTAACAGTCAGTTGGACCTGTCTGCTCTACACTTCCAGGTACTGCATTCCAAACCTAAAACACTCACTATGTGATAACGTTTTTTCTCACTTTATATTGCAAATCTTTTGCAAAACACTTTAAATCTGTGCCCTCTCAATTTTATTATGAGCAGGAACAGCTTCTCTTTGTATACTCTGCCCAGACTCCTCGTGGTTTCAAAAACTACCAGATCTCCTCTTAGATGTCTCCTATGCAAGGAGAACAGTTCCAACTTCTCCAATCTATCCACATTAATGAAGTTTCTCATCCCTGGAATTATTCTCATAAACCTCTTTTAGACTCTGTACAGTGCATTTAGATACTCCGTGATAATAGTGTAGACCATCTACTTACAAAGTTAACACTAAGCCTTTAAATACAGAGAGCTAACATCATTGGACATTTACTAATTGACACTGCCAACACTGGGGAGGGAATAGCACTGTAAGAAGCAACACTTTTAAAATTTATCCATGGGATGAGGGTGTCGCTGGCAAGGCAGCACATATTGCCCATCCCTAATTGCCCAGAGGGCAGTTAAGAGTCAACACATTGCTGTGGATCTAGAGTCACATGCAGACCAGACCAGATGAGGATGGTAATTTCCTTCCCTAAAGGACATTAGCGAACCAGATGGGTTTTTCCAACAATCAGCGATGGATTCATGGTCATCATTAAATTCTTAATTCCAGATATTTATTGAATTCGTATTCCACCATATGCTGTGGAGCGATTCAAACCTGATCCCCAGAACATTATCTGGGTCTCTGGATTAACAGTCCAGCGATAATACCACTAGGCCATCACCTTCCACTGATGGCACTGAACATTACAGAAATAGCACTAGACACTGGTGACGCGTCAATATGTTTCTGAAGAAACTGAGTTAATTGATTGATTTTTCAACCTAGAAATTGAGCATTGGATTATATTTTAACAGCCATCAAAAAGTCTATTAAGAGAAGGAAAAACTCTTTTAAAATGTGTAATTTGCTGATTTCTAACGAAAGGTCGAATGAGTATGATTGAAAGGATTATACAGCTAAGAACATAGGAACAGGAGTGAGCCATTCAGCTTGTCAAACATGCTCTGCTATTTGACACGAGCAGGCTACTCAAACGTTTCAACGCCTTTTATCCAAACTGTCCTCTTAACCCTTCATACTATTGGTAACCCAACATTTATCAATCTCTACTTTCAATCTACACAAAGACTGGGCTCCCACAGCCCTCTGACGTAGAGAATCCCAAGGACTCACCACTCTCTCAGTGGCAAAAATTGTCTTCATCCAGGCTCTAAATGACTTGCCCCTTATATATAAATTGCGCACTACGTTTTTTTTTCTGTTCATTTGTGGGATGTGGGAGTCACAGGCTGGCCAGCATTTCCTGCCCATCCCTAGGTGCCCTTGAGAAGGTGGTGGTGAGCTGTCTTCTTGAACTGCTGCAGTCCTCCTGCTTTGGGTTGGCCCACAATGCCCTTAGGGAGGGAATTCCAGGATTTTGACCCAGCGACAGTGAAGGAACAGCGACAAATTTCCAAGTCAGGGCAGTGAGTGGCTTGGAGGGGATGTTGGAGGTGGCAGTATTCCCATATACCTGCTGCCTTTGTCCTTCCAGATGGAAGTGGTTGTGGGTTTGGAAGGTGCTGCCTGAGGATCTTCGGTGAATTTCTGCAGTGCATCTTGTAGATAGTACACACTGCTGCTGCTGAGCTGGTGGAGGGGGTGGACGCTTGTGGATGTGGTGCCAATCAATGGGCTGCTTTATCTTGGATGGTGTCAAGCTTGTTAAGTGTTGTAGGGGTGGCACTCATCCAGGCAAGTGGGGAGTATTCCACCACATTCCTGACTTGTGCCTTGTAGATGGTCAACAGGCTTTGGGGAGTCAGGAGGTGAGTTACTCTCCACGGTATTCTCAGCTTCTGGCCTGCTCTTGTAATCACTGTGATAATGTGGTGAGTCCAGTTGAGTTTTTAGTCAATGGTAACTCCAAGCATGTTGACAGTGGGGTATTCAGTGATGGTAACAGCATTGAATGTCAAGGGGCAGTGGTTAGATTGTCTCTTATTGGTGATGGCCACAGCCTGGCATTCGTTTGGCGCGAATGTCACTTGCCACTTGTCAGCCCAAGCCTGGATATTGTCCAGATCTTGTTGCATGTGAACACGGACTGCTTCAGTATCTGAGGAGTCATGAATGGTGCTGAACATTGTGCAATCATTGGTGAACATCCCCACTTCTGATCTTATGATGGAGGGAAGGCCATTGATGAAGCAGGAACTCCTGCAGAGGTGTCCTGGAGCTGAGATGACTGACCTCCCACAACCACCACCAACTTCCTATGTGTCAGGTATGACTCCAACCAGCGGAGCGTTTGCTCCCTGATACCCATTGATTCCAGTTTTGTTAGGGCTCCTTGATACCACACTTGGTCAAATGCAGCTTTGATATCAAGGGCTGTCAGTCTCACCTCCCGTCTGGAATTCAGCTCTTTTGTCCATCTTTGAACCAAGACTGTAGTGGGGTCAGGAGCTGAGTGGCCCTAATGGAATCCAATCTGGGCATCACTGAGCAGGATATTGCTGAGCAGGTAGCACTGTTGGTGACACCTTCCATCTCTATACTGATGATGAAGAGTACACTGATGGGGCAGTAATTGGCCGGTAATAGGTTCTGGACTCCTCAACCAGACAAAAATCTTATCTGCATTTAGAACATAGAACAGCACAGCACAATACAGGCCTTTCAGCCCACAATGTTGTGCTGACCTATTATCCTACTAAGATCTAACTACCCTCATACCCTACATTTTACTATCCTCCATGTGCCTATCCAAGAGTCGCTTAAAAATATCTAAAATATCTGACTCCACTACCACTTCCAGCAGTGCATTCCACACACCCACCATTCTCTGTGTAAAGAACCTACCTCTGACATCTCCCCTATACGTTCCTCCAATCACCTTAAAATTATGTCCCCTCATAATAGTCATTTCCATCCTGGGAAAAAGTGTCTGACTATCCACTCTATCTATGCTTCTCAACATCTTGTAAACCTCCATCAAGTCACGCCTCATCCTTCTTCACTCTAATGAGAAAAGCCCTGGCTCCCTCAACTGTTCCTCATAAGATCTGCTCTCCAGTCCAGGCAGCATCCTGGTAAATCTTCTCTGCACCCTCTCTAAAGCTTCCATATCTTTCCTATAATGAGGTGACCAGAACTGAACACAATGCTCCAGGTGTGGTCTAACCAGGGTTTTATAGAGCTGCAGCATAACCTCACGGCTGTAAACTCAATCTCCCTGCCAATGAAAGCCAACACACCGTGAGCCTTCTGTAGAACCCTGTCAACCTATGTATCAACTTTGAGGAATCTATAGACATGGACTCCAAGATCCCACTGTTCCTCCACACTGCCGAGAATCCAACCATTAACCCTGCATACTGCATTCAAATTCAACTTTCCAGAATGAATCACTTCACATTTTTCTGGGTTGAATTCCATCTGCCACTTCTTTGCCCAGCTCTGCATCCTGTCAATGTCCTGTTGCAACTTGCAACCTACAACAGCCCTCCACACTGTCCACAACTCCACCAAACTTTGTGTCATCTGCAAGCTTACTAACCCACCCTTCTACTTCCTCATCCAAGTCATTTACAATGCTCACAAGGAGCAGAGATCCCAGAACAGATCTCTGCAGATCACCACCGGTCACCTAGCTCCAGGCTGAGTATTTTCAATCTACTACCACCCTCTGCCTTCTATTGGACTGCCAGTTTTGTATCCAGACAGCCAAATTTCACTAAATCCCATGCCTCCTTACTTTCTGAATGAGCCTACCATGGGGAACCTTATCCAATGCCTTGCTAAAGTCCATATGCACCACATCCACTGCTCTGTCTTCATCGATGTGTTTTGTCACATCCTCAAAGAATTCAGTAAGGCTTGTGAGGCATAACCTGCTCCTCACAAAGCCATGCTGACTATTTCTAATCGAATTGTGCTTTTCCAAATAATCATAAATACTATCTCTCAGAATCCTCTCCAACAATTTGCCCACCACAGAAGTAACACTAGATAACAAGGTGTGGAGCTGGATGAACACAGCAGGCCAAGCAGCATCTTAGGAGCAGTAAGACGCTGCTTGGCCTGCTGTGTTCATCCAGCTCCACACCTTGTCATCTCAGATTCTCCAGCATCTGCAGTTCCTATTATCTCTCACAGAAGTAATACTGGCTGGTCTGTAATTCCCAAAATTATCCCTCTTCCCTTTCTTGAACAAGGGAATGACATTTTCCATCCTCCAATCATCTGTACTACTCCAGTGGATAATGAGGATGCAAAGATCATCACCAAAGGGGCAGCAATCTCTTCCCTCATTTCCCAGGGGACTTATCGATCCTCATGCTTTTCAAAATTTCTAGAACATCCACCTTCCTAACATTAACTTGTTTGAGCATATCTGCCTGTTTCATGCTGTCCTCACAAATGTCAAGGCCCCTCTCACTGGTGAATTTACCTCGTCTGACCTTTAAGCATTCTGTAGGTTTCAATTAGATCATCTAAATCCTGACTGACGCACAGAGCTGGGATAACTGTAATGATAAACAATTTTAACAGAACAACAATTTGGTCTTTATAGAATAGGTATAAAAACAGATTGTTCCAACATATAAATGACACAAAAAAACTGCCCACTGCAGCAGAAACTGCCCATGGCAAAACAGAACAGTTAGCTGCCTGATATCTCAGGAGCACTGAGTGATAAGTGACATTGTGAATGAGAAATACCACCTGGGACACAAAATGTATTGGGTCAGAGATGGACACTGCTGCCCTTAGTGTTTATTGCTCGTGTGATTCCTGGTATCCACGAAGGACAGCACAGAACATTAGGGAAAACAAACAGCAAGTAGCAGCAGTGATAGGCTTGCCAGTTCCAATGCAATGTCATCAGACTGAATCACTGGGCAGATTTTATGGGTTTGGCAGACTTTTTAATCCCACCACTAGCACCAGCCCTCCCATATCGCATCTGTTTCTTTTACTAGAGATCTTGGCGATGGTCTAAATTGACCACAGGTCAGTCACTCCGACATGCCGATAGCTTTAGCCATCCTAAAAATGCCAGAAGAGAGCAGTGCCACTGCTGCACCTAGGAAGAGGAGAAGAGGGTTCGGGAACTATGTTTTGAAGAGCAGATAGGGAAGAACAGAAGGAGAATCGATGTGGAGAGTGACCCACTGCCCCTTCCTGCCTTTTAAAGAAGGTCTTTTAGAATGGTCTGGTAACCTGGCCTGACTGTTGCTTTCCAGCACTTAATAGCAGTGAAGGTGGATTGAGTCCCTTAATTGACAATTTATAGAGCACTTCAGGTCCTCAATGGACCTAAGGGTGACATCCAGCCAGCAGGTCCAGGTGCAAGTCTTACCTGCTCTGGATATGTATCATAAAATTGTCGGAACAGGTTGATTAAAAGTATCCACACCTAAGGGTGGAGACCACAGTGGATGATTTACCCACCCATCCCATATAGTAGACAGCTGGACACTTGTTATGTTTTATGATCACATCACCCTCAATGAAACATGTTTCCCCTTCAGGTGCCGCCTTTAACCAGGAACTGACCAATGTCTGCAACATGGCCAACTTGCTCCAAATCTTCCCACTGTCAGAAGTAGCGGCTATTTCAACAACTCTGGCCAGAATGTTATGAATGAGCTGCCTAGGCGTCCCACACTAAAGCAGTCAAACCCATGTAAACACATGTCAGTGCCAAAGCAAAGTGGCCCCATACCTCCTCCCTCACCCTCATCCCAGGCCCCAAGATGACTTTCCATATTAAGCAGATGTTCACCTGCACATCTGCCAATGTGGTATACTGCATCTGCTGTACCCGTTGTGGCTTCCTCTACATTGGGGAAACCAAGCGGGGGCTTGGGGACCGCTTTGCAGAACACCTCCGCTCGGTTCGCAATAAACAACTGCACCTCCCAGTCTCGAACCATTTCCACTCCCCCTCCCATTCCTTAGACGACATGTCCATCCCGGGCCTCCTGCAGTCCCACAATGATGCCACCTGTAGGTTGCAGGAACAGCAACTCATATTCCGCTTGGGAACCCTGCAGCCCAATGGTATCAATGTGGATTTCGCCAGCTTCAAAATCTCCCCTTCCCCCACCGCATCTCAAAACCAGCCCAGTTTGTCCCTGCCTCGCTAACCGATTCTTCTCTCACCTATCCCCTCCTCCCATCTCAAGCCGCACCTCCATTTCCTACCTACTAACCTCATCCCGCCCCCTTGACGTGTCCGTCCTCCCCAGACTGACCTATCCTCTCCCTACCTCCCCACCTGTACTCTCCTCCCCACCTATCTTCTTTACCCATCTTTGGTCTGCCTCCCCCTCTCTCCCTATTTATTTCAGAATCCTCTCCCCATCCCCCTTTTCTGATGAAGGGTCTAGGCCTGAAACATCAGCTTTTGTGCTCCTGAGATGCTGCTTGGCCTGCTGTGTTCATCCAGCTCCACAGTTTGTTATCTCGGATTCTCCAGTATCTGCAGTTCCCATTACCTCAGTACCAAAGCAAAACAGTTTCACTTTATTAGGAACAAACTTACAATAATCTTTAATACAAAACATACTATCTCTATTCTGATTTGGGCCCTTAAGGTTACGATACTTCTTAAGCGTCTTGTAAATTTGCACGGCCACTCTGTCTGTGACTCTTTCTCTGGGTCTGCGAAGCTGCTTTCTTCCTCT
This sequence comes from Stegostoma tigrinum, assembly GCF_030684315.1. Classification (NCBI taxonomy): domain Eukaryota; kingdom Metazoa; phylum Chordata; class Chondrichthyes; order Orectolobiformes; family Stegostomatidae; genus Stegostoma; species Stegostoma tigrinum. The sequence goes on along the minus strand of NC_081358.1, from coordinate 2,094,128 downwards.
CTCTCTCTCTCTCTCTCTCTCTCTGTCTCTCTCTCTCTCTGTCTCTCTCTCTCTCTGGATGGTCAGCTGGTCTCTGCCTCTTGGCATTCATAGAACATAGAACAATACAGCGCAGAATAGGCCCTTCGGCCTTTGATGTTGCGCCGACCTGTGAACTAATCTAAGCCCCTCCCCCACACTATCCCATCATTATCCAGATGCTTATCCAAGGACTGTTTAAATGCCCCTAATTCTGGTCTCCCCAGAAGGCCTCAGACAATTCCAAGGTTTCTGAGGGTATTACCAAGAGAGAAGGGTGCAGGTGAATCCTGTTTTCATACCTTTTAGATGGTTTTCTGGAACTTTCTATAGTGCTGGCCAATTAGCGAGATATACTTAATAGTTTGAAACAAGAGTCAACCATTTAGATGGCATGCTACTGTTAATTTCTCTGTGCGGCAGGACCTGGTGTCTTTCTGTCTGGGCTGTCCTTTGCGGCGTGGATAAGTTGTTGGGGGTATGTCTGTCCAGAATAACTGTTGTATTTATATTATGCTAATTCCATTACCATTTGGGTGCTGTATTTGCAGTGTGCCTAGTGTGTAGGTTTTGTTATTTGGGAGATTTACTTGGCCAGTTTACCTAGCATGCCTTGCTGTTTGGCCAAATTAACAAGTTGTGTTTTAGCAGCCAGGAGGCTGCGCCAACAGTAAATGGTTTTCTGAGGTATCTCACAACACTTACAATTATAGATTAGGTTTACAGTATTCATTTCATGTCAACCATGCAACTGAAGGAGTTTTACGGAATTTTCATCCCCTTAGTCCATTACAACAGGAAGGTTTTTGTAGCCTTTCTTCACTGTGTTTTGGTAGTAGCTGCTGAAAGTTTTATTGCATTCTTCAGTTTTGGTCCATAAACTTAGAATGTGCCAGTGTGCGATTTTTGACAGTTCATTGCATGAGAGGACCATTTTGATGAAGGCAAAGCAAACGTGTTCTGCACCCAGTTGATGGTCCTCTGGCAGCTGTTGATGTTTATCTTTGTGGGATTTCTGGGAATAGTTCTGAGAGAAAGTTCTGGAAATTCTTTACTGACCTGAGGTAGAACACTAAGCACCGTGTTGCAAAGCAGCCCAGGATGAACCTCAACAAAAACCCTTGCGTCTCTCTCCAGATCTCACTTGCAAAAGTTCAGAACATTCCAGAAGAAGCTGAGACAATCTCTTCTCAAATGCAGCTGCCTCAAGACCAGTGTTGGCAGTGGTGGGTGCAGGTTTGGGAGGAAACTGTAAGCTTTCAGGAATTATCTGATCAAGAGAACCTTCCACCAGGCCCAGATATGTCTAGGTGTTTGTTCGAAAGTTCTGGCAATGAGGCATTCCAATGACTGGCAGCCTACTCAGGAACCATTGATAACAAAGTGTGAAGCTGGATGAACACAGCAGGCCAAGCAGCATCTCAGGAGCACAAAAGGTGACGTTTCGGGCCTAGACCCTTCATCAGAAAGGGGGATGGGGAGAGGTTTCTGAAATAAATAGGGAGAGAGGGAGAGGGGGACCGCAGATGGATAGAGGAGAAGATAGGTGGAGAGGAGTGTATAGGTGGGGAGGTAGGGAGGGGATAGGTCGGTCTGGGGAGGACAGACAGGTCAAGGAGGCGGGATGAGGTTAGTAGGTAGGAAGTGGAAGTACGGCTTGAGGTGGGAGGAGGGGATAGGTGAGAGGAAGAACAGGTTAGGGAGGCAGAGACAGGCTGGGCTGGTTTTGGGATGCAGTGGGGGGGCGGGGACGAACTGGGCTGGTTTTGAGATGCAGTGGGTGGCGGGGACGAGCTGGGCTGGTTTTGGGATACGGTGGGGGAAGGGGAGTTTTTGAAGCTTGTGAAGTCCACATTGATACCATGGGCTGCAGGGTTCCCAAGCGTAATATGAGTTGCTGTTCCTGCAACCTTCGGGTGGCATCATTGTGGCACTGCAGGAGGCCCATGATGGACATGTTGTCTAAGGAATGGGAGGGGGAATTAAAATGGTTTGTGACTGGGAGGTGCAGTTGTTTATTGTGAACCGAGCGGAGGTGTTCTACAAAGCGGTCCCCAAGCCTCCACTTGGTTTTCCCAATGTAGAGGAAGCCACAATGGGTACAGTGGATACAGTATTCTACATTGGCAGATGTGGGTGAACATCTGCTTAATATGACTTGTTTAGCTTGGACTGGTTAGACCGAAGGATGTGTTTCTGTGCTGTATGACTCTATGACTATAGCAGGGAGACTAGAATTGAACACAGTATTCCAAATGTGGCTTAACCAATGCCCTGTGCAGCCACAACATGTCCTCCCAACTCCTTTCCTCAATTCAATGACCAATAAACCCTCTTCTGTCTGTGATCTTTGCATTTGGATGTAGGCATGGAAGGGTAGATTAGTAAGTTTGCGGATGATATGAAAGTGGTTCGAGTTGTGGACAGTGCGGAGGGCTGTTCTAGGTTACAAAGGGACACTGATAGGATGCAGAGCTGGGCTAAGAAGTGACAGATGGATTTTAACCCTGAAAAGTGTGAGGTGATTCATTTTGGAAGGACAAACTTGAGAGCAGAATACAGGGTCAATGGAAAGATTCTTGGCAGTGTGGAGGAGCAGAGGGATCTTCAGGTTCATGCTCACAGTTCCCTGAAAGCTGCCACCCAAGTGGATAGAGTTGTTAAGAAGGTGGATGGTGTGTTAGCTTTCGTTAATAGAGAGATTGAGTTCAAGAGCCGTGAAGTTATGCTCCAGCTATACAAAAGCCTGATTCGGCCACATCTGTAGTATTGTGTCCAGTTCTGGTCACCTCATTACAGGAAAGATGTGGAAGCATTGGAAAAAGTGCAGAGGAGATTTACCAGGATGTTGCCTGGAATGGAGGGAAGGTCTTATGAGGAAAGGTTGAGAGAGCTAGGATTTTTCTCTTTAGAATGACAAAGGATCAGAGGTGACATGATAGAGGTATCGATAGAATGGACAGCCAGAGACTTTTTCCTAGGGTTGAGGTAGCTATTACGAGTGGGCATAGTTTTAAAATGAGTGGAAGTAGATACAGGGGAGATGTTGAAGGTAGGTCCTTTACTCAGAGAGTGGTCGGGGCTTGGAATGCATTTCTGGAGAGGGTAGTGGAGTTGGTCTCATTGGGGGCATTTAAGCAGCTATTAGATATGCATATGGATGATAGTATAAGGTAGGGGTGGAGCTAAGATAGACCTTAGGTTTAGGGTAAAAGTTCGGCAAAACATCGTGGGCCGAAGGGCCTGTACTATGCTGTACTGTTCCATGTTCTATAAAGGCAAGCATACCAAATGCCTTCTTCACCATCCAGTCTACCTCCAATCCTACTTTCAAGAAACTATGGGCTGGCACTCCAAGGTGTCTTTGTTTAGCAACACTCCCCAGGGCATTACCATTAAGTGTTTAAGTCCTGCCCTGATTTGCCTTTCCAAAATACAGCACCTGACATATATTTAATTTAAACTCCATCTGCCACTCCAGGGCCACCAGCCCATCTGATCAAGCTCCTGTTATAGACTTAGATATCCTTCTTTGTTATCTACTACACATCTAATTTTTGTGTCATCTGCAAACTAACTATACCTCCTACATTTCCATCAAATCATTTATATAAATGACAAAAAGCTACACACCCAGCACCAATCCCTGTGGCGCAATACTAGTCATAGGCCTCCAGTCTGTAAAACAACCCTCCAACACCTCCCTCCGTCTTCCACCTTCAAGTCAGTTCTGTCTCCAAATGGCTAGGCCTGACTGTTTTCCAGGTGATCTAACCTTGCTGAGCAGTCTACCATGTGGAACCTTGTCAAGTCCATATAGAATACATCCACTGTTCTGCCTTCATCAATCGTATTCATTACTTCTTCAAAATATTCAATGAAGTTGGTGAGACACAATCTCCCACGCACAAAGCCATGTTGACTATCCCTAATCAGTCCCTGCCTTTCCAAATACATGTAAACCCTATCCCCAGGATCCCCTCTGATACCTTGCCCACCACCGATGCCAGACTCACCAGTCTATAGTTCCCTGGCTCCTCCTTGCCACCTTTCTTAAATAGTGGCACCATGTTTTCCAACCTCCAGTCCTCCAGCACCTCACCCGTGGCTATCGATGATACAAATATCTCAGCGAGGGGCCCAGCAATCACCTCTGTAGTTTCACACAGAGCTCAATGGCACAATCGGTCAGGTCCTGGGGATTTATCCACCTTTATGTTTTTTAAGATGTCCAACATGTCTCATCCATGATATGGATATTTTTCAAGATGTTGCTATGTATTTCCCCAAGTTCTCTAGCTTTCATATCCTTCTCCACAGTAAACACTGACAGCAAAATATACATTTAATATTCCCCAATCTCCAGTGTTTCCACACATAGGTGGCCTTGCTGATCTTTAAGGGGCCCTGTTCTCTCCCTAGTTACCGTTTTTCCTAAATATATTTGTCGAATCCCTTTGGATTCTCCATAATGCTATTTGCCAAAGCTATCTCATGTCCCCCTTTTGCCCTCCTGATTTCCCTCTTAAGTGCATACTTCTAGAGATTCACTTGATCCCTGCTCTCTATACCTGATATCCGTTCTTTTTCTTGACCAAAACCTCAATTTCTCTTGTCATCCAGCATTTGCTACACCTTCCAGCTTTGCCTTTCACCCTAACAGGAATGTATTATCTTGGACTGTTGTTATCTCATTTTTGAAGTCTACCCACTTCCCAGCTGTCCTTTAATGAGTGAATATCCACCCCCAATAAATTTTTGAATGTTCTTGGCAAATACCATCAAAAATGGCCTTTTTCCAATTTTGAACTTCAACTTTTAGATCTGGCCTGGCTTTTGCCATCACTGTTTTGAAACTAATTGAATTATTAGCCTGAAAGTACACCCCTATTGACACTTCAGTCACCTTCCCTGCCTCATTTCCCAAGAGTAGGCCATCTCAAAAGGGGCAAATGAAAATATATCTATTGCCCAGATTGTAGCCTTTTCTTAGCATCATGCTCACAATCTGCAATACTCCCAGTCTATTGCATGTTCAGATTGTAGTGCAACTTCTCCCTTTGCTTTGTCGCTACTTCATCAGGTAAGATATTCCAGAGCCTCTCTCCAGGCAACCACAGACTTTACATCTGCGGCCAATCTTTGGCTGTATGTTAAATGTTTTAAAAAATGTTTTGTAATTAAAGCTCAGTATGTCCATAAATGATCTGGGCCATGATCTGTGGTCATCCTAGGGCCACTGCCTGATAAACATGGTTAACGGGGCCTTTTAGCACACATTTTTCCATGATGAATGTTTGGTATAAATTGGACCAAACGATCCATCTCTCAAAACGTCAATGTTAGATAGAACCTGAAAACACAATGACACATGATGTTTGCAAATTGAGAGTCCATGCACAGTTTCATACACACAAAAGTGGGCTTCAGGATAAGCGTGATATTGGATATGTTTTCTCACCTCTGTCCAGATGTTTCTTCACTTTCTCCCTTTGGACACAGCCGATGTTTGATGTCCAAAGAAAATGGAAGATTTCTCTTAACTGCCCTCTGGGCAATTAGGGATGGGCAATAGATGCTGCCTGGACAGCCAAGCCCACATTCTGTGACTGAAAAAGAAAAAAAAACTTGGGTGATTGCCATTGTTAGGAGTGAGGAATAGGCCAGAGCTACATCATATTAAATGTGCCTGACACATGATGACCAGAGATCATCATTCCTACATGCATAATTTCTGTCTCACCATGGCAAAGTGTCACAGGCTATGTCATACCCTGGTCCCCCCCAAGACATTTCCCAGCACTTTCAGATTTTCATTCATCCAAAAAATATACTTTATTAGAAAAACTTATAAACATGAAAAGTTACAAAAAAATTTCAACTTGAAATTGTAAGATTTGCAGGAAAATTCAACATGCCCCAAGATGTTCCTGCTCCTCTGATGCTGCTAGGCCTGATGTGTTCATCCAGCTTCACACTGTATTATCTCAGATTCTCCAGCATCAGCAGTTCCTACTATTTCTGTCCCAAGATGTTTTCCTTTTAAATTGATTGTCAGTCTTAACGTTTACAAAATATATTGCAAATCTGGCATGCAGCCCAAAGGCAGAACATTTCAAATGGGAATTAACTAAAGTGCAACAGATAGTCTGACCTAATGATGAAGGTGACAAGAGATTGCACCTCAAGAGAAAAATCAGAGGCTTCACACCCAGTTTCCTGAGATGAGATACAGTTGCTTGGTCACTGTTTCCCCGGCAGCTTCATATCACCTCTAACATGTTGCATTAGAGGTTAAGAGTTACAGTAGATCAATTAGAGTTCCCAATGGAAGACTTGATATTTAATTTTGCGATGCAACATTTTTCAAATATTACAAGCTAAATAGGAACAAATATGTAAATTATAAATCTTTATACAATGCAGGATTACCAAGCAATTGTAGATCTTAGAACATATTTCAATAGAAGCAACATAAAAATTGCAGAAAAAAAATTCAGTCAGTCAGCTCGATGTACAGAATCTGCAAATCTAATATAACCTAATTAGTTTACTTTCAGGAACATTCTATTCTACGTTTTGTGTTGTTTTGAAGGCTTCTTGCTTTTCTGACAAATCTGTTTTATGCTAAATATTTGATTGATCTCAGATTGTTGAAAGTTAAGTAGCTTTTCGTTGGTTTCTCTCATAACTTAATAAAATTTGGTACAATGAATTTAATTAGCAACTAATGGTTGGGATAGGCCGTTTTTATAAAGAGCCCTATCTTCTAGTGAACAAAAATAATATATTTCATTTACTGATCAGACAGAAAAATCTACAAACTGAACCAACAATGCACCTGTTCTATTTTTTTATCCAAAGGCTATGCTCTGCACTAGGATTCATTCCTGATCAAACCACGATGAGTGGTACTGTACAAATTACCATTAGATAAGTACAAGCATCACGAAACAGCAGACAACTGATCAATGTTTCAAATTTGTGCAAGGTATGAGGGGGTAAAAAGCAAAAGATTATCCTATTGGGGGGTTAGGTTAGACATTAGCTTAAATGATATGTTTTCATTCAGGGAATTATGAGAAATAGAATCCTAACCTGTAAGTAACGATTGAAGCGGAAACAAGGACACTTAAAAGGGAATTAGATTGGATTTGATAGGAAACGTCTATGTGGCAATGGGGAAAAGGCAGGGAAATAGGATTAGGGTGGAAACAGTCCAAGTTAATTGTCACCTTCCTAATCTGGTGAAGCCAATTATGACACCATGAGGTCTACATGTTGAAGTTAATTCAGTACAGGCTGGGCTAACACTTCCTGCTCAGTAGATTTCACAACCAGCTCATCACTGATTTTCATCCAATGCATTTGTGAAGATGTGAAGTGACAACACTGATTGTGTAATCTATGAGTTCTTTGCATCAGACCCACACCTTCAATAGAAAAATCCCCTATCTGAAATTCTCCTTCAGGATTTTAGAATTTATTTTTACATCTTTTATGTTGTGCTGACAGTTAACTAATTAACTTATCTGTATGGGCCCATGTAGTGTGTGTTTTCAGGAAAGTAGAACGAAGCAGCCATAGGGACCAGTTATCATCATTCTTGCCTCAATTCCATGATAAACATTGAAATCAATTAATGGGATAAAGGAGAAAATTATTTGCACAGAGGTCTAACAAAAAACAGCTAGCACAACTCTAAAAAAATCATACCTGACCTAAATTACATGGACAGCATCAAACTTATTTGTGTACAGAAGATTTCCCTGGGGAAGATATTGCCACTTTAAAGATTAAAATGGAAGAAAAATTACAGCATGAGAGAAAGTTAGCTAGAAATATAGAAACAGAGAGCATAAATTACTACAGATATTTAAAAAGTGAAAAGTTAATAAAGTGAACATTGGCCCTAAAAGAAGCCAAGTTTGGGAATAAAAGTGGGAAATAAAAAGATGGCAGATGAATCATACAGGTATTTTTCATTGGTTTTCACTGTAGAGAATATAAGGAACATCTTAAATCAAGAAATGGAGGGGAGGGAGAAACGAGAGAAAATTACAGTCACTAAGGAAGTGGAACTGAGCAATTTTGGAGCTGGATGACAACATACAGCCAAAGACTGATTTTAGATGTAGTGTCCCTGTAGCCTGATGGAATTCATCCTTGGGTTTAAAATAAAATACCAGTGTTCATGACTCACTGGCTAACATACTGGAATCCATGACACTATTCCTTGTATCATACAAGTCATAAAGTCTTTTAAAGAAATATACAAATCTCAGACCTACCTGATCTTCAGACATAGGTTGTTAGAAAGCATCGATGAGGTTTCTGTCCTTAATAGCAAATCCCTACTTATTAAGGTGATTAGACTCTTGCTACAGGTAAACAATTAAACTAAATTAAACTCCACAAGTTAAAACCTAAACCCTTTGTAAACATCCCTGTGTACACAGACAGACAAACAAACATAAACAGGGAAAGAAAAACATATCAGTAGATGGAAAACTGGGGGGAAAATACTCCAATGTTTAGAGTCATACTGGAAGACAGAGAGTTGGAATAAGGGTGCATTTTCAGGGAGGCAATCTGTAGCTAATGGTGTGCCACAGGGATCAGTACCAGAGCAACAATTATTTACAATGTATATTAATGTTTTGGATGAGGAAAGTGGAGGTTCTACAGCCAAATTATAAGGATGACATGGGGTCTGCAGAGGGAAATAGATAGGCTAAGCAAGTGGCAAATACTTGTTGGATGGAATGTAATCTGGGAAAAATGCGAGATCTTGCACTTTGGCAAAACCAGCAGAGGAGTTGAATATTATCTAAGTGAAGAAAAGCTACAAAAAGATACAGCACAGATTTTTGTGGGGATCATTATAGAGAAATCACAAGAAGTTAACATACCAATTTAGCACATAATAGGAAAGCAAAATGGAATGTTGCCCTCTTTTTCAAAGGGAATGCAGCTTTAAAAAAAGTTTTTGTAAAATTATACAAGGCATTTGTTCGATCATACCTTGAGGAATAGTTTTGAGCCCCTTATCTATGGAGAGATATTTTAGAATTGAAGGCAGCCAGAGAAGATTCACTCAGTTGATGGGGGTACTGAGGGATTATCCATTGAGAAGTTGAGCAGGTTAGGCCTGTGTTCATTGGAGTTTAGAAGAATCAGAGCCAGCATTATTGAGGACTTGACCGGATATATGTGGAGAAGTTGGCTTCCGGTGTGGGACAGTCTAGGTCCAGGGATCATAATCTTAGAACAGTGGTTGCCTGGTTAGGACGGAGATAAGGAGGAATTTCTTCTCTCAGAGAATAGCAAGTTAATGGAATTCTTTACCACAGAAGGCTATTGAGGCTATCAGTAAGTATATTCAAGGCTGAGATAGATATTTTTGACCAGTCAGGGAATCAAGGTTATGGTGAAAGGGCTGTAAAAGTGGGGTTGAGGATGATCAAGTAGCTTGGATCTCATTGAATGGCACAGCAATGGGCTAAACCTCTGCTCCTTCATCTTATGGTCTTACAGTGTTAAAAATCCTGTCCCAACAGTGGAAAGGATCACTACTCTGTTGAATTTAACTGGTCTTAATGCTCAATGGTCTATAGTAAATAAATATTTGGCAGCTCATACTGATGTACAAACTCCAACTTGCAGTGACCTGGTTTGTAGTATTACATTAATCACTTTCCTAGTTTTACTGTCAGACCCCAGCATAGTCAAATTGATTTAAATCAATTACGTTTAATGAAATAAGTGAACCTCTCACATTCCGCAAGGAATCAAACTGGAAAATTGCTATGCTTCTGTGCTATCACTATGTTCCAAACGGAAATGTGGAATTTCTACTGCCACAGACTCTACTTTGGGAGAGTTGAATACTCAAAACAGGATTAGCAAAATCTTTAAAGAAACTTGGGTCATAGACAAAGGCCTCACTGATTAAACACTGGGCAGCAAATCTGAACCTATCAGATGAGAAATACCTCTGATATGATTAGCCTGACAGAACAAGGTGAAGGAGCACACTGTCATTGTGTTAAAGGAGTGTAATTTCCTTGCTTCATTAATGTTAGTGAGAGGTTGCCGTGAATAATAACTCACGTTGATTGTATCGTATAGAGTAACTAACTCTGTATCAAATGTTGTTACTGCAAATATAGGATATTGTCAGTCAGGACAAGCAAGAATATTATTTCTGGGCCTCTAGCTGATGAAACTTTACAGTTTGTCTGTACAATTACTGCAGAACGATAGAGTATGCCTGGCCAGAACCTACTTGTTAAAATAGTTTCTGATACAAGAGAGCAGGGATTGAGGTCACCAAGTCAATGAAAGGCATTATTTTCAAAATCCACCTGTTCAGAGTTATTATTACACACCTCTAGAGCAGGTGGGACTTTAAGCCAGGCCTCTTTGTTCAAGGGTAGGGATCTCACCATTGCTCAGCAAGACACTCTAAGATTTTGATATTTAATTTTTTTTTGAATTGAAGAAAATGAAAAGCATCTGATAAGAGTTACCAAACAAATTGGCCCTACTCAATCTTGAAAGTAAGAACAAAGAACAAAGAAAATTACAGCACAGGAACAGGCCCTTCGGCCCTCCAAGCCTGCGCCAATCCATATCCTCTGTCTAAAAAAGTATTTCAAATTAACCTATTCAGATATATTGTGGGCCATTTCCAACACAGGTGCGATATGAAACCAGAGCTTCAATACAGGGAAACGTCTTTTGATCACTGCGTTCAAAGATGTAATTATACACCTCTGGAGCAGGTGAGACTCGAACCTGTGTCTTTAGATTAGAGGCAGGAGCACTACCACTGTTCAACAACGGCTCTCTCAATGCAAGAATTTGAGAAGATTTGTAGCTCAGGTTGAGGTTCTGGATGTGAGTTTGCTCGCTGAGCTGGAAGGTTAGTTTTCAGATGTTTCATCACCGTTCTAGGTAACATATCAATGAGCCTCCGGTGAAGCGCTGGTGTTATGTCCGGCTTTCTATTTATCTGTTTAGGTTTCCTTGGATTGGTGATGTCATTTCCTGTTCTTTTTCTCAGCGGATGGTAGATGGGCACACGAGAATTCCTAGAAGCATGGCATTCCAACTGGAACTCCATCAACAAACTCATTGATTTGGAGACTATTTACCATCCTCTGAGAAGAAGAACAGGAAATGACATCACCAACACAAGGGAACCTAAACAGATAAATAGAAAGCGGGACATAACACCAGCGCTTCGCTGGAGGCTCACTGATAATGTTACCTAGAACGGTGACAAAATGTCTGAAAACTAAACTTCCAGCTCAGCGAGCAAACTCACATCCAGCAAGAAATTGACTTGAGGAAACCATTAATAGCTAATTTTACTTGTGACCATGTCATCAGAAGTTAATGTACTGATTAAGCCAACCTATTGGTACTGAACACTGACTGGTGAAGATGATGGGCATGAGTGACTGAAAACAGTCAAGGTTGGGTCTGAACTTTTTTTTAAACTTCACTTGCAGTTACCAGAATACTAAGTTCACAGTTCTAGTATCAAATATAACAGACTGTGTAATTCTCTGGTGTGGGATGGATTAGATTCTCATTAACTCTGGATTTTATAAAGTGTTTAAACCGTTGAAGAGCTGTGACAAGGGTGAGACTATTTGCTGTGGTTAAAGATTCAGTGGCAAGAGATTGTCAGTTTAAAATGATCCCAGTGACAGTAGGATGAGGAGAAATGTCATTACACAGTTGTTGGAATATGGATTGTGTTAAGACAGAATATGGTTGAGACCTTGTAATTTTGTGTGTTGCTCTGTGTGTGAGGTAGCTGTTAAAGAGAACCAAATGATTTCCATTCGCTTTTATTAATCTCACTTTTTAATTAATCAAGATTTTATTCTGAACTTTTCATCTCCAAGGTATTGCTTGTTGGTCGAGCAGGTGATTGGTTTTGTCATGGTTAACACCACTATTAAATATTTAGAAATTAAAGTTAAAATCTCCTATTTTTGAAACAAACACACAAACTATAATTTTCAACCTTATGCTTAAATGTTCAACATTAACACTTCCTTCAAATTGCAATGGAGACTGATAATTTTGGATAATTCTTGTTCTAACTTAGTAGTGTTCAAAATACAATGTGTTTTTTTGTTACATCATTTACGAGTGAAAGTTTACTATTTCTGATTTACAATCTGTAATTTGTATAATTCTAAAGGAAAAATGAAGTGAGCGGTGGTAACACAGTGCGGAGCTGGAGGGAGCACAGCAGGCCAGGCAGCGTCAGAGGAGCAGAAAGTTGACTTTTTGGGTCAGGATTGGAGTTGGAGGGGGGGAAGGGAGCTGCGAAATAAATAGAGAGAGGAGGGGCAGGGCTGGGGAAGACAGGTGGGATGGTGATAGGTGAGTGCAGGTAGGCAGTGGTGGGGATTGGTCAGTGAGGTGGGCGGAGTGGGATATATTTTCCATTCCTATCCGTCTTCCAAAGGGATCGCTCTCTCCATGACTCCCTCATCTGCTCCACATCCTCTCTAGCCCAGTACCCCTGACACCTTTTCCTGCAACTGCAAGAAGTGCTACACCTACCCCTACACCTCCTCCCTCACTCCCATCCAAGGCAACAAGCAAACATTTCACATCAGACTGAGGTTCACCTGCACATGTGTCAACATGGTCTATTACATCCGCTGCTCCAGATGTGGCCTCCACTACATCGGTGAGACCAAGCAGAGGCTCGGAGACTGCTTTGTAGAGCACCTACGCTTGGTTCGGACAAATTATACCTTCCGGTCGCAAACAATTTCAATTCCCCCTCCCACTCCCTGGGGACATGTCCATCCTGGGCCTCCTCCAGTGTCAACCAGAAACTAGAAGAACAGCACCTCATATTCCACCTTGGGAGCCTACAACCCAGTGGTCTAAATGTGGACTTTACCAGTGTCAAAATCTCCCCATCCCTGGCCTCACCCCAAGACCAACCTGGCCTCTCATTCACACCTCCTTGACCTGACACAACCTGTCCATCTTCTCTCCCACTTACTGGCTCTTCCCACCTCACTGACCAATCCCCACCACTGCCTACCTGCACTCACCCATCACCATCCCACCTACCTTCCCCAGCCCCACCCCTCCTCTCTATTTATTTCTGAGTTCCCTTCAACCTCCCCCCCTTTCAATTTCTAATAATGGATCTCAACTCAAAAAGCCAACTTTCCTGCTCTCCCGATGCTGCCTGGCCTGCTGTATTCCTCCAGCTCCACACTGTGTTGTCTCTGACTCCAGCAGTGGCAGTTCTTACTATCTCTCATGAAGTGGGCAGTATTTTTATCAGACTTAAAAAGGATATTGTATTTCTATAGTTCATTTAATGTTCTATTGACATCCCCAAGTATTTCACAGATTACAATGAATGCATTTTGAAGTATAGTCACTATTGATGAGAAACAATCTGTGCCCAAATTCCTACAAATTTCAATGCAGTAAGTGACATAATAATTGATGTTGGTTGAGCGATAGGATATTGAGCAGAACCTTCTTACCCTTAATTGCAGTAGCAGCCATGGGAGCTTTTATTTATAACTTAAAGGGCTAAAGAGGCATTGGTTTAACGTTGCACCAGAAAGCAGGCACTCTGTCTGTCATGATTAAACATTCAAATCTCTAAAATGGGGCATGAACCTACCCATGTTCAGATTCACAGTTGAAATGCTACCCAGTGAACCACTGGGTTATTTGATTATACTCCATTTATTGAATTTATCATTTTCCAATTGCTTAAAATATCACACCTCTAAAATATGTTCACAATGTTAATCACTGCACATCTAATTTCCCACTTAAATCAGACACATATGGGCTCTTTGTTTGATCACAAAGTACACAGGAAACATGCATGATTTGTATTGACTCTGCTTTTAACTGTTGAATGTATGGTTAAGTAAACTGGACTAGTAAAGTTTAGAAAGAAAGCAATTTTTATCTTGTGCTTTTCCAAAATCTGATGTAATAATAGAATTTGTTAAATAAGTAGTGATGAGTTTACCAATATTTAATTACATTTCTTCAAAATAGCTGCAGTTTATTTTGTATAAACAAAGGACCTTATAGAGGTTTGTAAAGTCATGAGGATGAATAGCCAGGGTCTTTTTCCTAAGGTTGGTTGTCCAAGCTAAAGGGCATAGGTTTAAGGCAAGAGGGGAAAGACTTTGAATGGACCTGAGGGGTAACTTTTTCATGCAGAGGGTAGGTCATGTATGGAACTAGCAGGGAGAGGAAGTGGTGGAGGCTGGCACAAATACACCATTTAAAAGTCATCTGGGTGGGCATATGAATAGGAGGAGTTTGGAGGGATATGGGCCAAATGCTGGGAAATGGAACTAAGTCAGATTGAGATGTCTGGTCTGGACAGATGAGTTGGACCAAAGGGCCTATTTCTGATTCTGTGCTGTTTAAGATGACAGATATTGGGTGGAGTGTATCTGAAGTAACTTCATAGAGTCCAGTATCCCATCACCAAGTCACCCTGTATTTACACGTGCATAGTATTTGACATTGTTCTGACTTCCTCAGGAAGAACAGAACCTCTGACACTCCTGTTTATACCTGTCAGCCAGGGCTCTGTGATTGGACCAGCTTAACAGCCCCAATCAGAGTACTCATATTCTATGAGGTCCACCTGGCTGACCTGGTTACAATCACAGCAGTATCCAAGGTATGTAATTCTGGACAGTGTGATGAATAAATTGATCAACAATATAGCGAACTGGGCTTGTGTTAAAATGGTCAAATGGATGGCAATTCTCTTATGTCACGCAGACGGCATCATTGGTATGACATATGCAGCTCTTGTTCGCTATTTGGCAAATGCCCTTAATCATACATTTCCAAAGATATCCAATGTTAAACCTGAAGCTACCAAAGGTGCACTCAATGCAAAGTTTGGCAGTGAAACCTGTTAGAAACAAGTCACACTCTTGTTCTCAAGGTGTCTGTTATCTTAAAATGGAGTCTATCGGGATTATGAAGAAATCAATTGAGTTTGCTGTGTCGGAGAGGTTACTGTATAGGCTCCTGACATTGACAGCCAGAGATGTAATCGGGTTAATTTGCTGTCTGACTCACACAGGAAGCACACTTTCATTGCACTGTGTTTTGTTTTCTGACAGATAATTTGTAAAGGATCTGAGAAATTCTAAGTGTACTAGCGACAAAGGTTCCCAAGTATCTGTCACTAATCAGTAAGGCATGGCCTCATCATGTGATAAAGACATCAATGGTTCTGTAAAGCTACTCATGTGTGAACACGAGATTGGACAACCCATAGCTGCTTGCGATTCAATCAGTAGGAAATCACTTGAAGGACATTTGGGCTAATCTGCCGACTGAAAGAAAAACTTATTAACTCTTGTGTCCCTTTTGACTGTACAGCTGAAGGTTCCTCACTTAAAACAAAATGCTGGGGTTTTATTTTACACTTTGACATATTAATCCCCTGGGTTTTGTTACCATGGAGATCCAGCACTGTGATGTCTAGTAGCTAGGGTAAAGGTCCTCTTGTTCAACTGAATAACTCATTAACATACATCAAGGAAGATCCAGTGCTCAATGTCATGTAATTCAACATGAAATAATTACCTGATCTGAGAGAACCCACCAAAAGGTGCTTTATAAAGAGAATAGCATGTGTTTAGAACAATCACAGGCATATATTCCAATTTAAGAAAACATTATTTTGTGGCAACTAATTTGAAAATTTGGATAAAGCTGTGAAAGGTATGTTCCTTTGATCATTAAACAGTTTATTGTCTTGAACAAAAACAAAGTTGCTGGAAAAGCTCAGCCGGTCTGGCAGCATCTGTGATGGAATAAACAGAGTTAACATTTTGGGTCTGGTGACTCTTCCTCAGAACTGATGGTGACTGGGAAAATGTCCGTTTATATGCAGAAAAAAAGGGAGGGGTGTGAGCTAGGGAGTAAATGATAGGATAGAGCCTAAGCAGAGAGAAGAGCAGTTGGACAGACAAAGAGTTAATAACGATCAGGCTGCGAGGGTGAATAGATGTAACTGGGGACTATTAATGACTAACAACAGATGGTATGTAACGGCAGGCTGTGTGGTAACAAGGCCTGGTGTGTGGGGTAGGGGGCTGGGACATTGGAGAGTTTAGGCCCTAAAATTATTGAACTCGATGTCGAGCCAGGAGGGCTGACAGACCTGCTGAGCTTTTCCAGCAACTTTGTTTTTGTTCCTGATTTACGGCATCCGCAGTTTTTTCATTTTTCATTAAGTTTATTTTCTTGGTTGTTGGGATTACAAGGGACAATCCTGACTATAACTTTCCCCTTCTGTGAGACAATCTGAACACAGTTTCCCCATAGCTATTGATATTTGTTTGTATGTTGGACAAATGCACTTAGAATTGCTATAGCTTTGGAACTTCTGAGAGAATTTCCTCCAGTTTCAGGTCTACACATCTCCCACTTTGATGGCTAATCCTGTTATAACAATGTGGGAATGTTCAAAATCAAGGCCATTGTGCCAGATTAATAAGAGTCAACCTTGTGTTTGGAATGTGCAAACCAACCACTCTGTCCAGCTGCCTCCCAACACCCAAAAAGATGATTTCAAAAAGGAAACCTGAGAAAATTCTGTTAACTGATCGGGTTTCAGGAGAGTAGCTACCGTTTAAATAGGGATTTTTGCACCAAAGACTACATGGCTTCCTGTAAAATTAGGACATGGGAGACCCTCTGGATATTGGAATCATGGCATTTCCTCATGTTTATGAATTATCTAGATGCTGATGTGCAAGGGACAATTTCAAAGCTTGGAGATGATGCCAGATTTCGGGGAACTGTAAGCTGTGAGGTGGAAAGTTTAGAACTTCAAAAACACATAGGTATGTTGTTGGAGTAGGTGGTTAAGTGGCAGATAATGAGGTTTAATGTGGACAATGTGGGAGGTAATACATTTTGGTAAAAAAAATGGATGGACAGTACAAATTAAGGGTCTGTAATCTACATGGTATGCAGGAGCAGAGGGGTTGGATGTTTGGTAAAATATGTTGGTAGCAGCACTGATAGAGAGAGCTATTAATGAAGCATACTGTATTTGAGTGTTCATGAATACAGCAGAACAACAGCAGGGGGATTAATCAAGTTCCATGAATGCTGGTTAAATGTCAGATGGAGTATTGTGTACAGTTCTGGTGCAATAGGAAGATGTGCATGTCTTGGAGATGGTACAGAAAAGGTTTGTGATTGGTTCCAGGAATGAGACATTACAGTTATGAAGATAGACTGGCAAAGTTGGGAACATCATTCTTGGAGAGGAAAAGACTAAGAGGAGATTTGATAGAAGTTTTCAAAATTGTGAGGATGATAGGTAAGACAAAACTTCCAACTCAAATATATTGAAAACAACAATACAGTTTCAAAGTGTTTGCAAAAATGCAAATATGAGGAGAGAAAAAAGCTGTCACAAAGTGAGTAGTCGGGGGACTCTGAAATGTGCTCCTGGAAATGTGGTGGAGTTATATTCATTTGAGGTATTCAAGATGGCATTGGATGGTTGTTTCTCTTTGAATAATATGCTGGGTTATATGGAAAAGGCACTAATTTAAAATGCTTAGAGGTTAAGTGCAGACATGATGGGTTGAAAGTCTTCCTTCTACACTAAGAATTCTATGATGCTGTCGAGGCTGCAAGTTCACTAGAGAGACAATATGACTGATATTCCAATGCAGTACAGAGGCACTGCTGCATTGTCAGAGGGAGAGAAAGAGAATGTCAGAAAGCGTGTCAGTGTAAATAGTGGCATACTGGTAATTTCACTAGATGAACAAACCAGAGACCCAAACTAATGTTCTTGCAACATTGTCATAGGATTACATTTACATTGTTGACAGGCAACTATTTCTGAACTATGGATAACACAGTGTAGAGCTGGATGAACACAGCAGACCAAGCAGCATCTGAGGAGCAGGCAGGCTGATGTTTCAGGTCTGGACCCTTCTTCAGAACCCTTCTATTTCTGAATTACAACTGCTCTTCAAGATAGTATCTTCAGACCGAACCATTTCAGATGCTTTGTCAATGATTTTGGGAGAAGTGGGGATGTTCATGTTGCGATGATCATACAATGTTTGTGACTTCTTAGGTACATGAAGCAATGCATGTTCAAATGCATCAAAACCAAATGCAGGTTTATGCTGATAAATGGCAAATAAAGTGTGTATCACACAAGGATCAGGCAATGACCATTTCCAACAAGAGGCAATCTAACCCCTTGACATGCAATAGCTTTACCATCACAGAATCTCCCAAAATGAACATACTAGGGACTTGTTCAGAAACTCACTGGCTACGAGAGCTGATTAGATACTAGGCAATGCTGCAGCAAGTAACTCAGCTCCTGTCTCCCCAAAGCCTGTCCACCATCTGCAAGGCACAAGTCAGGAGTGTGATAGAATACTGCTCACTTTCTTAGATGAGTGTAGTTCCAACAATACTCAAGAAGCTTGACACTATTCTGCCCAAAGCAGCCTGTCTGACAGGTGCCACATTCATAAACATTCACTTCCTCTACCATTGCCATGCTGTAGCAGCAGTGTGCACCATCGGCAAGATGCTTGACAGAAATTCACCTCGGCTGCTTAGACAGCACCTTCCAAACCCATGAACACTTCCATCTAGAAGAACAAGGGCAGCAGATAATTTGGAGATCTACCACCTGCAACATCTCCTCCAAGCCTCACCATCCTCCTCCCTCCTCAGTATCCAAGAGCCCAACACTTCACCTGTACTTCCCAGAATCTAGTCTATTGCACTCTGCTCACAGTGTGGTCTCCTCTACATTGGGGAAACCAAGTGTAGACTGGGTGACCACATCGCTGGACATCTACATTCTGCTCACAAATAAGACCCTGAGCTATCTGTCGCTTGCCATTCTCTTCGGGCTCCATCCTATCGTTTACTCCCTACCTCACATCCCTCCCTATTTGCTGCATATGAACCGATGTTTAACCAGCCTCCAGCAGTTCTGAGGAAGAGAAAGAAGAGCCGTTGGACAGACAAAAATGTTGACAGCGATCAGGCTGGGAGGGTGAATAGTTGTTAATGGGGACTGTTAGTGACTAACAACAGATGGTGTGTAATGGCAGGCTGTGTGGTAACAAGGCCTGGTGTGTGGGGTGGGGGTGCTGGGACATGGGGGGAGTTTAGACACTAAAATTATTGAACTCAAATTGAGTCCAGAGGGCTGCAGGGTCGCCAAGTGGAAAATGATATGTTGTTCTTCTAGCTTGCATCGAGCTTCATTGGAACACTGCTTCAATCCAGAGACAGAGATGTTGGCCAGAGAGCTGGTGGTGTGTTAAAATGGCAAGCTATGGGTAGCTCAGGGTCTTATTTGTGAGCAGAATGTAGATGTTCTGCAATGTGATCACCAAGTCTGCACCTTGTTTCCCCAATGTAGAGGTGACCACATTGTGAGCAGTGAGTGTAATAGACTAGATTCTGGGAAGTGCAGGTGAAGTGTTGCTTCACCTGGAAGGTATGTTTGGGTCCTTGGATACTGGGGAGGGAGGAGGTAAATGGGCAGGTGTTGCACCTTCGCCAGTTACAGGGGAAGGTGCTGTAGGGCTGTGGGGAAGTGTTGGGGGTGAAGAAAGTGTGGACCAGGGTGTCCCAGAGGGAACTGTCCCTGGACAAGCGAGTGGAGGGGAGTATGTGTCTGGTGCCTCTTGGGTGAACATAAAAGATCCAATAGCACTATTTGAAGAACAGCACGAGCAGTTATCACTGGTATCCTAATCAATATTTATTCCTTAGCCAACATCACTTAAAAACAGATAGTCTAGTCACTACTTTGTTGCTATTTGATGGACCTGGCTGTGTACAAATTGGCTGCTACAGTTCCTATATGTCAACTGTGACTACAATGCAAAAGTAATTTCATTGGCTGCAAAATGCTTTAGGGAATCCAGAGGTGAAGAAGCTGCAGAAATGCAGATCTTTCTATTTTCCTTTATATTGGATCCTGGTTCCATACCAAGTTCAGGCAAAGGGAATTATATAGGGTTAACTCTGCTGTTTATGATTATATATATGACTTAGATAAAAATGTAGATGGGTCAGTTAGTAGCAGAAGATATAAAGATCGGTGGAGGTGTGGATAGTAGAGAAGGTCGTCAAAGAATACAGCAGGATATAGATCAGTTGCAGATGTGGGCAGAGAAATGGCAGCTGGAGTTTAAACTGGGTAAGTGTAAGGTGTTACACTTTGGGAGATCAAATGGGCAGTATGGTGGCTCGGTGGTTAGCACTGCTACCTCACAGCACCAAGGACCCGGGTTTGATTCTGCCCTTGGGTGAGTGTCTGTGTGGAGTTTGCACATTCTCCCTGTGTCTCCCCTGTGTTTCCTCCAGGTACTCCAGTTTTCTCCCACAGTTCAAAGATGTGCCAGTTAGGTGGATTGGCCATGCTAAATTGCGTGTAGTGTTCAGGGATGTGTAGAGTAGGTGGGTTATTGGGGAATGGGTCTGGGTGGGATGCTCTAAGCGTCAGTGTGGACATGTTGGGCCAAAGGGCCCGTTACCACACCGTAGGAATTCAATGACTGAAGTTGAGTTATGGAGAAGTATACAGTTAATGGCAGGATTCTGAACAGCATTCATTGCTACAGGTTTTGTGACCAGTAGGTGCCTCAACAGAAAGAAACTTGATTGTTTTCACTCTCTGCTGAAAGCTCACTTACTTTGCTCTGATTCCATTTCCTATCTTCTAATGAGCTCTTCCACATGATTAAACCAATCTTCCCCTCTTGCCGTCATATGATGGGCTCATGCCACTCAGCATGGCTAGACCTTTGATCAAAAGACAAGTTCTTTCAGCTGAACATAAAACTCCCCTGCCTGCATTAACACTTACGCACTGGAACATTCCTACACGGGAATCCTTTCATTTCATTTTTAAAGCCAATTCCTTGGCCAATATTCACCTCCATTCCTTCACTTTTTAGTTCCTTGTGGTGCCTTCAGCCCATTTGGTGACAGTAATGAGTAACAGTAGGCTACTTGATTGTCAATTCTACCAATTACCCGCACCAACCACAACAACAAAAACTTGGTCAGGTCTGCTGGACAGAAATTGGGTAGGGTGTTGGAATTCTGTCTACTTCCCTAACTCTACTCCAGTGGCACTGAGACCAATTACTGATCATCCTCTCTTCAAAGTGATGTGACACTTCTCATAACTTTGCTTTTGAGGGAATAAAATATTAGGTTGAGATCTGTGATAAAGATAGTTATTATTAGTTATTATTACTACTATTTCAACATAAAATCAGCTGGTCAATTCTGTGAAGATAGTATATTTTAAGAAGGTCAGAAAGTAATTTAGGACAGTGATCTCAGTCCATAATTTCCAAGAATGTATGCCATCCACTCCAATGCCTGGCAGGATTTTTGCGGCATTAATGGGCAGAATATTTATACTGCTAAGTTTACAACAGACCAGAGGCCATTAGCTTTAGACTTCAGTTTAGAAAGATCAGAAGTTTAGTTCAGAGAGGAACAAGTCTTTTCCTAGCACGTAGATCAAGAAGTCACCTGTGTAGAATTGGTTTTAGTTTGTAGATATTCCAAGCCAGGAGAATTTATCTGGAAAAGTGGTATAAAACATCACAAAGCTGTTCACACTAGCACACTTGTTCAAGAATTATAAGACTTTCACAACAGTCCAAGGAAAATAAACTAGGGAGAGTCAGTTAAGTAAGAAATGAAACAGTTGAGAAAGGAGTGGTCGTATCTCTGGGATTGATTTCTGTAACAGGATATTAAGTTAGGAACAGTTGAAACAGTTAAGCTTTGTTTGTATTCCTTGTCCTTTTGTATAAAACAATTATGTTCTGCTGTTAAAGAATAATTTGAACGTTGTGTGTGTGCACGTATTTTCAGTGACTACCTATCACAGAAACTAAATGTGAAAACAAAACATGATCAATCAAGTCAGACTTCATTCTGGAATCAAACCTGCCAGTAATACCATCAGAGATAATGGGAACTGCAGATGCTGGAGAATTCCAAGATAATAAAATGTGAGGCTGGATGAACACAGCAGGCCAAGCAGCATCTCAGGAGCACAAAAGCTGACGTTTCGGGCCTGGACCCTTCATCAGAGAGGGGGATGGGGAGAGGGAACTGGAATAAATAGGGAGAGAGGGGGAGGCGGACCAAAGATGGAGAGAAAAGAAGATAGGTGGAGAGAGTATAGGTGGAGAGGTAGGGAGGGGATAGGTCAGTCCAGGGAAGATGGACAGGTCAAGGAGGTGGGATGAGGTTAGTAGGTAGATGGGGGTGCGGCTTGGGGTGGGAGGAAGGGATGGGTGAGAGGAAGAACCGGTTAGGGAGGCAGAGATAGGTTGGACTGGTTTTGGGATGCAGTGGGTGGAGGGGAAGAGCTGGGCTGGTTGTGTGGTGCAGTGGGGGGAGGGGATGAACTGGGCTGGTTTAGGGATGCAGTAGGGGAAGGGGAGATTTTGAAACTGGTGAAGTCCACATTGATACCATATGGCTGCAGGGTTCCCAGGCGGAATATGAGTTGCTGTTCCTGCAACCTTCGGGTGGCATCATTGTGGCAGTGCAGGAGGCCCATGATGGACATGTCATAACAATGAGGTTGGAGGCTGTGGGTGGGAGGTCCCCTGAGGTGATGAGGTCGTGAATGGTGTTGGAGATGATGGTTTGGTGCTCGGGTGTGGGGTCATGATCGAGGAGGCGGTAGGAGGTGGTGTCGGAGAGTTGGCGTCTGGCCTCGGCGATGTAGAGGTCAGTGCGCCATACTACCACTGCGCCACCCTTGTCTGCGGGTTTGATGGTAAGGTTGGGGTTGGAGCGGAGGGAGCGGAGGGCTGCCCGTTCTGCGGGGGAGAGGTTGGAGTGGGTGAGAGGGGTGGAGAGGTTGAGGCGGTTAATGTCTCGATGGCAGTTGGAGATGAAGAGGTCGAGAGAGGGTAGGAGGCCTGGGGGTGGTGTCCAGGAGGAGGACTTGTGTTGGAAGCGGGTGAAGGGGTCAGTGGAAGGAGGGTTAGGTTCCCGGTTGAAGAAGTAGGCATGGAGGCGAAGACGGCGGAAAAACTGTTCTATGTCCAACCGTGACTGGTATTCGTTGATGTGTGGTTGTAGGGGTCAAAGGTGAGCCCCTTGCTAAGGACTGACCGTTTGTCCTCAGTCAGTGGGAGGTCTGGGGGGAAGGTGAAGATGCGGCAGGGCTCAGTGTGGCTGTCTCCTCTGGGGTTGCTGGCTGTGGAGGTTGTGGGCGGAGCGATGAGGTCGTAGAGGGAGGCTGTGAGCTGGGGCAGGCTGGATTGCAGTGCCTGGAGGTGCCGGCGCATGGCTGCAAGTGTCTGTTTCAGGACTCGCAGGGAGAAACGCTTCTGAAGGGACTGAATATTCTGGGTGTAGAGGTGGTCACCGGTGGGGCCAAATTGGGAAGGCTGAAATGTGGACTGTAGTCTCTTGGGGATGATCTGGTTCCGTAGGCAGGTGCTGAGGAAGGTGATGTGGCTGTGGTACCTGGTTTGCTTCAGGACATGGTCGAGCAGTTTCAAGGCCGAAGAGATTACAAGAGAGTTGCAATGGGAGAGAGATTCCCTGAGGTTGGTCCGGAGGGAGGAGGGTAACTTCTTCAGGTTAGGCATCATCAGTTGGGATCATAACAGATCAATAAATTATTTGCCCTGAAATCTTACACTTCTGACATTAGTGTCTCTAAGTAGTAATTCTCACTGTCAGCCTGGGAGCCACCTGCAGCAGTCATATTCACACATCATGCACATTCCATAACCAACCCCTATGCACTCTATTCTAAATTGGCCCCAATCTGATACTGGAGATAATGGGAACTGCAGATGCTGGAGAATCCGAGATAACAAAGTGTGGAGCTGGATGAACACAGCAGGCCAAGCAGCATCTTAGGAGCAGAAAAGCTGACGTTTTGGGCCGACACCCTTCATCAAAGAAAGGGTTAGGGTTATGGTTTCTGATGAAGGGTCTAGGCCCAAAATGTCAGCTTTTGTGCTCTGAAGATGCTGTTTGGCCTGCTATGTTCATCCAGCTCCACACTTTGTTACCCCAATCTGATATTGCATTGATTTTTAAAATTCCAGTCCTTTGTTTTTAGGGGCCTGCATGACTTCACCTTCACTAGTTCAACAATCTCATCCAGTCTTGCGATCCTCATAGATATTTGTGCTGCTCTAATTTTAGCATCTTGAACATCTCTAACCCTTGTCCTTCTACCAGTAGCAGGTATGCCTTCAGCTGCCTGGGCACTCAGCTGTAGCATTCCCTCCCTAAACATCTATCCTGCCACCAACCTCCAAATTTAAGAAGCCCCTTAAAATCTAACCCTGTTGATCAAACCTTTGGTTACCTTAACAATTAATGTCCAATGTACCATGGAGTAACCAGTTCCTATAACCTGACTATTGCTGAGAGGAGAAACAGGTTGCAGACATTTTTCATATTATACTCTGCAGGACAAACATAAGAATGCCAAGTTTAAATGATTGCATTAATTTGTATTCCATGAGAAAAAGGATTAGTTGACAAGTTAAATGATCCATTGAGGCAGAAAGGCACAGGGAAAACAATGCATGGAATACTCTAGACTTCCCAGGCTGCCAGGTAATTCAAATAAGAACAAAGGACAATACAGCACAGGAGCAGGCCCTTTGACCCTCTAAGCCTGTGCTGACACATTTTGCCCTTCCATACTAAAGCTGTCTTCATTTACAGGATCTTTATCCCTCCGTTCCCTTCCTATTCATGTATTCGTCCAGGTGTGTCTTCAATGCTGCTATTGTGTTTGCCTTCACCACCTCCTCGGGCAGCACGTTCCAGGCACTCACCACCCAGTGTGTGAAAAACATGTCTCGCATATCTCTTTTAAACATCCCCCCCTCGCACCTTGAACTTGTGTCCCCTAATAATTGAACCCTCCACCCTGGGAAAAAAGCCTCATACTTTCCACTCTACATAATCTTATAAACTTCAGTCAGGCCACTCCTCAATCTTGTGTATCCCGGTAATCACAAATCCAGTCTATCTTCATAACTAAAATCCACCATGTCAGGCAACACCCTGGTAAATGTTTTCTGTATAATTTGCAAAGCATCCATATCCTTCAGATAGTGTGATGCCCAGAACTGCATGTGACTTAACTAAAGTTCTATAATGCAGCAGCATAACTTGCCTATCCTTATACTCAGTACCTGTTCTAATAAAGGTAAGCATGCCATAGGCCTTTTTTACTGCCTGATCTCCCTGCGCTGCCACCTTCAGTGATCTGTGGACCTGCACACCCAGATCCCTTTGCATATCGATACTCCCAAGGGTTCTGTCACTCACCGCTTATTTCCACCTGTACTTGACCTTCCAAAATGCATCACCTCACATTTATCCAGATTAAACTCCAGCTGCCATTTTTCTACCCATGCCTCCAACTGATCTATATCCTGCTGTGTCCTCTGATAATCCTCCTCATTATCCGCAACTCCACAAATCTTTGTATTGTCCGCAAGCTTACAAATTAGACCAGCCATGTTTTCGTCCAAATCATTTCTGTAGATCACAAACAGTAGAGGTCCTAGCACTGATCCCTGTGGAACACCGCTAGCCACAGCCCTGCAGTCCAAAATGCATCCAGCCACCGCTAACCTCTGTCTCCTATGACTAAGCCTGTTCTGTATCTTGCCAGCTCTCCCTTGATATCATGTGACTTCACCTTTTTTGCTAGTCTGCCATGAGGGACTTTCTCAAAGGTTTTACTGGAGACTAAGTTAGAAAGCTGAAACATATTCCTCTTGTTTGTAGAGAACCAATTCCTGCCTTTGAACATATATTGCTTCAGCAAACATAAATGAGCCATGTTGAGCTCAACTGGTTAACAATGATTAACAATATTAACAATAGCAATAACTGATTAACAATATTACAACATTGCTATTAGCACCATCAGGTACCATCAGGACTATGCAGTAAATGCTGCCTAATTTGTTATTTTGGTATAATTTAGCCATTGTGTGCCTGGCTTTTGCCTATTCTACACTTTCCTGATTCTAGGGCAATAATTGCTGCCTAGCCAGAAACATCCACATTTATAAACAAATTGTAAAAATGAAATGAATAAGGATGCAGAAATTACTTCTAAAAATCTTGAATATTCAAAACAGAGTCTTTTTTCCACACTTACTTCCCTTTATTATGTAGTTTTTTAAAATTAAAAACTAGAGCCTAAAAGTGCCGAATTTTAAACCAATCTGTCCAATTTTTGGATCAGTAACAGAGGCTGATGATAGGGCAGATAATTGATCAGATGAGGGAAACTAGGGAAAGGACCAGGGAAGCATTTGTGACTGATTTTACCTATGTAGAGAACTTTAACACAGTTTGTTTTTCCTGGTTACATAATCTACACCTGCTAGATAATATAATAGCCTGCATGTAACTTGGTAATAGAGACCTGGTTATTATCAGTGCAGAGTCAAAGATTTTGTTTCACCAGTGTTGCTGGGTCATGATCCCAGAATTCCCTTGTGGGAATTGTGGGTGTAGCTATACCCAAGAATTCCAGTGATTCAAGAAGGCAGTTCATCACCATGACCACCTCCTCAAGGGTGACAATTGCAGGTGGAACTAGAAACATCCACACTTAATGAATTTTTTTTTAAATGAAGCAGAGGAGAAGTAGAAATTATTTGTAGTTAAGTTTTTAATATTTAAAACAAATGATTTTCACACACATTTGTCTCCGATTTTCATAACGTTAATTATATCAATTCCAGTAAGGCATCGTACCTAGAACAATGACAGCCTTCCCTCAGTTAACCAGGGATCATTTGGTTTGGCACAGGCATGATGCAGGCAGGCTGTGTGCATGTTTTTTGGTTTCTTAACTTCAATCAGAGTCCGAGTGTCAGAGTCCATTAAAGAGCATGCAAACCCGAGCAGCGCACTGCTCCCATTTGACAATCTCAAAATGTCTAGACAATGACTTCACCATTTCACTTCAAGGATAAACTCTTTGAAAACAGGCAGAGGACGCAGAAGTCTATCACAGTGATGTACTTCAAACAGTAAACTTTTTAATCCTGATTACAATCCGAACTCTACTGTTTTATTGAGACTATTGAGTTTGTGTCTGTAAATGTTCCAACGCTTGCTGCTGTGCAGCTCAGAATTGTTACTTTCAGCACCCTGTAAGTCTGATGAGTGTGGCAGTCATTCAGCAGCTCAGATTCTTGTTAACAACTTGTACTGAGGTTAGCTTTCAATTCGCAGTTTATTATTATTGGAAACCTGGGCTCAGAATGCTGATAGCCACATGCTCATACTACTTTCAACATTTACATGCAACCATATTTTCTGAAGCAGTTTGTTGGGGTTTGAAACTTGAGGTTTGACCTTTGATCCATTAACAAAATATTTTTGCTGAACCTGGGTGTATGGAGACTATTTCTGTACTAACAAATTAGAGGTCACAAGTTCAAATCCAATCCTGTTAATGTACAAAAATTGTTTCATTAATCTGAAAAAAAATGGAAAAGTGACCATGACTCTGCTGGAAACTCAGCATTATTCACAGATGTTCCTCAGTGAACAAAGCCTGCCATCCTTAACCAGCTGAGAGCTATATACGATTCTATTTCCATGCTACCTTTTTGATGCTGAATGAAAATGTGTAATATATGTGGGCTTTCCAATGCCACCCAATCCCCAGAACAAACAAATAGAAAAAGACAGAAACAGAGGGAGGGGTGTGATGTCTTGTTGCGCATACTCCATGCATCCAAGGACTTCCCAATAAGTAGACTCATAGAGCAGTACAGCATAGAAACGGATCCCTTAGTCCAACTCATCCATGCCAACCATATATCCTAAATAAATCTAGTCCCATTTGCCAGCATTTGGTCCATATCCCTCTAGATCCTTCCTATCCAGATGCCTTTCAATTGCTGTAATTGTACCAGCCTCCACCATTTCCTCTGGCAGTTCATTCCTACACACACCACCCTCTGCATGAAAAAGTTGCCCTTTAGGCCCCTTACAAAACTTTCCACTCTCACCTTGAACCCATGTCCTGTAATTTTGAATCCACTACCCTGGGGAAACAAAATGTTGCTATTCGCCCTATCCATGGCCCTCATGGTTTTAAAAAACCTCTACAAGGTCACCCCTCAGCCTCTGACACTCCAGGAAAAGTAGCTCCAGTCTATTCGACCTTTCCTTGTTGCTCAAACCCCAACTGAGGGCACTTTGAAGGATTTGAATGTCAACTAGAATTAACAGCCTATGAAGATGAACCAGGATTGAATTCCCAGGCTGTATTGACAGGTATTCACTTTGATTCTGATCAATTAAAATTCATGTTTATTTCATTTGCAAACATAACAACATGAATAATGTCATCTTCTGCAGTATTCTAACAAGTCATGGCCTCTAGATTGATGCTGGCCAACTGCATTAGGCTGGCACTCAGTTCTAATCTTCATTTGTTGTATAATCAAATAAACCATTGTTTAATCTGGGATAGAAATTGAGATTAAGGGCAAAATTAGTTTGCATAGAGACTGCATCGAACAGGTCATCCTTCGTTATCCCTGACTGCTGCCCTGCCTGACCTCCAAGTTTCCATCCTGAATAAACCTGTGGTCATGCAAAACCCTGCTTCCCCTAACTTGACTTACGCCACGTCTTGTAAAACCTTTATTCTCACTTACAAATCCCTCCAATGGTTCACCCCTCCCTCCCTCGAATCCCTTCCAGCCAAAGCCGTCCAAGATTTCCACATTCCTCTCATTCAGGTTTCTTCAGCATTGACAGTTTTAATTTCTGTACCGCTGACAGCTACTTGTTCTACTGCTTGGACTCAAGGCTCTGAAACTCTTTCCCTTAACCTCAAGTGTAGCTAATTTTCTCTTGTCCATTAAAATTCTTCTTAAAAATCTACCTCTTCAGCCAAAAGTCTGATCACTTGTCTTAATGTGTCCTTATGTGGTTGGGAATCAAGTTTGATAGATAAGTCTTTTAGGATTTTTGAAAGGTAGTATATATATGCAAAATATTAATGTAATACTTTAAACACCTTGAACCAACTTTGGAGGCTGAATGGCCTACTCCAGTTCTTCTGTTCAATTTAGTTCTTTTCTAAGGATGAAGTGAGGGGCAGTTGGGGCAAAACACAACCAGCTTTCTGAAGACCCTGTGCTCCTGGGTTGGGACACTATTGTTAGGAAATTGAGCTGACAGATTACCCTTCCTTCACATTTGAGTGTGAATATTGGGTTTGTTCTTGTTTCAAAGGCACTATCACTGCCCCACCCTATAAAGGAAATTCTCAGCACAAAGTTGGTGATTGTCACATCAACTTTTATCGAACCTTATCTGCAGGGTAATGGACACTTTCTCAGACAATGTCAAGATAATTACCCCAACAATCTAATGTTTTCATGGGTTTCAGCATTACTTAGTTATATCTCTACTCTATTCCTCTGTTGAGAAAACTTAAGATCAAACATTGACTTTATTTGTAAAAGTACCTAAGAAGACAGTCATACAAAGAAACCTACAGCACAGGAACAGGCCCTTCGGCCCTCCAAGCCTGCGCCCATCAAGTTCCTCTGTCTAACCTGTCATCTATTTTCTAACGGTCTGTGTCCATTTGCTCCCTGCCCATCCATGTACCTGTCCAAATATACCTTAAAAGACGCTAATGTGTCTGCGTCTACCAACTCCACTGGCAACGTGTTCCAGGCACCCACCACCCTCTGTTAAAGAACTTTCCACACATATCTCCCTTAAACTTTCCTTCCCTCACTTTGAACTCATGACCCCCAGTAATTGAGTCCCCCACTCTGGGAAAAAGCTTTTTGCTATCCACCCTGTCTATACCCCTCATGATTTTGTAGACCTCAATCAGGTCCCCCCTCAATCTCTGTCTTTCTAATGAAAATAATCCTAATCTATTCAACCTCTCATCATAGCTAGCACCCTGCATACCAGGCAACATCCTGGTGAACCGCCTCTGCACCTTCTCCAAAGCATCCACATCCTTTTGGTAATGTGGCGACCAGAACTGTACACAGTACTCCAAATGTGGCCGAACCAAAGTCCTATACAACTGCAACATGACCTGCCAACTCTTGTACTCAATACCCCGTCCAATGAAGGAAAGCATGCCATATGCCTTCTTGACCACCCTATTGACCTGCGTTGTCACCTTCAGGGAACATTGGACCTGAACACCCAGATCTCTCTGTTCATCAATTTTCCCCAGGACTTTTCCATTTACTTTATAGTTTGCTCTTGAATTAGATCTTCCAAAATGCATCACCTCGCATTTGCCCGGATTGAACTCCATCTGCCATTTATCTGCCCAACTCTCCAGTCTATCTATATTCTGCTGTAACCTCTGACAGGCCCCTTCACTATCAGCTACTCCACCAATCTTAGTGTCATCAGCAAACTTGCTGATCAGACCACCTAGACCTTCCTCCAGAAACACCTTTATCATATTGGATAAAAAATGTTCACTCTGTTTCACTCTCCACAAGTGCTACCAGACCTGTGGTATTTCACAGAATCTCTGAACTGTTACAGCACTGAAGGAGGCTCTTTGGTGCAGCATGCCAAATAAGAATTTCACCTACTGCAATACTTCTGGCCTCTTCCTTTAACCCTGTACAATGCTCTTTCAAAGTCTCTTTTGAAAACTTGATTAAAACTATCCTCTACACACTCTGAGGCAGTGTATTCAGACCCTGACCTCACAGCATGAAAACGTTTTCTCCTTTTTTGCTTCTTTTGTCAAAAACTTTAATTCTAATTCTTTTCATGAGTGGGATCAAGTTGTCCTTATCTATTCTGTCCAGACTTGCAGTGATTTTGAATGCTTCAATCTGATCTCTGAAAAAAACTCCCAGCTTCTTCAATCTATCTTCTTATTTGAAATCCCTCATCTCTGGAAACCTCTTCTGCACTTTCTCTAATGCATTCACATCCTTCCTAAAATGTGAAGCCCGGAACAACATTCATGCTGATACTAAACTAGTGTTTTATGTGTTCAAAATAACTTTCCTTATTTTATGATAAAGAGATAACAAGGTCTAGAGCTGGATGAAGCACAGCAAAGAACACAGCATCAGAGGAGCAGGAAGGCTGACGTTTCGCTGAGCTGAAGAAAGCTGAGATCTCCTGCTCCTCTGATGCTGCTTGGCCTGTTGTGTTCATTCAGCTCTACACCTTGTTATGTCAGATTCTCCAACATCTGCAGTTCCTACTATCTCCTTCCCTATTTTATGTTTTCTCTTCATGTTTTTCTGACCAAAATGTATCCTCTCATTTCTTCACAGTAAATATTGTCTGTCGCCTTCTGCTCACTCTATCAAATAGTCTGTGTCCTTCTGAAGCTCTAGATTTTCCTCCTCACAAATTACAATACTTCCAATTCTTGTATCATTTGTAAATTTTGAAATTATATCCTATTTATTAACAATCTAAACTTTGTATTTATCAGGAAATGCAAGGGTCTCAAATGTTGGCCCTTAGAACTCCACAACAAACCTACTCCCAGATTGAAAAACATCCATTCACCATTATGTTGTATCCAGTTACTTGGCCAATTTCATAACTGTGTTACTGCTGTCCCTTTTATTACATGAGCTCTAGCTTTATTCGCAAGACTGTTCTGCAGCACTATATCAAATAGAAGTCAATGTACACCACATCAACAGCATGTCCTAATCAATCCCATTAGACCACTAGGCCATAAGATATAATGCAGAATTAGTCCATTTGATCATGGCTGATGTGTTTCTCGACCCCATTCTCCTGCTTTCTACCTGTAAACTTTGATCCACTTACTAATCGATAGCTCTGTCTTAAATACACTCAATAACATGGTTTCCACAGCCTTCTGCGGCAATGAGTTCCACAGATCAACTACCTGCTGTCTGAAGAAATTCCTTCTCATCTCAGTACCAATGTGTTCTCCCTTCACTCTTAGGCTGTGCCCTGGGATCCTAGACTCTGCAACTAGTGGCAACATATTATCCATGCCTACTCTATCCAGATTTCTCAGCATTCCATAAGCTTCAATCAGGTTCATCCTCATCCTGCAAACTTCCACTGTGTACAGAGTCCTCAGCCACTCCTCATATGCAAGCCCTTTATCCCTGGGATCATTCTTGTGAACGTCCTGTGGGCCCTCTCCAAAGCCAGCACATCCCGTCTTAGAGACGGAGCCCAAAACTATTCAAGATATTCCAGATCCGGTCTGACAAAAGCCTTATACCTCAGTAGCACATCTCTGCACTTGTATTTTAGTCCTTTCGAAATGAATGTTAACACTGCATTTGCTTTCCTAACTGCCAACTGAATCTGCATGTAAACCTTAAGAGCATCCTAAATTAAAACTCCCAAGTCGCTTTGTGCTTCAGATTTCCAAAACCTTTTCCTAATTATAAAATAGTCTATGTCTCTAAACTTCTACCAAAGTGCATAACCTCACACTTTTCCACTATTATATTCCATTTGCCACTTCTTTGTCCACATTCCTAGTCTGCCCAAGTCCATCTACAGCCTTCCTGCTTCCTCAATGTTCTCTCCATCTATCTTTGTGTCATCTGCAAACTTAGCAACAATGCCCTAAGTTCCTTCACCCAGATCATTAATGTATGGTGTAAATCGTTGTGGTCCCAACACCAATCCCTTTAGAACTCCACCAATCACCAGCTGCAATCCTGAAAAAAAGCCTTTTATTCACACCCTCTGTATTATGCCAGTTGGTCAATACTGTATCCATTCTGGTACCTTTGTCCTAATACTACAGGAAGTCATCTTATTTAGCAGACTCTCATGTGGCCCCTTGTCAAAGGCCCCATGGAAATCCAAATAAATCACTTCCAGTGCTTCTCCTTTAAGGAGGTAATGAGCACAATAGACACAAAATTCTAACAGGCTTATCAAGCATGACCACCCCCTTGATGAAACTGCCCTGACACAGCCCAATTTTACCATGTGCTTCCAAACATTCCCTGGCTCCACTGATTCCTGAAACATCACCACTAATGCCTCCGCAACCTCCTTAGCTATCTCCTTCAGAATGCTGCGACATGGTGCAATTGGTCACAGTGATTGATCCAGTACCTCCTCCTCAGTGGTGGCCACTGTATTCACCTCTGCCCCGACTCTCTTGAAGTTCTAGTACGTTACTGGTGCCTGGTACGTTACTGACGGATGCAAAATACCCTATTCAGTTCCTCTGTCATTTCTTTAAGTTCTATTACTACTTCTCCAGCCTCATCTTCCAGCGGTCCAATGTCCACTCTTGCCTCTCTCTTATCTTTAGTGTATCTAAAAATCTCTTGCAATCTTTTTATTATAACATATGAGGAACATTTGAGGACTCTGGGACTGTACTCATTGGAGTTTAGATGGATGAGGGAGGATCTAATCGAAACTTACTGTTCTGAATACTGAATGGCCTGGACAGAGTGGATGTTGGGAAGATGCTTCCATTGGTCGGAGAAACTAGGACCCAAGGGCACAGCCTCAGCGTAAAGAGAAGACCTTTTAGAATGGAGGTTAGGAGAAACTTCTTCAACCAAAGAGTGGTGAATCAATAGAATTCACTGCCACAGAAGGCTGTGGAGGCTAGGTCATTGAATACATTTGATACTGAGATAGACAGATTCTTGATTATCAAGGGAATCAAGGGTTACAGGAGAAAGTGGGAGAAAAGGGATGAGGAACGTATCAGCCATGATTGAATGGCAGAGCAGACTCGATGGGCCGAATGGCCTAATTTCTGCTCCTATGTCTTATGCTCTTATGGTCTTATTATTAGCTAGTTTACGCTCATATTTCATTTTCTACATCCTCATTGCTTTTTTAGGTTGACCTCTGCTGGTTTTTAATGGCTTCCCGATTCTTTGGCTTCCCACTAATCTTCACCACATTGTAAGCTTTTACTTTTGCTTTTATGCTGCCCCTGACTTCCCTTGTCAGCCATGGTTGCCCCACCCTCCCCTTAGTACATTTCATCTTCCTTGGGGCAAATTTCTGCTGTAGCTCTTGCATTAACTCCAGAAATTCCTGTTAATGCTGCACCCTGAAAGGCTCCCCTTCTGATCAACTCTGGCCAGCTCCTCTGTCATGTGGTAAAACAAGGTGTAGAACTGGATGAACACAGCAGGCCAAGCAGCATCAGAGGATCAGGAAAGCTGACATTTTTGGTTCTGCCTTTTAATTTAGCTCCAAGCTGCTCATATTCCCTCAGCAGAACCTTCTTCTTACATTGTTGATACCTGTGTGGACCATGTCAAATGGATCTTTCCCCTCCCAATCCAAGTTCTTCCACATTCCAGATGAGATATCCTGAACCCAGGCACCAGGCCAGCAACATAGCCTTCTAGGCCCTTGATCCTGCTCACAGTGTCTGTAATACCTGACTGCACTGTGCCTGATTACAATTACAATTCTATTTTCTTCCTCTCCTGAATGGCTCCCCGTACTATGGAGCTATGGACAATTTGCTCATCCTCCCTACAGTAAAGTGATGGAAGGTGTCAATAACAGTGCTATCAAGCAGCACCTGCTCAGCAATAACCTGCTCAGTGATGAGATAATGGGAACTGCAGATGCTGGAGAATTCCAAGATAATAAAATGTGAGGCTGGATGAACACAGCAGGCCAAGCAGCATCTCAGGAGCACAAAAGCTGACGTTTCGGGCCTAGACCCTTCATCAGAGAGGGGGATGGGGAGAGGGAACTGGAATAAATAGGGAGAGAGGGGGAGGCGGACCGAAGATGGAGAGTAAAGAAGATAGGTGGAGAGAGTGTAGGTGGGGAGGTAGGGAGGGGATAGGTCAGTCCAGGGAAGACGGACAGGTCAAGGAGGTGGGATGAGGTTAGTAGTGGATGGGGGTGCGGCTTGGGGTGGGAGGAAGGGATGGGTGAGAGGAAGAACCGGTTAGGGAGGCAGAGACAGGTTGGACTGGTTTTGGGATGCAGTGGGTGGGGGGGAAGAGCTGGGCTGGTTGTGTGGTGCAGTGGGGGGAGGGGATGAACTGGGCTGGTTTAGGGATGCAGTAGGGGAAGGGGAGATTTTGAAACTGGTGAAGTCCACATTGATACCATATGGCTGCAGGGTTCCCAGGCGGAATATGAGTTGCTGTTCCTGCAACCTTCGGGTGGCATCATTGTGGCAGTGCAGGAGGCCCATGATGGACATGTCATCTAAAGAATGGGAGGGGGAGTGGAAATGGTTTGCGACTGGGAGGTGCAGTTGTTTGTTGCGAACTGAGCGGAGGTGTTCTGCAAAGCGGTCCCCAAGCCTCCGCTTGGTTTCCCCAATGTAGAGGAAGCCGCACCGGGTACAGTGGATGCAGTATACCACATTGGCAGATGTGCAGGTGAACCTCTGTTTAATGTGGAATGTCATCTTGGGGCCTGGGATAGGGGTGAGGGAGGAGGTGTGTGGACAAGTGTAGCATTTCCTGCGGTTGCAGGGGAAGGTGCTGGGTGTGGTGGGGTTGGAGGGCAGTGTGGAGCGAACAAGGGAGTCACGGAGAGAGTGGTCTCTCCGGAAAGCAGACAGGGGTGGGGATGGAAAAATGTCTTGGGTGGTGGGGTCGGATTGTAGATGGCGGAAGTGTTGGAGGATGATGCGTTGTATCCGGAGGTTGGTGGGGTGGTGTGTGAGAACGAGGGGGATCCTCTTAGGGCGGTTGTGGCGGGGACGGGGTGTGAGGGATGTGTTGCGGGAAATACGGGAGACGTGGTCAAGGGCGTTCTCGATCACTGTGGGGGGAAAGTTGCGGTCCTTAAAGAACTTGGACATCTGGGATGTGCGGGAGTGGAATGTCTTATCGTGGGAGCAGATGCGGCGGAGGCGGAGGAATTGGGAATAGGGGATGGATATAGGGGACTCTCTCCACCTATCTTCTTTACTCTCCATCTTTGGTCTCTCCCTATTTATTCCAGTTCCCTCTCCCCATCCCCCTCTCTGATGAAGGGTCTAGGCCCGAAACGTCAGCTTTTGTGCTCCTGAGATGCTGCTTGGCCTGCTGTGTTCATCCAGCCTCACATTTTATTAACCTGCTCAGTGATGCCCAGTTTGGGCTCCGCCAGGACCACTCAGCTCCTGACCTCATTAAAGCCTCGGCTCAAACATGGACAAAACAGCTGAAGTCCAGAAGTGAGGTGAGAGTGACAGCCCTTGATATCAAGGCTACATTCAACCGAGTGTGGCATCAAGGAGCCTGAGCAAAACTAAAATCAATGATATCGCTCCAGTGGTTGGATTCATACCTGACAGATAGGAAGATGGTTGTGGTTGTGGGAAGTCAATCATCTCAGCTCCAGGACGTCTCTGCAGGAATTCCTCAGGGTGGTGTCCTAGGCCCAACCATCTTCAGCTGCTTCATCAATGACCTTCCCTCCATCATAAGGTCAGTATTGGGGATGTTCGCCGATGTTTACACAATGTTCAGCACCATTTGTGACTCATTAGATGCTGAAGCAGTCTGTGCTCACAAGCAACAAGATCTGGACAATACCCAGGCTTCGGCTGACAAGTGGTAAGTGACATTCGCGCCACACAAATGCCAGGCTATGACCATCACCAATAAGAGACAACCAAACCACCGTCCCTTGACAGTCAATGGTGTTACCATCACTTGAATCTCCCACTGTCAACACCCTAGGGGTTACCATTGACCAGAAACTCAACTGGGCTCACCACATTATCACAGTGACTACAAGAGCAGGTCAGAAGCTGGGAATACTGCAGTGAGTAACTCACTTCCTGCCTCCTCCTGATGTTCCCATTACTGATGATTTATAAACTACATTGAGCAATGTAATTGCATCTTTTTGTTTCTCAACTCGAGCCAAAATATTCTGTCCTTGGCACCTCTAGGAAATTCTTTTCCTCCAGTGGTGAAATGAGATGCTTAAATCAGTAACTCCAACCCTACCCCTTTTTATCCTATCCTATTTTTCTTGGACATCTTATATTCAGGAACATTTAATGCCAAGCTGGACCATTATAAGAGGCCAGTGTGGATCATCCACGCAGCAGTTCTGGCTGAAAATTGTTGGAGATACTTCAGCTTTATCATTTGCACTGATGTGCTGGACTCTTCCATTTCAGAGGATGGGGCTATTTGCTAAGATCCTCCTCCAGGGAGTTGTTTAATTGCCCAGCTCTATTCACAAGTGACAAGGCAGGGCTTTGATCTGATCTGTTGATTGTGTGACTACTTAGTTCTCCCTCTCACTTGCTGCTTATTCTGTTTTGCACGCAAGTAGTCCTGTTTGGTAGCTTCACAACGTTGACGATTTGATGCCTGGTACTTCTCCTGGCATGCCGTCCTGCAGTCTCCATTAAACCGGTGGCGATCCCTCAGCTGGATGGTAATGGTTGAGTGAGGGATATGTAAGTCCACGAGATTACAGATTGTCCTGGACTATAATTCTGCTGCTGTAGATGGGTCACAATGCGTCGTGGATACCCAATCTTGAGTTGCTAGATCTGTGTGAAGTCTGTCCCATGTTACAGAGTGATAGTGCCCACACAATGCAGTAGAGGGTACTCTCAATGTATGGGACTTCATCTCCACAAGGACTGTGCGATGGTCACGCAACACCGACCACAGACCTAGTCTTGCAGCAATGTCCATTAGGACCCAACCAGCTCAATCCGTAATGTTGCTGATGAGCCACTTTTGGTGGTGGATATTGAAATCTCCCACCTCGAGTACCTCTAGCAACCTTGCCACCCTCAGTGCTTCCTCCAAAAGTAGAGTGGAAGAGTACTGATTTATGAGCCAAGGGAGGACAGTAAGTGCTAATCAGCAGGAGGTTTCCTTTCCCATGTTTAACATGATGTCATGAGAATTCATGGGGTCTGGAGGCAATGTTGAGGACCTCCAGGGCAACATCATCCCGACTGTATACCATTGCATTGCCACCTCTGCTGGGTCTGCCATGTCATTGAGGCAGGACATATGCAGGGATGGTGCTTTTGGTGTCTGGGACATTTTCTGTCAGGTTTGCTTCTGTGAGCATGACTACAACTGGCTGTTGCTTAACTAGCCTGTGAGACAGCTCTCCTAATTGTGACAAAAGCACCCAAGTGTTTGTAAGGAGGACTCTGCAGGCCTGACAGCACAGTTTTAACCATTGTTTTCAGGTGCCTGGGTTGATACCATGTCAGCCATTTGATTTCATTTCTTTAAGACATCATAACAATTGGTAAAAATGAATGGCTTGCTCAGCCGTTTCTGAGGGCAATGAGAGTCAACACATTACTATGGTTCTGGAGTCACATGTAGGCCAGATCAGGTGAGGATGTCAGATTCCCTTCCCTGAAGGTCATTAGTGAACCAGATGGGTTTTCTTTTACAACAATCAGCATTGGTTTCATAGTGATCATTAAATTCTTAGTCCCAGAAATTTTGTGAATTCAAGTTTCACCGTCTGCCACAGTAAGAATTGAACCCAGCTCCCCAGAACATTTGCTGAGTTTCTGGATTAAAAGACTAGCAATAATATTACTGGGCAGAAGCTGTTGTAACTGGTATCACTTCTTCCACAAAAAGTTACCCAGGACACAGGAAATATCCTGGAGTTCTCACATTGTATGGAAAATGTATATGTGAGGTTAAAGCAGCCTTGCTATTCCTTTATTTATTGTTTAATCTTCCTACTGCTAAAAATAATTCTATCAATAATAATAAATCTTAAAATTATTAATAAATGCTTATCAGTACTGATAAATCTGACCAATACCTAAACATATTTTACAACATGCAAGAAATTTTACTTAAAGTACATCTTTCCCCCATGTACTGTACTTCCACATGACCCAAATTCACTCCTACATTTTACACTTTAATTTGACATTATCTCCTGACCATCTGAAAGAAGTGTCTAGACCCGAAATGTCAGCTTTCCTGCTCCTCTGACACTACAAGGCCTGCTGTGTTCATCTGGCTCTGCACCCTGTTACCTCAGATTCTCCAGCATCTGCAGTTCCTACTATCTCTGCCCTTACTGACCATACTGTTTGAAAACTTTGTCTCTTAGCACAAGCATCTGTGGAGTCAGCAGCTACTCTAGCTTCCAGCTATAGTAATTAACCACCATTTGAACCAACTTTTAGTTGGTTGACAGATAACTGCCACTACCAGGTAGCCACCTATTTAACAAAGCTATTTAACTTGTTGGTCCTACATCAGAATCTGACTCGTAATCAATATTTAAACTTGGAAAGAGTTTACCAAGTGAAACAAATTTTCTACTTGACTTAGGTCTACTGTGCTTACTGACTATCCCTTAATGATGTACAATTTGAAAAACCTGTGTGAGATGGCGTCATCTAATGAGTTGCTAGCTAATTTAGAATCCTGCTATAGTAATTACTGTTAATTAAATCAATTACTTGATTGAAAAATAACTGCCACTACAAGTTTGCCCCCTAATTAACAAGGAACAACAACAGAAGTTGCTGGAAAAGCTCAGCAGGTCCATTTGCATCATTGCAGGAAAATCAGAGTTAACATTTTGGGTCCAGTGACCATTGCTCAGAACTGCTAATATTTAGGAAAATATGAGATAACAAGGTGTAGAGCTGGATGAACACAGCAGGCCAAGCAGCATCATAGGAGCAGGCCTGATGTGTTCATCCAGATTAACACCTTGTTATCTCGGATTCTCCAGCATCTGTAGTTCCTATTATCTCTGTAGCTAGGAAAACGCCAGTTTTTCGGCAGAAAATAGGGCGGGGGAACAGATTAAGGCATAAACAATAGGTGGGGATAGAGCACAAAGAGAGAGAGAAAAACAGTTGGGCATGAGTTGATAATGATCTGGTTAGGAAAGTGAACAGCTGTTAATGGAGACTATTAGTAGCTAACAATAGGAATTGTTTTTCTCTCTCTTTGTGCTCTATCCCCACCTATTGTTCAGTCCTTACACCCCACCTCACCTTCATCATCAAATCCCTACAGTGTGGGAACAGGCCCTTCAGCCCAACAAGTCCACATTGACCCTTAGAGCATAACAACCAAACCCATCTAATGACCCATAACCCACACACCCCTGAACACTACAGGAAATTTAGCATGGCCAATACACCTACCCTGCACATCTTTGGGACTATGCAAGTTCCACACAGACAGTCAGCCGAGAGTGGAATCAAACCCAGGTCCCTGGCACTGTGAGGCAGCAATGGTAACCACTGAGCCACTGTGCTGCCCCATCTTCTCTACATAAACCGACATTTTCCGAGCTACCATCAGTTCTGAGGAGGGGTCACCGGAACCGAAATGTTAACTTTGTTTTTTTCTTCGCAGATGCTGCCAGTCCTGCTGAGCTTTCCCAGCAACTTCGTTTTTGTTCCTGATTTACAGCATCCGCAGTTATTTCGGTTTTTAACCCCTATTTAACAAATCTAGTTCACTTAGTTGAAAGGTGTTAGTTCTCTGTAAGCACCTGATCTTTAGTCTATGTTTCACCTTGAGAATGAGCTAACAAAACTTTCAACTGAAATCACATTCACTACTACACTTGGTTTACACCTTACTCATGCATAGTATCTTGATTGTGTGCCTTCATTCCTCCAGCACTTCTGTTTTTATTTCTTTTATCCAGCTTTATCACTGTATTTGTGCTCCCACTCCTAAAAGTGTCCACCCGCATTCCTAAATCTATATGCTGTTTTGGTATTTTTCAAACTTTGTCATTTATTGTATCTCACTCCCTTTCTTCTAATCAAAATGAATCATTCCCATTTTTTGGTATTAAATTTCATTCACTATCTAATGATCTGACACAGACTCTTCTCACTATTAACCATATTCCCTATCTAATATTTCCAGCAAAATCTGGTATTTGTCTTCTATCCCAAATTCAGATCACTTACATTTGAGAAGAGCAATAATCCTCGGAAATAATAACATTTGTCTCGTGCCAGTTCAAACAAGAATCAATTAAACATTATTTTCTATTTTCTGTCTTCTGATACTCTATATGTCCTTAAGACCAATTTCCTTTAACACTGAATGCCTTAGTTTTGTAAGCCTCTACCTGGCAGCCTAACGACTTATTTTAGCAACCCGTGTTAGCATATCCTCAATTTACTTGGATCTTCTCAGATGGTTATCATTTTGATGTTATACTTTGGTCCCAAACATTTTCCTCACTGTGGAAGCTAGGCTGTCCAGTAGGTAATTAGCCATATTAGCTCTTTCTCTGTTTTTGAGCTGACACGTAATATATGAAATTCTCCAGTCCTCTGGCACATCGTTCAAGCTGCAAGGTGTTTTAGTGATTGGGCTCAAAGGCACAGCTATTCCCCTATCTGATTTCTCCTAACTATGAAGTCCTGCTGACTTTTCCACTCTGATTTTCATCACTCAGTTTAACCACTCCCACCTTATTGTTAATATTGTCCCCTTTTAATAGTACCGTCAGTTATTGCATCCAAACACACAAGACACTGTCAGTATCTTCAATAATCCTTCATCCTCTTGAAGAATTTTTTCTTTTAAATCTCACGTTTGCCTCTTCCTCAATTATTCACTCACTTTTTAACAACATTCTTTAAGATTTCCCCACCTTCTGACAGAATTTTTTTCTAATCAACCTGTTCAGAGCTGTTATTACACACCACTGAGGAAGTGGGCTTGAATCCAGGCTGCTTGGCTTATAGGTAGGGGCACTATCACTGTTGAATCTTGTTTGATTTCCCTCTGTATTTATAAAATGATTTGATTTTTAAAAAATTGTTTTTCATCTTTTTAAAAGTCTCTTTTTTAATTAAAATCTCTCTATGCAGGTTCACTTACAGGGAATATGTTTAACTTTTACTCCACCATCTCTTATTTGAACAATTCCCATTGTTTGTGTGCTGTCTGATTTGGCAATTTTTCTTTCCATTTTATCTGGGCAAGTTCCCCTGTCATCTTGTTGTAATTGGCTTTTATCCAATCAAATACCTTTTATCTTTGACCTTTCCCTCTCCTTTCCAATTTGGATGTTGAAATTAATTATGTTCTGAGCAATGTCC
Source organism: Stegostoma tigrinum (assembly GCF_030684315.1). Lineage (NCBI taxonomy): Eukaryota > Metazoa > Chordata > Chondrichthyes > Orectolobiformes > Stegostomatidae > Stegostoma > Stegostoma tigrinum. The sequence goes on along the minus strand of NC_081358.1, from coordinate 2,051,968 downwards.
TGGATATTCTCTGATCCTCACTCAAGCAAACCGCCCTATTCCGGAACCAGAAAATCACAGAGCCTTCTTCCTGCCAAAAGAATTTACTTTGGAAAGCAGTCCTGCAGATATTGCAGAATCTCATCACTTACTTCTCCACTTAGCCAACTATATGCAAATAATTAGCCTTACATTATTATGGCTCCTGTTGTTATTGTGATTTTTTTTTCCCAATGTTGGTTACCCGTCTGCTGCTTGATCTCTTTGCCTTTATTTCCACAACTAACACAATTCTGTTTCTGTAACATCAAACACGTATTAGCTCCCGCTCAATTTCCTGGGCCATCCCTCTGCATTTGTGACACTGCACCCTTGACATTCCACCCAACTCATCCTGTCTGGAGGTAACCAGAAATGTTCAGCTCTCTACCCAGACCTGGTTCAGCTCATTCTCTCTTCTAACTGACAAGTTTGTGGATTTGAGTCACATTTCTGAGACTTGAGCTCAAAATCTCTGCTGACAGTCCAACATAGTATATAGTTGGAGGGTCAGTGCTGAAGAGGTGCTACACTGTTGGAGGGTCCATACTGAGTGAGAGCTTCATTCTCCAGGGTCAATATTGAGTATTGTTGCAGGGTCAGCACTGAATGAAGGTTAGTACTGAGGCAGTGCTAACACTCTTACTGACAGGGAATAGTGCTGTGTAGATAATATCGCCAGACTAAAAACATAAACACCCAGACTAAGGTTTGGGGACTAAGGTTCAAATCCACCATGACATCTGGTGGAATATAAATTCATTTAATTAATCTGTAATTTAAAGTTAGTCTCAATAATGGTGACCATAACAATTATCATAGGTTATTGCAAAAATTCTCTGGTCCACTATTGATTTTTAAAAAATGGAAGTTTGCCATCCTTATCTGGCATCTGGTTGATTCTTAAGCACCTTTCGAAATGGCTCAGCAAGCCAATTAATTCAAGGGCAGATAGTATAGGCTGTATACATACATGAAAGAATAAAGAAAAGGTGTAGTGCTCACAGTTGGAGGGTCAGAATAGAGGGATCACTGCATTGTTAGATGGTTAATGAAGGAGTGCTGCATTGCTGGAGGGTCAGCACTGAGGGAATGTTGCAATGTGGGAGGGAAAGTACTGGGACAGTGTTGCATAATGGGACGTTACGCAGGGTTCCACTAGCCCATATCTGGCTTGTCTCCAACTTGGCAGACTCACCATCACCCTCTCTGGATGTTCTAGCAGCCACTGTAACATCAGCTGAGGAGGGGAATCTCGGAGACATCACTTAGCCAATATTCCCCTAATCAGGTTAAGAAGTTTGACCTCAGAACTGGCTCCCTTCCTGTTACTCAAGCAGCAAGTTTGAGCCTTAATGGTCTGGTACAGATTGTCTTCCGGCAACATGAATCTCCAAAATCTGGGGAAGAGCGCATTCCCATTTCTGACTAATTCATTCTTTGCAGTAATCATTATTAAAAACTTGCCTCATGAACAGCTCATTCAAATCCTTTCACGTCACTTTATATTTTTCTAAAGAACCATAATATTTCTGAGGGCAGAAAAGGTCGTTTACCCGATTGGTGTTATGTTAGTTATCTAAAAGAAGTATCCAATTCATATTAATTTGTCTTCACTTACCATCCCACATTCTCCAGATTTTCCCTTTAAACATTTATTCAGTTCCATTCTGCAAGTTACTATTGAATCTACTTCCACGCTGTCAAACAGCGCATTCTTGATCACAGCAAATTGTTGCTTGGAAAAACACTGCACTTCTTCCCCTCTGACTTCTGGTACCCCAGGCAGGAGTATTTCAAACCCATCTGGTTCATTAATAATTTTTAGGGAAATAAATCTGTTGCCCTTACCTACATTTCACTTCAGATTCATAGCAGTATAAATGATTCATAACTGCTCCTCTTACATGGCCTTACAAGTCATTCTGTTCAAGAGCCATTTCGGGATTGGCAATAAATCATGGCCCAGCCAGCAGCATCCATACCCATGAATGAATATCAAAAACTCTGAGATACCGAGGTCTGGAGCTAGATGAACACAGCAGGCCAAGCAGCATCAGAGCAGCAGGAAAGCTTTGGGGCCTAGGGTCTGAAGAAGGGTCTAGGCCCGAAACATCAGCCTTCCTGCTCCTCTGATGCTGCTTGGCCTGCTGTGTTCATCCAGCTCTACACCTTGTTATCTCAGATTCTCCAGCATCTGCAGTTCCTTCTATCTCTGAAGCAAAAATTCTATGTTAGCTCTTAATGATTCCGAACACATTTATCAAATCTCTTTTTAACCTACTCTCTCCAAGCATAAACAATTCCAGATTTTTCATGCTTTAATATCCGGAAGTGGTTTCTCTGCCTTGATTTTAAACTCATCTTATATCAATTGTACATTATTTGTTTTGCCAAAAAAAATGTTTCAGACAATTAATTTGTAGTCAGCAGCAAATAATGGCAGTAAAATATACCTACGAGACTAGAATGCCAAGGGGATAGAAGTCATGTTTCAGCATTACATCGCCTTGATTAAACCACACCGAGAGTGCAGAAGCAGCTCTGGACGCTAAACTGAGGAAGTATTTTTTGACCGTGGAAAGAGTGCAGTATCCATTTTACAGAACGATACCTGGAGGAGAGGTTAGACAAACTAGGATCAAAACAGAAAAATGCAGTAAATACTCATCAGGTTATGTAATATGTGTGGAGAAAGAAATAGAGACAATGACCTTTCAACATAGCTGAAAGCAGCTAGGAGTAGGTTTTTAGCAAGTGCAGACAAAGCCAAAAAGCTTGCAAGAGGGAGCAAGTGGCCTGTGCTCTTCCGTACACCATAGATATCAATGCAGACAGTATTCTGATTGGCCAAGGAGTAATGAAGGATCAGCTTCATACAAAGAAAGGGTTACACCATTCAATACTTACTTCAGTCTCAGGAAGACGACCAATATTGATTGGGCGTTAGAGACCTACAAAACAACCGGAAGAGAATGTCAGCCCCTTTATCAATGGCTTCTACTGGCTGCCAGTAAATTGTGAACATAATCATTTTTAAAAAGACTTCATGTGGGACCGAATCATTGTGGGCATCTTAGATAAAGCATTTTCAGACCTTATGCAGTGAAGGATGGTTTGAGATTGTTGAAGACAGGCAGTTAACCAAGTAGGTAGAAGTTAGAAAACAAAACCATAAATAACGCATGGTGGTAAGGAGTCTTCTCATGGAAAATAACCAATACCATGTAGGGCTGTAGAGTTCTGGAGCTAAAGCATGGAAGCCTGTCCAGAATCACAGAGATGGTAGATGTAGAACAGTGCACTTGGCATCTCATTCATTGACTGATACAGAGCAGAGGTATGCAGTCATTGAAAAAGAGGCATTACCTGCTACTTGGGTTTCTTAGAAGTTTGTAGACAATGTTTTGTGTCTTCAGCTCAAAATTGAGGCAGGCCGTGAGGTTTTGGCTACTCTATTGAATGCTATAGAATTGGCAAAGATGCTAACATAAGTGCAGAGATTTCATTTGAGATTAATGAGTTATGATGCTACACTAAATGTATGCAGGGAGGGAACAGACAACAGCAGACCTATTCCCATAGTAAGCATGAACAAGGTGACATAAATTTTTTTGAAGAAGTGGATAATTATGCTTCACTGATCACTAAACAATAGAGGCAATACAGTATTTAAGGTAGATTAGTAGTGTGCAAAATCAATTGAAGAATTTGCTCAAACCTAGGAGTCTTGTACCAAGAGTTACCAGCATGTATTTGACATAATTTTACAGAGGCAATATTTTCAGCAATGATGGTATCTCAGTGTCGTGGATGGTTTGCTAATTTATGATTGGGTTTTGGCTGCACCTAGAATTCTCAGGCTTGAGATACTTCAGAGGTTACACCAGGGTCACTTGTGTATCACAAAGTGTTGTGCTAGAAAGTAAAATTCTGTTTCAAGGTTAGTAGAATAAATGATTTCTAGTTGCATTACATGTACTACCCATTAAAAATTATGTGATGATATGTGCTTTTGACAGCGATTTGTTCTGTCCTGTTTCTCTTGAAGAGGGGTGTTGAAATCTTCATGTTGAAATATCTGCTCCAAGGAAAGTAGAGCAAATAGCTTAAGTTTTTTTTTAAAGTCTGCTAAAGAAACATGACTGGGTGGAGTCAGGCTCTCATGGACCCAGGGTATCGGTTTTGCTTCAGTAACTGAAAGTTGAGGTTTTTGGAGTTGAAGCTAATAGATACAGCTCTCTCTCTAACTCTGCTGAAGCTTGAGTTCTCTCTCTGCTGCTAGATTCATTCTATTGGCATTCCTTCTCTGGACTAGGGGAGAGAGCAAGTGAAGGAAATCTGTTTTGCTGAATATGTCTTTACCGAGGGAATGTTTATGAGATGCTGCTAAATTGGAACAGTCGACGAGAAATATTTTAAAAATATATTATTTTATGAAGTAATTCACTAAAATTATGCGAGATCTTTTTTCATTTGTATTATTGTGGTGTAAGAATAAAATATGTTTTGCTTAAAATCTAGTAGTTTGACCAATCAAATCACATCAGGAATGTAGCACTTTACACTTGCCTTTCAATAAGATAAAACTTGAGGCTTAGGCTATCTCGTTGATATGTTTTGAGGAGCTTTGGTCTGGTCCATAACAACAAGAAAGAAATCACTGATGGTACCTTCAATTCCAAGCTGAATATTGGAGGACAATGAGCATGATTCCAAGCAAATAGAAAAATTGCAATCATTGCCATTGTGTACACATCCTACAGGAACACCAGGCAAGAATGTCGGTGTGGGGTTAGAATCAAAATCATCAAGTCTTTGAGAAAAACAAACTGCTGAGTTAACGAGGTACCAAACAAAAAAATAAACAATGTACCTCAAGCAGGTGAACTATTGACTGAAAGTGAAAAGTGAAAAAATGAAACATATAAACGAGAGCTAACAAAATGTGAGGGACAGAAATTACTGTCAGAAATTGCTGAATGCAACGTTGACTCCAGAACACTGGGAAAATGAAGTGCTGTTCGTCAACGCTGGTTCAGTGCAATAGAGAGAGGACAGAAATGTCAGTGTGAGAAAAGATGAGTGAATTAAAGTGACAGGCTGCTGCAATAGGTAAAATTTTAGATAACAAGGTGTAGAGCTGGATGGACACAGCAGGTCAAGCAGCATCATAGGAGCAGGAAAGCTGACGTTTTAGGCCTAGACCCTTCTTCCAGTTCTATACCTTGTAATCTCAGATTCTCCAGCATCTGTAGTTCCTAGTACCTCTGAAAAAACATTATATTAACCTGGTTACCATGGAGAACCACTCTGCTCTTCACGATTTTATAAACCTCTATCAGGTTTACAACCTCAACGTCCTAAGCTTCAGTGAAAAAATGTCCCAGTCAATCCAACCTCTCCTTATAACTCTAACTCTCCATTCCTGGCAACATTCTGGTAAATCTTTTCTGAACCTTCTTTAGCTTAATAATATGCTTCCCATAACAGGGCAAACAGAACTGGTCATAGCACTCCAGAAGAAGCCTCACCAATGTCCCATTTATGTTATTATAGTTTTTACATCACATAAACAGGCCATTCAGCCCAACAGTTTTTTGCTCAAGATCTATATAAGCTTCCTCTTTCCCTGCTTTATCTCACCTCTTTAATATAACATGATATCCTTTCTATCTTCTTCATTCACCTACTAAAATGCATCTAATGTGTTTCACTCCGGGTGATGTTTTGTAATCGTTGGATTAATGTTATTAGTTTAATCGATTAACAAGAATGAACTGGCAAAGTAACCTCTGTCATGTTTAAGAAATGTAATGTTCCCCAAAGGGCAGTTCTATCGAAAAACTTTAAAAAGGAAACAAAAGTATATCAGATAATTAAGCAAGCATGTCTAAATCCTGGAACAAAAACACAAATTGCTGGAGAAACTTGACAGGTCTGTGAAGCGAGAAACAGAGACGACATTTCAGGTTCAATGATCCTCTCTTCAAACCATTTTATATTAGTGGCTAAATCCTGATAGCTTCAACGAAAAGCTGCCGGTGAGTTTACTGCTCCAGCTTTCCCATGAATGACGCACCTCACATTTACTCTGCAAAGTGGGTTTTACCTGTCAATGTGCACTGGGAGATATTGTTAGCATTAAATTTGCCATTTATATTCCATTGTTGACATAATTGAAGAATGGATGCTCTTATGAAAATTAAACTTGTGGTTCTCATGGGCTGCAGTAACCCTGTTAAATTGTAATGAGATTTTTTATGCGTCTTGTTTTGATTTTTATTAAATAGAATAAGGGTTTGAGTAATTCTATGAGTCTAGACTTGGACAGAAGATTATTGATAGCACTGTGTGCAGTGTGCCTCTATAGGCAGCATTTAATGGTTTAATAATGTATTATACTTCAACCTAAAATACTTTTTACTCTTGTGCTTATTGTGATTATTGAAAACACCTGGATCAACCATTTATCAAGATTCCATGGAAAAAGGTCCATTTCTTCATTACCCTGTCAGGCAACCTCTTAATTCAGTTATCACCCTGAGCATTCTGCCTATTTACTAATGGGATTGGCTAAACACATTCACCCTCTGTGATAGGGAAATGAAGTCCTTAACCCTGAAGGCATTCTGCAGGATATCCTGGCAGATGAAGGGGTTCAAACCATGCTCCTCCACCTATAAGACCATAAGACATAGGAGTGGAAGTAAGGCCATTCAGCCCATCAAGTCCACTCCGCCATTTAAATCATGGTTGATGGGCATTTCAACACCACTTCCCTGCACTCTCCCCATAGCCCTTGATTCCTTTTGAGATCAAGAATTTGTCGAACTCTGCCTTGAAGGCATCCAACGTCCCGGCCTCCACTGCACTCCACGGCAATGAATTCCACAAGCAAACCTATGTCTCTCTAAAGTAATGAAGGAGGCATTTTGTAACCAAAGGTCATCATGCATCCACATCAGCAAAGACCCTGTTAGCAATCGGTCTACCTTATGATGCTGTGGTTCAGTAAGTAGCACGGCTGAGTCCGTGTTTGTAGGTTCAGGTCCTGCTTGACCACAAAAGCCAGGGTGACATTTCCAGTGCAGTAATGAGTGAGTTTTGCACTGAGAAGTAAAAGGGTGGAACGGGAGAGTGGGACCAATTTGGAACCAAAAAGGGGATTTGCACATGAAAGCAGGAGGCACGACTGATACATTAAATTATATTTTGCATCTGCTTACTAATGAAGCAGGTACTTCTAAGGCCATGGTAAGGAGGACGGTCAGTCAGTAGGAAGGTTTAAAATGGATAAGAGAAGGTATTGGATAGGCTGTCGATACTTAAATTTGGTAAAGCACCAGGACTGGATTAAATCCATCCAAAAATATTGAAGGAAATGAGATGGAAATTGCAAAGAAAATGGCAAAATCTCTTAATGTCCTTTTATGTTTAATGTACATACCTCTTTATAGCCATAATGGCCTTGGGTTTTGTGCACAGCTCCGCCAATTTCTTTTATTGCCATATGCCTTGCAACATTGATCAAAACCCTGTCATTTCTTTGTCTTGTTATGTTTAGGTGTTCTGGTGATTGTTTGCATTTAGGACCCAGGGGCTCTGTGTCCTACGAGAATTGTTTTATATATATGTCCATTCCTCAGTAGCTCTCCAATGTTACAAGTCTTCAAATTGTCCAGCAAATCATTCTGGGAAGCTTCCATGGAGATGGACACAGCTGTTAAGTTAACAACTCTATTTCCAAGCTCCCCATGTGAAAAATCACATCATGGGCTATTTTCTCTACATCTGTACACAATATGCTTTATGGATTGTGCAGGTTTCTGCCTAAATAATATGAATCATAATCATTGAATAAGGAAGTATAATCTGACTTTGAATTTTAATGTGATTGATATCTCAGCTGTTAAACCTGATGTGTTCAGTCTACATTGACCTTCATTTCCAATTGCTAAACAAATCTTCATCGCTTACTTTCCTGCAATCGATACACACAAAACCATAATTCTGAACACTGCTCAAACATTTTTAAAGTCCTTTAAGAGGTCTGTTGTGTCCCAATTTAAACTTAAGGTATTTTGTGATTATATGCCATTGACCTTCCCTTGATATCAATCCAGCACATATTCTGTTTGCTTGCCGTTCTCAAATGAGTTAAACTGAAATTTGTCAACTTTCCAGAAAGCTGTGTTTTCAACACTCTCCAACACAAATGAATAAAGACATTAAGGATTGTTTCATGTAATCTAACATTATTGAAAACTGTTGACAATGTGTTTCATCTGTAGATTAACTTGCTTGCTGACTGTTCAAGCATGATACATGTCATCAGCAGAATGTTTACCATGTTTATTTATTTATTATGTTGTTTACCATACCATGTTAATAATAAAGGAATAATAATCAATCACCCATCAATGTTAGTTTCTTTAAAACAATAAAACACATCATAAGCTCTAAAACAGATATTAAAACAAACCAAATGATTTCTATGTGAAACTGACAAACCCACAGCAGACTAACTGGCAAGATTTGTAATGTTATATATGCAAAGCACATGGAGACCTTCAAGATGAACACACTTACAGGTAAAGTACATATACAACATACAGCCATAGACATAGACTTGTACAACATAGAAACAGACCCTTTGGTCCAACCAGTCCATGCTGACCATGTTCCCAAACTAAACTAGTCCCACCTGCCTGCACTTGTCCCATACCCCTCCAAATATTTCCCATTCATGAATTTCTCCAAATATCTTTTAAATGTTGTTACTGTATCTGCATCCACCACTTTATCTGGCAGTTCATTCCACACATGTGTAAAAAAGTTCCCTGTCATGCCTCTCACCTTAAAATACACCTTCTAGTTTTGACCTCTACCATCCTGGGGAAAAGATACTTGTCATTCACCTTATCTATTAATGATTTTATAAATTTCAATAAGGTCATCCCTCAACTTCCTAAGTCCCAGCCTTTCCACTCAATGTTTCTGTCTCGAATCCTCCATTCCCATGCAGAGATTATTATTTTATACTACTGTTGAAGTGAATTAATTTCTGAACATGCTAATAGCTTTCTAACTTTGGAAGGGAAAAGAACCACCCTTATGATATTTAGTTGCTTTAGATGGTAGCCACAGTATTTCTTCACAAGACGTTTGCAGGCAGACATTCCCAGAAGATCATGGGAGCTCTTGGCTTGTGACCAACCCAAATGGAAAAGACTCATTCTAGAAGGCTCCAAACATATTGAGAGGCTTAATCAGGGATATGCGGAGGTGATGTAGGGCATCAGAGGGTCCACACAAACACCAAATACTTTGCTAAAGCAGAATTTTCTGTAAAAGCTCCAGCAACTTCTGTTTTTCTCTCTGATTTACCAAATACTTTATCTTACTCAGCCCTTCAAGCACAGTGCATGCAGTCTGAACTGTCCTTACCAGTCCAAACTATCCAGCTTTCAGCACTCACTGTTCAGGTTATAGAGTAATGAAAGGATCCAGGAATTGTCCTGTAAGCACTTGAGAGGTCAGCAGTAGAGGCAATTCCACTATTATGGTAGGGCCTGTGGAGTAAATGGAATTGAAACTTTCCTCTGGGTATAAGCAATTGGAGCTATGTAAGAGTAACATCAGATCACAATGAACTGGAGCTTAGCTCTGTAAGTCTTCTTGTAAGGCATCTTCTCATACTACCCTTGTATATAATTACGTTCAATAAAGCCTGTTGCAGTTCAATTACCTTTCCAATCTTATCTTACCACATGGGTGGCAACAGTGATTAGAGCCAGAGGCAAGGAGCAGTTAGAGCCTGAAGTGAAGCAATATGATGAAAAAATAAACACAAGGCCAGTCCAGCAATTTAAACCCATAGGTAGGGAAAAGACTTGAAATGTAGATCAGTGGTCATAGGGGCTGGTTAGTGATCAACCTTTGTGTGAAATAAGTATTAAACTCCAGAATGGGAAGCCCATGCAGAAGCTGAAAAAAGAGCAGGAGAAGGACCATGAAAGATTTTGCGATTAGTTACAGGAAGAAGTCAATCAGCCACAGTACAGAAACTTAGAAGATAGCAGCAGGAGGAGACCATTCTATCATTTGAGCCTGCTCTGCTGTTCAACATGATCATGGTTGATCATTGAGCTGAATATCCAAATCCCACACTCTCTCTGTATTCCTTGATTCCCTCAGCCACAAGCGCTATATAAAACTCCTTCTTGAAAATACACAAATTTTTGGGCTCAAACATTTCCTGTGGTAGTGAATTCCACAGGCTCACCACTTCTCTGGCTGAAGAAATTTTTCCTCATCTCAGTCCCAAAAGTGTTAACCTCTTATTCTTAAACAATGGCCGCTGGCTCTGGAGTCCCTTCTAAGGGAAAATCCTTCCTGCATTTAACCTGCTTAGCCCGGTTAGAATTTTATAGGATTCTATGAGATACCCCTCATTCTTCTGAATTCCACTGAATACAATTCCAAACAACTCATTCTCTCTCATAAATCAGTCTTGCCGTCCCAGGAATCAATTTGGTAAACATCCTTCCTCAGTTAAGGAGACCAAAACTACACACAAAATTCCAAGTATGGCATCACCAAGGCCCTGTGTAATTGTAGTGAGACACCCTTGTTTACACGCTCACTATAAAGGCTGACATGCAGCCTGTCTTCTTTACTGTCTGTTGCACCAGCACACACTTACTTTCAGCAGCAAGTGCATGTGGACAGCCAGGTCTCGTTAGATACTCCCCTCTCAATTCGCAGCCATTAGAACAATAATCTGCGGAACAACAAACCAGCTCGGCGTGACAACCAACCCCAACATCCACAACCCGAGCTACAGATCTACCCCAAAACCTAATAGAGATTTTCTTCAGTTCCTCCATCTCACTAAACCATGTGTTCTCTATCATTTCTGGTCCTCCTTTGTGAAGACAGAAGCAAAATATGTATTTAGTTTGTCAGCCATTTCTTTGTTCCACAGTATAAATTCCCCTGTTTCTGACTGCAAGGGATCTACATTTGCTTTCACCAACATTTTTGTCTTTACGTACCTATAGAAACTTTTACAGTTATTATGTTCCTCACAAGCTTACGCTCATGTTCTATTTTCCACTTCTTAATCAATACTTGTTCCTCCTTTGCTGATTTTTAAACTGTTCCCAATCCTCAGGTCTCTTGTTATCTTTTCTTGCTAATTTGTATGCGATGTTTTTGCAGACAATATTATCTCTCACATCCCTTGTAAGCCGTGGTGCCATCACTGTTCTCTTTGTTCTCATAAGCAGGGGAGAACTAGTGGACGTGGCTCCCTAAAATATTCACCTGCTGGAGAGATTGCCCTGGCCAAAGAATCAGATTGGCTGCCATCACATTGGAGGCCGGCAGCTAATTAAGAAACCAACTAGGGTCAATTTTGCATTGGTAGCAATTTCCTACCAACCTTACATGGATAGTAAGTACAGGGGCAGCTAAATGAAAGGCAAGTTCAAGAGATTGCTCTGATTGTCTCTTTACTCTTAAATTGGGATTAGGATCCCTGTTTGTTCCCAAAGAAGATCCCATAACCACCCTGTGGTCCTGATGTCAGATCCCCCCAGTTCCCATGCACTAGACGGGTGCACAAGGTATATGGCCCTCACCTAATGACTGTGTTCTGATGTGGACATCATAACCCTGACATCTGCATCCCCATGTGGAACCCCCTCATACATGAGCAATATGGAATTACCCTCCCCAGTGTAGCCCCGAAGAAGACACCCTATGAAGATCCCACTGTGTGGTCCTGATGCACACCCAGCATTGTGGTGCCAATGTGGTTTGCTGTAGTGCAATATATCATGAGGTAAGAGAAGAATTTCTGTTGAGGACAAGAGACCTCAGGGAAGGATGTTCAATAAGGGAAGCTGAATAGGTGAGAAAGAAAAAAAATGTTTCTTTATTGCTTTTCATGACCTCAGAAGTCCCAAAATACTTACAACAACTGGGGTACTTTTTAAAATGAAGTCTCTGTAGTGATATAGGAAACACAAGAGCCAAATTGTGCAAGTTCCCACGTACAGGAATGATTACAAATTTGTTTTTGAATATGTTGCTGAAACTTTGTTGTTAAAAAATTCATTAAGATATGTGTGTGTCATGGATAAGGCTGAATTCATGTTTAGCCCCATGTTACCCTGATATGATGTTGACTGACTCTCTCTTTTAAAGGCAGGTGTTTGAGGGAGATGTCCAAGATAATAAAATGTGAGGCTGGATGAACACAGCAGGCCCAGCAGCATCTAGGAGCACAAAAGCTGACGTTTCAGGCCTAGACCCTTCATCAGAGAGGGGGATGGGGTGAGGGTTCTGGAATAAATAGGGAGAGAGGGGGAGGCGGACCGAAGATGGAGAGAAAAGAAGATAGGTGGGGAGGAGAGTATAGGTGGGGAGGTAGGGAGGGGATAGGTATGTGGCAGTGGTACCTGGTTTGCTTCAGGACATGATCAAGCAGTTTCAAGGCCGAAGAGATTACAAGAGAGTTTGTTTGAGGGAGATGTTTGTAGGCTACACCATTTCAGAAGGCAGTTAAAATCAAGTACATAAGTCTTGGATGGGAATCACATCTAAGCCCAACTGGATAATAATGCCAGGTTTCTTTCCCTAAAGGACGCTAATTAAAGCAATTCCAAAGCTTGAAATGTTGCTTTGATTGAGATCAAGTTTTTCCAGATTTTTATAAATTGAATTCAAATTCTCAAACTTGCCATGTTGGGATTGATCCCAGTCTCCCAACATTATTAATCACCAACACAGCCAAATACTATGGTTTCCACTTTTTAATAAATAACACTGTGTTCATTAAAACAAAGCAAATCACAATGCCATTGTATTCTGGAACTGTTTTGGTAAACACGTCAAATTTTGAAGTGAAACTTTCCCCCTAGCTGATGACTTTTTAAACATAGCACTGTATGTACAGTGAAACACTGCCACATTAAGGAAAACTCTTTCAACACTCCAGCAAATAGCGAGACATTTGCACAAACATCACTGTCTGCAGTATTTGCTTTTCTTGATTTTTGTTCAATAGCATGAAATGACCAAAGGTTCAAAGGTCTTAGTTTCAACTGCTCCCAGGGGTCTTGACAAAAAGCCTTGGTTTAACAGGATTTGTTTATTGAGGGGGGAGGAGAGAGGATTGTGCCATTCAGACGATTTGTGTCAAATAGATGGGAATAAAATATTCTCATTGGCTGAATGGTCCACACAATCATGGGAATTCACTGCAGAGTAAAAAGATCTGCCAATCTCCCATAATATGTTTAGCACTGCTGTAAATGCAGGGACATGATGACACAGATAGGAAATAGAAAGCATGAGTAATAACCTGGAAGAGTCCCCAACATTCTCTCTAGGTACAGTATGTGCCTGAACAGCTGCTATTTCCTCCCAGAGTTAAGTCAGATTTGACACACCAAAGACAACAGCCTACTTTTTTATTCTCGTGCATTATCAGCCATGATTCAGATGGTATCATCTCACCACTGATGCTTAATGATTTGAGTTTAAACCTTGCTCTAGAGACTTGAACACATATCGCCCTGATGACCACAGTGCAATATTGAGGAAGTGCTGCCCTGTTAGATGTTCAACTTCTAAATATATCATTTAAATGAGACATTGTCCACCTTCTCAGGTTGATGTAGAAAAATACCTCATTACTAAAAGAGTTGGAGAGTTCCTCCACGCTGTCACAGCGATATTTATCCTACAACCAACGACCCTAAAACAATTGGCTATCCGGTCATCATCACATTGCTGTTAATGGGAGCTTGCTGTGCACAATTTGACTGTTGCGTTTCCTACATTAGAACAGCAACTACAGTTCAAAGGCATTTCATCAGCTGTAAAACATTTCAAGTCATTTTGAGATTGTTGAAATTGCTGGTGCAAATGAAAACATTTTTTCCAAACAAGTAGTCAACAGAATAACAATATTTATATGGTTGAATACAAATTCCTTATGATTGATGATCCATTAAATTACAGGCAGATTCTGTTGGGAATGCGTTATAATTCCAGGCAGTAGTCTGAATCTTAACCACGTTATTCCAGAATCTAAGAGGAAGGATTGCTATTCACCTTGAAATAAGGTAAGATTAGGGGCAGGCATTGGGTATTGTATCCTGTGTTCAGTCAGGAATTCACATGTTACTGTAGCCTGGAACAATGAATGAGATAGCAGCTGGCACTCCCTTTTGGGACAGAATGAGAACAGAAAGGACAATAAGGTTGAAAACATCTCAAATCTACTGGAGACAAGATAATAAAATGTGAGGCTGGATGAACACAGCAGGCCAAGCAGCATCTCAGGAGCACAAAAGCTGACGTTTCGGACCTGGACCCTTCATCAGAGAGCTCTCTGATGAAGGGTCCAGGCCCGAAACGTCAGCTTTTGTGCTCCTGAGATGCTGCTTGGCCTGCTGTGTTCATCCAGCCTCACATTTTATTATCTTGGAATTCTCCAGCATCTGCAGTTCCCATTATCTCTCTACTGGAGACAAAACTGTTTCTGCATTCCCTGCGCAAAGAACAGCCAGATACCTCCAACATACTCTTAGAACAGCAGTACCATTTTAAAATATGAACATAAGGTCTGCCTGATACCCGCATGCCATGCACACCTTGTTTACCACAGCGAGTAAGGTATCTGTGAAACAGATCACATATAGAGGCTACTATTTTGAATGCTTTTACTGAAGGTTTTTCTTCTTTAATTGCATTGCAATATCTTTTGCAATATTAGAATAAGTACTTTTATTTACTTTGGACGTAGAGATGAAAAAATGCTGCTTTAAAGCTGGGACAGTGGAGAAAGATGCTGCAGTTTTGCAAAACGTAAGTTATGGGAACCTACAGTAAGTTGTGTACATAATGTTAGCTTATGTGAGCAATGTTGTAGGAGATTACACACCCATGGGTGTGCCCAGGACAGAGTGTCCCAGTAACAGACTTTTGACTGGTTTCTTAACCAGGACGTAGTACAGTATCAGCAACTAAATAAGACCATAAGACATAGGAATGGAAGTAAGGCCATTTGGCCCATCGAGTCCACTCCATCATTTAATCATGGCTGATGGGCATTTCAACTTCACTTCCCTGCACTCTCCCCGTAGCCCTTAATTCCTTGTGTGATTAAGAATTTATCAATCTTTGCTTTGAAGGCATTTAACATCCCGGCCTCCACTGCACTCCGTGGGCTGAAGAAATGTCTCCTCATTTCCGTTTTAAATTTACCCCATCTAATTCTAAGGCTGTGCCCATGGGTCCTAGTCTCCCTGCCTAATGGAAACAACCTGCCAGCATCTACCCTTTCTTAGCCATAACTCAGCATAGTAGCAATGTAATTCGTTCCTGGGTGAGTAGCCATTGCTTTGTGTTTGGACAATACAGCAAAACATTAACCTGTAAGGGAGAAAACATCCTTCTCCTTTTTGTGAATAGATACGTTAAGGGAAATCCCAAGAAGTTTCTATTCTCATTGTCTGCGAATTTACTTATTTTGAAAAGAAAAGGGGAAAACTGAAGATTGAGCGCTCACGAGGCACTGTGGAGCATCGACAGCAGACCAGTGCTCTGCAACCTCATTTGTTGGCATTTGCCCCGTGCTAAAATTACTGTCAAACCATTGGAGAGTAAAGGACGACATGTTCAGAGCAGCAGCAGGCATACCTAAAAATGAGGCTTCAACCTGGCGAAGCTAAAACACAGACAGACAGCATAAAGAACAATTGTTTGATAGAGCTAAGCGATTCCACAATTAGCCAGTGAGAACCATGCCCTGCAGACATGCCAGAACCAGTGATTAATTGTGGTGGACAACAAAACAGCCCATTGAAAGAGGAGGTTCTACAAAGAATCCTCACAGTCAATGTTAGGAGAATCCAGTACTTCAGCGCAAAAGATAAAACTGAGCAGTTGCAACAACCAAAAATATTAAGTGGAAAATCCATCTCAGTGTCCTCCAGAGATGCCCAGCATCGCAGATACCAATTTTCAGATAATTTGGTTCATTCCACATGATACCAAGAAATAGTTGAAGGCACAGTGTACCACAAAGGCTATGAATCGTAACAACATTTTGGTGATAGTACTGAAGACTCGGGCTCCCACGCCCTTAGCCAAGCTCTTCCAGTATGGCTGCAACGCTGGATTCTACCCAACAAAGTGGAAAGTTCCCCAGGTATATCCTGTACAGAAAAGGCAGGACAAATCCAACTCAGCCAATTACAACCCAACCAGTTTACTCTCAATCATCAATAAAGTAACGGAAAGGAGCATCATGCGTCACCTGTTTAGCAATAACCAGCTCAGTTCGTCAATGCTCAGCTCCTGACGTCATTACAGCCTCGGTTCAAACATGAGCAAAAGAGCTGAATTCCAGAGGTGACAACACCTGCCCTTGAAAACAAGGCCCCATTTCATGGAGTATGGAATTAAAACCCCTGGAAAAACTGGAGTCAGTGGGAATCAGAAAGAAAACTCTGCTGGCTGGAGCCCTACCTAGCAAAAAGGAATATAGTTGTGGTTGTTGAAGATCAGTCATCTCACTTCCAGAACATCACCTCATGAGTTCCTCAGGGTAGTGTCCTTGACCCATACATCTTCAGCTGCTTCATCATGGACCTTTCCTCCATCGTAAGGTCAGAAGTAGCAATGTTTACTGATGATTGCACAATTTACAACACCAGGAGGAGACATGAGAAGTTGTTGGCAGATAGGATCAGGGTAAACCCTAAGGCTTTCTATTGGTATTTAAGGAATAAAAGAATGAAGAAAGTAAGATTAGGCCCAATCAAGGATAGTAGTGGTAAGTTGTGTGTGGAGTCAGATGAGATAGGGGAAGCGCTAAATGAATATTTTTTGACAGTATTCACTCTAGAAAACGATAATGTTGTCGAGGAGAATACTGAGATACAGGCTACTAGACTGGGTGGGATCGAGGTTCACATGGAAGAGGTATTAGAAATCCTTCAGAAGGTGACGATAGATAAGTCCCCTGGGTCAGATGGGATTTATCCTTGGATCCTCTGGGAAGCCAGGGAGGAGATTGCCGAGCCTTTAGCATTGATCTTTAACTCGTCATTGTCTACAGTTGACTGAAGGATAGCAAATGTGGTTCCCCTGTTCAAGAAGGGGAGTGGAGACAACCCTGGTAATTATAGACCAGTGGGCCTTACCTCAGTTGTTGGTAAAGTGTTGGAAAAGGTTATATGGGATAGGATTTATAATCATCTAGAAAAGAATAAATTGATTAGGGATAGTCAGCACGGTTTTGTGAAGGGAAGGTCGTGCCTCACAAACCTTATTGAGTTCTTTGAGAAGGTGACCAAACAGGTAGATGAGAGTAAACCAGTTGATGTGGTGTGTATGGATTTCAGCAAGGCGTTCGATAAGGTTCCCCACAATAGGCTATTGTACAAAATGCGGAGGAATGGCTTTGTGGGAGATATAGCAGTTTGGATCAGAAATTGGCTTGCTGAAAGAAGACAGAGGGTGGTAGTTGATTGGAAATGTTCATCCTGGAGACCAGTTACTAGTGGTGTACCGCAAGGGTCAGTTTTGGGTCCACTGCTGTTTGTCATTTTTATAAATGACCAGGATGAGGGCGTAGAAGGATGCGTTAGTAAATTTGCAGATGACACTAAGGTCAGTGGAGTTGTGGATAGTGACAATGGATGCTGTAGGTTGCAGAGAGACATAGATAAGCTGCAGAGCTGGGCTGAGAGGTGGCAAATGGAGTTTAATGCAGACAAGTGTGAGGTGACGCACTTTGGTAGGAGTAACCGGAAGGCAAAGTACTGGGCTAATGGTAAGATTCTTAGCAGTGTAGATGAGCAGAGAGATCTCGGTGTCCATGTACACAGATCCTTGAAAATTGCCACCCAGGTTGACAGGGCTATTAAGAAGGCATACAGTGTTTTAGCTGTTATTAATAGAGGGATCGAGTTCCGCAACCAAGAGGTTATGGTGAAGCTGTACAAAACTCTGGTGCGGCCGCACTTGGAGTATTGTGTACAGTTCTGGTCACAGCATTATAAGAAGGATGTGGAAGCTTTGGAAAGGGTGCAGAGGAGATTTACTAGGATGTTGCCTGGTATGGAGGGAAGGCCTTACGAGGAAAGGCTGAGGGACTTGAGGCTGTTTTCATTAGAGAGAAGAAGATTGAGAGGTGACTTAATTGAAACATATAAAATAATGAGAGGGTTAGATAGGGTGGATAGGGAGAGCCTTTTTCCTAGGATGGTGACGGCGAGCACAAGGGGGCATAGCTTTAAATTGAGGGGTGAAAGATATAGGACAGATGTCAGAGGTAGTTTCTTTACTCAGAGAGTAGTAAGGGAATGGAACGCTTTGCCTGCAACGGTAGTAGATTCGTTAACTTTAGGTACATTTAAGTCGTCATTGGACAAGCATATGGACGTACATGGAACAGTGTAGGTTAGATGGGCTTGAGATCGGTATGACAGGTCAGCACAACATCGAGGGCCGAAGGGTCTGTACTGTGCTGTAATGTTCTATGTTCTATGTTCTATGACTCCTCAGAGATTAAAACAGTCCTGTCCTAATGCAGAAGGAATTGGGCTAGATCCAGGCTTGAGGTAACAAGTAGCAATAATATTTGTGCACACCTAAGGAGGAGTTGGTGAATTGATAATGTCAGTGGGTTAGTGATCCAGAAATGCAGACTAATGCATTTGGGAACTTCAGTTCAAATCGCACTTTCACATGTGATGAAGTTTGAATTCTACATAATTTGGAATTAAAGTTTAATATTATAAAGCCCAACCATTGCTGGTCATTGTAAACATCCACCTGGTTCATTAATGCCATTTAAGAAGGAAGTCTGCCATCTCATCTGGTCATTGTTCATGTGACTCCAGACCCACAGCAATGTGGTTGACTCCTAACTGCCCTCTGCAAAGGTGCAAATAGCCGATCAGTTCAAGGACAACAAGGGATGGGCAACAAATGGCAGGATTGATACCTATGTCCCATTTAAGAATATTAAAAACTCTGAAGCAGGACCAGCATATACTGAGTATCATACAATACTCTCACCCCACCCCTTCAACATGAATAGGAAGTAGGGGAGGAAATGGGCCAGGAAAGTGAGGTGATGGGGCAATAAAAACACAACAGAGACTTCAGAATATTCAGTAATGGATGGCCCACCAAATAAAGTCAATTCTGACTGATTTTCTCTCTCCTACATCCTCACATTTTATATTCCAGAAACGTCAGGTGGTGAAGATTACATCTGAGGCGAGGATGAGCACTAACTGCTTTCACTTAATTATGCCCTGTATGTCAACACATAGTGAAGAGTCAAGAAACGAGACAAGACATGTTAATAAGCATTTGGTTATAGCATTGCATATGACAGGCGTATACCCTCAAACAGTTTCACTCTACGTCTGATGTAGACCAATAGGAGGCTGGAAGAACACAGCAGGCCAGGCAGTGTCTGGAGGAAAGGAGCAGTGAATATTTCAGATGTTACCCTTCTTCACAACTGAAACATTCACTGCTCCTTTTCTCCAGATGCTGCCAGGCCTGCTGTGTTCTTCCAGCCTCCTGTTGGCCTACCTTGGATTCCAGCATCTGCAGTTTTCTTGTCTCTTCACTATGTGTCTACTTACAGAGCATAATTAAGTAAAAGCAGTTAGTGCTCATCCTTCATAGAATTAAACATATTTACTACAAAATTAACATCACAACGTCCCTTACTGTTCGAGATTTCTGTCAAGGGCTTTTATAGCACAAAAATTTACATTTCCCCTTCTGTCACACATCTTCCAGCTGAGGGCTGAAGCATAAATTAATACATCATTCCATTGGAAATTTCAACATAATCTATTTGGACTTTCCATAGTTATCCCTCACTAGGATAAGGCTCTTTGTGGACAGGTTCCTTACTAATTCTATTCTCTGGTCACCAAGAGTTAACAAAGTGTTCGCTGCTGGATGGGATACTAAATGGTTGGGAACTGGACATGAGTTTGGGAAAGTTTATTAGAGGGTCTAAAATTCATGAAGCCTTGGTTGAGATTGTTTGATTATTTACAGCATTACAAATAAAACTAGATTTTGTTCTTAAATTGTGCATTACTTTGGCTGAGACCCAACTGACGGCATGAAATAATTCAAATAACTTACTGAACCTTTGAAGAACGTTGAGTGCATTTGTTTACTAAGGTAGAGATTACAGGGGCCTGGGATGAAATGTCAAAATGAAAAGTTTTTCTCAGTAAACGATCAAATTAAGCAAGGATAAACCTGGACAGCCACTTGAAAGGCATAAGGCAAACAATTTTGGATTTGTGGTTTGACTGCGCACAGATACTGCTGAAAGCTGAGAATACCAAGAGATAGCCACTGAAAGGACACTCATTGTCAAATTCCTGCGTTCACCTCTGAAGGACAAGGAGACAGCCAGTCCTGTGTACATGCCCCCACTAATCCTGGTAAATATTGATAAGCTCACACACAACCGGCCCACCTATTGAGGATACTCGGGCTGACCACTGTGAAGTGGGGGGTGAAGAAGCTTGGTTCATAACAGTTATCATTGACTTGTTTTGGAGGAATAAAGAAGTTTCTTCCACTTGGCAGCACACTTTAATACTTTTACCCTCTCACAATAGATGCAGATTATTGGCTCAATTTAATGATCAGAGGGTTTACATTCCAGTTGCAACAACCCTCAAAAATGCAGATCTAAAGTATTGCAGCCTTTCTGAGTTAATCAACTGGAAAACTTGTATCAACTTCACATTTCTTTGACTATCTGAGTTGTAAGCAATGGACGTGGCTTCACCATCGGATCTCAATGATCACAAAACCATACAGCACAGAAGTAGGCTGTTCCTGTGCCCCTGCTCGCTCTTCGAAAGAAATAACAAGTTAGTTCCACACCTCCTGCTCCTGGCCATATTGCTGCAATTTTTCCTGTTCTATTATTTATCCAATTCCCTTTTCAAAGTCACTTGAATCTATCCTCTAGGCAGTCCATTCAATTTCACAACAGCCGTAGTGTAAAAAGAACTGTCATCCTTCTGGCACTTTTAGCAATTATTTTAAAAGTGTGTCTCTTTGGTTATCAGCCATACAGTAGTGGAAACTGTTCCTCCTTATTCACATTACAATTTTCAACATCTCCATCAAATTTTCTCTTAACCTTTTCTATCCTAATGAGAACTAACCTATTCTCTGTAATATTCCATGTAACTGAAGTTCCTCATCTCTGTTTATGACTGGTCTTTGTGTGCCAATCCCCAAATCATTAGGATTCTGGATGGGACATCCCCAAGTGGTTATGCTTCAAGGACAAAATAATTGGTTCCATTTCTTTACTTAACCCATCAATTATTTAGTCAGAACAAGATCAATTTAAAAAGATTCCCCCACTTTTGGATACCTTTCCCAGTTAAATGCATTTATGTTTCAAAAGGAGTCAATTTAATGGGGCTTACTAGCTACTAAAATGTCAGAAAAGGTTATAAAACAGGACACATATTTACATTGGTTAGAGATGTGAGGTGAGTCCAAAAGTAAAAGTGAAAATAACACAAATGGGTCTTTGACTTGGCCATGATGAATAACTTGTGAAATATTGCAGCCATCAAGCTGGGTAATTCTGGGAGGGGTGCTCTTGGATTTGCAATCATCTGAAAGTAGTTTGTCCAGTTTCTAATATCTTTGCTAATTACTTGTTTTCACAGACAAAGAGTTGATTTATTTCTACCTGCGTGTGCAGGAGCAACGAAAGCAAGTCCTCAGCTGGTTCTCTTTATAGCACACTTTATCACAGTATACCTTGAATTACAAGCTGCTACGTTCATACACCAGCTGTGTGGCACATTGGCACACAGAGACTAGAGTTAGGACTTCTATTTTAACCCACTTTCTTGTGTATTCCGAGAAGATAAGCATGTCTCTTAACCAGAAATGCCTTGGTTTCAGTTCATATTGTCTGAAGCCTGGGGCACAACCTCAAGAGAATACCATTCAGTTTTTAGATGTCTCCCTTAGAAGTGTTGGGATCTGATGTTCTCTTGACATCCTCAGGTATGACATTCCATTGTGCTCCCTGGAATTCAGTGTATCCACACAGGGCTTTCAAGCAAGCTCTGAATTTACATTCACAGCTATCCTTTGTCATGTTTTGCTTTCTTTAAAAATATGTATATATTATAATTAAAATTTCAATGTATCTGTCAGTAATTTGGGATCATTGTCCACTTTGACAACACACTGTACTTTTCTAGTAAATTTCCTCTGTATCCTCTCTAGGATCTTGGTATCTTTCCTAAAGTGTAGTGCCCAGAAGTGGTTGCAACTAAATTAAACCAGAAATATCAAAATCAAATAACATACTGGTTATCATAGCTTGTTGATATTTTTGCTCATTTTAATAAAAAGAGATTTAGATGTGACCTTGGAATGTAAATCACTGAACTTAACAAATGTATTCTCTGAAGAAGAGGTTAACCAAATCACATATTTAAAGCCTCAATTATGATTGAGATACATTTCTGTTCTAATAAGGACAAAAACAAACCACTTAAGAAAATTGTTTTCTCAGAAGAACCAACAGACATCAGATAGAAATGCCTGTAACCCAACACCTGGGATTAAGATCTTATTGTTCCTGTCTAAACATGGTTCATCAGAAAAGGAGACTCAGTGCTTGCTGGTTAAAAGTCATGATGAACACCTCATCAACATTTTCAATAAGCAGCTGAGATAAGCACTGGGTTTTATCTCTGGGGGATTTGCACACAGATTCTGTGTCACCTGCTTAGCAGCCCTACATAAGATCTCAAACTCCATCTGAAACAGATACTCAAGCAACCTATCCAAGAAGCCATCCAACAATTTCTTCTAGTTAGGATTAAGAAGCCAATATCCCTGACCCCCACACAACCAATAAAACATTGCATGAACCGTGAGCCTTTAAGAGTTGACATCTATTGGCTGAAGTCCAGTGAAAGTGGAGTCACTGAACATCATCAGATAAAAACTCCACATAGAAAGTTATAAAAATATAAATCAAAAAACAGAAACAGGCTACTGGGATGAGCAAACACATGTTTATCAGCAGACAAACCAAATGATACCGTTATCAACTATATTCCAATATTACTTTACCCCATTTTTCTTCACACAGCTTTCCGATATGCACTTGACTGTCGATTTGACTTCTGTCCAAATTACAAATGCTGGAAAAGTGAATTCCACAGCCTCTTAACCTGTGTAGAGAAAAGTTGCTCCTCCCTATGCTCCAAGCTTGTTTAATTTAATATTATGTCTATGATCACTCATTATTCTCAAGTGTTGGAAACTGTCTGGTTCTCCCTATCTTTCCCATCAAGTCAGAATTGAAAATACTTTCATTGCATTGCCCTGTAACCTATTTAAAAATACTAATTATTTTCAGTCATCCTATTTCTCGTATAATCATTTGGTAAAGCAGAACTTGAGTATCACTGAGAAAATTCACATTTTGTAACGCTTTTCATTTTGCACTCATCAGGATATTTTGCCATTAATGCCAATGGAAAGGGGATGCAGCATTTTATAATGTATGAGAAGAGAGTGCTGATTCGTTGTAAAGTAGACTGTGACTGGCAGGAGTGTTGCAATGGAGAGTACATCAGTTAGATGATGATTATCTTCACACATAGAGTCGTGGGTGTGTGAAATGTGTTGCTGGCAGTGGTAGTGGAGTCAGATACATTAGGGACATAAGCGACTCTTGGGTAGGCACATGGAGGATAGTAAAATGTAGTGTATGCAGGGTAATTTGAGCTTAGTAGGATAATAGGTCAGCACAACATCGTGGGCTGAGGGGCCTGTACTGTGCTGGACTGTTCTATGTTCTTTGCTCATGACTGACAATTGGCTGGCAAGTTGTGTTTAGATTTAGACCTGGCAGGTTAACTCTAATATGTCAATGCCTTTCTCTAGATCATTTCTGGAGCAATGCCGTCACCTGCGCTGTTCAGTTAGAACAAGTGCAACAAATGCACATATTCTTTTTGTCTGCAAGGAGCAGGCTCTGATGTATTCATATCAATATCTCCAATAAACATGAACATTCCACACAGTGAGCCTGACTGACAACCTTAAATTGAGTGTCAGTGTAATTTTTTGCATGCTCAGGATAATTTAGCAAATGCTATCCAAATGAGGGCTCAGTTCTTGGGTTCTGTTAGCACAGTTTTGTTGGGTACAGAGGCAGCCTAACGGCTTTACGGTTAGCACTGCTGCCTCACAGCACCAGGGACCCGGATTCGATTCCACCCTCAGGTGACTGTCTGTGTGGAGTTTGCACATTCTCCCCGTGTCTGCGTGGGTTTCCTCCAGGTGCTCCGTTTCTGCAGTCCTAAGATGTGCAGGCTAGGTGGATTGGCCATGCTAAACTGCCCGTAGCGTTCAGGGATGTGTTAATTAGGTGGTATGTGGGATGGGTCAGGGTGGGATGCTCTGAATGGCAGTGTGGACATGTTGGGCCAAAGGGCCTGTTTCCACACTCTAGGGATTCTATGATCAGACAGTACTTTGCCTGTTGGAAACAGTTAAAGTGTTTGCCGTTTAATACAGTCTATCAGTCTTTGGAATGCATGGATCATATGCTAACCATCATGCTGGCACTGAAATTTATAAGCCACACTACTCATTTGTGTGATAAGCAGAAGGTCTTTTTGCCCTGGTGGCAGCATCTTGTTTGTGGAGAGCATCACTCATTCTGCCTCTGCAGAGTAGCAATGTGAAACAACAAGCTTAGCTTGTTTATTAAACTTTTTCAAATATTATCTCTCCTGGGTAATCCAAGGTAGACTGGGCACTTTTCAGATCCAAAAGTAATGACAGTAGGACTGTTCATGAGCTTGCGAGTTGTATGGTGAGAAATAATTTAATTGGGATGGGCATTATCCTGCAAGAAAGGTTTGATGTACCCTATTTCAGCAGTAAAACTTGCAAAGACAGCAAATGGCTGTCACACCCTATTTACAAAGTTGCTGATGAGGTTAGACATTTTTTATGTGGGACTTCTGGAATCGCAATGCATACACAGAACAATGAAAATAGGCTTGTGGCACAGAATAGTATAGCGCCCCAAGATGATTTCTCAACTAGGACATCAATGAAAGACAACTCATTTGACAGTTTTATTTTAAAAGTGAATTTAAGTGCAAGGTGGATGTTTTCAAGACATACAAAGAAATTTATCAAACCTGACAGCATCTTGAGTTCACTTTGTACTGTCTCCAAAACATCAATATTATTCTTTCTGTGTGTATGTTTATGTTGTAGCTGCAATGAAGTGTGTTGCATTCATTAATAAATCAGATGTAAATCACATACTTATTCTGAATAACCTGGCTCATTAAAGTATAGGAAACTTCAACAGTCCTGGAGCCTAAAAACCACCTGAACCAGGCTGATACATATCGCCAGCTTCTTCCGTAGCACTGCCCTGACTTCAAATAAGCTTTATGTTTGATATACATCAAGGGCTCAGGCATTTGTTATTGTGACTGATGAACTGTTATTGCTTTTGTAAGGATCCAGGTCAGGCTGTCATTCATCGTAGACTATTGTGCAGTGATTGTAACAAGGTCGGCCAGGTGGCCCTCATAGAAAATGAGTTCCCTGATTGGGGCTATTAATTTGGTCCAGTTGGGGAGCCCTGGCTGACAGATAGAAACAGGAGTGTCAGAAATTCTGTTCACTTTGAGAGCTGGCTCTGAGGGAACAGGATCAGCAGCAAGGACTCTTCATACGTAAATACAGATGGGCTTGGTGATGGGATACCGGCCTCTGTGGAGTTACTTCGTCGTGCAGTGGGATATGAAGGGAAACGCAAATACATAGTGTTTACTGAGAGTGAACAATGTGTCACTGATATGTGCTTGGGAATGAACAGTGAGATTGATAGTGATTAGCTCAGGTAAAGTATCTGTAGGATGACAACTGTAATTGTTCTAATTTCAGCTCTTTGCTCAAGGTGGGCTATTGTTAGATACAAACATTGATTCAATGAGCAACTGCTCCATTTAGTGGGCCAATTTACTTTGTTTATGTGATTCAACTTTTGGGTACAAGAGTGTGTATCTAACCCGAAGTATTTCTCTGCTCTTCCTCTGATTTTATTTTTCGCTAGTTAGTGTGTACTCCTGCTTCTGCTTCTTCCTTCAGAACGCATCTCTTCAAATTTCTTAGAATCAGGTTTCACGCCAACTGCTGTCTACTAAAATTGTCCTCATGACTACTGATGGCAGAACAGTTAGTCATTCTTTCTGTTGTATGTCAATGTTGGCATTGTGGCATCTGTATGGCCAACAGATGCTGGCCTTGTCAATGACACTCCTATGCCATAAGTGAACATATTAAAAATGTTGTATTGCGAAAGGCAGTGGCAACAATATCAATGATTGAAATGAAGGTGTCTCTCCTCCTCAGGTCTCCTGCTTGACCACTTTTCTTGACACATCAATGATAGCATCAGTATTGTTTTCTGTTCTTATTCCAAATTGAGAAATTCTATAAATTTTTCTTTAAATCTTCAACCCTCACCTTCACCTTCCTGTTTTCTTTCATGGGGTTAGGAAATCATCCATTATCAACAATAGGCCACTGAATCACACAAACACTTCAACTGTACTTCCTCACAATCTGCTTCCTGCAAATTAAATCAAAGGACGGTGGTTTCTGGAACACTGAAACACAAACAGAATATGTTCGAGAAACTCAGCAGATCTGGCAGCATCTGTAGAGATAGAAGCAGAGATAATGGTTTGAGTCTGGTGATCCTTCCCCCACAGGAATATTGTGGAAATTTCTAAGCAAGAGGGAGAGAAGCAAAAAGCTTTACGAAGAACATCCCAACTCTGAATTTGGAAATCCAAAAATTGAAAGCTGTAAAGCCATGAGAGGAATAGAGGCTGGAGAGTGGAGGGGGGAAGGGGTAGCCACAACATAAAGACTGGAAAGATTTAGAAAAAATTGCAGATGCTGGAGTCTGAGATAACACAGTGTGGAGATGGAAGAACACAGCAGGCCAGGCAGCATCAGAGGAGCAGGAAAGCTAATGTTTCAGGTCCGGACCCTTCTTCAGTTTGAGTTGATGAATAATATGGAGTCAAGTGATTTGATATCCCTTCAGTCTACTTACCCCATTACAACACACCCTACCAAGCTCTTTGGCTGGACTCATCCGAATGAAGCTGGAGAATTTGTCGCTAGCCTGTGGTTCTAGCTTTTTGCTGGGAATCCTGCATTTAATCGAATTGACAGCTGGTGTCTGCAATCTCTACAGGGAACAAGTTTATTTCAAATTTTTGGCATTTACATGAAGGAAATTCTGATGTGATACATTCTATAACATTGGCAATAATATACCAGACTGGACTTCCATGTTTTTCAGATCTTATCTTTCTCGAAAAACAGCATAAAACTATTTTACACTCACTATTTCCATCAGGTTTCTCACCAGTTGGAAATGTAGTTAACTGTCATCTGTTAATGAAGTTAACAGATTCTGTGGTAAAACGGAAAGTTTGCTTTTTAAACAAAACTTTCAGAGATAGGGGTAAAAATTACAGGTTATTAATGCCCAAATTCTTTTTCATCTTTCATGGAATGTGGACATTATCAGCAATGTCCATATTTATTGCCTATCCCTAATTTCCCTTTAGAAGTTGGTGACAATCTACATTTTTGAGTTGCTGATGTCCATGTGCTGTAGAAACATGATTTTGAACCAGTGACAGTGAAGGAATGGTAATATCGTTCTAAGGCAGGATAGTATATGTTGTGTAGGGAGTCTCACATTCCTATGTGGCTGTTCTTGTCCTTTAACATGGTATAGATTATGCATAGCCAAATGAGTTTTTGTGAGTTTCTGCAGTGCATTTTATAGATGCTGCTACTGTGCATTAGTGGTGGGGGAGGATGGGGGGAGTGAATGTTTAAGTTGCAGGATTGTTGTACAGTCTCTCCACAACAGTGAAAAAAGTACAGCAAATTGTGACTGTTCTGGTTTGTGAATTAAACCCGTACGAATTTTGTAATTTTTCTGTTGGCAGTGGGAAAACTGTCAGTTCTGCTTCACATCACTTTTCATTTCAGCCAAGAACAGGAAAGAAAATTTTGCAGCCATTGTATCTTATTCAACGTTGAAGACACTGCAAGGCTTTCTTTGTGTCTTTGTTCCTTTTCCATGCCTGTCAATTGCTTTTAGTGGTTCTTAGCAGCTTCAAACATTGCTATATTCCTTTTTAAGTAGCTGTGCTTAATGCAACTTTTCCACACGCAGTCTCAGCTCCATTCTGTCACCATTGCTAAATGTTACCAGAAACTTTTCAAGTGTCAATTTTGGCAATCTTTTGGGGGATTTTGTTCGGTGAACACTATCAGAAATTCTCACTTTATTTCCCAAAACCCACCTCATTATCTATTCACCATGCCACCGTGTTGTCCTGGCCATCACATCATGCCTCTCGTCACAGGCAGAAATCCCTGACACTGCCATGATCTCTTGGCATCCCCAGTACTGGCACCATATTTAAAATGCAGTTGTGTGGCACGTCACATGCTGTCAGTCATGTTTCATCTCAGAAATTGCCCTGGACATGACGATCAGAGTGAAATTGACACCCTGTTTTTCCCACAGAGTTCTGCAGATCCTAGTGGACATGGTGGCCAGAGGAGAGTCATCCTCTTCCCTCAGAATTGGCAGAGGAGACCTTGCCACCAGACCCTGCCCACCTGGACAGAGGTTGCTTCCCAGGTGAGTTATTTTCACAATCCAGAGGAATGTGCAGCAATACAGTGAGAAGGGCAACAACCTTCTGAGTTTCACTATGTTAAGTATCATTATCTTCTCTCTGCTAACCTCACACTCACTCTACCTCTGCTACAGCACCCACCTCTCACTAAGCCTCATGGTCTACCACTCTCAATATGTGATGCAACATCTTCCACATCGAATCCTCCCTGCACTTTTCACTCTAAACATCTGCTCACACATTTGGGTCACCTCATCAATTATCCCCCGCTCCCCACCTGCACTAGCTTCAACAGCTTTGTCATTCACATTCATCTCACTCAGTTCACTGCTTCTTTCTCATTCCAGGAGAAAAGAGCCCACTATAGGGCAGAGAGTGCAATACACGTGCTGTTGCCCAACACACACCACCATGACACGATCTGGCCCTAACTCTTCCTATGGTAATGCTGGAAACTTCATTTCTTGGCAACCAAGTCAGGATCATTGCCCATTAATTTGCTGCTTTCCCACTCTTGCTACTGGGAATTCATTCTTAAAATACCTGAATTTCTAACCCTTTCTCATGAAGCATTCTGTCTTGTGTTTCCGAAAGGTGCCAGTGGAAACTGGATGCAACAGCAAGGTTGCCTCCTGTACCCTTCACAAGCTGAGCCCCTGACAACTAATCTAGATATTCAATCTAGACGGGAGTCAAGAGAACATGCCTGCGAGCACATCACTGTCATGTTTCTGGCCAATGAAGATATTCCTAGTCACTGGATCTCAGAGGACTCCTAGGCACCAGGCATCAGTTCATCATTCACCTGAGGGTCACCCTGGTGACAAGGATTCCAGCAACTGTTTTTACCCTGCGAGCTCGGTAAGCTGATTTCCTGTGGGAAATATCACATGTATAGCGCAGTGTTATTGAAGGAACTCCTGAGTCTTTGCATCCAAAACAGTGAAGGCCTCGTTCTGGCCACATACAGTGTGGCATAGAGGCTTCCCAAACCAATCATTGTTATGTTTCCCTAAGGAGTTCTGAGCTATGTGAGACTTTATCCATTGCACGAAGAATGGCCAAAGCGCTTATTCTACATTGAGAGCAAACTTCTTCACAAAGCCACCATGAAGCAGCCCACTACTCCCCCAACAAATCCTGTCTCCCACATCAACCCATGTCTTTAAAGATTTACGTTTCAGTCTGAGAATATGGCAGCCACAAAACATTGTCTTTCACAACATGCTATGGAACGTGCCTGGCAAATTGCATAGAAGGATCAGTGGGCACAGTGTCATGCCTATAACTGCTTGGGGCTACAATTTATTAACTAAACTCCTGTGACTGATCACGGCCGCTCCACCCCCAGACTGATGTGACAGTATAGTTCTGACTGACTACAGTAAAGCACATTGACCTTACATAGAACATTACAGCACAGTACAGGCCCTTCGGCCCTCGATGTTCCACCGACCTGTCATACCGATCTGAAGCCCATTTAACCTACACTCTTCCGTGTACGTCCATATGCTTATCCAATGACGACTTAAATGCACTTAAAGTTGGCGAATCTACTACCGTTGCAGGCAAAGCGTTCCATTCCCTTACTACTCTCTGAGTAAAGAAACTACCTCTGACATCTGTCCTATATCTTTCACCCCTCAATTTAAAGCTATGCCCCCTTGTGCTCGCTGTCACCATCCTAGAAAAAAGGATCTCCCTATCCACCCTATCTAACCCTCTGATTATTTTATATGTCTCAATTAAGTCACCTCTCAACCTTCTTCTCTCTAACAAAAACAGCCTCAAGTCCCTCAGCCTTTCCCCGTAAGGTCTTCCCTCCATACCAGGCAACATCCTCGTAAATCTCCTCTGCACCCTTTCCAAAGCTTCCACATCCTTCTTATAATGCGATGACCAGAACTGTACGCAATACTCCAAGTGCGGCCGCACCAGAGTTTTGTACAGCTTCACCATAACCTCTTGGTTCTGGAACTTGATCCCTCTATTAATAAAAGCTAAAACACTGTATGCTTTCTTAACAGCTCTGTCAACCTGGGTGGCAACTTTCAAGGATCTGTGTATGTGGACACCAAGATCTCTCTGCTCATCTACACTACTAAGAATCTTACCATTAGCCCAGTACTTTGCCTTCTGGTTACTCCTACCAAAGTGCATCACCTCACACTTGTCTGCATTAAACTCCATTTGCCACCTCTCAGCCCAGCTCTGCAGCTTATCTATGTCTCTCTGTAACCTACAACATCCTTCATCACTATCCACAACTCCACCGACCTACATGTCATCTGCAAATTTACTAACCCATCCTTCTACGCCCTCATCCAGGTCATTTGTAAAAATGACAAACAGCAGTGGACCCAACACCGACCCTTGCGGTACACCACTAGTAACTGGTCTCCAGGATGAACATTTCCCATCAACTACCACCCTCTGTCTTCTTTCAGCAAGCCAATTTCTGATCCAAACTGCTATATCCCCCACAAACTCATTCCTCCGCACTTTGTACAATAGCCTACTGTGGGGAACCTTCCACTGGACCTACAGAATGACTGTGGTCCTATCTCTGAGCTGCAAGGACACAGATCCTTGGACTCATGGAGCATCAAGTGCCTGTGACCAAAACTCAGCACTGTGGGTGGCATGGCTGTTCAGTGGTTAGTGCTGCTGCTTTACAGTGGCAGGGACCTGAGTTCGATTCCAGCCTCAGGCGACTGTCTGTGCGGAGTTTGCACATCTTCCCCATGTCTGTGTAGTTTCCCTTGAGTGCTTCAGTTTCCTCCCAGAGTTAAACATTGCATAGGTTAGGTGGTTTGGTTGTACTAACTTGCTCCATAGAGTCCGGAGATATGCAGGCTTGGTGGGTTAGCTATGGGAAATGCAGGATTACAGGGATAGGGTGAGTCTGGGTTGGATACTCTTCAGATGGTCAATGTGTGTTCAATGGACTGAATGGCCTACTTCCATACTGTGTGGATTCTATGGTTCGGTGTAGTCAGACAAGCCCCCTGACTGACTGAAATCCCTCTCCAACCAATAAGCACTCTTATCCTTTAATATTTACACGTAGACATTTTCTTGAAGCACTTGAGGTGTGTTTGACACCAAGGTCACTAGCTACATTGGCATAGCACCATCATGTATAGGGACTTGTCCACCTCCCTATCAGATCGATGCATTGACTCTTCAGTGCTTTCCAGCACAACAAGGTACTTGCTTCTGTGCCAACAAGCAAGCTGAACTTCAGAGGTTGGCTGCCTCTGAGCCAATGTGAAAGACCTTGCACACTAAGAGGCAATGTCACCCAAGAAGCTGATGCCTCCATGTAAGCACCATAGGCAATGCGCATACACTCCACAGAAGCAATGTCACACATAAATGCTGAATGCCTCTAAGCACAAATGTCACTGACAATCAAAAGCAAGCTAAGACCCATAAATAGCCTGTCTCCATCTCAGTGCAAAATCGTCCCGTCAAGATCCCTGAGATGCCTGGCAGTCCCTAAGTTCAAAGCAAACTGACAGAAGCATTCAAGTTGTAGGTATCCCTCAGCTCCAAAGTGGATGCTAGAGGTCCTAAAATGATGACTGAGTTGGCCTGCTAGCAGGTGGGAGATGTGGTGATGGGGTTGGCTTTTCAATGCCTTACTGTGGAGACGTCACTAGGTACTTGCTCCTTTTTTCAATCATGTTGTTGTGCATTGTGTTTCTCAATGGAACAGAAGAAAGTTGGAAGTGTGATGTCAATGGGGTGAGTTGGGTGTTCATGTGATACAAATTCCTGGAAAAAGCTACTCACCCTTTGAGCTCACCATTTAAAACTTTGGGGAAATTTTGATGAGCTTTCCTTGAAATTGAGAATCTGATTTTCCATTCTCATATTATTTAGTCATCTCTTTTACCATCATTCTTGCCAAACCACCCCATGCTGCAAGCTCACAGGAAATAGTCTTGTTTCTACTGGGTCTTTATTTGATTGTTTGTAAGATGGCTGCCTGGCAGATGTCACATGACTACGGCAAGTCCAGAGGCACATTAGGACAAGTTCCATCGAATTGGATGAGGTTCCAATCAAGCGGGCTGCTTTCTCCTGGATGGTGTCAAACTTCCTGAGTGTTGTTGGGGCTGTACTCATCCAGGCAAGTGGGGAGTATTCCATCACACTCCTGACTTGTGCCCAATAGATGGTAGCAGGCTTTGGGGAGTCTACAGGTGAGCTCAAAGCTACAGAATTTCCAGCTCTGACCTGCTGTCACAGTCACTGTATTTATGTGGGAGAGATAATGAGAACTACAAATGCTGGAAAATCCGAGGTAACAAAGTGTAGAGCTGAATGAACACAGCAGGCCAAGCAACATCTGCGTGGCCTGCTGTGTTCATCCAGCTCTACACTTTGCTATCACTGTATTTATGTGGCTGCTCCAATTCAATTTCTAGTTGATTTCCCAGGATGTTGACAAATTAATCAAACAACACAAGCTTGAGACCATAGAGCTTTAAGAATGGCCATTTTTTTTCAGCACCTAACATTTGTATTTTAGACATTCTGCCTTCAGATTTTGCAGAGCCGGTGGGAAGGTGTGGTTTACCACTAGAGGGTGCCATTAAACATTGGTGAGAATGGTCGATTGGAGGCAAGAAATCTCAGTGATATTTGTAAATAATCAGATATACAGATACTAGAATATTTACGATTAATAACCCAAAGCACTCTTAATGGTCCCTGAACTGATTACTGCTGTCCTGAAATCAGTAACAACTCTCAGGCAGTCAGGAAATTAGATTATTTGAAATTCCTTAAGATATGTCTAAAAAGCTTTTTAATGCAAATCCATAAATGAATAATATTAAAAGCATTGTCTAGCACATGTAGAATTTGTATGGATACAGAACTGATCCTTGAGAGAATAACATTTATAAACACAAGGAACTCAGGGGACTCTGGTTAGCAAGGGTGAGGGTGTGTGCTGTGAGGGTGGGTGAGGCAGAGCAAATAAAGGTTGTGGGGGGATGAAGGAGCTTGAGGGTGGAGAGATTGCGTGAGGATAGATGAGGAAGGATAATGGTAAAATGAAAGACAGAGAGGGAAGACTGGATGAGGTTGGTTGAGAGAGAGAGTGAGGGTGAGGGTGAGAGAGAGAACATGGGTGAAAAAGAGAGTGAGGGTGCATGAGAGAGAGAGTGAGGGTGGGTGAGAGAGAGAGAGGGTGGGTGGGAGAGAGAGTGAGGGTGGGTGG
Source organism: Stegostoma tigrinum (assembly GCF_030684315.1). Taxonomy (NCBI): domain Eukaryota; kingdom Metazoa; phylum Chordata; class Chondrichthyes; order Orectolobiformes; family Stegostomatidae; genus Stegostoma; species Stegostoma tigrinum. The sequence continues at coordinate 2,017,867 of NC_081358.1, read as the reverse complement.
GAGAGAGAGTGAGGGTGGGTGGGAGAGAGAGAGGGTGGATGAGAGAGAGAGGGTGGATGGGAGAGAGAGCGACGGTGGGTGAAAAAGAGAGTGAGAATGGGGAAGAGAGTGTGAGGGTGAGTGAGAGAGACAGTAAGAGTGAGAGAGAGAGGGTGAGTGAGAGAGAGTGAGGATGGATGAGAGAGAGAGAGGGTGGGTGGGTGAGAGAGAGAGAGGGTGGGTGGGTGAGAGAGTGAGGGTGGGTGGGAGAGAGAGAGGGTGGGTGAAAAAGAGAGTGAGAATGGGTTAGAGAGTGTGAGGGTGAGTGAGAGAGAAAGTAAGAGTGAGAGAGAGAGGGTGGGTGTATGAGAGTGAGGGTGGATGAGAGAGAGAGAGGGTGGGTAAGAGAGAGAGTGAAGGTGGAGGAAAAAGAGAGTGAGGGTGGGTGAGAGAGAGAGCAAGGGCAGGCGAGAGACAGAGAGAGTGGGGGTGGGTAGGGAGAGAGGGCAGATGAGGGGGTGAGGGTGGATGAGGAGGAGGGAGTATAGGACAAGTGAGAGGGTACAGGATGGTTGAGGGGAGAATGTGATAGTGGGTGAGGAGAATAGGTTGGGTGAGGGGTGGAGAGTGGGGATTGACAAGGGGGAGAATGTAGGTGAGGGGGTGAAGAGGGAGAGGGTGAAGGTTGAAGGTGTGATCTCTGACAAACTGTGGGGATAGACAATGCTGCTCCTCCCTTCGCTGCAACATGTGAACTGACCAGATCTCAGCTGCTGGAGTTCACAATCCCATATGGGGCATGGAAAGGGAAGGCTGTATTTGCATAGCACCCTTCACATCCTCAGGATATCTGATAGCATGTTATAACCAATGAAACACGAGTTATCAATGTTGCATTGTAGGGAACAAGGTATCCAATATGTGTAGAGCCCCACAAACACAATGTGACAAAGAGCAGGTTACCTGTTCAAATGGGTGTTAGCTGAGGGATAAATATTGACCAGTTCACCAGGAGGCACTCTCCTCCTCTTCTTCAAAACAGTTTGACATGGTTACCATCTACCTGTGAAGACTGACAGGGTTTAATGTTAACATCTCAAATGAAAGGTAGCTCCTCTGACAGTACAGCAATCACATACTGCTGCACCTTATTCACTGTCCGGAGGCAGGAAGTGGCTGGGGGCTTAATTTCTGAAACCGATGTTGGGTTGTCTACTTGGTGTGTTCCCACTTCAGCGTAATGTGACGGGGGAGTCGACAGCTCCTGGTTCCCTACCCAGCAGCTTTGAAGAGCCCATTTGGATGTATTCATGGAGGAAACTGACTCAGGGGTCAATGCGTGATACTGCTGCTGTCTTTCTGACATCAGACAGATACAACATCTCTCTGTACGCCCACAACAGGCCAGCTCTGATCACAGATACACCATCTCTCTCTGTACACCCACAGCCAGCCAGCTCTGATCACAGATACACCACCTCTCTCTGTATGCCCACAACCGGCCAGCTCTGATCACAGATACACCATCTCTCTCTGTATGCCCACAACCGGCCATCTCTGATCACAGATATACCATCTCTCGCTGTACGCCCACAACCGGCCATCTCTGATCACAGATATACCATCTCTCTCTGTACACCCACAGCCAGCCAGCTCTGATCACAGATATACCATCTCTCTCTGTACGCCCACAACCGGCCATCTCTGATCACAGATATACCATCTCTCTGCACACCCACAGCCAGCCAGCTCTGATCACAGATACACCATCTCTCTCTGTATGCCCACAACCGGCCATCTCTGATCACAGATATACCATCTCTCTCTGTATGCCCACAACCGGCCAGCTCTGATCACAGATACACCATCTCTCTCTGTACACCCACAGCCAGCCAGCTCTGATCACAGATACACCATCTCTCTCTGTATGCCCACAACCGGCCATCTCTGATCACAGATATACCATCTCTCTGTACGCCCACAACCGGCCATCTCTGATCACAGATATACCATCTCTCTGTACGCCCACAACCGGCCATCTCTGATCACAGATATACCATCTCTCTGCACACCCACAGCCAGCCAGCTCTGATCACAGATATACCATCTCTCTCTGTACACCCACAGCCAGCCAGCTCTGATCACAGATACACGATCTCTCTGTACGCCCACAATCAGCCAGCTCCCATCACAGATACACCATCTCTCTCTGTACACCCATAGCCAGCCAGCTCTGTACACAGATATACTATCTCTCTCTGTACACCCACAGCCAGCCAGCTCTGATCACAGATACACCACCTCTCTGCACACCCACAGCCAGCCAGCTCTGATCACAGATATACCGTCTCTCTCTGTACACTCACAGCCAGCCAGCTCCGATCACAGATATACCATCTCTCTCTGTACGCCCACAGCCAGCCAGCTCCAATCACAGATATACCATCTCTCTCTGTACGCCCACAGCCAGCCAGCTCCGATCACAGATATACCATCTCTCTCTGCACACCCACAACCAGCCAGCTCTGATGAGACTTGCTGTGAATAATCTGAAGAAATTTTCAGAGGTACCCTCCATCCTGAGGTGTCCCCCTGGATTCCCACCCACTGCTGCGGCACCTACCTCATTGTGTTGGGTTGCTGACTGCCCATGGCCTTGAGTTGGCTTTCCAGCCCTGTGCCTCACTGCCATCTCTAATAGACCTGGACTCCCAGACACCACCTGTTCATTGGCAGTCTCCAGGAGGATTGAGTCAGTGGGTGGTCCTGGATGACCTGAAAATGGTCCTAAAGGCCAACAATCTTCAACGTTTGGAAGATTGTCAGCTGGAAGATTGTGCTCAAGTCTTGCAAATGGGGACTAGTAACTTGGAAGTGAGTGTCACCAACTGTAACTCGATTGAGAATCAATAATGCCTGAGCTGAATGCAAGAAACCTTCAGCCATTCAATGGGGAAATTTACTGGTCTCTTAAGCCACAGCAAGAGAGATCAGAGGTTGTCTACCAAGGCTGATTTCCTTCGATTTATTCTCCATGATATAGACTGGGTTTTGTTATATACACACACCAGAATCAATTCAAACCCATTTATTGCTCAGTAGCTCGATTTTAAATGGATTCCAGCAACCACAACTAAGTCTCCATTTAATATCATTTAAAAAGCTGGGTTTCCCCTGCAGAGTGCCTGCTACATTTTTCCAGTAATCCTTGTCAGATTCTAGAACAGAAGTGGACTGCTAGGGCCGCAGTGAAACCCAGGTTAACAAATCCAACCAGGACAAACAGGCCCAGGAATTAAATCCATTTTTTGTGCTATTTTTAAGCTGCGGCAGCTGGAATGGGAGATCCTTTACAGACCAGTCAGATTTCTACAAACTGAGGAAGGAAGAATTCTGAGCTGAGGATTCAAAGCAAAAGTCTACATGCATCTTTGTCATTGACAGGGACTGAAGTCCCTTTTGTTCAGTTGGTAACTGGTTAGAGCTTCATTGACCATGCTCACTAGAGCTGTTAACACCGCCTCAGCCCCACAGCATGGCAGCCACATTCTTCACACAAACATTTACACATAAATTCAACAAAATGTTCAACCTGAACAAGGCTGAAGCAGTGACTGAATGACCTTGTAGTTTCCTACGATGTTAGCAGTACCATTCCTCAAATACAGAAGGACAAACTGGCATTAATATGAATGCCATTCGATAATTCAGCAATAACACAACTGGTGCTCCATTGATCTACCATCAATTCAAGTACATTACTGGTGGGAAAAAGTGAGTTTGACTATCCAGAGATCAATCAACCCTTCCATTAGAAGGACATTGTATCTATTTTCCTTCAAGATTCTGCAATGTAAGTCAACAGAGGTAGCAGCATGATTGTAAACCCTGTCTGAGGAGGATTTTTCCTCATTCTATGCAGGTTTTCAAAGCTTCTTATCAGATTCCTCCACCATACAGTGTCAATTTCTATTAGCATCTATCTACAGTCTCCTACACCTCGAACTTCATCCTGTCTTGTACCAACAATCAGAAGACCCAGGCAAGTCATTCAGCAAACTTCCAAGCATGGGTCAGTAGGCTTGGCATTTTCCTTTGCTGAGCTGAGTTATTCAGACACACCCATCTGTATGCAGAATCCCTTGAGAAAATGGGCAGGAACACTGCAGATTCTGGTACCACGGCAGACAGCACACACTACAGAGCTCAGCAACCTGTCAATAGCCAAGATTCACTAGATCCTTGTGTCCTGTAATGTTAGTCAAGGTGTTCCAATGTGTGTAACATCCACATTCTCTGAGACTGCACTTTACCAGCAGCAGTTACACGTGAGTTTGTTTCCATATTGATAGCTGATGGTGTGTCACTATCTGGAATGTGAGCAGTCGTCCCATTGCCTGCTGCCCATTCTGTGTCACTTCAAATTCTAATTCCAGCTTCTGACATTGAGTGAAAGGAAATCTGCAACAAAACTTACTTTGTGCAGATGTGTCAAGGTCATTGTCATTTTCTTCTGTATCTGAGAGTGTCTTAGCTCAAACCAAATCCCATTCCCACATCAGCCGCTGTGCTTACTGAACATCATTCATTTGTGGACTATCAAATCTTCATCTTAGTTTCCAAATTCCTCTATGACCTTGCCTCTCCCTATCTCTGTATTTTCTCCTACAGGTCCAATGAAGCCATCGAACACCACAAAGCCTATGAGTCCTGATACCCTTCCGGCATCTCCAAAGACTAGTGCTCCGGAGCTGTCTGCATCCCTAAACAAGATATTCCAGCACAGCTACAAACCTGGCATTTTCCCAACAATGTGGAACATTGCCCAGATATTTCCTGTCCACGAAAAGCAGAGCAAACCCATTCAAACTAGTCACTAACCCATCAGTTTACCCTTGACCATCAGCAAAGTGATAGAAGATGTCATTAATAATGGTCTCAAGCAACATGTACACAGCAACCACCTGCTCACTCATGCTTAGTTCAGTCTTGGCCCAGAAATGGACAAAACGTGACGTGTGGAAAATGTGACATTGATTCTCTTTGCGTTCAAGAAACATTTGACCTGGATAGAGGGGGTGAAGAGTTATTGGGGAATGCAGGGAGGCAGAATTGAGTTTAAAAACAAATCAGCCATAATCTTGTTGAATGGCAGAATAGGCTTGATGGGCAGAGTGGCCTATTCTTGTTCCTTGTATTGGATATGATGCCATACAAACAAAGGATGCTGGCTGTGGTCAATCACTGTAACATTTCCTCAGCATAGAATTGGAGATATTTGCTGATTAGGCACAATGTTTAATCCTTTGAGTGAATTCTCAAGTATGGTAGAATACATACTCATTTGCCCCAAAGCCTAGATAACTGTCAGGCATTGGCTGATAAGTGGCAAGTAACATTTTTGCTCTACATGTACCTGGCAATGACCATCCCAAAAAAAAGGGTCTAATCATCACTCCTTGACATTTAATGAGATTACCATTAATGAAATAGTTATAATCAACATCCTGGGGTTATCACAGAATAAAAACTGAACTGATCTAGCCATATAAATATTGTGGTATAAGAGCAGGTCAGAACCTGGGAACTCTATGGTAAGTAAAGGTGCTCAACACAGTGGCTCAGCGGTTAGCACTGCAGCCTCACAGCACCACGCACACGGGTTCGATTCCAGCCTCTGTGTGGAGTTTGCACATTCTCCCCGTGTCTGCATGGGTTTCCCCTGGGTGCTCCGGTTTCCTCCCACAGTCCAAAGATGTGCCGGCCATATAATGGTGGATTGGTCATGCTAAATGGCCCATAATGTCCAGCGTTGTGCAGGCTATGCAGAATAGCCATGGGGATTGCAGGGCTATAGGGATAGGGTGGGCTGCTCTTCAGTGAGTCATGTACTGGTTTAATGGGCTGAATGGCCTACTTCCACACTGTAGGGATTCTATACATTAAAACAAAACTTGCCATCTGACTTTACAAAGTTTACCCACCAACTACAATGTAGAAATCAGAAGAATGATACAAATGCCTGGATGAGTGTCGCATCAGCAACACTGGAGAAGTTCAACAGCATCCATGTCAAAGCAGTGCACTGAATATCATATCATCTACCATGTTCAAAGTTCACTCCTCCGCCACCAATGCAGAGTGACAGCATTCTACATCACCTACAAAATGCACTACAGCAATTCGCCAAGGATCCTTAGACAACATCTTCCAAGCCTGCAGTGTCTATCACCCAGAAGTGCACCAAATGTCTTTGTGCAATCTGCAAGCCCCCTCCAAGTCACATACCACACTGACTTGGAGCTGTATTGCTATTCCTGCACTCTCACTGGGTCAAAATGCTGGAACCCCCTCTCTTACAGCACAATGGAGGTCCTCAGGGTGGGGATGGAATCTGTGACTGAACAAATATCACAGAATTCTCTCACACTGAGAGTTCAACTGATGGTATGTCCCATAAATAGAGACCTTGGAGTGATCATCCTGCTCTTTTGCATGACATCCTGGTAAGTATCAGCATTATAAGGCTGAGCCAGTAATGGAACCAATGACCTTTCAGTGGTGATGGTGAAAATACTTTGTGAACAGTCCCGTTTAAAATGCATCTTCCCCCAGTATGGGTTCATCATCTCCAGAGCAATCAGTGATCGGCAATAAATGCTGGCCTAACCGGCAACGCCACATCACTTGAACAGACAAAGTAAAACGTATGGAAAGGGCATCATGTAGTTTTTTCCCTTGTTAAATTGATCATTTAATTTCAAAATGGAAGGCTGTATGGGCAACAGAAGGGGACAGAGCAAAACGGAGAGGTGGAGAAATGAGCTGAGGACCTGCCCTTAGACAGATCACTGTTGCTACAGCAACAATGGGAACTGCAGATGCTGGAGAATCCAAGATAACAAAGTGTGGAGCTGGATGAACACAGCAGGCCAAGCAGCATCTCAGGAGCACAAAAGCTGACATTTCGGGCCTAGACCCTCTCTGATGAAGGGTCTAGGCCCGAAACGTCAGCTTTTGTGTTCCTGATATGGTGCTTGACCTGCTGTGTTCATCCAGCTTCACACTTTGTTATCACTGTTGCTACACTTCAGTATATTTCTGTCATTTATGTTAACCATGGATCAGTGAATAACACCCTCAATCACAGTTCTGGGCTCATGTACTAATTCCTGCCTCTAAAAGGAGATGATTGTCTGTAAACAGGGGGAGAAGCCAAGACTCGGGGTGGTCGAAACAAGTGGGCAGTGTGGGAGACCACAGGACATCTCAGTTGTAGACACACACTGCAGGCTTCCTTATGCTTTGAAATAACTTGTGGCCACTGCTGCCCGGGCAGTCATCGTGCAGCAGAATGTCCCTCACAAGATCATCTAGGACCATAGCTGTGTCCCTCTGGTCCCTGCAGCTTAGGGAGGGGTTGTTACTAACCTGGCACCCAGGCACCAGCTAGGCTTCAATCCCTGCAGGGTGATGGTGAAGAGGGAATCTATTCTGATGTCAGGAAGATTCTGGCAGTGTCACCAACTTACATTTTCCTCCTCCAACCGGCCAATTGATCCTAATTGGCTGCCTGCTGGCTGTGTAGCTGGTGCTGGTCTTGACCTGAAAACTGGTACAGTCACTTGGAGGTGGGAACATGTGGAATTGATGACTTAATTTTGCAATTTATCCAGAAATTCCCCTCCATTTCCAACGCTGCCTCCCAATGGATGCTAAGATTCCACTCTGTCGCTTTCTCTTGCTCCACTTTTTCTCTCTAACTCTCGTTCTCTCCCCTTTCTTTCCCCTCCCCTGCTCACACTCCCCCCCATCAGTGATCGCCAAGAGGGAACAATCTAACTCCATGATGAGTCTGCTAATTATAAAAATGTAAATCCTCCCAGAGTCAACATTCTTGTCTGTGTGATGTGAGGCAACATGACCAATAGGAGCCAGTGTTCCTTCTCCTTTAAGGTTATATCTGAGTGGAGCTAATGAGTTATAATTTGTTCACAATCCAGCTGTATCTTAACTCTCTAATAATTCAACTGTATTACATTACCACTAATTGAATCAAACACAGATAGCCATCAGTACAAGGCATCCCACTTGCCAGCAACACACACAATCCTTTCAGTCACAGACCCCTTTCTTTATTTCTGGGAAGCACTCAGTGTATTATGTACAGCACTGTTTAAGTGTCCAAAAGGCCTTCGCCATTCTGTTCAATTTCTATATCAACCTATTAATTAGGATGAAACATCAAATCTGTTCAGTTTTATTTAGAATATTTATTGTAAGCAAAACCCTCACTTCATATGATTGCATCAAACAAACACCTTGCATTATGTAGCATCTTTGACATAATAAAGCACTTCAAGTTGCTTCACAGGAGCATTATCAAATAATACTTGACTCAAAGCTACAGATGAAAATCAGGTCAGATGGTCAAAAGCATTGTCAAAGAGATAAGCTTTAAGAAGCTTCTTTTCTGAAGAAGGATCCAGACCCAAAACGTCAGCTTTCCTGCTCCTCTGATGCTGCTTGGCGTGCCTGAGAAGTTGCCATCCTGTTTCAACAGATTAACATATTGTGTACTCATTGAAGAGCCTCTTGATCTGAGTGTGAACTCTGCTGGGAGCTTGACAACATTGTTCTTACCTGTAAAATCCTGTTTATAGGAACTTATGTAGTGCTAGATATCTGATCTCAAAGGACCAGAGAATAGCTAATGTTGTCCTACTGTTTAAGAAGGGTAGCCGGGATGATCCAGGAAGTTACAGGCCTGTGAGCCTCTCTTCTGTGCTAGGAGAATTATTGGAAAAGATTCTCAGGGACAAGATCTATATGTATTTAAAAGCATATGTATTTATTAGCAGTAGACACCAGGGTTTTGTGCAGGGGGAGGTCATGCCTCACTAACTTGGTCAAGTTTCTTGAAGAGATGACAAAGAGGATTGACGAGGGAAAAGCTGTTGATGTTGTCTATGTGGACATTAGTAAAACCTTTAATAAAGTCCCTCATGGCAGATTAACGCAAAAGGTGAAGTCACATGGTATCAGGGATGAGCTAGCAAGGTCGATTCAAAACTGGTTTAGCCAGAGGAGACAGGAGGTTAGTGGTAGCGGGATGTGTTTTGGAATGGAGGGCTGTGACTAGCGGTATTCCACAGGGATCTGTGTTGGGACCTCTACTGTTCGTGGTCTACATAAATGATTTAGAGGAACATGTAGCTGGTCTAATTAGGGAAGTTTACGGCTGATACAAAAATTAGTGGAGTTGCAGATAGTGAAGACAATTGTCAGACGATACAGCAGGATGTAGATCAGTTGGAGGCACGGGCAGAAAAATGGCAGGTGGAGTTTAATCCGGACAAATGCGAGGTGATGCATTTTGGAAGGTCAAGTACAGGCAGAAATTATACCGTGAATGGCAGAACCCTTAGGAGTATTGATATACAGAGAGTGCAGGTCCACAGATCACTACAGGTAGATAAGGCAGTAAAAAAGGCCTGTGGCACACTTGTCTTCATTGGAAGGGGCATTGAGTACAAGGATAGACAAGTTATGCTGCAGCTTTAGAGAACTTTTAGTTAGGCCATGCATGGAATATTGCCCACAGTCCTAGTCACCACACTACCCAGAACAATGTGGATGGTTTGGAGAGGGTAAAGAAAAGCTTTACCAGGATGTTACTAGTATGGGGGGAGCTTAGCTATGAAGAAAGTTGGATGGACTGGGTTTGTTTTCATTGTAACACAGGAGGTTGAGGGGCAACCTGACAAAAGTTTATAAGGTTGTCAATGGCATGGATAGAGTGAAAAGTATGAGGCTTTTTTCCCAGGATGGAGGGGTCAATTACTAGGGGTCACAGGTTCAAGGAGGAATGTTTAAAAGAGATGTGTGAGGCAAGTTAGGCACACACTGGGTGAGTGCATGGAACATGCTGCCTGAGGAGCTGGTGGGAGCAGACACAACAGCAGCATTGAAGAAGAACCTGGACAAATACGTAACTAGGGCAGGAAGAGAGGGATATGGGTCCAGTGAGTGAAGATAACGTTAGTATGGAAGGGCAAAATGCGGCAGTGCAGGCTTGAAGGGCTGAAGGGCCTGCTCCTGTGCTGTATTGTCCTTTGTTCTTTGGGAGCACAGTTTGGAATTTTATCTCTTCAGTTTTGGTCTCCTTAGCTAAGGAAGGATGTTCTGTTTTGGAGGAGGTGCAGAAAAGGCTCACTGGATTGACTCCTGACTTGAGAGGACAGTCCTCTGAGCAAAGGAAGCTATTTGATCTTGACCCACCTTTCCGATGAGGTTATCACTGATCTGTGAACTACCTCAATATACCCACTTTTCCTCATACCTGCAGCCACCAAAATCCAGGAGGACAGGGTTGACTAAAATTGGCCCATACTTTCTGGATTTCAGAAAAGTCAGAAATGATAGAGTTGGAGTCGGTAAGAATCTTAGAGGGTTTGACAGGGTAAACGGTGAAAATCTGTATCCCCCTGGTAAGGAACGGTCCGGGATAAGGGTATGGCCATTGGAGACTGAAAAATGTCTTTGTTCAAAGAGATGTCAATCTTTGGACATCTCTAACCCAAGAGCTGTGGATTTTTGCTCATTGAGTCAAGACAATGTAGATTACTGATCGATTACTGTTAGATTACTGATTGCTCAGGGAATTGTTAGATGTGGGGATTAGGAGGGAAGAAGGAATGAAGCTGAAGTTCAGTTATGATTTGATTGATTGGTGGAGTAGGCCAGGGGACAGAATGAGTGATTTACCTGTGCTCCTGCGTTTGAAGTGGTTTTCAGCTGGGTGTGCTCTGAACAAAGTGGGACAGTGGGAAAGCTGGGCCAACAGGAATAACTCAATCGTAATTGAATGTAGTTCCTAGATCATCCTGCTTTGTTCAGAAAGGATCATCCCATTCATCATAGACTCTTGTGGGATCACACTGGATGAGAAGTGGGAGGGGAGTCAGGTCTGGGGGAGGGGAATCAGCTCTGGGTAAGGGAATCAGCTCTGGGGAATGGAGGAGGAAAAACTCAGCAGAATGAAGGACATGGCATGGACACTCTTTGAGGGGGAATCATTATGGGGTGAGGAGAGAGATATAGGCATAGGGGAGGTGGTCGACATTGACTCTGGGTGGGGAAAAAAGGAATTGAACTGGGAGAGGAGAAAGAAGATCGACACTGCAGAGTGGAAAGGTGGATGGATACTGGACAAGGAGAAATGGTAAGAACACTGGATGAAGTAGAGGGATGGGAGTGGCTATCAGCAAGGGAAAGGAAAGAGGGCATCATCACCAATGGGGAGGGGAGGCAATTAGCAATATGTGGAAAGGGGCATGGGATCAGTATCAGCAGAAGAGAGAGATAACACTGGATATGACGCTGCAAGAGAGCACATATTTTTGTTTTTGTGGCTACGAACTGCAATGGAAGATGTGCTGCTTTAAATGAAATACCAGGAGAGTTTTACGACTTTCAAAAAAATCAAATGCTGCATATTGTTGAGCTGTGAAATGCAACATTGCTTTTTGAAGCAGTAAGAAAGAGAGTTTGAGATTAAGCATCACTGATGGTTTTTCATGCGAAGGAAATTCAGCCTGACAACTGCCCTCTGGTTGAGCTGTAGTATGTTTAAAAGCCTGTAAATACTTGAGGTGCAAAAACAAATTTCTAGACACTGCAGATAGAAAGTATTTATCTCTCTCTCTCTCTACCTTTCTTTTTGTGGAAAAAGACAAAAAAACCAAAAAAGCTCAAAGGAAAGAAATCTAAACAACAAAAAGGCCAAGATCCACCTGATCAACCTTCCAGACAAGGAATGACCATCACCGTACAGACAACAGCATTTGTGCTCCTGAGATGCTGCTGGGCCTGCTGTGTTCATCCAGCCTCACATTTTGTTATCTTGGATTCTCCAGCATCTGCAGTTCCCATTATCACAGCATTTCATTTTTGTTCATATTAAAAGGACTGCAAAAAAACAACTTTCCACCTTCTGGATGGGCTATTCAACTTTCAAATGGTGTTTATTCTGTCCTAATTCTTTTCCTACCATTAGTGTGTGCTAAACTGTTTGTCTTTTGTCTGTCTCAAATGTGATTGTGAGTCTCTGTGTATGTGTGTGTGTTTGTGTGTGTGTGTGGGGGGAGTGTGTGTGTGTGTGTGTGTGTGTGTGAGGGAGAAGATATGTGTGTGTGTGTGTGTGTGTGTGTGTGTGTGTGTGAGAGAGAGAGGGAGAGTGTGTGTGTGTGTGTGTGTGTGTGTGAGAGGGAGAGGGTGTGTGTGTGTGTGTGTGAGAGGGAGAGGGTGTGTGTGTGTGAGAGTGTGTGTGTGTGAGAGAGTGTGTGTGTGTGTGTGTGTGTGTGTGTGTGTGAGTGTGTGTGTGTGTGAGAGAGGGAGAGGGTGTGTGTGTGTGTGTATTTGGGGTTTTGCAGGGGTGTTGATAAATTGCATAGCCATAGATTAGAAATCCTCTCTTTTCTCTTGTTCAAGTTGTGTGTTCCCATCAATAGTTTATAATGAAACTTTGTGTGAATTACTTTTAGAAGTGTAGAATAAAATCCCCACAGTGGGGAAATAGGAGGCCACTCGGGCCAACATGTCTACGCCAACCCTCTGAAGGACATTCCACCCAGAGCCATTCCCTTACCCTATCCCTGTAACCCTGCATTTCCCATGGAAAATCCACCAAGCCTGCATATCCTTGGACAATTTAGCATGGCCAACCCACCGAACCTGCACCTGGCAGAAACCCACACAGATACAGAGAGAACCTGCAGACTCCACACAGACACCAGACGCTGGCGCTGTGAGGTACTAGTGCTAACCACTGAGCCACCTTGCTGCCCCGAATAATGGTCTTTCAAGCATTTCTGGCAGTTTGTGGGACAGTAAAGTGTCTTTCCCTGCGCTTTTCCTAGTTATGTTGTGAATATGCAGAGCAACTGCCCAGTCGTAAGGCTTCTCTCTCTCTGTCTCTGTGTCTGTGTCTGTGTCTGTATCTTTCTCTGTTTGCCTCTCTCTTTCTGTTTAGTTCTAGATGTATGTTGGTGTTTCTCTGTCTCTTTCTCTGGAGCTGACACCAGCTCTGAATCGACTCTGTTTCTTTTTCTGTATCTCTCTATTTGTCTCTATACTCTTTGAGCTATTTATCTATCTCCGTCTCCTCCTCTGTCTTTCCATCTCTCTCTGATTCTTCCACTGTTTATCTGTGTGCGTGCGTGTGTCTCTCTCTCTGTCTGATGCATTTCCATTTATTTTTACTTTGGCAGCTGTGTATTTTTATTTGGGTACTCTGATTTTATCTTTACTAATGGTTTTGAATTGGGGACAAGTATTGTTGGCACTGAGGCTGCCTGACCCTAATCTGTCCTGTTGTAACTCTGCACAGCTCTGAGGTCAAATATCAGTGACCTCAAATACAGAAGCTCAGATTCACAAGACTCTTGGGGGAGTTTGTGTGTGCTTCTGATTTGAGACCCTGAATGACAGTGTGAAGAGCTTCTGGACAAGGGACAATGTCTGATCACAAGGTGTTTGAAGGAAGGTTTTATTTCTGATTTGTCTTGAATTTTCTTATTTGTGGAGAGAATAAAACTTGTTTAAGCTGCAGAAAGAAAGCAGGTTTAGTTCTGCACCACCTCAATGGGATTGGTTACTAAAAGGGCCGGATTAGTGTTTTAAGAACAAGAAGACAATCAGCACCATGAGCCTGTTCAACCATTCAGTAAAATCATGGACAATGACCTTAGCACTGTCTGTCCAACTTGATTCTGCAGTGCGTTAAGCACCCCCTTGTAAACAACAGTTAAGTTTTGATATTTTGTTTGGACCCCAGTCTCTGCAGTTTTTTTTAGGCGAGACTGTTCCAGATTTGCAATACCCTTTGGATAAAGAGGAACTTCCAAATATTATCCGTGAACAGCCTGGTTCTAATTTTAACTCCCAGCGCATTCCCACCAGAGGAAATAGCGTCCATTGACCTGACCTTAATCATCTTAAACACTTCGTTTGTAATCATCGCTTAACCCTCAAAATTGAAACGATTATACAAATTTGTTTTTTTTTTACTTTATTCATTCACTGGTTGAGGGTGTCACTAGCTTTGCAGCATTTATTGCCCATCCCTAATGGCCCAGAGGGCAGTTAAGAGTCAACCATGTCGCTGTGAGTCTGGAGTCACATGTAGGCCAGACCAGGTAAGGATGACAGTTTCCTTCCCTAAAGGATATTAGTGAACCAGATGGGTTTTTCCCCAGCAATCAACAATGGATTCATGGTCATCATTAGATTCATAATTCCAGATATTTATTGAATTCAAATTCCACCATCTGCTATGGCAGGATTTGAACCCAGGTCCCCAAAACATTATCTGGGTCTCTGGATTAACAGTCCAGCAATAATACCACTAGGCCATTGCCTCCCCTCAGTCTGTGCCCTAAGAATTTAACAATTTCGGTGAGTCTGTGCTGCAAAGCCCTAGCTCAATGCCTGAGAGGTGCTGCCCAGAAATGACTGCATCAAACTATTAGAGATTCCTCAACATTTCTGCTGAAATGTATCAACATGTTCCTGAAGTATTGGTTATTGCTGGAAATGCAGAATGCAACTGGGTGGTTCAGCCTCATAAAGCCAAATGGAACTGATTCTGTAGCAGTTTGTACAGTGTACGCAACAAAATACAAACTTTATTTTGAATCTAGTTTCACAAAGTCAGTGTCACATTCAGCAGCTCACCACCACCCCCCCCCCCCCCCACCCGACTCACCTACCCATCCCAAGAGAAAAGGAAGGCCAGTATTTTAGTAAATAAAAAGAATAGTTGGGAGAGAGTTAAATTCTTTTGGTAAAACTGTTGGATCCAGGTGTTTAGGACTTAGTCCCAGTGCATTTGTTCATTGTAGCTGTTTTAAACAATTATTTCCTCGGATGCAGTTATCACAGAAAAGGCCAGCACTTGTTGCCTATTCCTGATTGAGAGAGTAGTGGGGAGGCACCTGCTTGAACCACTGCAGTCCATGTGGTACAGGTATACCCACAGTACTCTTACAGAGGGAGCGAGTTCCAGCGTTTTGAGTTGAGGAACCTGCAAATCATGGGGTTCCCACACATGTGCGGTGCTTCTTCTTCCAGGTGATAGACGTTGTTTTTGGAAGCTGCTGTCCAAGAAGGTTTCCCAAATACTGCAGTGGTTCCTTTGATGAATATTGGCACCAACATGTGCCAGTGGCTAAACGAGTAAACATTTAAATCAGCAGATGTATAGAACGTTTCTGGGTCTAGATATGTCAGATCCCCAGTTCTGGTGCTTTCTCCCAATATAGCTGATGTATAGAGTGTGTGCAGATGTTGTAGGGTGCCCAGGCTCAATGCTGACAGATGGACTGACTGACTAACACTTTAAATTGTATCAAAAAGAGAAGATGCAGGGATGGAAACACAGTCGCTGTTCCCTCTTGGCTCCAGCTCTTATCTCAGCATTCCCTGTTTATGACTGAGACTGCTGAACAGCAGCTGGAAAATATGCATTTCTGTTTGAGATTGTCTGGGATTGGTTTGAATTGTCTAACGGGTGAAAAATGTTCTGTGAGGATATGGAAAAAGAGATAGTTTTCCTGCCACTCACTGGGGGAAATGACGTCAGCAGTAAATCCATCTCCACTGCAATCATGACTAAGTGGCCCTATCGTTTTCTGTTTTGAATGAGATAATTGTCCTCCCATTCCTCCCCTAACTGGTGTAAGCATGTGCTGATTTGGTGTTAGTTTGTCGAGAGTCTGGAGTCTCTCAATTCCACTGTTTGTGGAGCCAGGCTACAGATTAGGGCTGTGTTCAGACTTTTTCAGATGTCCCATAACAATCCACCCACCCTGCTACAATCAGCCAGTTTTCTGTTGTAACTAATTAGATTGTCTGCCTCTAAATGTGTCTGGGGACCTCAAACACAGGCAAGGAGCTGTCACTTGGTGAGTTGACAGGCCAGGCAAATATTATTTATTCAAAAACTCCAAACATCCACCTAACATGCAGTCAGGTTTCTTTCTGTTTGCTGTGCGTCTGAAGCATCAACTTAACTCTCCATACGATTTGCTCAATATATTACAAATCGTTATATTGTTACTAAAAGGACTAAAGACTATTCCAATCATTTTTAAGATTTAAACAACGGCAGAAACACAAATGATAGATTTCCTCCTAACAGAAGTCAAATAAACATCTCAGAAGTTTGATAAAAATTAAACTCTGACATGCCTTGAAATGTGCAGCTGACAATTTTTTGATAAAAGGGTTTTTGAGTGGGTCTACAATGCTTCTGAAGTTTGAACACTGTTGAACATTTCTCATGCTATTGCTTAGACCATGATCACTGATCAATCCAGGAGTAACAGGAGGTAAAGAAATCGACAATAACTAACACAATATGTTTATGGTGAGAAAAGTACAGAAATAAAAGTATACAGTAAAAAGTAATAAGGCGATATCCAGGAACATGCAACAATAATCCAGGCAGGTATTCCCAATGCCAGTAAGTGTGGCACTGTTGGAAAGTCAACGTGGAGGATGTACTGCACTGTCGTGTCAGAAGAATATGTGGATAAAGAACAAGACTAGGCCACTCACTGCACTGTCAGAAGGTCAGGACTGAGGGAATGCTACACTGTTGCATAGTCAGTACTGAGAGCATGTTACACTGACAGAGGACCAGATACAGGGGATGCACTGCAGTGTCAGAGGGTCAGTACTGAGGGAGTGCCGCACTGTCGGAGAGTCAGTACTGACGGAGCGCCGCACTGTCGGAGGGTCAGTGCTGACGGAGCGCCGCACTGTCGGAGGGTCAGTGCTGATGGAGTGCCGCACTGTCGGAGGGTCAGTGCTGAGGGAGCGCCGTACTGTCGGACGGTCAGTACTGAGGGAGTGCCGCACTGTCGGAGGGTCAGTACTGAGGGAGCGCCGCACTGTCGGAGGGTCAGTGCTGACGGAGCGCCGCACTGTCAGAGGGTCAGTGCTGAGGGAGCGCCACACTGCCGGAGGGTCAGTGCTGAGGGAGCGCTGCACTGTCAGAGGGTCAGTACTGACGGAGCGCCGCACTGTCGGAGGGTCAGTGCTGAGGGAGTGCCACACTGTCGGAGGGTCAGTGCTGAGAGAGCGCTGCACTGTCGGAGGGTCAGTGCTGAGGGTGTGCTGCACTGTCGGAGGGTCAGTGCTGTGGGAGCGCCGCATTGTCGGAGGGTCGGTACAGAGGGAGTGCCGTGCTGTCGGAGGGTCAGTACAGAGGGAGTGCTGCACTGTCAGAGGGTCAGTGCTGTGGGAGTGCCGCACTGTTAGAGGGTCAGTATTGAGACAGTACTGCACTGTCGGAGGGCCAGTACAGGGGGAGTGTCGCACTGTCGGAGGGTCAATGCTGAGGGAGTGCCGCTCTGTTAGAGGGTCAGCGCTGAAGGAGTGCTGCAGTGTTCAAGAGTCAGTACTGAGGGCACGCTGCAATGTCTGTAAGATAGTTTTGAGGGAGCTTTGCCGTGTTGGAGGTTCAGTACTAGAAGCAATGCTTGATATGAAGGGGATGCCATATCCCAGAAGTGACACTACATCAATGTCCGTCTGTCCTTTTGGTGGAAGCAAAAAGTACTATAGCCACAATTTTGAGAGGAGCAGGGGGTGAGGGAGGTGTCTCTCCAATATTCTGGCCAAATATTTATTCCTCAATTCACATCTATAAAGTGGATTAAATGTTCATTATTAGTTTGCTGTTTTACTTTATTCGTGGGATTAGTTTCCTGTAATAAACTGTTGGATTGCTGCAAAAAACAAAGAACGTTTGCACACGCTCTCGTCTAGGTTTCCCATGATCAAAGCAATAACAGGCCATTCAGCCCATTCAGCCGATACCAACATTCAATTATATCATATCATTAACTCCGGTTACCCTTTGGTTAATACTCTTGCCTTCTAATGATCTATCAATGCCAATACATTTCAGCGAAGTGTTAGGGGAGTTTTTCACTTTTCTTTATCCTCCTTGAATAACAGCCAATTTATTAAGAGCAGGAAGTGATAACTTGGCAGTGGGCAACTATTTGGAGATTAGTCATGAATTTTGCTGATTATTTTTAACTGTGATGTTGTTGAGACACATGTAAAGAAGCTTGTGTCTGCTGAGGACTTGAAATCATTGTGTGCTCACTGTGGGAACATAGTGTCATGTAAGGCTAGCTTTGAGGGAGGGAGGTTCCCTCAACTGGTCCGGATTAAGACATCACGGTAATGATGGAACTGTCAGTAGGCTGAGTAAGATTCTGACATGTGGGATTTAGGTGATCACCTGTTAACAAACTACAGGAGAGACCTGAGAATCAAGTGAGGAGAAATTTCTCTTCGCATTAATGGATCTGAAACACTTCTCTAATTCCTGTTCCTGAGCTGTGATTAGAATGGGGGTGGACAAGGGGCAGTACATGTCTTTTGCATAAATCTTTCTGGATGGAGTTAAGTAACTCACATCTCCCCGGGGACAGCACTAAAGGTATTGTTTGAAAATCTAATCTATGTTTTATTTGCTGGATTCATGCTGTGCTCTGCATTTCTTACAGCCCTGTCTCCCCAGTACATTACTCTATTAACCTTCCATTACTGGAATTAGCATTGGGGGTGGGGCAGCTCACATAACACCAGCGTTTCCACTGTTTCCCCGTAGTTTGACTCTCTCCTGGAATCCCTCACATTCCCACGCACCTCCACATTCCCAGGAATCGTCCACATTCCCCCAAACCCCCGGAGTCCTATCTTCCCCAATATTCCATGTGCTCCCACATCCCCAGCTGCCGTTTATTCCCAGAATCACCACACATTCCCACCTTCCCCCAGATTCACAGCTCTCTCTCAAATTCCTGGCTAATATCCCTATTTCAATACAGTCAGATGTGAATGAGTGTGTAACAGTTGCAATGATTTATCTGGTCTATCAGCAGGATCCACAAATAGACTGTGCACTATATTTATGGACACATTCCATATTCCTGCTGATGAGAAACAGTTCTAGAACAGTATTTATTTGCTCATTATTAGCAATTCAAGTGTTGTAAAATCTCATTCTCTGTTTGTCTCTATCCCTCTCTTTTCATCCATCTCTGTCTTTTAAATGTTTTGGTCTATTTCCCTCTTTCTGTCTGCCCATCCAACTTTATCCATTTCCTTTTCTCTCTCTCTCTTGCTCTCTCTCTCTCTCTCTCTCTCTCTTTGTCCACCTCTCGGTGTCTGTTTGACATTTCTGGCTTCTCTCATTCTCTCTCATTGTTTAGGTGGTGTATGAAGCTATACAATGGTGGCCTTGCACCATTGTCCACCAATGCACTGTTTTCGCCCAGGAAGCTTCACCTAATATTAACTGACAGTGCCCGCTTCATTCTGACAGGCTGAGAGGTTCCTTGCTGCTTTTTGGACCATTGTTTAATGTTTGCTTTTACAATTCAGTGACAAAAGATAAATCCTTTCTACATGGACCAAGCTTTGATTCAAGGCACACATTCTAGACGAATGGATATGTTCATGTTTATCCACCTTCCAAACTCAGCTGCTGCTGCATCCAATCAGGAGTGAATCCATCCTTTATTACAGAGTTTGGTTACACGTCAAGCCTATTAGCACCAAGGTGGCTAGGTGACTAGATTACGATGCAAACAATGTGAAAAGCACAGGACGATATTGTGACCCAAAATGAGATCACAACTTGAGCCACCAATAGCAGCTCTCAGGCGCTGAAAATGCTGTGTATTGAGAGTGGAAAAAGCAGAGAGAGAGAGAGATGTAAATGAAGATATGGAAGTCAACCAGTTGAGGGAACCTCCCTTCCTCAGTGATCACTCTCAGACTAGATTTGAAGAAATTTACATAACCTGGTGCAGCTCTCAGTTGGAATCCGTTTGCATGACTGACCAATTAGTGCCGAGAGTCGATATGTCACATATCAGGAGCTCACTGTAGAGTAAGGACCAACGTCATAAATTCCTGGGAATGTGCCCCCAGAATAATAGCTCACTTCCCTTACCATCTAAACAACAGCTGCTGCTTGGACTGGTGGAGAGGCAGTGGTCTGTGTATAGTGGCTGGGTTCAGTGAAGGAGGGCAAGAGAGAAAGTGTCACAGGGGAGAGATGACAAGATGTGGAGAATGAAATATTTGTACAGAGGCTGGTGTCCCATCACCAAGTCACCCTTTATTTACTTGTGCACGGTACACTGACTATGCTCAGCAGCTCAGAGTCAGTCCTTGAGTGAGGATAATCTGAATCCCCTGTTTGTATGTCAGCCACAGCTCCCTGAGGGAGAGGGAGAGGGAGAGGGAGAGGTGGAGGGGGAGGGAGAGGGAGAGGGAGAGGGGGAGGGAGAGGGAGAGGGAGAGGGACCGGGACCCGAAGCCCAAGCCGGTAGCACGCCGAAAGCCGGTGGCGGTGTTGAGCCCATAGACGCTAGGTTCCACTGGCTGCAATAAGCCCATCCAATACAACATGAAAACCCCACACACATCAACACATGGACCTCCCCAGCCCCAGCCCAACCCAGTGGACATCCTTCATCTCCAACGGCATGACAGACCTACGTCACAATCCCTCCCAGCACCCTCTACACACCCGCCACCCTCCTCATCACCCCCCCGCCCACCGCCCTCTCCATCATTCTTCCCCATGCCAATCTGCCCTCTCTCGCATTCTGCAAAACTGCTCCCAATTGTACAATGAAGAGTAAGTTAGATGATATAAAGTAGTCTGCTGTAAAAGGTAATGGTTTTGAAGAAGTTAAACAGCGAATGTATCTGTACAGTTCCCCCGAGTGTTTGTCATAATGTCTCCACAAATGCAGCTGTACTTGTTGCCATGTGCGATAACATTATTTCAGAGCAATATCTCCTCTTTCGATAAAAATATCACTAACCACCAGAGAGTTTCAAGCCAAAGTAAGGTCTCATGTGGATTGAAGGCAACTCCCTTAAACAGCCCTTACCTGGTATCACATACTGACAAATACCACAAGCAATGATCATCTGGAAAAATACCAGGCAATTCTGCTAGCTACAGTGTGGATACGATTAAAGTAATGCTCACCGCTCCAGTCCTAGCTTTCATTATTTTCTGAGGTGCCTGCCGGAGACAAGCTGGGAATATCTGATGTTGAATCCCTGTGGATCACTCTGGGAGACCGCTAACCAGGGCTTACCCAACACTAATGGGGTGCGTGGGGCCCATTGATCAGTGATGGCCTTTGGAAAGGTGATTGCAGAGGAGCAAGAAGAAAGAAAAAAAAGTTTGTGGAGAAGAACGCACCTTTTCAGGGGATTGGAATGATTCAGGTAGAAATAGAGGGGACACATAACTAACAGGATGGTAGAAGATGAACAAATTCATTGCAATTTCAGTGTGTAAACAGGAAAGGGCTGGAAACATGAAGCACATGGAATCCTGATAGTGTGGAAGTAGGCCATTCAGCCCAACAGGTCCATACTGACCCATCCCCCACCCTATATATTCCATGGCTAATACATCTAACCTCCACATCCATGGCGATTACTGTGTAAGTTAGCGTGGCCTATCCACCTAACTTGCACAGCTTTGGACTGTGTGAGGAAACCAAAGCACCAGGTGAACAGGGAAGAGTGTGCAAACACAACAGTCGTCCAAGGGTAGAAGCGAACCTGTGTCCCTGGAGCTGTGAGGCGTCAGTACTGGCCACTGACCCACCGTGCCACCTCCACAGAAGAGGCTATCCTGTGTCAGTTGTATCAGTGTTATGGAAACAGGATAGAGTCACAAGGGGTTGATTCCAGCAGGTGGGTAACGTACAGCCTTAGAATTTATTTATGGACATGACTTAATCCCTGGGTGGAAAAGTCACTTAGTTCACATACTGATGACGATGATGATGCACAACCTTGCCAAACTGCTGGGTCACTGATGAACTACTCAGTGTGCCTCTGGAGGCACATATAGGCCAGGACTGGTTACAAATGGCAAATATCATTCCCTCAAAGAGTCCAATAGGTTTTCTTATGGCAATCCAGCAGCTTTGTGAAAAATTTTACTGACACTAATTTTGGCTAACATTTTTTGAAGCAAAATGCTATTTCTCAGACTGTCCTAAGATACTGAACTTTGAACCCATGCAGTCTGGACTATTTATAATCCACACTTCTGAGTGGCTCAATGCATCACTGTGCCAACTCCATCAAAACAATCAAACTTGTGCCATCCATCCACAGAGCAGCCCTGAGTGCAACAAGGGATAAGTCTGATCTGATGCTTCTTGTTAGCATTTGCTAAAACTGTAAACTCATGGACTCATTTTACTGAAAGTGGCTGAAGATTGGATTCACTGTCACCCCACATGCCTGGTGAAAATGCAAAGCAGCACATTGCTATCAAATGGGATCAGTTTGCAAAAGGAGAAAATAATCTTTGCAAGAATAAATTTTTAATGGCAATATTTACACCAAATTCTAGGGGAGTTGATGGGCTCGAACAGAGTTGGACAGCTTTAGGTGTTCTCATTAAGAGAAGTGTTAAAGACCGACTCCAATGTCTGGCTTCAATGCAGTTCTTGCCTTTTAAAGCAATAGCTGGCTGGCTTGCTACACAGTGTAACGATGCAGCATTTCACTTGGAAACAGACCGTGTAGTTCATCAGTGATCTATAGATAAGGCCTGAGACAGTGCAGCCACGTTGATACTTCCCAGCACCTGTACAGAGTGAGGAATTGGCACATGTAGAAAGCAGTTAAACGTCAGTAATTTTCAGCGTCTGGCTGCAGCTCCTTAAAGGAGGAACTTATTCAGCAAATTCCAGTAAGTTCTGTTATGAACTGAAGCCTTTCATCGCTTGCAATGAACTTCATGTTGTTTGTGGCTTCTGTTTGTTCAGGAAATTTCATCACTTGTTTGGTTTATCACTTCATTAATGAGCTGCAGACAACAATTACATTTAAGAGTTAACACAATGATGAATAGTTTCAAATGGCACTGCACTTCTACTGGTAGAATTTTCAGATCTGCTTGGCATTAATTGTTGCTGCTAGTGGTCTGAATGTCCCGTGTCCAGGAGTGTGCCCTAGGTACTTAATGTATAATCATGCATTAATCTAATTGAGGTGTGCAGCAACAAAACTCTCTGAATCGAACATTATGCCTTTGATACTTGTGGCTGGATTGTTAATGATTAAACAACTCTCTTTATCAAACAAACTACAAGAATGTAGGCAGCAACAACTGTAATCAAATCATGTATCCCACAATATCAGAAGGGACAGCCTGAGTTGCTTGTTACCTGTTTGATGTGGAGACTTGTCAGTGTGTAACATGCCCTCTTTTGATATTTCTGAATCGGCCCGTTCAGAGATGTTATTACACACTTATGGATCAGATGGGAGTTGAACCTTGGTTTCTTGCCTCAGGGGTACAAGCACTACAACTGTACTATGAGAGCCCCTTCACATAGCCTGTTTATTTATAATCAGTAATGCAAGGCAATGCCAGTCCATGTGCTATTACGAGTAACTTATGTAGGTCTAACATGGGCTGCAGCCCTGCCAGTTGTGACAGGGGCCAGGAACTAGGGAGTGAGAGAACTATACCTTCTACAGAATATGCAGCTTGAAATATCGTGTGCTGGGATGTTGAAATTTGCCACATTTTGGTCAGGCTGAATCAGACCTGGGGAATGATATTAAGTCAGGACCATAATCTATTCATACAGATTGTTCTTCCTCTGAACCTGAGCAGTGCATCATCGCTGTGCACTCTTCCCCAAAACACTCGCAGAAATACAGAAAGATTTTCTGTACAACTTCCAACAATAACACCTGATTAGAAGTATCCAATGTTCATAGATCATGCTCTGAGCACGGACTCAAACTGTCGACACCTTTTCACTCGTTATAACATACAGCTTATAACATGTACTGTTCCCATTTCGCTGTCTGTGTTTACAGAAAAGCAGATGATTAAGAAGACTTGATTGTTCTGAAGTACTGGAGCTCCTACCTCCCCGAGGCTGAGGAGCTTTCAAACTGAAATCACGGGCCTGATTCAAACAAATAACTGGATACAAGGTTTCACTGCATTATCAGCAACACTCAAACCTCATGCTCATCATTTGGATCCTTATGAAATCTTTGACCTCAATGCTGTCTCACTGCCAACAATTTTGCAGATCCCTGACAAATAAGAAACCAGCTGGGGTTTTGCCAGGAAAACCAGAGGGAAGATGAGGAGTATGTTTAATGTAAGCATCAAATTGTCACAATCTGCAATGTAGTATGTGGTGCAGACCCAGAAGTAACTTACAGGACATGCAGGACACATACTTAAAAAGGAGAGATTTCCAGGGAAATGAAACTAATTGGAGAGCTTGACCGAAAAGCCAGAATAGGAACAATGGACTGAATGGCTCCAATATTCTATGGTTGGCTTCATGACATTTCTATAGTGGCACATTAATTGCATGATAGCACAGTTCCAGCTACAACTCTGGTATTGATCCAGCAAAATGGGAATTGTCAGGTTTATCCTATGCCCAAAAAAATGGATAAATCCAAACCAACCAATTATTGTCCCATCATTCAAGTCTCAAATGTAAGGGGCCATTCACAGTACAATCAAGTGTTACTCACAAAGAAATTGCTCACTGATGTTCAGTTTGAGCTCTGCCAGATCTGATTGGCTCTTGACTTCATTACTGCCTTAGTCCAAACAAGGACAAAAGAGCTGAACTCAAGAGTGAGGTGAGAGTGACTGCATTTGACATCAAGGCAGCATTCAACTGGGTCAGAGATAATGGGAACTGCAGATGCTGGAGAATCCAAGATAACAAAGTGTGAAGCTGGATGAATACAGCAGGCCCAGCAGCATCTCAGGAGCACAAAAGCTGACGTTTCGGGCCTAGACCCTTAATCAGAGAGGGGGATGGGGCGAGGGTACTGGAATAAATAGGGAGAGGGGGGAGGCGGACTGAAGATGGAGAGAAAAGAAGATAGGTGGAGATGAGAGTATAGGTGGGGAGGTAGGGAGGGGATTGGTCAGTCCAGGGAAGACGGACAGGTCAAGGAAGTGGGATGAGGTTAGTAGGTAGGAAATGGAGGTGTGGCTTGGGGTGGGAGGAAGGGATGGGTAAGAGGAAGAACAGGTTAGGGAAGCAGAGACAGGCTGGGCTGGTTTTGGGATGCAGTGGGAGGAAGGGAAGAGCTGGGCTGGTTGTGTGGTGCCGTGGGGGGAGGGGACGAACTGGGCTGGTTTTGGGATGCAGTGAGGGAAGGGTATTGTTTGTTTTGACTAATGTCTTATATGGGACCAATCTTCACTCCCAGCAATTTTTCCGCTACCATCTTTTTACTGATGCTAATTTTTTAACGTTCCCCTCTGCCTACTACCCTCTCCATCACCCTCCCCTCTGCCTACTTCCATCTCCATCACCCTCCCCCCACTGCATCCCAAACCAGCCCAGCCTGTCTCTGCCTCCCTAACCTGTTCTTCCTCTCACCTATCCCCTCCTCCCACCTCACACCACACCTCCACTTCCTACCTACTAATCTCATCCCACGCCCTTGACCTGTCCGTCCTCCCCGGACAGACCTATCCCCTCCCTACCTCCCCACCTATACTCTCCTCTCCACCTATCTTCTCCTCTATCCATCTTCCAACCGCGACCCCCTCCCTATTTATTCCAGAACCCTCTCCCCATCCCCCCTCTCTGATGAAGGGTCTAGGCCTGAAACATCAGCTTTTGTGCTCCTGAGATGCTGCTGGGCCTGCTGTGTTCATCCAGCCTCACACTTTGTTATCTCAACATCCAGGCTTGGCAAGTAACAGTGTGCCTGTCCATGGCCACTTCCACAAGAGAGAATCTAACCATTGCACCTCGATTAGCAATTGCATTATCATAACTAAATCCCCCAGCATCACCATCCAAAGGGTGACTATTGACCAGAAACGGAACTAGGCATAAATGCTGTAGCAGGTCAGAGGCTTTGAATCCTGTACTTAAGTTTCTCATCTCCTGCCTCCCCAACACCTGTTCACCATCTGCAAGGCAAATCGGGAGTGTTATAGAGTACTCCCCACTTGCCTGGATGGGCGTAGTTCTAACAACACTCAAGAAGCTTGACACCATTCAGGACTAAGCAATTTTTAAAATTGGCACCCCATCTAACAACTTCAACATGCACTCCCTTCCCTATTGCCACACAGGGCAGTATTGTGCATATCTAAAGGTACATTGCAGTAACTCACCAGGGCTCCGCTGGCAGCATCTTCCAATCCTGTGATTTCTAATATCCAGAAGGACAAAAGCAGCATGGGAAAACCAGGACATGCAACTCCCTCAGGTCACTCACCAACCTAACTTGGAGATATATTCCCATTTCTTCAGTGTTACTGGGCCAAGATTCTGGACTGCCCTTCTTCATGGTATTATGGGTGTACTTAGACCAAATGGTCTGCTGCGGTTCAAGAAAGCAGCTCACCATCAACTTCTTATGGGTAATTAAGAGTGGGCAATGAATGCTGGAATGGCCACTGACACCTACACTCCGTGCACAGATAACAAAGTGTAGGGCTGGATGAACACAGCAGGCCAAGTAGCATCTTAGGAGCACAAAAGCTGATGTTTTGGGCCTAGACCCTTCATCAGAGCTCTTGTGCCAGCTCCACACTTTGTAATCTTGGATTCTCCAGCAGTTCCCATTATCACTGATACGCTCCATGCACATTTTGTTTCAATTCTCAGGAATCAGCTTGGTTGACCAGTGTTACATTCTCACAATGGTGAGTATATCCTGAGATGAGGAGACCAAAACTACACACAGGACTCTGGTGTGGTCTCGCTGAGGTCTGTAGCACTGTAGCAAGACATCTTTACTTCTGTACTCAAATCTTCTCGTAATAAATGCCATGGCATAATTTCCTTTTCTAATTGTTTGCTGTAGCTGCCCATTAGCTCTCAGTGACCAATGAATGAGGATACCCAAGTCCCTTTGGACATCAACATTTCACAATGAGTTCTGAGGAAGGGTCACCAGACCCGAAACGTTAACTCTGATCTTTTCTTCACAGATGCTGCCAGACCTGCTAAGTTTTTCCAAATACTTCTGTTTTCGCTCCTTTGCAATCTCTCACTATGTGAGAAATGCTCTGCATTTCTCTTTTTCCTACCAAAATGAATAACTTAATATTTTTTCATATTGTATTCCATCTGCCATGCTTTTGACCACTCAGTGAGCCTGTCTAAATCTCCTTGAAACCTCTTTGTATTCTCCACACTACTCCCATACCTACATAGCTTTGTGTCATCAAGCTTGGAAATAATACATGTCGTCTCCACAGCCAAATCATTGATATGCATTAGGAATAACTGGGGCATTAGCCCTGATTCTTGCAGTACCCCATCAATCACAGCCTGCCAACCAGAAAATTACTCTTTTATTCCTACTTTCTCTATTCTGTCCATTAACTGATTGCCCTGGTATACTCCCCCAGCACCAAGCACGCCATTTGTTTTGACTAATGTCTTATATGGGACCAATCTTCTCTCCCGGTAATTTATCCGCTACCACCTTTTTACTGATGCTAATTTTTTACAGTTTGGATACTTAACTAATAATTAACGTTCTTAAGCACGTGTTTAAGATCATTAACAAAACCGCAGGTTGCAGTTTGTCTTGGAAATACTTTGACAGAGTAATTGGTTATATATGAAGAAAAGCCTCACTGCTTTAAACTGCAGAATCCTCCAGTCAGTCAATTCTTAGCACAAGCACTTTCACTCCACAGCTTCTAGATTCTAAATGTTTCCAACACATGTACTTGTAAACTCTTACAGAAATCCCAAATTATTATATTCCTCTCAGCAGCGAGTAAGCTGCACTACTCTAAACAGCACATCTCTAATCCTGCTACAATCCTTGGTATGTAGAACAGGCTGCAGGGTTGTACCTAGCTCACTAAAGCAGCTCATCAAGTTGGCTCCCTACGATTTATTGCCTAAAGAACTGCTGAAATGGTGCAAGAGAATCATGCTGAGCTGCTGAGAGGAGTCATCCCAGCTCCCACTCTCTACACTTGATTTAGATCCACATTTTAAGTTACGATTTCATCAGTAAAGAGTTATTGCAGGATAGCTGAGGAAAGCTTCACTAATATATCGCTTCACCTCTGACTCCAGCCGGCAAAATAAAACATGTGCAATAACAGAATCAATCATGGTTTGTTCTGAAGGAGGGAGTAGGTTGAAATGAAAGATTAGGGCACGTCTTTAAGTGTCACAGGATAGAGTAACATCACCTTGCTCAAAATTAAAATTGTCGAAAATTGCGTAATTCACTTTATTCATTCAATGTGAGAACAGATTCAGCCAGGTGGTGGATGATGGAGGATGGGGGCTGCCTGCACTCTACTTGAGGAAGGAGTATGTTCTCAGGTCATCCTGGTGAAGAATAGATATGTACAGAGATTGGACATCTGATGTGAAAAGGAAAATGGGTTTTGATAAAGTGGGAGAGGGAAAGCCACAGTGAAGTGAATGGGAAAAGACTGAACCCAGAAAGGAAATATAAATTCATGATACAAATGCTTCAGTTAAACTATATCTCTCACGATCAGCATCCTGAGGGCTGTCATTAACAAGAAATGTGTACTTCACTTTCATCCCAAATGCCTCATTATAAAGAAACAACATGGTGATTAAAACCTGAGGGTCACCACACCCCAGGCAAGGGGTCAGGCTGAGAAGGTGGGGCCATAGAGGCATAGACTTACACAGACCCTTCGGTCCGACTTGTCCTTGTCAACCAGATATCCTAAATTAATCCAGTCCCATTTGCCAGCATTTGGCCCATATCCCTCTAAACCCTTCCTATTCATGTACCCATCCAGATGCCTTTTAATTGTAACGGTACCAGCCTCCACCACTTCCTCTGGCAGCTTGTTCCATACACACACCATCCTCTGTGTGAAAAAGTTGCCTCTTAGGTCCCTTTTAAATCTTTCCCCTCTCACCTTAAACCCATACCCTCTAGTTTTGGACCGTCCTATCCTGGAAAAAGGATCTTGGCTATTCACCTATCCATGTCCCTCATAGTTTTATAAACCTCGATAAGGTCACCCCTCAACCTTTGATACTCCAGGGAAAATAACCTTGACCTATTCAGCCTCGCCCTATAGCTTAAACCCTCCAACCCCAGGAACATCCTTGTGAATATTTTCTGCACCCTTTCAAGTTTAACAACATATTTCCTACGACAGGGAGACCAGAATTGAATGCAGTATACCTCACCAACATTCTGTACAGCTGCAGCATGTCCTCCTGACTCCTATTCTCAATGCACTGACCAATAAAGGCCAGTGTCACAAATGCCTTCTTCCCTACTCTGTCTACCCGTGGCTCCACCTTCAAGGAACTATGAACCTGCAACCCAAGGCGTTTGTGCAGCAACACTCCCCAGGACCTTACCATTAAGTGTATAAGTCCTGCCCTGATTTGCCTTTCCAAAATGCAACACATCACACTTAACTAAATTAAATTCCACCTGCCATTCCTCGGCCCATCGGCCCATCTGATCAAGTCCTGTTGTACTGTGAGGTAACCTTCTTTGCTGTCCACTACACTGCCAATTTTGATGTCATCTGCAAACTTACCAAACATTCCTGCTACATTCACACCCACCTTCAAAATGATGTCACCTTGTTCAGGAACTGAACCTAGAGTGTTTGAATCACTTTGCTTTGAAAACTGGCCATCCAGCCCGCTGAGTGAACCAACCCCTAGAAACTGAACTGAACCAGCCACATTAAAAAATGTGGCAAGATCAACAAATACAAAGCTAGGAATTCTGCACTAAGTAACTCACCTCCTGTCTCCCTGAAGACTGTCTGCTATTTACGGCACAAGTGGGATGGATAGCTCTCCTGTTGCCTGGATAAATGCACCTCCAACAATGCTCGTGGAGCTTGACATCATCCAGGATGAACCAGCCGATTTGATTGACACTCCATTCACAACCTTCAGTGTTCTGCCCCTTCACTATTAATGCACAATGGTAGCTGTTTGTACTGTCTACAAATGCACTGCACTAACTCACCAAAGTTCCTACAACAGCACCATCCAAGCCTGCAAAAATCTGGAAGGACAAGGGCACCAGTTACATGGGAACATTACCAGTTACATCTTCCTCTCCAAGCATTTCACTATTCTGATTTGAAACTGTTCCTTTACTGTCACTGGGTCAAATCCCTGGAAACTCTCTCCTAACAGCACCATGGGCACAACTACACCCCAAGGCCTATAAAGATTCATGAAGGCACCAACTTCTCCAAGGCAATGAGGGACAGGCAATACATGTTGGCCCGGCCAGCGATGTCCTCATCCCATGAAGGAATTGAAGACACGAGTTTATGTACATGCAGACCTGCTTTCACTTTCTCACAGGATGCCTTAACCTCCACCAAGAGGCAATTGAACTATCCAAAGGTGTCCTGCGATCAGATTCTGGGACAGTTTTGCAGATTGGAAGATTGCAATTGTTACTCCTGGTCATAACAAATCGAATTATATAGTTCCTTTATCATGTTAAAGCACCCAATTGCACTTCGCAAAAGTGCTATCAAAAATAATTTAACAATGAGCCACATATGATAAGAAGACAGCTTGGATAAAGACGTAGGGGGTGTCTGAAAGAAGAGACAGGTAAGGTGGTGGACAGCATTGAGCCAGGCAGCTGAAGTTGTGCCTGCCAATAATATTTTATAGCTACACAGAAACAGATCGCTTGGCTCAACAGGAGCTTATTTCTACACCCAAACATCTTCCCATTCCTCCTCATCTCACCCTATCACCATAACTTTCTCAGCTTTTCTTCCTCACGTGTTTATCTAAATTCTACTTAAATGCATCTATAATATTCACCACAACCATTCCATATGATAATGAGCTCCATATTCCCAGTCTGCTCTCAGGAAAAACAGAGTCTCTTGAATTCTCTATGGATTTATTAATGACTATCATCTATTAGGGCTTCTATTTTTGTCTCAGCTCAATGTCTAACCTATCAAACTGTTTCATGATTTATCAGATCACCCCTTAGCCTCTCTTTGCTAAAGGAAGGAACCTGAGCCTGTTTAAAATTCCCTGATGGTTATAGCTTAACCAAATATTTAATTCCTCTGTGGCCACAGGGGAGGTACCAGAGGGCTTGAGGATAATTCATGTGGTTCCATTTTCAGGAAAGATTTCGGAAATAGACCAGGGATCTACAGACCAGTGAGTTTCACGTCAGTCGTGGGGCAACTACTGGAGAAAGAGAAAAAGAGATCTCCACTTGGAGGGTCGTGGTTTGATCACACGTAGACAGCATGGTTTTGTCAGGGGAAGGTTATGCCTTACAAATCTGATTGAGTTTTTCAACGAGCTGACCAAACATGTAGGTGAGGGCAGTGACATTGAGGTAGTCTATACAGATTTCAGCAAAGCCTTTGACAAGATCCCACCTGGAGATTGATGAAGAAGGTTAAGGCACATGCCATCCAAAGTAACTTGGCAAGTTGGATCCAAAACTGGCTTAATGGTAGGAGAGGATGGCAACAGAAGGTTGTTTGTGTGACTGGATACTGGTGCCCAGTGACTTAGCACAGCGATCAGTGCTGGATTGTTTGTGTTATACATAAACAGGATGACAAGTAAGTTTGTAGGCAACATTAATATTGGCTGGTGGCTGAGGGTGAGGGTGAGAGGTGTTCGCTTACATGAGGTGGATAGATCAGATGGTTAGTGAGTGGTAGATGGAATTTCATCCTGATTAGTGTGAGGTGATGCACTTTGGAAGAAGTAACTAGACAAGGGAGTATTCAATGAAAGGCAGGACACTAGTAACTCAGAGTAACAGAGGGATCTTGGGGTGCTTATCCACAGGTCTCTGAAGATGACAGGGCAGGTTAGCAGGATGGTTAAGAAAGCACATAGGATACTTGCCTTTATCAGTTAAGGCATAGATTAATAGAGCCATGAGGTTACGTTGGAGTTCTGAGGGACTTTGATAGGTCACAGCTGGAGTACTGTGTGCAGCTCTGGTCCCCACACTATAGAAGGATGTGATTGCACTAGAGGGAATGCAGATGAGATTCACCAGGATGTTGTCTGGGGAGAAGTGTTTTAGCTATGAAGAGATGCTGGATAAACTCGGGTTGTTTTCTTTGAAGCAGAGATGTTTGAGCGAGTTCTTTTGGAAATTTGTAAAATGATGAAGGATATGAATAGGCTGGATAGAAAACAGCTGTTCCCCTTAGCGAAATGGTCAAGAACAAGTGGGCACACTTGTAAGGCATAAGGCAGGAGGTTTAGAGGGGACTTGAATTATTTTTCATCCAGAGGGTAGTAGGGGTCTGGAATGTACTGGCTGGGAGGGTAGTTGATGTGCACTTGAAGTGCCCTAGAGCTAGTGCTGGAAAGTAGGATTAGTGTAGGTTTAATATAATTTTGTCAGTACAGACAAGCTGGGCTGAAGGGTGTCTATTGTATTGTTTGATTCTATAATTCTAACTGCTCAGTTCTGATGTAATCCTAATAAATCTTTTTTGCATATTCCCTAGCTTATCTATGTACTTTTTATGGAATACAGACAAGAAGTGTGTGTAGAGCTCCAGTCATATTAGCCACGGTTACATATAAAGTTTAACACAATATTTCTGACCTTCAATTTGATCCCTCTGGAAATAAATCCAAACATTATGTTTATGTTTTCTTTTTAAACATTCTTATTAACATCCATGGCTACTTTTGGTGATTTCTTTTACTTCCAAATGCGAGCTCAACTTTACATCAGTGTATCGAGTGAGTTACAATCTTGCCCTAATTATTTTCTGAGGAGTCCCAGGGCCCCTTTTATTCTTCCCCTTGATGCTTGATACTTGATGTAGTAGTTGACAGTTTGGTGGGAATCCTGCAGGAATAAAACAGTTTTAACCCATCTCACTGGCAGATCCCAAGCTGAGAGGCAGAATTCCCATCAGCTGCGTTTAGAGTTAGTGAAATGATAGAGAGCTCAATATGTGATCATTAACTAATACCTTCAGACCAAATTAAATTCTTTACATTTCCAGCAGTATGACAGCGACTACATTTCTAAAATAATTCATTTATTGTAAAAGCTCTGAGACTCCCTGAGCTAGTGAGCACTACACTATAGTTACGAGGCTGTCTGTCACTTGTTTGACAAGTGAAATCTCTAAAGAGGCTGATTTTCACGCTCATTACCTGGTGTTTACTGTACTGGCCAACTTCCCTTCAAAATTCCTTTCTTCAGTTTCACTGTTATTTTTAAACATAACAGAGATTAATATCTGGCCAGGCAGGGTTTCTGGTAGGGAAAAGAACCAGGAAGCAGTTATGTTCGATTGTTGGAAATATCAGATATTCCTTGATTTCTGGGCACTTGAAATCTAAAGTGCTTTGAGGTGCCAGTTACAGGCATAGCATTGGTAAACATTTTATTTATGCAAGAGCGAAAGATTGCTTGGAAGGAAAATGATGGGTTTTGTGTTTATTTTAATTCAAATCTTTATTTAACTGCTTTCTTGAAACAATTTAAATTTGATTTGGTGATTTACAAGCACACAGTTCAGCTCCTTTGTTTCATTCAGCATGTACTCAGAACAATGGGACTTGGAAATCCGATATTTTCTTCGGCATGAAATGGTGACAGAAAGGGGACAGAATGATTTGCAAAATATAATAAATAAACGGGATTGACTACGAGACTGCTCGGAAATCTGCAAGGCTTAATCCTTACATTTATCAGTTCCCAGTTCAAGTGAAGAATGTAACTGTGCAGTCCGTGTCTACACTGCTAACTTGACAGGTTTCTGGAGTATTCACCTTGTGGTACCAATGGTTTATCTCTGTGAAATCTGCTGATTGTGTTGGCAGTAAACCTTCTTCAATATGACCGGTTTACTAATGAAGTAAGAAATACAGAGACAGAATATTAAATCGACAAAACCAGCCCCTGGTTTCTTTCATGTTCACCCAACTTATCACAGGAAGGTGGATTAGAATTTACAAGTGCAGTCTTTATTCACATTTCCTTGGAAACTGGCTTGTTGCCATGTAAATATGTTCAAACCATGGAGGCAAGTGTGAGCTGAATCATGAGTTACCAATCAGCAGAGGACAGAAATAATAAATCCAACTGAATCTAAGAGCAGAAGATTCAGCCCCTCAAGCTTCTTACACAGGGATATGAGAAGCCTGTTTAGACCCTCGAGCCTGTTACACTTGAAGAGGCAGAAAACATTCAGCACTTGAGTCCTTTCTGTTAGTGGATTTGATCTCCAGATCATTCAATTTACTTGCCTTTACTAGATATCCCTCAATCCCCTCACTGAAAAAATCTCTTCATCTCAGTAAATGATCCCAGACTCACCAGTTTTCCCAGATTTCTACTAAACTTTATTCTATATGTTATCCACCAAAGAAAGCAATTCCTCTTTATCTACTCCATAAAATACTTTCATAATTTGGCACAACTTGATCTGATTACACTTACATCTAAACTCTGACCCAGCTGCTGTGGAATACGGGAATTTTCTCCTTAGATGGTTAAAATTTGACAGAAGTGTTCAAAATTATGAAGGGTTTTCATAGTGTAAAGAAGGAGAAACTGTTTCCAGTGTCACCAAAAGAAACAGACTTAAGGTTACTGGCTAAAAAAGAACCGGGGATTTGAGCCAAACAATTTTACATGTTGCGTTGGTGTGATCTAGACTGTGTTGCCTGAAAGTGCTGTGAAGCTGTTTCAGTTGTAATTTACAAAGAGTAGTTGAGTGCATTTTGATGAACTCATGGGATTATCTGATTGTTCATCAGAAGGAAATGAGGAGCCATTTTCTTGAACTTTACAGTTCCTGTGATGTAGGTACACCCAAAGTGCTGTTAAAGAGGGAGTTGGACAATTTGAGTATTTGAAGGGGAAGGTTTGCAGGAAGAACGGGAAAGAATAGTGTGTGAGTGGCTCACTGATTAACTCTTTGAAAGAAGCTGAATGACTGCCTTCTGCACTGTATGGAGTGTTAGCCCTTCCGGGATAACAACTCACTTATTGTCATTTGGAAACTGGCAAGGAATCAAGATGTCTAATCCCTGAGATGGGAATTTTTAAAGTGTGGAAATGGAATCTTTAAATTTTTACATAGTCAGAAATCACACAACACCAGGTTATAGCCTAACAGGTTTGTTTGAAATCACAAGCTTTCGGAACATAGCCCCTTTGTCGGGTAATTTCAACTAAAACCTGGTTTCATGAGACTTCTGATTTTGTCCCCCCCAGTCCCACACTGGCACCTCCAAACTTTCACTAATTTAGTTGAATGTTTTGCCGAATAAGCACAGCTTTCCCCGTATGGTTCAACTTACTGAAACAGAGAGTGACACGCAGCCAGCATTAAAATTCCTGTTGTATTTCACAGAGACCAACTTGAGAGCAGCACCAGCAACAATTTGATTGATATTCAGAATAGTTGGGTCAATATGAGTGCTCTAACACAAGCTTAGATTGCATTTGTTGGGTATTTTAAGGCATCAGAAATATCCCGATTGTCGGTGGTGGTTCAGTAAGGAGCTTTTCCCAAGTCAGAAGGCTGAGCGTTTAGATCCTACTGCAGATAGTGAAGCATAACATCTTGGCCATCAACACCCCCAGAGAATTCGGGGTTCTGCTATTTTTTGATACTTAACTAACCTCCCAAGTGGCCATTGAAGATTTCATGGTCAACATTTGAAAAAGAGCAGAGGAGAGCTCCCTAAAGTTCTGTGCAATGTTTATCTCCAGCAACACCACTAAAAAATTATCTATTCGTTAGGACATTGCTGTTTGTGGGATCTTGTTGTGTACAAATTGAATCTGCATTTTCTACCTTACAACAGCGAGCACACTTAAATGGATCAAATCTACTGCAAAGCATTTGATTGTCCTGAAGTCAGAAAAGGCATTGTAATATTTCAAAGTCTTTACATTCACAAAGTATGGTCTGGCAAGGCTTTCTGGGTTGTTGGAATGGCAAGAGTTCCATTAAATCAGCCAGCTGGACTGTACCAATCCTTTCTGTCAACACTCCTTCACCAAAAGGAAAAAAAATTCCCCTTTACTATGGAGAAAATGCCCCTTTGAGTTAAAGCTCTGTCCTGGAACACCATTTCACTTTCCCTTATGTGTATTTTTGTTGCTTTGATACTTCAAGCCGCTTCAATCCAAGAGAGTGTTTTGATGATGTTAAGGAATCTGGAGAGCTGCTTTGAAACTCAAAAGAGAGGATGGACCATATTCTCATACTGATAGAGAAGGCATGAATGAAGAATATATAATGAACTTCTTATGCCAACACCGCAATATCCAAAATTCCTGATGTTGAGGGTCCCTTATGCTGTTCATTCATTTCTCAAACATGGGACTGCTTGTTCTTACCTCTATCATTGTTTTTTTATAATATTGTTACCCTGCTTATTAATAGCTAATCAAAACCAGGAGATAGAGAGGAAGACTCGGAAACAGTGGAATGGACAAATGCACCAATGACAATTTGAGAAAAATCAAAGTGTGACAAATTGACAAAGATAACCATGAGGAAGAACTTCTAAGAACATAAAGAAAAGTAACAGGAATAGGCCATTCTGCCCCTTCAGCCTGCTATACTCTTCTATAAGATTATGGCTGATCTGCCCAAGGCCTTAACTCCCCCATCGTGCCAGCTCCTCACTGCTCTCATTTCCTCAAACACCTTCCTTTTTAGATACTTGTAATGATCTAGCTTCCACAACTCTCTTGGGTGGAGAATTCCAGACATTTACTTCTTTTTGGGAAAAGAAATTCTTATGCATCTTAGTTTGAAATAAATGTTCCCTTATTCTGCAAATATGTCCCCTAGTTCAAGATTCCTCACTAGTGGACACATTTTCCCAACATATACCCAGTCAAGCACCCTCAGAATCTTATATGTTTCAATAAGATCACCCGTCATTCTGCTAAATTCTAATGAATGTCTAACCTGTTTAGCCAATCTCGATAAGTCAACCCCTTCATCTCAGGTATCTCTGAACAGGAGTTACTGGACCTGAAACATTAATTCTGCCTTGTATCCACTGATCTTGCCAGACCTGCTGAATTTTTCAGTGTTTTCCCATTTAAATGAATACTACCTTTTGACTCTTCCTCCTAAAGTACATGACCTCAAAATTTCCTATACTAAATTCCAACTGCCAAGGTCTTGTCCAGTCCCTGAACTTGTCTCTATCCCTTCACAGATTCCATCTGTCCTCATCATAACATGCCCTCCAAACTATTTTTGTATCATCTGCAAATGTTGATACTTAATCTCTGTTCCCTCCTCTAAGTTATTAATGAAGGTAGTTAATAATTGTGACCGTAGGACTGATCCTTGTGACACTCCATTGGTTACATCTTTCTGACCTGAAAAAAGTATCAAAATTTGCTGATGATACCAAAGTAGTTCAGACGGCATGTTGTGATGAGGACACATGGAACCTGCAAGTGGATATAAATATCACATGACTAACCAGTTATCCCAACTCTGTCTCTATCTGTTAGCCAATCCTCAATCCTCAGTCCAAGCTAATACATTACCCCCAATACATGAGATCCTATCTAGTGCAAAACTTTTAATGTGCAACTTACTGAATGCCTGCCGGAAATCCAAATGCAGCACATCTAGCAGTTCCTTTTTATCAGCTCTCCTTGTTATATTCTTAAGGAATACTAGGAAATCTGTCAATATGATTTCCCTTTCATAAAATCATAATGTCTCTGTTTGATGATATTAGGCTTTTTAAATGTTCTGCTATTTCTTTCTTAATAATAGTCTACAGCATTCTGTCTCTGATAGATGTTAAGCTAACTCTATTGGTTCCTGCTTTCCTGACTCCAGCCCTTCTTATTGGTGATTTTCACATCTGCTGGAATCTGCCCAGAATCTAGAGAATTCTGGAATGTTTCCCCTATTCCTCTATTAGTTCTGTAGCTATTTCCTTTGAAATCCTTAGATGCAAACAATCAGGCCTTGGTGACTTGTCTGCCTTCACCACTATTAGTTTGTCAAATGCATTGACCCTTGTGATAGACACAGTTACAAGTTATTTCCTTCCATTAGCACCTTGTTATCTGTTTTCTTTCTGATGATTATATTGCCCTCCACCATGAAGACTGACACAAAATATTTGTTTACATTTCCTGCCATTTCTCTGTTATCAATACCCCAGTTACATCATCCAAGGATCCCACACTCAGTTTAGTTACTCTCTTTCTTTTTATTTATCCATTGAAGCTTTTGTTTATCTATTTCCTGTCAATTTACTTTTGTGATCATTTTTTTCTGACTTTATAGGCCTTTTAGCTATCTGCTGTAGGTCCTGCACCAATTTGCATGCTGTAGCTTTTGATCGGGTGCTCTCCTTTGACCACCTTTGTTAAGGAGTGCTTCAACTTTCTGACCATTGAGTTCTTTTCGACTGGAATACATTTTTGCAAAGTGTTGTGAAATATCCCCTTAAATGTTCATCCACTGACTATCCCCTTTGTCTATTATCACAGCCCACTTTAGACAACTCTTTCTTCATAGGAATTTTACAGCATGGAAGGAGGCCCTTTGACCCATCATGTCTGTGCCAGTGATCAACCACCCATTTATTATAATCCCATTTTCTGACATTTACACCGTAGCCTTGTATACAATGCTTTTTTAAATGGCCATTTAAACACTTCTTAAACTTTGTGAACGCTCCTACCTCTACACCCTCTCAGGCAGTGACTTTAAGAGTCTCACCACACTCTGAGTGAAAAAAAGTCTTCCTTAAACCCCTCTAAACCTTCTGTTCCTTACCTTAAATGTATGCTGCTGGTTATTGATCGCTGCTAAGGAGAAAGTTTCTTCCTGCCTACCTGATTTATGTCCCTCATAATTATGTAGATGTCAATCAGATGCCCCTGCAGCTGCCTCTGCTCTGAGGGGAAAACAACAGCCTGTATGTTCTCCCTTCATAGCTGAAATATTCCAGCCCAGGTAACATCCTGATGAATCTCTTTTGCACCCTCTCGAATGTATCCTCTCTGTAGTGTGGTGCGCAGAACTGTGCGCAGTACTCCAGCTGTGGCCTAAATAACAGGGCTCAAGTTAACCTTTTTCATCATGTATTCAGTACCTCAACTAATAAAGGCAAGTATCCCATAACCCTTCTTAAGTATGTTATCTCGCTGTCCTGTTGCCTTCAAACAGTTGTGAACAGCCACACCAAAGTCCCGCAGATCCCCTATATTTCCTAGCATCCTATCATTCATCATGTATTCCCCTGCCTCACTCGTCCTTCCAAATCTCTCATTTAATTACGGATATTGGATTGAGACCTGAAATACTTACCCTCAAACTAATTTGAAATTTCTCTGGGGGAGGGGAAGAGAGTTCTGAAATAAATAGGGGGACAGGGGGAGGTGGATAGAAGATGGATAGAAGAGAAGATAGGTGGTGAGGAGATAGGCCGATCCCAAGGAACTTGGGTTCCCAAGCAAAATATGAGATGTTGTTCCTGCATCTTTCAGGTGGTGTCATCATGGCACTGCGGGAGGCCCAGGATGGACATGTCGTCCGAGGAATGGGGGGGTGGGGGTAATTGAAATGATTCGCGAATGGGAGGTGCAGTTGTTTGTTGCTTTGTGGAACACCTGCAGGGACCCCTGCAGCCCAAGGGTATCAATGTGGACTTCACCAGCTTCAAAATCTCCCCTTCCCCCACTGCATCCCAAAACCAGCCCAGTTCGTCCCCTCCCAACACTGCATCCCAAAACCAGCCCAGCTCGTCCCTGCCTCCCTAACCATTCCTCTCACCTCAAGCCCCACCCCCATCTCCTACCCACTTAACCTCATCCCGCCTCTTTGACCTGTCTGTCTCCTCTCCAGGTATCTTCTCCTCTATCCATCTTCTATCTGCCTCCCCCTCTCTCCCTATTTATTTCAGCACCCCCCTCCCCTCCCCCATTTCTGAAGAAGGGTCTCGACCCAAAATATCAGCTTTCCTGCTCCTCTGATGCTGCTTGGCCTGATGTGTTCATCCAGCTCTACACCTTGTTATCTCAGATTCTCCAGCATCAGCAGCTCCTACTATCCCTAGATAATAAAATGTGAGGCTGGATGAACACAGCAGGCCAAGCAGCATCTCAGGAGCACAAAAGCTGACGTTTCGGGCCTAGACCCTACTATCCCTGCATTAGCTATTAAGTCACATTCGTTTATTTCTACTTGTGCCTTCAGTTCATCCATCTTGTAAAAATATTTTAGGTATTTAGATAAAGAGCCTTAAGGTTTAACTTATTACTATTAATACTTCTTGGGATTCTAATTTTGGCTGCATTCTCTGCCTGTATTGTTTGCCCCTTCCTGTTACACTTTGATTATTGTTCATCTCTTAGTACGACACATCTCCTTTCTCATTTCTTACTGATTTTTTAAACTTCCTTTCAATTAGTTTAAAACTCCATCGACAACCTTAAATGTACAATTTGCCAGGACACTGGTCCCAGCATGCTTTGAGTGAAGCCTGTTGTAGCGGAACAGTTCTCTCTTTCCCAAGAACTAGTGCTAGTGCCTCAGGAATCGGAACCAATTTCTCGCACACTAATCATTGAGCCACACATTTACCTCTGTAATATTATTAATCCTACACCAATTTATACATGGCTCAGGCATTAATCCTGAAATTAATTAATTATAATCCTGACCTTTGTGGCCCTGCTTTATAATTTAGCCTGGAACTGCTCATAGCCTTCAGTAGAATTTCTTCCATAGTTCTCCCTCTGTTACAGGTACCTACATGGACCACTGATTGCTCACTCTCCAGCCCAGAAGTGATGTTCTTAACCTTGGCACTATACAGGCAACACAGCCTTCAGGTCTATGTATCTATTCCCCTAACTAGTTTATCTCCTAATATGGTTACATTCCTCTTTTCTTCTCTCACTTTGAGTGGCCCTCTGTACCACCATGCTTCAGTCAGTTCACACAACTTCTCTGTAGCCTGATCACTCATTAACAGAATTTCTAGAACAAGCATCTATTGACAAGTCTCCTTGATGAGGGTCCTTCAAAGCTAGGTTCCAGACCTAATATCATTATCAGTCACCCTCCTGTCCCTGACCACAAATTTGATGTATTTAGTCTAAGACATGTGACTGAAACAGTGCCCAGGTAACCCTTCTTCCTTCCTGTAGTGTTGCAGTATCTACAGTTCAGTCTCCAACTCATCAGCTCTGAAGCAAAGTTCCTGAAGCAGCTTATACTTGTTGCAGATGTGGACATCATGGATCACACTGGCATGAGCTACCAGTATAATTCATAACATCATAGAAGCAGGATTACTGCTTAAGTAGCTTAAGCATTGAAAAGGTGTCAAAAACTCTATAATTTCTAGTTGTTTGGGGTATGAGAAGGTATCAGAAAGTGAATAAGTTAAACTTGTACTGCAGTCAATACTATTCAAACACTGACAGAACTTGACTAACGTATTCCATTAACGGACAGCCATTTTTGTCAAGTTGTCTTATCTATTTCATTTGGTTTTCAATAAGAGCCAAAAGCCTCAGCCCAATTGATGGACTCAACACAGATACCATTACATCATAATTTCCTATTGGCCATTTCCAGGAAAATGACCATTGTCCAAGCTAAGAGAGACAGCTATTTGCTTTGTTCATTGTCAAGGTCTTTTTGACACTAATCATCAGAAACTGCAATAAGTTTTGGTAACTGATCGTTAGTCAATTGTACATTGACAGTCCCCCATTTATCTCAACTGACCACCTTCTTGTCGCTCCTTCTCTCTAGTTCCCTCTCAAAGACTCTCCATAATAAATGAATATAGTTGAATATATCCAGCAGCTAAAAATTGGTATGAGAGCCTTTGAGGAGCTAATCCTTATCCTGACTCAACTGAGCAATCCAGGAGCATTTCAGCTCTGGATTCGGAATGGTTCTATCCATAAATGGTTAAGATTTCTCCACAAAATGTTCCCAGTGATAGAGGGTCTAGAATGATGGGTAGTAGATATAAAATTAAATTAAAAAGATTGAAGTCACAAAGTAGGAAAAGCAGCTGTTACACACAGGGTGTGAGGCAACGGAGTGCAGAGTTACTGCTTGGCACAAACAAAGTGCGATGTTTAAGAACCAAAAGAACTGCGGATGCTGTAAATCAGGAACAAAAACACAGTTGCTGGAAAAGCTCAACATGTCTGGTAGCATCTGTGCAGGAGAAAACAGGGCTAACGTTTCAGGTCCGGTGACCCTTCCTCAGAACATGGACTCAGAACATAGTTATGAGGAAGGGTCACTGCACCTGAAACGTTAACTCTGTTTTCTCCTCCACAAATGCTACTAGACGTGCTGAGCTTTTCCAGCAATTTGGCGTTTAAGGGTAGGTTTGAAAGTTAACTGAAGTAAAAGGAGAGAGAAGGAGGAAATGGGGTCAGAATATTGCTCCTTGATAAACAAACATCAGCATGGAGTGCTTACAGAGTATGTTTTTGTGTTCCAATTTGCACATAATTTTAACCAGTTCCTTTTATTTTCAAATGTGAAGCTAGAAGTATGTACATGGCAGGGGAGACTCGCCCTATTGTTGTTCAAATGGGTAAATGCTACTGCATTTTAGATTTGACAGTAGCTGCAAGAGTCATCGCCAATATACCCGAAACCTACCAAGCAGTTGGAGCTCCTTCTAATTTCCCATTAGGGCGTCACTCTTCAGAAACAAAGGTTGTCACCCTGACACAATTCACTTTGCTGACTATCACTTGGCTTTTCTGTCTCCAAGTCTGTACTGATGCCGACAGCTCATCCTTTGACCATCACTCAGACTGCCCACCATCAACTCCCCGTAATCAAATCAGGCGAGTGGAATTTGATTCTGATCCTTTCCATCTCTCCTCAGCTCCTCTCATTAGTGGACATCAGGCAGCCTCTTATTACAGAGTTTAAAAAAAAATCTGAACTTAACTCAATTTGAGGAAGTGGAGTCGTGCTGGCTTACCGAGGTAATTAAAGAACCCCAATCCGTCTACCAATTCTGCCTGAACTGAAGCTCTAAAGATCACAAATGTGATAGAAATTTACTGAAATATGAATTGCTCATGGTAATCCTTTTAAAATAACTCTCAATTAACTTTT
Source organism: Stegostoma tigrinum (assembly GCF_030684315.1). Taxonomy (NCBI): domain Eukaryota; kingdom Metazoa; phylum Chordata; class Chondrichthyes; order Orectolobiformes; family Stegostomatidae; genus Stegostoma; species Stegostoma tigrinum. Next base: position 1,974,645 of record NC_081358.1, on the reverse strand, counting down.
TACTCTTTTGAAAAGTGTAAACCTGAACAAGCACAATTAGTTCACAACTGTGCTTTAGAGTTGGAAGTCTGTCCTTACAAGGTATGGCCTACATGCAGGACTCCAATAGTACAAAAATGGTTCATTCTTAACTGCTGTTTAAAATGGCATAGCGTCATTTTGTCAAAACTTGCTTGTCAATAGTTCTGTTAGATTTAACACTACCTTCTCAATGTTTTTTATAACTTCATTATGTTGTATTATCTGATTTTATGATTCAGATTGATACAGAAAATGCTTTAATCACTGATGTTGCATTCAGAGATTATAGCTGACTACAGGAAAAGCCTGAGATGGGTGACCCATGTTCCAGCCAGCCTGGTTACTGCTGTCTGGTAAAACCAGATACACAGCTCAATCCCCAGCTTTGAGGAGCTTGTTGAGAAATTAGGAGCAGCAGTGAAATGCAGCAGAGAGAGGGCACACTGACCATATAAGTCGTACATCCAATGTTCAATGTCAACTTTCTGAAGACCGCCACACTGAGGGAAGTGGAGTTCCTGTTGACAACACAGATGGAGTCCTGCGCACTAGTCAATTGTTTACACCAAAATGTAAAGTCTGATATTTCTAGGACTGAGGATCTGGCCAACAGCAGCCAATAAAGACCTGTTGTTGTGGTGTCTTCCTTATCACTTGGAGGCTACAAGTGAGGATTGGGATTAATGCTTTGTTAAAGTTGGAATGAGAAAGTAAGTGTGGCCATATTGAGACTTATGGCTTACATTGGCACATTAATTACTTTGCTTCTCTAGCAGTTTCTTTCAGCAAAAACAATCTAAAAGAGTCCGAGTGACCTCTCCAGCATTCCAATTTGCCGCAAACATTGGATGTGGTCCACATTTAGATGTTGGCTGTGCACTCTTGGTGATGATCTATTTAACAAATATCAAGTCATAGAATCCCTATAGTGCAGGAAGAGGCCATTCAGCTCATGAAGCCCACACTGACTCTCCGCAGAGCATCTCACCCAGGGCTTGCTTCAACCCCACCTCTCATTCCTGTAATCCTGCGTTTAGCATGGCCAATCTAACTAATCTGTGCATCTTTGGACTGTAGGAGTAAACTGGGGCACCTGGAGGAAACCCACGCAGATGCTGGGAGAATGAGCAAACTTCTCACAGACAATTTCCCGAGGGTGGAATCAAACCTGGGTCCCTGGTGCTGTGAGGCGTAACCCCAGTGTCTCGATATACAAGGTGCCTGGTGTTGTACCCCCCCATCCCACAATGTTTCCCCATTATCCGATTGCGGAGAATGTAAACAAAACCACTGTGGACAGACTGAAAAACACAGGAACATTGCACATGACATCAAGGTCCTCACTTACTGTGGGAATTTACAACAATTTCAATTTAAAAATGGATTCATGCTAGTCCTAAGAACACCTATCTAAAATTTATTGATAAGATTGTATTAAACCATTAATTCATTTTTATTAACCCATTCCTAAACGATTATTTATGTACAGTTTCGTTGTCCTTGCATCAACATTCCTACTGTACCTTTACACAAACATCTGAGACAGATATTCCCCATCACTTTGGTCAGCAGCAATTAGATACAATTTGGACAATTAATGCTGCTTTACATCTTGAGAATGCATTCTAAAAAGGGAATCGGCTCTCAAGGCCGAGATACACACAGGTCTGGAGAGATACTGAACAAGGAAACCCTCAGCTACTCATGGAGACTACTGCCTTTCAGATATACATCCCGAGAAAGAAATGTGAGGTGCCCAGAAACTGGGATTGGGACTTAAAATCCCTTCAGTGGCAATCTTTAGTGAAACTAGTGAATAAAGGAAAAGAAGAAAGACTTTCTAATGCATGTGCTCTGGATATCTCATGTAGCATTATCAGGGTTTCGGAGGAGTAGGGCTCCTGAGCCAGGGTTCGCCCACTCTGACCACTTTTCTTGTCATTTATTTCATTATTTTTCCTCTACTTACCTGTTGCCCTGAGCTCAGACGGCAGAGCTGGCAGTGAGGGATTCCAGGGCAGATTTTGTGGCAGTGGTGAGTGAGCCCAGAGCGGGCATGTCTGACACCTTGTTTACTTTTCCGGTATGAGCACAGGAACTGCTATTGGAATTGGTGGCTATCAGATTGGCGGAGGCAGTGTCGGCCAGGTCAGCCCGGCGGCGAGGAACGGCACCTGGGGATCGGTAAATTTGTCATAGGTTAAATCCGACACCGGTGGCAGCAGAAGGGCAGCATGGGGACCTCGGTGGGGTGAGCCCAGCTATAAGAGATGCGACTCTGACATTGGTGGGCCCAGCACAAGCAGCAGCGAGGCAGTGGTGGAGGAGAATTGGCCAAGTGGTGAAAGGTGGCACCTGAAGGGAGGTGACTTCAGGTTCTGGTGTAGACATCAATGAGGCGGTGGAGGAGGGATAGTGACACAGATGGTAACCTGTGTCAGGACTGATGGTCTCTAACCTATATAATTCTATTTTTCTATATTCTTAATCTATTCAATATGGCGCTGGATCATGGCAACATTTGGAAAAACATTTCACTGTGTTCTACAGTTTTTCTCACTGTATAATTCACATGACAATAAAATCATTCATATTCACATTCATGCCGGTGCTTTATGTTTCATTATAGCCTATGAAATACTTTTCAAGTATAACTGCTATTGTAATGTTTGAAACATATTGGTCAGTCACAAGCTCACAAACAGTAATCCAAGAATGATCTGATAACCTGTTTCTAGGATGTTGATAAAGAGATAAATATTAATCAGGACACCTGGAATAACTCTAACAAAAATAAACCGAAAGAACTGCAGATGTTGGAAATCAGAAACAAAAACAGAAATTGCCGGAAAGAGTCAGCTGGCCTGGCAGCATCTGTGGACAGAGCGTAGAGTTAACATTTCACGTTCTGGTTCTGAGGAAGGGTCACTGGAGCTGAAATGTTAACTCTGCAGGTTCTGTTTTTCTCACCTGGAATAATTCCAGTATTCTTCTTCAAAATGGTGTAGAAGTTATTTTTCATTCTCTCGAGAGGGCAGACAGGGCTTTGGTTTAATATCTCACCTGAAAGGAGTCACCTCTGACAATCCTGTACTGCACTGGAGTGTCAATTTGTGGTCAAGGCTCTAAAGTGGGGTATAAGTACATGACCTGCTGATTCTAAGACTGCTATCCTCATAATCACAGCTCCCAGCAATGACTCCAACATGTAAACAATGTGTGTGGTTCCAGATAATCACACACAGTAAGAAAGGACAGCAACAAAACAAAACAAAATCCACTCAGTCTTAAAACCAGGGTTGGGGGTGGGAGATGGTTTGGAGTGGAGCACAAATACTTCAAACAATTCATAAATGGGGCTAATGTTAGAAATCTCAAACTGAGGCCAGATTTCTATGTGTTTTTCTAATTCTTTCATCATAATGTGAACATAGATTCATTAGTATGACAGCTACCAATGCAAATGGCTCTCACTGTGACAGGCAGAATGTCTTTGAAAGCCCTAGGGTCAGCCTAATTGACGTAGTGAACACTATACTGGATTTAGCAAACAAAAGCAAGGTCTCTATCACATCTGGGAGAGTGGACCTCAAACAGGAGATCAATAGAAGCAAGAATAGCTCTTCCCTTATCAAGAAAGGGATGCGATCTTTTCAATATTTCAGAAGAAAATACTTTGTAATCTGATAAAGTTTCAATTACTATTCATTTTAACTGGATACTACATCATCAGCAGGATTGGTCAATTCTGCATGAAGGTCACACTCAGACTTGCATTCGTGTAGCACCTTTCACAATCTGAGGCCATTGAACAAAATTGAGTGTTCTCGTGATTGTATGTGATATCAATAAATGTTTGATTCCATGATTTCTTTCAAAATTTCCCTGAGTAGTTTAAGTGATGAATAAATATGCAAAATGGGAACCATTTTGGCATCTATTAGTTTTCATCACTAATACTGCAGCAATTAAACACAGTCAAAGAAAGAGTGTGTGTGTGTGTGTGTGTGTGTGTGTATGTGCGTGAATGTGCGTGCGCGCATGCTGGGGTTGGGGGGTTTGGTGCTGGCCGTGGTGTGAGGGACAGTTATCTTAAAGCTGGTGCAATCATTAGTAGCAGTGAATGGGCAGCAGGACTATAACACGCAGACTTCACTTTGGTAAACAAACATATGACTGCAGAATTCCAGAGATAAAGAATTAAAAATAATCTGCCCTTGTTCTTCACTGCAGTGCTATATTAAGGCATTGCTCTCTCCCGAGCCCCACAACCTTCTGGATATCTGTGTTCCTCTAATTGTGGCCTCTTGAGCATCCCCTATTTTAATCACTCTGCCACTTCAACTGCCTGGGTCCAAAGCGCTAGAATTCCCTCCCGAAACCTCTTCACCTCTCTCCCTCTCACCCTCTCTCTCTCTCCTTCTTTAAGACACTGATTTAAATCCACATTTTTGATGAAGAGTTTAGTCATCTGCCCTAATATCTCACTATCAGCTTTTTTTTCTGATAATGTTCATGAAATGCACCTTTGGAAAAGTTTTACTCAGTAGAAAGTGCTACTGTTGGATTAGCTGCAAGTATTTCCACTCCAATTAGTGGAAAGTTGGGATTGAAGAAGTGTTTGCTTTCCTGGTATTTTAAGTCAGTATATGACAATTCAGCAGCTGATTTAAAAAACGGAAGAACTTTCAAAATACCCATATTATGGGATGAAGCAGCCACTCATTTACTGTTCAGTGACCTACTGCATAGAGCTCTCACCAGTAGCTGCTTCTATCCAAAAGTCAAGCAGATAAAGCAGTCATATTTGTGGTTGTTTGCAGCTGTCAGTTTGTGTTCTCTAATAAATGCAGGCAGTTTACTCCTTTACTCCTCTGTGGCAGTTTACTTTAACCCTTTAGTGACCCTGGAAGCCACTTAGAAATTGAAGTTGATAAAGCTACAGTTCGACAACTTACTAAACCCTCCTGTTTCCTCAATGCAATAACCTGCCCCCTAACAATTTTTAAGCTTCGGTTTGATCTGCTGCATAACGTTAACTCTAGTAGATGCTTATTACAAACCCTAATCCCGGTCAAATTGATTGAAAAGTTGAGGAGGCTGGGAGTTTGGGAGCAGGCTGAGTGCCTCAGAGTGCCTTAGGGATGTTTGTTATCTGCTAAACAGTTAGCAGGCTGATGTGGTTGAAAGAATTAGAGGATAAAATGATCAGCATTGGTTGGCAAATGTAAGCAACATTGTACTAAATTTCTGAAGAAGGGTCTTAACCTGAAACGTCAGCCTTCCTGCTCCCCTGATGCTGCCTGGCCTGCTGTGTTCCTGCAGCTCCACACTGTGTTATTCTGACTCCAGCATCACCAATTCCTACTATCTCTGATTGACTGTACAGTGTAGCCTTTGCTACCATCAAGCGTGTTTTGACCTACGGGCAGAATCTCTCCCAGCCCCTGAACAATGTGGACACTGCCAAGATAACTGGAAATGTTGGGTGAGATCAACAGAAATTAGATTTGCCATATCATGAAAAAGACAGCCTTTAGCTGTGGGGTTCTGGCACAACAAGTCAAGGGCAGCATCTGCTATGAGTCCAGGGATGTGACTGGGCAAGAGGCCATTTGGGACCCGTATCAAAACAATCTGGAGAGAGGTCCACAGTCAGCCGGTTACAACTAGTTCAACTAGTTTGAGAAGTCATGGCAAGTCAGCCAGGGATCTGGTTACCCCTCAGTTGGAGATATCACTACACCTGGATCAAGGGGCTACTTCTGCAATAAGTACACTGGATAACTCCACTGCAGGGATTGGATGCAAACTAGGGAGGTGGGTCATTGACAGACATTACCACTCTGGCCTTGTTGGGGGAGAGTGAAATATTATGTCTTGCATGATGATTTGATATGCCTGGCCTAGCAGGATAAAGTGGCAATTAATAGCTAAATAAATGTGTTGTGTGGGACTGAGGGGATGACCAGAGCTGAAGGTGTTGACAAGAAAGGCCAACAAGAAGAGAACATGAAGATTTAGGGATGTGCGGTTCACTTAGACCGAGAGGAAGAGTTTGTGCCTCATTCTGTGAAATACGGCCACTGTTTCCTTCCCACATGTTACAAATCACGAACACAATGAAGATGAAATTGGCTGGCACCACGTCTGGATGGAGCAGAGTAAGTGTTTTATTCAGTGACAGAGGGGTTCCATCTTTACGTGGTGTGAGGCATTTCAAAGAGCAATAGGGTCAAACAGACCCACACACAGGGCAGGTGAAAGATAGCTGTGATACAGAATGCTGTACATGAAGCATGTACGTTGAACAGCTGTGCAGACTACAAATCCTGGCGCCAAACAATCTTGGTCACAGCATCAGCAATCAATTCCACTAATGACTGTGATACGCATTCAATGTAACCCAAAGTGATACAGGCTGGAGAGATTCATCAAAATACCGATCATCTTCCAAGATCTCATAACATGTCCACGGTGCTGGAGCCGCACATAAGGTGGGCAAGATTCCCATTCTTGCAGCTGCAGCTAGAGTGACATTCGCTCCCATAGGCGATGATACATGACAATACATTTACTTATAACAGATTAACAACGATGTACCACTGTGCCTCTTCTGTGCCCTGAATAGGTCGACTTCTTCCTTTTCCCTCCCATTATGTTCATGCAGAGTTCTGGGGTCCAGGGAGAAGGGATCTGGGATGAAGGAATTTGGCATAGAAAAGGCTGGGGTGCAAGGAGCTGGGTGGAAGGTCCCCGCCCCGGGGTGGAGCCTGTTGGCCTGGGAGTTGTGGCCAGATGAACTGTTCCAGGTAGTCATGTCGAGAAGGTCCAGACATACTGTTTGTGTCCTGCCCAGAGGCACGTGCTCCATCCTCACGTTGAGCTCCACAGTGCTGAGGATGGGAGATAAGGGTGAAGTGCACTGGCCTGACACCTCTGGAATTGACAGGTGACATTTGAGTGCCCACATGTAGCTCCTCCTCCGATGGGTTCAGCCTGAATTCCTATGAGGAAGGCGTGTCTGGACTGATACCAATGTTCCTCATTGCCAGTTACCTTGCCACGGCTGCTAAGCATGGTGTGCAAGCCTGTGTGGGTTTCTGAGAATGCTGCGTGTTCTGAGGAAGAATCACCAGACCAGAACCATTAACTCTGATTTCCCTTCACAGATGCTGCCAGACTTGCTGAGCTTTTCCAGCAACATCGTTTTTGCACTCCTGACGCACACAGTGACAGTTTAAACACAGCCCTGGTGCTGGGAATCACAGGAGATCCAGTCTATGATGAATACTTCTGCCCTGGTCAGAAAGAACATTAGATGAGCAGGGCACTAATGTGGGGCCATGTTACAATGCTGTAGGGAAGGGAGTGGGGCAATGTTACAGTGCTGTAGGGGATGGAGTGGGGCGATGTTACAGTGCTGTAGGGGATGGAGTGGGGCGATGTTACAGTGCTGTAGGGGATTGAGTGGCGTTATGTTACAGTGCTGTAGGGGATGGAATGGGGTTATGTTACAGTACTGAAGGGGATGAAGTGGGGCTCTGCTACAGTGCTGAAGAGGACGGAGTGGGGCTATGTTACAGTGCTGTAGGGGATGGAGTGGGGCTATGTTACAGTGCTGTAGGGGATGGAGTGGGCTATGCTACAGTGCTGTAGGGGATGGAGTGGGGCTATGTTACAGTGCTAAAGAGAATGGAGTGGGGCTATGTTACAGTGCTGAACAGAATGGAGTGGGGCTATGTTACAGTGCTGGTGAGAATGGAGCGTGACTATTTTATGTTGCTTTAGAGGGTAGAGCGGGGCTATGGTACAGTGCTGAAGAGACTGGTTTCATATCATGTTACACTGCTAGAAATTGGCAGTTTTAATGCCAATGCAGCTAAGTGATTGGAAATTCATCTCAGTGCCTAATCCAGCATCGCGACTGTGATTGGTCTCGTTTAGCATAGGCTGAGTTTTGGAGAGGGTTAGATTCAGTAACTAAAGAATGGAGAAGGTGGTAGGTACTGAAGTTTCAGTCTTTCCGATATATTGTTTATCAATAGTCCAGTAACATTAGCTTTACATCACTCTCACTTTCAGCACACTGCTAGCAGGCAGAAAGTGTTCCAATTGGAACATGGTTTTCATAATTCTTTCAAATTTCTGAACACAATTACTAGAAGAAAACAAGAATTCAGAGATTTTCAACTTACACACATCAAGAGGGTTCTGATTGGTAGAACAAATTTAGGTATGGTGATTTGGCAAGAGCAGTTAACTGTCAATCTTCATTCTTAGATGAGGCGGATAGATTTTGATTGACCTGTGGTTGCCATGAGAATGCAGCAACAATTGGCAGTCTTCATGACCCCTTTCCTCATGAAAAATGTGTAAAGTGGACATAAAATCCTTTTCCTTACATATAGCAGGATGCTCTGTATTAATATAACTAATCAATTTCTTTACTTGTGAACACACAGACTCCAATTCAGAATAAATAATATCATAGGCCATTCACCACCAGTCTGTACTTATATATCTTGTGTTGAACATCAAGGGATCATTCCTCAAAGTCTCTTTGGGCCATGTTTAAAAAACCCTTGCTCCTGAAAACACATGTCACAGTTGGTTGATTAAATTCAAAAGCCTTTCATATTCCTGAGACCAATCACAAGTGAATGCAATAATCTCAGGATTATAAAACTTCATCTGACCAATTGTAGGTGATATTTTTCCACACCCCTCAACATTCCTCTGACACACCCCATGTTCACTGCCATCTCTTAACCAATTAAAACTGGGAACAAACACAACTAATCAACAACCAAAAAAAGACAGTTCATAACATCACGGAAATATTTGTGGTCTTTTCAGCTACAATCTTGCTTTCTCGATAACCTATAAATAATGGAATAAAAATATGGTTAATAACAAAATAAGCATATTTTAAAGGTCATGGAATTTGCAATATCATGGAACTTATACATTGAACATTTTGTGTTTCCAATGGCTTGACTAATGTTTTATTACACAACAAAAATCGATTATGCTGGAACTACTGACTAGATCAGGCAGTTGAGAAAGAAACAACTGATGTTTCAAGTGAATAACTCTCGCTTACCACAAGAAATTGGCGCCTCAGATAAAGTCTGACATCAGCTCTCACAGCCTGAACAAGTCACATCCTTTAACCACAACTTTCAAGAGGAGGTGAGGACATTAATCCTGCCTATCACCAGGCTGCCTCTCAATGCAGGTACAGGTAATAGTTTTAATATCAATGAAAGAGACACTGAGCTTAATTCTCTTTGGCTTTTTGAAGATTCAAATGTGCCAAAGTTATTCAAGTTAACCCAATGCTGCAATCATGGACAGCGGGTTTGGGGCAGAGACAAGGGTATTGAACTCTACATGGTCATGGATTTCCTTCAGGCAAGCATTTTGATCTGAAAGTTAGCCCAGTCAATTTAAATCTAGTTGAATGTAAATGTTGCTATAAATGGGAAATTGTGGCACTTTGGTGGAATTTGATTCAGTTGGTATACTGGTTGAAGGTGGAATCATAAAATCAAACATTTCAGAAGAGGCCCTTCAGCCCATCGAGTCTGCGCTGACAAAGCTAGTTTAAATCCACACTAATCCCACTTTCCATCACAGCCTTGAATGTTGTGACGCTTCAAGTGTTCATCCAAGAACTATTTAAAGGTTCTGAGGTTTCTTGCCACAATTACCTTCCCTTGCAGTGCACTCAGAATCCCATCATACTCTGGGTGAAATTTCTTTCCTCAAATCTCCTCCAGACCTGCTGCATTTCACGTTAAAGTTGTGCCCTTTTTATTACTGATCCTTCAACTAAAGGGAAATAGTTGTTTCCTCTCCACCCCATCCATGCCGCTCATAATTTTACACACCTCTGTGATGTTCCTCCTGCCCCCAGCCTTCTCTGCTCCAAAAACAATCCAGTTTTACTTCAGAGCTAAACTTCTCCATCCCAGGCAATATCCTAGAGAATTCCCTCGGCACCCCCTTCAGTGTAATCACATCCTTCCTCTAGCATACTTACCAAAACTGCTCACAATACTCCAACTGTAGCTTATCCAAAGTTTTGTACATCTCTAATTAAAAAAAAACTAGAAATTAAGAAAAAGAACTGTGCATCCTGATTCAATGATACTATGGTTTTAAGGAGTGTATTTTGCCCTTTTTTTATGAATAAAGGCTGAGACAAAGGTGATGAGTGGTCTGCTCAAAAGCCAATAAAGCAACCAGCTTGTGAGACCTTGGATTTTATTAAAAGTTGGAACAAAGAAAGCATCCTGAATGCTGGGGTCAAGATCCCACAGATCCATAATTTTTTAATATAGTGTCAGTCTGAAGTGTAGTTACTTGGATCTTGAAGGTGGATGTGGAAGATTTTATTGCTCTCTCTATTACAGCTAAAAGCTGGGGTTCTCTTCCTGCTGCTAGAATTTCATGTGAGACAATCTATTTTATTGAACTTACCTTTGCCAAGGGTGCGTTTATGGAATGTTAATATATTGGAACAGTTAACTAGTAGTTAATTTATATATTATCTTGTTAAGCATTTTGAAAGAGTTGCAATTAAGCCAATTCTTTTACTTTGTCTGTGTTTTAATTATAGTATATGAATAAAGTGTGTTTTGCTTCAATCCTGGTAGTTTGATCAATTGAGTTGCATCTGGAACACAATGCCTTGCATTTACCTTTAAAATAAGAAAAGGTTTGGGTCTAGACTATGTCCTTAATATATTTTGAAGGGGTTTTGTCTGGGTCATAACAAACCAGGGGCTCTTGCCAGGATCAAAATCTCTAATTCCAGGTTGGATTTAAGATTACTGGACTCAAAGTCCGCGAGTGGTAAGTGTTGGTGTTATCTTTTCACGTGTTGAATTTGGTTGGTTTAAGCAGGCCATGTACTATGCAGTAATGGCTCTTTCAGCAACTAAGAATTTCTGCTGGGTGCTTTACAGAAAGTGATTAAGGCTGACAAGCTGGAGTTGGGTTTGCCTTTGTGCAAAAAGGGAAGGTAATTGCATTGATAATTCAACATTTACAATTGCTGGAAATGTCATCAGAACCATTGGAAATGATTAAGATTCAGTTGCAGGTGAAGTAGCTTGAACATGAGAAAGAAATGAAACAGTTTCAATTACACTTAAAAGTAGAAGAAAAAGAAAAGGAAAGGAGGCCCTAGCCCAAGAAAGGGAGAAAGGGAGAATTTTTGTACTTCAGAGGTCAGAACTGAAAACTCAAAGTCAACTTAAAATGACAGAGGTAGAGATGAAAAGTAGGAGTGTTGAGGACAGTGATAGAGAGCAATCTCATCGAGCCAAATCTGTGTAGTGTCAGATACTGAAGCAATCCTTGTCCAAATACAGCAAGGCCTGAACAACATCCAGTTTGGGCTGATAAGTGGCAAATAATATTTGTGCCACACAGTGCCAGCCAATGACCATTTCCAACAAGAGAGATTCTACCCGTCGACCCTTGACATTTAATGGTATGGTCATCACTGAATCCCCTACTATCAACACTCTAGGAGTAATTACTGACCAGAAATTAAACTGGGCCAGTCATATAAATATTATGCTTGCAAGAGCCATTCGAAGGCTAGGTGAGCAATACACTTCCTATCACTTCCAAAGCCCGTCCACCATCTACAACGTACAAGTCAGGAGTGTGATGGAATACAGCCCAGTTGTCTGAGTTGGCCCAGAACCCACAGCAACCAGAGGCTGGTGTCACTTTTCCACAGGGATTTGGGAAGATTTCACAGGCGAAGGTGTGGATAGTCCAACTTGGAAGTGACAGCTCCAAAAACCTTCAAGAATCTCAACACCATCCATTGGCGTCACATTGACCACCTTAAACACACATTCCTTTCTTCACAGATACACAATGGCAGTAGTGTGTATCACCTACAACATCGATGACTGCAACTCACTGAATCTCCTTTGCTAGCATCTTCCAAACCTACAAGGGCAGCAGAGACAGAGGAACAACATCACCCACAAGTTCCCCTCCAATCCGCTTGCCATCCTGACTTGGAAATATACTGTTGTTAGTAACATTGGGTCAAAATCCTGGAACTTCCTTTCTTGTTGTACCATGATTATTCTTACATCCAAAGGACTGCAGTAGTTCAAGAAGGCAGTTCACTACCACCTCTCCAGGGCTATTAGGGATCTGCAATTATTATTAATCTCATCAGAAATGCCATCCTAAGGACAAATCTTCACTTACTGAGAGGAATTAACTCCTATTTGTTGTCGTCTGAACTTGTGAAATATTCTAATTTCTAGATGATTGAAATGTGTGGAGGCAGCAATGAGACTGTGAGACCTGGTTTATGTAACAGGGGCTTTCATGATTACACACCCACATCATGCTTTATAAGATTATAGATAAGGTAGTGTAAGTGATTAAAGTGAAAGCCAAACACTGGACTTCATTCTGAGAGGGATATATCTGAAAAGTAGACAAAACTTGTATCTGACTTTGTTTACTTAACATTGCAGTGATATTTCTGATCACCATACTCTGAAGGACGTTTAGAGGCACTGCAGAAGATATAGAGAAGATTTACAAGGATAAAACCTGAAAATGTGTGGTTATGTATTTCAGGAAAACACTGACAGGCTGAAGTTTCTTCATTTTAGATAGAGAAGGCTACCCTATCATATGTTTTATCATTATGAAGGATTTTGATAGAGCACTTGCAGAGAGAATGTTTCCTCATGAAAGGAGGGGCACGACTATTGGCCTTCAATATAGAGAGTTCCAAAGAAACTACTTTTCTCAAATGAGGATATAAACTCACTACCAAAAGGAATGGTTGAAGTAAATTGAATAAATACATCTAAGGAGCAACAGGGCAAGCATTTAAAGGGAGAAGGGAACAGATGTTATGACGATAGATTTAGGTGAAGAAAGTTGGGAGGAGGCAGCATATGCACCAGTATGGGTTGAATGGCCTGTGATCCATTTAATGATCCCAATCATGATCTACCAAGGGTAGATTCTTCATCACAATTAGTTCAAACTCCCTCAAGGCCCTCCTTACGAAGCCAAGCAAGTTATGAACTCTGTCCAATCTCCAATCATTCCTCACCCTTCCCATTATCACCAACAAACTAAGTTAAATTCAGTTCCTGTTCATTGAATCTCTCAGTTTGCCTCCAGGCTGGGATCAACCTTAACTTCTAATGACCAGGTGTAAGCTCTTATTAGTTTACAATAACCATAAGCACACACCATCCACAGAGAGAGCCATTTACAGCTGTAATTGGGTCATCAATATGCAATTTGAATGAGGCCTGGGGTTCTCTTTCTAAAAGATTTGCAAGGGCGCAAATTAATTTCTCAATTTTGTTCCTCGTAAGCTCACTTGCCAGATTGTGAACTGATTTAATCATTTCAGCTGTGTTAACCCTGAAGACTTCAAGCCGTATTCAACAATTCTTTGTGGCTGTGGGGGAGGGTGAGACACAGCGCCTGGGAAGAAAGTCAGTGAGTGAGATCATGTAAGACAGAGGCAGAGGCAGAGGCAGAGGCAGAGTGTTTGTGAGAGACTGAGGGACTGTGAGAGAGTCTGTGAGAGATAGTGAGAGAGAGCGTGTGAGAGGCTAAAAACAGTGAGACAGTGTATGAGAATCTGAACATAGAACATAGAACATTACAGCACAGTACAGGCCCTTCGGCCCTCGATGATGTGTGAGAGACTGAGTGTGTGTGTGAGAGACTGAGAGCATGTGTGAGAGACAGTGAGAGAGCGAGCGTGTGAGACAGAGAGAGAGTGTGAGAGAGACAGTAAAAGAAATGAAGTGTATGAAAGAATCAGTGTGCGAAGGACAGAGGGTATGTAGGTGCTTTTGTAAGAGAGGCTGAAAGGGGCTGAGAGAGGGGGTTTGTGAGAGATACTGCATGTGTTGAGATAAAATATGTGCTTAAGACAGAGAGCGCGTGTGTGTGAGAGCGAGTGTGTGTCAGAGAATGTGTACCAGCAAGTGTGCATCAGAATGTATGTGTGAGAGCATGAGTGTGCATCAGAGTGCATGCATGAGAGCACGAGTGTGCATCAGAGTGTATGTGTACGAGAGTGTATGTGTGTGCCAGAGTGTATGTGTGAAATGATAGCGTGTGTGAGAGAGAGAGAGAGCAAGTGTGCACCTGGGAGTGTGCGTGAAAGAGTGAGAGTGTGTGTGTGAGAGAGAGCAAATGTGCATCAGAGTGAATATGTGAGAGAATGAGAATGTGTGAGAGACAGCGTGTGTCAGAATGTGTGTGTGAGAGAGTGACAACATGTGTAAGAGAGCGCGAGAGTGCATCAGAGTGAGTGTGAAAGAATGAGAATAGGTATGAGAGAGAGAGTGTGTCTGAGAGTGTGTGTGTGAGAATAGGTATGAGAGAGAGTGTGTGGGTGAGAGAGAGAGCGAGCGTGTGTCGGACTGTGTGTGAGAATGAAAGTGTGTCTGAGAGAGAGTGTGTGTGTCAGAGTAAATATGCGAGAGATGGAGTGTATGTGTGAGAAGATGAGTGTATGTGTGAGACAGTGTAAACAAATGTGAGAGCGAGTGCAAGTTTGAAACTGAGTGTGAGACATGTGTGTATATGCCAAGATTGACACTGTGTGTGAATGTGTGAGTGTGAGATAGTAAAATGGTGACCGAGAGATAGAATGCATGTGTGTGAGAAAGTGAGAATGTGTAAAGCCTGGTCAGACTGAGAATGTGTGAGAAAGAGTGTGACTGTGAGCGAGGTGTGAGAAAGTGCAAGTGTGTATGAAAGAGTGTGCGAGAGTATGAGAGAGTGCAAGTGTGAGAAATGGGAGGGCATTTGTGAGAGTGATAACGGGAACTGCAGATGCTGGAGAATCCAAGATAATAAAATGTGAGGCTGGATGAACACAGCAGGCCCAGCAGCATCTCAGGAGCACAAAAGCTGATGTTTCGGGCCTAGACCCTTCATCAGAGAGGGGAATGGGGTGAGGGTTCTTGAATAAATAGGGAGAGAGGGGAAGACGGACTGAAGATGGAGAGAAAAGAAGATACGTGGAGAGGAGAGTATAGGTAGGGAGGTAGGGAGGGGATAGGTCAGTCCAGGGAAGACGGACAGGTCAAGGAGGTGGGATGAGGTTAGTAGGTAGGAGATGGAGGTGCGGCTTGGGGTGGGAGGAAGGGATGGGTGAGAGGAAGAACAGGTTAGGGAAGCAGAGACAGATTGGACTGGTTTTGGGATGCAGTGGGTGGGGGGGAAGAGCTGGGCTAGTTGTGTGGTGCAGTGGGGGGAGGGGACGAACTGGGCTGGTTTTGGGATGAGGTGGGGGAAGGGGAGATTTTGAAGCTGGTGAAGTCCACATTGATACCATTGGGCTGCAGGGTTCCCAAGCGGAATGAGTTGCTGTTCCTGCAACCTTCGGGTGGCATCATTGTGGCAGTGCAGGAGGCCCATGATGGACATGTCATCTAAAGAATGGGAGGGGGAGTTGAAATGGTTTGCGACTGGGAGGTGCAGTTGTTTATTGCGAACCGAGCTGAGGTGTTCTGCAAAGCGGTCCCCAAGCCTCCGCTTGGTTTCCCCAATGTAGAGGAAGCCACACCGGGTACAGTGGATACAGTATAGCACATTGGCAGATGTGCAGGTGAACCTCTGCTTAATATGGAAGGTCATCTTGGGGCCTGGGATAGGGGTGAGGGAGGTGGTGTGGGGGCAAGTGTAGCATTTCCTGCGGTTGCAGGGGAAGGTGCCGGGTGTGGTGGGGTTGGAGGGCAGTGTGAAGCGAACAAGGGAGTCACGGAGAGAGTGGTCTCTCCGGAAAGCAGACAAGGGTGGGGATGGAAAAATGTCTTGGGTGGTGGGGTCGGATTGTAGATGGCGGAGGTGTCGGAGGATGATGCGTTGCATCCGGAGGTCGGTGGGGTGGTGTGTGAGAACGAGGGGGATCCTCTTTGGGCGGTTGTGGTGGGGGCGGGGTGTGAGGGATGTGTTGCAGGAAATACGGGAGACGCGGTCAAGGGCGTTCTCGACCACTGTGGGGGGAAAGTTGCGGTCCTTGAAGAACTTGGGCATCTAGGATGTGCGGGACTGGAATGCCTCATTGTGGGAGCAGATGCGGCGGAGGCGGAGGAATTGGGAATAGGGGATGGAATTTTTGCAGGAGGGTGGGTGGGAGGAGGTGTATTCTAGGTAGCTGTGGGAGTCAGTGGGCTTGAAATGGACATCATTTACAAGCTGGTTGCCTGAGATGGAGACTGAGAGGTCCAGGAAGGTGAGGGATGTGCTGGAGATGGCCCAGGTGAACTGAAGGTTGGGGTGGAAGGTGTTGGTGAAGTGGATGAACTGTTCGAGCTCCTCTTGGGAGCAAGAGGCGGCACCGATACAGTCATCAATGTAACGGAGGAAGAGGTGGTGTTTGGGGCCTGTGTAGGTGCGGAAGAGGGACTGTTCCATTTAACCTGCAAAGAGGCAGGCATAGCTGGGCCCATGCGGGTGCCCATAGCCACCCCCTTTGTCTGTAGGAAGTGGGAGGAATCGAAAGAGAAGTTTTTGAGGGTGAGGACGAGTTCTGCTCGGCGGATGAGGGTGTCGGTGGAGGGGGACTGGTCGGGCCTGCGGGACAGGAAGAATCGGAGGGCCTTGAGGCCATCTGCATGCGGAATACAGGTGTATAGGGACTGGACGTCCATGGTGAAGATGAGGTGTTGGGGGCCAGGGAATTTGAAGTCCTGGAGGAGGTGGAGGGTGTGGGTGGTGTCACGGACATAGGTAGGGAGTTCCTGGACCAAAGGGGAGAAAATGGAGTCCAGATAGGTGGAGATGAATTGGGTGGGGCAGGAACAGGCTGAGACGATGGGTCGACCAGGGCAGGCAGGTTTGTGGATTTTGGGAAGGAGATAGAAACGGGCCGTGCGGGTTTGGGGAACAATGAGGTTGGAGGCTGTGGGTGGGAGGTCCCCTGAGGTGATGAGGTCGTGAATGGTGTTGGAGATGATGGTTTGGTGCTCGGGTGTGGGGTCATGATCGAGGGAGCGGTAGGAGGGGGTGTCGGAGAGTTGGCGTTTGGCCTCGGCGATGTAGAGGCCAGTGTGCCATACTACCACTACGCCACCCTTGTCTGCGGGTTTGATGGTGAGGTTGGGGTTGGAGCGGAGGGAGCGGAGGGCTGTTGTGAGTGACAGGTTAAGAGTGCTGTGTGAGGGATTGTGAATAAGTGAGAGTAATATGAGTATGAGTATGAGTGAGATTGTGAGTATATGAGCGAGTGTGTGAGGGAGAGTGATAATGTATGCGCGAGAGTATGAATGTGTGAGAAATAGAAGTGTATGAGAGGGAGTGTGAGTGAGTGAGTGAGAGAGGGCATGCTGGTGTGTCAGAGTGACAGAATGTGTGAGACGATGTAAATGTGTGTTGGTGGTAGGGGTTTGTCAGGATTTTGGAGCTGGTATTTGAATTAGACAGCCTCCAGGGATTTGCAGGATCTAAGGTTTCTCCAGTTTCTCAAGAGGCAGCAGTTAGTTTCCATAATTGTTTTGCAAATGATCTTCAGTGGGATGAGCTTTTACTGAGTGGTTCTTCAGGATCTTCTAATCTTCAGGATCATTATGGATTATGGAGCAACAGTGCAGATTGTGGGTTACTTACCCTGGCAGTGGGTAGGGCAATGCTCAGTACAACTTGGCCCTGAGAAGGTGTGAGCTTCTGTGTAGCATTGATGAAGATCCAGAGGCCTCTCAGTTCCTCACAACTCAAAGGGCAGCCCCACTTTCAGATTCAGAAACACTCTTCAACTCAGCTTCTCCTTCAGTGGAAAAAGCACAATCCGGTCTATGCCGGAAATCTGAAATGAAATGAAACTATCAGCAGGTCTGAGGCATTTGTGGAGAGGGAAGGAGAGAAACAGTTACCAGGGTGAGGGCTAATGGTAAGAAGAGTAGTGGAGAAGGGGAAGAGAAATGGGGGAAGAGGAGGAACTGTAGTGTGTACAGGAGTCACCGTCCTTTACAGAAACTTCCAATTTCATTTCGTTAATGAGGAAAAAGAAAGAAAACAATAATTTGCATTTCTATTTCGACCTCAGGATGTCACTTACAATCAACAAAGTACTTTTGAAATCTAGTCACTGTTGTAATGTCGGAGAATTACTCACCAGGAACACTGTCACAGGAGGTACGTTGGTGAGGTTTTACAACTCTGAACCACCCGGCAAAATTTGAGAAAAGCCTGCATGCATCACAGCTAGGAATGCTACTGTTCTATTCATCCCAGAAGTGATAAAGACCCAGAAATTTCATTTTCCAGTAATGAGTCTTTGCAAAACTCACTCTTGAATATATTATCTTCTTCCCAGCATTTCAAACCCATCTCTACCTGGCAGAAATAGAAAACCTTACAATATCTGTTCACATGCTGTGACTTACTGTATAGATACATCAGCACAATTAGATTTCCTCACAGATACAATTTACTTTGTGGCAAGGCTAATGGATGTAAATAGCAGAGTTGTGTAGATGTGATTTTATTAGTTTTAAAATAAGCACGAGATGAATAATCAGAAAGGACCCTGTGTGCCTTAAAATACGAGCCCGCCTAATTGTTTTGTACAGCTTGTTCTGGGTCTCTAATCGAATTCTCCCGTCATTGCTCTGTGTACAGCCTCATTCAGGCTGACAGGCATTTAATCGAGATGACGAGGGTTCCTTTGACAACACACAGGAGGTCTTGGGTGTTGAAGAGACACACCACAATGAGGGACAATGAAACCTTCCCACTCAGCACTTGCAGCCTTTCAAACATAAAATGCACATTATCGGACACGGTGTGAGATTTCGACCTGTGACTCGGACAATAGGAACAAGGGAAGATGCCATTCAGCCCATCAAGCCTCTTTCACATGATCCAAGGGAAAGCTCCTTGTTTTTCTCTGAACAGGCACACAGTATGTCTCGCACCCACCTGAAACAGTAGAGGATGCAAAAACAGAAAACACGCAGCAGGTCAGGGAGTGCCAGTGAAAAAGAAACAGAGTCAACAATTCTCACACATAACTTATCACCACAACAGTGAAAAGTTAGGAAGGTCGTTAGAAATTCAGGGTACAAGCAAAGCAGTGGGCTGGCTGAGGAGCTCTTACAGATCCAGCAGAAACATAAAGGGCAGAATAACCTTACTCTGAATCTCCAATAGGTTTTACAAAGTGAAAGGGAAAGGGTGGAACAAAAATGGAAGAGAATGTCTGTCATAGAATTGAAGACAAAAGAAATTAAATGACAAATGAATGAGATGGACTCAGCTGAAAAAGAACAAAGAACACAGAAAATTACAGCACAGGAACAGGCCCTTCAGCCCTCCAAGCCTGCGCCGATCCAGATCATCTAGCTAAACCTGTCACCTATTTTCCAAGGATCTGTATCCCTCTGCTCCCTGTCCATTCATGTATCTGTCTAGATGCATCTTAAATGATGCTATCATGCCCGCCTCTACCACCTCCGCTGGCAACGCGTTCCAGGCACCCACCACCCTCTGTGTAAAGAACTTTCCACGCATATCTCCCATAAACTTTTCCCCTCTCACCTTGAACTCATGACCCCTAGTAATTGAATCCCCCACTCTGGGAAAAAGCTTCTTGCTATCTACCCTGTCTATACCCCTCATGATCTTGTAGACCTCAGTCAGGTCCCCCCCCTCAACCTCCATCTTTCTAATGTAAATAATCCCAATCTACTCAATCTCTCTTCATAGCTAGTGCCCTCCATATCAGGCAACATCTCGGTGAACCTCCTCTACACCCTTTCTAAAGCATCCACACCTTTTTGGTAATGTGGCGACCAGAACTGTATGCAATATTCCAAATGTGGTCAAACCAAAGTCCTATACAACTGTAACATGACCTGCCAACTCTTGTACTTAATACCCCGTCCAATGAAGGAAAGCATGCCATATGCCTTCTTGACCAACCTATTATCCTGCGTTGTCACCTTCAGGGAACAATGGACCTGAACACCCAGATCTCTCTGTTCATCAATTTTCCCCAGGACTTTTCCATTTACTGTATAGTTCACTCTTGAAGTGGATTTTCCAATATGCATCACCTCATATTTGCCTGGATTGAACTCCATCTGCCATTTCTCTGCCCAACTCTCCAATCTGTTTATATTCTGTTGCATTCTCCAACAGTCCCCTTCACTATCTGCTACTCCTCCAATGTTAGTGGCATCTGCAAACTTGCTGATCAGACCATCTATGCCTTTCCCCAGATCATTTATGTATATCACAAACAACAGTGGTCCCAACAGGGATCCCTGTGGAACACCACTTCACTGTTCTCCAATTTGAGAAACTCCCTTCTACTACAACTCTCTGTCTCCTATTGCCCAGCCAGTTCTCTATCCATCTAGCTGGTACACCCTGGACCCCATGTGACTTCACTTTCTCCATCAGCCTACCATGGGAAACCTTATCAAATGCCTTCCTGAAGTCCATGTATATGACATCTACAGTCCTTCCCTCATCTATCGACTTTGTCACTTCCTAGTAAGAAAGAAAAGTAGAATCTCAAACAATTCTGCATTCCCCGAGTACTGCCCTCTGTCCCATCATTATTGATCTCCCTGAATGTCAAAGCTGAAAATTGTAAAGAGAAGGTGGCATGTGTTACCCTTGTTTTGGGAAGACCTGCCCTGCCTTGTTCCACTGAGGTAGTCATTGACAGGTCAATGATGTACTTTACAGACTTCTGTTATGTTAGTCTGTGTAATGTATATCACACATGTGATAATATATATCCTGTGTAATATATATCACAAATGTGATAATATATATCCTGCGCAATATATATCACAGATAATAAAATGTGAGGCTGGACGAACACAGCAGGCCAAGCAGCATCTCAGGAGCACAAAAGCTGACGTTTCGGGCCTAGACCCTTCATCAGAGAGGGGGATGGGGAGAGGGAACTGGAATAAATAGGGAGAGAGGGGGAGGCGGACCGAAGATGGAGAGAAAAGAAGATAGGTGGAGAGGAGAGTATAGGTGGGGAGGTAGGGAGGGGATAGATCAGTCCAGGGAAGACGGACAGGTCAAGGAGGTGGGATGAGGTTAGTAGGTAGGAGATGGAGGTGCAGCTTGGGGTGGGAGGAAGGGATGGGTGAGAGGAAGAACAGGTTAGGGAGGCAGAGACAGGTTGGACTGGTTTTGGGATGCAGTGGGTGGAGGGGAAGAGCTGGGCTGGTTGTGTGGTGCAGTGGGGGGAGGGAACGAACTGGGCTGGTTTTGAGATGCGGTGGGGGAAGGGGAGATTTTGAAGCTGGTGAAGTCCACATTGATACCATTAGGCTGCAGGGTTCCCAAGCGGAATATGAGTTGCTGTTCCTGCAACATTCGGGTGGCATCATTGTGGCACTGCGGGAGGCCCATGATGGACATATCATCTAAAGAATGGGAGGGGGAGTGGAAATGGTTTGCGACTGGGAGGTGCAGTTGTTTATTGCGAACCAAGCGGAGGTGTTCTGCAAAGCGGTCCCCAAGCCTCCGCTTGGTTTCCCCAATGTAGAGGAAGCCACACCGGGTACAGTGGATGCAGTATACCACATTGGCAGATGTGCAGGTGAACCTCTGCTTAATGTGGAAAGTCATATTGGGGCTTGGGATAGGGGTGAGGGAGGAGGTGTGGGGGCAGGTGTAGTATTTCCTGCGGTTGCAGGGGAAGGTGCCGGGTGTGGTGGGGTTGGAGGGCAGTGTGGAGCGAACCCTATCGCTCCACACTGCCCTCCAACCCCACCACACCCGGCACCTTCCCCTGCAACCGCAGGAAATGCTACACCTGCCCCCACACCTCCTCCCTCACCCCTATCCCAGGCCCCAAGATGACTTTCCACATTAAGCAGAGGTTCACCTGCACAATCTGCCAATGTGGTATACTGCATCCACTGTACCCGGTGTGGCTTCCTCTACATTGGGGAAACCAAGCGGAGGCTTGGAGACCGCTTTGCAGAGCACCTCAGCTCAGTTCGCAACAAACAACTGCACCTCCCAGTCGCAAACCATTTCCACTCCCCCTCCCATTCTCTAGATGACATGTCCATCATGGGCCTCCTGCACTGCCACAATGGTGCCACCCGAAGGTTGCAGGAACAGCAACTCATATTCCGCCTGGGGGCCCTGCAGCCGAATGGTATCAATGTGGACTTCACCAGTTTCAAAATCTCCCGTTCCCCTACTGCATCCCTAAACCAGCCCAGTTCGTTCCCTCCCCCCACTGCACCACACAACCAGCCCAGCTCTTCCCCCCCACCCACTGCATCCCAAAACCAGTCCAACCTGTCTCTGCCTCCCTAACCGGTTCTTCCTCTCACCCATCCCTTCTTCCCACCCCAAGCCGCACCCCCATCTATCTACTAATGTCATCCCACCTCCTTGACCTGTCCGTCTTCCCTGGACTGACCTATCCCCTCCCTACCTCCCCACCTATACTCTCTCCACGTATCTTCTTTACTCTCCATCTTCGGTCCGCCTCCCCCTCTCTCCCTATTTATTCCAGTTCCCTCTCCCCATCCCCCTCTCTGATGAAGGGTCTAGGCCCGAAACGTCAGCTTTTGTGCTCCTGAGGTGCTGCTTGGCCTGCTGTGTTCATCCAGCCTCACATTTTATTATCTTGCAGCTCTTCCCCTCCACCCACTGCATCCCAAAACCAGTCCAACCTGTCTCTGCCTCCCTCACCTGTTCTTCCTCTCACCCATCCCTTCCTCCCACCCCAAGCCGCATCTCCATCTCCTACCTACTAACCGCATCCCACTTCCTTGACCTGTCCGTCTTCCCTGGACTGACCTATTCCCTCCCTACCTCCACACCTATACTCTCCTCTCCACGTATCTTCTTTTCTCTCCATCTTCGGTCCGCCTCCCCCTCTCTCCCTATTTATTCCAGAACCCTCACCCCATCCCCCTCTCTGATGAAGGGTCTAGGCCCGAAACGTCAGCTTTTGTGCTCCTGAGATGCTGCTGGGCCTGCTGTGTTCATCCAGCCTCACATTTCGTTATCTTGGATTCTCCAGCATCTGCAGTTCCCATTATCATTAGTTTAAGGAAGTCAGCTGCAGAACTGTTGAAAATTGCTAGCTGATAAAACTCAAAAAAGGGAAAGAAAGCACAATGGTTGTCTCACCTAACCATCCCAACTTACTGACAATGAGCTGAGGGAAGCGCATGGCTAGAATGAAGCAATATTTTGATAGAAGAATGGCTAATGGATTCTCAGGGCCTTATATTGTGCTTCATGATTCACAAAAAATCGAGTGAGAGATCAATTTTTAAAATCTAAAACATGTTCCAAAGCTGACAGCTTCCATTAAAACTTTGAACCAAGATCTGACCACTTGTATTGCCAAAGGAGACTGACAATGATCATCTACCCAGTGTCCTCAAAATCCCAACCTCTAAACTCACAGCACTCCTTCAAACATTCCCAATGCCCACCAACATACATGGTCAGGACCCCAGCAACACCATTCCCCACAGGGAGAGACACAGAGTCAGTAACATGGGAACAATGTTTGTGGCAGTGACTGAAGACCATATTTACTTGGAGGACACTCTGCCCATCCAATCCTGGGTGTGGGAGAAACAGTCTGATAATGTGTCAACAGTGAGGGAGGCTGAGAGAGATATCAATGAGATGAAGTGTACATATGAAAAACTAATGTGTCTCCATGTTAAGTCGCTGAGGGACAACATGTAGATGAGAAATAAGAGTGGGCTAGGGATAGAAACTTGAGACACTTCAGAAGTGATGGTGCCAGAGCAGGAAGTGAAATCGTTGCAAGTGATTCTTTGGTTTGGATTAGAAAGATAAGAATTAGAATCCCTACAGTGTGGAAGCAGTCCATCACAACTCTCCAAAGAGAATCCCACACAGACCCACATCCCTACCCTATCCCTGCAACCTTGCATTTCCCATGGCCAATCAGCCTAACCTCCACACCTTCGGATTGTGGGAGCAAACAGGAGCATCTGAAGGAAACCAATGCAGACATGGGGAGAAAGTTCAATCTCCATATAGATAGTCACTCAGGAGTGGAATTGAACCTGGATCACTCACACTGTGAGGCAGCAGTGCTAACCACTGAACCACCCCACCTTGGAATGGGACCAGGTGAGAGTGATCCCTCCAACATTCTGTTAAATAAACAGATTTAAATATTATAATTCAATTATCTTGGATACTTTAATATTTGGCAGGAAAATGAAATTGCTTCCAGAGTAATTCTCAATGTACTTATCCTGTGATTGTACAGAGTGAGATGTATCAATTTGATCCCATTTCAGAATCCAGTACCCAAGCAATCCTTACTTCAGAAGCTGGAACATGATGTTGACATGTTTGGATCTCTTCAGATGGGTTCACAGTGTAGAGCAGTTTCCAGTGGTTTACAATTTAACAGACTACCCTGTGTAAAGATTTAAGTGAATAAATAAACTGGAGGCCAGAGCCAGGAGCTTTGTGTTGCAGTCAAAGGGTGTGAGTGACTGGTACACCGTTCCCATACAAGACACAACAACCTCTGATCTAACATATAGTTACAACACCACCCAAAGAACTTGTTGGCAGATTGATGTACTGAGCTGACATATTTGTACAAAACACAACAAGTAAAAGGTTAATCAAGGTCGGGAAGGTCATTAATCACTTCAAAGTCAGTACAGCAGTTAAATAGCTATGAAATAAAGAGAAATCAATTAACCTACTTTAACACACATTTTACCACATTCCCCACACTGCTAATGTGCCAAAAAGCACATTATGCCTTCAACAGGGCCAGGTGACAAAACATTGCTCGAAAGGAGCTCTCATCCCAAGCTGCTATCAAAACTTAAATAATTCCAACAGTCTGCTCTCCAGCTCATCTCCCCCACATTTGTAAAAGACAAAATATAACATTCTTTCCAGTCTCATGTGTTCTTTGTATGTGCTGTAAAGCTTTAACTTCAGTTTTGTTGCTAGTGAGGTGGCTGTACATTTTATTTTGATCTGTCAGTATGTTTTGAGCTTTGACATCGATCTTTGTCAGTGACCACCTTGTGCAATCATTCTCTCACTACCACCTTTCAGGCAGCTGCCTTCAGTAGAACCTCTAGTCTCTACACAGCCCTGGTTACTGCCATTAGGACATCCCTCATACTGTATCAGGTGCAGGAGAAGTTTAACCATTCATTGTCACCAGGTCTAATTAGACCACATCAATCAACAGTGCAGCTTCAGCCAAAACCACTCATTGCTTCACCCTCAATGTTAGGATAAACTTTGGCTTCTTTTCACTGCAGTAAAGTATCTCCTTAAATCTGTCTCCACGGCCCACCATACTCCCCACAGCTTTACTTTAAACAGAAAGAGTATGAGGCATTAAAACACTCTTCACTCACAAAGTTTTTGACCATTCATTTAGCAGCTGTTGTCTCTCCTCCTAATTCCCAAACCAAACTTCATCCTGAGTCCAAGCCCAAAGCTCGTATTCCTTTCTCATTACTCTCCTATCTCCCTTCATGCCCTCTCCAGCTTACATCGTTCATGGACCCTCCCTCCTCTTCCCTTGATAATTCCCTACTATTTCTGCCGATATCCAGCTTCCTGTCCTGGTCTCAATGAGTTTTGAGTTTTGTTAATGGTTATGTCTCCTCCTGTCTCTGAGCAAACCTGCCAGCATCACTTATCAAAAATCTTGATTGCTCAATCCTTATGAATTGCAATTTCCAATTTTCCTTTCCTCTCCAAACTCCTTGGCCATGTTATCACCTCTCAAGCCTATGTGTATCAAATGTTTGAATGTCTTCAATTATGTTTCTATCCCATGTCACAAATGGCTGTTATCAAAGTCACAAATGACACGCTATATGACTGTAAGAATGGTAAAATTCTCCTATTTATCTTGACATGGTTGAGCAGATCATCCTCCCCTAACTGAATGGATTGTCTTCTCCTGCTTCGATTCTAATCTACTTATTCTTAGCTAGAAAATCTCCATCAATGATTTGTCTTCGTAATCTCACAACTTTACCCCGGTTTCCCACAAGGATCTATCTCTGGCTTCTGTTTCATGCTCATCCTCAGCACCAGTTTCCACACACACAGAGGTTAGACTTCACACATATGTACTAATAGAACACAGATCTCCTCTCCACACAGGGCCCAAAATCTAGGCTGCAAGGGGGATTGCTGTGCCTGAGTTTTGTCAGACTGCTTGCACAAGTTTCAATGAAGAGTCATAATATCCTCAAAATGTTTACCTTGTCTCTTTACAGATACAGCCAGACTTTCACCCGCACCATCTGTTTTTGTTGTCTAACATCCAGCCCTAGATTAACCACAATTCTCTCCAGCAAATACTCTCTGTGACATTTCTTGCCTGGTGTCACCGTACGGGTTTTGCAGGTGCCGATGGTCCTAGTCAATGTAAAATCAGCACCAAGCAATCTGAGAGCAGCTGTAATGAGAACTGAATTAGTGCAGCAGTGACAGTCTCCAGGAAGCCAGGACTGATTCAGCTGTGACAGAAACACAGACCACCTCACATTCAGTAACTGTTCCATTGACAGGCTCCTGTGAACCATATAATGTTTCTTCACTAACCATCAAATGATGATTTAAAAAAGGCCTCGAGTCATTTCTTAGCTTATTGGATCTTAAAAATAATAGTTTATTATTTAATTATTTAATCTCTGAATAGGGAATGAGCCAGTCTGCGATTGAAGCATTCATTTTAATTTCTTTCTGTTGGTGAATTCCATTTTAAATCACAGTCTCTGCTTCAACAGCCCCTCATGTTGGAGGATGTTTGAGTTGATTTGAAGAGCCTCTTAATTATTTATGTTGAATTAGTGGGTAGAAATAGATTGGTTTGTAGAGGCATTGAAGCTCCTGATTAAATGCTCATGCCTTCATCTTATTAATTGTTGGAATGTTGGTGTCACTGATAAGACTGACATTTTTGACCACGTTGTTGCCTATGTGATGGTAAGTACTTTAGAATCCTTGGATCTGCTTTGATACAACAGACTGGCCACTCTGGAGGGCATTTAAGAACGTATTGCATTGGTGTGGGGGTGCTGAAGTCACGTATCAGTTGCTCAGGCTTCCTCTCCAGGAGGATGTAAGCGAACCAGATTGGTTTTCAGAACAATCCGAAAGTTTCGTGGGACATTTTTATTTGCTTTCACCGGATTTACTTTAAATTACTGAATTTAAATCTCAAACTGCCACAGTGGGGTTTGAATTCATGTTCATGGAGTTATTAGCCTAGGGACATCACTGCGATATTTATGATGCTGATCACATTTTAAGCTTCAGAATTGCCAGTAAACAAATAAACTTGATGTTTTGTATGTGATCGTGTAATACCAAGGTCTTTCTTCATCAGGCTTTATTAAAAAGAAGACAGGCTCATTTGAAAGGCAAAAATAACCTGATCACATGTTGTTGTAATTGTTTTATGTGGGCTCCAATATCATGGAGACTGCTACAAGCTTAAAAATCAACAATCTAGCTTGTATTATGTCTTTATTGAATGGCATATAAAATGGCTACCTGCAGTGAGTGCCCATGACTACAATAAGCCAGGGCGCTCAGTAGGATAACTTCCATCCAAACATTCCCATTTTCGTACAAAAAAAATTAACTGTGCTATCAATTACACTGAGTTACTCAGGTAACAACCATGTGATCAATTATTCTCTAAGTATCAGCAAAACCGTTCACTATTCTCATTTGTCCCTCATTTGTCAGCCTCTGTAATTGCATATGGATTTTCAGTTTTCCCTCCAAAGTCCATCAGTTGGAATAATGTGCTGTCTCATTCTGTTTTAAAATCTTCTCAGCTGACTTATGCTGTTGCCTTAGATATATCTTTCCTTTAGTTGCACTAGCCAAGTGCAGCAAGGCAATCTTTCCATTTTCTGATTTTGCTATCAATTTTCCTTTGTGGTCATACAGCTGGTCACTTTCCGACTCATGCTATTTGTCTGTGGGTGTGGCTTTCAAAGCTCTGTAAATCTCTTCTGGCACATAGTCCAAGCTGATAGAGTTATTGAGTTTTTACAGTGTGGAAAATGACAATCCAGCCCTTCCATCCGCGCCAGTCATCAAGCATCTATCTGTTCTAATCCCATTTTCCAGCATTTGGCCAATATCCTTGCAGCTTTCGCATTTCAAGTCATCTAAATATTTCTGAAATATATTGATCATTCTTGCCTCTACCACTCTTTAGATGGGGAATTTCAGATTTCCACCACCACAACCTTGGTGAAAACATTTTCCTTAAACCACCTCTAAACCGCCTGCTCCTTTCCTTAATCGAGTCTTTCACCTTGGCCGAATTGTTCCATCCCAAGTAATATCCCGAGGAATTTCTTCTGCACCCTTTCTAGCACGACCAATTCCTTCCTGTACTGCGGTGACTAGAAATGTACACAGTATTTCAGCTGAGGCCTAACTAATGACATATTGCTCCATCATAACCTCCTTGCTCTTGTATTTGATGGCTTCACTAATAAAGGCAATTATTCCATCTGCCTTCTGCCCTACTACTTTCAAAGCTCTCTGGGCATGCGCACAAAGGTCCCTCTAATCCTATGCATCCCCTAAGGTCCCACAGTTCAAAAGGTATTCCCTTGTTAGTCCTACAAAAATGTATCACATCACACTTTTCAGGATTAAATTCCATTTGCCACTGTTCAGCCCATACAACCAATCCATCACTTCTAAGGCTTTCCCCCTTGCTTTTTACCACACCATCAATTTTCATGTCATTGGCAAACTATTTTCCCTTAAATCCTTCATTCATAGAAAAGTAGAAAGTAGGGGAAGAGGTAGGCCATTCAGCCCTTCAAGCCTGCTCCACCGTTGAATATAATCCTGGGTAATCATGCAACTTAGTACCCCATTCCAACTTTCTTCCCTCACCTTTTGATCTCTTTAGCCCTAAAATCTGTACCTTCATGTTTAGATAATTAATGTACACCACAATGAGTTAGCTTTATTGTCACAAGTACTCAAATGAGGACAGTGCAAGTTTACAGTCACCACATTACGGTGCCACGTTAGCTACAAAGGTATGTTGGTACGGGCACTCAAGATCAAATTCTTAGGAACCGAAAAAAAGACAGCAAGAGAGCCAAGATAACAAAGTGTGGAGCTGGATGAACACAGCAGGCCAAGCAGCATCTCAGGAGCACAAAAGCTGATGTTTCGGGCCTAGACCCTTCATCAGAGAGGCAAGAGAGCCAGTCCTGAACCCTGTGTAATGTCACTGGGCATAGGCTTCCAGACACCAAGAAAACCTTTCAACTATGCCATCTGGATTCTGCCACTCAGCCAATTTTGGATCCAATTTTTCCTGGCTCCTATGGGCTTTTAGCTTCTTAAGTAGCCTGCCATGTGAACCTTGTCAAAAGCTTCACCGAAATACATGTAGCCTACATCAACTGCACCACCTTCATCTGCAGATGTGCCACCTCAATGAAAAGTATCAAATTTGTTAGATATGATCTCTCTCTGACAAAGACATGCTGACTATTCTAGATTACCTTACACTTCTCCAAGTGGAGATTAACTCTGTCCATCAGATTTTTCTGATAGTTTCCCTACATTGAAATTAGTTAGACTCACCGCCCCGTAGGTTCCTGGTTTATCTCTACACCCTTCTTGAATAATTGTACTACATTAGCTTTCCGCCAATCTTCTAGCACTCCTTGTCCAGACAGGATTTGAAAATTAATGTTGGAGCCCCAGTAATCTCCTTCCTTGTCTCTTACAGCAGCTTAAGGAGCCTTTCATCTGGGCCTGGGGATTTTTCCACTTCTAAGCCATCTAAACCATCAATACCTCTTCCCTTTTCATTCAAATTTGCTCAATCATATCACAGCCCACCTCCCTAATTTCTATTTCTGTATTGCGCTTCTCTATAGAAAATACAAATATGAATACAAAGTAGTCATTCAAAACCATGGTCATGTCTTTAGCCTCTACACACTGATTGCTACTTTAGTCTCAAATGTGTCCTACTCTTTTCCTGGTTATTCACTCGCCCCTAACATACTTACAAAATGCCTTTGGATTTTCTTTAACATTATCCATCAGTGTTTTTACATATATTGTCCCTGTTCTTCTAATTTTCTTTTTATGTAAACCCTTGTATTTTATAAACTCCTCTGGAGCATCCATCATTTTGAGCCTTTGATACCTTGCATAAACTTCCTTGTTTATTTTCCTAGATAACAAGGTGTGGAGCCAAATGAACACAGCAGGCCAAGCAGCACCAGAGGAGCAGGAAAGCTGATGTTTCAGAAATTCAACTCTGTACCTTGTTATCTCAGATTTCCAGCATCTGCAGTTCCTACTATCTCTCATTTATTTCCTTATCCCTTTCAAATTGCTCCTTCTGAATGAAATAGCTTTAGTTCTGTGCTTAATATCTGGATTCCACATATTCAGTCTTGTTGTTACGTTGTGTTTTCAGACAAATTTGTCTTCTTGGGGTGAACACTATTCTGTCAAAAGGTCTCAACTTTGTCTTTGAGCATTTCACTTTTGTATACCATCTGGTGCAACGTTACACAGATCCGCAAAGCTCACAATGTTGCAAGTAGGGCTGGTGTATACTTGGCTCTTCAAATTCATTTGATGCTGTCATCTTACTCTCTTCAGTGTCATAGTTACAAAGTGTATTTTCCTTTAGACCTAACAATGCCTGTATGCTCAGGTGTGGACAGAACTTTGCAAATCTTCCTCTGACACTTCTCTAGTGTTGTGCTGATTTTTCAAAATTGGTGTCCAACATTTCAGTAACAATTGTTTCTATGGGTTTTATAGACTTGTTTGTTTCCTTTCCAGCTAAAAATTAGCGTACAAAGTGGTTTAGCTTCTTGCAGTTAAATACTGCTTTCCCAAACTGGACATGCCTTCTTTCATTTCATTTGACCTCCACAATATTTGCAACTGGTCCTTTGGCCTTGATGTTTCTGCTGGCCCTTCCGTGAATACTTGTTGCTTTCCTTCACCAAGTATCACTTTAAAAATCTCAGCTGCTTTTCAACATAACAAACTTCGACAAACTTGCCTGTTCTCCCCTGTATGTACTAAGGCCATTAATTAAAAGTTCTGCACGTTTAAAATTTCTTTGGGAGTCAGATTTTCTTCTTATAGCCATCACCCTAGGATTTCTTATGCCTAAGTAATTCCATCTTTGATGTGATTATCTTTCAGGTTCTGCAACTGACAGCATTTGTAAACCATGTTAGTGTAGCCACATACAAATCAATGGACTCTTTTCATCTTCTGTGCTCATATTGAATATATAATATTACATATTATATTAACTTGGGAGTCAAAACGTGCCTTCAGGCTTTCAACATTTCTGCCATCCTTTATTTTGGTTATTGGAGCTATTTATAGTGGATTACATGTTGTTACAGTATCTCCACAGCAGTGATAAAAGTGTAGCTATTAATTAAATCCATCACAATTTCATTGGAAAAACTACCAGTTCTGTTTCATATAAGTTAAGATCTCAAATGGTACAGTTTGTGAAAAAAAGCAGCTATTCTTTCTTACTTAAGTTGCAGCTTTTTGCAGCTTTCAGGAGCCAATCTACCATCCCCTGAGAAAAAGAACACGAAATGACATCACCAACCCAAGGAAACCTAAACAGATAAATAGAAAGTGGGACATAACACCAGCGCTTCGTCAGAGGCTCACTGATGATGTTACCTAGAATGGTGACGAAATGTCTGAAAACTAACCTTCCAGCTCAGCGAGCAAACTCACATCCGGCTTTCAGTTGCTCTGAGCATTCCTATGTTCTTCCTTTAGTAGTTTTGCTTCTATTCAAGTTCTTCAAAACTCAATCTCAGTTTTATTCTGACACCATGTCAGGACTTTACAAGACAAGCATCTAGCTTATACATCATGCAATATGCTGTCTACTGTGAGTAAGACGTGGCATAGGTCATATTGGTGCAATTTCCATCTGAATAGAGACAGAGATTGGAAAGTGAGGGTATAAGACAATTCCAATCTATATTATATAACAAGCTCCCTAATTTCTACCATTGCACTATTAACAGTCATGATTTCTGCTGATCTAGGCCCTAAGCTCCAGAGCTCATTCCTTATACTTTTCTGCCTCTTCACTGGGTAATATACGACTGCATCTTTTAATAAGCTAGCTAATGGCTTTCCTGGCAGTAATGTCAGATTATGTAAAATTTGATGTGTAGAAATATTTACTTCAAGATGGTCCTATAGGGAGTCTTATCTTTCTCAGTATGCAATGTTCTGGTTTACCAGCTGCATATCAACTCCAAGTATGTATAACACACCTTTCTCTGTTCGTGTAAATTAAAATCTTCATCTATCGCCAAGTTTTGATCATCTGCCCTATTATCTCCTTCTCTGGCTCACTGCCAATTTATCTCTGATTTTACTCCAGTAAATCATCTTGAAGTGCTCTTATGTTAGTGATACAAAATAAATTCTGTTATCATTTATATTTTAATGTGCCTGATGGTTTGCTTTTAAACACAAAATCATGAATGTTCTGTTCAGAAAAAGATTTTTGGAAGTTGGGAAGGATAGGATTTAATATGAACTTGAGATTGAGTGAAATGAATTCATGATATTTTTGGACGTCCTAACCTGAGAAAACTCACAGGGACAATTCCTTGTTTAGCTCATTCCACTTCTACGACATAGATATTGGGTCAGCAGGTTAAGCTGGTTCACATGCTGATAAATTCGGTGCAATACTATAATGATGGATTATTAATGACTGAAAGTGAATAGTGTTTAGAGATATCTTGCGCAGTCAATGGTCTCCCTCTGATCAAACCATTGGAAGACTCCTGAGAAAAAACATTTAATCTCTACAAGTCCAGGATAGGTGGATGTAAACAATCAGTCACTGTAATCACCAAGAAGCTGTTGAATGCAGTATCAGAGACAACGGGAACTGCAGAGGCTGGAGGATCCAAGATAATAAAGTGTGAGGCTGGATGAACACAGCAGGCCAAGCAGCATCTCAGGAGCACAAAAGCTGACGTTTCGGGCCTAGACCCTTCATCAGAGAGGGGGAATGGGGTGAGGATTCTGGAATAAATAGGGAGAGAGGGGGAGGCGGACCGAAGATGGAGAGAAAAGAAGATAGGTGGAGAGAGTGTAGGTGGGGAGGTAGGGAGGGGATAGGTCAGTCCAGGGAAGATGGACAGGTCAAGGAGGTGGGATGAAGTTAGTAGGTAGATGGGGGTGCGGCTTGGGGTGGGAGGAAGGGATGGGTGAGAGGAAGAACCGGTTAGGGAGGCAGAGACAGGTTGGACTGGTTTTGGGATGCAGTGGGTGGAGGGGAAGAGCTGGGCTGGTTGTGTGGTGCAGTGGGGGGAGGGGACAAAATAGGCTGGTTTTGGGATGCGGTGGGGGAAGGGGAGATTTTGAAACTGGTGAAGTCCACATTGATACCATTGAGCTGCAGGGTTCCCAGGCGGAATATGAGTTGCTGTTCCTGCAACCTTCGGGTGGCATCACCGTGGCAGTGCAGGAGGCCCACGATGGACATGTCATCTAGAGAATGGGAGGGGGAGTGGAAATGGTTTGCGACTGGGAGGTGCAGTTGTTTGTTGCGAACTGAGCGGAGGTGTTCTGCAAAGCCGTCTCCAAGCCTTCGCTTGGTTTCCCCAATGTAGAGGAAGCCACACCGGGTACAGTGGATGCAGTATACCACATTGGCAGATGTGCAGGTGAACCTCTGCTTAATGTGGAATGTCATCTTGGGGCATGGGATAGGGGTGAGGGAGGAGGTGTGGGGGCAAGTGTAGCATTTCCTGCGGTTGCAGGGGAAGGTGCCGGGTGTGGTGGGGTTGGAGGGCAGTGTGGAGCGAACAAGGGAGTCACGGAGAGAGTGGTCTCTCCGGAAAGCAGACAGGGGTGGGGATGGAAAAATGTCTTGGGTGGTGGGGTCGGATTGTAAATGGCAAAAGTGTCGGAGGATGATGCGTTGTATCCGGAGGTTGGTAGGGTGGTGTGTGAGAATGAGGGGGATCCTCTTAGGGCTGTTGTGGCGGGGGTGGGGTGTGAGGGATGTGTTGCGGGAAATACGGGAGACACGGTCAAGGGCGTTCTCGATGACTGTGGGGGGAAAGTTGCGGTCCTTAAAGAACTTGGACATCTGGGATGTGCGGGAGTGGAATGTCTTATCGTGGGAGCAGGTGCGGCGGAGGCGAAGGAATTGGGAATAGGGGATGGAATTTTTGCAGGAGGGTGGGTGGGAGGAGATGTATTCTAGGTAGCTGTGGGAGTCGGTGGGCTTGAAATGGACATCAGTTACAAGCTGGTTGCCTGAGATGGAGACTGAGAGGTCCAGGAAGGTGAGGGATGTGCTGGAGATGGCCCAGGTGAACTGAAGGTTGGGGTGGAAGGTGTTGGTGAAGTGGATGAACTGTTCAAGCTCCTCTGGGGAGCAAGAGGCGGCGCCGATACAGTCATCAATGTACCGGAGGAAGAGGTGGGGTTTGGGGCCTGTGTAGGTGCGGAAGAGGGACTGTTCCACGTAACCTACAAAGAGGCAGGCATAGCTGGGGCCCATGCAGGTGCCCATGGCCACCCCCTTAGTCTGTAGGAAGTGGGAGGAGTCAAAAGAGAAGTTGTTGAGGGTGAGGGTGAGTTCAGCTAGGCGGATGAGAGTGTCAGTGGAGGGGGACTGGTCGGGCCTGCGGGACAGGAAGAAGCGGAGGGCCTTGAGGCCATCTCCATGCGGAATGCAGGTGTATAGGGACTGGACGTCCATGGTGAAGATGAGGTGTTGGGGGCCAGGGAATTGGAAGTCCTGGAGGAGGTGGAGGGTGTGGGTGGTGTCACGGACGTAGGTGGGGAGTTCCTGGACCAAAGGGGAGAAAATGGAGTCCTGATAGGTGGAGATAATGGGAACTGCAGATGCTGGAGAATTCCAAGGTAACAACATGTGAGGCTGGATGAACACAGCAGGCCAAGCAGCATCTCAGGAGCACAAAAGCTGACGTTTCGGGCCTAGACCCTTCATCAGAGAGCTGGGTCTAGGCCCGAAACATCAGCTTTTGTGCTCCTGAGATGCTGCTTGGCCTGCTGTGTTCATCCAGCCTCACATTTTGTTATCCAGATAGGTGGAGATGAGTTCGGTGGGGCAGGAGCAGGCTGAGACGATGGGTTGACCAGGGCAGGCAGGTTTGTGGATTTTAGGAAGGAGATAGAAATGGGTCGTGCGGGGTTGGGGAACAATGAGGTTGGAGGCTGTGGGTGGGAGGTCCCCTTAGGTGATGAGGTCGTGAATGGTGTTGGAGATGATGGTTCGGTGCTCGGGTGTGGGGTCATGATCGAAGGAGCGTTTGGAGGTGGTGTCGGAGAGTTGGCGTCTGGCCTCGGCGATGTAGTTGTCAGTGCGCCATACTACCACTGCGCCACCCTTGTCTGTGGGTTTGATGGCGAGGTTGGGGTTGGAGCGGAGGGACTCCATTTTCTCCCCTTTGGTCCAGGGGACTCCATTTTCTCCCCTTTGGTCCAGGAACTCCCCACCTACGTCCGTGACACCACCCACGCCCTCCACCTCCTCCAGGACTTCCAATTCCCTGGCCCCCAACACCTCATCTTCACCATGGACGTCCAGTCCCTATACACCTGCATTCCGCATGCAGATGGCCTCAAGGCCCTCCGCTTTTTCCTGTCCCGCAGGCCCGACCAGTCCCCCTTCACCGACACTCTCATCCGCCTAGCCGAACTCGTCCTCACCCTCAACAACTTCTCTTTTGACTCCTCCCACTTCCTACAGACTAAGGGGGTGGCCATGGGCACCTGCATGGGCCCCAGCTATGCCTGCCTCTTTGTAGGTTACGTGGAACAGTCCCTCTTCCGCACCTACACAGGCCCCGAACCCCACCTCTTCCTCCGGTACATTGATGACTGTATCGGCGCCGCCTCTTGCTCCCCAGAGGAGCTTGAACAGTTCATCCACTTCACCAACACCTTCCACCCCAACCTTCAGTTCACCTGGGCCATCTCCAGCACATCCCTCACCTTCCTGGACCTCTCAGTCTCCATCTCAGGCAACCAGCTTGTAACTGATGTCCATTTCAAGCCCACTGACTCCCACAGCTACCTAGAATACACCTCCTCCCACCCACCCTCCTGCAAAAGTTCCATCCCCTATTCCCAATTCCTCTGCCTCCGCCGCATCTGCTCCCACGATAAGACATTCCACTCCCGCACATCCCAGATGTCCAAGTTCTTTAAGGACCGCAACTTTCCCCCCACAGTCATCGAGAACGCCCTTGACCGTGTCTCCCGTATTTCCCGCAACACATCCCTCACACCCCGCCCCCGCCACAACCGCCCTAAGAGGATCCCCCTCATTCTCACACACCACCCTACCAACCTCCAGATACAACGCATCATCCTCCGACACTTTTGCCATTTACAATCCGACCCCACCACCCAAGACATTTTTCCATCCCCACCCCTGTCTGCTTTCCGGAGAGACCACTCTCTCCGTGACTCCCTTGTTCGCTCCACACTGCCCTCCAACCCCACCACACCCGGCATCTTCCCCTGCAACCGCAGGAAATGCTACACTTGTCCCCACACCTCCTCCCTCACCCCTATCCCAGGCCCCAAGATGACATTCCACATTAAGCAGAGGTTCACCTGCACATCTGCCACTGTGGTATACTGTATCCACTGTACCCGGTGTGGCTTCCTCTACATTGGGGAAACCAAGCGAAGGCTTGGAGACGGCTTTGCAGAACACCTCCGCTCAGTTCGCAACAAACAACTGCACCTCCCAGTCGCAAACCATTTCCACTCCCCCTCCCATTCTCTAGATGACATGTCCATCATGGGCCTCCTGCACTGCCACAATGATGCCACCCGAAGGTTGCAGGAACAGCAACTCATATTCCGCCTGCGAACCCTGCAGCCTAATGGTATCAATGTGGACTTCACCAGTTTCAAAATCTCCCCTTCCCCTACTGCATCCCTAAACCAGCCCAGTTCGTCCCCTCCCCCCACTGCACCACACAACCAGCCCAGCTCTTCCCCCCCACCCACTGCATCCCAAAACCAGTCCAACCTGTCTCTGCCTCCCTAACCTGTTCTTCCTCTCACCCATCCCTTCCTCCCACCCCAAGCCGCACCCCCATCTACCTACTAACCTCATCCCACCTCCTTGACCTGTCCATCTTCCCTGGACTGACCTATCCCCTCCCTACCTCCTCACCTATACTCTCTCCACCTATCTTCTTTACTCTCCATCTTCGGTCCGCCTCCCCCTCTCTCCCTATTTATTCCAGTTCCCTCTCCCCATCTCCCTCTCTGATGAAGGGTCTAGGCCCGAAACGTCAGCTTTTGTGCTCCTGAGGTGCTGCTTGGCCTGCTGTGTTCATCCAGCCTCACATTTTATTGTCTTGGAATGCAGTATGCACACTGCTCAGTAAAAACTCTCGCAGCAATTGTCCTCAACTCTTTCATATACTGAGTGGATTCTGTTCATTTTCTGTTCAGTGTTCTTCATTCAAATAAATACTGCCAATTCCAACAGTCATAATCTGTTGTCATTATCTCTTTTGTTCTGCTCTTGAGCAGTAAATATTCTAAGTGTTATTGCAAAATGTTTAATGTTAATGATTCAAGAGTCGCCAGCAACAATTCCAGCAGTGTTTGACCCTGAAACAAATTAAATATCATGGACCCTGCAGAATCAATCTGAGCTGTATTTCGCTTCCATCAACAAAATATTCCCCTCTGCCCTCTCTTATCTCCTGGCTCCCTCTCTCCTCTCCAGCACCGTTCTCTCCTAAAGCAAGTAGCCTCTTTGCATAGTCTGTCTGTGGGTCTAGACTGTGGAGACTCAGTTCCCTCTCCTCCGCACCCACCCCCAGCCCCCACCCTAAGACCCTGCCCCTTTCTCCATCTCCTGTTTGGTATCAGTTGCCAATTTTGCGCAGTAAGTGGGAGTCTGACTGACCCAAACCAGTCTCCACAGTAATTAGCAGAATGATTGCCACACAAAGAAAATAACAGGGGAAGAGTGAGAGAGCAGAGTGTCAGCAATGTAAGATTCTGCTCAATGTCCAGGATAACCTCAGCATGCTGGCAAATTGAGATAACAGAACATATTGCATTAACACATCACCAACAATGTTCCGTCATTTTCCATTGAGAGGCTTCATCTTAAACTTGTTTAAAGATCTGCTTGCCCATTGAATTTTACTTCCCTCTTGAGCCTCAGCTTTCACAGTATGAACTCAGCTTCACTGCGGTTACAGTTTTTGAAGGCTTAATTGGGGGAGGTGTTCTAATGTTAATATAAAGTGACTGATGTCTAAGTTTCATGCTAAAATGCAGTCTGCCTGGTTTCACTTTTCATTGGGATGTTAATTTCGTATGATGGTGAAACAAGGGTCTATATCTTTCCATGACTGACTTCAGTGGAAGTGAAATGGTAGGGGCGGGAGAATGCAGAAGGCTTGTCTCACTCTCACTGGTTGTGCAATTTGCACACTTTGAAAATTTATCCCCCATTGATGAAATGAACAGAGCAATCAGATTAGGTGTATACTGGTTGATTAATTTAATGTTGCCACAGTTATACAGGAATGTAACACAGGAGGGGGCAGTTTCATCTGCTTTGCCATTAAATGTGCAGTGGAGGCCAGGACGTTGGATGCCTTCAAGGCAGAGATCGACAAATTCTTGATCTCAGAAGGAATCAAGGGCTACGGGGAGAGTGCAGGGAAGTGGAGTTGAAATGCCCATCAGCCATGATTTAAATGGCGGAGCGGACTTGATGGGCCGAATGGCCTTACTTCCACTCCTATGTCTTATGGTCTTAAATGAGAAAATTGCTGATCAGGATCGTACTCCTTATATGTGCCTTTACCCTGTCTCTTCTACTACAAGGCCAAATCTACCAATCTCAGATTTACCATGAAAGATTAATTTAGCATCAATTGTCATTTGCAGAAGAATTCCAAACCTTTACCAATCTATATTTGCTA
Organism: Stegostoma tigrinum; assembly: GCF_030684315.1. NCBI lineage: Eukaryota > Metazoa > Chordata > Chondrichthyes > Orectolobiformes > Stegostomatidae > Stegostoma > Stegostoma tigrinum. Next base: position 1,935,565 of record NC_081358.1, on the reverse strand, counting down.
GAAGTGTTTCACTCCTGAAAGATTGAAGTTTTAGAATATGCTTGCCTCCTCTTAGACTCCACAGCCAAGCAAAAGAGTTTCTCTCTGTCTTAGGAAACTTCAAATAAAATGATTATTTAATCTTTGTATGTTCCATGAAATAAAACCCTTGTTAACTTAATCTCTGTCCTCCTATTTTGTATTTCAGAATTCAGGTATGATTCTGGCAAATCTGTGCTGTATCCTCTCCAAGGTCAGTTGGGTCTGGTTTAAGAGATAACAAGGTGTAGAACTGGAGGAACACAGCAGGCCAAGCAGCATCAGAGGAGCAGGAAAGCTGACGTTTCAGGCCTAGACCCTTCTTCAGAAAGGGTCCAAGCAAGCGTTTAAGCAAAGTTTTGTGAAATTGAAGCATGAAGTCTACAGCACCTTCTATTCCAGTACATATAGAAGCTGGCATTTCATTAGCCTAAAGTTACAACTATTAACGTTTATTGGTGTTTATTGATTACAGTTTATTGATGATCTTCACTGTTACAGACTAATCCAGGTCAGACTCTGCACAAACCGTGGAAAAGATTAATCTGATGAAGGGTCTAGGCCCGAAACGTCAGCTTTTGTGCTCCTGAGATGCTGCTTGGCCTGCTGTGTTCATCCAGCCTCACATTTTATTATCTTGGAATCTCCAGCATCTGCAGTTCCCATTATCTCTGAAAGGTTGTTGTTTGTTCACTTTCGGCATGTGTTTTCTGAGTGACCTAGAGAGGACTGAATAGAGAGTGAATGGGTCCATATCCAGGGCCATAGTGGGCTCAGCAGGGAGGAGAAAAAATAGTTCAGACTTTGGTCCTGATCCATCAATCCTGCTGGAAAACCTGAGTGTGGTTGAAATACAGAATTAGACAAAATTGTAATTGTCAAGGCTCAAGTATTCTGTAGGCACTTGTTTTTGATGAGAATTTTAGCTGTGGTCTAAAACAACTTTTGAACTTCTAATGTTTAGTAATGTTTAAAAGTTATTGCGTTCCTGTAAAATGTGATCAGTAAGAAGAGTGCAGGTACTCACACTCAAATCCAGGGTGTCAATGTACAGGGCTGAGACCAGGTGGTCTCCACTGGTGAGGACGTGTTCACATTCAGAAACTCCTAGTACCCTTCATCCTTGGCAGTCTGCAATCCACCAACTGAAGTGGGCCACGGTCATGTTTGTAAAGAGCTGTAGTTGTCAATATTATGTTGCTCAGTGTGCAAATCCTGGAGAGTTCCATGCGAAGGGGTGTTTCACTGAACACCAATGAAACATTTCAAACTTAAGGACATCGCAAAGCGGTTTACAGTCAATTTTTTTTGAAGTGTAGTCACTGTTGCAATATAGAAAATACAGTGGTCAAATACACACAGCAAAATCCCACAAACAGCAATAGCCATATTATCTGCTTGATTTGATGTTGATTGGAGGATAAATATTCACCAAGACGCTGGGAAACGCTCCTTTGCCCTTCTTACAAATAATGCCACATTTGATATTTGTGCCCACTTTAGAGAATAGTCATGGCTTCAGTTTAATCTATCATCTGAATGTTAATACTTCAACTATGCCAACCTAACTTTTGTGCGTGACTCCCTGAAGGAGGACTTGAACCCTCAACCAAGACATGAGTTCTACCAAACTAATGCTGTTCAATGGAGTTTGCGCAATTCCTCAAGATTCCATTCATTAATCATGACTGTGGCGTGAATATTAACCTGGGGTCATGAAGAGCAAGTAGAGAGTACTATCAAAATATTAATAATGATATTCTCAAAACAACAGCACCAAGACTTAAAAGTGCCATGCAGGTGTAACAGGCCTCAGAAATAAGAACTGCTTCAATAGCTGACTTAAAATGCCCATCGGTACATGATGCAAAAATCAAACTAATGCTACTGTGCAGAACAGATCCATCAGCCTGTCCCAGCTCCCAGTATCTTAACATAATCACCTCCTCTATCAGGGCTTGATACCGCGACCTGGTCAATCTAAACACAAACTGTTAAGCTTTCATCTGTCGGGAAGCTGAATGTGACAGGCTGACCACCCTGCCAGCTACGGGAAAATGGGAACTCGAAACCTTTAACTGTGTCAAGAATCCTAAAGGGAAGTTGTTTTCCGTCACTTTCCATCTCCCCCCCCTTTCCCTTATCGACATTCAAAAGCATATCTGTAAGGGCAACTGTGGAAAATGTCCCAGGTCCACTTGGAGCAGCCGATAGCCCAGGCTCCAGGCTCCTGGGATCATCCCCAAGGCTTATCACCTCCTTTACTGGCTCCACAGTGGTCAGGAAGCGAGCCGTCTCCTGGCCTGGGCTGAAGCTCATCAACAGTTGATAAGGCAGCTCAGCTGGGAGACTGCTCTGGGTGGCGTGCATGTGAAAATCCCTTTGCATTTCACTGCTAAAGACATGCATCTGTGAGGAGAAACTTGGCTTGTGTTCACTGTAAATTAACTGCTTCGCCTAAGCAAAGCTGTCCCCTCCAAGTACAGAGTGTGTGGCCTCAATCATTAACTGAGCAACATCCCAGTCTGTTTGTGAATTCCAAAACTTCTCTCCATCACTCACTTGAATTACAGAGGAATCTCATTAGGAACTGGAGGATAGATGGAGTTAAAGATCTGGCCATCGAAGCAAGCTGAGGGGTTTTGGTGGTGGGGGAGGGGGGGTGCGGTTCTTCAGCTGGGGCTTCGCTGGCCCCCACACAAACCTGGGTTCCTGCTGTCTTGAGCTCTCCCTGATTAATTCCTGCCTGCTTTAATCACCACCTTCCACACATTTGTCCCCCTTAAATGGTACCTGTGCTAGGTTTGGAAAATAAGTCTCTCATGAGTTAGTTGATGCATTGGTTTTAATTTTGTAACAATCCCCTGATTTGGGAGGCGAGCTAATGTAACTCCTTTATTCAAAAAGGCAAAGAGACAGAAAGCAGAAAAACTATAGGCCAGTTTGCTCAACTTCTGTCACAGAGAAAATGTTTGAAGCAATTATTAAAGAGACTATATGAAAGTACTTGGATAAGTTCAAGGTAATCAAGCAGTGTCAAAATGGTTTTGTGAAAGGCAATTTTTTAAAAAATATATTGATGTGATGTGGCAGTCACTGGCTGGCCACCATTTTTTGCCAATCCTAATGACCCTTGACTAGAAGGTGATGACCTGCCTTCTCAAACCACTGCAGTTCACTTGGTGTATGTCTATCCACAATGTTTCTAGGGAGATGGTTCCAGGATTTTAAATCAATGACACTGAAGTTAGGATGATACACACTCAAGTCAGGACGATGAGTAACTTGGAAGGGAATTTGCACTGTGGTGTATTCCCACATATCTGCCACTCTTTTTTGTCTGGTGGTGGTCACATGTTTGGAACGTGATGTCTAAGGAGCCTTGGTAAGTTGTTGCAGTACTTCTTGGAGATGGTATTCACTGCTGATACTCTGCTTCGGTAATGGAGGTAGTGAATTTTTGTGTATGTGTTATTAATCAAGTAGGCTGCTTTGCTCTGAATGGTGTCAAGCTTCTGGAGTGTTTTTGAAGCTATACTCATTCAAGTAAGTGGGAACTTTTCCATCATATTCCTGATTTGTGCTACATAGATAGTAAACAGGTCTTGGGGAGTCAGGAGGTGAACTACTCTTTGAAGGATTCTGAGCCTCTTATCTACCCCTGTGACCAATATATTTATATGATTAGTCCAATTCAGATTCTGGTCAATGGTCCATGAAGGATGTTGACAGGGATGTTTGTTGATACTGTTGATTCAGTTATTGGGATGCAGTTGAATATCCAGGTGTGATTTTCTCTTGTTGGAGATGGTCATTGGTTGCCTCTATTGTGCCATGCGTGTTATTTTCCAATTGTCAGTGCAAGAAACTATGCAAACCTCACTCAAGGACTGCTTCAGTATCTGAGCAGTAATGAATGGTGCTGAATATTGTGCAATTATTATCGAACATCTCAACTTCTCACCTTACATTGTAGGGATTCTCATTTAGGAAGCAGCTGAAGATAGCCGGGCCTTGGTCACTACACTGACAAACTCCTACAAAAATGTCCTAGAGCTGAAGTGACTGACAACGACAGCCACCTTTCTTTGTGTTAGATATGAATCCAAACAAAGGAGAGGTTTCCCTGATTCCCTTTAACTTTAGCTTTGCCAAGGCTCCTTGATGTCAGACTTGGTCAAATGCAGCCTTGATACCAAGTGCAGTTGCTCTTACCTTGCCTTAGGCGTTCTGCTCTTTTATCCATATTTAAATCAAGGCTATAATAAGGTCAGGAGCTGAGTTGCCCTGGTAGAACACAAACTAGGTGTCAGTGAGTCAGTTATTGCTAAGCAACTGTTCCTTGATTGCACTGTTGATGACATTTTCCAGCACTTATGATCAAAAGTAGAATGATGAGATGGTAATAGGCTGGATTGGACTTGTCCTTTTTTTTGGGTATAGAACATAACCGGGCATTCTCCACATTTCCAGGTACATGCCTGTGTTGTAGCTGTACTGCAAGCACTTGGCTAGGGTAGCAGATGAGCTCTGGAGCAGAAGGCTTTGTACTATTGTTGGAATGTTGCCAGGACCCATGTGGAGAAAACCAAATTGCTTGATGACTGACACCTATGATGCTGGGGATATCCGGAGGAGGCGGAGATGAATCACCTATTCAACACTTTTGGCTGAGGATTGTTACAAATGCTTCAACTTTATCTTTTGCTCTGATGTGCTGGGTTGCCTCATTGAGAATGGGATAGTTATAAAGTCGCTTCCTCTGGAGAATTGTTTAATTGTCCACTATCTTTCATGACTGGGTGTAGCTTGTGGAATAGTTTATTTCTGTCTCATCACTTGCTGCTCATGATGTCTGGCACACAAGAAGTCCTGTCTGGTAGCTTCACCAGGTTGTCATCACATTTTTTGCATTTTCCCAGTGTGGTTCGTGGCATGCCCTCCTATCCTCTTCACTGATCTGGTAATGGCACAGTAGGGGTAATGCTGGGCCATGAGGTTTCAGATTGCATGGGAACACAAAACTGCTGCAGTGTCTAGTGAATTCCCAATCTTGAATTGCAAAATCTGTTTTGAAGTCTAATCGATTTAGTACGGTGCTAGATTGCACAATAAAATTGAGGATGTTCTGAATGTGAACGCAGGACTTTGTTTCCACAAGGGCTGAGCAGTAGTTACCCTTACTGATACTGTCATTGTGGCTGGCAGATTGGTGAGGATGAGATTAAGTTTCTTCTCCTTCTTGCTAAGATCACTTACCAGCTGCTGAAGACCCAGCCTAGCAGCCATGTCCTTTAGGATCTGACCAGCACGATCAGTAGTGCTGCTGCTGAGCTACTCTTGGTGATGGATATTGATTCCCTACCCACGGTACATTTTGCACCCATATCACGCTCCAAATGTTGTTCAACATGGAGGTATAAATTATTTTTTAGGTTTGAGCCTGTCCGCACATTTTTTAAAAATTTCGAATATTCATTGAAGATTCACTTGTTGTCTTCCTCTTGCTGTTTGTAAGCAATCCCTGTTTACTTAGCCTCTGGTAGATTAGGCATCTGACGTTAGGTAATGAATGGGTAGCTCTTTGCATCTATTTCGGTATCAGAAAGTCCTTCCCGGAATATTACGCTGACAAATACACATGACGTACCTCAGAACCAAAGAGCTCCAATCATCATGTCCTGTAATTAACACTACCATGCTAAGTTGACTGGTTCCACAATATTCAAAAATCCTTTACTGCGTCCTGTCAACCAGCAGGTATTTTATAGTTACAATGATATTGTTTCCCACTCTGATTACTGTTCCGCAGAGCTGTTAACGTTTGTAGCACTGAAAGCGGAAAATGCTGGAAATATTCAGCAGGTCTGTCAGCATCAGTAGAGAGAGCACCAGAATTAATATTTCAGTTTGATGACCTTTCAGCAGACCTGGAAAATTTAGTTTTAGCAGTTTTTAAGGAAGCCCAGATTTGGGAGTTTTGGGGAGAAAAGAGGAAAAAAGGAAGGTCTGTGATACATTTGAAGTCAGAACTAACTGACAACAGGGAAGTGGTGTAAGGCAAGACATGATAGTGAGACAAGGAAATAGAGGACAGGAACCAGAGAAGGTGGAAATTGGAATAGAATAATTAGCACAGTAGCTGCTGCCCAAAAAACATGGCGTTAGCAGTTACCTGAAATTTATTGAACTTGGGACAGAGTGCAAAACGGCTGTAATACATTAATTTGAAATATGAGGTGTTGTTCTTTGAATCAATGTTGAACTTTAGAACAATACATTTGCAACATTTAAAAGACATTTGAACAGGTACATGAATAGATATGATTTAGAGGGATCTAGGCTAAAAGCAGGTAAATGGGACAACTATAGCTTGGGAAACTTGGTCAGCAGGGACAAATTGGACCATAAGTGCCTGTTTCTGTGCTTTATCACTCTACCACCCCTTGAGTATGACTTCATCAACCAAGGAGGGGGAATGGTAGGTGCTAATCATCAGAGGTTTCTTTGTCCGTATTTGACTAATATCATGAGATTTATTGAGACTCAGGATCAATGTTGAGCACTGTCCTACTTCTGCTGGGTCGGTCTGACAGGACTTAGCAGGGTATGGTGATGGTGTTGTCCGGAATATGGTGTGTAATGTATGATTCCAAATGATTATGTGAGAGCATTGCTTGACTAGGTATGAGACACCTCTCCCAATTTTGGCAGAAGCCCACAGATATTAATAAGGAGGACTTCACAGGGGCAAGGGGGAAATGCCATTATTGTTTCCAGTATCTAGGTTACTGTCAGGTAGTCCACCTGGTGTTATTCCATTTTTGAATTTTGTAGAAGTTTGATACATCAATGGATGTTCTGTACTTGATCTCCAAAAGCCATTCAATAAGATGCCACATAAAAGACTGTTGTGGAAAACAAAAGCTCCTGGTTTCAGGGGTAACGATATTGGCACAGATAGAAGAATGGTGGCTATCAGGAAGCAGTGGGCATAAACTGAATTTTTTAGGATAGCATGATATTAACAAGTGATGTGTCACAAGATCAGTGGAAGGGCTCAAGTGTTTACAATTTATTTCAATTACTTAAATGGCATAATGGAAGACGTGATTGCTAAATTTGCTGATAACACAAAGATAGTTAGGAAAGTAAGTGGAGAAAAGGACATAAGCAGGCCACAAAAGATATAGAGAAATTAAGTGAGTGGGGAAGGATATGATAAGTTACATATTATCTAAATGGTGGGGGGTATTACAAAGCTCTTGGTGCAGAAAGGTCAAGGTATCCTCAAATATGAATCACCAATGTTAATATGCAGGTATGTCAATAATTAGGAAAGCTAACAGAATGTTATCACTTGTTACAAGGGTAAGGAATACAAAAGTTGTTCAGGGGATTGGTGAGACCACAGCTAGAGTACTGTGCACCATATTTGTGACTTTATTTAAGGAAAGATGCAAATACGTTGGAAACAATTCAGGAAAGTTTTACCCATCTAATACCTGGAATGAGTGTTTGTCTTATGAGGTAAGATGAACAGGCAGGCATTGTATCTGCTGGATTAAGAGGTGATTTGATTGAAACATGCAATATTGTGAGAGAGTCTTGACAGCGTATATGTGGGGAACATGAATCCTCAAATGTGAGAATCTCGAAATGGGATATCTCTGTAAAAATCAATGCTCAACCTTTTTAATCAGAGATTAGGCAAAACAATTTCACTCCAAGGAGTCTTTGGAAGTCACTTCGTGAAAAGGTGCTAAGTAGAGTCCCTGGGTATTTTTAAGGCACATGTTGATAAATTCTTGTTCAGCATGGAGGTGAAAGGTTGTGAGAGGTAAGTGTAATTGTGTATTTAATATTGGAGGAACAGCGGGATCTTGGTGTTCAAGTGCATAGCTCCCTCAAAGTTGCCACCCAGGTGGATAAGGTTGTTAAGAAAGCATATGGTGTTTTGGCTTTCATTAACGGGGGATCGAGTTTAAGAGCCGTGAGGTTATGCTGCAGCTCTACAAAACCCTGGTGAGACCACACTTGGAATATTGTGTCCAGTTCTGGTCGCCCTATTATAGGAAAGATGTGGAGGCTTTGGACAGGGTGCAAAGGAGGTTTACCAGGATGCTGCCTGGACTAGAGGACTTGTCTTACGAGGAGAGGTTGACTGAGCTCAGACTTTTCTCACTGGAGAGAAGCAGGAAGAGAGGTGACCCGATCGAGGTGTACAAGGTAATGAGAGGCATGGATAGGATCGATAGCCAGAGACGTTTCCCCAGGGTAGGATTGACTGCCACGAGGGGTCATAGTTTTAAGGTGTTAGGAGGAAGGTATAGAGGAGACGTCAGAGGAAGGTTCTTCACCCAGAGAGTTGTGAGCGCATGGAATAGTTTACCAGTGGTAGTCATGGAAGCGGAGTCATTAGTGACATTTAAGCGATTGCTGGGCATGCGCATGGACAGCAGTGAATTGAGGGGAATGTAGGTTAGGTTATTTTATTTTTGGATTAGGATTATTCCACGGCACTACATCGTGGGCCAAAGGGCCTGTACTGTGCTGTACTTTTCTATGTTCTATGTTCGATGTTCTATTTCAATCATACCAGCAAGATCTTATTGAATGGCAGAGCAGGCTTGAGGGGCTAAATAACCTATCAAAGTTCCTTGTGTATGAGGGTGACAGACATTGTCTGATCCCGGGAGTAATTTGCTGCCTGTTTAACACTCCATGGTTTAGTGCCTCATGTCACAATGTTGAGTTTCCAAATCAAAGCCAGTACTTTACTGTCTGATTCTGGTAACACATTAGCCAAAAATTAACACTAAGCCTGTTCCACTGATGGAACACTGCTAAGGAGGAACTGGGGACATGGATAACTGTTATTTCAGCAGCTGATTGCAAACTGATATCTCTAGATGCAGCATCATTAATTTGATTGGTGAATCTACTGAATGCTGTCCTTTGAATACTTCCCACAAAGAATTTGCATTGCAAACCACATCAATAGGCTTGTAGAAGAAAACTCTCAAATGTTGGTACATTGTCAGCAATGTTGGACTGGAGACTAGTCCTGACACAATGCTGCCATTCAAACAAGTTAATGCCATGCTTGACCCCTGCCAGACCATCAAAAGTAGCAAGGCTCTCTGTTAAATAAGCTGGTTGACATTATTGGTGCCTGAGTGTGATTGATGGACTATCATGGGCACTGTTCGCGTGAGGAACAAACAAGTCTGCCATTAAAGTGGGGTCTGAGGACAATTTGTTGTTTTGTATTTGGGTCCAGGACATTTCCACTGGGCCCCACAAGGAATCTTTGAACTTGTGTCTTGGTCCTTCCTGACCCCAAACCCACCAGCCACATCTTCAGGTCAGCAACCCTTCCTTCAAAACCCAGGTCTTCTCTACCTTAAGGCCCGCTCCCACTAGTTGACATGTTAATAGCTTGGTCTGGGGATGCCCAGTGGGGAGTGAGTAGAGTTGCATGGGGTAATGTCAGCAAAGCAGTCTCCAGGATTTTGCAACGTAAAGGGTCAGAAAGGTAATATTTGGAGAAATGCAATTATAATCTGTGGCTTTCTATCGTCATGTGACCTCTCACTGAGATGATTTCAGTTTTGAGACACAAAGTATTATGTCCATGACATGTAACATGGTATCAATAGATTGTAGTTAAAATCATATGGATTTTGTCAACTGTAAGAGAGTCAGCTACCAGGAAAAAACACTAGAGGACTTTATTTTAGAAACATCATACACCAATTTGGGAGCTTGTGAATCAGTATGGCAGTGAATTTGCCAGTCCCTTCTTCTGTGAAGATGAAAGGTGATGCAAGACAGATCGGAGCTTCTCCGAGCCTCAATGGCAAAATAATGAGATTCCCACAGAGTTAAGCAGAAAACCTGAAAAGACAATGCTGGGAAGACAGTGTTACAACCTAGGCCATACTTGAATATTAAACAATACTAGAGAAACATTGAAGACCTTGAAGATGCATTTTAAGCACAGCACTAATGCATTTTTTTAAACAAGATGTTTTTTAACACTAGCGATCGGGATGAGACGGAGAATACTGATTGGTATGTGACTATGCTCAATCGTGCAAATTTGGGCAACAGAATGATGATTTCATTAGAGACAGATGACAGGGCAGCTGGAACTCTCATCATGAGCTGCTGAGTTGGTCTCACATGCTCATCCACTTTCACATGAAATTCACCAGCGAAACATCACCTGTGAATACATCATTGTATCCTTTTAGGATTTGGTCAGTCGTCATCAGAGATTAGTTCTTGTTACACATAAGAGATCCTGGTGTGAGAACACAAACACCATAGGATCCCTACTATGTAATAACAGGCCCTTCGGCCCAACAAGTCCACACCGACCCTTGGAGCACCTCACCCAGACCAATCCCCCTATAACCCACCTAATCTACATATTCCTGAACACTACGGGCACTGTAGCATGGTCAATCCACCTAGCCTGCACATCTTTGGACTTTGGGAGGAAACTGCAGCACCTGGAGTGCGCTGTTGAGAGAAGAGCAACTAGCAATCAAGAAAGCTATTGACATGTGAAGGAGTTCTGAGGTTATCAATCAGCAGCTGGAGCATACTTATGGAATAATAAACAAAGGTTTACATTATGCTAAGAGGCCGTCCAGGCCCAAAATAAACAGGAAGGAACAGTTCCAAAAAAGAAAGCAGAAAGACCAAGAATGGAGTACAGGATATAAATATTGTGGAGTGCACGAGACAAAAGAAAACAAAGCATGACCAACATGGGAAGGCCGTGCTCTAACTCCAAGAAGCTGAATTATTTCACTCACAAGTGGCCTTCTGGAAAGGAAAGCAGGCCTACGAGGGTGACGGCTGGAGGGATCACTATAACAGCTTAGAACAGGTTAGCACTATCTGATCTCAAGATGATGTATGGTTTGTGATGGCTCGAATGATAACTGCAGAAGGAGAGCATCAAGTGAATCTGAAATGTCAGACAGTCACTGGTGCTGCTGCAACATCATGAACTTTGCACCTCTCTCTGATGAAGGGTCTCAGCCCGAAACGTCAGCTTTTGTGCTCCTGAGATGCTGCTTGGCCTGCTGTGTTCATCCAGCTCCACACTTTGTTATCATGAACTTTGCACAACTGTTTAAAGGGGCTCAACATTCTGACCTAAAAAAGAAACCATTAAAGGTAAATTTGAGGCTATGTCGTGGAAAGCTCACCTCAGAAAGACTAAAGAAACTGAGAGCCCAATGCAGTGAGAGTAAAAAAGATTTGCAGCTCCATCTCAGCTGAAACAAGGTTAAAGTTTGGATGTGTAACATGTCACCCAGTGAAGTGGCACCGCAAAATAAAAACACCAGTGAGGAGTGAATAAAAAACAATTCACAGAGCATTTTCACAATTAGAGCATGTGACATGAATACTTCCGTTGTGTGGGCAGCACAGTGGCTAGCACTGCAGCCTCACAGCGCCAGGGACCCGGGTTCGATTCCAGCCTCAGGCGACTGTCTGTGTGGGGTTTGCACATTCTCCCCGTGTCTGTGTGGGTTTCCTCCGGGTGCTCCGGTTTCCTCCCACAGTCCAAAGATGTGCAGATTAGGTGGACTGGCAATGCTAAATTGCCCATAGTGTTCAGGGGTGTGTAGATCAGGTGGGTTATAGGGGGATGGGTCTGGGTGGGTGCTCTGAGGATTGGTGTGGACTTGTTGAGCTAACAGGCCCGTTTCCTCACTGTAGGGACTCCATGGTTAACTTCAGTGGGTTAGGCATGGTATCATTCAGAACTTTGTGTGACAATCTAAAACATTTGAAGTCATTGAAACTAAAAATAGGAAGGGATGTAGATTTTAAATTCATTACTGTCTACTTTACACATTGGTGACACTTTTCAATGATGATAAATTGCAATAAGGCTTATTTTCAATAAGAACATTCAGTTACAGATTATTGAATAAATTACAGAGGAGCCAATTTCAAATCAGATAGACATTAGCACTTGAAGCATCATAAAATCTTATCTGGGCTCCTGTTATGAACTTAAAAACTCTGGTTTTAACTTTGGTGAAATCTATTTTGATAAGGTTATGTGCTTAGGTTGTTGGAAGATGATGCAGTTGGTAAATTTCCGATGTACCATCTGTTGGTGAGTAAACCCCATCAAACACCATCATGAAGGGGGAGTGAGCTGGGAGCCAATATGAAGAAAAAGGTCTTCTCATTGAAATGATCACTCGCTGATTGGATAGAAAAGAGGTTCATGGGAATGAGCAGTGGTTTGAGGTGGGTAGTCATGTGCACTAGGAGAGGGAGGGAGGCAGATCCATTATTTCTTTGCAGGAAACAAGCAGAACAATGTCATCCTCCATACAGCAACAGCAGTTAAACTGGAGTCAGTAAGAAGGCACCAAGAATGATTTTGACTCACTCAGCGAAGATGGGCATTCCTAGCAAGGGATTTAATACGATCAATCTCTGCCTCCCCTCTTTTCTGCTCTATCATCCCCTTCGATTGCTTCCAGACAAGCTTTTACAGTAAGTGCACTGAGCTGAAGATCTGCCCCAAATTCATCTGATGTTAGAGTTATACTGCTCTTTGCCTCACCAGAATGCTGACTCAGCTTCCCAGGGAAGGAAATGGCTGAATTCTCAGCAGGGCAAGACATTGTGAGTTTCATCCGCTTCACCAACACCTTCCACCCCAACCTCAAGTTCACCTGGACCATCTCCAGCACATCCCTCACCTTCCCGGACCTCTCTGTCTCCATCTCAGGCAACCAGCTAGAAACTGATGTCCACTTCAAGCCCACCGACTCCCACAGCTACCTAGAATACACTTCCTCCCACCCACCCCCCTGCAAAAATTCTATCCCCTATTCCCAATTCCTTCGTCTCTGCCACATCTGCTCCCAGAATGAGGCATTCCACTCCCGCACATCCCAAATGTCGGCGTTCTTCAAGGGCTGCAACATCCCCCCCGCAGTGGTCAAGAATGCCCTTGACCGTATCTCCCACATTTCCTGCAAAACATCCCTCACTCCCTGCCCCCTCAATAACCACCTGAAGAGAATCCCCGTCGTCCTCACATACCACCCCACCAACCTCCAGATACAACGCATCATCCTCCCACACTTGCGCCATTTACAATCCGACCCCACCACCCAAGACATTTTTCCATCCCCACCCTTGTCTGCTTTCCGGAGAGACCACTCTCTCCGTGACTCCCTTGTCCGCTCCACACTCCCCTCCAACCCCACCACACCCAGTACCTTCCCCTGCAACTGCAGGAAGTGCTACTCTTGCCTCCACAACTCCCTCACCCCCATCCCAGTCCCCAAGATGACTTTCCATATTAAGCAGATGTTCACCTGCACATCTGCCAATGTAGTATACTGTATCTACTGTACCCGGTGTGGCTTCCTCTTAATTGGGGAAACCAAGCGGATGCTTGGGGACCACTTTGCAGAACACCTCTGCTCGGTTCTCAATAAACAACTGCACCTCCCAGTCGCGAACCATTTTAACTCCCCCTCCCATTCCTTAGACGACATGTCCATCATGGGCCTCCTGCAGTGCCACAATGATGCCACCCAAAGGTTGCAGGAACAGCAATTCATATTCCGCTTGGGAGCCCTGCAGCCCAATGGTATCAATGTGGACTTCACCAGCTTCAAAATCTCCCCCTCCCCCACTGCACCCCAAAACCAGCCCAGCCTGCCCCCGCCTCCCTAACCTGTTCTTCCTCTCACCTATCTCCTCCTCCCACCTCAAGCCGCACCTCCATTTCCCACCTACCAACCTCATCCTGCCCCCTTGACCTGTCCGTCCTCCCCGGACTGATCTACCCCCTCCCTACCTCCCCACCTATACTCTCCTCTCCACCTATCTTCTCTTCTATCCATCTTTGGTCTGCCTCCCCCTCTCTCCCTATTTATTTCAGAACCCTCTCCCCATACCCCTCTCTGATGAAGGGTCTAGGCCCGGAACGTCAGCTTTTGTGCTCCTGAGATGCTGCTTGGCCTGCTGTGTTCATCCAGCCTCACACTTTGTTATGTTACATTGTGAGTTTTGATGCTTGGTGATCCCTGTCAATTCCTTCGTATTACACAGATGTATGCATCCTACAAGAGGAATGGTAAAGTGATAACAGGGTTCTTTAATTGAAAATAAAGCAAAGAATGTACAGTGATAGCTAGGAACCTAATAGTATCCATCTACCTATACACCTCCTTCTGCATTGTATCCACAGAGTCATGGGATGCACATCATATCTGTCTCATGGTGGATAGTGATGGACAGCAGGCTAAAATACACCCCTTAAAGGTGCATCACAACATCCCCCAGACAGACTGCAAAAATCAGGCAGAGAGTCAAAGGATGAGGGAATATTCATAGAGAGGGCACAAAATCAAAATAGTGACATTGTGTGCTAAAAATAAACTGAAACAAAACTGATCTGATTGATGTGCAGACACTGCAGCGTCATCAGTTCCCTGAGTTAACTGATCTTAAAATAGTTGGTTTCATCAAGTTGAGGACGACAAATATAATGAAGACTTACATTTCACAACTGTACAACAGTCCAAAGCATTTTCCTGCCAGTGAATCACTTTATGATGTGTTGTTAACTGTTGTAACACAGGGAAATGCAGCAGTTGAATTCTACAAAATGTGATCCCATAAACAAACTGAGATAAATGCCTTTAAGATTTTTCTTGATTATTGGTTCAGGGATATATATTGACCCCAGGAAGAAGTAATCATGGTTTCTAGAACAACAGAGAATTCGATTAGAAGACAATTTCTTTTTAAATTCATTTGTGGGATGTGGGAGTCGCTGGCTGGCCAGCATTTCCTGCCTATCCCTAGGTGCCCTTGAAAACGTGGTGGGGAGCTGCCTTCTTGAACTGCTGCAGTCCTCCTGCTGTGGGTTGGCCCAAAATGCCATTAGGGAGGGAATTTGAAGATTTTGACCTAACGACAGGGAAGAAATGGGTGATATATTTCCAAGTCTGGATGTTGAGTGGCTTGGAGCAGAACTTGTAGAAGATGTTTTTCCCATGTATCTGCCCTTGTCCCTCCGGATGGAATTAGTCACGTATTTGAAACATGATGCCTAAGGATCTTTGGTGAGTTTCTGCAGTGCAGCTTGTAGGTAGTACACGCTGCTGCTACTGAGTGTCGGAGGTGGAGGGAGGGAATGGTTTTGGATTTGGTGCCAATCAAGCAGGTGGTTTTGTCCTTATATGATGTCAAGCTTCGTGACTGTTCTTGGAGCCACACCATCCAGGCAAGTGGGGAATATCCCATCACACTCCTGACTTGTACTTTGTTAGATGAGTGACAGGTTTTGAGTCGTCAGGAGTTGAGTTACTCACCAGGGTATTCCTATCCTCTGACATGCTCCTATAGCTACTCTGCTCTTGTGGCAAATCCAGTTGAATTCCTGATCCATGTAAGATGAGTGCAATGCTATTGGATTTTTGCTGCAAGGAATGACAAAATAGTCCAGACGCAGTGTGTACAGAAGGAAATAGAAGAGATAGTAGGAACTGCAGATACTGGAGAATCTGAGATAACAAGGTGTGGAGCTGGATGAACACAGCAGGCCAAGCAGCATCAGAGGAGCAGGAAAGCTGACGTTTCGGGCCTTCCTGATGAAGGGTCTAGGCCCGAAATGTGAGCTTTCCTGCTCCTAAGATGCTGCTTGGCCTGCTGTGTTCATCCAGCTCTACACTTTGTTATCTGGAAGGAAATAGAAGTTTGGGAAATGTAACTGTACATTTGACAGATGCTCCTTGCCCTGTTTGCTGTTTCTACGTTATTTTCTATATAGTTTACAGGGCAGCAATCCCCTTTGTCCCAAAGGCTTCTGACATTGAAAGAATCAGATGATTTTCTGGGAAAAGTTAGAAGATGATAAAAAGTGAACAGTAATGACACTTACACAAGTTCATGTAAGCAAGTTAGAAAGGTTAACTTGTACATCATACGAATCAAAGAGTTCTGTCACTTGGTCTGTGGTTCTGCAGAGAGTTCTGTGCCTCTTCAAAGTCCATTCACTGAATGCTCAATCCAAACAGCTGATAAAAGCATTAGTCGAATTCTGCAGCCTTTATCTTTCTGTGCTGCTAATTTCATCGTTAGTGAACCCTACAACCAGTGTTCCTCACAATGAAGCAATTACTGTCTTTTGAGTTGAGACAGCGATTACTGTTAAACCCTGGGTCAGAGATAGCACTTCTGAACTGTGAGTGGGTAAGGAGAGATCCCACTCTGTTCCTAACAGCTCTTTTCACCTCATCCAGCACGTGCCAATGCTGCCTGTCAGTCCCAACGATAACATTGCAGACGCTTCACCTGCCACCTTCATCCTGTTTGCACTACCAGAACCCCAGGGATTAAAGCAAAGCCTCTCTCCTGCACACAATACCAAGCTGGGGGCTGAAAATAACCAGCTGGAAAGCTCCAGACTCCTCACTTGCTGTGTAAACAGGAGGTAATGAGAAATACAAGACACTTACTTATCACTGCGTCAGTTAACAACAAATAGGTACAGGATTGTTGAGGTGATTTCTTTATTCATTAATGGGTTGAGGGTGTCGCTGGCTAGGCAGTATTATTTCCCATCCCCAATTACCCAAATTTTGCAAGACTAATAATTCTGAGAGCCAGATTTCAAAGCCCACCTTGCTAGTTTGAGTATTTCACGTGATTTTACAGAGACGGATTGGATATTAAAAAATAACAAGGATCATGAAAAGGCTGGGCCAGCTCTGAGCCTGTGGTTTGCTGCATGAGAACCTAGCCGAGCCCTCTTCATCTCAGCCTCTTAATTTATCGTTGCAAAACACCTTTACAGACAAATAGTGGGAGAAGTTTGGAACTTCTTTCCACAAATGACAACTGACACTTGATCAATTGTTAATCTTGAATAGGTATTTTTTATTTAAAGTTTTAATGAATATGGAACGAAGGAGAGTGTGTCGAGTTCGGTCACAGATCAGGCATTGAAACATAGAACAAGCTTGAGTAGCCACCGCCTGTTCCTGCCCTTCTATTCCTTTCCCACTTGTGTGTTTATCTAGCTTTCCCTTTTTACTACATCCATGTTATTGTTAGCAACCGCTCCTGCTAAACAAGTTCCACATTCTCACTACCTTCTGAGTAAACAAAATGTTCTCCCCAATTCTTCATTGAAAATGTGGGATTGGCATAAGAAGCCAACAGTTTACAGATATCCTTTAGGGAAGGACTTCTGCTGTCCATACTCAGTCTGACCCATATCTGCCTCTAGACCCATAGCAATGTGATTGACTGTTAACTGCCATTTCAACTTGTCCAGACAAATAAACAGCTTGGGATCCAGGCGAAAAATAGCAGCTTCATCAAGACTAGCCACAACCCGAGAACAAAGAAATAAATCAACAAACAATTTGTGATTAAATTCAATGATTAATTATCACTTCTAGTTGTTGCCTGCCTATGGAAGAGTAGAAAGCTTCAGTTTCATGTAAGGCACATGAGCTGATCTGAAACTTGGGTTCTGGGCTTGGTCTCAACTTGATGTTCAAAGTAAAATCCTGGTCTGGATTCATTTTGCAACCCGGAGCTTTCTCGGCCAGAAGAGTGTCTTTTAGTAGATACACATTGGAGAAATTGATTGCAATGTACAGTAGAACAAAGTGGCAAGAGATTACCTTGACCCTACATCTGGATACAGTACAATGTAAAATTGGTCAGCTGGCTAACTGAGTAGCACTCTCCTCAGTCAGAGATTGTGGGTTCAAGATATCCACCCATCACCACCCCTCACACTGAAACTCCAGCACATAATCTAGACTGACACTCCTGAGCAGTGCTGAAAGGGCTGCAGCAGCAGGGATGTCATTTTTGAATAAGATGTTTAACCTGGCCTGTCTACCCTCTCAAGTGGGTGTAAAATATGTCTTGGAGCTTTGGGAGAAGAGTAAGAAATTCTCTCCAGGATCCTGGTCCAATATTTATCTTCCAATCAATGTCACAAAAATGATGATATGGCCTTTATCTCATTGCTGTGGGAGCAAATTAGCTATTGCATTTCCTGCATCACAGCACTGGCTACGTTTCAGAAGTATTTCATTGGCTGTAAAGGGCTTTGTTGGCATCTTGAGGTTGTGAAGGGCGCTATAGAAATTAAAGTTCTGAATTTCAGTTGCTGATAACTGGCTGAATGAAACCGAGATTTCTCTACAACTCCTTGATATAGCAAACTGACAGTTAGGTGGGTTCCAACCAGGGACAGCTACCTTTACTAACTGAGTCTTTTGTTTTCCATTATATGCTGGCAGACCAGAGACCTGAAAAGATGATCATCCCAGGCTTACACCAGCACTGGATATTTGTCCTCATCTGTAAATATTCTATTAAATATACTATAAGTATATCATATGTATATAGTATTACATAAATGCATAAAGTATTATTCATAGTATCAAATGAATATTTGGTATATATAGTTTTGCATGTGCATATCTGTACATACAGTGTTATGTGATATGTTAATTACAGTGTGCAGGAGACAGGGCTGTGCAGTACTCAGCAAAGAGTAGCTGTTGTAAAGTAGGGCTTGGTTAAAAACTAAAATCAAGACAGTTATAAACAGAATCCAAAGTGAAAAAAACCCAGATAATTCTAGGAATATAACTACAGTGAAGTATGTGCTTTCCAGGACAACTAGGTTGATGATAAACTTGTTAAGAGTGGATCCTACAAAAATTGGATATTGATGTGTATTTCATGTTTTGTTAAGCGAGACTGTCCTAAATGTAACATTCCTCTCAGCTCCTTGTTAATGAATTGCCAAAACCAACTAAAGTAACAAAATCTTCTAAGCGTTGAAAAAAAATTGTTTTGCTCCTCCATCTGAAATCCTCTAGAGAAGGTACAATAAAAGCTTATACAAGCAGGAGAGCAGTCAGTCCAAGCACATGTGATGTGACAGTGTCACATGCAAAGATAGGTCAGTGATAGCTGTGAAAATGGGAGAAACTTCACTTAAATAATTAAAAGCCTAAACAAAATAAGGAAATCCTGTTATCTGCACTAGATCAGTTCAGGCACAAAAACAGCCATTGGTTTCTGTTGGATGGACATTCAGGAAGAACTGATTGATTTGAATTTTTCGATGGTTTGTGAGTAATGCTGTCAGGTCAAGCAGAGGATTTGGTTTAATAGAGATAGAGACATAGAGTCATACAGCACAGAAACTGATCCTTCACTCCATGCAGTCCATGTCAACTATAATCCCAACTAAACTAGTCCCATCTGCCTGCACTTGGCCCATACCCCTCCAAATATTTTTTATGCATGTATTTGTGCAAATGTCTTCTAAACATTATAACTGTACCCACATCCACCACTTCCTCGAAGCTCATTCCACACATAAATTGCCCTCTGTGTGAAAAATAATTGGCCCCACTTCCTTTTATAATTTTTCACTCCTCACCTTAAAAATATGACTCCCCAGTCTTGAAACCCCACCTCATCTATACCCCTCAAGATTTTACAAACGTCCGTAAAATCAACCCACAAGCTCCTAAACTCCAATGAAAAGAGTCCCAACCTATCTAGCCTCTCCATATAACTCAAACCCTGTATTCTTGGCAACACCCTAGGAATCTCTCCTGAACCCCTCCAGCTTAATAAAATCTTCCCATGACAGGGCAACCAGAACTGGATACAGTGCTCCAAAAGTGGCCTCACCAACGCCCTGTACAATGTCAACATAACATTGTGCTAGCACGTATCACCCTTGGCTGATGTTCTGTAGTAACAGTCAAGCTAAGTGGCAGCAGTTGCTCCTGCAAGGGATCTATTCACAGTTGGTGTGGTGATCTACTGTTGGTAACATTGTTCAAGAAACAGTAGGGTGATCCCAAGTTTGATCCCAAAGCCAGTTACAAAACTGTCCAAACTTCCACTCTCAGAGATGTAATATTTTAAAGCAGTAAAGAGAGGTTCTCGAGAGAGAGGTTGAACAACTGGTTAAGAGGAAGAAGGAGGCTTATGTAAGGTTTAGAAAAAGAGGAACGGAAAAGGCTCTGGAGGGATACAAGTTAGCCAGGAAGGAGCTGAAGAAAGGACTCAGGAGAGCTATAAGAGGCATGAGAAAACCTTGTCAGATAGGATCAAGGAAAACTCCAAGGCTTTTTACACCTATGTGCAGAACAAGGGAATGACCAGAGAAAGGGTAGGGCCGATCAAGGATTGTGAAGGGAATTTGTGCTCAGAGCCTGAAGAGACAGGAGAAGTCCTTAATGAATACTTTTCTTCAGTATTCGCAACTGAGGGGGACCTAGTTGTAGAGGAGGGCAGTGTGAAACAGGCAGGTAGGCTAGCGGAGGTTGATGTTAGTAAGGAAGGTGTGCTAGGAATTCTGAGGAAGTTGAAGGTAGATAATTCCCCCCGGCCTGAAGGGATTTATCCAAGGATTCTATGGGAAGCGAGGGATGAGATCGCAGGGCCTTTGTCGATGATCTTTTCGTCCTCACTGTCCACAGGTATAGTGCCAGAAGATTGGAAAGAGGCAAATGTCATTCCCTAGTTCAAAAAAGGGAATAGGGATCACCCCGGAAATTACAGGCCAGTTAGTCTTACATCAATGGTAGGCAAATTATTGGAAGGGGCTCTGGCAGACAGGATTTATGATCACTTGGAAAGGCACAGTTTGATTTGTGATAGTCAGCATGGATTTGTGAGGGGTAGATCATGCCTCACAAACCTTACTGAATTCTTTGAAGAGGTGACCAAACACGTGGATGAAGGTGGAGCAGTGGATGTGGTGTACATGGATTTAAGTAAGGCGTTTGTTAAGGTTCCCCATGGTAGGCTCATGCAGAAAGTAAGGAGGCATGGGATCGGGGAAAATGTGGCAGGTTGGATTCAGAATTGGCTGACTCTTAGAAGACAAAGGGTGGTAGTGGATGGAAAATATGCTACATGGTGCTCAGTTATGAGTTGTGTACCACAAGGATCTGTTCTGGGTCCGCTTCTATTTGTGATTTTTGTAAATGATTTGGATGAAGGAATGGAAGGGTGGATTAGCAAGTTCGCGAATGGTACAAAGGTAGGTCACGTTGTAGACAGTGCAGAGGGGTGTTCTAGGTTACAAAGGGACATTGATAGGATGCAGAACTGGGCTGAGAAGTGGTAGATGGGGTTTAACCCTGAAAGGTGTGAGGAGACTCATTTTGGAAGGACAAACTTGAAAGCAGAATACAGGGTTAATGGAAAAATTCTTGTCAGTGTGGAGGAGCAGAGGGATCTTGGGGTTCATGTTCACAGTTCCCTGAAAGCTGCCACCAGGTGGATAGAGTTGTTAAGAAGGCATATGGTGTGTTTACTTTCATTAATAAAGGGATTGAGGTCAAGAGCCATGAAGTTATGCTCCAGCTCTACAAAAGCCTGGTTTGGCCACATATGAAGTATTGTGTCCAGTTCTGGCCACCTTATTACAGGAAAGATGAGGAAACGTTGGAAAAGGTGCAGAGGAGATTTACCAGGATGTTGCCTGGAATGGAGGGAAGGTCTTACGAGGAAAGGTTGAGAGACCTAGGGCTTTTCTCTTTAGAATGACGAAGAATGAGAGGTGACTTGATAGAGGTGTACAAAATGACATTAGGTATAGATAGAGTAGACAGCCAAAGACCTTTTCCTAGGGTGGAGGTAGTTGTACGAGGGGACAGAGTTTTACAGCAAAAGGAAGTAGATATCGGGGAGGCGTCAGAGGTAGGTTCTTTATTCAGAGAGTGGCTGGGGCGTGGAATGCATTGCTGGAGAGGGTAGTGGAGTCGGCCTCATTAGGGGCATTTAAGCAGCTATTAGGTAGGCATTTGGATGATAGCATAAGGTAGGGATGGAGATTAGATTGATGTTTGGATTAGGGTAAAAGTTCGGCACAACATTATGGGCTGAAGGGCCTGTACTGTGCTGTACGATTCTATGTTCTATGTTCTAAAGAGTTGTGTGATGTTAATGGAGACATAAGAGTGGGTAAGGATCCAATATTTTATGTAATGGATGTGAATCTGAGTAACAGGGGAAGCAGTAGAAGTTACTAGTATAGATGCATTTGAAGGAAAGATTGAGGAGCAGATGAGGGAAAAGGGAATGGATAATTGTGATGATAAATTGAGATGAGGAATGGGAGAAAGCACAAAAGTATCATAAACACTGGCACAAACTGCTTAGGTTGGATTGCTTGAGGGGAGTTAAAGGAGTAAGTAATAAGTGGAGATAGATCTTAGGGCAGACAAAGGGATGCATAACGATGAACCAGGGACAAAGAAAAGTGAAGAATAAAATTTCTTTCAAACTGACTCATCCCAAAGTGTTAAACTCTCTCAACCCGACTCAAACCAAACACTCAACTCTCCCAACCCAACTCAAACCAAACACTCAGATCTCCCAACCAAACTCAAACCAAACACTCAACTCTCCCAACCCAACTCAAACCAAACACTCAATCTGCCAACCCAACTCAAACCAAACACTCAACTCTCCCAACCCAATTCAAACCAAACACTCAACTCTCCCAACCCAACTCAAATCAAACACTCAACTCTCCCAACCCAACTCAAACCAAACACTCAATCTGCCAACCCAACTCAAACCAAACACTCAACTCTCCCAACCCAATTCAAGCCAAACACTCAATCTGCCAACCCAACTCAAACCAAACACTCAACTCTCCCAACCCAATTCAAACCAAACACTCAATCTGCCAACCCAACTCAAACCAAACACTCAAATCTCCCAACCCAATTCAAACCACTCAACTTTCCCAACCCAACTCAAACCAAACACTCAACTCTCCCAACCGAACTCAAATCAAACACTCAACTCTCCCAACCCAACTCAAATCAAACACTCAACTCTCCCAACCCAATTCAAACCACTCAACTTTCCCAACCCAACTCAAACCAAACACTCAACTCTCCCAACCGAACTCAAACCAAACACTCAACTCTCCCAACCGAACTCAAATCAAACACTCAACTCTCCCAACCCAACTCAAATCAAACACTCAACTCTCCCAACCAAACTCAAACCAAACACTCAACTCTCCCAACCCAACTCAAATCATACACTCAACTCTCCCAACCGAACTCAAACCACTCAACTCTCCCAACCCAACTCAAACCAAACACTCAACTCTCCCAAACCAACTGAACACAAATAGTCAAATGATTCAACTCAAAAGCCCAATTCTTTCAATGCAACTTAACCCAAAAAGCTGACTGAATCAAGCTAAAAGGCTAATTCAAGCGACACATATACCGACCCCAATCTAAAGCTAAGACTATGCATCTCAGAACAGAATTTAAAAGGTAATGTGATATATGTTTTCAATATGATTAGGGGCTTTGATACAGCATGCAGTATAAAACAATTCCCTCTGGGATCTTGATCAGCAGGCAGAGCTCATGGATTTAAAGCCATTGCAAATGGATCCAGAGGGGTGATAGAGTGAATTTCTATCACCAAGTTTTTTTTTGGAATCTATCATATTTCACCTGAAAAACTGGTGGAAGGTAATTCTGTCGATAACTTTAAATGGGAGTTAGGGGGATCCTTGAACATTAGGATCCCACAGTGTTATAGAAAATAAGTGGGGCTGTGGTGTTGAGCATTACATTTTCATGGAACCAGAGCAAGCTTTGCCTAAAAGACTTCCTTCTGTGTTGGACATTTATATGATTCTGATTGGATTGCATTGTCATTGGGATGGCTATATCAATGTAGCTCTTTCAAAACCCTAAGTTCTGTTATTTCAACATTTTGTTTTTGCAAATGCTTGTGCTCAACTGGCAGAGAAAAACAGGCTTTCTGTAGCAAATTGCATCTCATATCAACACTTTGTTCCATATGGTATTTTACAGAACAATTCACTTCATTTTTCTCAGGAAATTGTACACTTAAATTTCCTTTGTCTATTTGTAATACAACCATTAGTAAAAGGTCATACAGTTAAATGTATGACATGTTTATAGTCAGCACATGACCCTGCTCTGATTAAATGTCTCAAACATTCACAATGTGGAATGTGGTACAAAATGAAAGTTAGTAATTCCAAATTAAGAAGATATTTTATTAAGTCAGAAATGTGGTAGATCCAGATACTGTGGGTTTCATATTTACTCAGTTTCAGAAATCAATGTCAGAAAGGGACTAGTGTTTTCTTGATGGAACAACATCTTGCTTTGTGTTGTATAATTATTGATCCAGTCAAAGGGAAGTGAACTGTTAAATCTGACAGTGTTTCAATCTGCAGAAGATCAAACTTTGCTGCTCAGGTAAAAATGTTTTAGGCTAACAAATCAATATGATTTTCAACAATAGTTGTTGTAAAATGAATGACTTGCTCATTTGAAGGGTGCACGAGATACCCCATTCAATTTACTCCCCGGTCAATTCATGATACCAGCTAAGGACAGCGAAGATTCCAATGGAGCTGGAACATTTATTTTCAGTAAGAGATGGTGATAAGGATGGGCTGAAATGGGTGATAAACCTCTGAGCAGCAGTGAAAATTTCAAGCAGGTATCTTTCTAGATGGTAGATGGCACAGAATGGCTAAATACTGGAGATGGAAGTGGTGACCTGGAAACAGTAACAGTCTGTTTTAACATTGCTTATGTAACATGAAGCCATGACATCTTCAAGCTCCAGAATACATAGACAGCAAAACATGACTGACACATTCTCGCTTCTCAAATGTCAGACAGAATCACATTCAATAAATTACTTTTGAGTACTGTAACCACTTCAACAATTTTCCTTCCATCTTGTCGTTCCCTCTTCCACCCATTCCAACCTCTGTCTAGGCATCAAGGTGAGCCATTAACAGCAACAAACTGACTTTTATAGACTCTGGAAAAATCTCAAAAGATCAACACAACCATTGGTACTTTCTCTCATATCTCAGCAGCCAATTACTGCCACCAAAGGTACTGAAACCTCATACATTAGGGAATTGAAGGATGTTCAAAACCGTGTAGGTGCATTGCTCAGACCCAATTCACCAAATTCTGCTGGCACCATGGGTATCAATGTTACTCTTAGCTTGATGAGATCCAGCACAATGAACTAACTGATCAATTGGCACCATGCAAATTTGACATGCTAGAAAGGATACCTCCAAATTTTGTAGCAATTCTATTTCCCCACCCCACACCTCTTAACTACCTACCTGAGGAGTCAGGAAGGAGCCAGATCGTAACTGGGAACCATGTGGTGGGAGCTGAATGTGTGGGGTGTGTCATGCGGCAATGGGTGGATCAAGGGCCACAGTGATGGTGGATCAAGAGCGGGCTGGCGAGAGTGGGCCAATGAGGCAACCGAGAGCAGGACGCTGGTAGACGCATGATGTGGGCTGGAAAGTCCAAAGCGGGACTGTGGCAGTGAAAAGGAAAGTTGGATTCTCTTAAGTTTTTTTTCCTATCTTATTTTAAGTTAATGTGATTGGCACCATGTATGTACGGCGTAGGTACGCACTTCTCTCTGAACATGTGAAATAAGACCATAACACCGTAAAACATAGAAGCAGAAATTAGGCCATGAGGTCCATGGAGTCTGCTCCACCATTCAGTCATGGCTGATAAGTTTCTCAACCCCATTCTCCTGCTTTCTCCCCGTAACCCCTGATCCCCTTGGTAATCCAGAACTATCTATCTCAGTCTTAAATGTACTCATTGACCTGGCCTCCACAGCCTTCTGTGGCAGTGAATTCCATAGATTCACCACTCTCTGGCTGAAGAAGTTTCTCCTTATCTCCATTATAAAGGGTCTTCCCTTTACTCTGAGGCTGAGCCTTTGGGTCCTAGACTCTCCTACCAATTGAAACATCTTCCTAACATCTACTCTGTCCAGGCCGTTCAGTATTCTGAACGTGATACCTAAATCCTTTGATCATATTTTCCCAAGCAGCACATTGGGCCATGTAGGAGTGTTTGCAGCACAGAAACGGGTCATTCAGCACAATGGGTACATATCAGTGTTTTTGTTTATTGATGCTGGACCAGCATGTTTCAGCCCATCCTTAATTGCCCTGGAGAAAGTTTATGTTCCATGTGTGTCTCCAATGACCTTACTTTATCTCACACCATCAGCACATCCTTCTATTCCTATTTTTCTCAGGCACTTTCTTCTTTCCCCTCAAATGTATCTATACTGATCACCCGAATTCATCCAGGCAACTTCCACATTCTCACCACTTTCTAGGGAAAAAAGTTTCTTTCGAACTCCTTATTGGGTTTATTAGTCACTATCTTGTTTTGGTGACCTCTCGTTCTTGTGTCTCCCACAAGCAGAAACAATTCCTCCATGTATACCCTATCAAACTGCTCAAGATCTCAATCAATCATCCCTCTGTCTTTTGTTTTCAATAGAAAGAAGCCCCAGACTGGTCAGTTTTTTTTCACTGATAGCTGTACCGTCTCGTGTGTATACCTATTGGTGTGTTTAATATACCCTTGTGTTTGCCTGGGTGATGAATCCTGAACTCTAAACTTGAACTTCAGCAATTCTCAGTGATTGTTACTGCAATTAAATATTTATTGAGATTCCAGTTGTTATAAATGTATTCATGAATTTTCACAGTATTTCAGGCAAAAAGGCAGAAGGGAAAAAAAGGTCCCAAGAGAAACATTTTATCTAGGAAGAAACAAAGAGATAAAAGCTCGATAGCCCAAGTGACAAGAATACCGAGAAGTAGCCATTCTCTTTTCACCAAGATGTTGCTTTTGAGACATCTTTCAAAGGATCAAACTTGAAATTTGCAAAGAGGTTTATAATAACTTTGAAAAGCGTTATAATCAGCGGACAAATTGTCGGATCCGACACTTCCGCCATTTACAATCCGACCCCACCACCCAAGACATTTTTCCATCCCCTCCCCTGTCTGCTTTCCAGAGAGACCACTCTCTCCGTGACTCCCTTGTTCGCTCCACACTGCCCTCCAACCCCACCACACCCGGCACCTTCCCCTGCAACCGCAGGAAATGCTACACTTGCCCCCACACCTCCTCCCTCACCCCTATCCCAGGCCCCAAGATGACATTCCACATTAAGCAGAGGTTCACCTGCACATCTGCCAATATGGTATACTGCATCCACTGTACCCGTTGCGGCCTCCTCTACATTGGGGAAACCAAGCGGAGGCTTGGGGACCGCTTTGCAGAACACCTCAGCTCAGTTCGCAACAAACAACTGCACCTCCCAGTCGCAAACCATTTCCACTCCCCCTCCCATTCTCTAGATGACATGTCCATCATGGGCCTCCTGCACTGCCACAATGATGCCACCCGAAGGTTGCAGGAACAGCAACTCATATTCCGCCTGGGAACCCTGCAGCCATATGGTATCAATGTGGACTTCACCAGTTTCAAAATCTCCCCTTCCCCTACAGCATCCCTAAACCAGCCCAGTTCGTCCCCTCCCCCCACTGCACCACACAACCAGCCCAGCTCTTCCCCCCCACCCACTGCATCCCAAAACCAGTCCAACCTGTCTCTGCCTCCCTAACCGGTTCTTCCTCTCACCCATCCCTTCCTCCCACCCCAAGCCGCACCCCCAGCTACCTACTATCCTCATCCCACCTCCTTGACCTGTCCGTCTTCCCTGGACTGACGTATCTCCTCCCTACCTCCCCACCTATACTCTCTCCACCTATCTTCTTTACTCTCCATCTTCGGTCCGCCTCCCCCTCTCTCCCTATTTATTCCAGTTCCCTCCCCCCATCCCCCTCTCTGATGAAGGGTCTAGGCCCGAAACGTCAGCTTTTGTGCTCCTGAGATGCTGCTTGGCCTGCTGTGTTCATCCAGCCTCACATTTTGTTATCTTGGAATTCTCCAGCATCTGCAGTTCCCATTATCTCTTGTCCAGATAGGAACTGAGTACACTTCAAAAGCATTTCACTCAATGGTTGTAAAGTGCTTTAAGACATTCTGTGGTCATGAAAGGCACTAGAAAAATGCAAGATTTCATTTGTTCCTCTAGGCATTACTTTATGCACACACTATTATGCATTTTCTTAATCAGAAGTCCCCTAGAACTGCAGATGCTAGAAATCTGAAACAAAAATAGAAATTGTTGGAGAAACTCAATAGCTCTGGCAACATCTGTGGAGAGCAAGGAGAGTTACTGTTTCAAGTCCAGCGACCCTTCTTCAGAGCGTGTTGTAGCCAGGAAAAAGGGGTATATATGCTGAAGGGGCAGGGCATGGATTAGGATACAGAGGAAGGAGTGAGTAGATAGATGAAGATGGAACCCAGAGGGAGAGAAAGACAGTTAGGCAGACGAAAGGGTGGATAATAGCAAGCCATGGAGAAACAAAAGCTGATAATGGGACCATAAGAAAGTGAAGATGGGTTGGCTGTGTTGATACTCACTAAAACTTACTATATAACACATGAGCCAGCCTTTGAAAGCTGCCTGTCCCATCTATTGTGACTTTGTTCATTATTAGACAGTGACTGGAATCTGTTGGTCAAATCAAGAGGAATTTCAGAGGCCCCCTTACCTTCATAGAATCCCTACAGTGTGGAAACAGACCCTTTGGCCCAACAACTCGACAGTGAACCTCAAAACATGCCACCCAGACCTATTCCCCTATAACCCACCTAATCTACATATCCCAATGGGCAATTTAGCATGGCCAATCTACCTAGCCTGCACATCTTTGCACAGTGGGGGAAAACCAGAGCACCCATAGGAAACTCACGCAGTCACAGGGAGAATGTACAAATTCCACACAATTAGTTGTCCAAGGCTGGAATCAAACCCAGGTCCCTGGAGCTGTGAAGCAGTCGTGCTAACCACTGAGCCTCCATGCTTCATCTCATATCTCTTCAACACTCAAACCCCGAGTATTTTCAGCTCTTTGTTTTATACATTTGTGCAATGTGGATATTGCTGGATGGCCAGCATTTCTTGCCCATTGCTAATTGCCCTTGAGAATGTAATGGTGAGCTGTCTTCTTGAACCTGCTGTGGGTTGACCCAAATGCTATTATGGAGAGAATTCCAGGATGTTGGCCCAGTGACAGTGAAGGAACAGCGACATATTTCCCAGTCAGGATGGTGAGTGAGTTGAGGGGACCTTGAAGGTGGTGGTGTTCCCATACATCTGTTGCTTTTGCCCTTCTAGATGGAAGTGGTTGTTGGTTTGGAAGGTGCTGTCTGAGGATCTTTGGTGAATTTCTGCCGAGCATCTTGTAGATGGTACACACTGCTGCTACTGAGTGTCGGTGGTGAAGGGAGTATATGCTTGTAGATGTAGTGCCTATCAAGTGGGCTGCTTTGTCCTGGATGGTGTCAGGCTTCTTGAGTGTTGTTGGGGCTGCACCCATCCAGGAAAGTGGGGAGTATTTCATCACACTGCCTTGTAGATGGTGGTCAGGCTGTGAGGAGTCAGGAGGTGAGTTACTTGCTGAAATATTCCTAACCTCTGGCTGGCTCTTGTAGCCACTGTGCCAATGTGGTGAGTCCAGTTGATGTCTGGTCAATAATAAACCCAAGGATGTTGATGGTGGGGGATTCAGTGATGGTAACACCATTGAATGTCAAGGGGCAGTGGTTAGATTGTCTCTTATTGGTGATGGTCATAGCCTGGCATTTGTGTGGCGCGAATGTCACTTGCCACTTGTCAACCCAAGCCTGGATATTGTCCAGATCTCGTTGCAAGTGAACATGGACTGCTTCAGTATCTGAGGAGTCACAAATGGTGCTGAACATTGTGCAATCATTGGTGAACATCCCCACTTCTGATCTTATGACGGAGGGAAGGGCACTGATGAAGCAGCTGAAGATGGTTGGGTCTAAGACACTACCCTGAGGAACTCCTGCAGAGATGTCCTGGAGCTGGGGTGATTGCCCTCCAAAAATCACAACCGTCTTCCTATATGACTGTAACCACCAGGGGGTTTGTCCCTTGATACCCATTGATTCCAGTTTTGTTAGGGTTCCATGATGCCACACTCGGTCGAATGCAGCCTTGATTTCGAGGGCTGTCACTCTCACCTCACTTCTGGAATTCAGTTCTTTTACCCATGTTTAAACCGAGGCTGTAATAAGGTCAGGAGCTGAGTGGCCCTGGCAGAACCCAAACTGGGCGTCACTGAGCAGGTTATTGCTGAGCAGGTAGCACTGTTACTGACACCTTCCATCACTTTACTGATGATCGAGAGGAGATTGATGGGGCAGTACGAGACAGGTTGGATTTGTCCTGCTTTTTGTGTACAGGACACACTTGGGCAATTTTCCACATTACCGGGTAGATGCCAGTGTTGTAACTGGACTGGAACAGCTTGGCTCAGGGAGCGACAAGTTCTGGAGCACAAGTCTTCAGTACTATTGCCAGAATGCTGTCAGGGCCCATAGCCTTTGCAGTATCCAGTGTCTCCAACCATTTCTGGATATCACGTGGAGTGAATGGAATTGGCTGAAGGCTGGCATCTGTGATGCTGGGGACCACTGGAGGAGGCCGAGATGGATCATCCACTTGGCACTTCTGGCTGAAGATTGCTGTGAATGCATCAGCCTTATCTTTTGCACTGATGTGCTGGTCTCTTCCATCATTGAGGATGGGGACATTTGTGGAGCGTCCTCCTCCTGTGAGTTGTTTAATTGTCCACCACCATTCACAACTGGATGTGGCAGGACTGCAGAGGTTAGATCTGATCCATTGGTTGTGGGATCACTTAGCTCTGTCTATCACTTGGTGCTTTTGCTGTTTGGTGTGCAAGTTGGTGGTGTCACCAGGGTGATACCTCATCTTCAGCCATGCATGGTTCTGCTCCTGGCATGTCCTCCTGCATTCTCCATTGAACAATTCTGCTGCTGTTGATGGCCCATGGCCCCTCACGGATGCCCACGCTTGAGTTGCTAGATTTGTGCGAAGTCTGTCCCATTTAGCACAGTGATAGTGCCACACAACATGATGGAGGCTGTTCTCAATGTGAATGCAAGGCTTTGTCTCCACAAGGACTGTGCAATGGTCACTCTTACCGATACTGTCATGGACAGATGCAACTGCAGCTGGCAGATTGGTAAGGATGAGGTCAGGTATGTTTTTCCTTCTTGTTGGTTCCCTCACCATCTGCCATGGACCCAGCCTAGCAGCTATTTCCTGTAGGACCTGACTAGCTCGATCAGTAGTCCTGCTGCGAAGCCACTTTTGGTGGTGGACAATGAAATTCCCCACCCAGAGTACATTTTGTGCCCTTTCCATCCTCAGTGCTTCCACGAAGTGTTGTTCAACATTAAGGAGTACTAATTCATTAGCTGGGGGACAACAGTATGTGGTAATCAGCAGGAGATTTCCTTACCCATGTTTAACCTGAAGCCATGGAACTTGTCAATGTTCAGGACTCCTACAGCAACACCTGTCCTTCCAGTGAGACAGGACATATCCACAGGGGTAGTGATGGTGTTGTCTGGGCATAGTCATACTCTTGGAATCATATCTTACAGACAATGTCAGGCTGTTCATTAATTTGTCTGGTGAGGCAGCTGTCCCAATTGTGACACTAGCCCTCCTCCCGACGTTAGTGAGGAGGACTTTGCAGAGTCGACAGGGCTGTTTCTGCTGTTGTCTTTTCTGATGTCTAGGTCAATGCCAGATGATCCGGCCGGTTTCATTTCTTTGAGACTTTGTGGCGATTGGTACAACTGAATGGCTTGCCCGGCCATTTCAGAGGGCAGTTGAGAGTCAACCACATTGCTGTGCTTCTGGAGTCACATGCAGGTGAGACCAGGTGAGGGTGGCAGATTTCCTTCCCTGAAGGACATTAGTGAATGGAATGGATTTTTCTGACAATCAGCCATGATTTCATGGTGATCAATAGATTCTTAATTCCAGATTTTTAAAAACTGAATTGAAATTCCACCATGTGCCGTGGTAGGATTCAAGCCTGGGTCCCCAGAACATTAGCTGAGTCTTTGAATTCATGGTCGAGCAATAATACTGTACCACTTGACCATTGCCTGAGTGACAGGAACCTCGATTTTGCTTTTTATGAAGCTGATGTTCCAGTTGGATTGACATTAAGTTGCAGCCAATGAAAATCCGAAACAGTGAAAGCCAGCCCTTCCGTGCAGTCTTTACACCCGGTGCCAATACCTTAACTCACAACAGGAATCACATGACATTTTTGGTATCACTGTGAGAGTACAAAAGCTGTGTTTCATTATCCAAAGTATAGCATTCTGTAGAAATGATATGAATCTCTATCACAGCACCTGTACTTTTCCTTTTAGACCCCTTCAGCCTCCTGTTACCGCTCAGTCTGTGCTTACTTACAGTTAGCTTTCAGTTGGATTGATATCCATTTGCGTGTGGATTTTAATTCAGATTCCTAAAAGGTTCTTTTCTTGTCGTTGTTGCAACATTTAGTTGAAAATACCCAGACTACCTATCTGTGTTTTCAGGTCTTTCTTTGCAAAGATTGAACAGGCTGTGTCTAGTATCCCCATGTGACTTATGCAATAGAACTCATAGGTCCTTCTGCACCTCAGAATTCTGCAATTTTCTGCTAAATAGTGCTGTGTTTTTTAAAATGTTCTATCTGCCAAAGAGAGCAACTTCACATTTTCCTACATTATACTCCATCGGACAGATATTGCTCTTTTATTCAACCTTCCTAGATAGGTCTATATCCTTGTTACACCATTGTCACAATACAATTTCCTCCCTGCCTTTGTGTCATCTGCAAATGTAGACAGCATGACTTCAATTTCTTCTTCTGCGTAGCCGATATAAATTGTAAAATAAAATAAAAATAATTGCGTATATCAAAATTGATTTGTCAATTCTATACGAACTCAATATGTTTATTAATACTGTTTTATATGTCATCACAGAATAATGGAGATGTAGCATTATACAAAAGGGCCAGTCTGTCTGGTCAGTGAGTGCATGTTCTTCCTGGTGGTGTATGTTTAATGGGAAGACTATTTGGACATTATGGTAATATAAGTGTCAACTTTTCTCAATTAGTAACTCTTCCACTGCTCATTTACTCCTTCAGACCCCAAATTAAGCCAACACCTCAGGGCTGTGATGAGCGACTACTACTTTGACTGAAACATTAAACAGAATCACTATTCAGTTTGGTTTAGAGGTTCCAGTGGCTCAATTCAAAAGAAAGTGAATTGAAAAGAAAGCAAGAAATCGTCCCCATGTCCTAGTCAATATTCCTCTCTTAGCAACCTACCAAAAGAAACAAGAAGTGGCCCCCTTTTAGTTTGCAGTCTCTGGGATCTTGCTGCGTAAAATGACAACAGTGGTTACAATACCAAGAATAGTTTTCACTTGTAATCACCTTTAGAGCAGTAAAATGTCCCAAGGTACATATAGGAGTGATTATTTGAAATAATTTGACACTGTGACACACGGAGGAGTATAACAGGTGACTCATGTTTGACCAAAAATATATTTTTAAGAAGAGTTTTACAAGATGAAGACAAGAAATGGAGAGTAAATTCTGCAGCTTGAACCTTGGCAACTGAAGGCATCGTCACCAATGCTGGAACAATTAGAGTGAGAGATTTTCAAGAGGCCATAATTACAGAAGCACAGTGGTGAGGGATATGAAGCAGGAAGAGATTAGAGATAGGGAGGTTCAAGGCCACTGAAGAACTTATAAATGTGAATGGAAATTTAAAATTAAGCAATTGCTTTAAAGGAGAACTAAAATAACATAATGAACATAGGGGTGATGAATGAGTGGGATTTACTCTGAAATGAAATAGAAGAGTTTTAGATTACCTCAAGTTTACAGACAGTAGAATATGGCAGATCAGGCAGGATTGCATTGGAAAAGTCCAGTCCAGAGATAACAAAGGGAAGGAGTTTCAGCAACAGATGTGCTTAGGCAGGATTGAAGTCAAGTAGTGTAATGAACATGGAAAAGGTGGTCTTGGTGAAGCAAGTATGAGATCAGAAGCTTATCTTGGGATCAAATATGGCATCAACATTATGAATATGAGCCAATGTTGTGAACCTTGAACAATTGCCTGGGAAATGAATGAAATTGGTAGCGGGGGACAGATTTTGTGGCAGAGCCTGAAAACAATGGCTCCAGCCTTCCCAATAGTTAATTGGAAGACAATTTTCCCTCTACTGTGCTGGATGTTAGAGAACAGTCTAATAATTTAGTAACTGTGGAGGGATTGAGACAAGTGCTATGAGTTAGACCTGGATGATGTCAGCATTTGTAACTAACACCCTGCCCTAATGATGTCACCAAGAGCCAGCGAGTAGATGGGGAATGATAGTGTGTTAAAGGTAGTTGTGGGAGGACGAGGAGAAGGCATTGATTGTGATTATTTTGGTTACAACTAGATTCATATCACAGGACAAGGAGAAATCAGTTACACCCAAAAGGATGACAGGTGAGAGACACTGAAGGAAGATTGTAAGGTCAATCAATTGTGTCAAAAGCTGCAGACAGGGAGAAGGACATGAGATAGTTTTTTGTCACAGTCACACAGAATGTCATTTGTGACTTTGATAAGAGCTATATTGATACTGTGGCAAGGGGTGCAACCTGATTAGCAGGACTGAAACATGGTGTGCTAGGTAAGATGGGTTATAGGCGCCAAAGATTGCAATAACAATTAGCGTTGGGTAATTAGCCTGAATTAGAGAAATATAGAGGTCTCAAAGAGCAGTACAAGACAACAAGACCTTAGAGATAAAAATGGAAAAAACTGTGGAGGCTGCAAATCAGAAACAAAAACAGAAGTTGCCGGAAAAGCTCAGTAAGTCTCGCAGCATCTGTGAAGAGAAATCAGAGTTAATGTTTTAGGTTTAGTGACCCTTTCTGAACATCATGGAGGTGTTGAAAATAAGAACACATTAAGACATGTCTAGTCTCAGTTCAGTATAAATGATACCAAGGTATAAATCAAAGGAAAACAGTGGCGTCTACTGATGTCTTTCATAATGTACAGCCAATATCACTGACAAAACACACCAAAGCAAAATACTGTAGATAGTGAAAATGTGAACTTGAAACTGAAATGCAAAGAGAACAACAAACAAAAATATAGCACAGCCCAGGAACAGGCCATTCAGCTCACCAAGACTGCATTGCCATATGATGCCTTTCCAAACGAAAACATTTTTCCTCTAGAGATAGTAGGAACTGTGGATGCTGGAGAATCAGATAACAAGGTGTAGAGCTGGATGAACACAGCAGGCCAAGCAGCATCAGAGGAGCAGGAAGGCTGATGCTTCTGGCCTCGACCTTTCTTCAGAAGTTATTTTTGAAGAAGGGTCTAGGCCCAGAACATTTTTCCTATATGCTGTCTGGGTCCTGCTATTCCCTGTCGATTCATGTACCTCTCAAAATGCCTCTTAACCATTGCGATTGTATCCATCTCCATGATCTTCTCTGATAGCTCCTCCCGGGCACTTACCTGCACAAAACAAAATTACCTCTTACATCTCCTTTAAACTTACCATTTTACCTTCAAACTATGTCCCTGAACAATTGACATTTCTACCTGAGGAAAAAATCTCTTACTATTCATTCCATTCATGCATCTCATAATTTTGTAAACTTCTATCAGGTCACCCCTCTCCTTTGACATTCAAGTGAAAACCAACAGAGTTTGTCCAATCTCTCCCCATAGCTATTACCCTCCAAACTAAGCAATATCCTGGTTACCCATTTCTGCACTGACTCCAAAGCCTCATATCCATTTGGTGGTGTGGTGACCAGAACTATTCACAATGTTCCAAATGTAGTGTGACTAAAGTTCTATGCAGCTCCAACATGTCACCAATTGTTATACTCTATGCACCAAATAATGAAGATAAGCATGCCATATGCCATCTTGACCAACCTAGCCACTTGCTTTGCCACTTTTAGTGAACTGTGGATCTATATGCCTAAATCCCTCTGTATGTTGATGCTACTAAGGTCTCTGCCATTTACTTGATAACACAACAGGTCAAAGTGCTT
This sequence comes from Stegostoma tigrinum, assembly GCF_030684315.1. NCBI lineage: Eukaryota > Metazoa > Chordata > Chondrichthyes > Orectolobiformes > Stegostomatidae > Stegostoma > Stegostoma tigrinum. The sequence goes on along the minus strand of NC_081358.1, from coordinate 1,899,531 downwards.
TTTGGTGGAATGATAAGCAAAGTTAACATATCAGTTCAAAGATTCTTCATCCAAACACAAAATTGTGGTTATTTATGAGAAGTCCTGTTGTGTGCATTTGGTTGGGAGTGTTTCCCGTATTGCAACATTGACAACACTCCTAAAATAATCCATTGAACCGAATGCACTTTCGGGTCATCCTGAGCTCAGGATTCGTCCAAAGAAACACAGGTCTTGTTACCTTCAGAGAATCTCGACTGGGATCTGCATGTGTCGAGGAGATCACAGGATGGGGCGAAGTGTCAGAATGTGCAGGAATATTCCTCAACTTCACAGACCCATCTTTTCATCCCTAACGTGCTCTCCTTACTGCGAGCAGTGCCCGAAACAATCCCTGTTCACTGTGTTTCTTTTTAATTCGACCTAAAGCAGCCTCGTGTTTCTGAAGCTATTGCCTCGTGTGTTTTGTATGCTAAAAGGATTGACCTGCATGTAAAGTTGTGGCTAAATGTTAACGTCCTAATCAGTTAAATTAACGCATCTCCTTTCTGCTGTCACTTCACATCAGCACCGACAGTGCGAGCGAACACTCAGAACCAGCCTCCACTGGGCTTGAACTTAACCTTGTGCTTCTTACCAAGACAGCGTCCAAAGAAATCCCAGCAAGGAGCCGGTCTAATTCGTTGTATCAACTGAGAGTTTCCCCTTGAAATTTCGACAAGATTGGCCAGGACATCAGGGGCTGACTCGGCTTTCCACTAAAATTGCTAATAGCCGAATCCATCCACGTTTTTAAAAATAGATTCCCTACCTTCAGTTCTGACTCTTGCCTTCCTCAGTGGGAACCGTAAGCTCTGTTTATTCTCTGCACACACACTTGTATTCTCTCAGGGTGCGGGCAAGGCCAGGAATTAAACCTCGCACACACTTGCTCCGGAAGACAGACGACTTTGAGCTGCCTCTTAAACAGCTCAGGATGAGCAACGGCACCTGATGCATTGGAAGATGTTCGCTCACAAAGCAACAGTTTTCACCCACTGCGCCATTCTGAATCTACATAAAAACCGAAAGAACTGCGGATGTTGTAAATCAGGAACAAAAACAATGTTGCTGAAAAGATTAGCAGGTCTGACAGCAACTGTGAAGGAACAAACAAGTCCTGAGGAAGGGTCACCGGACCCGAAACATTAAATCAGTTTTCTCCTTCACAGGTGCTGCCGGACCTGCTGAGCTTTTCCAGCAACTTTGTTTTTGATTCTGAATCTATGGCTGTGCTGTCACAAAGCGATAGGGAGTTGAAGTGGTACTTACTGAACTCCCAAAGCAGCATGTGTTCACATTCTGCTGCAAACTAGATAGACATCACTTTAACAGTGTTTAAAACCAAAGCCCTGCAAATTGTGATAAAGAGATTCCCCACAAGTTTCTGCATGATTTATGTTTCTGCACCATCAGCCAGGTCTTCTTTAATCTTCCCCCAACTTTTCAATAACCTGCTGCACAGGGCTAGTCGCTCGTTGAAGCAAGAAGTTAAGGCTAGTAGTAAATAGCGTTACGATATTTTTGAAGGAGTGGGGTGGAGAATCAATGTTTGTGCAACGCCACTCAACTTGTCCGGCACAGAGCCTGAGCAGTTCAAACTGAGTCGCCTTTATGAAGGTAGTAAATAGTTGTTGGGAATGTTTAAATATAGAATTTTTCAATTCGATTGTGAGCTAGCGAGGTGTATTGGGTTGTGACCGGTGTGTACGTGGATCCCGGTATCTCATTACAGTCTGTGTCTGGTTTAACTTCTTCGGGAAGTAACTGATAGTGAGATTTGTAGGGGGGGATTGATGGGCCACTGGGACCGATTCATTTTAGTGTTTTTTTTAAAAAGCGAAAGTGGCTAATCCAATAATCCGATGTGAGTTCTCGATTCTCCATAATTCGATAAAGGTTGGCCTTGAAAGGTGATCGGGCGTCGCGATGATATCGCAGCCATTTCATTAGCAGCGGTCCAATTCAATCAAGGGCTTGCACTCTGATTTATTGAGACAAAAGGAGAGACATTAGCTCGCACACTGAGCTCAAGATATCACTCATCCGCTTTTAAATATGTTTTCACTGGCTGTCCCTCTGGTTTGAGAAGCTTACACCCGGTCGGCCTTTTATATGAGCTGTGTTTCCAATTACCAATCGTTACGACCAAAACTAGCCTCAAATGCAAAACAGGGTTGCGTTGAACGATGTGTAATATTAATTTATATTTGAACCGATCTGTACAGCTGCCAAATAATTTAATACACGGTTTGAAATAAGCAGTTTGGAATCACTCGTTCAGATTCTCGTAAAGCAGTTGAGCTGTGACCGAGGAAGGTAGAATTCTGTTTAAAGTAGGTGCCCACACACAGCTCACAAAATACCTTACAGCAGACCGCGTTCAGTGGCTCAGTTTGGATTAAATTGTGTTTCTGATATTCTATCCCCTGCGGCTGAATGGCCTCCCTGTTGAAATGTCTCACGGCGACATACTTCTACTGAAAAATCCCGAAATGGTGAATTGACAGAAATAAAAATACTCAACTGGGGTATTCCAGCTGCCCCCCGCTTTTGATAAACAGCGATTACGTAAAGACACAAGTAACAGCTAAAAAGTGTTACTGGCTAACGGAAAACAAAGTTCCACCGTTTCACTTGTTTCTCCTCGGGAGTTTGTTTTTCCCCAGATTTGGGGAATTGTCTTATCCTTTGAACCATGCGCATCCACATTAGTGGGAATGTTAACTCTAAAAGTTGCGAGCGGGATACTGAGTGAATCCGGCAGCAGGCTCCTTTCGGGAAATGGGGCAATTGTAACAGTCCGCAGGCACTTCCCCGCCGTCAACATCCTGATCAAAACAAAAACAATGTGAAGTTCTGGATGCGGAGTACGGATTTTGGAGTTGGGTTGAGATTGAGCTTGTTTTTATTTGGTTTGGTTGTGGTTGAAGTGAGCTTGGGGACATGGGGTCCTCGGATCGGGCTGTTTGGGGATGTGATGTCTGCAGCCCCGCTCCATTTGCAGTTCTGCAGAGCAGAAACACCAGCGCTTCGCAGGGCTCAGCTGACAACGCAGACAGGGTTAAATAAAGTTACCTGCGTTTCCAACCTTCGCCTAGAAAACACCGGCATATTTGCAGACAGTACCTGTGAAATGTTCGCCAGGCAGCTTTTTACGCCCTTTCATTTTCTACTGGGATTGCTGCTGAGAAAATTAAAATGCTAATTGCCTTTCAAAAATAACAGTTTTGTAACGGGGAGATCTGAAGGAAAGCGGCTAGTGTATTTTGTAGAAGCTGTTTCCGCCTCCGCTCCACACTTGATTTTTGGAGAGTGTCACAAAGTGTAAGCTTTATCTGTCCACAAAAAAAGCCCTCGGCCAGCCGTCCCTTGCCCTTCTCTCTGACAGTTAGTCCGCGTGGTTTAAATTTGCCTGTTTTCGTGCTTGTTCAATTCGGACTAAACTGGTCATCAAAACACACCATTTTCGTGCGAGTTTGCTAAAGCCGAGGCCTGTTTTAACACAGCCCCTATCGAATTAAAGATCTCTTAACCGCAGAGTACTCTTTGTCAAAACTAAAAACGAGTCCTGAGCAATTACCAGAATTTCTTCAGTTTATGAAATAAGTGTTTCAGAAAGTAGATTGATCGCCCCGTCTGACCCAGGTCGGGTATTGCCGTTTTAAGGAGCGAGTTGCAATATCAGGGGACTGAAGGGGTCCAAATGTGCGAATAATTCTCAGGCAGGAGTTACACTAACTGAGAAAGCTTTTAGCACATTATCCGCTGGCAATTTGACGATAATCTAATTGTCGAGTGTGCCTGATTAAACCTCCTGCACTGTATTTACTTTCAGTGGGTGCGGGGTGTCTAATGGAATTAAAAAGCTGCTGATTCGAGCAGAATGCTGCAAACTGCATTTCTTTCACTTTAGTTGACATTGAGAGCAGCGGCATTCATTTCTGCAGGCTCGTCACTTCAAGCAAGATGATTACAAATCTTGTTCAGCTTTTAATCTGCAATCGGTGGGATGCAAAATTAAATACATGACCCATTAAATATAATCCAACCCTCTCCGAAATAGTCTCAGGAAGCAGCCCGGGATAAGACTGCTCCTCCGCGCCTCCCCGGCTCCTGGTTTGGGATCTCCTTGTTTATAGGATTCATGTTCGAGCAGAGTCCGCGGTATCCGAGTCTGCGATCAATGTCAAGCAATGATTGGCAGTTTTCCTCAAAAATAACAATTTTATAGAATCTTTCCGTATGCGGCACGTTAGGAGCGTGAAGGTTTGTGTATATAAGCTTCCATTAGTTGTCTCCTTAGTGTTAGAGAGAATTATTTCCCTGTACACAATATCGCAACAAACCCGCTAGATCTACACCGATCTCTTTCAGTAGTTCGATCCGTCATGGAGATTATCTCAATATATCTGTTCATGCACCACATTTGTCCTCAATATTTGTCTCTGTACAAGTTTACATATCCCTGTTCATCTGGATGCAGCTTGACATGATTCAATTGCACTGCGTACCGTATGTCCATCTCTTAGTTCGCGGGCGCCAAAAGGCGTATTCTTTATACTTGTACCGCATTTCATCTATTCTTTCATTTAACAGCAAAAGTGTTTGAAGAGTTGAAGTTTTGTCCGCAGAACATTTCCATCGTACGCTACAATACTAAAAACTCTCGTTTTCGCTGACCGTGAGCAGGAGTCTCGGTGCAGTGAAAATCTGAACACGGCAATTTGGAAGAATAAATTATTTCTGGAAATTAAACTACTTTTGCCCAGTGTCCCAGTGACATTTCTGCTTAAAAACTCGTTAACGTGCTTTCTGGGATTTATAAATACTTAATTCATGTCGTTTTACCCGTGAAATTCGGTCAGTGTTAGGCTATTAAATGGCTTCGTAATAATTCCGGAGAGGCTGCTTATTGTATAAAGCGAAAATATTCTCAGTAAAACAAATCATGTATTATAAAATTAAATTCAAACTGTGAATGTTCTGAAGAAAATGGTTAACAATAGAAATAAAAAGCAAAGTCGCTGTATAAATGGCACAATAAATTTGTTTCTGTCCAGTGTTAAGCCGTTAGAGATAACACATCTACTTTGGAATTGTGCGTTTGATATTTAGAGGGATTCATTCCTGTGCGCCTTATGGAACCGAAAGGCCAGGCGTGTTTCAATGAAATCGCTGATTACGAAACAGTTCCCAAGAAAGGAAACTCGGTAAGATTTGGTACGATTTCAAAGATTCCCACAAAGCTGACTAAATGGCCGGCACCAAATTTCACCGGGAAAAGGGCGAGTTTTTTGGCGCTTGTGATTGGTATCCTAAGGGAGTGAAATGTTAGGGAAAATCAAAGTGCATTCCAAGAGGGCAATCTGTCATTTGAAATTGCCAGGTTTGATATAACTGGCAGGTGCAGCCAGATTGGCTGCCGGGTCTGAATAAGATTATTGACATTCTCATATTTTCAGAATATTTCCAAGGTTAGATCCACTTAAATACTCTTTTTTTTCTTGTTTGTCGCGAGAAATTTGTCTTTGGATCACAAGAGCGAATCTATTCCGGAATGATGAGAAACACACTGCATATAACTTAGAATTATTGTTATACTCCCTGAAACTTGCACTTTCGACTTGATATGGCAATTACAAATGTTCATCGGAGCACCAGAAACAAGCACTGAATACACAATAGGGAGAGAATCTCCTACTGAAAATAAACTCGTTCTGCGAGGGTAACAATTTGATCTATTTGAAGTGTGTGAGAAAGCAGAGTACGATTTAGAGTAATTAATTACACAAACAAAAACATGCTTACTGACGTTGGTTCGTCTAGACAGGTCTCTTTCCTTATCTGAGCGGAGGGAAAGAAACAAATAAAAGCTTCTTTGGGATGAGAAAAGAAGCGACGGTGCAGTTTAACAGAAACATCGAGTAATAGTTGCGCGTGCCTCAATTAAAACCGTATTCTGCGACACCAGCATCCCACCGTTACTTATTGAGTTACAAAGACTGTAAAATGATATTTAAGCTAGCAATGGCACAAGCGCAACATTTAAAATGGAATCTGAGGCAACGGTGCCGCTTTGTATTCGGAGAAAATGTTGGCTTTTTCTACAGAAGTTTAAGGGTTTCTAATTTTAACGCTGCACCAAGGTATCTGGGAGAAATATGACTGTAAAATATGTGTTCGGAATGTGAAACATGCAGGATCGTGTGGAGTTTCAAGTTATTCTGCAAATAAACAGCTCGCATACGGAATCCTTTAGAACGGTTTGAAAAAAAATGGTGATTTCATCAAAACTACAACATTCCAACAAGCAGACTCCAAGTCTGACTTAGTAACTGGGGCATTGAGTCTCTAGCATTAAATTTGTCACAGATTTGTTGCTGGGCTTCTGCAGACAGCAGGATGCAATGGCCTGTGTCCTGGTGCGGACTAATCCCAGTCAGGGTGCCTGCTGCCCATCACAGCCACATTGACATCCCCTTCAGCTGCTCTACCGCTAGAGCGCCTGCGCATTGCCGGAATTTCCGCCGGCCACAAACGCCAGCTGCTCCCTGCACGTGCGCACTCCAGCCCACCGGCCGGTGTTGCGCAAGCGCACAATGCACGCCCTCCTCGGAAAGCCGGCGCCTATGACATCAGTAGCCACTGATTGGCTCCTTTCGCCCAGGCGCGGTGTACGGACTGCGGGAGGCACCAAATTAATTGGCGGCGCGGGAGGCGATTCGGAAACAGTCGAGTGGCGATCGCAAGAAGCAGAGAGGAGCAACTTGCTCCCGGTGTGAGTGCAGACCCCTCCCGGGATGAACACAGCAGGAGGTGTCCTGGCCCCAGCACCGACCATGGAGTACAGCAGCGCCAAACCACAGCTCTCATCCCGGGCCAATGCATTCTCCATCGCTGCGCTTATTTCAACTGGAAACTCCAAAGAGAAGGAAATCCAGGAAAATACCATTAAACCCCTCGGTAAGTGGAACTCACACCTTTAGCCGGCAGAAATGTCACTGCTGACTGTTTGCATAATTGCATAATAGTGCGACTAACTGTCTTTGTGAACACTTTTGTTGCCGAATATTAGCTAATCTATTTCCATTGGAGAGATTTAATCCATTTGAAACAAACTATTGCTTCTAAAATGCCTTTAAACCAACTCTTGTTCCGAATGCGAAATTCGAATGAAATTAAAAGAAATATGCTGCACACTATAAAGTTTGTTTAAAATGCTTGGTAGTTTGAAGCGATTTATTTTCTCGCTTGAGTTAAGTCTCCTGAAGTCTTGAGGTTAATTGGCCGATTAGTAACGCAAATTCAGCAATCCGGCCACGATGTTTGAAAGGTCGTTCAGTTGATGAAATGTGTCCACGCGCTTTTCTCTCCCTCCGAAACAGAGCAGTTTGTGGAGAAATCCTCTTGCTCTCAGCCCTTGGGTGACCTGAGCAGCCTGGAACTCGGTGATTACAGCGGTAGTGCATCCCCAGTCTGTACTGAGCCTCTGATCCCCACCACCCCGGCCGTCCCCAGCGCCGAAATGGCCAAGATCAGCTGTAGCCTGGAAACCAAAGAATTATGGGACAAATTTCATGAACTGGGTACAGAGATGATCATCACCAAATCGGGCAGGTGAGGAAATTCTTCTACTTCTTACAACAAAACAATTACCTTGGAATCCAGGTGAAATTGTGAAATAAATTTCAATCTGAAGCATGTAATTTATCGCTTTCTACAATTGAGATCAGATCATAGATCGAGATTTGGCACTGAATTAGTTTGACAGAAACACCAGCCTGGGAGATTCTTAAATAAAATTGTTGGTGTGGAAGGAATTAGAGATTTTAATTCTCGGTTCGCGCTGCCGTTTCGTTTTTTTTCTATTTCACGGCCGGCTGCAACCGGTGACTCCGCCGTTTCCAACGAAAGGTTAACCGACGCCCCTGGATCATTGAGCGCAAACGAGATGAGATGTGTTTTGTTTTGCGGTAACCCGTTCGCGGAGGAACGTTAATGTTTTCCTGCCCTCACTAAATTGTCAGAACGAGAGTAAACGTGAAAGCGGCTGAATTCAATGCAATGGCGATTGTTTGAGTGTTCCTGTTTTCACTGTGCTGTGTAACTGGTGACAGAAATCTACAGTTTAATTCGGTGTCGTTCATAACGAGCAGGAAAAACACATATGGGATGTCAAAATAATATAGAAATTATCCAAAGAACAACACTTGAGTTGGTACAAATTATAATTATTTTCAACGTAGGATTCGCTGTGTTTGCTCGAATGAAGTTACGTTAAATGAAATTCTTACTGCTGTACATATTATTCATGACGTATCCAAGCTTTATATAGAGATCATACTTTCTGCTTTCGGGCAATCGTAAGAGAATAATTACATAGGTACCGCGCTATCGAGTGCTATGTGTAATGCGTCCTATTTTGTTCTCAAAAGGTGTTGCTAAATGTTTCTGTGAATTCAGGTGGTTCGCAGTCAGTTTTAATACTCCCTAAGTGCCGAATACACTGGAAATCTGAAATCTTTGCTGTGATTTGAAATGCTCTACATGAAGTGTGACTGAAACTGAATCAATAACTTACGGGGAGGTGTGGAGAGTGGGTGCGGGGCTGGGGGTTGGTGGAGGGAGCAGAGTTAGTAAGAGCTGACAGAGTGGGACTGATTGAACGGATCTTTCAAAAGGCCAGCAAAGACACGGAGGGCTGAACGGCCTGCTCTTATTAGCGAAGAAAGTAGAATTCTGAAGTCGAGCCCGAAAAGCGCTATGAAACACAACAGCGTCTGCCGAGCGGTGGGTCGTACATTCGCTTTGACGTGTATAACACACCAAGTTACTAAGCGGGCAAGCACGATTGATTCACATTCCTGAGTCCAGCTGACAGGCGCCGGCCAGAAGAAGGGGATATTTTTTAGAGGGTGGGGAGGTGTGCGGTGGGTCAGTGCCTGCGGTTTGCTTTTTGTTGGGCTGCTTTTGGAGCTGGACAAAAATGAAGTGAAATATTAGATTTCTCTGAGTTCTCTGGCTGGTTTGATGAGTTTGTTTTTTATGGAGGTGGGGAGGAGAGAGCGGAAGAGTTTGTGAAGCGAAATGATTGAGTTTCAGCGAATGTTCTCTTTGTCTGTCCCGTTTCAGGAGAATGTTCCCCACCATCCGAGTTTCGCTGTCTGGGCTGGATCCTGAAGCCAAGTACATTGTGCTGATGGATATTGTGTCAGTGGACAATAAAAGATACCGCTACGCCTATCATCGCTCCTCGTGGCTGGTCGCTGGGAAAGCAGACCCACCGCTCCCTGCAAGGTCTGACCATTGCGTTTATTCATCAGGATTGAGACTGGAATCCGGGGCATTTCCCTATTTTTACAAACACGCAGAAGTTCTCAGCGTTGACTCCAGTCCCGGGCACTCTCGATCCCTCTGCTCTAAAGTAGCCACATCTTTGAGGCATAAATGTCCCCCCACAGGTAGATGTACCAAGCCGGCAGCTCCCACTGTTCAACAACTCAAGATCACACACACTTACAACTTTAACACCAAAACCCACCGAGGTTTACAATTCCGCTGTAAATACACAGCCGCCGTGTCCACGTCCGGATCACACGCTCATTGGCTGGGTCCGTGTTTTGCTTTCTTTTTGTTATACAAAATAAATGTATGGCCAGTGAGCCACATTCCCTGGGAGAAACACAGAGCTCTGAGTGGGATACTGACCCTTGTCGTATCTTAGATAATAAAATGTGAGGCTGGATGAACACAGCAGGCCCAGCAGCATCTCAGGAGCACAAAAGCTGACGTTTCGGGCCTAGACCCGTCGTATCTTACATGACAGCTCATAAACTCTTGAGATTGTTGTTTGGCCTTGGGGTTTGAGTAAAATAAAAATGATGAGAGCAGTGATAATGGGAACTGCAGATGCTGGAGAATCCAAGATAATAAAATGTGAGGCCGGATGAACACAGCAGGCCAAGCAGCGTCTCAGGAGCACAAGAGGCTGTTCATCCAGCCTTACATTTTATTATGATGAGAGCAGCCTCTGTTCAAACCCCCGAGGCTGGGCTGTTCTCCCAGCACCTTCTCTTTCTCTTAGGAACAGGACCGTCCATGCAGCCTCCTACCCCACCACTGAATAAGATGGCGGGTGATCGGCAGCCGCCTTAACATAAAATGAACCATCGCACATTTCCTACAGTCCACACTTACCCTCCTAAGGGCATCTCACCGAGACCCACCCCACATTTCCCATGGCTAATCTACCTAGCCTGCACTTCTTTGGACTATGGGAGGAAACTAGAACCAACAGGAGAGAGCGTGCAAACTCCATACAGACGGCCGAGGCTGGAATCGAACCCGGGTCCCACACAGAGTGAGGCACCTAACGACACAGCCACCGTCCACCCGTTCCCCGGGGAATTAGTGTCACCATTTGATCAAGTCACACTCTTGTTCAGGGAGCGAGGCTCCAAACTGCCCCCACTAATTGTGGGCTGAAGGGCCGAGAGGTTTGGCGGCAACATTTAGATTGGGAGCTCTCGGCCCTCGTTGCCCACATCAGTGAAAAGATGTATCATTCACCCCTTTCTTTTCCTCCACGTATCTCCAATCAAATCGTCCCGTTTATCTCTGTTTTCCAGGGAATACCAATCCGGTTTATGTAATTTCTGCCCTTCCCCTGATTTGTAGGTTATATGTGCACCCTGACTGTCCATTCACGGGTGAACAGCTTCTCAAACAAATGGTCTCCTTTGAGAAAGTGAAGCTTACCAACAATGAACTGGACCAGCATGGCCATGTGAGTCTGTAACTGCCATTTATGCGATTACCTCGTGTTAACGGAGCAGCGACCACCGATACCAAAGATTTGGGGAAAACACTCCGAATCTGCAAATGGAATTATTTGGGAATCTTCCTTCCGAACTACACCTGAAGAGCGGGGAGTTCTGATTTCCAACTTGTCCCTTATTCCGTCCTTGAAATATTGGGGGGGCGAGGAACGAGTTTCACTCTCCGAGCGACCCAAACGCACGGTGAGACCGCGTGTAAATATCCAGAATTCAGGAACTCTCCAAACTGGCTCTTTCTCAGCTCTTCAGCTGACAACTCCGCCCCGGCAATGTATAAACCTCACTAAACCGCCGACAATTATTCCATTTGCAAATTCTGAGATCATTTGACACAGTTGAGATTTATACTCAGTAGTGAGCTTGCAGTGAGAGAGACATCATTCAGTCGCGAATTCTCACATTATCTGTGTTAATGTCCGTTCAACGTTTCAATCAACTCTTATTAAAGTTATTTGAACATGAGCTAAAGCCCGTGTACTCGGTGACTCTGTGTGTACACTGGCAATGTGCTCTTTACTGGACATTGTGCGAATAATTGTTATCCCACTTTGAGTGTGTGTTGGGAGGTGGGGGAATTTGAGAGGTGGGCGGGTAGGTAGCCGAGGGTAGCGAAAAGACGAGTATGGTACAATGCTTTGAGCCGCTCTTGTGGAGAGTTGACATGGGCACGAACAGGCCAATGGTCTCACTTAGTGGATGCTCATGAGAACTTTCCACAGGGAGCACAGCTATGAGATTCTTACCAGTTTCCGTGCTTGTACATGTGTGTTACAGGTTAGCTATTACCTGTGAGAGCGCTGGGTGCAAGGTACAGAGTTAACACAGGAACACAGCAGGCCAGGCAGCATCAGGAGCGGGAAAGTTGACGCTTCGGGTCGGGACCCTTTTTGGGAAATGGGGAGGGGGAAGGGAGCTCAGAAATAAATAGAGAGAGGAAGGGTGGGGCTGGGGAAGGTAGGTGGGATGGTGATAGGTGAGTGCAGGTAGGCAATGGTGGGAATTGGTCAGTGAGGTGAGAGGAGTGGATAGGTGGGAGAGAAGATGGACAGATTTTGTCAGGTCAAGGAGAGGGAGGGTTGGTCATGGGATGAGGCTGGGTCTGGGGAGTTATTTAAACTCGTAAAGTCCACATTGAGACCTTTGGACTATAGGCTCCCAAGGCGGAATATGAGGTGCTGCTCCTCCAGCTTCTGGGTGGCGTCATTGTGACACTGGAGGAGGCCCAGGATGGACATGTTCCCCAGGGAGTGGGAGGGGGAGTTGAAATGGTTTATGACTGGGAGGTGTTGTCGTTTGTTGTGAACAGAGCGCAAATGCTCTACCAAGTGGTCTCTGAGCCTCCTCTTGGTCTCACTGATGTAGAGGAGGCCACATCGAGAGCAGAGGATGTAATAGATCATGTTGACGGATGTGCAGGTGAACCTCAGTCTGATATGGAAGGTTTGTTTTGGTCCTTGAATGGGGGTGAGGGGGGAGGTGTAGGAGGTGTAGGTGTAGTTCTTCCTGCGGTTGCAGGGGAAGGTGCTGGGGGTTGCAAGGTTAATGGGGGGGTGTGGAGCAGATGAGGGAATCACAGAGAGTAGTTCCTACAAAAGGCAGATAAGAATGGGGAGGGAAATATATCTTTGGGTGTGGGGTTCGATTGTAGGTAGCAGAAGTGGTGGAGAATGAATAGGAGGCCAGAGGGGGGATGTTGCGGCTCCACCCAGAAACACCAGTGTTCCTGCTCCTCTGATGATGCCTGGCCTGCTGTGTTCCTCCAGCTCCACACTGTGTCATCTCTGACTCTAGCATCTGCGGTTCTTCCTATCTCTGTGTGCAAGGTACGGGTGTGTTATGGACACATTACTGAATGCAGGGTACAGGTGTATCATATACAGGTTACTGAGTGCAGGATGCAAGTGTGTTATAGACAGGTTACTGTGTGCAGGGTACAGGCATGTTGCAGACCGGTTACCTTATGCAGGGTACAGGTATGTTGTGGACAGGTTGCTGAGTATGGGATATAGGTGTGTTACAGTCAATTACTCTGTGCAGGATACAGATTTGCTGTCAACATGTTACTGTCTGTCACATATAGGTGTGTATAGACAGGTTGCTTTATGTGAGATACACGTGCATTACTGTGTATGATATATAGGTGTGTTATAGACAGCTTACTGTGTGGGGTGTACAGGTGTGTTATAGACAGGTTACTGTGTGTAAGCTACTGATGTGTTTTGACAGTTTGCTGTGTGTGATGTACAGGTGTGCAATAGAAAGGTTACTGCAGGTGGCCTACAGGTGTGTTGTAGACAGGTCACTGTGCTGGGTGTATAACTGTGCTGTAGAAAGCTTACTGCTTGTGGGCACAGGTGTGTTATTTATCAGTTAATGTGTGTTTATACAGCTCTGGTAAGTTGTTTTGCAATCCTGGTCTGGTCTAGACAAGTTACTGTTTGTGGGGTACTGGTGTGTTTTGACAGGATATGTGTCATACTCATGTTATAGACAAGTTTATGTGATCTGTGGATACAAATATGTTACAAACAGGTTACCTGTTTACGACTACAGGCCTATTGTGGATAATTATTGTGAGCGTGGTACAGGAATGTTTCAGTTAGTTTGCTGTATTAGGTGTAAAGCTGTGTTATAGACAACCTCATAGGTGATTTTGTTTTAAATAGGCGTGGCAAATACTGAGTAAGGGAAGAGGCTGGCAGTTAATATATTAGGGAATTTAAAAGTTTTCAATCTAAATATAAATAGTAAAAGGGTAGCAGAGCAATGAGACCAACTAACAGCCAAAAATGGGACCTTTTTTTGGAGACTGAGGGCATGGCTTAGGTAGTAAGTAATTAATTTACATTTACTTTTATTTATTTTTTGCATGGAAGATGCTGCTGCCAATGCAGTTGTAAAGGAAGACATAGTTCAGATATTAAAGAACTAAAAAAAAAGAGATTTGTGAGCAAGACTGACTATCATTTGGCAATAATAGACATTTTATTTGCATGGAATATAAATGAGTTATTGGCATTGTTGTTTGTGGGGTATAATGTTTATAGATTCCATAGGTGCATCTTTGGTTACTGACTGAAGTAAAGGTGGATTGGGGAGGTACCTGCTATAATTTTCCAATTCTTGCAAGTTGTGTGAATGTGCAAGCACACAGAGAACTGCACATTACAATTTTTTTTCAAAAAGGCTGTAAGGATTAATGGAGCAAATAGAGGCCAGTTAATTGAATTTTAGTAGTTTGAATGCATTAATGCCTGACAATTCTGTACAAAATTAACAGCGACTTTGAGAAATGTGAATTAATTAAGAAAAACCAAAACTGATTTGTTGAAGGGGATTGTGTTTAGCTAACTTGATTGAGTTTTTTGATGAGGTAACAGAAAGGGTTGATAAAAGTTACTCGTTGATGTAGTTTATATTAATTTCCAAAGATCTTTGATTAAATGCCATATAATTAACTTGCAAGCAAAGTTGAAGCCCATAAAATAACAGGGCAAGGAAGCATGGACGTAAACTTGGCCGAGTGACACGAAACAGAGTAGTAGTAAATGGTTATTTCTCATACTCGATGAAGGCTTTTAGTGAGATTTCCCAGTGACTGGTACTTGGACCAGCTGGTTTCTGGATATAAATTAATGACCTCACTTGAATGTACAAGGCATGGCATCAAAAAATTTACGAATGGCACAAAATTTGAAAGCATTGTGAACTGTAAGGAGAATAGTGATAGATTTCAAGATGACAAATACAGGGGATGTGCACAATTAATGAATTTAGCAGGGTGGGTTGAAACAGGACCTGAAAAGTGAACAACATCCAGGGCTTTATAAGAGAAGCAAAGTGTCTATGGACCTTTAGAAAATATTAGTTTGGCTTCCCGGATGGAATGGTATGGTATGGAGGGAAGGTCTTATGAGGAAAGTCTGAGGGACTTGAGGCTGTTTTCGTTAGAGAGAAGAAGGTTAAGAGGTGACTTAATAGAGACATACAAGATGATCAGAGGATTAGATAGGGTGGACAGTGAGAGCCTTTTTCCTCAGATGGTGATGGCTAGCACAAGGGGACATAGCTTTAAATTGAGGGGTGATAGATATAGGACAGATGTCAGAGGTAGGCTCTTTACTCAGAGAGTAGTAAGGGCGTGGAATGCCCTGCCTGCAACAGTAGCTGACCTGCCAAGTTTAAGGGCATTTAAATGGTCATTGGATAAACAAATGGATGATAATGGAATAGTGTAGGTTAGATGGGCTTCAGATTGGTATCACAGGTCAGCTCAACATCGAGGGCCAAAGGGCCTGTACTGCACTATAATGTTCTATGTTGTATGTTCTATGTACTAAGCACTAACAGTATCTAAGACAGGGAACCACAAGTTAGGAAAGGTGTGAAGGTTTTAGAGAGAGAGCGCAGATACATTTATTTAGTATAGTCCTACAAATGTGGGACTTCAGTTATGTGGATAGACAATGATGAGGTTGTACGTATTAGAGACAATAATGGTTGAATGGAGATTAGTTATAAGTGTTCTATATCATGAGGGAAGTAGACAGAATAGATGGAAAGAAAATATTTCTATTAACAGAAGAGTTGACAAACATCAGAAAGCAATTAAGATGATTGACAACAGGACCAAAAGTAAAAGGAAGAACTACATTTCTTGATGCAGCTAGAGATGAGGGTCTAGAATTGACTGCTTGAAAGTGAGGTGGGAGCAGATTTAATTGTAACTTTTAAAAGTAAATTGGATAAGTACTGGGACAGAAATACAAAAAAAGGACAGGAGAGTTCATTTAGCTGAGATTGTCTTATAGTGCATAGAAATAGGCTTGATGTCACATATCCTCTGTTTGTATGTAAATATTCATATGGAGTACAAGTGTCTTACAGGCAGATTACTATATGTAGAGTATGTGTGTGCCACTTTTATGTTACTGTGTGTGGAGTACAAGTATGTTACAGACAAATTAAAGACAGGTTATTGCCGTATGTGGTGTGCAGTCAGGGTACACTAAAGTCAAGTTAATATGCACTGCTACAGTTACTGTGTGTGGAGTGTGGAAGTATAATAGATAGATTTTACACAGGATATACAGTACAGCATAGAAGCAGCTAATACATGTGTTTATATTCTACTTCAGCCTCACACTATCTTTCCTCATCTAAAACTATAATCATAATCTCCTATTCCCTTTTCCCTTATGCAGTTGTCTAGTTGGCTCTAAAACCACTCCTGATAGTAGCGAGTATCACATATTCACCATTCTCTTCTGAATTCACTGTAGGATTTCTTGTTACTAACTTTAGTTATGTTCTTCCTTACAAGAGGAAATATTCTCTCTGTACAAAAGTTTTCATAATATTAAGCCATCCCCTTTGCCTTCTATTTCAAGAGAAGAAGACCTAGCCTCCCATTCTTCAAACACATTGCTGTCCTTATACGATGGGTTACAGTGCGGGATATAATGGTGTACAGACAGGCTACAGTATGGAATATAGGGATGTTACAGGTAGATTATAGCACAGAGTAAAAGGTGTTATATACAGATTATCAAGTGGAATATGAAGATATAAAGGCAGGTTCCAATATGGAACATAGAGATGTTATAGAGAGGTTAGAGTGTGGAAATTAGAGGTTTTATAGACAAGTAACTGTGGAATGTGTTACAGCATACACCATGGTGCTGTTATAGATATGTTGCAGTGCAGAATATGGAAGTGTTACATACATAATACAGCATGGAATTCAAGTAGTTATAGACAAATTGCAATGTGGAATATAGGGTGTTGTAGACACGTTACAGTGTAGAACACAGGGTTGTTATTGATAGTTCACAGTGTGAAATATACAGTTGTTATAGACAGGTTATTGTGTGGAATATAGAGGCTTTATAGGCAGTTGTCCATGTGGGAGGTAATCATGTTTTGGAAGGCTTAGAGTGTATAAAATAGTAGTGTTATAAACAGGTCACAGTGTACAATATAGAGTGTTATAGACAGGTTATAGTGTGGAAGATAGGGTGTTTAAACTACTTACAGTGTATGGAGATGTTATGGATAGGTTACAGTGGGAATATCAAGATGTCATTGATGGCTTACATAGGAATATAGGGATTTATAGACAGGCTATAGTATGGAATATTGGGTGTTATAAGCATGTTACTGTGTGGAATAAATGTATATTATAAACAGTTTTGAGTGTGGAATATAGCAGTGTTACAGATAGCTTAGAATGTAGAATATAGGAGTATTGTAGGCAATTTACAGTGTGGCATAAAGCAGTGTTATAGGGAATACAGATGTGTTAAAAACAGTTTACAGTATGGAATATAAGAGTGTTATAGACAGTCACATTGTAGAATGTAGTTGTGTTATTTACAGCTTTGAGAGTGGAATAAAGGGATGTTAGAGACAGGTTAGAATGTAGAATATAGGATTGTTATAGACAGGTTACAGTGTGCAATATAGAGGTGTTATATACAGGTTATAGCATGGAATATCGGGGTGTTGGAGACTGTTTATAATGTGGAGTATTGGTGTATGACAGACAGGTCTCATTGTGGAATAAAGAAGTGTTGCTG
Organism: Stegostoma tigrinum; assembly: GCF_030684315.1. Taxonomy (NCBI): domain Eukaryota; kingdom Metazoa; phylum Chordata; class Chondrichthyes; order Orectolobiformes; family Stegostomatidae; genus Stegostoma; species Stegostoma tigrinum. The sequence continues at coordinate 1,882,094 of NC_081358.1, read as the reverse complement.
ACGTTTACATTGTGGAAAATAAGGGTGTTAGAGAAAGTTTTATAATGTGGAATATAGGTGGGTTATAGACACGTTATAGAGCGGAAAATAGGAGTGTTAGAGACAGGTCATAGCGTGGTATATAGGAGTGTTAGAGACAGGTCATAGTGTGGTATATAGGAGTGTTAGAGACAGGTCATAGCGTGGTATATAGGAGAGATAGAGACAGGTCATAGCATGGTATATAGGAGTGTTAGAGACAGGTCATGGTGTGGTATATAGGAGTGTTAGAGACAGGTCATAGCGTGGTGTATAGGAGTGTTAGAGACATGTCGTGGCATGGTATATAGGAGTGTTAGAGACAGGTCATAGCGTGGTGTATAGGAGTGTTAGAGACATGTCGTGGCATGGTATATAGGAGTGTTAGAGACAGGTCATAGCATGGTATATAGGAGTGTTAGAGACAGGTCATAGCGTGGTATATAGGAGAGATAGAGACAGGTCATAGCGTGGTATATAGGAGTGTTAGAGACAGGTCATAGTGTGGTATATAGGAGAGATAGAGACAGGTCATAGCGTGGTATATAGGAGTGTTAGAGACAGGTCATAGTGTGGTACATAGGAGGGATAGAGACAGGTCTAGTGTGGTATATAGGAGTGTTAGAGACAGGTCATAGCGTGGTATATATGAGTGTTAGAAACAGGTCATAGCATGGTATATAGGAGTGTTAGAGACAGGTCATAGCGTGGTATATAGGAGTGTTAGAGACATGTCGTGGCGTGGTATATAGGAGTGTTAGAGACAGGTCATAGCGTGGTATATAGGAGTGTTAGAGACAGGTCATAGCATGGTATATAGGAGTGTTAGAGACAGGTCATAGCGTGGTATATAGGAGAGATAGAGACAGGTCATAGCGTGGTATATAGGAGTGTTAGAGACAGGTCATAGCGTGGTATATAGGAGAGATAGAGACAGGTCATAGCGTGGTATATAGGAGTGTTAGAGACAGGTCATAGCGTGGTATATAGGAGAGATAGAGACAGGTCATAGCGTGGTATATAGGAGTGTTAGAGACAGGTCTTGGCGTGGTATATAGGAGTGTTAGAGACAGGTCATAGCGTGGTATATAGGAGTGTTAGAGACAGGTCATAGTGTGGTATATAGGAAGGATAGAGACAGGTCATAGCGTGGTATATAGGAGTGTTAGAGACAGGTCATAGCGTGGTATATAGGAGTGTTAGAGACAGGTCATAGTGTGGTATATAGGAGGGATAGAGACAGGTCATAGTGTGGTATATAGGAGTGTTAGAGACAGGTCATAGCGTGGTATATAGGAGTGTTAGAAACAGGTCATAGCATGGTATATAGGAGTGTTAGAGACAGGTCATAGCGTGGTATATAGGCGTGTTAGAGACATGTCGTGGCGTGGTATATAGGAGTGTTAGAGACAGGTCATAGCGTGGTATATAGGAGTGTTAGAGACAGGTCATAGCATGGTATATAGGAGTGTTAGAGACAGGTCATAGCGTGGTATATAGGAGAGATAGAGACAGGTCATAGCGTGGTATATAGGAGTGTTAGAGACATGTCGTGGCGTGGTATATAGGAGTGTTAGAGACAGGTCATAGCATGGTATATAGGAGTGTTAGAGACAGGTCATAGCGTGGTATATAGGAGAGATAGAGACAGGTCATAGCGTGGTATATAGGAGTGTTAGAGACAGGTCATAGCGTGGTATATAGGAGAGATAGAGACAGGTCATAGCGTGGTATATAGGAGTGTTAGAGACAGGTCTTGGCGTGGTATATAGGAGTGTTAGAGACAGGTCATAGCGTGGTATATAGGAGTGTTAGAGACAGGTCTTGGCGTGGTATATAGGAGTGTTAGAGACAGGTCATAGCGTGGTATATAGGAGTGTTAGAGACAGGTCATAGTGTGGTATATAGGAAGGATAGAGACAGGTCATAGCGTGGTATATAGGAGTGTTAGAGACAGGTCATAGCGTGGTATATAGGAGTGTTAGAGACAGGTCATAGTGTGGTATATAGGAGGGATAGAGACAGGTCATAGTGTGGTATATAGGAAGGATAGAGACAGGTCATAGTGTGGTATATAGGAGTGTTAGAGACAGGTCATAGCGTGGTATATAGGAGTGTTAGAAACAGGTCATAGCATGGTATATAGGAGTGTTAGAGACAGGTCATAGCGTGGTATATAGGCGTGTTAGAGACATGTCGTGGCGTGGTATATAGGAGTGTTAGAGACAGGTCATAGCGTGGTATATAGGAGTGTTAGAGACAGGTCATAGCATGGTATATAGGAGTGTTAGAGACAGGTCATAGCGTGGTATATAGGAGAGATAGAGACAGGTCATAGCGTGGTATATAGGAGTGTTAGAGACAGGTCATAGCGTGGTATATAGGAGAGATAGAGACAGGCCATAGCGTGGTATATAGGAGTGTTAGAGACATGTCGTGGCGTGGTATATAGGAGTGTTAGAGACATGTCGTGGCGTGGTATATAGGAGTGTTAGAGACAGGTCATAGCGTGGTATATAGGAGAGATAGACCGTTTACATTGTGGAATATAGAATGTTAAAGAGGTTACAGTATCTAATAAAGATATGTTATAGATAGGTTACAGTGTGGAATATACTGCTTTAAGTGAAATTACAGTGTGGAACATAAAGCTATTACAGGCAGTTTTCAGAGCGTAATAAAGGGACATTATAGACACTTTATAGTGTGGAATATGGTGTAAAAGATATTTTTAGTGCAGAATAATACATGGTTACATGTGGCATATAGATATGGATAGTTATGGTGTCTATTATAGGGGTTGTAGTTAGTTTAGCAGAATATAGGGTTTTATAGGCAGTTTGCAATGTGGAATTTTGAGACGTTGTAGACAGTTTACTGTCTGGAATATAGGGCTATAGACAAGTTATAGTGTGGAAAATGGTGTGTTATAAATAAATAGTGTGAAATATAGGGATGTTATAGACAGTTCACAGTGTGGAATATAGGGATGGTAAAAAAATTATAATGTGGAATGTAAGGATTTTATAGATAAGTTATGTTGTAGAATAAAGAAACTTTTAAGAGCGTCTTACGTGTGGAATGTAGTCGTGTTATAATTAGGATTTACTGTAGAATATAGAAATCTTATAGACGGATCATTAGCATTATTGTTGATTGAATTCTCCAATGAATTATTTTCCTCCAATAAATGGCGATAAATTAATATTGAAGACAAAGCACTGAATAAAAAATCGCGATTTGCCGAGTAGAGGACTAAACAGAGGAACTGTTATTTATTTCGGTCAATTAGATAAGTGCTGTTGGGAGCATCTAACCCCTCTGTTTGTCGAAACCTGGCAAACTGGGGTTTTTCCTGGATTTCCATCATTGGAGTTCTCGAGAATTCCCATCCTTTCCGGCATGTAAATTTTACTTTATAGTGGGTTTGGGTGTGAATGTGTAGTTTTAAATTTGGGAAAGGTTGTGTTCAGAGGCTGAATGCGGATCCGGTGAATGTCTGTTTAATTTTGCACGTTCTGAATCTTGGCTCTCTGCTGTAAATGTGATGAATTCATTCTACAGATTATTCTAAACTCCATGCATAAATACCAGCCCCGAGTTCACATCATTAAAAAGAAAGATCACACCGCTTCTCTGGTCAACCTCAAATCCGAAGAATTCCGCACCTTCATCTTCCCAGAGACGGTTTTTACTGCAGTCACCGCTTACCAGAACCAACTGGTGAGTTCCTGCTTATTTTCCCGGTAACCGATCTGTAAAGAAGTCGCAATAATCTGGTTGCTGTGTGAACCGACGGAAACTAACACCATACCAGTGGCTTATTGAAGACCCTTCTTACAAACAGCATCTTGTCTAAGGAAAACATTGAAAGGAATTCCAGTTTGAGTAGTTCTCGCTGGAAGTGTCCTTTTCTGTTCTCCATTTACAGAGCTGTTCAGAATGTGTCATTCTATTTAATTGCTTTTATTTCGGAGGGAGTGAACGATGAGGCAGTTCTGTTATTTTCTTTCCCGCGAGCGGTAGTTCAATCTCGGTCGTTCCTCTGTCAGTTTGTCTCGGGTCAGACCCGGGGGTAACTCCAGAAACAGCAATAGCTGGAGAAATTCAGCAACCCGAACCCGTGTGCTTCAGTGCCGGCGTCACTGGGCCTGAAACGTACACCCTGGTTTCTCTCCACGGGTGCTGGCATTCTCCAGTGCCTTCTGGTTTCGTTTCAGATTTTTTTTCATTCTCTGGGTTTTTTTTAAAGTTCTGAATTTCATAAGCGTCCCGGGACCCTCAGACTACCCCCCTTCCCACCATCACCAGGCACCCGCCACTCCCATACCCTCAGCGAGCCCCCTCCTCCGTACTCCGGGGATCCGCAGACCTAGCGACCACCTCTGGTTCCTCAGGACGCTCATTACCGCTGGCAGAGCCCCGGGCCCCGCACACCACGGGATCTCCCGCACTCTCCCAGGCTCTGTGAGATGTGGTGACGGAGTTGGTCGTCCTCCTATGAAAGACGTTAATAAACCAATAGCTCTCTCTGACGAATTATTAGTTTAATTGTCACGTTTACTGAGACCAGCATTTCAAACCTCTTCAAGAAGACCTTCAGCGCTGATGGAATATGAGTTCAGTAACAGAATGGTTACCCCCACCCCACACACTCACTGGGGTCCTGGGCTCTACAGGTTAGTTTTTAATATCAGAAATCTGGTGAATTCATTCACCGTCCCACTGGGGTGTTTCCAGAGACAGCTGCTTGATTGATAATACTTTTCTCTGCAGATCACCAAATTAAAAATCGACAGTAATCCTTTCGCTAAAGGATTCCGGGATTCCTCCCGCCTGACTGACATGGAGAGGTACTGTTTTCAGGAGTAAGGCTCGTTTTTCTCAGTTCCATACGGTTACAGTGCGAGTGGCGCGGTTTACATCGCAAATCGTACTAACTCGGGTTTATTATCAGTTAACTGTTCGTGCACATTTTACACTTGTGAACGTCGCTTGCCCATTTTTGGTTTAACCTTGACACAATGAGATTAGTTTTTGCCAAATCGGAAGCCACCCGTGGAGTGTAAACGGAAAAGGGGAAGGTAGATGCTGCACACCTTCAGCAGAGGGGTACAGCTGCTGGGCCCTTACAGCTCAGCGAGAATCCTGAAAGTGTGAACGGATTATCTCAGACTCCAGCATCGGCAGTCCCTACTATCTCTGAGTGAGTTCGCACCAGAAGGATGTTTTATTCACAATCTCTTAAAAAAACAAGCCATGCACGCGTACATCAGCAGAGAGGTGTGTACAAAATTTGTGTTCTGACTGGATGGCCGTGCTCAGGTGACGGTTAAAGCAGGAGAAATAAAGTCAGTGTGAGAGCTTTGAATTTATTGTGTCCTGTTCTGGTTGCCTCATTACAGGAAAGATATGGAAATGTTGGAAAAGGTGCAGAGGAAATTTACCAGGATGTTGCCTAGAATGGAGGGGCGGTCTTACGAGGAAAGGTTGAGAGAGCTAGGGCTTTTCTCTTTAGAACGATGAAGGATGAGAGGGACTTGATAGAGATGTACAAAATGATCAGAGGTGTAGATAGAATAGACAGCCAAAGACTTTTTCCTCGGGTGGAGGTAGCTATCAGGAGGGGGCATTGTTTTAAAGTGAGTGGAGGTAGATATAGTAGAGATGTCAGAGGTAGGCTCTTTACTCCGAGAGTGGTCGGGATGTGGAATGCATTGCCAGAGAGGGTAGTGGAGTCAGCCTTGTTAGGGGCATAATGGATGATAGTATAAGGTAGAGGTGGAGGTTAGGTAGACCTTAGGATTAGGGTAAAAGTTCGGCACGACATTGTGGGCTGAAGGGCCTGTACTATGCTGTACTGTTCTATGTTCTATGTTTTAATGCGGATACACACAGCCGGACAATATCTGTAGCTGTTTTATCCTATTCCATTGTATTGTCGAGACGAAGCTCACTGCCACACGCTGCCGGCTGCCTATCTGGTCAGACAGAGCTGCGTCCGTGTATTTGCAAGAAGGGATTGAACTTTAAAACCAGGAGGCGGCTGTTCAGCCCCTCCAAAGCTGGCCTCTGCTTTAACCCCATTTGCTGTCCTGCTGCAGCTCGCTTGTAGTAAATGAGGCAGCAACTGCAGAGGAGGAAATATTATCATCCACAGTGATCAGTAAACACAAGTTAGAGAGCATGAGAAGTGTCACACAACCATGAACATAATTACTGCGGAGCGTTTCAAAACAGAGGTCCCCTCATCAACAACAACGTTGTCGCGCATTTCCATTCCACATTCTGTAAGAAAGGGTCGTTTGTCGGTTACGGTGGAATACAGGGAAGTCTGGAAGAATAAGAACTGCAGATGCTGGAGAATCTGAGATAACACGGTGTGAGGCTGGATGAACACAGCAGGCCAAGCAGCATCTCAGGAGCAGGAAGGCTGACGTTTCTTCAGAAATGTTGTTTTGGACGTGTTCCGCTCTGGGCTTCGGCTAGACCAGAGCCCATGGCATGTAACTACATTGGGCACGTTCTAACTCGCTGCTCTTTTCATCTCCTTCACAGAAAGCGACGACGGCCCGTTCTTCCAAACACCGACCTTTAGCTCCCAATGCCGAAATCCCCTTCGGGTTTTCTGTACTGCCCGGCTCTCCGTGTTTGAGAGAGTGCGAGTGTAAATGACACATGGAGTACGCGGTGCTCCTGAACTCTCTTACTGTTCCGGCTGCATTCCAAGTGTGTCTGCAGCCCGGGCTGCAGGGGTGCAATACGAAGGGGAAACTAGTTTACTGCGGCGGTGTGAAAGCCCCTGTGGCACCCTCCAGCTCACTGTTACCTGAATGCACCATTCGGAAGCGCCGCCCCCACTCGGAGGCATCGTCAGGCGACAGTATTCCTCCGGGAACCGGTCTCCCTGTCAGTGAAAGTCCCCCCTGAAAAGATTTCGTGACATTTCTCTCACCATAAAAACCTGTCATTAACCAAAATCTTAGCAATCAAATTGTTCCATAGAGTAGATACTTACATGGCGCACGTATGTACTGTGAGTACACTCCGTACTGTGTGCACGATGTGCCTGTGTCCGAACTGTGTGTACACTGTGTGCCTGTGTCTGGACTGTGTGTACACTCTGTGGCTGTGGCTGTACTGTGTGTACACTGTGTGCACTATGCGCCTGTGTCTGTACTGTGGGTACACTGTTTGCCTGTGTCTGTACTGTGTGTGCACTGTGTGCCTGTGTCTGTACTGTGTGTCCACTGTGTGCGCTATGTGCCTGTGTCTGTACTGTGTGTACACTGTGTGTGCTATGTGCCTGTGTCTGTACTGTGTGTACACTCTGTGCACTGTGTGCCTGTGTCTGTACTGTGTGTACACTGTGTGACTGTGTCTGTACTGTGTGTACACTGTGTGTGTTATGTGCCTGTGTCTGTACTGTGTGTACACTGTGTGCACTGTGTGCCTGTGCCTGTACTATGTGTCCACTGTGTGCGCTATGTGCCTGTGTCTGTACTGTGTGTACACTGTGTGTGCTATGTGCCTGTGTCTGTACTGTGTGTACACTCTGTGCACTGTGTGCCTGTGTCTGTTCTGTGTGTACACTCTGTGCCTTTGTGTGTACTGTGCATACACTGTGTGCACTATGTGCCTGTGTCTATACTTTGTGTACACTGTGTACACTGTGTGCCTGTGTCTGTACTGTGTGTACACTGTGTGCTCTGTGTCTTTACTGTGTCTACACTGTGTGCACCGTGTGCCTGTGTCTGTAGTGTGTGTACACTGTCTGCGTTATGTGCCTGTGTCGGTACTGTGTGTACACCGTGTGGGCTCTATGCCTGTGTCTGTACTGTGTGTACACTGTGTGCACTTTGTGCCTGTGTCTGTACTGTGTATACACTGTGTGCACTATGTGCCTGTGTCTGTACTGTGTGTACACTGTGTGCCTGTGTCTGAAATGTGTGTACACTGTGCACTATGTGCCTGTGTCTGTCCTGTGTGTGTACTGTGTGCACTGTGTACCTGTGTCTGTACTGTGTGTACACTGTGTGCACTTTGTCTCTACTGTGTGTACACTGTGTGTGTTGTGTGCCTGTGTCTGTACTGTGTGTACCCCGTGTGCGCTATATGCCTGTGTCTGTACTGTGTGTACACTGTGTGCTCTGTGTGCATGTTTCTGTGCTATGTGTACACTGTGTGCACCGTGTGCCTTTGTGTGTACTGTGTGTGCACTGTGTGCACTATGTGCCTGTGTCTGTACAGTGTGTACACTGTGTACGCTATGTGCCTGTGTCTGTGCTGTGTGTACACTGTGTGCACTATGTGCCTGTGTCTGTACTGTGTGTACACTGTGTGCTTGTGTCTGTACTGTGTGTACACTGATTGCACTATGTGCCTGTGTCTGTACTGTGTGTGCACTGTGTGCACTATGTGCCTGTGTCTGTACTGTGTGTACACTGTGTGCACTGTTTGCCTGTGTCTGCACTGTGTACTTGGTGTGCCTGTGTCTGTACTGTGCATACATTGTGTGCGCTTTGTGCCTGTGTCTGTACTGTGTGTACACTGTGTGCCTGTGTCTGTACTGTGTGTACACTTTGTGGCTGTGGCTGTACTGTGTGTACACTGTGTGCCTGTGTCTGTCCTGTGTGTACACTGTGTGTGCTGTGTGCCTGTGTCTATACTGTGTGTGCACTGTGTGCCTGTGTCTGTACTGTGTGTACACTGTGTGCACTATGCACCTGTGTCTGTACTGTGGGTACACTGTTTGCCTGTGTCTGTACTGTGTGTGCACTGTGTGCCTGTGTCTGTACTGTGTGTCCACTGTGTGCGCTATGTGCCTGTGTCTGTACTGTGTGTACACTGTGTGTGCTATGTGCCTGTGTCTGTACTGTGTGTACACTCTGTGCACTGTGTGCCTGTGTCTGTACTGTGTGTACACTGTGTGACTGTGTCTGTACTGTGTGTACACTGTGTGTGCTATGTGCCTGTGTCTGTACTGTGTGTGCACTGTGTGCACTGTGTGCCTGAGTCTGTACTGTGTGTACACTGTGTGCACTGTGTCTGTCCTGTGTGTACACTGTGTGTGTTGTGTGCCTGTGTCTGTACTGTGTGTACCCTGTGTGCGCTATATGCCTGTGTCTGTACTGTGTGTACACTGTGTGCTCTGTGTGCATGTTTCTGTACTATGTGTACACTGTGTGCACTGTGTGCCTTTGTGTGTACTGTGTGTACACTGTGTGCACTATGTGCCTGTGTCTGTACAGTGTGTACACTGTGTATGCTATGTTTCGGTGTCTGTACTGTGTGTACACTGTGTGCGCTGTGTGCCTGTGCCTGTACTGTGTGTACCCTGTGTGCGCTATATGCCTGTGTCTGTACTGTGTGTACACTGTGTGCATGTTTCTGTACTATGTGTACACTGTGTGCACTATGTGCCTTTGTGTGTACTCTGTGTACACTGTGTGCACTATGTGCCTGTGTCTGTACAGTGTGTACACTGTGTACGTTATGTGTCGGCGTCTGTAGTGTGTACTTGGTGTGCCTGTGCCTGTACTGTGTGTACATTGTGTGCGCTTTGTGCCTGTGTCTGTACTGTGTGTACACTGTGTGCCTGTGTCTGTACTGTGTGTACACTCTGTGGCTGTGTCTGTACTGTGTGTACACTGTGTACACTGTGTGCACTGTGTGCCTGTGTCTGTAGTGTGTGTACACTGTGTGCGCTGTGTGCCTGTGTCTGTACTGTGTGTGCGCTGTGTGCCTGTGTCTGTACTGTGTGTACACTGTGTACACTGTGTGCACTGTGTGCCTGTGTCTGTAGTGTGTGTACACTGTGTGCGCTGTGTGCCTGTGTCTGTACTGTGTGTACACTGTGTGCCTGTGTCTGTACTGTGTGTACACTCTGTGGCTGTGTCTGTACTGTGTGTACACTGTGTACACTGTGTGCACTGTGTGCCTGTGTCTGTAGTGTGTGTACACTGTGTGCGCTGTGTGCCTGTGTCTGTACTGTGTGTGCACTGTGTGCCTGTGTCTGTACTGTGTGTACACTGTGTGCACTGTGTCTGTCCTGTGTGTACACTGTGTGCACTGTGTGCCTGTGTCTGTACTGTGTGTACCCTGTGTGCGCTATATGCCTGTGTTTGTACTGTGTGTACACTGTGTGCTCTGTGTGCATGTTTCTGTACTATGTGTACACTGTGTGCACTGTGTGCCTTTGTGTGTACTCTGTGTACACTGTGTGCACTATGTGCCTGTGTCTGTACAGTGTGTACACTGTGTACGTTATGTGTTGGCGTCTGTACTGTGTGTACACTGTGTGCACTTTGTGCCTGTGTCTGTACTGTGTGTACACTGTGTGCCTGTGTCTGTACTATGTACTCGGTGTGCCTGTGTCTGTACTGTCTGTACATTGTGTGAGCTTTGTGCCTGTGTCTGTACTGTGTGTACACTGTGTGCCTGTGTCTGTACTGTGTGTACACTCTGTGGCTGTGGCTGTACTGTGTGTACACTGTGTACACTGTGTGCACTATGTGCCTGTGTCTGTACTGTGTGTGCACTGTGTGCGCTGTGTGCCTGTGTCTGTACTGTGTGTGCACTGTGTGCCTGTGTCTGTACTGTGTGTACACTGTGTGCACTATGTGCCTGTGTCTGTACTGTGTGTACACTGTGTGCACTATGTGCCTGTGTCTGTACTGTGTGTAGGCTGTCTGCACTGTGTGCCTGTGTCTACTGTGTGTACACTGTTTGTACTGTGTGCCTGTGTCTGCACTGTGTACTCAGTGTGCCTGTGTCTGTACTGTGTGTACATTGTGTGCGCTTTCTGCCTGTGTCTGTACTGTGTGTGCACTCTGTGCACTGTTTGCCTGTGTCTCAACTGTGTGTACAGTCTGTGCACTATGTGCCTGTATCTATACTTTGTGTGCACTCTGTGCACTGTGTGCCTGTGTCTGTACTGTGTGTACTCTGTGTGCACTGTGTGCCTGTGTCTCTACTGTGTGTATACTGTGTGAACTGTGTCTTTACTGTGTGTACACTGTATCCACTATGTGCCTGTGTCTGTAGTGTGTGTACACTGTCTGCGTTATGTGCCTGTGTCGGTACTGTGAGTACACTGTGTGGGCTCTATGCCTGTGTCTGTACTGTGTGGACACTATGTGCACTTTGTGCCTGTGTCTGTACTGTGTATACACTGTGTGCACTATGTGCCTGTGTCTGTACTGTGTGTACACTGTGTGCCTGTATCCGAACTGTGTGTACACTGTGCACTATGTGTCTGTGTCTGTACTGTGTGTACACTCTGTGGCTGTGGCTGTACTGTGTGTACACTGTGTACACTGTGTGCACTATGTGCCTGTGTCTGTACTGTGTGTGCACTGTGTGCGCTGTGTGCCTGTGTCTGTACTGTGTGTGCACTGTGTGCCTGTGTCTGTACTGTGTGTACACTGTGTGCACTATGTGCCTGTGTCTGTACTGTGTGTACACTGTGTGCACTATGTGCCTGTGTCTGTACTGTGTGTAGGCTGTCTGCACTGTGTGCCTGTGTCTACTGTGTGTACACTGTTTGTACTGTGTGCCTGTGTCTGCACTGTGTACTCAGTGTGCCTGTGTCTGTACTGTGTGTACATTGTGTGCGCTTTCTGCCTGTGTCTGTACTGTGTGTGCACTCTGTGCACTGTTTGCCTGTGTCTCAACTGTGTGTACAGTCTGTGCACTATGTGCCTGTATCTATACTTTGTGTGCACTCTGTGCACTGTGTGCCTGTGTCTGTACTGTGTGTACTCTGTGTGCACTGTGTGCCTGTGTCTCTACTGTGTGTATACTGTGTGAACTGTGTCTTTACTGTGTGTACACTGTATCCACTATGTGCCTGTGTCTGTAGTGTGTGTACACTGTCTGCGTTATGTGCCTGTGTCGGTACTGTGAGTACACTGTGTGGGCTCTATGCCTGTGTCTGTACTGTGTGGACACTATGTGCACTTTGTGCCTGTGTCTGTACTGTGTATACACTGTGTGCACTATGTGCCTGTGTCTGTACTGTGTGTACACTGTGTGCCTGTATCCGAACTGTGTGTACACTGTGCACTATGTGTCTGTGTCTGTATTGTGAGTGCACTGTGTGCCTGTGTCTGTACTGTGTGTACACTGTGTGCACTGTGTCTGTACTTTGTGTACACTGTGTGTGTTATGTGCCTGTGTCTGTACTGTGTGTACACTGTGTGCTCTGTGTGCATGTTTCTGTACTATGTGTACACTGTGTGCACTGTGTGCCTGTGTCTGTTCTGTGTGTACACTGTGTGCCTGTGTCTGTTCTGTGTGTACACTGTGTGCACTATGTGCCTGTGTCTGTACTGTGTGTACATTGTGTACGCTATGTGTCGGTGTCTGTACTGTGTGTACACTGTGTGCGTTATGTGCATGTGTCTGTGTTGTGTGTACACTGTGCACACTATGTGCCTGTGTTGGTACTGTGTGTACACTGTGCGCACTGAGTGCCTGTGTCTGTACTGTGTGTGCACTGTCTGCCTGTGTCTGTACTGTGTGTACCCTGTGTGCACTAAGTGCCTGTGTCTGTACTGTGTGTAAACTGTGTGCGCTATGTGCCTGTGTCTGTAATGTGTGTACACTGTGGGCACTATGTGCCTGTGCCTGTACTGTGTGTACACTGTGTGCACTCTGTGCCTGTGTCAGTACTGTGTGTCCGCTGTGTGCTCTATGTGCCTGTGCCTGTACGTTTTGTACACTGTGTGCCTGTGTCTGTACTGTGTGTACCCTGTGTGCGCAATATGCCTGTGTGTGTACTGTGTGTACACTGTGTGCGCTATGTGCACTGTGTCTGTACTGTGTGTACCCTGTGTGCACTATGTGTCTGTGTCTGTACTGTGTGTACACTGTGTTCACTATGTGCCTGTGTCTGTACTGTGTGAACATTGTGTGCGCTTTGTGCCTGTGTCTGTACTGTGTGTACACTGTTTGCCTGTGTCTGTACTGTGTGTATACTCTGTGGCTGTGTCTGTACTGTGTGTACACTGTGTGCACTGTGTGCCTGTGTCTGTGCTGTGTGTACACTGTGTGACTGTGTCTGTACTGTATGTACACTGTGTGCGCTGTGTGCCTGTGTCTGTACTGTGTGTACACCTGTGTGCACTGTGTGCTGGTGTCTGTACTGTGTGTACACTGTGTCCCTGTGTCTGTACTGTGTGTACACTGTGTGCACTATGTGCCTGTGTCTGTACTGTGTGTACACTGTGTGTGTTATGTGCCTGAGTCTGTACTGTGTGTACACTGTGTGCGCTATGTGCCTGTGTCTGTACTGTGTGTGCACTGTGTGCCTGTGTCTGTACTGTGTGTACACTGTGTGCACTATGTGCCTGTGTCTGTACTGTGTGTACACTGTGTGCACTGTGTGCCTGTGTCTGTACTATGTGTCCACTGTGTGCGCTATGTGCCTGTGTCTGTACTGTGTGTACACTGTGTGCACTGTGTGCCTGTGTCTGTACTGTGTGTACACTGTGTGCACTGTGTGCCTGTGCCTGTACTGTGTGTAAACTGTTTGCAATTTGTGCCTGTGTCTGTACTGTGTGTGCACTGTGTACACTATGTGCCTGTGTCTGTACACTGTGTGCACTGTTTGCCTGTGTCTGTACTGTGTGTGCGCTGTGTGCCTGTGTCTGTACTGTGTGTACACTGTGTGCTTGTATCTGTACTGTGTGTACACTCTGTGGCTGTGGCTGTACTGTGTGTACACTGTGTGCCTGTGTCAGAACTGTGTCTACACTGTGCACTATGTGTGTGTGTCTGTATTGTGAGTGCACTGTGTGCACTGTGTGCCTGTGTCGGTACTGTGTATACACTGTGTGCACTGTGTCTGTACTTTGTGTACACTGTGTGTGTTATGTGCCTGTGTCTGTACTGTATGTACCCTGTGTGCGCTATATGCCTGTGTCTGTACTGTGTGTACACTGTGTGCACTGTGTGCCTGTGTCTGTTCTGTGTGTACACTCTGTGCCTTTGTGTGTACTGTGCGTACCCTGTGTGCACTATGTGCCTGTGTCTGTACAGTGTGTACACTGTGTACGCTATGTGTCGGTGTCTGTACGGTGTGTACACTGTGTGCGTTATGTGCATGTGTCCGAACTGTGTGTACACTGTGTGCCTGTGTCCAAACTGTGTGTCCACTGTGCACTATGTGCCTGTGCCTGTACTGTGTGTACCCTGTGTGCGCTATATGCCTGTGTGTGTACTGTTTGTACACTGTGTGCCTGTGTCTGTACTGTGTGTACCCTTTGTGCACTATGTGCCTGTGTCTGTACTGTGTGTACACTGTGTGCACTTTGTGACTGTTTCTGTACTGTGTGTACCCTGTGTGCACTATGTGCCTGTGTCTGTACTGTGTGTACACTGTGTGCGCTATGTGCCTGTGTCTGTACTGTGTGTGCACTCTGTGCCTATGTCAGTACTGTGTGTAGACTGTGTGCCTGTGTCTGTACTGTGTGTACACTGTTTGCCTTTGTCGGCACTGTGTGTACACTGTTTACACTGTGTGCACTGTGTGCCTGTGTCTTTACTGTGTGTACACTGTGTGCCTATGCCTGTACTGTGTGTACACTGTGTGCCTGTGTCTGTACTGTGTACACCCTGTGTGCACTATGCGCCTGTGGGTGTACTGTGTGTACACTGTGTGCCTGTGTCTGTACTGTGTGAACACTGTGTGCTCTGTGTGCCTGTGTCTGTACTGTGTGTACACTGTGTGCCTGTGTCTGTACTGTGTATACCCTGTGTGCACTATGCGCCTGTGGGTGTAATCTGTGTACACTGTTTGCCTGTGTCTGCACTGTGTGTACACTGTGTGCCTGTGTCTGTACTGTGTGAACACTGTGTGCTCTGTGTGCTTGTGTCTGCACTGTGTGTACACTGTGTGCCTGTGTCTGTACTGTGTGTACACTGTGTTCCTGTGTCTGTACTGTGTGAACACTGTGTGCGTTATGTGCATGTGTCCTAACTGTGTGTACACTGTGTGCCTGTATCCAAACTGTGTGTACACTGTGCACTATGTGCCTGTGCCTGTACTGTGTGTACACTGTGTGCCTGTGTCTGTACTGTGTGTACCCTGTGTGCGCTATATGCCTGTGTGTGTACTGTGTGTACCCTTTGTGCACTATGTGCCTGTGTCTGTACTGTGTGTAAACTGTGTGCGCTATGTGCCTGTGTCTGTAATGTGTGTACACTGTGTGCACTTTGTGCCTGTGTCTGTACTGTGTGTACCCTGTGTGCACTATGTGCCTGTGTCTGTACTGTGTGTACACTGTGTGCGCTATGTGCCTGTGTCTGTACTGTGTGTGCACTCTGTGCCTGTGTCAGTACTGTGTGTAGGCTGTGTGCCTGTGTCTGTACTGTGTGTACACTGTTTGCCTTTGTCGGCACTGTGTGTGCACGGTTTACACTGTGTGCACTCTGTGCCTGTGTCAGTACTGTGTGTAGACTGTGTGCCTGTGTCTGTACTGTGTGTACACTGTTTGCCTTTGTCGGCACTGTGTGTGCACGGTTTACACTGTGTGCACTGTGTGCCTGTGTCTTTACTGTGTGTACACTGTGTGCCAGTGTCTGTACTGTGTATACCCTGTGTGCACTATGCGCCTGTGGGTGTACTGTGTGTACACTGTTTGCCTGTGTCTGTACTGTGTGAACACTGTGTGCCTGTGTCTGTACTGTGTGTACACCGTGTGCCTGTGTCTGTACTGTGTGTACACTGTGTGCCTGTGTCTGTACTATGTGTACACTGTGTGCACTGTGTGCTTCTGTCTGTACTGTGTGTGCACTGTCTGCCTGTGTCTGTACTGTGTGTACCTTGTGTGCACTATGTGCCTGTGTCTGTACTGTATGTACACTGTGTGTGCTATGTGCCTGTGTCTGTACTTTGTGTACACTGTGTGCGCTATGTGCCTGTGTCAGTACTGTGTGTGCACTGTGTGCCTGTGTCTGTACTGTGTGTACACTGTTTGCCTTTGTCTGTACTGTGTGTACACTGTGTGCCTGTGTCTGTACTGTCTGTACACTATGTACACTGTGTGCACTGTGTGCCTGTGTCTGTACACTGTGTACACTGTGTGCCTGTGTCTGTTCTGTGTGTAAGCTGTGTGTGCTATGTGCCTGTGCCTGTACTGTGTGTACACTGTGTGCTCTATGTGCCTGTGTCTGTACTGTGTGTACACTGTTTACCTTTGTATGTACTGTGTGTACACTGTGCGCCTGTGTCTGTACTGTGTGTACACTGTGTGCCTGTGTCTGTACTGTCTGTACACTGTTTGCCTTTGTATGTACTGTGTGTACACTGTGCGCCTGTGTCTGTACTGTCTGTGCACTGTGTACACTGTGTGCACTGTGTGCCTGTGTCTGTACTGTGTGTATGCTGTTTGCGTTATGTGCCTGTGTCTGTACTGTGTGTACATTGTGTCCGTTATGTGCCTGTGTCTGTACTGTGTATACACTGTGTGCGCTATGTGCCTGTGCCTGTACTGTGTGTACACTGTGTGCCTGTGCCTGTACTGTGTGTACACTCTGTGCACTGTGTGCCTGTGTCTGTACTGTGTGCACACTGTTTGCCTTTGTCTGTACTGTGTGTACACTGTGTGCCTGTGTCTGTACTGTCTGTACACTATGTACACTGTGTGCACTGTGTGCCTGTGTCTGTACTGTGTGTATGCTGTTTGCGTTATGTGCCTGTGTCTGTACTGTGTGTACACTGTGTCTGTTATGTGTCTGTGTCTGTACTGTGTATACACTGTGTGCGCTATGTGCCTGTACTGTGTGTACACTGTGTGCCTGTGTCTGTACTGTCTGTACACTATGTACACTGTGTGCACTGTGTGCCTGTGTCTGTACTGTGTGTATGCTGTTTGCGTTATGTGCCTGTGTCTGTACTGTGTGTACACTGTGTCCGCTATTTGCCTGTGTCTGTACAGTGTGTACACTGTGTGCTCTATGTGCCTGTGTCTGTACTGTGTGTACACTGTTTGCCTTTGTCTGTACTGTGTGTACACTGTGTGCCTGTGTCTGTACTGTCTGTACACGGTGTACACAGTGTGCACTGTGTGCCTGTGTCTGTACTGTGTGTATGCTGTCTGCGCTATGTGCCTGTGTCTGTACAGTGTGTACACTGTGTGCCTGTGTCTGTACTGTGTGTACACTGTGTCCGTTATGTGCCTGTGTCTGTACTGTGTATACACTGTGTGCGCTATGTGCCTGTGCCTGTACTGTGTGTACACTGTGTGCCTGTGTCTGTACTGTGTGTACACTCTGTGCACTGTGTGCCTGTGTCTGTACTGTGTGTACACTGTTTGCCTTTGTCTGTACTGTGTGTACACTGTGTGCCTGTGTCTGTACTGTCTGTACACGGTGTACACTGTGTGCACGGTGTGCCTGTGTCTGTACTGTGTGTATGCTGTCTGCGCTATGTGCCTGTGTCTGTACTGTGTGTACACTGGGTACACTGTGTGCCTGTGTCTGTACTGTGTGTACACTCTTTGCCTGTGTCTGTACTGTGTGTACACTGTTTGCCTTTGTCTGTACTGTGTGTACACTTTGTGCCTGTGTCTGTACTGTGTGTACGCTGTGTGCGTTATGTGCCTGTGTCTGTACTGTGTATACACTATGTGCCTGTGCCTGTACTGTGTGTACACTGTGTGCTTGTGCCTGTACTGTGTGTACACTGTGTGCCTGTGTCTGTACTGTGTGTACACTGTGTGCACTTTGCGCCTGAGTCTGTGCCATGTGTACACCGTTTGCCTGTGTCTGTACTGTGTGTACCCTGTGTGCCTGTGTCTGTACTGTGTGTCCACTTTGTGCACTGTGTGCCTCTGTCTGTACTGTGCGCGCTATGTGTTGGTGTCTGTACTGTGTGTACACTGTGTGTGTTATGTGCCTGTGTCTGTACTGTGTGTACACTGTTTGCACTATGTGCCTGTGTCTGTACTGTGTGTACTCTGTGTACGCTATGTGTCGGTGTCTGTACTGTGTGTACCCTGTGTGCACTATGTGCCTGTGTCTGTGCTGTGTGTACAGGGTGTGCGCTATGTGCCTGTGTCTGTACTATATGTACACTGTGTGCACTGTGTGCTTGTGTCAGTACTGTGTGTGCACTGTGTGCTCTGTGTGCCTGTGCCTGTACTGTGTGTTCACTGTGTGCACTGTCTTCCTTTGTCTGTACTGTGTGTAAGCTGTGTGCGCTATATGCCTGTGTCTGTACTGTGTGTACACTGTGTGGTCTGTGTGCCTGTGTCTTTACTGTGTGTACACTGTGTGCACTATGTGCCTGTGTCTGTACTGTGTTTACACTGTGTGCGCTATGTGCCTGTGTCTGTACTGTGTGGACACAGTGTGCACTGTGTGCCTGTGCCTGTACTGTGTGTACACTCTGTGCCTGTCTCTGTACGGTGTCTACACTGTGTGCTCTGTGTGCCTGTGGCTGTACTGTGGGTACACTGTGTGCCTGTGTCCAAACTGTGTGTACACTGTGTGCTCTGTGTGCCTGTGACTCTATTGTCTGTACACTGTGTGCCTGTGCCTGTACTGTGTGTACACTGTGTGCCCGTGTCTGTACTGTGTGTGCACTGTATGCCTGTGCCTGTACTGTGTGTACACTGTGTACTCTGTCTGCCTGTGTCTGTACTGTGTGTCCACTGTGTGCACTATTTGCCTGTGTCTGTTCTGTGTGTACACTGTGTGCCTTTGTGTGTACTGTGTGTACACTGTGTGCACTATGTGCCTGTGTCTGTACAGTGTGTACACTGTGTACGCTATGTGTCGTTGTCTGTACTGTGTGGACACTGTGTGCACTTTGTGCCTGTGTCTGTACTGTGTGTACAATGTGTACACTCTGTGCCTTTGTCTCTACTGTGTGTACACTGTGTGCACTATGTGCCTGTGTCTGTACTGTGTGTCCACTGTGTGCGCTGTGTGCCTGTGTCTGTACTGTGCGTACAGGGTGTGCGCTATGTGCCTGTGTCTGTACTGTGTGTACAGGGTGTGCGCTATGTGCCTGTGTCTGTACTGTGTGTACAGGGCGTGCGCTATGTGTCTGTACTGTGTGTCCACTGTGTGCGCTGTATGCCTGTGTCTGTACTGTGCGTACAGGGTGTGCGCTGTGTGCCTGTGTCTGTACTGTGCGTACAGGGTGTGCGCTATGTGCCTGTGCCTGTATTGTGTGTACACTGTGTGCACTGTGTGCCTGTGTCTGTACTGTGTGTACACTGTGTGCCTGTGTCTGTACAGTGTGCACACTGTGTGCGCCATATGCCTGTGTCTGTACTGTGTGTACACTGTGTGCTCTGTGTGCCTGTGTCTGTACTGTGTGTACACTGTGTGCACTGTGTGCCTGTGTCTGTACTGTGTGGACACAGTGTGCACTATGTGCCTGTGTCTGTACTGTGTGTACACTGTGTGCCTGTGTCCGAACTGTGTGTACACTGTGTGCACTGTGTGCCCGCGTCGGTACTGTGTGTACACTGTGTACACTGTATGCCTGTGTCTGTACTGTGTGTCCACTGTGTGCACTATGTGCCTGTGTCTGTACATTGTGTACACTGTGTATGCTATGTGTCGGTGTCTGTACTGTGTGGACACAGTGTGCACTGTGTGCCTGTGTCTGTACTGTGTGTACACTGTGTACACTCTGTGCCTGTGTCTGTACTGTGTGTACCCTGTGTGCACTATGTGCCTGTGAATGTACTGTGTGTACACTGTGTGCGCTATGTGCCTGTGTCTGTACTGTGTGTACACTGTGTGCACGATGTGCCTGTGCCTGTACTGTGTGTGCTCCTTGTGCACTATGTGCCTCTGTCTGTACTGTGTGTACACTGTGTGCCTGTGTCCGAACTGTGTGTACACTGTGTGCACTATGTGCCTGTGTCTATACTGTGTGTACACGGTGTGCACTGTGTCTGTACTGTGTGTACACTGTGTGCCTGTATTATGTGTGTGCTTTGTGCCTGTGTCTGTACTGTGTGTACACTGTGTGCTCTATGTGCCTGTGTCTGTACTGTGTGCCTGTGTCTGTACTGTGTATACACTTTGTGCCTGTGTCTGTACTGTGTGTACACTGTGTGCACTGTGTGCCTGTGTCTGTAGTGTGTGTACACTGTCTGCCTGTGTCCGAACTGTGTGTCCTCTGTGTGCACTATGTGACTGTGTCTGTACTCTGTGTACACTGTGTGCACTGTGTGCCTGTGTCTGTACTGTGTGTACACTGTGTGCACTGTGTCTGTACTGTGTGTACACTGTGTGCACTGTGTGCCTGTACTGTGTGTACACTGTGTGCCTCTGTCTGTACTGTGTGACACTGTGTGCACTATGTTCCTGTGTCTGTACTGTGTGTACACTGTGTGCACTGTGTTCCTGTATCTGTACTGTGTGCACTATGTGCCTGTGTCTCTACTGTGTGTGCTCCTTGTGCACTATGCGCCTGTGTCTGTACTGTGTGTACACTGTGTGCCTGTGTCTGTACAATGTGTACACTATGTGCCTGTGTCTGTACTTTGTGTACACTGTGTGCACTATGTGCCTGTGTTTGTACTGTGTGTACACTGTGTGCGCTATGTGCCTGTGTCTGTACTGTGTGTACACTGTGTGCCTGTGTCCGAACTGTGTGTGCACTGTGTGCTCTGTGTGCTCTGTGTGCCTGTGTCTGTACTGTGTGTACACTGTGTGCACGTGTCGGTACTGTGTGTACACTGTGTACACTGTCTGCCTGTGTCTATACTGTGTGTCCACTGTGTGCACTATGTGCCTGTGTCTGTACAGTGTGTACACTGTGTACGCTATGTGTCGGTGTCTGTACTGTGTGGATACTGTGTGCACTTTGTGCCTATGTCTTTACTGTGTGTACACTGTGTACACTCTGTGCCTGTGTCTGTACTGTGTGTACCCTGTGTGCACTATGTGCCTGTGAATGTATTGTGTGTACACTGTGTGCACTATGTGCCTGTGTCTGTACTGTGAGTACACTGTGTGCCTTTGCCAGTAGTGTGTGTGCACTGTGTGTCTGTGTCTGTACTGTGTGTACACTGTGTGCGCTATGTGCCTGTGTCTGTGCTGTGTGCAAAGTGTCTGCACATTGTGTATACTGTGTGCCCACTTTTTCTTTACTGTGTCCAGACTGTGCCTGTGTCGGTCTTGTGTGTACACTGTGTGTGTGCTACATTGCCCTCGATACACGGTCCCCTCCGTTAACTTTGATGGGCAGTAATCTGCGTATTGCTCATTCTAAACTGCTCACAGAAACGGGGAGGGGAAAGATTTTAAAATCTATATTCGCCTCTACCTCTTGAAAAATGTTTGAGTATTTTGTTTGAGAGAGGGGTTTGGGAGTTGAGCATTCTAACTGACGGCCAGTGTGTAAAAGTCTCATTTGTCTGAAGCCTGTTGAGGGGCCGGATTGAATCTGATCGATGAGTCCTCTGAGGGCGCTAGAAATGTGATTAGTTTACAGTCTGTTACTGGGACAAACAGCCGAATAATCCGATTCTCCCGGTTACTGATTGAATACCGCCGCAGAGCTGGTCCCCCGATGATTAAACATATTCAGGTTGGAAGTTGACAGTAACTGCATTTTGCCTGAGAGCCGGCAGCTCACTGCCATTAGAGACAGCCTTCAGAACCTGAACAAAGGCACACTTCCAGTGGGACCACGAGGGTAGATCTTGTCAGGAAAAAAATTAAAAATGAATTTGATCCCTGAAACTTCAATTACTAATCCTGGACATGTCCCACTGACAAACTCCGCTCTCAGATTTGGCACATTTTGTTTATATTACAGCGAAGCAATCAAATATGCAACACCAGCGGCACATGGCAGTCTCGGTCCGAAACGTCAGCTTTTGTGCTCCTGAGATGCTGCTTGTCCTGCTGTGTTCATCCAGCTCCACACTTTGTTATCTAGCACATGGCAGAAGTGGACAGTGACCGGCGCGGAATATTTTAAAAGACACGACTCTGAGTTGATTGGTTGTTGTCGGGGGCGGGGTCAGTCATCAGAGAATGCAGTGGGGAGGGTGTAGGTTAGCTCAGGTGGTTGGCTTGAGATGCAGAGTAACGCGAACAGCGTGGGATCAATACCTGCACCACCATGAAGGACCCTCTCACTAAACTCTCCCCTCACTGAGGCACGGTGAGCCTCAGGTGAAACCACCTCCAGTCATCGCTCTCTTCAATGAGAGAACAGCCCTATTGTCTGGTAGGACTGTAGCGACTTTACCTTTAAATTAGAAACTAATTGTACCGAGTTTCTTTTCCACTGGAATAATTCAATTCGATTAAAACCTCTCTGGGTTGACTGTATCCGAACAATTAATTATTGAGTAAATGAGGCTAAATGTGCCGCTATCTCAAAATATTTATACAACATTCTCCCGTGACCGTCAGTGATTTGTCTTCGCCAATAGCAAATAATTCGGCTGTAAGGAATAGTTCCACTGCGAGTAAAGGGATATTCATGTTTAAAGCAGGAATACTACCCGCAGATGCATATGGGCACGAGAAAGAAATAATTATCAAATGCACAACTGATTTCTCGGGAAAATTATACTTCCCGACCTCAATGATATTTGACGGTGCCGTGTCTGTGTTTCCAAAGGGATTCCGTGCGTTTTTTAAAATCTGAGTCAGCTTTGAAACACTCGGATCCCTGCTCAGAATACATAGCCCGGCACAGTGAATGTTGGTACCTGCTCTGTTGGAATACGTGGATGGATGGAGATTCGTGAGAATGGGGCGATAACATCTGTTTCAGAATAAGAATTTAAACTGAAAACAAGGGAGATTTCTAAAACACACTTTGAGATTCTAACATCTGGTGGAGTTCGGAGAAAATTAAAGTTAGATTTCAGAATGAGTTGACAAAACCAACAGGCAGGTGAGAAAATACATTGAAATGTGATCTGAAATGTTCCACGTAAAAAGGTGGTGAAGCAGATTCAGTAGGGTTCTAGAAGGGAATTAGATTAACATTTGAAAAAGAGAAACAAAGCTATCACAGGAAGAGAAGGTTGAATGGACTCTTCTGCTTCCTTCAATCACCCTCATTCAAGAATTAGATAGGAAGCAACATATCTTAACCCATTGTTTTTCAGGTTTTGAATTTTCGATTTTTTTTGATGAAATATTTTCTGGGGTTAGTAAAACAAAGAAGTAATTTTTCAAAATTGGCATTATCATTTCCTAGTCACTTATCTGTGAGTTAAATGTAATGCTTTTATTTGTAATGTTTGAGAAAGAGCTGGGATGCTGACCTCCTCTCACTTTAACGGAAAACTTCATAATACCAGCTGATCAAGTTTGCAAATGAAGCCAAACAAGATTGAACAGCCAGTTGAGAGGAGATAGCTCTGAGGGAGTTCAAAGTGAGTGAAGAGGCAGTGGTAATATTTAAAGCAAAATTAAAATATTGCACATTTAGTGAAAAATGTAAAGCAGTAAAGATAGAAAAGAGAATATTTAAGTGGAACTTAAATAGACGTCCTGTTGAAAATGGTTGGAATATTTGACTTAGCATTGCTAATTGATCATAGCTCTGTATAAATAAGGATAACACCCTGTGGCTCATACAATTTACATGTGATAGAGCCTCATCACGACATGAAAATCAATAAGGTAATACAGGGCTTTCCAGGTATTTATCTGACATTTACTGACACAAGATATCTACTGGGTTTCACACATTTACACTAGATCTTCTGTTTCACAGAGAAAGTGTGGAGAATTTAATCCAGAAACACACCTATGCTCGCTCACCAATTCGGACATACGGAGGAGATGATGATGGTCTGGGAGATGAGAGCCAGGCTACACAGACCAGAGGTAAAAAGAAAGCCATTCATTTATATAGCACCTTTCACAACCTCAGGACAGTTCAAAATGCTTTACAGTCAATGAGGTACTTTTGAAGTGTAGTTGGAATGTGCAAAATGGAGCAGCAAATTTACACTCAGCAAGCTGTCACTAACAGCATTATGATAATGACCAGATCATGTCGTTGTGCTGTTGATTGAGGGGTTAATATCGACTTCAGAGCACCAGGGTCTTCTTCAAAATAGTGCCATGGGATCTTTTACCTTGAACCTTGTTTTACTGTCACATTTGAGAGCTGCTGCTCTGGCATTGCATCATTCCTATAGTACTACACAGGCTGTATCAGTCAAATGTTGTTCTCAAGTCTTAGGAGCAGAGACTTCAACCCATGCATTGCTCAGAACTAAGAATACTACTGACTGAGAATGACACAGAGTTTAAAAGCTATGTTAGCAACCCAAATAGTGTTTTCTTTCTGAACAGTATTATTAAAGTCTGTACTACCTTATGACACTTATGAGTGAACCTTTGTACTCAGATCCGGACGGAAAATGCAATTATTAGTTAGTTTTGTTCCCAATGTCAGCATCACATACATTGAGATCAAGTATGATGTGGGATTAGATAAGCCACATCAGCAATCTATTCCACAGAGGACTAAGGGCGTCTGTAGTTTGTATTGTAAAGATGTGTGTAAGAATTTCCTGCATGCAGTATTCCTAGCCAAATTGTAAACTGAAGATCTTGTTCTGGATTTCACTGTAGATATTCTGCTATTCAGCACATTAATGACATCATTAGAAGTGGGAGAATTTCTACTCCAATATATTTTAAACCAAATCCCTCCATTTTCCAAACCAAGTTATTCTTGGACCTTTTTGTGATGTGCTTTTCTAGGATTTAATGTAGAACCAAGCAGAGGGAGGAAACTTTAATTCATGAATGTGGCCAAATTTGAGAAATTTGTTAGCTACTTTCGTATTGAACACATCCTTTTGTTCTTTGTCGACTGATAATTTGCTTTTACCACAACAGCTAGGGCCCAATTTAAACCCACTGCCAGTGATGAGGTCACAACTGTTACACAAGCCCTCAGCACAACACAAAATGCAATATTTGATCTAGAACAAAGAACAAAGAAAATTACAGCACAGGGAGGGGCCCTTCAGCCCTCCAAGCCTGCGCTGACCCAGATCCTCTATCCAAACCGGTTGCCTATTTTCCAATTATCTGTATTCCACTATTCCCTGCCCATTCATGTCTAGATACATCTTAAATGACATTATCATGTCCACCCCTACCACCTCCACTGGCAATGCGTTCCAGGCACCCAGCAATCTAATTTAATAAACAGCCAAGCAATCTCTGTAGAATACCTGGGAAAATTTACACTTTTGCTAACCTAAAGTAAAATTGTTCAAGCTTAAGCAGAAACTAATTACTAAATTTTATCTTTGTCTCCAAATAGTCACGAGGGGTCAGTTGTTTTTAATGTATCCATCTGAAAAATAAATACCTTTATTGTATTAATCAAAATATTAGTCATTATTTTAAATTCCTAGGGTGGTATTCTTTCTAGAACCAGACCTGTGAATCAATGAATACTCTTGTTACACCACTTCATATCCCTTACCAGCACATAGCAGGGTTAGCTTGGCTGAACACTCTCGATTTCAGTGGCTTAGTATTCACTTTAGGAATCAATCTAGCAATCTATTACCATGCTTAGAGAGTGCTAGACTATCAGAAATACTGTCTTTTGGGCAAGATGCTATACTGAGTTCGTGTCTACTCATTCAGATGGTGTAAGAAGTCACATGGCTGGTTTTGGGATGCCGTAGTGGGAGGGGAGGTTTTGAAGCTTGTGAAGTCCACATTGATACCATTGGACTGTAGTGTTCCCAAGCGGAATATGAGATGCTGTTCCTGCAATCTTTGGGTGGCATCATTGTGGCACTGCAGGAGGCCCAGGGTGGACATGTCATCTAAGGAATGGGAGGGGGAGTTGAAATGGACCATTTTTGGTATCTTTTATAAACTGGAGTACTTACTATAGATATGATAAATGTCATTATTAATTAAACAGTTATTTTAATGCACTACTGTTCTTTTGAAATCTTCAACATCGATTAATTTAGTTTCGTGCATGGAATAATAACAGTTAAAGGTGGGTTGTCTAACTTCACAACTGAAGCCCTTAAAACCTGCAAACAGAATTTACAAATAGAAAACCATAACATACAATTGCATTCTAAAACATTCTAATTGAAATTCTGTTATCCATGCATGATATAATTACATTCCAATAATCTCTAAATAACTTCGAGATTGGGACCTGAGTTATGACTATATGGAAGTACCCATTTGTGACTGATACCTGCTGAGGAGGAAGCAGATCCAAACTAAATTACCTTCCCACACTGCTCTCTGGTCATGGAAAACAGAAGCATCATATAATATTATCGAAACTTCACTTACAAGTTTCTCAATGTGGGTTACATTTTAATGTCAACCAAACTGAAAGTTCTAACACTAGAAGACATTAAAAGTAATTCATCAGTCCATGATTTGTAATTATGCTGCAGTGGGTGTGAGATAGTATTAGACCATTTACCGTATATCACTATAGCGCTTACAAAGCTGAAACATCATATTCCAGACATTACCAGCTAACTGGAACCCATCAGATTGGAAGAAGTAAAATATGGAAAAATGACAGCACCAATGCAGGAGGACATACGACTCTGAGCTGTTACATTTAAATAAATATTTTGTTTTTTCTAGACAATTAGAGTCATCATTATTAATAATAGTACAGAACCTGTATAAGGAAGCAAAGTGATCACATCAGTTCAAAAACCATGAAGAATTTCTATCCAGTGATCAGTTCAGACATAAACATGTATTGTCTGATCCTCTACATCAGGCTGCAGATCTCATCGAAAACCACAGAACTTTCATGAAGTATTTTCGGAATGCTATTTATAAAAGCAATCTGCTTTCTAGAAAATACCAAAGTCTTCTGCTAGAATGGAAGATCTTTAATTTTTTGTTATTTTAAATCAAAGGAACTCATAAAAAAACATTAAATTAGTAATGTCATCTTTTTCATTAAACTTCTGTGATTGGAATAACACAGTCACACTCCCTTTTACAACTGTGTGGTTCTCTCTGTGATAAGTGGAAGTTGATGTAGGGCAAGGAATTGTTCCAGCTGTTGTGCATGGATTTGTTCAAGCCTGAAGTCATCTAGTGTGAATGAAGATATTCCCCCTCCTAGTCTCGTTTGAAAAGTATATACAAACATGGAGCAGGAGAAAGATATTCACCGTCCATAATGCTCTACCATTCAAAAGTTTACGGTTCAACAGATTGTAACCTCAAATTCATATTTCTGTCTACCACTGATAATCTTTCACCCCTTGCTTAACAAGAATTATATGTACCTCTGCCTTAAAAATATACAGTAACTTTACTCCCAACACTTCTTAAAGAAGTGAATTCCAAAGACTTTCCATCCTCTCAGAACTAAAAAAAAATCCCTGAATGGACTGACCACTGATTTTGACAGAGTGACCCCAAGTTCTAGATAATCCCATGAGAGGAAACATCCTCTCTGCACCTATGCTGCCAAAACCCCTGATCACTTGTATGTTTCATTGGTTACTGCTCTCTGTTCTAAACCCTAGCAGTTACAAGCTGATTCATTGATAATAGGAACTGCCAGTGCTGGAGAATCTGAGATAACAAGGTGTAGAGCTGGATGAACACAGCAGGCCAAGCAGCATCATAGGTGCAGGAACGCTGACGTTTCAGGTCTGGGCCCTTCTTCAGAAGTGGGGAAGGGGAAGGGGATTCTGAAATAAATAGAGAGGGGCAGGTGGATGGAAGATGGATAAAGGAGCAGATAAGTGGAGAGGAGACGGACAGATCAATGTGAGAGGGATGGAGCCAGTAAAGGTGAGTGTAGGTGGGGAGTTAAGGTGAGCCTGTTCAACATTTCCTCATAAGTCAACCCCTGCCACACCATTCCCCTCCTCCATTCCAGACATGAAGCCTTGTAGACCTTCTTTCCACTGATTCCAATGCATTTACATCCTTCCTTCAGTAAGGTAACCAATACCACGCATAATACTCCAGATGTAGTGTCCTAGTATAGCTGAAGCACAGCTTCGTAACTTTGTATTCAATTCCCCTTGTGATTAATTATGACATTCTATTAGCTTTCCCAATTACTTGCTGTACCTGTATACTAACATATTATAGTTAACACATGAGGATACCCGATGCCGCTACACTCTAGAGCTCTACAATCTCTTCCCGTTTAGATAATATGCTTTATTCTGGTTCTTCCTACTGAAATGGACAATTTTACATTTTGCACTGTATATTTCATTCAATACATCTTTACTCACTCACTTAATCTATTTGAATCTTTTAGTAGCCTCATTATGTTCTAGAAACATAGAAACACAGAAGATAGGAGCAGGAGGAGGCCATTCAGCCCTTTGAGCCTGCTCTGCCAATCTTCACAATCATGGCTGATTATCC
The DNA here is from genome assembly GCF_030684315.1 of Stegostoma tigrinum. NCBI lineage: Eukaryota > Metazoa > Chordata > Chondrichthyes > Orectolobiformes > Stegostomatidae > Stegostoma > Stegostoma tigrinum. The sequence continues at coordinate 1,853,702 of NC_081358.1, read as the reverse complement.
AACTCAACAGCCTAATCTTGCTTTCTCCCCATAACCTTTGATCCCATTTGTCCCAAGTGCTATATCTAGTTGCCTCTTGAATACATTCAAAGTTTTGGCATCAACTACTTCAGTGGTAATGAATTCCACAGGTTCATCACTCTTTGGGTGAAGAAATGTCTCCTCATCTCCGTCTAAATCATCTACCCTGAATCCTCATACTGTGACCCCTGATTCTGGACACACCCACTATCAGGAACATCCTCCCTGCATCTACACTGTCCAGCCCTGTTAGAATTTTATAAGTCTCTGTGAGATCCCACATCTGAACTCCAGCAAAGACAATCCCAACCCAGTCACTCTCTCCCGCCATCCCCGGAATCAGCCAGATAAACCTTCACTGCCCTCCCTCGAGAGCAAGAGCATCCTTCCTCAGAAAAGGAGACCAAAACTGCATACAATATTCCAGGTGTGGTCTCACCAAGGCCCTGTACTACTGCAACAACACATCCCTGCTCCTGTACTTAAAACCTCTTACAATGAAGGCAAACATACCATTTGCCTTCTTTACCACCTGCTGCACCTGCATGCTTACCTTCAGAGAGTGATGCACAAGGACACCCAGGTCCCACTGCACACTCCCCTCTCCCAATTTACAGCCATTCAGTAATCTGCCTTCTCTTGTCTTTGCTGCTGAAGTGAATAACCTTTCAATTATCCAAATTATCCAGCATCTGCCATTGATTTGCCCCCTCACCCAACCTGTCAGGATCATGGTGTAGGATTTCTGCATACTCACCACAGTTCACCACCCACCCTCCGCCCCCCCCACCCAACTTGGTATCATCTGCAAACTTGGAGATATTACATTTTGTTCCCTCATCCAAATCATTAATATATATTGTGAATAGCTGGGGTCCCAGCACCGATCCCTGTGGCACACCACTAGTTACAGCCTGCCAATTAATTCATGCTCTTTGTTTCCTCTCTGCCAACTGGTTTCATGTCCATCTCAGTACACTTCTCCCAATCCCACGCCCTTTAATCTTGCACATTAATCTGTTATGTGGGACTTTGTCAAAAGCTTTCTGAAAGTCCAAATATACCACATTGACTAGCTCCCCCTTGTCAACTCTACTGGTTACATCTGCATACAATTCCGACAGATTTGTCAAGCATGATTTCCCCTTCATAAATCCATGCTGATTCTATCTGATCCTGCCATTACCTTCTAAATGCTCTGCTATAAGATCCTTGACAACGGATTCAAAAATTTTTTTCACTATCGATGTTAGGCTCACCAGTCTGTAAGTCCCTGTTTTCTTTCTACCTCCCTTTTTGAATACTGGAGTGACATTAGTCACCCTTCAATCTGCAGGGACTGTTCCAGAGTCGATAGAATCCTGGAAGATGACCACCAATTCATCCACTATTTCTAGAGCTACTTCTTTAAGTAATTCTTTAATCTGGTTTGTAGATTATCAGGTCCTGGGGATTTATTGGCCCTCTATCTCAACAATTTTCTCAGCACCATTTCTCCACTAATATTGTTCTCCATCAGTTCTTCCCTCTCACTAAATCTTGCATCCTCCAATAATTCTGGTATCTGATTTGTGTCCTCTTTTGTGAAGACAGAACCAAAGTATGTATTCTGTTCCTCCGCCATTCCTTTGTCTCCTATTATACATTCCCCTGTTCCTATATGTAGGGGACATACATTTGTCTTTAGCAATCTCTTTCCCTTCACGTACCCATAGAAACTTTATATTCCCTGCAAGCTTACTTTCATACCCTATTTTCCCCTTCTTAATCAATCCCTTGGTCCTTCTTTCCTGAACTCTGAACTACTTCCAGTCCTCAGATTTATTATTTTTCTTGGCCAATCTGTATTTTTCTTCCTTGGATTGGATACGATCTCATACTTCCTTTGTAGGCCATGGATTGGCCCTCTTACCCATTTTGCTTTTGAGACAGGCAGGAATAAACAGTTGTTGCAGTTCCCTCACGTGTTCCTTAAATGTTTGCCATTGCCTATGTACTGTCATCCCTTTATGTAACTTTCCCCAATCTATCAAGGCCAACTCACACCTCATATCCTCGTAGCTCCCTTTATTAAGGTTCAGCACCCTAGTCTCCAAAATAACAACCTCACTCTCCATTTTGACAAAAAGTTAAGATTGCTCTACTCCAAGGGGTCTCGCACAGCCAGATTGGCAATGATTCCCTTTTCATTACACAGCACCCAGTCTAAGATGGCCTGCTCTCTCATTGGTTCCTCCACAAATTGGTCAAGAAAACCATTCCGTATACACGCCAGAAATTCCTCCTCTATGGCATACTGACTGATTTGATTTGCCCAATCTATGTCCTTTATTTTCCTACCTATTTTTGTGCATTCATCAATTTTGGCAACAAAACCCTTCCATCACCTAATCTAAGTAATTTATATAATTTGTAAAATCATGATGTTCCTGGGACTGATCCCTTTGGCAAACCATTTTTTCACCTTGCCAATCTGAAAAAGACCCATTTATGTAGAATTTCTACTTCCTTTTAGCCAGCCAGCCTTCTATCCATTGCCAACATGCTACCCTTAAACTACCATCTTTTATTTTCTATAATACCTTTTAAGTGGTAAATTATGAAATACCTTTGGACATTGAAGTACAGTAATGCCACCAGTTCCTCTTATCCATGGAATGTGTTACTTTGTCAAATAACTTCAAGAGATTTGTTAAACATAATTTCTCCTTCACAGAAACATTGTTGAATCTGCTTGATTATCTTGAATTTACCCAAGTGCCCTATTATAATGTCTTCAGTAATAGCTTGGAAGATTTTCCCTATGACAAATGGTAATCTTACCAGCCTGCATTGTGTCTGGGGCTGTTTAGCTCAGTTGGCTGGATAGCTGATTTGTGGGGTATACTGATGCCGAAAGGATGGATTTGAATTCCTGCATCAGCTGAGATTACTATAAAGGATTCTTCTTCAACCTTTTCCCTCACCTGAGGTTAAACTACAACCAATCATCTTGCTCTAATGAGAAAGTAGCCTCCTGGTTGGTCGGGCTGTGGTGACCTTATCTGTTTCTGTCTCATTCCTCTTCGAAATCAAGGAGCTATAGTTTTTATTGCGCATTCTAATGGACCAAATCCTGAATCAAAGGAAGTATGGAAAATAAAACCAGTGCATCAACTATCTCACAAACCTCATCTTTTAAGATACTAGGACGATGTCCATCAGGACCTAAACACTTGTCGGCCCACAGTCCAAACAATTTACTGAATAACACCTCTCTTGATGGTTGTAACTTTCCCCCTTTTCTCTGTATCTATCACAACGTCTGGAATGTTAGTCCTTTCTTCTCTGGTGAAGACTGAGGCAAAATACCTGTTCAAATCATTGTTATTTCCTACTTTTCTGATGTTAATTCTCCAATCCCACATTCTGGAGGAGCAATAATCAATTGTTAACTCGTCACTTCCTTAAATATTTGTAAATGCCCTTACTTCTTGATATTTTTGGCTGGCATCCTTTCATCCAATTTTGCCTTCTTTTTATGATTTCTTTTGGTCATTCTTTGCTTATTTTTACATTCTGTCCAATTTTCTGATCTGTCACCTGTCTTTGCTTAGTCATATACATTTTCCTTTCGTTTGATACTATTTAGACATTTCTGTTTAACCATAGATGCATGGCTCGGAAATTTTCTTTCTCACTGGAATGTGTCTATTCTGTATATTCTGAAACAGCCCCTTAAATGTCTACCATTACATCTATATTGATCTATCCTTTAAACAAATTTGCCAGTTCACTTTAGCCAGTTCAGCTTTCGTGCCAACATAATTCCTCTCATTTAAATTTATTTTTACAATCCGGGACACATTCCTCTCCCTGAGAATGAATGTAAAATTAAATCCTATTATGGTCACTGCCACCTAGTGGCATCTTCACTGTGAGGTTTTGCATTAAGTATCTCATTGCATAATAACAGTTCTAATATAGTTCCTAACCCTAACACATTCCCATATGTTCCCAAGGTCTGGTTGGGAATTTAGTGGGCATTAAAGATTCTTTTGGTTCTGGTTAGTGGATGGCACATGTCTAACAATTGGTAACAAACTCCTCATTATCACCGGCCATCCAGTTCTGGCACTGCTCTTGGTGATTCCAAAGTGTCCAATGTACAACTTCCCCAACATGACCAGTCACTCATCACGTACTGGTATATCATCAACAATGGTAAAATGTCTCCTTTGTTCAGGATGTAAGTTTGCTCGCTGAGCTGGAAGGTTAGTTTTCAGACGTTTCGTCACCATTCTAGGTAACAACATCAGTGAGCCTCCAGTGAAGCGCTGGTGTTATGTCCTGCTTTCTATTTATCTGGTTAGGTTTCCTTGGGTTGGTGATGTCATTTCCTGCATTGGTGATGTCATTTCCTGTTCTTTTTCTCAGGGGTTGGTAGATTGGCTCCAAATCAATGTGTTTGTTGATGGAGTTCCGGTTGGAATGCCATGCCTCTAGGAATTCTCGTGCGTGTCTCTGTTTGGCTTGTCCTAGGATGGATGTGTTGTCCCAATCAAAGTGGTGTCCTTCCTCATCTGTATGTAAGGATACGAGTGATAGTGGGTCATGTCGTTTTGTGGCTAGTTGATGTTCATGTATTCTGGTGGCTAGCTTTCTGCCTGTTTGTCCAATGTAGTGTTTGTCACAGTTCTTGCAAGGTATTTTGTAGATGACGTTCGTTTTGCTTGTTGTCTGTATAGGGTCTTTTAAGTTCATTAGCTGCTGTTTTAGTGTGTTGGTGGGTTTGTGGGCTACCCTGATGCCAAGAGGTCTGAGTAGTCTGGCAGTCATTTCAAAACCCAAACAAACAGACAAAACAGGCCCAGAAACCATAACCACTCTCCCCTACATCAAAGACATTTCCGAAATGACTGCCAGACTACTCAGATCTCTTGGCATCAGGGTAGCCCACAAACCCACCAACACACTAAAACAGCAGCTAATGAACTTAAAAGACCCTATACAGACAACAAGCAAAACAAACGTCATCTAAAAAATACCTTGCCAGAACTGTGACAAACACTACATTGGGGACAAACAGGCAGAAAGCTAGCCACAAGGATACATGAACATCAACTAGCCACAAAACGACATGACCCACTATCACTCGTATCCTTACATACAGATAAGGAAGGACACCACTTTGATTGGGACAACACATCCATCCTAGGGCAAGCCAAACAGAGACACGCACAAGAATTCCTAGAAGCATGGCATTCCAACCGGAACTCCATCAACAAACACATTGATTTGGAGCCAATCTACCATCCCCTGAGAAAAAGAACAGGAAATGACATCACCAACGCAGGAAATGACATCACCAACCCAAGGAAACCTAAACAGATAAATAGAAAGCGGGACATAACACCAGCGCTTCATCGGAGGCTCACTGATGATATTACCTAGAATGGTGACGAAACATCTGAAAACTAACCTTCCAGCTCAGCGAGCAAACTCACATCCAGAAACTCAACCTGAGCTACAAATCTTCTCAAAACTCGCTGTCTCCTTTGTTCGAAATATCATGTCTTAGCCATTGGCTTGCCTGTTTCTGCAGTACACCACAACCCTTTATTCCCAACAATAATAATGGCCAATGCTTCAGCTACATAGAACATAGAACATAGAACATTACAGCACAGTACAGGCCCTTCGGCCCTCGATATTGTGCCGACCTGTCATACCGATCTGAAACCCATCTAACCTACACTGTTCCATGTACGTCCATATGCTTATCCAATGATGACTTAAATGTACCTAAAGTTGGCGAATCTACTACCGTTGCAGGCAAAGTGTTCCATTCCCTTACTACTCTCTGAGTAAAGAAACCACCTCTGATGTCTGTCCTATATCTTTCACCCCTCAATTTAAAGCTATGCCCCCTCGTGCTCGCCGTCACCATCCTAGGAAAAAGGCCATCCCTATCCACCCTATCTAACCCTCTGATTATTTTATATGTTTCAATTAAGTCACCTCTCAACCTTCTTCTCACTAATGAAAACAGCCTCAAGTCCCTCAGCCTTTCCTCGTAAGACCTTCCCTCCATGTCAGGCAACATCCTAGTAAATCTCCTCTGCACCCTTTCCAAAGCTTCCACATCCTTCTTATAATGCGGTGACCAGAACTGTCCGCAATACTCCAAGTGCGGCCGCACCAGAGTTTTGTACAGCTTCACCATAGCCTCTTGGTTCCGGAACTCGATACCTCCATTAATAAAAGCTAAAACACTGTATGCCTTCTTAACAGCCCTGTCAACCTGGGTGGCAACTTTCAAGGATCTGTGTACATGGACACTGAGATCTCTCTGCTCATCTACACTACCACGAATCTTACCATTAGCCCAGTACTTTGCCTTCCAGTTACTCCTACCAAAGTGCATCACCTCACACTTGCCCATATTAAACTCCATTTGCCACCTCTCAGCCCAGCTCTGCAGCTTATCTATGTCTCTCTGCAACCTACAGCCTCCTTCGTCACTATCCACAACTCCACTGATCTTAGTGTCGTCTGCAAATTTACTAACCCAACCTTCTACGCCCTCATCCAGGTCATTTATAAAAATGACAAACAGCAGTGGATCCAACACCGACCCTTGCGGTACACCACTAGTAACTGGTCTCCAGGATGAACATTTCCCATCTACTACCACCTTCTGTCTTCTTTCAGCAAGCTAATTTCCGATCCAATCACAAACAACAGTAATCTTCCAGGATCAGCAAATTCAGTTCAATATCAGCAGATATTCCTGTTCTCTCACTTATCCTTCCCAAATCTTGCTGGCCATTGTGCCACTGTGGATTGTAATTGTGACTTGATTTCTTGGATGCAGTCAGTAAGGCTATCACCACTGCACTAGACAGTGCGTCTGCCATTGTCTGTATCTTCCTCTGTATGTAGACTGTTGTGTAAGCAAAATTCATGAGACAAAGTCAGAATCTTTGTACTCTTGGAGGCATTTTTGCAAGTTCCTGCTCATTGAGTAGAAAAACTAAAGGTGTGTGATTAGCTTTGATGACCACTTTGAGTCTTATAATTTGTCTGAATATCTAATAAGGCCAAGTAACTGAGAGAGCTTACTTTTCAATTGCAGTGTATTATGTTTTTGTATCAAATAATGGTCTTGTTGCTGAATAGACTGGTTTGCAACATCCATCTGGCTGCCCCAGAAGATTATTGATCTTCAGCATTGCTGCTATTATTACTGGAAATAAAAGATTATAGTGCACAAAGACATCTATGGACAACATTTCTTTAATCCTGCGTAATGTGTTCCCTTGATGAGAATTTCAATACCATTTGGTTCGGCCACATTTAGAGTACTGTGTACAGCTCTGGTTGCCACATTACCAAAACGATGTGGCTGCTTTGGAGAGGGTGCAGAGGAGGTTCACCAGGATGTTGCCTGGTATGGAGGGTGCTAGCTATGAAGAGAGGTTGAGGAGATTAGGATTATTTTCATTAGAAAGACGGAGGTTGAGGGGGGACCTGATTGAGGTCTACAAAATCATGAGGGGTATGACAGGGTGGAAAGCAAAAAGCTTTTACCCAGAGTGGGGGACTCAATTACTAGGGGTCATGAGTTCAAAGTGAGAGGGGAAAAGTTTAAGGGAGATATGCGTGGAAAGTTCTTTACGCAGAGGGTGGTGGGTGCCTGGAACACGTTGCCAGCGGAGGTGGTAGACGCAGACACATTAGCGTCTTTTAAGATGTATCTGGACAGGTACATGGATGGGCAGAGAGCAAATGGACACAGACCGTTAGAAAATAGATGACAGGTTAGACAGAGGATCTTGATCGGCGCAGGCTTGGAGAGCCAAAGGGCTGTAATTTTCTTTGTCCTTTGTTCTTCTTTATTCTTGTGCCTTCTTGAGGAGTTGACTCACAAGTGATATAACGGCTCCAAGGTCAAATAGGTGCTACTGTTTGGAAGGTGCCGTCAGAGGGCGCTTGGTAAATTACTGCAATGAATCTTGTAGATGGTACATGCTGTGCATTGGTGGTGAAAGGAAGGAATATTGAAGGTTGTGGATGAGTGTTAATCAACTTGGCTGCTTTGCCCTGGAAGGGATCAGCCTTCTTGAGCTATTGCTGGAGCTGCAGGCAGCCAGACAAGTTGGAAGTATTCCAAGACGTTCTTGACTTTTATGTTCTAGGTAGTAGAAAGGCTTTTGGCAGTCAAGAGGTGTGTTACTCACTACAGAATTCCTAGCCTCTGACCTGCTCTTGTCACCACAGTATCTTTTCTGTCTAGTCCAGTTTAGTTTCTGGCCAATGGTAACTTCCAGTATGTTGATGGTTGGGGATTTAGTAATTGTGGTACTATTGAATGTCTTGGTTAGATGGCTTGATTCTCTCTTGGTGGCTGTGGTAATTACCTGGAACTAGTCTGAAGCAAATGTTGCTTGTCACTTTTCAGCCTCAGCTTGAATATTGTCCAGGTCTTGCTGTTTGAGGAGTCATGAATGGTGGTGAACATCTTACAGTCATCAGCAAGTAGCCCTCCTTCTGACCTTATGGTGAAGGGTAGGTCATTGAAGATAGGGATTGAAATCTCCAAAAAAGGATGCGTTCTTTTCACTTGCTACCTTCAGTGCCTTTTCCATATGATGGTCAAACTGGAGCAGGGCTTATTCATCAAATAAGGGATGAAGTTA